>NC_080675.1:161598829-162848829 GCF_030445035.2 Dasypus novemcinctus
ATGTACATTTCCTAAGAACAAGGTCATTGACTTACCTAACCACCTTAAGTATAGTAATCAAGCTCAAGATAGTTAACATTGATATAAAGCTTATAGTTCATATCTTTTTATCCCATATGACCCAATAATGTCTTTTTTTGTCTTTATTTTTTTAATATTACATTAAAAAAATATGAGGTCCCCATATACTCCCCACCCCCCTCACCCCACTCCTCCCATATCAAAAACCTCTTTCATCCTCATGGGCCCACTGGGTGGAATGGGGGAAAGTGTGAACTATAATGTAAACCATTATCCATGTAGTGCAGCAGTTCTCAAAAATGTTTTCACCAATAATGTCCTTTTGAGCCTTCTCTCTTCCCTTGTTAGATCACATCTAGGATCATGAATTGCTGTTAATTGTCACTGTCTCTTTAGTTGCTTTTTTTATTTTGTGAATGTATATACAATGTAAACTTTCCCATCTCAACCATTCCCAAGCATACAATGCAGTGCAATGAATCATATTCACAATATATTCTGTATTCTCACCTCCTACTACTAAAACTTCCCCATCCATCAAACAGAAACCTTACACCCATTATCCCCATACCCCTTGTCCCCTGCCCCTGGCAACCTGTACTTTACTTTTTATCTCTATGAGCTTGCATGTTCTCCAATATTTTCTTTGTAGTTACCAGGGCTTAAATTCAACATCCTAAATCTGTAAAAATCTCCTTTGCTTTACTGTCAACTTAACTTCAGTAATAAACACAATCTTTGTTCCTACTCCCCTCCATTCCCCTAAGTTTATGTCGTTCTTTTCATAAATTACATGTTTATACTTTGAGCCCAAAACCACTGAATTTTCATAGATTTTTATGCATTTGGTTTTTAGATCTTGAAGAAAATAAAAAGTGGAGTTACAAACCTAAAATACAATAGTATGGGTATTTATATTACTTCAGTTGATACCCTTACTCGAGATCTTTATTTCTTCAAGTGGGTTTGATCTATTATACTGACTTTCCTTTTAGCTTGCATACCTCTCTTTAGCATCTCATGTAGGGATGGTGTGCTGGTGATATTTTCCCTCAGCTTTTGTTTATCTGGAAATGTCTTAATCTCCCTTTCATTTTTGAATGTTGTTTTTGCTGGATATGGAGATCTTGGTTGGTAGTTTTGGCTGTCAGCACTTTAAATATGTCATCCCACTGCCTTTTTGCTTGTATGGGTTTATGATAAGAAATCAGCATTCAGTCTTTTTTAGGCTTTCTTGGACATGATACTTTCAGAATTCTCTCTGTATCTTTGACCTTTGACAGTTTGATTATAATATGCATTGTCATGGGTCTATTGGGTCTATCCTGTTTGGAATTTGTCGAGCATCTTGGACGTGTGTATTCATGACTTACATTAGATTTGGGAAGTTTTCAGGCATTATTCCTTTGAATATTCTCTGCCCTATTCTCTCTTTCTTCTCCTGGGATTCACACAATGCATACACTGGTATGTTTTGATGGTGTCCCACAGTTTCCTCAGGCTGTTTTCTTTTCCTTACTTTTTCTTCCTTCTGCTCCTCAGAGTAAATGATTTTAATTGTTTTATTTTCAAGTACACTGATTTTTATTCTGCCAGCTCCAATCAGCTTTTCAACCCTTCTAGGGAATTTTAACTGTGGTCTTCTGCTTTGTTTAGTTCCTTTTCACAGTTTCCATTTCTCTATTGAAATTCTTTTGTGTTCATTTATTGTTTTCCTGATTTCTTTTATTTATGTATTTATTTTTAAAGATTTATTTTTTATTTATTTCTCTCCCTTCCCCCCCGTTATCTGCTCTGCTCCCACTTGCCTTATCAGGTGGCACCGGGAAGCTGCATCTCTTTCTGATGCATCATCTTGCTGCGTCAGCTCTCCATGTGCACAGCGCCACTCCTGGGTGGGCTGCACTTCTTTCACATGGGGCAGCTCTCCTTGTGGGGTGCACTCCTTGAACATGCCCCGCCTGGCATGGCACTCCTTGCACACAGCAGCACTGCGCATGGGCCAGCTTACCACATGGGTCAGGAGGCCCTGGGGATCGAACCCTGGACCTTCCATATGGTAGGCAGACACTCTATCAGTTGAGTGATGTCTGCTTCCCCTGATTTCTTTTAGTTCTTTGTCATTTTATTCCTTAAGCTCCTTGAGCATAATTAGTGCCATTTTAAGTCTTCCACTGGTATGTCCCAAATCTGGTTCTCTTCATTAGTAGTTTCTAAGGCTTTGTTTTCTCCTTTGCTTGGGTCATCACTTTTTGTTTCTTTGTATGTTTTATAATCTTTTGTTGAAACTTGGACATTTTGATATTTTAATTTGTTATCAATGGAATTTAGTCTCTGAGTTGTCTGTTCCTTAAGTTGGTATCCAACTAGTGTTGTAACAGTGATTTCCTTGAATGCTATGGAGTTAAAAAAAAAAAAAGGAAAAGTAGAACACACTGTTCCCAGTCTTCGCATATTGACCTGTGTAAGTGTTCTCCTTCAAGGCTTGTCCCTGCAATGCTCTAGGCCAAAGCATAGGGCCTCCCTGGTCCTTTCTGCATATGTTCTTGTCTTTGGCAAGTTTTGTTTAAGATCCAAGCTGCAATGCTAACTGTGAGGGGCCATAGCCCTGTCCCCAAAGCCCCCAGGCAATATTCCCTCCTCTGGCCCCAGACCAGATGTGCTAGCTTGCTGGGATAGATTACTGGCTGGAAACCACTGCTTTGGGTCTAAGTTCCAAGGTCCTCATTTCCTTTGTTTTGACTTCTGGTTTTCTCTATCTGCAAAATGAGAGCTTGGGGATAGAAGAATTTTAAGGGTTCAATGATTTACATTACTATTAGCCTAAATAAAATACAGTTGGGGAAGCGGACTTGGCCCAGTAGTTAGGGCATCCGTTGAACACATGGGAGGTCTGTGGTTCAAACCCTGGGCCTCCTGGACCTGTGTGAAGATGGCCCACGCTCAGGGCTGATGCACGCAAGGAATGCCGGGCCATGCAGGGGTGTCCCCGTGTAGGGGAGCCTCACACGCAAGGAGTGCACCCTACAAGGAGAGCTGCCCAGCATGAAAGAAAGTGCAGCCTGCCCAGAAATGGCACTGCACACATGGAGAGCTGACATAACAAGATGACACAACAAAAACACATTCCTATGCCGCTGACAACAACAGAAGCGGACAAAGAAGAACATGCAGCAAATAGACACAGAGAACAGACAACTGGGGGGGCGGGGAGGGGGGAGAGAAATAAATAAAATAAATCTTTAAAAAAAATACAATTGAAGACACTGACAAATATGAAGATTTATCCCAAAGTTAAATAAAACATGGTTTTATTCATTATCTATTTGAAATTAGGCACATCATAATAGTCTTCTAATAGCTGGAATAATCCAGAACAAATAGCCAATACAAAGAAAGACGTTCTTCCCCACCCCACCCCACTTCTCTCTTAGTATAATACTCAGGTCTTCTTTTTTTGAGTTCTCTCTCCAAATTTTGGATTTGTAATCTATGAAATCCCTTTTACTTGAACCTAAAGAAAGGTGGTATCTTCTAACCATATTGAAAAAGTTAAATAAAAGATGAATGAAATATAGTTAAATGGAGAATGCTCACCATTTCATTGCCTTGGCTATGGCTGGGTTAGCAGAGCACACTATTAAAAAAGCTAGATATCTACTGTACTCAAATTCAAACTTTATGTCCCATATAGTGGAATTATTCAAAGAAAGAGTGGAGAACTTCCTTCAGTTTCAATGCTTTCCAACACCAGTGAGCCTGTGCCTCCACCTTTTCCTTATCCAGAAATGTCTTGGAGAGGAGAAAGAAAGACAGATGTTGGACCTCCAGAGCAATCTTATCTTGGCAAGGTGGTGGGGAAGGGACTCTAAAAAGCTATGGATATTCTTGTTTCACATATCAGGCTCCACAAACAAGTACTGATGTTAGGGGAAAAAGAATGGCGGCAGCACTGAAACCTGTTTTAAATGTGAACCAGACCTGCAAGAAATCGTCTAATCACTTCATTATCCAAAATATGGATTGGAAACTTGGATTGAAAATAAAAATCATGGTGGATAGAAAACCCCCACATCAAGACATTGGGAACATTAACCTTGGTATTTATTACTCATTTTAACTACAGTGCCTAGCAAGCACTTTCTCAGCCTACATTGCAAAAATATATAATTCATATGCCTAATATTTCACCCCAGCTCTCCTTGCATATTTTACAGTGTTTGAGACTGTTTGTGTGTTTGCAATATATCAGTTGACACCTCTGTAAAATCTTTATATCGAATGCCTTTGGCGACTATGTGCCAAATAATAGCATTACCATTTGTAATTTTTGTAGCGCAGTTTTTCCTGTAAGCTTTGCTCTGTGCATTACAAGTAGGAAGGATCTAAAACGCCTTATCAAGTCTTCTTCTTAATGACTTTTCTTCACCGATATGAGTCAAAATAGTGTTCTCCCACCCTGGCATGCCTGTTCTCCTCCCGCATTAAAGACTAATTAATTCGAGAAATGCATCTTTCTCTTTTGAAGATGCCATTGCCAACAACACAGTTTCTTCTCCAGGATGCTCTCCATCATTTGAACTTAGGTTGAGATCTTTTAGACATGTGCATTGCTCTTCATAGTTTCCAAAGTCATTATTTCTTTTTATTTAAGACCCTTCCTGCCTTCCTAAAAAGGGCTAGAGGTTACTTACAGCAAAGATAATTAGATGATAAAGTAGATAAAATTACTTGGAGATTTCCAGGACCCTGTGGGAGATGGATGCAAGTCTTATTTCTAAAGTGTAGGTAAATATATTTTCATATTTATTTTAGTTTATTTTATCTAGAATATCAGCTCAATGGTAGTGGAGACTTGGCTCACCATGGAATCTCCAGTGAGGAGTTTTGTGTCTGGGCATCAGTATGTGCTCATTTTTAAATCGTTATTTGTTGAATCAATATTAAATTCAATATGTATCTTCCAGGAAGCTAATGCACAAAGGGAAATACGAAGGGATTTATAAATTATTGTAGAGTGCATTTAGAGAAAACTAGAGCTCTGTTGGGAGTCAAAGACTCCATTTTACAGATGAAAAAATTGAGACTTGCCAAAGGAAAGTTCTAAAACTCATATCTTCTGCATCCTGGGCACGGAGATTTGTGCTACATTAAAGTTGAAGCAGCTGACCAAGTTCATTCTCTGTATAATACGCTATTGATATGGGTCTTATGAGAGGTTCATAGAGAGTGTTTGCATGTACATGAAGTGAAAATCCACTCGAAAATCAGATTCATCTATATTCTGTTCATTTCCTTTGAAAGTACTTCATTACCTATTTGTGATGGGTTATGGGCCATCTTTCACACTTCTTTATCCATGTCTGTTGGCCCAAGAGCAGACCTATTGAAATGACTATGCAGACGCAGAGTGCTGCAAATGGTTAAAAACCTAGATTGTGCTATATAGAGAAATCAATTTTGGGAAATATTTGAAATTCCATTATTTTGCTAAGTTTGTGACCAGTTTATGGATGGAATTCAATCTCATCCTTTTAAAATTTTACATGATTTTTGTACTGGCATAGAAAGAAGCTCTCTACCTATTTTTAAAATAAGAATATTTGTAGTTTTATAGAAAAATTATGCAGAAAATACAGAGTTCCCATATACTCTCCCCACACCCAGTTTTCCTTGTTAACACTTTGCATTAATGTGGTATATTTGTTACAATAGATGAAATGGTATTATTATAATTATACTATTTACTATAGTCCATAATTTACATTATGGTTCATTATTTGTCTTTTACAGTCCTATGGATTAAAAAAATATATATTCTAGTAACATATATTCTGCACCTAAATTTTTGTTTGATTTTTTACCTGTACCTAAATTTTATGGAGGGAAGTGGACTTGGCCCCAGTGGTTAGGGCACCTGTCTACCACATGGGAGGTCCACGGTTCAAACCCCAGGCCTCCTTGACCCGTGTGGAGCTGGCCTACGTGCAGTGCTGATGCGCTCAAGGAGTACTGTGCCATGCAGGGGTGTCCCCGCATAGGGGAGCCCCATGCACAAGGAGTGCACCCCATAAGGAGAGCCGTCCAGTGCGAAAGAAAGTGCAGCGTGCCCAGGAATGGTGCCATATACACAGAGAGCTGACACAACAAGATGATGCAACAAAAAGAAACACAGATTCCCATGCTGCTGACAACAGAAGCGGACAAAGAATAACACACAGCAAATAGACACAGAGAACAGACAACTGGGGTGGGGAAGAAGGGGAGAGAAATAAAAAAATAAAAAAAATAAATATAAAATAAAATAAATGCCAATTCTTTAAAAAATAAATAAATAAATAAATTTTATAGAAAAATCTATTCAAATCTAATCCAATAAATTGGACTTATTACATCCAATCAATACATCCAACTGTATCAATCATCTGTGTTGTGTCTATGGGTATGCACAATATCTGTTTTATCTTCTTCCTTTGAGAAGCCCCTCTGTCTTGCTTTTGGGAATTAATATTCTTCCACTACCAGGTTATATAGTTATGACAGAAAAGGCCCATACACCTCTTTCAATATGCACACACTACAGTGATGGATACATGACCCAAGTTCATCCAATGTGTACCAAGTTAGTCCCTTAAGAGCCAACATATGTGGATTGCATATCTATTGCAATAATTGGGATCTCTTTCCATAGGATCTAACTATGAGGACTCAGTAGCCATTATGCCTGCTCTTAGGGAAAGTTGTCTTGAGGATATGGGCAACACAAATCCAATTCTTGATGTCTTCCATTTGAACACCTGAATCCAAGTATCCCTGAAGTTAGGGCATCACTTTCCTCTATTAACTTGCAGCCACAAGAATCTGGATTAATAACCCCCCCTAAATTGTTACCTAGATGGCTGTTCTTGCACTCTTTTGTGTTGTAAGAAAAAACATACAGGGATTTTAACAAAAAATTAAAATTTCAGGACAGGTCTAATGCCCTTACCAATTAAGTTCAATCTCCTAATTGTTGAGTGTCTGCTGCTATGGTCTTTCATATCTTCAGAATGATGACATTTAGAATGATAATTTGGAGGCATCATGAAAAACTAAAAAGAAAATTCATTATTACCAAGAGCAATTCATAATAAAATACAAAATTACGTCAATGCATTTAAGAAAAGTTGTCAATAATGTGTTGAAACTAAAAGATATTTCTACTTATCTAAAATTTTTTCTATTCCCTAAGGATCTCAGTTAATTTAGTTTTGATTGTAGAACATTTTCAAGCATCTTTTGGAAACAAATTTAATAAACTTTGTTCAATGATTTGTTTCAATGAAAGGAATAATGGAAATACACCCTCTAAAAAATTAAATTATTTGTCCTTAAATGACACATATAAGGAGGGTAGTTCCTTTCCTGCTTTAAAATTTTACGATGCTAATTAATCAAACAACAAAATTTTTTTCATATTTCTCCTGCATAGTTATTCTAATGTCATGTTTTGACTATGTTGTTTTCTCTGTTGCAACATTTTCCATTGTGCTATGCATGAAAATTATTTGATTATTTGCATGATCAAATAATTTTAGAATGAGCTCCATTAATGCAACTGAGTTTCACTGCAAAACTTCTTAGAACCTTTAATATGTGACTGTTAGCAGGAGATGTTCAATATTGGTATTATATACAAAGTGTTCTAAATTTATTTGACTTTGATATAGTTTTTCTTTTTAAACCAATAAACTTTTTTTATTTTTTAGATTTAAAAAATTTTTTTAACTTATTTTCCTCACACACCCCCCCCCCCCCCCCCCCCCGTTGTCTGTTCTCTGTGTCCATTTGCTGTGTGTTCTTCTGTGGCCGCTTCTGTCCTTATCAGCGGCACCAGGAATATGTGTTTCTTTTTTGTTGCGTCATCTTGTGTCAGCTCTCCGTGTGTGCGGCACCATTCCTGGGCAGGCTGCACTTTCTTTCGTACTGGGCAGCTCTCCTCATGGGGCGCACTCCTTGCGCATAGGGCTCCCCTATGCAGGGAGACCCCTCCATGGCATGGCACTCCTTGTGCGCATCAGCACTGCTTGTGGGCCAGCTCCACACAGGTCAAGGAGGCCTGGGGTTTGAATCACGGACCTCCCATGTGGTAGGTGGATGCCCTATCCACTGGGCCAAGTCTGCTTCCCTGATAGTTTTATAAAGCACATATCTTGTAGCTGGTATTCGAAGAAATTCACTTTAGAAAACTCTACTTTATGCTTATCTTAGTTTAAAATGTAAGAAGACTTTTGAACCCCTCCTAACATCTTAGAAACTATCAGCCTGCCACGTAAGACATATTCTTGATGCAGTAAAACAGAATCACATGCAATAAAAGCCTTCTCCTGATACAAACAAACATGAATGAATGACATCTACTTTTGAGCAGCTCATGCAATCCTCAAGAAGAGGAGTTTTATATGTACAGGTCCCAGTCCCTAGCTTAAGGATGGAAGGTCTCTCTTTCCTTCCCAAGCATTGTCACTAGATTTCCTGGTGAACTGCCTTCTGGCAGCCAAAACATGTTGCTTGAGCTTCAAAATGATACTGCTCCACGGAGGAAAAATTACCAACAACAGGAGGAGCAAAATAACTAAAAATGCACTGTACTCAATAGAAAGGACCCAGAAAAAAATTACAGAGATGCATATACCTATAGTTATTATTTTTTTAAAATGCCCAGTGGCCCATGAAAAAAATTCCACAATAAGGCCAATAGCATTGTATTAACTGATAATACTCCTGTTTAGACCTCTGCTTTCAGATGGCAATTGCATGCTAAATCATATGAGTGAGGCCTGGGGGAGGGGGTCTGCATATCATATTATGCATCATAATGTAATCATTTCAGCATTCAAACTCAAGATTAGGAATTTGACATTTTAAAAATTCCACCCAAATTGAACTACAAAAATATAATAGGTTTAGGCACCTGCTCTAATAAGATTGCATAAAAATATCCCAACAGCCTTACCATAAACATATTTTACAATATCAGAGTCAAATTTTACTACATCATTATAAGAATGCTCCACTGGGCCACCGGATTGGCTGCTGTACCAAGGCTGGATGCTGATACTGTGGCACAAACATGCCATCACACTTCCCCAATAAAAGTTTTATTGTATCCCCATGCACATTAAAAACAACACTAACTGCATTAATACATTGTAATTTACTTTTTTGTTATAGAACAAATAACAAACCTGGTGCTAATGAGATCATATTTTCCATTATCCCAAAGCAACCTGTTAGTATATCCAGTCCTCTGAGATTTTGCCTAAAAAATGAAACATATTGTGCAATAGTGTAACACTAGTCTATAATGTTATTTCCTCCTCCACTCTTAGACATCACATCACATTCTAAACATCTGCGTTCGTTTGACTGAAGCAGTTATAAAATATATTATTTCATTTTCATGGTACTATACTGTTCTTTAAAAGGCAACAACAAGATTCTTTTGTTAAAACTGTCTTTGATAGCTTTTTGAGGTTCCAATAAACAAAGGTGTCTTCTGCTAAGTTACAGATATGAAGAATCATTGTTATCACTTTTCCCTTTGGCTGTCATTCTGAGTGGTTGTATGTTCTTTTAGAACAAACTTTCAATTGGGTATGTATGAAGTACCGGAAAGAAAAAAAATTTGGATAAGACATGGACGATTGTTTTCATAACATCTTCTGATGTTGCTTTAATGAAGTTCCTAAATGATTACGCTTTTACTCTTATAAATTAAATCACTAACAAGGGGGCATTGTGCCTCTCTTGGTTTTATTCAGCTTAATGTAAATTTGACTTATCACCCTGCCTCTCACCAATGCAAACATTCTCCCACTATCAAAGTTCCTGGGCATTTGTTTGGAGTCCTGGTGATGGCGAGGCTGAGTGGAAGACATAAAATGTAGATTACACTTAAGGGCAAGAGATTTCAGAAATCAGAGGAGAAAAAAAGGAGTCACCCAGAGACTGCTTATGTAGAGATAGGACATTTCTCTACTGTAAACTTCAAACTGTGGTTATCTCTCTCAGGCCATTTTTGTTTGTGTGGGTGTCTCTGTTGCCCTATGACTGTGCTGGCTGTGCCTGAGGCATGGTGGTGGATGGTTGAGGTTTTATGGGATAAAATAGAGAAAAAACCTTTCTGAATGTATGATCTCAATGATTCTTCTGGGACACTGACTGGGGCTTAATCTGGTGGCTATCACATTGTCCAAATCTGCTTTTCCAACATTAGACTGTGTCTAAGCTAGATGTGCACACACACATGCATTCACATAAAGATACACACCGGCCCCTTTCTAACCTTTGGGTTTAGCAGTTTATAATGATGTTGAATATCAGTTCCTTACATTTTTACTCTGCAACAAGATGTAGACACAGCCACAGTCTGTTCAAATGTATTCATTGTAAAATTCTTCCAGATTCAAAATGAGTTAATCCTGAGCATGCAATCTTAACACGTGCAGAAATCATGACTTTTCCATATGAACTATGCTGTGGCTTGCTATTTTAAGAAGTTTAGGCTTAATTTACATGGTCTCAGAATAATCATATGTATCCAAAAAGATTGGATTCTTGAGGTTAATCCTAGTCCGTTTGGGCATTTCTTATATTTTGCTGGGGCAGGGTAGGGCCACATTAATGAATCGGGAAAATCTCTACTTTTTTGGAAATAGTCATGTTTGCAAATCACATATATCCTTATGAAGGAAGAAAATCATAATCACTAACATTTATTGAACACTTATTTTGTTCCAGGCCTTTATTAACGTTGTATAATGAAGGGTTTTGCCTTTATTAGTTCATTGATCTACTAAAACTAACAAGCAAACAAACACATACCAAACTCTCTTGGAGAGTAACTGTTTTTATATCCATTTTACAAGTGATGAAACTGAGGCAAGAGCCATTAAGTAACTTGCTCAATGTCACAGAGCTATTCAAACTTAGGCAAATCTACCTAGTGAGGCCTTGCTCTTAACCTCTAAAAAACATCCAATTAAAATGCTCAATTGTGGACTGAGTTTTGGAAAAGCAAGTGACACTGTCAAGGAGAATTTTTTCATGTTGAATTGACAGTATTGTCCAAGGCAAGAAAACTGCTCTTCAAGTTTTTATTAGTGTGAATTTGCATTTTTTTAGAAGAGCATCTTGGATGTATTTACTAAAAGTCTTGAAAATTTTTCATACATGAACATACATAAAATATAAATGTATAGAAGTTGTGAGCTTACAAAACAAACATGTGTATCATCATACAGGGCTCCCATACATCACCCCACCACCACCACCTTGCATTGTTGTAAAACATTTGTCATAAATTGGTTCATACATTTTCACTCAGTGATTTCTAGGATAATTCTGAGAAGTAAATATGTATATAGAAGATTCTTAATCATTCATGTATAAGGGTTCCATTACAATATTATTCAATAATAAATAAAGGATTTTGCCTTTATTAGCTCGTTGATCTATAAAAAAATTTTGAAATGAATTAAATGCCCCCAAATAAGGGGAGAATTGAATTTATTTAAATGACTATGTAGCTGTAAGAAAGAAACATATATTGCTATTAAAACAATAATGGGGAAGCGGACTTGGCCCAGTGGTTAGGGCATCCGTCTACCACATGGGAGGTCCGCGGTTCAAACCCTGGGCCTCCTTGACCCGTGTGGAGCTGGCCCACGTGCAGTGCTGATGCGTGCAAGGAGTGTTGTGCCACGCAGGGGTGTCCCCTGCGTAGGAGAGCCCCATGTGCAAGGAGTGCGCCCTGTAAGGAGAGCCACCCAGTGCGAAAGAAAGTGCAGCCTGCCCAGGAATGGCGCCGCACACACGGAGAATTGACACACAAAATGACCCAACAAAAAGAAACACAGATTCCTGTGCCGCTAACAGCAACAGAAGTGGACAAAGAACATGCAGCAAATAGACACAGAGAACAGACAACTGGGGGGGGGGGGGTGGAGAGAAATAAATAAAATAAATCTTAAAAAAAAATAATGGAGATGAATATTAACAGAAACAGGAATATATTCATGATGTAACATTGAGTGAAAAAAGCATGGTAGAGAATGGATGCTATATAGAGAGCCATTCTGCTTTATAATATGCAAGTGTGTACATAGTATATCTATGTATGTGTGTTTTGTGTGTGTGTATGTAGTGAGTGCTCACAATGTGTTAGTTTAGTAATTGGGCTATTGTGCTACATGATTCTATATAGGTTTACAGTGAATCCTCACATTAACTGTGAACTGAATTACAGTTGAAGAAAGAGGACCAGGGAGGTAAGTAACTTATCCACAGTTGTATGGCTTAATGGGTGATTAACTTGTATGTGTTTGACATAAAAATTATGCTTTCAACCAGCATGGCTTACACTTATTACCCGATTAACTGCACTTTAGAAGGAAGACCTCACCCCCACCTGGATGGATATGGTGTGTATTAGTCAGCCAAAGGGGTGCTGATGCAAAATACCAGAAACTGGTTGGTTTTTATAAAGGGTATTTATTTGTGGTAGGAACTTACAGATACCAGGCCATAAGGCGTAAGTTACTTCCCTCACCAAAGTCTATTTTCATGTGTTGGAGAAAGATGGCTGCCGATGTCTGTGAGGGTTCAGGCTTCCTGGGTTCCTCTGGGCTCAGCTCCTCTGTTTTCTCCACAAGGTCAGCTGTAGACTGTGAGGCTCTCTAGGCTTGCTTCTCTTTACAAGGTCAGCTGTAGACTATCAGGTGAACAGCTGTCTTTCTCCCTGGGGCTCCAGCTTAAGATCAGCATCAAACTCCAACATCAGGAACTTTTAATTCTGTCCTTCGTCATGCCTTTTATCAATGTCCTACTGGCACAAGAAGTTTACATAATTACTTAATCAAGTAAACCTATAGAATCCAATATAATCTAATATGCCCAGAGGAAAAGATCAGTTTACAAATATAATCCAATATTTCTTTTTGGAATTCATCAATAATATCAAAACATGGTGGTTTTGATTTTTCTCTTCATAAAACTGCTTGCCTCTTGCCTGATGTGGTATGTTGAGATATGTACCCCAGAAAAGCATGTTCTTAATCTGAATCCATTCCTGTGGATGTGAGCCCACTGTAACCAGGACTTTCTGAAGATGCTATTTTTAGGTAAATGTGGCCAACTGAATTAAGATGGGCCTTATAAAAAAGAAAGCTATGGAGGGGAGCTGGAAGCCAGAAGTCAGCAAGAACCCTGAAGAGAAGGCAAGGCCATCACCATGTGATGGGGAAAGTTAAAGAACCCAAGGGTTGTGGGCCCCCGCCCAGGAGGCAGCCAGCCTCTCGCCCCTGAAACCATGAACCAATAAGTTCCTGTTGTTAAGCCAACCCATGTGTGATGTTTGTTTTAGCAGCTGGGAAACTAAGACACCTGACTACCTATGTATTTACTTACATCTCATACATAATACCATATTTAGGGATATATATGTATATGAAACTCTCAGCCTTTAAGGAAAGACAGACCCACATTCAAATCTTGCCTCTACTACTTTATTACTCTGTGGTCCTGGTACGTTATTTACTTCACAGAATTGTTATGAAGATTAAATGGCACCTGTCTGCTGGACACTGAACTTTGAAAGGTTATGCACATAATACGTGCTTAATAAATTGGAGGAAATATATGTATTTTTTTTTTTTGTCAAACTTTTTTTTTAGAGGTACTGGGGATTGAACCCAGGAACTCATACGTGGGAACCAGGTGCTCAGCCACTGAGCTATATCTACTACTCAATGAGGGTTGAGTTTTTTGTTTGTTTGTTTATTTTTAGGGGGTACTGGAGATCGAACCCAGGACCTCATACATGGGAAGCAGGTGCTTAACCACTTGAGCTACATCTGCTCCCACTAACTTTTTATAATGAACATATTATTCTTGTACTCAGAAAAAGGGCAGTAAATATTACTTTCAGAAATGAAGTAAACCAAAGACCTGATGCAAGCCTCCAAAAGTTGCCTTAAAAAAAAAAAGAAATAAAAAGAAGCCAGGCCACCTTTGTCTGGGTGTTATATCCCAATTGTGGCAGCTAAACCACAGGTGGGTATCTAAGCCCAGAGGGAAACCAATTATGTGCAAATCCTTTGACTTAATGAAAAATAAAATTAGGTAGACTAATACCCAGCAGGTTCTTAAACAACACCTAATATTATAAATACCAGTTTTTCTTAAAGAGGTAAAAAAAAAAAAAAAATCTCTGGAGAAACTGAAGGAAGAAGTCCCTGAACCAGGAAAATAATTTTTCAAAGCATGCCTGAAACTTGCCAAATAGTTCTACCTATAAATACTAATTTGTCTGCTGGGGCAAGGAGTTTACTTATACCTCAAAGCAAATGCTTTTGTTCTATGATGAATGGGACTTAAATTCAGGCTCTGGTGTGTCTAGTGGAGGGTGGAAATTAACATTCATTTAAAAAGTCTTGAATAAAAATCTTATTTTATCTGTTTTTAATGTGCCAGACCCTATCCTCCCTATTTTCTCTACATGAGCTCATCTAATTTTTGTAGTACCCCAAAGGGAAGACACGAATATTATTTCCATTTTACGGACTGTCTGAGGTCATACAGCTGCCACATGGCCAAGTGACCGTTCATAGCCAGATCTGGTTTTATTCAGAGTCCATGAGTTTTCCATTCAAATATGTTTGTACATGGAAATCCATGTAGTTTCCAAATATTACCTTTAATAACTGTCAGGGAAATTTATTAATATATATTCATAAATTAGGCTTAAACTTCTTATTTTGAATGATGCCTTTTGGTTAGAAGATTAGGGTTCCTAACCAACTGATGGGAAAATCACCCATTAAACCTCCTAGTCATATTTTAAAAGTCAAATTAGCCAAAAAGGGCTGGGGAGCCATAGCTCAGGGGAATTCAGAGGGGAAGATACGGAGGAGGGGAAAGCATGTTTGAACTTGTCTATATTTGGCCCTGCTGGGATGCTGGCAGGAAGAGAGGTTGAGGCCCTCCCTGAGAACCTGGCCCTACCGGTCCGTTCTCTCCCTGAACTTTGGAGATGGCTTTGTATCTCTAGCCTGACTTCAAAACAAACAAGTGAAACAGTTGATCTGGGAACTGTGGGCTCGAGTTTACTGGGCAGCTCCACAGTAATTGCCTCTTGCTCATTGGTATTTGGATACAGAATTTCCGTTTCATGGCATGAAAGAGGGAAGCACACAAGGATATTTTGCAATGGCTAGAAAGGTAATCTGATCCCCTTTCTGTCCCTGAAGGTTCTCTCACATAAGCGAAGTGGCAAAGTAAACAAAGCGGTTTGTCACATTGTGCTTATTTGCTGCTGGGTCAGCCATTTCCTCTTTCTCCAACACTCTCTCTTGCCTCTCTCTCCCTCACTTGCTCTGTCTCTCTCTCTCTCCTTCTCTGGTCCTCCCTCTTTACTTCTCTGGGTCCATTTCTCTCTCCCTCGCTGCATGTGAGTCTTTTCGTGTGTCTCTCCATCTTTGAATGCCTCTGTTTCTAGGATTCCTCTCCGCATTGTCTGTCTTGTCGCCTTTCCTTACCAACCTCCAGCCTCCCCTGTACTCAAGGGGAGCCAGGCTCCAAGGATGAAGAACCCTGGCTGAGGTGCTTCTCATGGAAGTGAAAGCATTTCTCACCCAGACCAGCAACTTACATTTTTGGAACTCCAGCTGCACAATAGATACTGCTTTCAAAGCTTTCCATAGAGCTTTTCACCATAAGATATTAACTCTTGTTCAATGTTTAAACACCCAGCCAGTGGTTGCAAAATGTGGCCTATCCAAGAAAGCTGAAGAGCTGATAAAATCTCACCCTGATCTGTTATCTCCCAATGCTTTAAAGGTCTTCAGCTGGGAGATTAGAGAACAAGGTTATGGTGACAATTTGTTTACATGCAGGGAGAGATTAAGATCTCGTTGAAAAGGAATAAAAATAACATCATCTTGAGCTGTCACAGCATGAGCCCCATTGTAATCAACACTGGTCTGATTTCAGGGATAATTTAAGGCCAATTTATTATCTTAATTAAGAAAAAAAAGAAGGGGGAATTCAATGTTTCAGATGCCAGCTAGATTGTTGGGCAACAACGCCCCTGGAGGTGCCCTGCACAAAGTAGAACACTCATACAATTCCATATTGGAATCCTCTGGTGGAAAAAAATATAAACTTTTTCTTTATTTGTTGTTTTTTGTGTATTTAAGTACTAGGATCAATAATGGATTAAAAGACCAAACCATACCTTGTTTATGTAGTGTGACTTTTTTCAAAGACAAACAGATAAAAAGGATAAAGAAAGAAATTCCCATCCACCCTTTGATTCAGTCTTGGGTAGTGGAAGTAAAAGTGTAAAAGCCTCCTAGCACTTCCCCCCTCCCTTCTGCCTTAATGAAACCGGCTGAAAATCATTGTCTTGGGCAGATCTAATTTTTTGCCTCATAATTAATTCTTCCACTTCTTAATCCAGAGAAACTAGGGACAACCCGGACCAAGATTGGAGTAAGGGTGGGAAGCAGAGAATAATAGTGTGATTTTCCATTATACCACCCACCAGAGTTCCCCCCTTTCAAAGTTCCTGTGCCCAGTAGAAACCTCACTCATGGCTTTCTCTACAAAAGCGGCCATGAGCGCCCAACACAGAATGAAAAAGGTCACAAAGAGCCCTTTGAGAGCGCTAGAGGAAATGTCCCACTGGGAAACCAGGTGGAGAGCAAACGTTCCCTTTCCATTACAAATGAGTGGACAAATGAGTGGACAGGCCCCCCCCCCCCAGACTCCCAGCTCCATCTGAAAGCCAAGCCCGCCAGCCCAGTCATTTGAAAACCAAACATGTTTCCTACCCCCTTCCCCTCCCTGTTTACAAACACGTTTACAAGTGCTTGATAGGTGACCTTATTTACTTAGTAACCTGTGGATTCATTTATCTTGAAATTAGTAGGTAATGAAGTGGAAAACTTCAACAGCCCTCCCACTAATTAACATGATAATAAGATTGTTTTGCTACAGAGGTACAATTAGCATGTATGAGCAAAAGGGGGAGAAAGATCAATAAAATGTCTGAAGGGTGCTACACCCAGGTCTCTAGAAGAGAACAAAGAAAGAAAAGGAGCTTCTTGGGGTTTGAAGCGATAACCACATATTTTAGGATTCCTCCTTTTAAACATCTCTAACTCTGAGATTAGACCTTATTGAAATGATATGATGCCTTTTGCAGAACGAGGTGCAGGGAGGACCAAAAGGAATTAATTATAAACTACTTTTAGTGCAGTTGAAATGCTTTGAAAAGAAAAGGGGGAATATTGTGGAAACTTTCAGATGCTGATCTTAAATATACTTTGATGGGGGATTGGTGGAAGGTGGTGGGGAGAGTAAAGAATGTGGGCAGGTAATTATGTCCATAAAATGGTTCCATTTGCTCTTTTTTTTCTTACACCCAAAGTCAAACAGCTCAGATATAAAACTTAGAAGAGAGATTCTTCTTGCACATCTAGTGTCAACATACATTTTCATGAGGTGCTTTAACACAGAGAGTGCACAGCTCAAATATTTATTTATTCCACAGATGGAGGTGTGTGGAGTAAATAAATATGACTTTAAAAATTGCCTCAATATGTATTTACCCAGTAGACTCATTTCTTGGGTAAATTACATGGATTTGGGTAACCTTTCATGACACTTTTCCTTGATTTTAAACATACACAAACAAAGAATTTAAATGTCCGAAGTGTCTAAATAACCTAATTGAACTTGTGACACAAACCAGGACGAGCCAAGAGACTTGATTGTGGAGGAGAAATTTAAGAGGTTTTGCTAGACAGAATGAGGGGATCTTTTAGAAGATCTATAGCAACACGCATACAGTGAGCAAAAATCCCCAGAACTTTGTAGGATGCTCTTTCTATCTTTAGTGTACTCCATAAATATAAAAATATTATTGATCACTTTCCAACATTTACTGTCTTCTGTCCTGTCTCAAAAATGGATTCGCCTATGAAATTTCACAACTGATGGTTCCTAAAACCAGTGTTCCTAAGTGCACCAACCATCTTGTTTTACATTTGATGTTGACAATGGCAATTCTAAAATCCTCCTATTGCCATTACCTTTAAAAATCAACTGGAGTGACTGAGTGTATCCAAAGGGAGTTTCCATCACTGAGAAAGAAACATTCTCACCACATCTGTGATATCTGCTCAGCTCTTGACAGTCTGTGAAAAGGGTGATCCCTGGGAGGATTTTTCAGCCAACAACGTTACTAATGTTTACATTTTGGAAATCATTTAAAATGAAGAATAATGGAAGCTGTTGATTTGTTTATGCAGTTAAAGGAGACCTTTGGTGGAAAGTAATTTGTTTCTTTATATTGTTTTGTTTTTCTTTCTTTTTTTCCCAGCATCTGTCCTTTCTGGTAAAAGTTGCTAATATCTTTATGCTTTGCATTAACTTTAATTTTAGGTAGATTGTATTGCCTAAGATTAACATTTTTAATGTAAAAGGGAGAACCTAGCCTTATTTCTGAATGGTATTTATATGATTTTTTTTAATTGTCCTGGATTTAATTAGAAAAATTGGTATCTAGTATTGGGAGACAGCCAGTGGCAGGGCACTTAAAAGAGAAGCTTGCATCACTTGGGAGAAGCTAGAAGATTTTGGCCTGAGCAGTCACCCTATTAGACATTAAGCAACCACTGGTAAGCCAGGCTTGGGGTCCATCTGTGTTGGTGGAGAGTTTTGAAATAATGTATCTGGGAAGAAGGAAAAGGGAATGAGCTGTGTACACCATGTATCCTTTCTTCTACCATTGCATGCTAGTTTAGTGAAAGACCAACAGAGGGATCGCTTTAATGACTAACAACTACGTAAGTGGGAAAACTCAATATTTCCAGCTTTTAAATATGCACAAGGGCACTGCATGAATCTCTGACTTTTTCTTAATGCTTTAGGCTCCATATCGCATCCCACTTTATTTCTTTATAGATTTATTTTTATTTATTTATTCCCCGCCCCCCCTGCCCCATTGTTTTGTGTTCACTGTCTGTTCCCTGTGTCCATTCGCTATGTGTTCATCTTCTCTTTAGGAGGCATCAGGAACCGAACTTGGGACCTTCCATGTGGGAAAGAGGTGCTCAATTGCTTGAGCCACCTCAGCTCCCTGCTTTGTTGTGTCTCTCATTGTCTTTCCTCTTTGTGTCTCCCTATTGCATCACCTTGTCGCATCAGCTTGCCATACCTGCCTGTCATGCCAGCTCACTGTTGTGCTCACATTCTCCAGGAGGCACTGGGAACTGAACCCAGGACCTCCTATTTGGTAGGTAGGAGCTCAGTCACTTGAGCTACATCTGCTTCCCCACATTCCATTTTAGACTTAGCTGGTTGATGAATGAGTAAGGATATCCATAGAACAATAAATTAAGGAAGAATTTAAGAATCCGTATAAAAAGGATTCCCAATGTTTTGGGTCTCTGACACCCCACGTTTTCTACATTCCATAACATTGTCACCCCCACATGTTGTGTCCATATAGGGCACATGCTATGTCTGAGAGTCAAGAACATTTGTTACAAAATCGTTTTTATTTGCAAATAATTTGAGGACTTCCCAATATCTCTGGAGATCATTTAGGACATCCTGGGTTATCAGGCAACCTTGCCTGGGAAGAGCTGCCCTAGGGAAAAAATGTATTTTTAATAACCAGAGCCAATTCCTCCTAGGAAGAATTCCCTTTGGGTTCTGTCGCTTAGCTTCAAATCCAAATTCCTCATCTGTGAGTACTTAGGACAATGTGAAGTAGCCCGGGAGAGTCAGAACTTGAATTCAATTCAGAGAAATGAAAACTAGTCTGCATTTATACTGGGGAATCAATAATCTCCACTTGTTAGGTGCAGCACACACACATCCTCTAATCTTCACAATCCTCTAGGGTAATCAATGTTTTCCATTTTGTAGATGGTGAAACAGAGGCTTACCAAATCAAGTAATCATCTCAAAGCCAAAGAGCTAGTAGGAGGTGAGCAGGGATTTGACCCTGAATACCATTTGATTCCAACAATTGCTCTTACTAACATTTCATCTTCTCTCAGGGAAGAAGTACTGTCTTGCTGGGAGCTCCTCAGCAGCCAGTATTGAAGCAACTTTGAAGGCCCCACTGATTTCCATCCAGGGCATTGTTTTGTAGAAAGCACTGACTCTTTGGAGTATATGCTATCACAGCAAACTTCTGTTAATTTTTAAAACCATGGCCCACTGTGAAGTGTTAACCATTTCCTCTTTGGCCAAAACTTCTTCTCCTCTAGTACACATAAATGTTCTCACAATTAACAGAAAGTCTCCTTCACTTATTTTTAATGACTTTGTAAAATAAATACCCAAGATCGTTACCACAAAAATAAAATAAATTGTTTCAGTAGGAAGATATAATTTAACTTCCTGTGATTTCCCTCACTCCTTGTTAAGGGTGAACATGTGATGAGAAAATTTTAGATGAACTCCAATGAGCAGGTTGTAATGAGTAGTCTTTTTTGGCCTAGATTTGTGTCTTCCTTGAGAATAGCAGTCATTTTAGAGTTACTTTCCAGCTTTTTTTTCCTTGTGTAGCCACTATACAATTGGGATCTTGTCTCAAGGTGGGAAGACTTTGCAAATTTTTATAAAATCATGTCATCTACCTTGTATCCTTGGAAAGTACCTGGCAATAACAATACAACTGCCTCTCTTGTTCCTGGGAGCTTGGGCCTTTCCAGCATTCCTCTGGTGTTTGACCAGTACTGGGGAGAGAGAGACCACTCAGCATTGTTTCTTCTACACATCTTCTCAGCAGTTGGAGAGGCAAGCAGGGCGGCCCGGGTTTCACATTTCCCCAACAGGGATCTATATCTCCCAGGAAGAACAGGGCCTAAATATGTGAGGGCCGGCAGTAAACTTTGGGCATCCCAAGCCAAGAGGGGATGGAGTGTGGAACTCAATGCCATTGTTTAAATAGGATGGAAATATGGTAATGGCTAAAACTTGGACTCCTGGGAGAGTCCAGTGTACAGTAGCTGGGAGAGAGGGAGTGAGGGAGTAAAAGCAGCTGGAACATATGTGAACTTCCTGCCTCAAGAAGGTGGACAGTTGCTCTGGAACATGGGTTTTTCTCCTCTGGGTTGGGAAATGATACATTTAGAGATGAGGACACTTTTTTTAAAGGAGGCACTTCCAGGGGTTTCTGTGAGACAAGGTTTTCACTCAAGTTTCTCACTGTGGTTGGTGGCTTCAAGGTACTCTGTACCTTGTCTTGTTGCATATCCACAAACAGAAAATGAAGGGGCCCAAGGGATGTACAAAGAGAAGCCCTGGGCATATAAACCCATTCACATTCTGTATTGTAAGATGGGCCACTGCAAGACAACTTTGCTTATCAGTCAGCACTTTGAAAAGAAAAATCTAATTTTGTATTCTTTTGTTGGGTGAATGATCATAGGGTATTATCTAAAATGAGTCATAAGAACTTTTACTTTGGTTATTTTCAAATGACAAAAATCATGGACATGCTCCACAAAAAGACTTTTATTTAGCTCTAAGATTTTATATTATGTACTGCAGTTTTTTGGTCTACTGTTCTGCATGATGACTAGATGGCATGGAATTTGAAGTCTCAAGGACTAGGTTCAGATTCTGGTTTGGTCACGTCCCAGGTGTTGCTGGTCCTTGCTGAACCTCTATTCTCTCATCTGCAATGTGAGGACAAGGGATTTCTTGGGTATTGTTTTGAGGACCTGGAAAGGGTCCTTCACAATTCTGACACATTGGGGTTCTTTGGCAAGAGTTAGCTTCCATCCTCTTTTTTATGTACTTTTGAAGCTGGGATTGAATCCATTGAAAACATCTAGCAAAGGGCTAAAGTGAAGTAAGGGAAAAAATGGGCATACACATTCTCAGGGATCCATTTGGAGAACAGAGAATAAAATTCCCTACCCCTTTCCTTTGAGGGCTAAAGAGACCCATGGGAGTTATGGTCATGGCCGATGGGGTTAACTACCAGGGCAGATGGCCCCTCTTTGGAAATGGTGTTTATGTGTGATGAATCTGGACTCAGATGGGATCTCCCTTCATAAGACTTTCATGCCAATGTGCTGGAGGTGCAGTTAATGTTGGGGTTTAAGATATATTTAGGGGATTTGAATCTCTGGACTGATAATGTGATAGCCAGATCCTGAGCCTCAACAGACTCCAGCACCTACAATCTGATTTATTGGACTTACCACACTCAGCTAAGATGGAGTTGAAGAAGGACAACCACCACACCATGGAGCCTAGAGTGATTACAACTGAAAATGGGAGGATTGCATCCAGCATCCAGGTGGAATCTGACCCTCCTCTTGACATAGAGGTGCAATGGACACAACCAATCCAATGTCCACATAGAAGAGGTGGCATTGGAATGGGAAAAGTGGACATAGTGGACGAAGGGTATGGGGAAAGGCAGGAAGAGATGAGAGGTGGAAGCATCTTTGGGACATGGAGCTGCCCTGGATGGTACTTCAGAGGCAATCACCGGACATTGTAAATCCTCACAGGGCCCACTGGATGGAATGGAGGAGAGTATGGGCTATGATGTGAACCAATGTATATGAGGTGCAGAGGTGCCCAAAGATGTACTTACCAAATCCAATGGATGTGTCATGATGATGGGAACGAGTGTTGTTGGGGGGGGGAGAGGGGGGGTGAGGGGATGGGGTTGAATGGGACCTCACATATATATTTTTAATGTAATATTATTACAAAGTCAATAAAAAATAAAAAAATTAAAAAAAAAAACAAAAACAAAACAAAACAAAACAAAACAAAAAAAAAATTCCCTACCCTTTGTGCTGTGTGAAAAAACATCTATGGGTTCAAGTTCCCCATGGCTTTACCAAAGAAAGAAATTCTGTCTCCGTTCCTACCTGTTAGCAAGTCACAGTCACTGTCCTAGCCATGGTTGCTCCTTTCTCAACACCCCAAGAGCCAAGTAATCAAGACAGCTTCAATTTGGAGGCATGACTTTACTAGGAGCCACTCATTCATTCATTCATTAAGGAACTTTGCTAGGCACTGGGAATATGATGATTAGTAGGGCATTCCTGATCTTGAGTGTCAGGGGTAAGAGGGTAGGTAGGGAGACTGGAATAACATGTTAAACAAAATAAATAAACAATGTACTTTGGATTGTGAGGAAAATTGTGAACAAAACCTAATAAAGTGGTTATGCTAGGAGTTTAGGTTAGAGAGGAAAGGCTGGCTTCAGATGGGGGAGCTCGGGGAGGCATTTCTAAAGAGGGGGTATTGAAGCTGAGACATAAAAGATGCAAAGGAGCCATCAGAGCTAAGAGTGAGGACAAACCCATTTTTTGTGCAGGGGCACCCTGGGAAGGAGGCAAGCTTGACATTTCTTGGGAGCAGAAAGCAGGCCACTGAGGCCAGAGCTTGAAGAGTGGAATGGTTTTTAAAAAATTTTTTATGAACATTTATTTATTTTTTATTGTATTTTTTTGAAGATGCATAGATCACAAAAAATGTTACATTTAAGAATATAAGAGGTTCCCACATACCCTGCCTCCCCCACTCCTCCCACATCAACAACCTCCTTCATCATTGAGGCACATCCATTGCATTTGGTGAATACATCTTGAAGCACTGCTGCACAGCATTGGATTATAGTTCACATTGTAGTTTACACTCTCCCCCAGTACATTCAGTGGATTATAGCAGGATATATAATGTCCAGCATCTGTCCCTGCAATTCCATTTACAACAACTCCAAGTCCAAAAATGCTCCCACATCATATCTTTCTTCCCTCTCCCTGCCCTCAGCAACTACTGTGGCCACTTTCTCCACATCAATGCTACAGTTTCTTCCATTACTAGTCACAATAGTTCTATAGTAGAATACCAGTAAGTCCATTATAATCCATTTTTTATTCCTCCATCCTGTGGACCCTGGGATGGTGATGTCCACTCTACCTCTATATCGAGAGGGGTCTTAGTCCCACATGGTCAATGGATGCAATTCTCCTGCTTAGAATTGTAGGCACTCTTGGTTCCTTGTGGTGGTGGTTGACCATCCTCACCTCCCTGTTAGCTGACCTGGGTAAGTCCAACAAACTGGAGAGTAGGAGTTGCAACTCTGCTCAGGCTCAGGGCCCATCTGGCACATGGCCAGTCCAGAGATTCAAGTCCTCCTGGGCATACACCAACCCTAGTGCCAATCACAGGTTCAGTAAAAGTGACAGAAGAGGCATGTGTAGAAAGGTCACATCTGAATCCAACTCCATCACACTCAGGAACACATATTCCAAAGTAGGGCCTACTGACAAGGCACTGAACTCCAGCCAGAGCCATCTGCCATGACTATAGAACCTGTGTGTCTCCGTAGCCCTCAGGAGTACCAGTACCTGGGGTTGTATCTACTTTGGCTGTCTCAGGGATATGCATGCCTCAGCAGTATCCCAGAGAGTGAGATGTCTTTAAAGGGTTGCTGGTTCCATCTGAGCAAATAACTTGATGGGGCAAGAAAGAAAGAGCTTTCTCCTTTTGCATTCTGTGTGTGAGCCATACTCAGAAAAACTGGGGGGATGCTCTGGCTCATTCTTTTCATGCTTCATCTATACGCAAACTTATTTTCTTTAAAGGTTACTCTTTATAAAATTTGGAGAAAGGAGCTTAGTGGTTGAACTTAGATGTTGAGGATTTTAAAAGGAGCTGGTGTAGTGAGAAAGGGTAAGTCTGAAGACAAACTAACCTGGGCTTGAGAACTTATTCAGCTACTTAAGAAGGTGTGCACTCTTGGTGAAGATATTTGATCTCTCTGGGCCTCTGTTTCCTCATCTCTAAAATGGATTTCTATTACAAAATCAGAAAAAAGAAAAGGGGACTATTTGCAAGGTGACTATTAAAGGGCCTTGAAAATATCCATTGGTTTAAAGGAATTAAATGCATTGGTCAAGCTGCCCTATCTACGATCAAGGGGTGATTTGGGCCAGGTCCACATGACAATATTCCCCATCATGAAAAAAAAAAACCTCCAAGCAGGGGTCTTGGGGCCACTGCAATGACAAATTCAGTGAAATATCCCCTTTTAATGATTGCATTGATAACAGTTGTTCAAAGGATGGGAAAAATAAAACAAAGCAAATGACTGAAAAGCTTGTTTAAAGTGACTACAATCCCAGGCCCAGGGTCGAGTTAAATGATTACCAAGGATGTGGGCTCTCTATTGGGGTGAATTGCTCCGGTGGCCGTTGTCAGAGTGGTGCTGATGTTCTGCCAGCACATGGAGTCTGAAGTGGATTCCCATCACTTTTCTTTGCAATATGTGACCAAGGATACTGATACATTTATTTGCTCTTTACAAAACATAGAGGATGTCTCAACGTGTTAATATGTTTAAACTCTGAAATGGTGAGATGATAAAAAGTAAGTTGCTAAAGGCAACGATGATGGAACAATTTCAGTTGAAGGTGTTTGGGAGCCCTGGCAACACTTTCAGTCTCTGGGGATGTAAGAAGTTTGTGATGAGAGGAACATAATTAAAAGGATCAGGGGTCACGCTTACGTGTTTTCTGCAAATGGACACCTACACATATTTCTAAAAACAGCTTGCGGTATAACAGTCTACACACTTAAAACTATGACCTCTCCCCCTGATGAAAAGAAACTCTGGATTACAGATAAATAGTTTTAATTCTTCTTTTTTTTTTTCTACCCTAAGCTTGCACCATGTAAGTATCGATCCCAAACACCTGCCAGTCTTAATCTTGGAATTGAAAGTACGCGCCAGCTCATGTGCTTAAGAAACATCTAATTTACTACACTTCTTGCAAGGGTGAAACAGCTTCCTCCACAAATCTTTTTTCTTCTTCTACAATTTGATAAACTCTTGGCTATTTTGTCAGGTTGGACCAACTCTGGCTGACTGGTGACTGAAAAAAGCTTACAAATGGATTTTCAGTCACCACTCAACAAAGCTGGTTGACAGAGCTCCACGAAATCCTTTCGGAGGGAGGCAGGCTTTTAACTTGATTGATGAAATTATATCTAAATCTAGTAGATTTGGGACTTCAAAGGCATTTTTCCCTACTTAGGGCATCCGGATGAAGGGCGTATGCTATTTGTACCAAACTCCCAGGCTCAAGTGGTTCGCAAATTGACCCCTTTGTAATAGGTTAAAGGTTTCTTGCAAGATAACTGTGGTTCATTTTGATTAATTATGTCAGGGAATTAATGTATGATTACTAACTTTTAGCAGACCCTGCTCCTTCTGACCCCAGGCTGCTTGTTTGTAAGGCTGGTTGTAATTTTCGACCGATGGGTTAGGAGGGGTCACTGTGTGGTCAGCATATTTTAAACAAAGGAAGAAAAAGAAGCCGAGGCCTCTGAACGAGTGGACACTGCAGTTCACAGCCTTGACAGGGGAGATTTGTTAAGTGTTTTAACAGTAGGCTTTTATATATTTACTCTTGCTAATAAAAGATGGCTCACCAGAGTGGAGAGAAACCTGGGAAGATGTGGAGAATAATTTAACAGTTAAATGTTAGCCCATAAATTTCACTTCGTACTGGTTTCAGTGGCCTAGGACTTTCTTAGAGATTAAATTGCAGAGTGTTGAGTTTTGTCTTTTGATAGGTCAGAGAGTCAGGATGAAGGAATCTTGTTAATATGAGGTTTTCTAGTAGATGGTGCATAGCTTAAAAGGGTATTGTTAACTACTAAATACTTAGCAGAAAGGTAACAGAATGCACAGGTGCCACCTTACTTCAAATTAATTTACTCAGTCTATTTACATTGTTTAGGTGTTTAAAGCTCATCCTAACTGGAAAGATTCGATTCCTTTGGTGTGAACTAAGAACTTCATGGCTCACATTCCACTCCAAGTTATCTAGTCAAAATACCCAGTGACCTCCAAAATGGGACTAGTTGTCCTGGTATTTTTGGCTCTCCGAGTGTTAGCATATTTACTGCTGGTATTAGGTCATTAGAGTTTTGAGAAAGACTTTAAGGATTTGTCCTAAAAATGAGAACTTTCTTTTCCTCTTGACATTAAACTTGGAGGATTTCTCCATACATAATGCTTTGGAAGGTTGTGTTGTCAATTGTTTTCCAACCGTGACCTCATTGAAACACAATGATAAGGCTCAAAGGGGAAAAGGCAGGCCAAGAAGAAAGAGGAGACCTTTATAGGGAAAACAGAACTGCCCAGGGGAAATTATCAAGGAAATGCAGGGAGACATAATTATGAAAAGGGTGGAGCATAGCAGCAAAGATGAAGAAGGAGGACTGGGCCTGTCTGGTTTTGGAGCAAATGCTGCATGTCAAAGGACTGGAAAGCCAAGATTAAAAAAATAAATCAGAAGAAAAAGGGGAGGTGTTAAAAAGAGGTGTCACTGAGATGCTGTATTAAATTTTTAAACATCATAAGCCGCACTTTCTATAAGGTTATTCAGAAATAAACTGTGTTTTAGCATTCAGATTTTAGTTAGCGACGTCTGAAAGGATATTGGAAAGGCACTAAGGCATGCTGACAATTGCCGATCGCCTGTAGCCTTTATGGACAACATAATCACAATTACTGTATTTCAAACAAGCCTCTTTCAAAAATTAGAGGTGTTGATGACTATAATGGGGACATAGACCATTTGTCTGTTCCATTATTGCAATTACTGTCTGGCTTGGTATCTTCTCCTCGACAGTGGCTAATGCTATATACTTCAAAGGAAGATATAAACCCCCAATAATGCACTTACAGTCCAATTCACATCTAGCTCTTCATCTCTACACTGTGCTCCCCCCCATCTTCTCATCACCGCTCACACACACACAGCACGAGCATAGGGATCTGGTGTGGAAGTAGGTGATGTGTGGAGCCAGAGAAATAGATGCAGCAAAGGGGATGAGAGAAGATGATATTGGAACCTAAACTGTAGGGATGGAGGGGCATAGAGAGGTCACTTCACTCAGGTCCCCACGCTAAAGCATAGCTGCCCCTATGTCATCCAAAGATCCCATAAGATCTTCCAGAACAAGATTTCTTCAGTGACACCTTGCAGCTCTTTTTGGGATTTTGAAATACAAATCCACTTCAGTTATTATCTTCCCTCTCAAAGCTCTGACTTTCCTATTCTCAGTAATTCCAAATGTGAAAATAGATATCATACATATACCTATACCTACATCCATACATCTATGCCTATGTACATAAATATCTTGACCATGAACACACATATAAATGGACAGTTTTCTCTCGATTTCCAGATCACATGACTGGGAGCTAGCTTGATTTTTTGTATTGTAGAATCTATAATTGTTTTCATCTGGTTTTTAAAATCATAAGGCCTACCATGGAACATATGAATGAAAAGAGTTATCTGAGGAGTGGTATCTGTTTGAACAATTGTCTGCAGAGGGGTGTGCCAGTTTTTATTCAAGTTTTCTGGAGAAGGTAATGTTTTTACCGATAGTGAAGACCTTAAGGAGCTTCATCTACTTGTCTTCCTTCATTGTCCAGATCAGTATAATCCCTGCTAACTGCCTAGATTTTAATGGAAACACAATGAGGCTTTCACCATTGTCCTAAATCCTCATGAAGGATCTAGTATTCCAAAAGAAAAAGTCATGTAGGAAAACATTGAAAAGGAAGGAAAATGGAAAGGAAACTCATAAGCATAAAATATTTAAGATGCTTTTTTTAAAAAAAACCCTAACTAACCGATTTCTTGATTTTGAAGTGACTTAAAATGAACAACTTAATATTGATGTGTATGTCAACAGGTTGACATGCCATTCATTTTCACTCAGCTAGGTTAATGAATTTATTTAGATTTTGATTAGTGTCTCTATTCAATGCCCTGCCAAGAAATTACTTATATTTACCAGGCACCCTGGATCAACCTAAAGAAAAAGGAGTCAGATACCTCTCCAGTTAGATATGGGTGCTGGAGAGTAACTCACCATCCCAGATTGCCTTGGCCTGAGGGGATTCCTGGGAAAAGGTACTCTCAATTTTATAATTGGGAAAGTCCCAGGCAAACCAGGACAAGTTGGTCAGCCCAGGTATAATAGCCAATTCCAAATGCTGTCAATGACTTAGCATTTGGCGTCCTCCCATGGGGGAGCTAGAATTTTTGCCATTGATCAGATGTGCTCCATCTTCAAAGTGGCTCCACTAAAATATTAAAGGTTATAGATAACTAAGCACATTATGGATGACTCTCCCCTTGCTCCGGTGTCTTATACACTGCTTTTGAGCAAAGAGCAAAAAACATACCTGTATGCTAATTGAATATATATGTTTTTACTGGAGAGAGGTAAATGAACTTGAATAATTCTTACAACCAAAATTAAACTATTTATCAAACATTATTAACCATTTGGAAATATATTATTTAATAGGGCCTTACAGGGATGCATTAATCTTTTAGAGCAGTCACAAATAAGGCAACATTCTAAAACACAAAGTACAATAAAGGACTACAATGAAATTTAAAAGAGAACAATATTTTCGATTTTTGGATTTTTTTTCCAAGTTCAGAGGTGACTTTCAACAGAACTTCAAAACTAAATTGGGCTGCAATGAACATAGAACTGTTCTTTTTAATCATGAGCAAAATCTATCACACATGTTCTTTCAAGTAAAGTTTATTAGAAAGAAACTGCTACTAGAGTACCACATGTTAACTCTGACTTGGCAAGGTCAGGCCAGGGCAATAAACCCTTGAACCTTACAAATATGCAAAGCTGACATAAATAACAAATTAAACTCAGCCAGGTATAACACTTTAGCCATTTGGAGGGGAGGCAGATACCAATTCCAGGGAACAAGAGCCTGTTGATTTGTAAGGAAAACCCAGTCTTACCCCCTTTGTTTGCTGCCCATTAGTAGTTTTGCATCAGGGGTTCACCTTGCTCCTTCCTGCTGAGGTAAAACCTAATAAAAATGATTCTGATGTGTTCTCTGCCAGTGGCTCTATGTTATAGCTCATGGGTTATTGGTAGGGTATGTTGGATTAATAATGTAGCATGTTTTATGAAGGCACATAGGGCCTTGGGTAGGATCGACATAAGGCACCTTGGTTTTTAAAGTCAGTTCTAAATGGTGGGGCCTGCAATGATCTCCAAGAAGAAGTCAGCTATGTGATAACAGCAGAATCTGCACAAGTAAGAGACTGGGGCAATATTTGATTCAAATTAATATAGGAAAGGGAATAAGAAGTTGTGAACAATGCCAAGGAAAATCATATATGTTGTATTTAAAAAGGGACATTTTATGCGTTTTTTAAATATGAATACTACCAAAAGAATTTCAGAAGAGTCAGAAGAAGTAAAAAGTCTGCAACAAGTAAAGAGAAAAGTCTTGACTACAGGCCATAATTCAATGCAGAATGATTATTATTAGTGTGATGATTTGTCAAAACCTTTCTTTTCTTAGTAAGTACTATAGGAAATTTTGGAGTCATTATCAAGCTCCAATGTTAAGTTATTGTGTCATTGGTCTTCTTACTGAATGTAGGTTTTTGAATATAGACCTATTCTATAATATAATGAATTAAGCAAGCATTATCTACCAAAATCAATGAGTTGGAAGTTGGATTCAGGGATTTTTTCTTGAAGCATTTGGTTGTTGGATGTGATTCTGTATTTTTCACAGGAGTGGTTGCTGAGATATCAAGGCCTATTATTGAAAAACAGTCATTTTGAATATTACTGTTGCAGGGGAAGAATGTTCTTGGGCAGCCACACTAGAAGGGGCCACAGAATGGTGAGTCTCTATTGAAATCAATTTGTCTTTGCCAGCAGGGAACAGTATAAGGACAACCTCAAACTTGTTCTTAGGGGAAACCCATTTGACTACACAGCAGAGTTAGACAGAGTTGTTTCAGTCGTAAATGTCAATATAATATCAAATATGTGAATGATGAATTTGGGGAATTATCTATGGAATAGCAAATGAGCTTTTAGTCAATGGCGAAATTCTAAATGTTTGCTTAAATACTTTTAAAATTGAGATTTTAGAATTTTTTTTACGATTTAAATATTTTTACAATTTAGATTTACAAAATTTCTGGTTTGCTGAGTTTAAATAATAAAGTCCAGCTTTTCTGAATGAAAATTTATGATAATTTAAAAAATATGAATACCAAAATTAAACCTGACCCAATATCGGAGATAAATTCTGAATGATATTTTCCCCCAAACACGGAGAACTACAGAGATCATCGTAGAAATCTAGGTGATAGACGGATTGAGTATTTTTCTATTGTGCCAACTCAGTTATAATGAGGTGGAAGCTGTCACTCCTTTACTTCAGGATAGAGAAGGAAGAGGTGTTTTTTTTGCAATTGGCCTAATTTAAGGACAAGAAGTTTGGCAAAGGCCTTGAGGGGAATGAAAAAATTGTAACACTATAAATCGAAATAGCTATAACAAGAAAACAGTAAGGGATGAAACCTATAGAGATTTTCAGAAAACTGGAAGACAAATAAATGATACTGGTTTTCCACTGTCATTTTTTTTTCTGGTTCATGCATTTTCCTTTTATTTTTAAAAGTGTTCAACATGTGCTTTTGTAATAAGCCAATGGCATGTTTTTTGCTTGTTCGTTTTTGTTGCAAAGGCAACTAATAGTTAAATTTTTGAACTAGAAAAAAAAAATCTAGATGTGGTTTCTGATCCATTCCTTGTATTGTGTGAAAGCAAGGAAAAAAAGTGAATCAATTATATGAACTTATGGTTCATCCAATTCTCTGTATAGTTCATTTTAAATATTTATTGTGTTTTTGGTTGGGCCAGGTGGGTTGGATTTTATTATCTCTGGTGTAGTTCATGTTCATCATGAAGACAATGGCTTCAAATGGCAGACCAAATTCTGTCTTCTGTTCTCTTTGATTTGTTTGTCACAGAGTTATTTTGACATTTGAAATTGGATACATTTAGGAGGTGGCAATAGAAGCTTCCCAATTTGCCATTAGGCTTCCCCTCCCTATTATCTCATACCTGACTCATTTCATACATATATGATATCACCTGGATCTCAGCCATTTGAGAATTCATGACCTGACATAGTCTGTGAGACTGGCCTCCAACCCCCAGGTCTGGCGTGAACTAATTAGTTAACCTACCACTTCAACCTTGACCCACGTGGGAGTCTTGCTCCTGGGGATATTGGATAGCTGACAAGATTTTAAGTTTAAATACCAAGTTAATCTCAAATTATTTTGGCAAAAATAGAATAACCTTGCTCCTTGCCTCTCTGTCTATTCTGTGGATGGGAGGGGCAAAGGAGAGTAGAGAGAAGTAATTAAGAGGCTCATACGCAGGAAGTTGATTCATAAATTATAATACTACCTTATTTATTTTTGGATTCTTGTGGATCCAAGGCTGTTGCCTATAAGTCTCAAGGACTAAAGGATTAGGGTGTGTGGAAATACATCTATATTACTGTGGAGGAAGGCTTGTTACTTTTGTCTGTTCATCTTTGTCCTCAGGGCACATGCCCTTGAATTGTATTAAATATTACACAAAAATGTTTATTTAAAGGCCTCTCAACTGACAGGTTATTAAATGCCAGCTCAAATGACAAGAAAATTCAACATCAGACTTGTTAGTGGGTGAGTTAAGGTTGGGATATGTTGATTCCTGTATAAACAAACAGACATGGAAATATCCACAACTCCATTTAACCTGTTGCTCAGGGGTTCCAATGAAGGAGAAATGAGTGAAGCAATTTTTTAAAAGCCATCCAAGGGCAGTTGGAGTTGCCAGGAGTTCATGTATATATAAATACACTGAGGAGGTGAAAAACGAATAAACTTACTTTTCACAACAGATGTTTGTCAACTAATTACCTCAAAGGAATAGATGCTTTAGTGTTTAGCCCAAGTCATTCACCTCAGACCTCAGCATAGGATGAATATTAGCCTGGACATTTAAAAAAAAATGGCAATAAAAGGCAAATAATGAAAAGAAAACAACCTTTTTCAATTGCTTCTCTCTACAGGAAGCTAGCAGACATTCAACATACTTGGATTCTTATTCTTTATCTGTTTCTATTAAAATAATTTGGGTTTTTGAAAAAAATTCCCTTTAGTTCAATAATAGGTCAGTTCAAATGACATTATGCCAAAACGCAGTCTCCTAGCAGAAGGTCAGTAGAGAAGTGTAATCAGTTTAGAACGAGATGTTGTAACTTACCTGAATGAAGGACTTTTCTTAAGGTGACATTAAGATGAAATATTTAAGATAAACTGGAAGATTTGACTGGAAATTCACAATGGCTCTCTGAAATAGTCTGCCCTGATTTACAGATCCTCAATTTTCAATTTATGAGCTGAGACCAGAGTATACCACTAGAGGATGGGAATAGAGTAGTCATATTAGAGGCAGCTCATATATCCTAAAGACAGACTTTGGAAGAATTAGAAAGTATAATAAAGTGCCTGTCTCTTTAAGACAGGGCCTGGCTCACTGCCAATTTCAAACCTAAAGCATTAGATATTTTTAAAGCCCTTAAAACTGTCACTTTTCCTCGAGACTTTTTGTCATCTCTAAATGAAAAAACAGTACAAGAGAGATTTGCCCGTATTGTTTCAAGTCTCCTCAGGATATTTTTGAAAAGTAAATATTTATTGCTAACAATTTTTTTTGCCAAGGCTAACTAGCGGTCCAGCTACAAACTGGGGCATCTGAATGGCAGAGAAACCCTCAGCCACAGGTATGTTGTTCATATTTGGAGTAAACTCACCAACAAGACTAGTCAAAGTGGACATTACTAAAATGTCCTCATCTTTTTCCTAAGGAGAATTAGAAATTATTTTTAGAGAGACCAGCTAAAAGATATTCAGGGCTCAAATTAATTTAAATGAGGTTAGAGGTCAGAGTGGCAACAAACAAGGAATTACCACATCCAGTGGTCTTTTTGCAGTTTTTATCCTCCTTGAGCTACTTGAGGTGGATTTTGACAATGTGTATCCATGGTCACCCTTCCTCCCTGAACCTCCTTTAGCTTTTGCAGAGATCAGTAACCACTTGGGGCTTGCTCTCTATTAGACATTCAAAGATGCCTAAATGCCTCCCCCAAAGTGTTTGCAACCAGTTGACTGTGAGGGATGTTTAGAATTTCATGGGGAAAGAAGTGTTTTATAATCAGGTAAGTTAGGAAAAGACAAAGCTGAAAAGGCTCCTCTAATCAGTTTCTCACACTCTAATATATACCGTGAATCTCCAACACTACGGACCTGTTCAGTTTTTGAGGAACTGTCTTCAAGACTTGTAAGCAATGGATCATATTTTGTTAAATGCTGGTTTGAAGGTTTCAAGAAAAGGAAACTACTAAGGTCCTTTTGGGTTATGATGTTTCTATTAATTGATTATTTAGTTAAACAAACATTGGTTGTTAGTGCTTAGTGACATTAGGCAGATTTTTGGAGACCTTAAATGCCTGTATATAATTTTTTGTTTTGATAAATATAACATATATATATATATATACACACACACACATATATGGAAAGAATGGGCTTTGAAGACTTTACCTCTATCTACCTATCATCTACCCATACACACATATAGATAAAAGTATACATATAGATATACATTCACATGTGATATCACACACATATACATATTAGCCATGCCCATTAAGATTTGTCTTTGGCTTCAAGTAACAGACCTCAAAAACTCAAGGGCTTGAAAAATTTAATACTGTTTTCCCCTCACAAAATGGTGTCCACAAGATCATAAGGAATCTGGTTCCATCTGTGGGCTCTACATTTTTAGCAAAATGGCTCACTATAGCTATAGCTATCTTATCTGCATTAGAGGCAAGAAGGAGAGAAAGAGAGAAAGAAAAAGGTACATTCCCCTGAGTTATACCCCATCACCAAATTGTGCTTTTAAGAAGTTATGCTGATATTTTGTTGGCCAAACCTCATCTTATGGCTGCCTCTGTTTGTAAGAAAGGTTCTTTAAATGGGAATGTGACTAGCTGAAAAAAAAAAAAAGGGTTCTCTTAGTAAGGAAGAGGAGAAGAATGGATATAGAATAGGCAGCTAGAAGTCCCTGCCTTAGTAGGGTCTTTAGTTTGTTAGAAGACCTCCAGAAGAAAGTCCGAGATACTGGTGTTTGGATAACCATCCAATTAACAACATAGTTTCTGGAGGAAGCAACAAAAGACAATGATTTTTTAAATAGAGATTGCTAAGGATCACTGAAATACATTTTTAGATTTCCCAGCCCAAAACACTTCAGGGTCAACTGCTGGAAAAGCTATTAGGAGTAGGGCAAAAGTGAGTATATTCCCAGACACTTTTAATTCAGGGGAAGAAAGACAAAATAAGACTGCCAGAGCTGACAGTATATTAGACTGTTTCTTTAAAGGCAGTAAATATGGAAAATAGCCCAAAAAAGTCCAATTTAGAAGGGGTTTCCATTTTATTTTTTATTTTAAATAAATATTCCCATACCTTTGGTCATTTTATAGCTTTTAAAATTGTCAGTATATAGCATAAAATTTCAATACTACTAATTTTACTTACAAAAGCGCTCTTGGCTTTTAAAAAACTGTTAGAAGAATCCTCATCAATGCCCAAAAATAAGTTTTGTATGAGGCCTCTGAAACCTGTAGTGCCATCTAGTGGTCATTACCTTGATCTGTGGACACAAGATCCTTGGGGTTTGGAAAGGGGTCACCCTATATTAATGCCAGGAAATGTTCCTAAGGAGACCTTAGACATCACGTTTGTAAAGACAAGCTAAAAGATATTCAGGGCTCAACTTAAGCTTAAATTTAGACTAGATGTCAGAATGGCATCAAACAGAGAATTAGCAACTTCAATGACCTTTCATTCTGCTAAAGTTGTTATGACACCAAACCCTTCTAGTTTTCTGTTCCTATTTCTCTTTTTCTGTTTCCCAAACTCAGGGTGTTATAAAAGGCATGGCTCTCTGCTCTTCCTTTTTCTCAGTGACTTTATTTTACATTTGACTTTTCTTTTTTTTTCAAGGACGTACCAGGTATTGAACCTGGGACCTGGTACATGTGAAGCACACACTCAACCCCTGAGCTCCACCTGCTCCACTGCATTTGACTTTGATACAGCTATATGATCCAGAAAATAAAGGAGTTGAATGGCTGCTTTATACAATCACTTTAAAATTAAAATTCCATGATTTTTATTATGACTTTCAAATCTACATGTCTGGGCCTACTGTCATTCCTGAGTGCTGATCACAAATGGAAATTTTGCTGACCTACAGTTTTAAGGAGGAGATAAACCTCAAGATTAAGGAAAAGTCTTCCTTATCTATGTTCATGGTGCTCATTTTTCCATCTTTGTACTGATTTTGAATTAGTCTCTAAATCCTGCTGATTTTTCTTTCATATTTTCTCTTAATGGGAATTGGAAGGAGCATGGGCTTTGCAACCACCTTGCTGAATATCTGAATCCTGGTCTTGCCAATTACTAGATGTATGTCCTTGGGAAAGATAAACTCTGTTAGTTGGAAAAGGAAGGCCTTTAAAAAGGGAAATTATATGAAAACATACCCTCTAGTATCCCATGAACAAAAAAGGAAAATTTCTTAGAAATACAGAGGGCAGATTGGCCACTCATGGATTTAAGTGGTTCCAAAGGATTTGCAATTTCAGCTGAGTCTAGAAGAACACCAGAGAGGAGGAAGACAGCCCATTGACTGAGGAAAATATTGTGAAGGAAGTTAGTTATGGACATGGAATTCTTTAGCATGTTCAGGGGGAAATTAGTGGCCTTGTATGACTGAATTAGAAGAGAATAGTAGATTATAGAGAGCCTTAAATCACAGGTTTAGGTATCTGCATCTCGGGTTAAAGGGGTTTAAGGATTCTGAGTAACAGAATAATATGATAAAAGCAGTATATATATATATTAGTTGAGTAAAAAAAACTTTATAATTAAAAAAAATTGAAAGGAGAAATTGAAAGCAAGAGCAAGAGAGAATGAAGTCAAGAAAAACAGAGCAAGAGGGCAATGGAAAATGTAAAACCATAAAAAAGCACAAAGGGGAAAAAGAGTTGGAAAGGACTCTGAAATTCTGATTGAAGACTTGAATTGGGTCAAGCTAGTTTAGATTGTGAGTCATTAACTTAACTATTATTCATCTAGTTTATGCTTTCATAAGCATAATAATCCAAATGGCTGTCTGATGTATGGATTGAGATGGCATGATGGTAAGTGTTCAATAAACTCTTCTTGAATAAATGAATGGACTATTCATACCACAAATTCAATCAATCCAAACTCAACAATGCTCTTAAGATACATCCACATCCACCTAAGAGGTAGTTGATACGACAGTTTCAAACAGCATAGAAGCATTGGAAAAGTAAGTTATTAGCAAAATGACATGATTACATCCACTGAGAAATGGTCCAGGAATGGGAAACAGAAATATAAGGAAAGAAAAATTTTATCCTGTTGTGCAAATAGCCAAAAACAATTGGCTTTCATTGGATGAATGCAACTTGCCTCTTCTGTGAGCCTTAGGGTTATTTTTACTGTTCTAAGAACTACCAGGGGACCAAGTGGTTGGGCAATCCTTAAAAAATTTCCAGGGAACATTTTGCACTCCATGGTTCTGTCTTAAAACCATGCTTTACTCCTAAAATCAGGGAAGAATTGAGTTATCCCAAGTTAGCTCCTTACAATGAGGTTGCTCACTAAATACCTAAAATTGTATTTTATGAGAACTTGAAGGGAGCTTGGAGATCAGTTCATTGTTCCACCTTCTCCCTCCCTATTATTTTACATATGAGCAAATTGAAATTGAGAAAATTGTGAGGCTCAGTTGCAGACTAGGGTTAAGATCCACTAGAGAGCATACTATCTCTGAAGAAATTTGTTGCTGTTTGTCTCATACTCAAATACCTTTGAAAAGTAGTCAGAAGTTAGTTGTTTTTCCCAGAACATCTCCAATAAAGTTGTAGTTCACATTAGGACAAAAGTCTTGAGGGCAGGAGCCATGATTAGCAAATGCTGGCTTTCAATAAGTCCTTGTTGAATGAATGAATGTATGTTCTACTTTACAGATGAAAAGACTGAAATGAATCCATGTTAAGACTTATCATAGAGTAGGCTACTGAATCTTTGCTGTTTGAAAACTATTGGTGCATATATTACAATCTGTTTCTTATAAATGGAAAATCTCTTCTACAATTGATTACTTGGTTTATCTTAAATACCTGATTACTCAGATGATTAGATTAATTGGATTAAATTATTGTGTATACATTCCCCAAGCTCTTTTCAGAAGCTATACCTTTTTTTTTTTGGTTATTAAACCAAACACATTCCTTTGCCTTTGGAATATAAAATTATTTATCATTATCCTTCTGTACAATAAATCCCATTTTTAGTAACTCAAAGATGAAGCATATTTAGGGTTACTATCTGCCTTTACTTGGCAGTGTCTTAAGAATTTGAGAGGAATTCTGATTCTTGCCCTGACATGGGAGGTAGGTGAGCATTTTCCTTCCCAGGCAGAGCAGGGATTAGATACGGCTATTATTGCTCTTTCAGGGAAGATCCTTCCATGCTCCTTCCCGCTAAACGAGCCTCTTCCTGAAGATTAGGAGATAATGCATCTGGAATAACATGAGTTCATCCTGGTTTGTCGTTTATCTGAAAATCAAATCCTAATAATCTCATAGTCCATCTGGCTGCACATACATTTGGGTAAAGTTTAAATATCAACTGTGACACAGTGCCAACAACTTTCCCCACAAGAGGAGGAAAGGAAAGTTCCATTTTTAAGTTCGGATTAGACGATCCTTTGCCTTTGGTGGTGTGTTTTTCTTTCAGCAGCAGAGAGAGTGTTGTTGGCAGAAGTCTCTTCAGTGTGTTTGTTTCTCCTGTGGTTATATGTTCTCAGGAGGCCTTCTAAGATTGGACAGAACACAGACCTGACCTTTGCCCTGGCTGAAGCAAAAATTTAAAAGTGTGAAAACAAGAATCGAGATTGAATAGATTAGCCTCTAGACATTTCCTTTAGGAAGCTCATCTCCTGAGTTGGTTAGTGGGAAAGTACTCCTCTCTCCAACCAATGAGTGTGATTGAACAAAAGGTTTAGAATGCAGTTAATAAGCAGATAATCAGTGCAAGATAGAAATGGGTAGTTTAATACTAATATTAGATCAAGGCCAGAATTTGGTACATGCTAGATGTGTTACTTTCTGAAGGTATTTAGCCTCTCATCTCTTTTAACATGTGGGTGAGGGAAAGAATATCTGGCAGGATTCTTGTAAGCATTACATCGAACGGAGTATGTGAAAGAGTTTAGAGCCTGCCAGAGTAAGCACAAAATAAATATTAATCAAACAGAATTGATATCTTATCCTGTTATTTGAGAATATATTTCTGAAGTTTTGTAGGTTTCTTACTAAATATTAAGATGAAAAATAGTGCCCTGGGTAGGCAGAATGCTCTCTCAGGCATTGTCGATGACCCTGAGAGCTTGTTCATATGCTTTCAGAGAACATTTTGGCAACACTAATGCCAAACTGTCAAATACTCAAAAGCCTTAAGCAAGTGCATATATTTTCCTAGAAACTCATTTTTTCCTAGGAAAATTGGGAAAATAAGGAAATAAAAGAATTTATAAAAAAGGTTAAATGTAAATCATTTGTTAGAATATAGTTTCCCATTCCTGGGTAAGTATTATTTAAATTCAATAGTGAAACTCCAAAAATAAAGTGGGACAAAATTGATGAAACTTTACACATTTAGTGGGATATTATAAAGCTGTTAGAAGTTTTGGTTCAGAAGGATTTTTCATGATAAGGTAAAGTGCTTATAATGTACTGTTAAGACATAAAAGAAAGTTACAAAGTAGCATATAATCTATGAAAACAATTGTCTTAAAATTCAGAAAATGGATTTTAACATCCAAAATGGTAGTTCTCCGGGCAGTGCAATTATAGATTATTTTTGTCTTGTTATAGTTTGTATCTTTTTAAAAAATTTAACAAATTTTACATGTCATTGAAAAATGGAATATATATATATTTTAATATCAAGGGTTGGCTTTGTTGTCCTCTCCCCACACCTTCCCAGACACTTAAGTCTCTGCCTGGACACCTTTGCTCTAGCTATGTTAAAATGTAAGTATCCAGATTTCTTAGCTGGTTGATTACTTAATTCCAAATATAGTCGTGAAACAACAAAGACAATAATAATACTTATAAAGTTCTGTTTTCTATTTTTTTTCACAATGAGTATCTTGGATTTAAATTTCAGCTGAAATGAAACATCGTAAAAAGGCATCTGTTCAACAATGAGAAAGGCTTAGTAAGTATTTATAGATATTTTCTGGAAATGTGAACAATCGAAACAATTTTGTAGTCTATTCCAGTACTTTTCTTGATGTCTAAAAGTAACTTCTGGTAGCAGACCATTCAGCTAGTATTAAGTGAAGTGGACTTCTGATGATTTTCTCATCAAGTTATCAGTAGTCCATCTGCATCAGGTGAACAATGTCCCTCAAATTCACTGTCTAGAATTTTCTTTTCACGAATAGTCATGGCCATTTTTATGGACAAATATCATCAGAATAGCCTGATGCTCTGAACTTAAGTTAGAAGTCAGAATTTATGAATTTATGAAAAGATTCATTACTCTTAGGGATTAGAAAAGAAATTTTTTTATTTTACTATAGAATTGAAGAAAAGAGAGAAACTTTTAAGCTTCTCTCCCATCCTATATCACATAAAACAAAACAGAACAAATCATGATTCATCAAGAGCAGCTCTGTATTGTCAATGGATTATCTGGTTATTTATTACATTTTTACTCCTTTTGGTTCTGGCTATTTAGATACAAGTTTTAATAATAAAAAAAAGAGGCTCTGAGGTTTTGTCACCTGAGCAACCCTTAAGTGGTTGTTTATTATGGTTTTGGCTACTTACCAAAGGATTTCTTGATGCATGTATGGAACAGCCCTTAATTTCCAACCACAGTGGGGAATCCATGCAGCTAAAATAAAAACAAACACGAGCACTGATATCTTTAGATCATACTTCTATCACCCTCCACCAGCCATTACAAAGAGATAAAAGGCAGTGGCAAAGTCCAGATGAACACAACATACTTGGAACATCTTCATGGCCCCAAAGGGCTGCTGTTTTTTCATATATGACATGCAAAAAATGACATGACAAATAGTTCATGCAGTTTCCCAGTGTTATGGCCAAGTCTAACTAGTGTGAAGCAAGTAGATTATATCCCAGCCAAATTTAGATCACTTATGCACTATTGTAACTCTAGAAGAATTCTGGTGCCTAATCTTGGTTAACTACTCCAGTTAGTGCTGTCTTCACTTCCTCAGTGCCACTTCTAACACTGTTAAAATGCTGGGCCCAGATTCCAGAGCATTCATGGTCTGAGCTGCTCTAGGCTTGTCTGCTCTGTCTTCTGGCTTACATGATGACACTCCTGAGGGACCACCAAAACATGCTGTTATCTGTTCATCTTTAGGAGATAAGTTTGATTTGGGATGATTTTATAAAATTTCTCATCTAGTTCGCCTCACTGAGCTGAGAGCAGGTTTGAGATTACTTATGCCCAGAGCCTGAACTCGTGACTTTTTGACATTATGTTCCAAGCTTGCGTGCCCACATAGCACGATAAATACACTTTAAATGCATGGATGCAGTTCATGTAGTATAAGCCACAGAAATCCTGACTTGAAACAGAAGAGTGAATATTGTTTAATATCAGGAAATTATTTATTAGACTTGCTTGTATAATAACCAGCAATCATAAGGGCTGAAGTAAACAAGGCTCGACATTATTTTATAGACACAAATTAAAGGCAAGTCTATTGTTGGCATGTGCAAACAAATAACATTCCCGAGACTCACAAAAATATCTGTTGACACACCATCTCTGCTATCACAACACTCGGCCAGCATATGTTTGTGAACTGTGGGTAAAACGTGTGTCTGAAGTTGGTTTCCAGGGATGAATTCTTCTGGGGAGATGATGTGACCATCTCTAGTTCACAGAGTTTATGCTCAAGTCTGTAGTCATGCTGGCCTTTAAAAACCTTGCAGTTAGGCATCTCTGCCATAAAGTGGGAGAGCTGGCATTCTTTAGGACCTGGGGGAGTTGTTGTGTTCCACTGGAATGCGGTGAATGGCTTGTAAATTAGAGTCCCTAATGAAAACTCGCTGGTGTCCAACTGGAGCAATCATCTGGTTAAAATCAGGCAGTAATTCCACTAATTTTACTGCCCTTCTCCCAGCCCTCAACGCCTCATTTAGGAAAAAATGTTTATGTTCCCTTCAAAACACCTGCGTTTTAACTTCAGTCCCTGAAGCAATTACAGTTTTTATTTTATTTCATGTTCTGTTATGATTTTATTTTATTATTTAATTTAATTATATATTTTATCTTATTGTTTAGGTCTGTCTGCCGGGAATGAAGCATTCCCTTCCTTGGTAAAATTGAAGAAACTAAAACCACTGTTGAAATCTTGAACCGTCATTCTAACTAGTCATGTTTTTTTTGTGTGTGCCCAGAGCAGTTTCCCAGCTGTTTCCCAGAATCCTTTAGATATTTTTCAGAAAATAATGGTGAACGCCGTCTCGAGAAGGTTTGCCATTGTGACTGAGCTAAGGTTTGATGACTCAGTGCATGGATGCCACTTAGGCAATCTACAGCCTTCCCAACTGTGGTATTTATCAAAACTTAGTCTCACTGCAACCCTCCATGCTTTTATCAATTTAATATCACTAAAAAATGTGTTTGATCCCCAAGGAAAAGAAAGTTTTATGGCAAATGTTGAAATATAGTATGGAAGTCTCTTGTACTCTTTTTTTAGCCTCAGGAATTAATAGAGGTTTTTCTGGTTTCTATTTGTTTAAATTTCCTGAAAATAAGGTGAAAATTTCCTCTCAAAGTTAGATGAAAATTCACAACTTTGAGTTACATTTTGTTTCTTGATACAAAACAGAGGGAAAAGAATTTCGTGTAACATATACACACATCTCTCTGTTTGTTTCCAAAACGTCACCTTTCCTCCACTCTCCCCCACCCCCCACAGTGTCTGGGAAACATCTGTGAGCTGGGTAGGCATTCTGGGTAATGACATGCAAATGAGCCCACCAGTTAACAGAATTTCCTTGTCCAATAATGGAATTGGACCAACATGTTGGTTTTTAAATTGGAGCCAGGCTTACCAGGGCCAGATGTGCAAACAAGAGCACGTGTTCTGGTTTTAGGGATCTGAGCAGCACTACCCTGTGGGGAAGAGAGGAAGATAAAACCATGTGACAGGCTATGGGGCAGAGAATGAGAACTGGTTGGAATGGCTCTCTTGGGTTGTCTACATATCAGTCATATTGAGTTCTTCTTAAATATCTGCCTCCTGCAGGCTTGGCTAACTGAGGGTGGCTCCCTTGGCTGGGCTATCATGTGGCTCCTCGACCTTGGATTATAGACGTATCAGGTCCTGACTGATAGGCTTACTTTCAGAGGCAATCAAATCTGCTGAGGTTATCAGGCACCTAAAGAGTTTCTCATTTCATCTGAATATAAGAGTCCTCCTGAAATCAAATGATGAGGAAAACTGTGTTCTGTGGCTTCCACTGGACATCATTAGCAAAATTTGGTTGCCACTGCTAACAAGAAGAGGCCAGAGTCACTTCAGTCCCTACCACACAAGAGGCAAGCTGATGCCTTCTTTCTGGTGCTTCCTACTTAGAAAATAAAACTGTTGCCATAAAACCTGTAACAGTAAAATATAATTAAGGTCACTATTGAAAGGACCTCAAGCAGTGAACAGTAGACACCAAATGAGCTAAATCAGAATGTATGAAATGGCTTGAAGTAGACTTCAAGCTTTCCTTTTCTGAAGCAACAAGTTATCTTGCCATTCTTTTTACAAATGAAAGCCAGAGAATGTGTCACATGATGGATGTCACAATGAATGACTACCAAGCATCCAAGACTCACTGAGGATCAGAAAATGAGCAAACATTTGGTTATATTTCTCAAGGATGACGGATATATTTAACTGATGGCTATTGAATTTATCAGGGTCAGTTAGCATAATGAAAACATATTTTATTAGGCTATTAAAGGGATAAATTGTTTTCATATTTATTCATCTGTTCCCAAGGCTAATTTTGGGTTCTGTAAAACATGCTTTTCATGTTCCTGAAATGAACAGCTAAACAAATAAAGCATTAGTTTGAGAACAGAAGTATCTGCCATAGATAAAACACAGTAATTGTCAGTACAGGCATAAGTAATGATTTTCTGACTATGTTCATCAACCAGAATTCGCAAGCTAATAAAAACATGAATAAAAAAAGAAATATACATCAGGAGGAAAAAAAAAAACTTAGGTCAAATCTTATTAAGTAACACACAAAACCAGTATAACTAACTCTAATTGTCGCTTAAGCTGAGAATGCTATACTTTGATTTATTGTTGAATGAATTTGCATGGAATGGATAATATGAATAGTGTGGAAAAAGCTCCATTTTATTTTGCTTGTTTCAAAACATTAACATTCCCAATTAAAATGGGAACTCTTAGATAATGACTCCCGTATCATGTTTTGGGTAGAAGAAGCTTTCAGAGAGGAAAAACTTTCAGCAGAATTGAGGCCCTCTTTGACATTTAGCAGTGAAATCTATATGCTCATTTGCAACTCTCAGAACTAGAAATTGGTGCCTTAAAGAAATACAATTCAGAGGGTGCTCAGTGGAGATGGCTAAGCAGTTTCCAAGGTTTCCCTGGTCCTGCTGGTGTTCATTTTCTGTCTTTAATAGTCAACTTCCTCAGGCATAATATCACGGTCAATATTCAATTTGAGACTCAACTGCACTTTAGTCCCTCAACTAACAAACTTATTCTTTGGATGTTAAGGCAAGAATCTTGAGCTGATTTCTCTTGCATTCCTTCCATTAGTTGCTTTCCCCTGCCTGGTTCTTAAATGCTGGTATTTTTGGTGCTTCCATCTTGGATTCTGTTCACTTTACAGTCTCTTTCTTGGTGATTATATTGACTTTTACAGCTTTAATTATCACCTATCTCTTTCTTCTGCCCTGACTCTACGATGTAAAACTGCGCTTATGTTTCCAACTATTTACAGGCGTCTTCTCTTGGAGGATCCTTAAGTAGCTCAGATTCATTGCAGCTTAAATAAAATTTGGACATCTTTTAGCAACATATGTTCTTCCTTCTTGCTTATTTTGTTTAAGGAAGCCACTGTTCATGCACTTTTCTTTTGGGGAGGGGGTGTACCAGGGCCAGGAATTAAATCTGGGACCTCATATGTGGGAAGCTGGTGCTCAACCACTGAGTTACACTGGCTCCCTGTCCATCTACTTTGACCCATCTTCTTTTACCCATCTCATCAGTGGTACACTTTGGGCTCAGAAATGTTTTTAAAATTAGACCCCTCCCCTCCATTCACATACTCCCACTGCACTATATTAGGTTTCATCCTCTCCTGCTCTGACTGTTGCAACAGCTTTCCTCTCATTCATTTCTCACTTTCCCAGTTCATTCTTTAGCACCACCAGACCTTGATTTTACTTCTAAAAAATGACTTGGATAATATCTTTGGTTAAAAATATCTATTGATTCCTTTCTGCTGGCTCACTGGATACAATTCAAACTCTTAGTGTGGAAAAGCCAACGTAATTTGAACATAATTTTTCTTTCTAGCCCAACTCCTGCCACTCCTTATCCTCTAACATCATTTACCATGGTGACCTCCTACTCATCCTCCTAGCACACTGAGCCTGCATGTTTAAGCCTTGGCACAAGTTCTCTCATTTTTGACTGGACAGTAGCCTAAGAGTTCAAAATAACAGAAGCTTTGGTAAAAAGCTCTTATAGGGCAGGGGTGAAAGGTAGTTTAGCATATTATCATGGTAATTTTTGCCCTAGCAATTTGGAAATGACACAGATAGTAAGATAGACTATTTTTGCTAGAAAACACATTGGCTAAATTATCCTTCAGGCTTTATAATGGGAAAATGAAAAGGAAGGAAATTTCAAAGTAAAGTAAGGTGCTTGGAAGTCTCCAGTGAGGAGGTGTTCTTTTCTATGCCAAAAAAAAACAAAAACAAAAACAAAAACAAAACCAACAAAAGTATGAAACGTAGCATGGGAAATGTATGTGATTGGCCAAAGAACAAAAGTGGACAGGAAATGGAAGAGAAAAGTGATGGATAAGAGAAGTGTTTGTCAACATGCAGGGACATGGAAGTTGATGCCCTGCACATCTAGGCTATTACAGAATCTGGCATCTTTCTCCACACTCCAGTAGCAGCAATCTAGGCCGCAATTTACATTTTACATTTGTGTTAGCTCTTGGAATTGGGTAGTGGAAGTGTTAGGGGCGGTAGATTAGAGAGAAACAGACCGAGCAGCAGCAGTAGAAGAACAGGCAGGCATGCAAAATGTGCAACAAAGGGCAGATAGAAGTATTTCCTTCAGCTTTAAACCAATGTGTGTGTAATTAACAGCTTCAATTCATGATTTAATTTCCCCAACATATTACTCTTCATTGCAAACCCTTCATGGAACATTGGGAGTTGGCTGTGAATCAGAAAGATGCTCCAAGATGGGCCTGACATAGTTTTTCTTTGGGTCCATGTGACTATATTTGGTGTTGGTGAAAATCAACACCCCCAAAAGAAAAGTTTTTAACTCAGCAGCAGGTATTTTAAAGAAATTAGCTGAACAACTTCATACATTCTTGTTACTAGGAACAGCTCGGGGATTAGCAGGTCCATGTTGGAAATTGTGACTTCTTTCCTTTGAATTATTAGTCTCTCTAACAAGACCACCTACAATCACCAATTAGCACCAGTTGTAAAGGGATTCATGCTAAACGGATATCTTGATTTGGCTTCACTTCCCCACATATAGTTTAAGCTTTTAGATGGCAACAGCTGCCAGTCCTTTCTAAAGAAACAGGATTTGAAACAGAAATAGAAATTAAATTCTCCACCTCTGAAAGGGGGAAAACACACACGTACATATATAGGCACATAGAAAAACAAAAAATTTGAATTTCTTTAAACTCTATTAATTTGATGGCACAGAGCATGCTACAAGCTGAGAGAGAACATACCTTACAGAGAGAGGAAAGAATAAAAATATTGGAATATTATAAAATTCATTGTATGGATCTTAATTTTTCATGGTAATGTGTTGTAGATTCAGATTCTAAAATCACCTCTATAATACATATGAGCAAAGGAAGAAAATTTGATCATAAGGAAACATGAATTATTTAAAAGATAACTCTACTCACGCAAAAATGTAATTAACAGCACACAGTTCTCCTAATAATTCAAACAAATTCCCTACATAGTCTTAATCAATTGTATGTTTTCATTAATGATTTTTTTTCTGCCTGAGATATTCATGTGATTTCTTCGAATGTCCAGTTTGTGTACACACAGGCAGTGTACACATTTGAGTATGTTCCATAATTAATTTTAAAGTGAAAAAGGAACGTGACAGCAAGTAATGCAGTGAATCCATTACCTGAACAATTGGAGCTTCACTGACAAATGTGAGCAAACTATTTTTCCCTCTTCTTAAACACACATGTATTGTATAAATAAAAAAAAATATTTGCATTTGTTAAAGGGCTTTTCCATCTTGCACTTCTGAAGATATAAAAGAAGCTATACTCAGTCCCAAATAACATCAGGAGGCTGAACAAACTGAGATTATAACAGGCCAGAGGTCTGTGAAAAATATACTGTCATTTGCGGTTGGATTTTTAAAAAAATATTTAGGCAAATGAAAAGTCACTGTTATGATCAAGTACGATGTCATCTGTTCTTGTACATAAGAATATTTGGTTGAGCTCATCAAATCTGGAGTAACCTCTCCCTCACCTGTTAGTGGTTCAGTGTGTATAAGAAAAATACAATTAGAGGAAGAAGAGAAAGTAAAACAATTTTCTTTTAAATTTTTGGTCCAACTCCTACCGTTTTGTGGCATATACTGGTATGTTTTAGAAGAATCTTATATGTTTGGTATGCTTCTAGAAGGAATCACCTTTAATCCCAAGATACAAGGGCACCCAAGTCTAGTGGTGTATTGGTGCCTTAATTTTAGTACAGAGGGTAGGTATGAACAGGAAATATTCAAAATCAGAACCGTAAAATAATAGCGGGTTAACTAAAGTTTTAAACATCTATGCTGCTAAAATTGAGAAATGATTTTCAAATTTTATCACGTTACCACTTCATTTTACATAAAACATATGTTGTTGCATCTTCCCAACTCTGATTATAATTTTACTCATTTCTTAAAGGATACTATATATATATGAAAGCCTCATTGTATTTATCAAAATATTTTCACCTATTACTACATTTTTTTTCAGAGTTCAAAGAAGTATTAATATTCATAAGGATTCATAAGGAATCAGGCATATGTCAAGAAAGAAAACAACATCTAAATAGCTAATTAGGAGAATAAAATAATGATGAAGCATCTACAGTGGATTCTTTGTTTTTATAATTTTACTTCTACCTTGTTTTCTCTTTTCTAGAATTGCATTATGATATTTAGCTTTGAAGGAAACCTCAACTTTGAAAAGTCACCTAAAATAGAAGATCCTGCTTCTATTTTGTTTAGATGTCTCTTCAACTGTACATTTGTTCCTGCATCTTCTCTTAACTTTTCAGTATAATGGCAGGCTAAGTTTCACTAAAGCTTTCAGTTTTTGAGGATTTTGGTATAATCCTATAACTAAATCTTTAGAGACTTCTTTGGATCAAGGACCTAAAACATTTGATGTTATGTATTACTCTTCCAAGACTATTGATCTGTTAATAACTAGAAACCTTTGTTTTACCTCACTTCTAACCTCAATATAGGAAAAAAAAACACTCCTAATTTTATAGCATGCCATTTTTTCCTGTTGTAGATGAAGCCTAAGGCAAACAGGCAAAGAGAAGTGGGAATCAGCTTTAATATTGGGATGATTTGAAAGACAATGTGAATAATTTAGATCTGAATTATCTGGTTGGGCTTTAGTGTCAATTAAGTTAACCGAATAAATTATCCTAAGGCTGATCATTTACAGAGAACAAAGAGAAGGGAAGAGTTAAGATAAATATGTGAAAGGTTCATTTACAAACTCAGTTCATCATGTTTTCAGCCCTAATTACTCAGTTTGGATATCTAAGTTGATCTATTTGATGTATAATTATATAATTGCTTAATTCTCCATTCCAGGTTGCCAAAAGGATGAATTGAAATAGTATATTTAAAGAATATAGTTGTGCTTGCTCAACATATTTAGCTCTTCTCTACTCCACCCCATCCTGATAACCACCTACCAATGGATGGTCAAGTCTCATGTGATAATCAAAATAAAAAACTGCATCATAGCCTTATCTAACTTTGTGCCATTTTTTTCAGTGCAAATTAAAACATAATTAATTTGGTCACTGGACAGTTATAAAGACACAGCTTCAGGTCAGGACAACTTCAGGAACACTGAGCCAAAGAAAACACTGAACAATTATCAGTGAGTTAACATATCTGGAGCAGAATTTAGCAAAGGGGGGAATACTTTGTAGGTGACTTATATGTTTGTCCATTTCAGTCCTCTTAAGAATCTTCTAAAGGGTAAACAAATATAATTTTACAGATGAAGATGCTATGGTTCAGCAAGGTTATATAACATGACCAAAGTCACAGAGCCATATAATGTTAGAAACCAGATGTTAACCCAGGTTTTGTTGCCACAAATCCTTTATTCTTTGAAGTCTACTGTGCTTCCATTCTGTATCATTACATTACATATTCCAGTCCATTCCACTCCATATCATATATACATTGTCATTCATGCAATGACATTCACCCAAATGTCTATTGTTGAGGAAAATACATATTTGGCTAAATTCTATTAGATTGGCTAGCCTACTTTGGATTTAAGTGATGGCAGCCAAAGATTCCATCAGCTTGAATTATTCACCCTGAACTTTAAATTAGAAGACTTTTTTTCCTGTTTTAAAACAAATATTTATCAGTGAATTGAGAGCTATAATTTCTATGAAACAAGGTGTCAGCCTCATGTTAAAAGTTTACTGCCATCCTTGTGTGGTCCCACATTCTCCCAGCATCCTCTTGGGTGGACACATAGAATCCTGTAGGATTGTAGAAAGGGGAAGCTGAAGTGCTGCAGAGAGGAGTAAAAAGAGAGTGAAGTAGAGGATTTAATGGAATTATTCTACATTTGAATCTTAATGGAAATTTTTTTGATCTAAGGTTGAGAAAAGTGGGTTTAAATTTCTAGGGTATCCTGATCGACTATGTGATCTTGATTAAGCCACTCGTATCTCTTAATCTTGGTTTTACCATCAGTAAAATAAAACCAGTCAAGTCTGCCAGGCTTCTTATGAGGCTCGCATGGAAGGATATATGTGAAAGTTCTTGGAAACATAAAATTAAAATTACTGTACAAACGGGAGGATTATTAGCAGCCTGTCTGTTTCATTCCTGCTGCCAGGCAAAAGCCTTGGCCACTTGCCCTGACCTCAACTTCCTCAAGACAAGCACGGTGCATGGTAGAAACCGGAAACAGGCCACTCTCACGTTCTCTTAAAAATTTGTTATGAAATTTTGCCAAAACTTTATAAATACCAGGCAGGGCAATGGGGTATTGTACCACATTCTTTCCACCTCATGAACCATTGTTTTTTGTTCGAAGCTCATAAATTAAAATGCATTGAGTTGCAGTTGCTGAACTGGGCCAGCTTGTGAAATGCCTGATATGTAATGCTTGATTCTAGCCAATTATCTTTAGTTCCTCTCGTTTATTAGTGTTAAATTTGAATTACAAGGGGAAGGGTGGGAGTAGAGTGCAGACTGCACTCTAAACCTTTAAGGCAGCCAATTCATTTGTAATATTCTGGTAATATTTTATTATCCCTCTCTATAACTACCATTGGTTTTAAGTCTTTGTTGATTTTTGGGCTGCTGCAAACCCATTCTTGCCTTTCTTTTGCTTTACATTTGTTTCCTAAAAGCAAAAGGTGAACTTTCTTGTTACAGTGTTTGAAAGAGAAAACAAATGCACAACAATCTTAAACTTGTAGTTAACAAAATAAACTGCAGATAAAACCCCTGAAGGTCTTGGCAGCAAATGTTTCCCACTAAAATGAGACTCTGTGCACTCATAGTCTGAAACAAATTAGGAAGGAGGGGGAAAAATCAACAGCTTGGGGTGAAACTGGGGTTGGTGCTGCCTCATCATTTTTTAACCAAAAATAAAACAAGCAAATTTTATTTAACTGCAGGTCAAAATATAAAAAAAAATGAGAAAGCCCCTCATCTGTTCACTGTAATTACTACCAGAGTGTAGTCTTGCCAGCTGCAGGGTTCATGGATAAATGGAAAGAACCATAATTTTCTCTCCCTGGGGTTAAACCTCCAAATGTAGAATCTGTTCCTCTACAGTATGCTTTTAATATACCATGAGAAATCAAGTCAGAGCAGTTTTAGAGTGTGTCTCTATCCTTTTTTTATCAGAATGAATTTATTGTATACAAATAAAAGTTCAAGCTCTGGAAAGAAAAACAAAACAAAACAAAACAAAAAACACACAACTTCTCCAATTGTCTTCAATCAAGACACTTTACTCTTTCCCTAATGATGACTCTATGGTATTCAGGCTTTTGTCATTAAGAGATGGGTGAAATTGGCTGTACTTTAGATTTGTCAAACGTTGCCAATTTCTTTGCAAATGTTTTTAGTTCAGCACAACCAGAGAAAGTTTTATTTTTCCAAGTACATCTCCCTTAATTTTTAAGCCCACATGAATATTAAAGAAAATTTGACGCATATGTTTCTGATTCATTTACACAACTCATTGAGATGCTTTTTTTAAAAAAACTATTTAGTGTCTAAAATACCCAATGCATGTTTTTAAAAACCATCTTCAAACTCATATTTTATTTGAATAAGGAAGTCAGATTTGGGCTGCTGGAATATGGAATTTGAGCTTAAAAAGTCTCAATTTTGGTTTGCACTTGCTCTCAAGGTTCATGTGGGGTCTGAAATAGAAGTAGAAAAACAATGTTTTCCTACTCTAGTTAGGCTTTTCTTAATGGATAATTTCACCACATCATCAAGATCTAATCAGACTACTATAGATTAAACAAAGGGTATAAAGTATTCATATCACAGAACTGTGTATGGCAGGCTGGAACTGTGGGTAAAAGATGCTGTCAGAACCCTTAAAGAATATTATGAATCCTCTTAAAAATGTCTCACCATCTCTACCATTGACTGAGAAAGAAGGAATATATGTTCTGGCAAAGAGCAACTTGCTTGAAGGTGGGAGAGATCTCAAGGTGAGTCAAATACAGGTGACTCTGAGACTCAGAAGAAATTTTCCATAGGTCCTGGGCACACCTCCCTGATGTTCACACCCCTCTGATGATGGACTAGTAGTGCTGGGGAGTAAGTCCTTGGGACTTGACTGAGGTCATCTTCTCCACAGCAATGAGGAAGATACTTCTAGTTTCCCAATGTTGGCATTATCATGGCAACAAATTCCCAGTGAGAAAAACCAACCAATTTTACCAGTTCAATTTCTCCACTTGGGAAGTGATTAAAATCCAGACCAGAAATTACTACAAATGTAGGTAGCAATTACATATAAACCCAGGCCTAGAATGCATCTACATAGACCAAGTGAGCCAATATCGAACAATGACACCAGTTTTGCCACTTATAATAAGTAAAATCACTCAAGTGCCTTGAGTTTTGCTTTGCCACCAGAAAATTGCTTGTAGTAATTTCTCCCCCTCAGAGGCTGTGCATTTTAATGCATAAGAGCTAGATATATCAGGGGGCTGATCACAAATTTTGCTCATTCTGAAATCTGTAATTTGGACAAACTGTTTAATTCTCTATCTTCATTTTTGAGGTGGAGATAGAAATAACACCTACCTGGGCTTATTAGAAAGAGTAAATGAGTTATTATAAAGCTCAATATCTGGCATACAGTAAGACTCAATAAATGTCAATAGCATTTTTCCTTCATTCAAGATGCACATTTTTTCACATTTAACACCCTTGAAATCAGAGTGTATCTTTCAATAGAAGTTATCTTACAATTGCTGCTGTCAGGCGGCAGTTGTGGTATAACTGTTGTTGCTGGGACATATGCAAACATCAAAAACTCTAGCATCAAATCTAGCAGAATGGTTGTTAAGGGCTTGGGAAAAAATTCCCAAGAAACTATTATTATACTAAGCACCTATTTAATTACCAAACAGGACCCAAAACAGGTATGAGTGGGCGTGGAGGGAGGGGACAAATCAGTCAGTTGAGCAACATTCCAGAAGTAGGAGTCAAGAGAGAAGGCTAGCTCTTTGTCAGAGCAGGGCTGGCCTAGGAGTTCAACACTGCTTGCTCTTAGTTCTTTTCTTAAAAGATTTCATCCATCTCTCTTGAAGGCATAGAGGACAAGGCTGGGAGTAAAAACTCAAACATTGGCATAAATGATTTGGAGTGAAAAACTGACTCAGAAGAGTCATTTTCTGATTGTAATGGCGTGTTAAGTATTCTTCAACTCATTTACTTTGCTTGAATTTTTATAGTCAAAGGAATATTAAACACAAAGGAATAATGGATGATCAAATTTGTCGACTTAGGTCTGAAAGGGTCCTCTCAATAAATATGAAAGAAACATTCCAAATAAGCAGAAAGCCTTGTGCCATAGTATAATTGGGAATGGGGAGTGGTTTTCATTTTTTCTTAATGGTACATATGCTAATAGTTTGTCTTATAATCGATGGTATCTTAGAGTTCATGAAATGTGGTATTATTGGGATGAAAAGCGAGTGATAAACTGAATGAGGTTACTAGCATGAGACCTGACACACTGTGGGTGCTTTCTGAATATGAGCTAAGTGTAGTCAACATAGAGGGATGGATCCCACCTGATCTGACTTCTACCTGACACTCCAAACAAAACCTGCCACTCTTCTCCACCCTTTCTCATGATGCATCTCTACACAGCATCTTTGCACATCCTGGAACCTATGTCTGGTTTATTTTCCCCTCACCCCATCCCCACCCTCACCCCCTGGCTTACAGTGGTAGATGTTGCTAGCACTCATGAAGATTTACGGTTTTCCTCCCTCCCCTAAACATACAAAAGGATTTCAATCAGTTACCCATCGTTATGGGTTTTGCTTAGGTCAAGGAAATATGAGGGGAACAAGCTATTTCATATTCATGTGAAGGCGTTTAAGAACCCATGCTCTCTTCCCTAATCTCTGTCCTCCTTCTGTGGCAAACCAAGGAGCATTATCTTGGGATAGGGTTGTGGAGATAGAGGGAGGCATCCTCGACTCTCCAACTCCACGTGGAGGATCACTGCCCGAGAAAATGGTCTGGACCTACCACAAATTGTTTTCTGTCCAAGAAACATACTTTTATAACTTGGGGATGTTTGCTAACACAACATCACCTAGCCTCTCCGGGCTTAGTTCACTCAAAGTTCAGATCTCAACTAGAGAGTCTCTTGCCTTCCTTCTGTCTCTGCCTTCTCATCTCTGAAGTGGGAATAATGATAGAAATACCTGCCTCAGATGGTGAAGGGAGAAGATACAACCTTGTTCTTGGGACAGTGATATATATATATATATAGTGACATTTCAATAAATATTAGATCTTAGTTTTTTTCCTCAAGAAATCTTTGGCTAGATCAAATACTCTGTTTTAGATACTCATAGTCCCTTTACTTCTTTTTCATTTAGTCTGTGTCTCAGTTAGAATTTTATATTTGTCTGTGTGCTAACTTGATGAGTGTGTGTCTCCCTGACTTGAATGTAAACTCACAAGGGCAGATGCTAGGCTCTCTTTAGCTCATTATTGTATCAACAGAACCCAGCAGTGTTTGGAGATAGGAGATGCTCAGTAAATACTGTTGAATGAATGATATTAAAAACTGAAACACAACTTTCTACTACCACAGGGTTTTTAATCTGAATGATCCAGAAAATGACTCTGGTTTACTTTTCAAGTATCGATACATCCTTTACACATTTAAAAAGTTGTGATTGTAGAAGCATTTCTAAAGATTGAAGCAAAGTCAAAAAGAATTAGGAGCGAGTTCCTATCTCCATCAGATAATAAACACATCTTGCATTCTTTGAGTGTTCTTAAGAGGCTGTATGCTTTTCAATTCAGTCCAACTATAACCTCTTTGGTTGTGACGAAAAACTGATGTGAAGTCCCTATTTGTAGGACCTCAAACTGCAATAGCCTGTAAAACTGTTGACAGAAAGATTTGAAAAAGGAAATCAAAACATTCAACTCCAACAATGACAAAAACCATCCTGGATTCTTTTATTTTTTATTTTCTTTCCAGCCCCTGTTCTTCTGTACTCAGCTGAACCTTTTCCATGAACAGCCTTACTGCGTCCTTTTAACAATAATATCTTAAACTTTTATAGTGCCTTATAGCTACGCATCTCTAGACATTTTACAACAGCATTAAAATGAAAGTCAGTTCTTCTCTCAGAATTGCCACAGGGTCCACACTAAAAGTCAGCAGTTAGCTACATTATCCTGAAACCGAGGGGTGGCACGGCGGCTGATGGAATAGAGGACGACCCCAGCTCTCAGCATCCTTGACTGGAACTCGCGCCTCAAGGCGTGATGGAAGAAGGCAGGAGAGGAGATGGGTGCTCACAGGTATGGAAGACTTGGGACCCATGGGTATGTTCAAAAGGCAGGGATGGCTTCAAATCACAGCCCAAATCAACTCCAACCTTAGCCTTTTTTGGGGAAAAAAAAAAGCATTCATGGCAGAGTGCTAGATTATTTGTAGGCACAATCAAATATTTACATGACAGAAAACTAATCTTATTTGAGCAATATCAAAATTTGTGCTTGGAAATGTGTGAAAATATTTCTCTCTTGGAAATCTGTTTTTACTTCAAATATATGATTGAATATGTATAAATGATATATATATATATACACACACACATATAAAATCTCTGCTGGCTTTTCCCAACATTGTTTTAAAAAAAGGCTAGGATTCATCGGGTTATAACCCAGTTTTGTTTTGTTTTGTTTCAATTACAGTGATCTAATGGATAAAGCATAAGATTCAAAGCCAGAGCTACATTAGCAAAGTGAAAAGAAAATTAGGGCAATTATTTCAGTAATTAAGGGAACCACCAAACCTTTTTTGGTTGAAATGTCTAAATAAGTTGAGGAAAATGTGGGCTGGGGGAAGGGAACACACTTTCGTTTTCTCAATAAAAGCCTCATTTGGCCAATTTGCTTTGATAATCGAACCAGAGTCACACATTTTGACTTTTTTTTCCTCTTAGCCAAAGTGAAGTAGAGGGTTTTGGTCATTAATAATTGATTATTTAGGCAAATCTCTTCCTCTGCGCAGCTGTAGAGGAGGGCAGGGACTTAAATGCGTTTAACACCCCCTGGATTTCCGGAATGCACCATCACATTTCACTGAGGTTCGCCATCTGGAATAATAAAGTTTACCTTTCTGGTGGGGCTGAATCCAATCCCCGGGCAGGGCATTTTAGTAGCCGTTTTCTGTGTAATTGCGAAGCACGCGTAACGCAATTGCCCTAGGAAGCCAACCAATGCGGGTTAAGTCCCTTCTATGGTGACTCATTCCGCCAACCCTTTTGCGTCCTCCCAGATCTGATGTGCTGACCCTTCTCCTCCCAGGCTGATGCCACGCCCGAGAGGGCTGCCTCGGGCACAACTGTTTTCTTTGCCCCCTGCTTTTACTGCTGAACTGAAGTTTACTTGTAGCTGCCTTTAAAAACGACAAATGTGTTCTAATTTTAGAGCGTCATAGCAATAATTGTTTTTATTTCAGCGAAGGAAAAACAGCTTGGGACTTAATAACCACCTTAGCCTGCAGCCTTCCACTTTATTCATGAGATTTTTTATCTTTCCTCTCCCAGCGCTTTTAGCATCTTCTTTAAAGCACAGCCTTAAATTACCTCTGCAAAGGTTATATGTTTATTTACAAAGAGCTGGTTAGGAATAGGCCTTGCAAAGCAAGCAGGGTGGCTTCTGGCAATAAACATCTTCTGCTCTCTTAACCATCAGGGCCAAGTGAATAAGGTGATGTTTAGTGTTTGAGACATATTATAGTTTATGGGTTCATTAGCCACATGACCTGTATTGTGTGCAAATTTCATGAAAGTATGATGCATATTTATTCCTTGAGTTTTGCTGCTTAGTGGTGTTTTATTCTTAAAGGAAAATTGCAATAATTATCTGTCCAAGGTAAGAGTTTTACACTATTAAAGGACAAATTAGAAATTCAGTCACATATAGGCATTGTATTTGTGCACTAATTATGTGCGTATGTCAGAAATTTCAACTCCACCCTAGCTCACACAAACATTAAAGGAAAATGAAAGGTTGAGAGCACACATTGGCTGTTACACACAAAATAAAGATTTCTCCTGAGGACTCAAATACCTAGCTATTTAAAAAAACTTGCTATATATATATAGATATAAACCCAATTTCCAGATCAGCACTTTGGTTTATTTAGCTCCCAATAAAGGGGCAAATAAACAAAGATCTGACTAATTTTATACTTCTAAATAGCCAAATGTTGAAATAAAAAATCATGTGATTTGTGTGTGTGTATGTATGGCAAAATTAGTCAATAAGGCACTAAAAGGAAACATTTTTATAATGGTGCAATGTATGTGTGAAAACGGAAAAATGCGAAGAGTTGAAAGTTATGGTCTAGATTTTGTTTTGTAGATAACTATAAGTGAAATTGGGCATCTTAATGGCAAGCTCTGGCTTTTCTCCTGTATGCATGGGTTTCCACCGTGATTTCTTCTCTGTTGGGTAAACAGCTCCCCCGATGGGACTCTTACCTGGCTTACTTGAGTTATTTCTAATGTTCTCAAATGTGGAAGGTTCTAGATACTAGCTACAATTTATGAGGATCTCTCCAGCTATCTTCTGCCAATTATTTATCATTTGATAATATATTAATTTGTATTTTCTTCCATATCTGCGCTCACACATTTTATTTGCCCAATTATAGGAATAAGCCTTGAGGCCGTTGAAACTGTGTATTGTATTCCTGTTTTCGTATTTAGCCATTATCTACCTTATTGGTAGTAGATTCTCAATAATTTCATTGTTTGATTGACTGATATTAAATCTAATAATGATTACTGAGTGCTCAGTGTAACGTCTGGCTCTTAGTAACTGTTCAATAAATGCGAGCAACTTAGGTAGTTAATGAAGCAAATGAGAAATAAACATTTCAGTAACAATCTCACTTAAACTCGGTCTTGAGGTAAAGGCTTGTCATATTTAAATAAAACGATCACTCCATATTGCTTATGCACTTAATTTTTTCTTTATTATTAAGCATTGGGTATTCCTTTACCTAGACGAAAGTTCAGCGATATCTCCAGTTATCGCTAGTAATCTCTGAGGACAGATCATACATTTTCCAGATTGCGGTCTAGAAACCTGCCACTTTTCCAATCTCCCACAGCTGTGAGTGGTGCTGGAGAATCTCAATGGGGGCTGCTGTTTCCCTGATGCTTCCCAGCAGCAGGAGGCCCAGGCTGAGGAATCTTTTTGAGACTTTTATAGCTCATACTCTCACTTAGTGTGGTTATGTTTAACTACACCTCCCTAATCATTGCAATTAAGGGGAAAAAATCATTAGAACCTTTCAACTTATGTTGGAATGTGTAAAATGCTTATTTGTGCATTGCCTGAACCAAAATATTAAGCTGACAGGTTTTATTTATTTTTCTATGTGGGAGGATTTTTCCCCCTTTACTCTCAATTTGTGCTGAAGACTGCAATGGGGTTTGGCCATAGTACCCTGAGCATAATTATGACCAATGGGGAAATCTCCATAAATTTTGTAATGGACCAGGTCTGTACAAGACAGCTGGGAAGTCAGTTGCCTTCAAACACAAGGTGATGCAACAGATAAATCATGCCAAAATTTTTTCTTTCATTTTTTGAAGTAAGGGAAGCCAGTTTGCTATTTAAATTTCTTTGTTTTCCTCCTGCTTAGACCATGTCTTTATCTGGCAGGTTTTATGAGATTATATCTGCGTGATTAATAACCCCCAAGTGAAAGGAGAAAATGATTTTTATGGATGGAAAAAATGGGAAACCCCATTTCCCAGTGAATTACAGGTTTCTTAGGTGGCATGGAAGAGCTGGTGTAGCAAGCCAGTGGTTAAAAAGACTCCATGGTCAGATTAGAATTGTGTCAGAAAGCTCATTAAAGGGATTGAAAACTTCCAAGGAGTGAGAACTTTGGGAGATGGAGAGGCTGAGAAAGACTGCAGTAACTGAAGATCAAAAAGACAATGTTTTAGTTTGCGAAAGGCTGCCGAGGCAATATACAAGAAATGGGTTGGCTTTTACAGTGGGGATTTATTAGGTTGTAAGACTGCAGTTCTGAGGCTGTGAAAATGTCCAAATTAAGGCAACAGCTGATGCTTTATCTTCAAGGACCAGCTGCTGGCGATCCCGGGCTACTCTGTCAAATGGCAGAGTCTCCCTCCCCTCCAGAATTGCCTTCAGCTTCCTGGTTTCTGTGGCTTCTTCTCTCAGCTTCTGGGGGTTCTCTCTGTTGTTGCTCTCCCTATTCGTCCTGTTTATAAAGGACAACAGTTAGAGGACTGAGACCAACCATGGGTCATACCTTAACCAAAGTAATCTAATCAATATGTCCCACCTATAATAAGTTCACATCCACAGGAATGAGTTAGTCCTAAGACATGCTTTTCTGAGGTCCATCCAGTATCAAAAACTTCACAATCATTTTTCATTTGGTTGTGCAGGTTGCACACTGCATAATTTTAGGAGGCACCATTCACATGTGAATCAATGTGATTCATACCTCCTAGAGATTTGCCATATACAACCTGAATCCTCTCTGCATCTCATTGATGATGAGATGAGCAGTTCTTTAAGCTGGTGCCCTCCAAGTAGTAAGCCAGTTTCTTTCCATCTTGTGGCTCCCACTTCCTCAGCACTTGGCTGCCATGGTCACTGTGGAAGGGAAAAAGTGTGTGGAGGACTGTTCCTGAGAGGTTTACATTGTCTTGGCTTAGCAGGCGCACATCACCTGACTTATGTTCCATTGGTCTCATCTCAGTCAGATGACCATGCCCAACTTCAAGGGAGATAGAGAAATGTAGACTAGCTGTGTGTCCAAGAGAAAGAGGAAGTTAGTCTCTTCCATAGTGTATTAGTCAGCCAAAGGGGTGCTGATGCAAAATACCAGAAATTGGTTGGTTTTTGTAAAGGGTATTTATTTGAGGTAGAAGTTTACAGTTACCAGGCCATAAAGTGTAAGTTACTTCCCTTTCAAAGTCTTTTGCCATGTGCTGGAGCAAGATGGCTGCTGATGGCTGCCAGGGTTCAGACTTCCTGGGTTTTTCTCTTCCTGGGACTTGCTTCTTTCCAGGCTCAGGGTTCCTCTCTTCCCAGGGCTTGCTTCTCTTTCCTCACGACCAAGCTCCTCTGTGTGCTTACTTTCCAGGGCTTCAGCTCAAAACTCCAACCTCCCCTATCTGTGGTGTGGTTTTTCTGTGAGTCCCACCCACCAAGGGGGCGGGGACTCAATGTACTACTAATGTTGTCCAATCAAAGCCTTAATCATTATTTAATTAAGTAAAAGTAAAACCTCAGAATCCAGTGTATTCTAATATGTCCAGAGGGACAGACCATTTTACATACATAATCCAATATCTATTTTTGGAATTCATAAAACATATCAAACTGCTATACATAGTTTTACCAGAACCACCTGGATATAATCTTTTCATGCTAGTAGAATACGGATCTTCTGAATTCAAAAACCCAACCTGTGTCTGTATAGAAATCATTGCTTCTCACAAAATTAGGAAACAAAGTTGCAAAGTAGAGATCACATACAAGCACGCAAGTGCACACTTTAAACCAAAAAGTAAAGTTATTTTTTTCTGTTAAATCTGGTATTTATAACTATTTTTGAATGTTTACTCCTTTGAATGATTTAGAATTTTAGATTTTACATTCTACTTCTTTAAAGGGAAAATAATTTGAAATCGTTTTTACAAATACAAGCTTGTTTTTCTATCAGTCTAAAAGAAAGAATTCTATTTTACTGGCTTTCCTGATTCATGATCCAATGAAATTTATGTGTGTTATCCATTGGTTCTCTCTCTTTGCCTCTGTTTCTCTTTTTTAAATGACAATGGGAATAAAGGAGAACATCAGTTATCTATATCTTCTCCATATATGTAAATAATTTTTCCCTGTAGTTTGGTAACAGCTGTAAAATCTAAAATTCTTGTCTGTCTCATTGCACTCACCCATTAAACTTAATATTCTGAAAATACAGCTTTCCGGAAATGTACCTGACGCCTTTATGTTCTGCCCACACTTCATTTACCTTTTTCTTTTGAAACACTAGCAAAGGGACCCTTGCTGAAAAACAGTAAATTCGGTCTATTTATCAAAAGGGGTCTTTTTATCTTTCTTCTCTCTCTCTCTTGAGAGCTTGAGAACCTACATATCTTGCTCATGGGCTAATATTTTTATGTAATGCTAACCTAGGCTAAGACGGTGAATCACATGTGCAATACTCTGTCCAACCACATCTGTGCCACTGCTTGTGGTTCTTTCAGCAGGCATCTTGTACTGCTGGTATTTTCTACATTATGGCATGCTTCAGTCTCTGCTTGCCTTGCACATCATCTCTACAACGTCAACTTTGAATGTTTTTTTAAATTGCAATTCTCCTCTTATCTCTTCCAGGAACTTTCTTAAAGAAATACAACTTGCTAACAAAGACATAACTAATTATGCTCCTAGTTTGAATGCCTTCCACACACCTTAAAAGCTTTACACCATATTGCTTTCAGGTATGTTACGCATTTAATTAAATGCAGTGTTTGCTGTCATTTCTGTAAGTCATCAAGCAGTAGACTTTTGGACAGACACAGAACCCCCTGTTAGAACTTTGCTTCAATGGGAAAATCAGATTGCCCTTACATCATTCAGAATTGCAATGCCTTTTCCAGAAACATAATTCATGGTAAATACAAGGGCTGTTTATAATTTAGTAGTAGCTTCTTCCTTAGGCAGTTAAGGGTAAAGTGCTAGGCGTGGTTCTTGAGGACTAACTAACACAGTAGGAACTTTCAAAAGTCATTTTCCTTCATACAGTACCTACTTGCTAGGGACCATATATCTAGCAATCCAGGAGTAAAGAAAGACTCCATGGTCAGAAGAGAATTGTGTCACAAAGTTCATTAAAGGGATTGAAACTTCCAAGGGAAAAAAAACTCTTTAGCACCTTTCAACTTATGTTGGAATGCTTAAAATACTTATTGGAAAATACTTTAATAGGTAAGCCTGATCTCTGAAGAAATGCTGCTGGAAAATCAGAATTTTTCTTTGCCCTGCCTCTGTGTTCACTGATCCTAGATTGGTCATTCTGAAAAGTGACTTCTCTTTTTTTTTTTTTTTAATTTTTTTTTATTGACTTTGTAATAATATTACATTAAAAAAATATATATATATATATGAGGTCCCATTCAACCCCACCACCCCCACCCCACCTCTCCCCCCCCCAGCAACACTCATTTCCATCATCATGACACATCCATTGCATTTGGTAAGTACATCTTTGGGCACCTCTGCACCTCATGGTCAATGGTCCACATCATGGCCCATACTCTCTCCCATTCCATCCAGTGGGCCCTGTGAGGATTTACAATGTCCGGTGATTGCCCCTGAAGCACCATCCAGGGCAGCTCCATGTCCCAAAGACGCCTCCACCTCTCATCTCTTCCTGCCTTTCCCCATACTCATCAGCCACCATGTCCACTTTTCCCAATCCAATGCCACCTTTTCTATGTGGACATTGGATTGGTTGTGTCCATTGCACCTCTATGTCAAGAGGAGGCTCAGATTCCACATGGATGCTGGATGCAATCCTCCCACTTTCAGTTGTAATCACTCTAGGCTCCATGGTGTGGTGGTTGTCCTTCTTCAACTCCATCTTAGCTGAGTGTGGTGAGTCCTTCTTTTTTACCAATAGCATACAAGCATGTTCCTAACTGAAGTATCAGCCTGGCAGTGTCAGCCAAGCTCAAGTTGAGCAATGCATCTTCTGGGAACTGATACCTTCTAGAAAAAAATTGGGGACTATGGACCTGTATGTATAGTCCCATACTTCACTGTCCATACTCATAAGGCCAGCTCCACTTGAAGTTTCCTTAGACGGCTAAGCCAGCTATAAAGCCATGGTCTACTCCGCTGAGGCATATTCCATTTAAGGATATTAAATGTCTGTGTCTTATTTTACCAGACATGTATGACAAATACCATATAATGGGTTGGCTTCAATAATAGGAATTTATTGGTTCATGATTTTGGAGCTAGCGAAAGTCGAAAATGAAGGTCTTGGAAAGGTTTACTTTTTTCCCAGCGCCTACAGGTTCCTAGTACTGGCTGCTGGCAATCCTTGGGATTCTCTAACTTGCATCTCTGCCTCTCATGGTCACATGGCAGTGTCCTCTCCTTTCATCTCTTTCTTCGGTTTCTGCTAACTTCTGGCTTCTTCCTGTGTGGCTATCTCCAGTTTCTGACTTCTAGATCCTTTTCTTTATAAGGCCTTCAGAAATATGGATAAGACTCACACTTGTACAGTTGGACCGCACTTTAACTAAAAATACACTAAAAATTGCATATTCAAGAGGTCCATTTTACAATGGATTCACACTCACTGAAATGCCTATTGAGATTGAGAACATGCCTAAATCGGGGTATATAATTCAGTCCACCATACCTTGTTGCTTTTGGGAATTAATATTCAAGGATCCAAAAAACAATAAGACAGACTGTGTTCTAAACCAGTTCATACACCTAAATGGGACTCATTAAAGGGGGAGCAGATGTTAATAAACCAAATATTTATTAAATATGAGAGAACAAAATTAGAAAGGATATATAAAGTATAACTCAGAGCTTTCTCTAAAAATCAAGAACACTAGAGATGACCCCTGCATGGACAAAATGGATTCCACCTTCATCATGAGTATCTCTGGGGTTACCCAAAGGCAAAATAAAACATTAGGATGAAGAGAAACCTTTCCCATTGTTACTCTGGTTTATGAGAACATACTCAGTGACAGAAATTACTTAATTGTGTAATTTAGCCCTAGCTCCAAGGAATATCATGAGTCTAGGGAATGGCCATTGTCTAACCTTAATCTACCCACAAGTAGAATTTAGCACAGCTGCTGAATAGCTTGTGTTTAAACCCATATAAGTAGATATCTAGGACACAATATGACCTGGGCAATCCAATTTTATACCTTCTTTAATACCGATATTAATAGTGTCATACGTTTTTCCCCCATTTGTAGAATATCTTAATTATTTTCGAATATAATCAATTCTCACTTCTTTATACCACCACAAAGTTCAGATATTCTAGGTTTTGTTTACATTAAAGTAAAATTATAGTTGATGCTTATAATAATCATCTGGAAGGATGCTGAATTTAAAATATGCTCTTATCAGAATCTTTTAATAACTTATACTAGAGATTATTCAAACAAGTTGTGTTCATTTACCACAAAGTACTACAATTTAGAACTAAAAGAGCTGAGGTATCTTACTGATCTCAACGAATTTCCCTCTTTCTCTTCCTTTACAGCAATACTTCTCACACTTTCTTTCATATGAGTAACCCCAATCACCTGGGAATTTTGAAACAGTGCAGATCCAAGGTTCTGCCCTTACAGTTAGTTCCCAGGTGATGTTGATGATGCTGGTCCACAGAGTAGCAAATATCCCCAGGCAAATTGCAATGCTTAATGTACCAACCCTTCTTCTTTTCTGTTAATGTCATACTTATTACAATCAGGTTTTACACAACTGAAAACAATAAACTTTCTTTGAAGCTTCGGGCATATTTGCTTTCAGCCAGCTGAAATGCATCCTCCTCTTTATTCAGTCGGTCTCCAAAGGGCTTTTTCTTGAGTAGAGGTCACATGTCACATGCTGTACCTGACACTTGGCTTAACCATTTGGGGCCTCACTTAGTAGTTGTTGAATGAATGGATAGGTGAATGAATGGATAAATGAATTCATCAGTGCCAAATTTCCACATTCTCACCTCTGCATATCCCTATCAATCCCCAGTTTCCCTGTTTGGTCTGTGGAATTACTTAATAATACATTAGGTAGCTTTTTTTTTTTTTTTTTAATTCAAAGTCACTGACTGGCCATCTAGTCACTGAAAACATGTTCAGCAAAATTTTCTTTCTCTGCTTTGCCAAGTTCTCAGAGGGAAGAAAGAGGAAAAGAATTGAAATGTGATAGTAAAACCCCTTGCACATGTCCTTGGTTTGCCTTGTATATGCTTGGTTGCTTTCCTTCTCCTTCTGAGTGGATAGACGCATAGAAAATTGCATTGGACTTTTTTATATGGATGAGTAACATCTGTTTTAACCTGAATGGTTCAATGTGTTTCTTAGGAATCATGTTTACAAAATTAATTTGGTTATAAATATGAGAACAAATTTAGGGTACAAATTTAACTTGGTCTTTCCCTAAGGCAAGCTGATTCATAAAATCTGAAATATTGTTTTGGCCATGAAGTAATGTTTCCTCTAACTTAATAAGTACATGGAAGGAGAAAACCTAATAAAGCTCAAATCCCCAGCAGCTAAAAAGTTAACACCTTAGTGGTGAAGAGCCAAAATAAGAAAGGATTGACTGTTGCCAGGGCCTAAGAGGCCCCAAACCTGTTAAACCTCTTTCTTAAAACTGTAACTCTTTTCTTTCAAGTTATTCAACCTTTCACCCAATAGGTCTCTTTTTCTGACCTTTGAACCACAGTTATTTGTTTAGCATTGTGGTAATAGAGTTTGGAAATCTGAAAAACATTAAGTTAAATGCAAGGGTGTTGAGAAGGTGAAATTCTTTAAGTGAGCTGAAGAAATTCTATCTGGAAGATTTAAACATTTTTTTTCCTTGTAGGTGTAAAGGATGAGAAAAATATTGAGAAGCTTGGGAAACATTATCAAAGATTTTTTTAAATAAAGGAAAAGAAAGCATTTTATTGACAAGATGCATCTGTGAAGAGTGAAGACAAGTAATATTCCTGTTAACATCTAATTATTTTATAAACTATTGCAAAAGTAAAACTTTATAAGGCAGTATATAGATATGTAATCAATAGCACCAAACCTGAAAAATACAATGCTTGTTCATGTGATTGTAATTTTCAGTCTGTGTGATTCATTCTTTGCTGTGCTTAGCATGCTAAAATTATTTTGGTATTCCTTCAAACATAGTAACTAGAAGGAAAAAAGAACGTGATACTGTGCCTTTTTGAAATATTCAAAATATGTGAGAGGTAGCTTTACTGATTACCTTGAAATATTCAGATTAAGAGATACAAAACCTGAGTCTCCCAGTGTTTTTTCTCTATAATCACAACAATCATATAGACTTTTGCCCTTTTAGCCATATGTTTAGCTTTATGCAGCTGTGGCCTTTCTGTTGTCCACAGGTTTTGGTTCTAAGTCTTCTTAGTGTTTTTGGTAATTTGGAATTTATTGTCTAGATGACAAGAGAGGGTTTCCTAATTTTATATTGGGCAATGGGGAAAGGTTTAAATCTATCAATACATTATAATACTTAATAAAACTAACAAATGCAAATAGCAAAACATCTCTGTAGGAGGTTTAGAGATACCAAGAAGTGTTTGGTATATGGTTTGTGTGTATATATGCATGTCTGTGTGCATGTTTATCCTTATGGCTTTGCTTTCCATTACTCAGTCCATTCATTTATCCATTTGAAAAAAAGTATTAAGCATCCCTTTTACCATTGTTACTGTGTGATACTGGACATGAAGATGGAAACAAAGTCTTTGGTCTCAGAGAAGTTTGGATTAAGCCACTGAAGATCTTGGTTAAATACAAAATCACATAAATACAACATTAGGCATTCAAAGTATTTTTTGGAACTATTCAGTTTAGTGGAAATAACACTGAACTGGGAGACAGTATCCCTGGTCTTCAGGTCTACATTTTATACTATCCTGTGAAGTACCTAGGGTGGGTCATTCACTTCTTTTTCTCCCACCTTTTATTCTAGAAATGAACTCTGTTCATCCAGTCTTGGTTCTAAAAAAACCACTAAGAACCTAAAGGCATCCTGCCACTGTGGCCCCCTTATATTTCTACAGTGCTATCTGTGAACTTTCAATATAGTATGTATGCTATTCAGGTATCATCTCTCCCGTGTTCTTCTCATCTCCTTATCCCCAGCTCCTAATGTAATGCCTAGAAGATAGTATGTGCCAATAAATATTTGAATAGATGAATGAAAAGAACAACTTTAATTGAAAAGGAACTGTGGAAAAAGACAAAATGAATCTGGTAGTGATCATAATTTCATTTAAAGAATATACACTATGTGTTATGCATATTTTATTATATAACATAAATCTTCTCTGTTGGTGGCATTTGGTATGGAAGGCAGCTTTCACTTGCCATATGGCAATGTAAGCCTATTAGAGTATGTTGTACAATTTGTTGGAGGACACATCAAATCAGAGAAGTACTAATGTATGCCACCCAAGATGTCAATGGTATGTTCAAGAACATATATCACCTTTCCAGGTCCCCACGCAACCATTGATTTATTGACACATTGCATTGGCTGTCTTCATAGCAAGAAATCACCTAAAAGAAAATGGTTTGATCATCTGCATGAAATTCTGAGATCATTATGTCCACTGACATTAACATCTTGGTCTTTTCAGATATTGATTACATTGCTCTTTCTAAACACAGAATTAGTTTAGCCATTTTTACAAATCCCTCCAGTGAATTTGATCAAATAACCAACTAAGTAATCTAAGAGATTAATTTGTCTGATGAGCTTTTATATAACATGTGCCCAATGGATGCTTGTTTAGTGTTTTTATTAGGTTAATGGATTTGATTAAGCTGGTATGTCTCTGAATATTACAAATTCCATGATCGCAAGAGAATGGGTTATCAATGGCTATGTGGATTCTCCCCCCCCCAAAAAAAAAAAATCCATGCATGGGCAAATGGCCATATATTTGAATAAATTCATGCATAGATTAGCAGTCCTTGAATGTAAATATTAACCAAACATGTAGAAATAGAATCTACTAACACTTTTTGGGTATAAGTGGTACTTATGTAGGTCTTTGCATATTCTAATAGGATATGGTACTTGTTTCCAAGTTTTTGCCTCTTTTATGAGCTTGTTACTGAGGTAGATACTATAGGGACAATAGAACAGAGAGAGATTCTTTTGAACTCCACACCAACTCTAGAATTAATATATTTGAAAGTGAAGCAGTCCTACATATCTTGATGCGGTCAGTTACCATAATCTGAGCAAGGAATCTTCTCAGTAAATCACACTGACTGACTATGAGGTTTTTATGTAGTTTTGTAATACTTCCTAAGAAAAACATATACTTACACACATGGAAAGAACTTTCTTCGTTATTTTTGAAAAAATTACTATCCAAGTTATTTTCTTATATTTTTTGTTCAAATCAGTTAGGAAACAATTTCCAATGGTTGTATGTTTTTATTGTTTTAGGACGATATTCAAGAAATTAAAATATAAAGATTATCATGTTCATTGACAGTTATATTTTGGTGAAAACATTCATTATTCTATTTATGGATTTGTTGAGGGTAAATTAAGGGCCACTGTGAGTTTCCTTCTTAAATGAAAAAGAATTCTTCCTCACATTTTAAAGAACCACCTGCCTATCCCCTTTCCTCATGGGATTTAAAAAATATAGTACCAAGGAATTTTACTGATCCTATTTTGGATCCCAAAGAATTTGCTTCTCCATGTCCTTTCCCAAATGCTTACCATTTTCTATGAAGATATATCCAACTTTTAAGTGCATAGAGTTTCTTTTTCACTTAGTCCCTCCATGAACCTAGGAATATTTTTTAGCTAGTGTTAGGTTTTCTTAATGACTGCTGTTAGTTTTTTCCCCCTTAAATTAGCAACACTATAGAATGTGACAAATATTATAAAAAAGGATTCTATATCCTACTGATGTTAGAAGATTCATTCTCAGTTGTCATTTTTCAAGTGATCAATTCCTGTCTAAGATAAAATTATCCCCTCTTAATGCTTTTGCTTTTTTCATGGTTTTCTTATCTCAATATCATTTTGCCCTCATTTTAGTTTCATGATTATGTAGTCTCAGAGATCACCTTTTTTCCTGACATGTCTTTAGCATATGATTCCTACAAATAACACCTCAGCAACTATTTTCATTTGTCACATGTGTTTCCTTCCATTAAGATATTTCAGGTCTGGATTCTCATGATTGCTCTCCTATTCATACTAATTGCTTATGTGACTCCTCAAGCCTTCTCTTCTCTAAGCCATCTGCTCCACAACTACCCACACTGCAGTGAAGAAGTTCTCATTTTTCCACGTGTAACTCAAGAAACATTTTGGATCCAATAACATACATAATAATACCCACACACTTAACTCTTGATCTCTCAACACAATTTGACTCAGTGTAAGCCTTCAATGTACCATATTCCTCTCCATGCCCCTCACATAGCCCATGGTTTATGTTCTACCTTCTTGCATGAGGATTGTTTGCTAAAGGATTGAGAGCTGGAGATGGTGATTCTTTAACCTACTTCCTATGCTGGAAACTTTCAATTGGAATTTCAAAAATTTAGGAGAGATTTGGGGTCACACAAATCTGGGTTTGTACTCTATATCTGCTATTTTCAAGTTATGACAATTCAGACACCTCAAATGGAAAGTGGAGATATCATAATATGAATGTCTATATTAAAGGTTCATGTTGCTTGGGAGTGCTTGGGAGGAAAAGTTATGTTGGATATATATTTCCATAATTGAAATACAATAAAGAGAAACTACAGAGGCAATGACAATTAAATACAATACATACCATGGATTGGATTTAATAATGGAGGAGAAAAGACTGACAAGACATTGGGGTTTATGAAAAAATTGGCATATTGTCGGTAAGATTTATGTCAATGCCAAATTTCATGAACTTGATAAATATGTATAAGGTGATTACATAAATGATGTCTTTGTTCTTAGGATTGAATTATTAAGTGTTTAGGGAGTATGATGTATACAACCTACTCTCAAAGTTTTAGAAAATTGATAAATAGTTGATGGACAGATGATAGATGAATAGATAGATGGTAGATAGATATAGATAGAAGGACATGGCAAAGGCAGCAAAATGTTCAAATTTGATGGGTTTGGGATCTGTATGGGTTTTGCAATATTTTGCAACTGTCATATAAATTTGAACTTATTTCAAAAGAAAAGGTTTTTTAAAAAGTACATACTGGATGAACGGAAGCATTTATTAATGAATATCATTTATATAATAATCAGATTGAAAACTTTAAATACTGCAAATTGTTTTCCATCCTGTCATTCACCCTAATATGACAATCCAGCCAACTGTGTTCACAGGGCTGGGGCTGAGGGCTGTTAAGACCAATGGCAGAGACAGGGTCAAGTCTTGTGTTTCTCCTTCCCTAAGGACCTCTGTTTAGCAAGAGTCCCATATACTGATGGGATTTACATGTGCTGGAAAATTATTTTCCCTGTCAAATGTCTTCTCATTAGTTTCTTCTTCTAAATAACATCTCATTCAGATTTGCTCAGAAGAGTAGATCAGAAAAAGTGCTTCGACCTGGATGTAAGCTAAAGAAAGAGGGGTCCATATTTTTTTCTAAAAGTATTTTCCCAATTTCTTATAGTTAGACATTTAAGTTGTTTTAAATTTTCACTTATTATAAATATTGTTTCAGCTCGTGTGTTGTTAAAACTCTTTCTTCTCGTAACCTAAGTATCTTTAAAAAAAAGTAGGTGTAATATGGTGGCATTTTCAGGACCTTGGAATTGTCCTGAAAGATGTTGCAGTGATGGATACAGGCCATTATATATCTTGTCATAACTTACACACACTTAGTGGCAATGTTCCAATATGTATTCATCATTTTTAACAAATGGACCACACTAATGAAAGATGTTAATGTAGGCAAGTGTAGGATGGGTAGGGAGTAGGGCATATGGGAATCCCCTACATTTTATGTAACATTTATGTAATCTAAGTATCTTTTTTTTAAAAAAAAAAAAAACCTTTCTTCTTAAAAAAAAAAAAAGAAAGATGGGCAGTGACAAAGTGAAACTCATTTTCCAAAGTGATTTTGTCAGGGGTGAAAGTTTGTGAAAAAGGTCTTTTCTACCCTTTTATTTCCCTTTAGTTTATTAAACTGCATTGTAACCTGAAAAGAAACTATTAAAAAACTGGAATGGGATAGGATTTTCTTTTAATGTTTCCTACAGATATGGAAAAGTGTATTGGAATTAGTCAAAATGAGTTGGGCAATTTAATCAGAAAGCATAATAAACATGTAGATATGGTTTGGTTAAGACTGCATAAAGAAATACTTTAGAATTTCTATGAGAGCAAATGTATAATAATAATAATAATTCATAGTGTTTTACTTCTGCAAAGGGTTGAAACACTCATCACATTTGGTCTTCTTGGCAACCCAACCCATTAAATGGAATGTAGACCTCATATATAAAAAAGAAGATTGTGCTCACTTTGGCAGCACATATACTAAAATTGGAACAATACAGAGAAGATTAGCATGGCCCCTGTGCAAGGGTAACATGCAAATTCAGGAAGCATTCCATATATTTCATTAAAGTTGCAAAGGTAAAAAAAAGATTGTATATGCCCCAAATACTGGTCCTTTTCTTTTAGATTGACTAAATGTTTTTTGATTATAGCAACTACACAAGAGAGCCCTAATTTTGAATAATTATTTTCTTTTGAATAAGTGTGAATTTTAGAATAACAAATCTGTCCTCGTTTTAGACTCATGTAAAGGTTTAGAAAATACAAGTTAATAAACATAAGCTAAAAAGTATTCACACTTTACACATTGAACACCTGTTTAATTATGGATGCGTTTCTTTTTGGTACATTTTCTTCTAGTAGTATTTTCTTTTTTAGTACATAATATGCGTGTGTGTTTGGAATCCTGTTGTACGTGCTTTTATAAACCTAATTTGGTTTCCATTTAACATCATGTCATGGTATATAGTATGATGTCTTCGGTAAATTTTATGTAGGTGTTCTTTATTAAGTTAAGGAATTTCTCCTCTAATCCTAGTTCAATGAGAGTTTATTTTATGAATGGGTATTGGGTTTTGTCAAGTGCCTATCCTGCATCAATTATGATAATCCTAATATTTTTCTTCTCTAGCTTGTCGAGGTGATAGATTGCATTGATTGATGTTTAGAACCATACTTGTATAGCTAGAACAAATTCCACTTGGTTATGACATGTAATTTTTAAATTAATTATTGGGTTTGAGTTGCTTTTTTTTTTTTACAAAGGTTTTTTTGTGTCTATGTTCATGAGAAATATTGGTCTGTAGTTTTTCTATCTGGTAATGTATTTATCTGGTTTTGGTATTAAGGTAATGCTGGCATCATAGATTGAGGTAGGATGCATTCTCTTCACTTCTCTTTTCTGGAAGAATTGCAGATAATTGATGTTACTTATTTCTTACATGTTTCGTAGATTTTACCAGTAAAACTATGTGTGCCAGGTGCTTTCTTTTTTTGGAAAGGTATTACTTATTGATTCAACTTTTCTAATACATATCATCTATTTCAATTTCTCCTTGAGGTTTTTTCTTTCAAGAAATCAGTCCACTTCCATTAAGTGAGGAAATTTGTGGGTATAGAGTTTCTTATATTCAATTATCATCCTTTTACTGTCTACACAATCAGTAGTGATGACCCCACATTTCTTTCTGATACTGTAATTTTTTTCTTCTCATTTTTAATCTTGGCAAGCCTGGTTAAAGGTCTATGAATTTTATTGATCTGTTCAGATAATCAGCTTTTGGTTTTTGGTTTATTCTTGTTTTCCTATTTTTAGTTTTCTTGATGTCTGCTCTAAATTTTACTTTTTTCCTTATTCTTCCACTAATTTCCTAAAATAGAAGCTTAGTTTATGGACTTTATATCATTTGTCTTTTCTAATGTATGTGCTAAATTTCCTTCTAGGCATCACAGATTTTAAAGAGTTGTATTTTCCTTTACATTTAGTTCCAAATGTTTTTTAGTTTCCCTTGTGATTTCTTGGACCATAGGTTTCTAAATTTAGTTTTACTGTTGTTCAGTTTCCAAAAATGAATTTCTATTATTATTAATTCAAGTTTACTTGTAATCTGAGAGCATACTTTATATTATTTCTTACTTTTAAATTTGTAAACAGAGGTCAACTTTTAAAGCCAGTTTCAAATTTTTTGATTTTATGACTTCTAACAATACTAAAAAAAAGTGGTTTATTAAATATGATGCCCAGCTATTAAGTTAATGAGAACCATAAAAGACAAACTCATCAGGATATTGGCATTGACAATAAGAAAACATCATAGAAAGTCAAAATTGTTTGACAAGTAAGGGTGTCTGAGCCCAGAGTTATTGCAAGTTGCTTTTCCTGAATTCACTCCCTAACACCAAAGAAAGCCATTGCTGGATTTTCATTCTTCTTCTGTTTTATCAATAGGAAATCTAATGGAGTTGGAGGGTCATAAATTCTAGGTAAGTATTTGATGAAGACCAATGGAAACAAATTCTTCTCTAAACTCCATATTATATTGGTGCTAGGGCTTGCTCCTCAGTTTCTCTATGAATTTCTAGAAATGGTGAAAGAAAAACATAAAAGTTAATTCTTGAGCCACAGAATAAGATTCTAATTGAAGCACTGAACATGCCATTTTATGGCTCTTTCCACTTTACGGACGGAGAAGTCACCTGGAATAGTGCTACCTCCACCTGTCTATGTCCCTGCATGATAGTTCCAAAACCCTAGCTTTTCTGGAAAGCTACCAAGGACTTTCTGAGTCACTTGTGGTGGAATATATGCTGCTCACAGATTAAAAGAGAAAACCAGAACAGTCTCAGAAGAACACGGCAATAAAAATGAACATGCTTTCTAGGTATCGTAACTTTCTACCCTTCTCCTCCTTCCCCATCTTACCCATACGGGGTTGTCTTACAGGAGATGTATATACAGTTTTTATTTAAACAACTGACCTTTATATTTATATTTCCCAACAATAAGTAAGAGAATTTTGTATAATTCACCAGAGTCCTCTTGACAAAACTCTTATTGCAATGGGGGAAAAGCACACCCATATCTTCTTTTCTCTAGGCTTTGAAAAGTGATTCTAATCACACTGAAATCTGGGGGAGGATTGTGTGTGTGAGTGCTGAATAGCACCCACGTTTCTCTCCCTCTCTCTTTCAGGAACGGTCTCCTGTTACTCAGCCCCGAAGGCTGGTATCATGTTCCAGTTCTTATTCATTCCAGGCCAGGGAGATCTTCCTGGCCCTCCTCTGGTCACTTCGTTTTGTGCTTCCCAGAGAGGAAAGTGAGTTTTGAAAGTGTCAGTATAGTGTAAATGCTGATGTATAGGCCACAGTTGATTGTCTCTCAAAAGACCTTGGGAGCCTTCGCTTTTCCTCTGTTCCCTTCAAGTTGGGAATGATTCATCAGCTGGCCTTTAGCAAGAAAGGAGGCTGGCCTTAGGTCTCAGGCCTTTGACCTCTGTGTAGACAAAGGTCAGACTGGGAGCAACTGTGCAAGCGCCAGAGCGGGAGCCACAGGCATAGAAACCCAAGGCTGCGGCGCCCGGGGGAGTGGAGGGGGATGGTGGGAAAGAGGGGGAATTTAAAAAAGTTCAGAGTATATTTCTAAGAGACTCAGTGGATCAGCTGACAAGCAGGGTCAGAGGTCATATTTATGCTTGATTCTCTGAGCATGTTACAGTAACATCTGCTTGTTAGTGGTCTTTAGGGACCAGGCATGGGACCAAACGTTTCTGACCTCCTTCCACAAAAGAGGACAGGCTAAGAGATTAGGGGTTCCTATTAATGTGTATGTTTGACTTCACGACCTGCCCCCCTTCTCCTGGGCACCGTTTGTCAGCCTCACCCCATTTCTTTTTATATTCTTGCTAAATATTTAAATAAGCCACATGGTTTTCAGTGGGACAGCATTTGAAACCTCAGAAAAGAAAGTTACCTTTCAATTGGTGAAAATCCTGGTGAAAAATATAAAATGGGAAAGGGTAAGAGCAAAGCAACAACAAAACAAAACAAAACAAAGCAAACCAAGCCAAGCCAAACCAAAAACCCACGAAACAAACAAGGAAACAGGAAGAATCAAAATATTTCACAGAAACTTCTCAACCTTTGTGAAAATAATTAGAATGAAAGTGTCCATTGTGATGGTCTCTGTTATATTCTGCAATAAGTTTGCCAACAGGAGAAATGACTTGGTCATTCCATTGTCAGGATATTATAACTTGATGTGGTATTTGCCTCGGCAATTGGTGCCCTAAATGCAAAATGAGGGCAGGGTTCATAATCCAGAGGAGATTCAGCAAGGGGCATTGATTCCAGCCTTTTTATTGGTCTTTTTTTGTGTGTTTGAGTCCCACTTATGCCTTTTTGGACACACATCCTTCAAGAATTCTTAATTGTGGTCTCCTGTCACAAATAATTAAAGCTTTTATGTGTTCAAATCCTTCCCCACCCCCCACCTGCTTCATTGCTGTCTCTGATTGCTCTAGCCACACTAATAATCAATGGAAGCATGGAGAAATTTCTGGAAAATGATTGGAAAGAAAAAGACAATGCACTAAGGTGCTAAATATTCTTTCTTCATTTCCTAAAAGAATATTGGCTGTGTGTCTGCTATCTTCCAAAGTATTTTGCACAGGTTGCAATTAATCAGACTTCCTGTATTTTCATGTCCCATGGTTTTTGCAGGGGATATTTCTGGAAGGAATCAGCTTGGTTTTATACAAGCTCTTGGCACTGGTACAGGCTTTTGTATTTCATGACCGTATGTAGCTGATACCTTGACCACACACATTACTCTCAGAACCCAGGTTCCATCTTGTTTTAGTGTAAAGTCTCCAGGAAAGGAAAAAATATTGGAGTGGTGGCAGGAGGTTAGGGATATAGGCATTTATTTTTAGTTAGAGAAAACTAAAATATCAAGTATGCAATATCACATAGTACCGCCTTTGCTGATTCCACGAGAAGAGGAAAATTCATACAGTTTAAACTTTCCTGTGTCTGTAGGAAAACAAGATCCTTGCTATATGTAGGGAATTGCCTAGGGGAAACCAGCTCCTAGAAGCAGATTAGATTGTTCTGAGGCAAATGATATGAGTAAGCGTTCTTCAAAGGTAATGCTGTATGTGTGTGTGTGTGTGTGTGTATTTGGGTTGGGGTAGTTGGTGGTGGGGTGGAAGATGGGAGCTGTTCAAATCCACTTTGTGATTATAAATAATTAAAAAAAATTCAATCGGAAGTGCGCTCTGCCAAACTTCACAATAAACCTCCTAGCAGGTCATTGAGATTTTCTTAATCAGGGTCAGACCCCCAAGCATAAGGCCAATGAGTTCAGTGGGAAAACGACTCTTCTTCCCAGTTTTTTTTCCTTTTCCTTTTTTCTTTCATTTGGAAGGGACCCCCTCATAAACATGCAGAGCAATTTTCCAGTACATTAACCCAGGAGGGATCCTCTCTCTGTCAGCTCAAGAGACAGAAAAGTTGAGAAACAGGGTGAGAGAAGATGGATGGCCTGGGATATAAGGGAGGGCAGTTTTTCCACTGTCCTGCCCTGTACACCTAGGACAAAGAGTTCATTGACTGCAATGCTTGACATCAGCCTCATAAACTAGTACTCGGCCACAAAGGGTCTGACACTTGAAAGTACCAGTCCCTGCCTTCTTTCTATTGCAGCTGTGCCCGGGGGTTGGACCTAACAGTGGTGTCCCTTTGTCAACCCACAGGACAAGAGGTGAAGATAAATAGTGTTGACTTTAATGTAGTCACCCAATTTTACTATTTCCCAAAAGACAACGGTTCCTCCCAGGCCTCACATTGTGGCCCCAGGAGATAGAAGTCTCTTTCCTTTGGCCAGGAAGCAAGGGTAGAGTTGGCCTCAGAGAGCAACTCAGAGTGGAGGCTGAACATGTAGCTTGAAAGGAAGGGAGTTGGTGAGAAGTGCAGAATTGTGGGAGCTGTTCCTTGTCTGTTGTGAGGAGGTTGTATGGTTTTCATGCATTCCAGTTCGGTCACAGTGGTTTCTTTCATTTTCCTGAAAATGGTCCTCGAGGGGAAAAAATGGATGCAGGAAGCTAGACCAGGAACATATAAGATTATGTGATTTGAAGGTTTTTTTTTCTGATTATCAGCAGGTCAGAACATAAAATGCCTCCCTGAGAATACTTTGGTAGTGAGACTTTAACAGTAAGCACCTAAGTAAAATGCAAGCAATTCTGCATGCTGAAGGCAGGAACATACTGGCTGTGGGGTCTGTTGCATTTTATTGCTATTATCAGTTGTTTGTTATTATTATTATTTTTTACTGGGCATCGGCATGGGTAAACTTTTGGCGTAGTTTCTTTTAGTGTTCGGGAAGGTAGAATTCGAAATATAGAACATGGAACCCATTTGGACTTGGTGGGTTATGGTCAGGTTAGACTGACTGGAGAGGACCCGAATGTCATCCAAGATCCACTAACTGTATTGTGCCACTTTGGATCTGACTGTCTCCCTCTGAAAAGGCTGATCAGAAGATAACGTCTGATCCATTCCCAGCTACATGCTTCTGTCTCCAGTCAGGTCTCTCTGTCTTCAGAGTGTATTTTAAAGGCCTTTGGGAACCCAGGATTCAAGCAACTATCCAAGACTATTTTATGTGCAAAGACAGGAAAGTGTGGCCACTCAAGCCCCTTTGTATCCCTTGTGCCCAAGCTGAAGAAAAGTCATTTTTGAGAAAGAAATGCCAGAGCAAAGTGCTTAAAAACCAGCGATAGAACTCAGATCAATGACACATTAGCTAGTCTTCAACATTTTGCTAAGTTTTCCTCCCCATTCCCGTTTCACCTTGTGTGTTGAAGTGTGGAGCCTCCTTCTGTTTACGACACTTCTCTTTGTATCATGTCGGCATATATCTCAGACGTAGTTGCTCAAATTATTTTAAAAATTCCATTCGATAGAACTCAACTGTAATCTTGTTCTAGAGAATATCACTTGAGTCTATGGCTTAAAGCTATCTCATTTGATGGGAAGATATTTGAGGGATTGAATCATTTCTATGATCTTTTAAGTAAATATGTCTATCCTAAGAATTAATTGTTGCAAATTTACAACACAGTTTCTTGAAAATAGAGTGACTGACTAGCTTCCAATTCACATTGGTTTAACCTCCTCTTTAGGAGAATGTTGTAGTGAATGCATTTCCTCTTGTTTCAGTATTTACCATGGTTAGCTTTTGATCGGCTATGTGGCAATCCTTTTGACTTATTGCTGAATATACCATGTTTGCAGAGGGTAGATTTCAGTAATTGCCTGTTGTTCTTCCTTTTGGAATTCCTGAATTCATTTTTTCCAGGTATACTTACTTTCATTTATACTTAAGTAGAGCCTTGATGGTTTCCAGAAACATGTATGCTATCTCAAAATGCCACTCCTAGTTTTCACAGCCCAGATCTGGTTTCTGAGGCAACCAGCAAAGGGAACCTAACTATGCTCCCCTGTCTCTACCTCATTGTCAACTGCTCCCTTTGTCTTCCCAAAGCCACCAGTCCCACAATTCTACCATCCTCTGGGCTTGCCATCGTAACATGTCATTGACAGCTTTCAGAGTCAAGGTTCTAAGCATTTTGTAGCAGAGAAAGAAAATAACTGAATGTGAACAAACAAATGCCAGCTTGAGGGGGCTGAAAACAGAAAAGTTTAAAACTAGATCTAGAGGATTTTCATGTGATGAGGCTACTGGAAAAACTGTCAGTTTTTTCTGTACCCATGTATGTCTCTCCTAGCCCCTTCTTCTGCAGGGGTGGGGAGGACGTAGTCCTACAGTGTTCAGTGTATAGAGAAGAGAAAAATAGGGGGAACATCTGGAACACCTCTCCTCACAAACAAAAGTCATTGGACCTCTTTCTTCTCTTTTCCTACCCCATTGAATTCTCTCCCTTTCCTCTGTTTCAAAACACAGAAAGAAGTTTCCTCCATGGATTATTGGATAAACCCTAGAGTTGAGAAGGTCTCTCAATGAGTTCTTCTGAAGCTCTTTCATATGAGAAGCAATAAGATGGTTGGGGAAAACTCATGAATGGCATCCGGAGAATGCTTGAATTCTAGTTTGAGCTTTCTTGATTGATCTTGTACAACTATTTCACCTCCTTCAATTTCCTTATTTTATAAGACAGACTTTTAACTGAATTTTTTCTTCCCTTTTTCTCTTGCTCTCTGTGGTCTAGCAGTGACCTGCATTATAAACAATCATGGAAAAAAAGTGAGACAGTGCTTAAGAAAGCAATTGAACATTGTAGAGTATGATATCAATTTCAGGCACTGTTAGAATCACATCTAGAAAGGGTGGTGAATTTCATGTGCACATAGGACCAAAGATTTCTTTTACTCTATATTTAGGCTTAGCTCATAAAGTTGGAACTGATAAGTTTTTAGAGTTTCTTAGTTGTACTTGAGGACACAGAGTTTTTTTTTAGCCATACCATTAGAAACCAACTTCCCAAGCAGAGACTTTAGCATGTGGCTGTCCCCATGAGATTCTGTGACTGGCCTGGCCTCCTTCATTTGAAACAGAGGTTAAAAATGCTTTTAGATAAACATTAGTGTTCTGGCTTGTTAACGATCTTACTTTCTGTCAAATTCTATTTTTATTTGCATGGTATAAAACCTTTATTTTAGCAAAAATGAATACTTCAATCCAGTTGTATTTATGCCAGCACAGGCTATGGGCGCATATTATGACTCTGGTTCGTGTATTGGTAGCAGGAAGGTGCTGGTGAGGCCTCCCTTTGTCTCCCACTCACTTTGTCTCTGAGAGCTAGGTTATTGCTACAGATAAAAAGAAAATAAGTTGTTTTTCCTCTGTGTAAATAACTCCCTCTGTACGAAGCGAAGCACGGCAGCACCTCCCATGCCCTAGGTCCTTGAAGTAAAAAAGCTTTGGGTGTATGACCAGAAAAAAGAATGGTTGGATAGGTTTTGTTCCTCTCCTCACAGATAATGATACCAGGAGACTTTTTGTAGAGAGACTGTGATGAGTTTCATACTTTGATGCCAACTTTAAAAAGACAAGAAGCCAGGAAAATCAAGGAGTTAGTTGTTGTGCATAGTTCTCTAGTTTTGTTTCCCCCTAAATGATTCAACCTGACATAACAATTACTTATTAAGCATGGCCAAATCGATGACCTGCAAACTTGCCGAGCTCAATTCCTGTCTCTCCTGAGCAAGATGGCCTTTGCTTTCTTTTTTGTTTTTTTTTTTTCACTTGCTTTATCATCATTGTCCTTGTTGACTAAACTAAAAAAGTTAGCCTTATGTCTGAATTTTTTTCTTTTCTTTCTCTCCTGCTCTTTTTGTTCTAATAGTTCCATTGACTCTTCCTTTCCACTATGACCAGATTGTATTCTTTCTCTTTCAGTTGCCCCACTTATTTGAGGCTTTCAATCCTTCTTGCCTAAACTGCAATACCTGCTTCATCCCAAGTTCACTATTCCCCCACTTACTAATACAATATTTGGCTCTAACTCCTTCCCTGTCTTCTATTTATATTTCCATGGCTTGTGCGTGAAACTTGATAACCCAGAATGCACTGCCCTTCATTTCCTTATGAAATTCACATTGCATTCTTCATCAAGCCTGCCTTGACACCTCTAGAGCCCAGCAAACCCTTGCCTTGCACCATTAGCATTTGCCACATACTTCAGTGTTTTCATGTAAAACAAGGCCTAAAATATCCAATGCCATCTTCTAGAAGCTGTTAGAACTATTAATAGGAACAAGAGTGTATGGAGATTATAAATCTGGTTAGGAAATCAGGCATTGACGTATGTAGCAATAATAATATTGATAATAGTTATTAATATTACTGACTGAGTCCCTCTTACCTTCACTGGCTCATTTAATGCAGAAAATAACCATTGAACTTTGTCCTTAGTATCCCATTTCACAGATAAGGGCACTCAGCTATACACAGTCTCAGTAGAATGAGGTACATGTTTGAATAGAACTACAAAGGATTATGACAGGCCAGAAGAAGAGATGGTGCCAGCTGGGAAGGGGGTTGTGAAAAGGTTTAAAGGAAGAAAAAAGTGATTTGGGATTTTTCATTTAATGAATCAGAAATGCATCATCTTTCAGTTCTTGTATTGTTATAGTTCTATGAGGGCATATTTGTGTTCTTACCTGGGTGGTTAGCTCCTTGAAGATGAGTATTGGTTCTTTTTGTCTCTTCTATGGTTTCCAGCCTAGTACTTTTTATATAAAAACTGTATGTTATTAATAATTTTTTATCTTGAACAATGATGATGCTGCATTTCAACTTTTTTGTTTGTGCTTTTCCAGATATATAGCTTGAGTGAGGTTGCTACGTTGAATGTTGGGAAATAGGTTGCTTAGTGTATACACTGTGTGTATGTCAATGTAATTACAGTAGCAATAATATTTTCTGGTTTTAATTTATTCTGGAATGCTTTCAGACTTGTTTTTCTCCATTTGTCCTCGTATCAGCTATTGGTTAAGTAGAGCAGAGTTTGCAATGTAAGGAACTAAAGCTGGTGTAGGAGAGCTGATATGAGTTGCTGAGATTGTGCCCAAGTTAGTGTTCTTCCTTAGAGTTCCTCCTCAAGGTTGTGTGTCCTTTCCAACATGCCAGTGGTGACCTCACAGGGTTACTGAGAGGATTGGAAAAGCACTTATCAGAGCCCTGCACATGACAGTGCTATTAATATATGTATCAGATATCACCACCATCGTTATAATCATCATTTGTGTACACAAATATATAAATACCATTTGATACCAATATCCAAACTGAAAACCATAGTTCCAAGACTTAACAGCAATACTTCACTTGGGTGTGTGGTCTTAGGGGAGGATTAATAATACAACACTCAGCTAATCTCCTCAGGTTAAAGGCTTTGTTGTACTTCATTAATACCCTACTGGGAGTCATCACTTCTCATGTATTGTATGTGACACTGTTCTAGGGGAGTAAGGGCTGTGTCCTCTGCTTGTGGAAAGCCTTTGTGATTCTCTGTGTACACTTCCTACCAACTCATTTTTGACACCAAGGTGGTTTCCACTGACATGCCATCCAATAAACACATTTATTTTAAAGTTCCTTTTTTAAGTTACTAGCAAGTAATAGTCATGGACTGTCTGAAATAAAGTTAAATTTAGGGTTGATCAGAAACTCTTTTGGTATATCTTTTTGTTCTTTACATTAAATGCCATAGAAAATTGTGTCAAAAGAGAAAGGCTGGGCATGGATATAGTTCAGTGGTTGAGAGCCCATTTCACAATATACCGGGTCCTGGTTCAATCCTCAGTATCTCCTAAAAAGAAAAAAAAAGAATTTAAAAGAGAGGGGTTGGCTTATTTGTGATTCAATTGATAAAGTTAATGTAAAACATTTTTTTCATGATTCTGTAGTTCTTTCCAAAAAACTGATCATTTGAATAGCAACTGTTGAGGTTTTCTTGTGTAGAAAACTGCATGTTCGGAAATACTGATTTTTTTTTTTTTTCTGAATTCTCCTGAAATAAAAATAAAGAGTTTTGGATGAGATATAGACCTATTATCAAAGACACACTTTCTTTAAGCTCAGCTTTCTTGTAGTTCACATATTTTTAGTAACATTACTAAATTAGAAAAATTTTTGCCAGTGAGTAAAAGAATAATAAAAAACAAAGCAAAAGAAAACTTTTCAAAGGTGTGTGTGTTTGAATGTATATGTTGATAACACTGGATTTGTTCGTTTTTGTATTTGATAAACGCTAATATTCTATAGTACAGGCTTATTCTATGTAGCTGATTAATTGAATCTTAAAAAGGTAAAAAAGGAAAGATTTTTAATAGGTGTTCTTTTTTACTTTCTGAAGAGTTTTCCACTATTTTCAAGCAGCAGTTTAAACGTTATTAAACAGACATTGATGTTTGCAAAGAAGTAAACTAAAAATTAGTTAGGGTGTGTGTGTCATAACTACCAAAAGTTTTTAAATTAAAAAAAAATTTTATTTTAAAGACGCTTTAGATTACATAAATGTTACATTAAAAATATAGGGAATTCCATCACCACCTCCACCTTCCACATTTTCCCACATTAACATCTTACATTAGTGTGGTACATTTGTTGTAATTGATGAACACATCTTGAAGATTGTACTAGGCAAAGATAATAGTTTACATTTTAATTTACACTTCGCCCTGCACAATTTTATAAGTTTTGACAAAATGTGTGATGGCCTGTATCTGTAATTGCAAGGTCATGCAGGACAATTGAAAAAATGTTGTGAGTTGCTCAGCGTCCATCTTTGGTGAAGCCACTTGCCTCAACACTGACCTTTGTCTAGTTAATAAGGAGCTTTCCAGCTCTGGGGCAAAAACTCCCCCAGAGCCCAAGCCTGTACCTGTGACCACTACCCACACACGTCACCTCAAACCCACAGCTGGTTCTTACATCAGCCATTTTTTTCAATATCAGCCTTTGGTTTCAATATGTCGTATATATATATATATTTTTTTTTTTTTTCCACTCTTTATTGCTACCTCATTTTCTGTGTAGTTGATCTTTTATGATGTATCTGATTGATTTCACTCTCATTTCTGTTACTGTATATGTTTAAAGTACTTCCTTTGTTGTTACTCTGTGGTTTGTACTAAACAACCTATATTTGTAACCTACTAATTTGAAAAGATACCAACTTAACTTCAATAGCATACATGTTCTCTGACCCCATTTCCTTCTGTTTCCCCTCTTTATGTTGTTTTTGTCCCTTTTACCACTTTATATTTTGCATGCTCATTATCTGGAAATATGCATTTTTTCAATTGTATTCTGACTCTTATGGAAATTAAAGAGTATAGTTGATTTTGAGGATACAGTATTGTTGGGATTTGCATTTATTCTTTTTAGTTACCTTTGCTGATAATCTTTTTTGTTTATTATTTTTCTGTTTTAAAAAATGATATATAGATCACACACAATGTTACATTAAAAAATATTAGAAGTTCCCATATACCCCACTCCCCACATCATCCACTCCTCCCACATCAACAACTTCTTTCATTAGTGTGATATATTCATTGCATTTGGTGAATAAATTTTAGAGCATTGCTACACAGCATGGATTATAGTTTACATTGTAGTTCACACTCTCTCCCATTCCATTCGGTGGATTATGACAGTTTACATAATGTCCTGCATCTGTCCATGCAATATCATTCAGATCAACTCCAAGTCCCAGAAATGCCCATATACCACACCTCTATACCTCTTTTTCTCTCTCCCTGTCTTCAGCAACTCCCGTAACCACTGTCTCTACATTTTTTCTTTTTTATACCCATATACCCCCCAACCCACCCACCCCAACCCTCCCACATCTGCAACTTCTTCCATCACTGCGGCACATCCACTACAGCTGGCGAATACATTCTGGAGCACCACTGCACCACATGAACAGTGGTCCACACTGTAGTCTACACTCTCCCCCAGTCCACCTGGTGGGCCATGACAGGACACACGACGACCAGCACCCATCCCTGTAGCACCACCTAGGACAACTTCAAATTCTGAAAATGCCCCCACACCATATCTTTTCTTCCATCTCCCTACCATCAGCAGCCACCGTGGCCAACCTCTCCACATCACTTCTACAATTTCTTCCCTTACTAATCACAGTAGTTCCCCAGCAGAACTACCAGTAAGTCCACTCTAATTCACACTCTATTCCTCCATCCTGTGGACCTTGGGATGGTTATGTCCAGTCCCCCTCTATATCAAGAGGGGCCTTAGATTCCACATGGATGATGGATGCCATTCTCCTGCTTGCAGCTGTAGGCACTCTTGGCTCCCTGGTGTGGTGTTTGACCCTTTTCACCTCCCTGTCAGCTGGCCAGGGTAAGTCCAAGAAACCAGAGGGTAGGAGCTGCAAGTCTGCTGAGACCCAGGGCCTGGCCATCACATGGACAGTCCAGAGATTCAGGTCTCCTGAGTATACACCAACCCAAATGCCAACCACAGGTTTGCTAAAAGTAACAGAAGAGGCATGTGTAGAAAGGTCATAGCTGAGTCCAACTCCATCACACTCAGGAACACAAACTCCAAAGTATGGCCAACTGATGTGGTCCTGAACTCCAGAGCCATTTGCCATGACCATAGAACCTGTGGGTCTCTGCAGCCCTGAAGAGAACCAGCACCTGGGTATCCATCTACCTTGGCTGTCTCTGGTACCCTACTGAGGCATGCATAAGCATCACCCCTCTGATGACCTCCTGACTCTTTTTTTTGAGACTCATAGCCATATAAACTCACTTGTCCTTTCCATTTCCCCCCTTTTATCCAAAGTCAAAAAGCAGTTTTTAACACCTGATATTACATGTAGGCTGAGATATTCTGCTGATCTGAATTGACCTCTTTATTCAAGATCTTTTTCTAGTTACATCATCAGCTGGTGCTTGATAGTAATCCCTTGGCACCAGGGAGGCTCATCCCAGGGACTGTCTCCACATTAATGATAGAATTTCTTCACACTACTCCAAGCCACTCTTTCCTGTCTTTTCCTTTCAACCTGCAGAATTCTCTTTTGTAATTCTTGTAGGGCAGGTCTTTTGTTGATGAACTCTCCTAGCTTCCATTTTTCTGTGAACATTTTAAACTCTCCCTCAGTTTTGAAGTACAGTTTTGCCAGATAAAGAATTTTTGGCTGGCAGTTTTTCTTTTTCAGTATCTTAAATATTTCATATCATTGCCTTCTCCCTTCCATAGGTTCAGATGAGAAATTGGCACTTGGTTTTACTGAGGGGCCCTTGTATGTGACAAATTGCTTTTTTCTTGCTGCTTTCAGAATTCTCTATCTTGGAATGTGATATTCTGATTAGTCTCAGAGTAGGTTTATTAGAATTTATTCTGTTTGAAGTATGTAGTGCTTCTTGGGTATTTATATTGATGTCTTTCATAAGAGTTGGGAAATTTTTGACCATTATTTCCTCAAATATTCTTTCTCTCCCTTTTCCCTTCTCTTCCCTCTCTGGGACACACATATACATGTTTGTTTGCTTCATGCCATCACTCTAATCTCTAAGACTGTGCTCAGTTTTTTCTATTCTTTTTTCTATTTTTCTGACTGTATGACTTTAATTGTCCTGTCTTCTAGTTCACTGATTATTTCTTCTGCCTGTTCAAATCTGCTGTTGTATGCCTCTACTGTATTTTTTTATCTTTCTTTTTCTTCAAAGATGTATTTATTTATTTATCTCCCCCCCACCCCCCCACCCTCCAGTTGTCTGTTCTCTGTGTGTTCTTTTGTGACCGCTTCTGTCCTTAGCAGCAGCACCGGGAATCTGTGTTTCTTTTTGTTGCGTCATCTTGTTGTGTCAGCTCTCTGTGTGTGCACTGCCATTTCTGGGCAGGCTGCCCTTTCTTTCACGCTGGGGGGCTCTCCTTATGGGGCACACTTCTTGCGCGTAGGGCTCCCCTATGCAGGGGACACCCCTGCATGGCATGGCACTCCTTGTGTGCATCAGCGCTGTGCATGGGCCAGCTCCATATGGGTCAAGGAGGCCTGGGGTTTGAACCGTGGACCTCCCATGTGGTAGGCAGAAGCCCTATCGATTGGGCCAAGCCTGCTTCCCCTCTACTGTGTTTTTAATCTCTACTATTGTGACTTTCATCCCCATGGTTTCTGTTAGGCTTATCATACTTCCAAAATCTTTAGTGTGTCTCACCCTGCACCAAGCTCACAATCTAGTCTCAGATTGTGTACTGTTTTTCTTTTCTTATTTCTTAATAAACTCTTTACTCCTTTGCCTACCCTAAAAAAAAATCTTTTTTATGCTTTCACATTGTCTTCTAAATATCCTTTACCTCTTTAAACATATTTTACTTTGTCTTCTTGAATTGATTGAAGAGATTTTCTTTGAACTTCTTTGATTAATTGTTCCAAATTCTGTGTCTCCTTTGAAATTTCAATTTGTTCCCTTGACTTGGCCACATTTTCCTGTTTCTTAGTGTGCTTGTAATTTTTTACTGATGTCTAGGCATCTGATTATCTTGAAGAGTTAACTCTGAAGGTCAGTGTCTCCCTCTGTTCTAGGGTTTCACTGTTGACTGACTTTATGTTAAAGTTCTTCGATGCCTATTTCACCTTATTCTAAACCATTAGAATAGTCTGTGTTTAACTGATAAGATTTTCTTAGTTTATCTTCATCTGATTCTTGACCTGGTATGTGATACAATTTTTAAGATTGTACTTTTTGCGTAATTGTTTCCTCTCCAGGAGAAAGCATTCATTCTCCTGTTTCTTCTGTGGGAATCTTGATCAGTTCTATTTGTTTTTGTGTAGAATTTTTTCCAGAGCTCCTATGTTTGATTAAAATTCTCTCCCTCACACAACGCCCCATTTTCCTTATACTTTTCAGTTCCATGAACTTCCTGTCTTATCACACTTCAGTTTAACCCCCCAACTCTAATTTTTTTCTTTTCTTTTTTTTCTTAGTGAGGCTTTTCTGCCTCCAGTTTCTTCCCTGTTCGAGTATCCACCCTGGGGAGTCAGAGGGGGTAAATCCAGAATGCTGGGTCACTCCAGAAAAGTCTGTTTTATGTTTAGGAGGTCCAGCCAACAGAAACTAGATTGAGTGAGTGCACTACTTGCCAACCAGAGTTCTATCACAGTCATTCTCTGTGTTTTTTTTCTTTTCTCTCTGAGGGCTCTATTGTATATAGCACTCCTCGACAGCTTGTGTGCCCTGGGTCTCTGTGGACTTGAGTTCCTGTGCCTGGATGGGCATGAGGTTCTAACTTGCTTCTGTGAGTGGTTCAATGGTTTGTGTCCCTGGTGGGAGGTGGAATGGATCTGGGCTGCTGCCTCTGAGCAACTCCCAAGTTGGGCAGGAACAAGTGAAGGAATGGGAAATAGGCTGGCGGTTCTTGGGCAGATTTTCCTACCCGATATTTTTCTTTTTCTTCGATTCAGCATTTATGGAGTCCTTCTCCAATCTCTACCATCCTCCAGATTTCCAAGCATGTGGACTTTGTCCTTTTATTCCCTTAATCTCTGGGAAGGTTTTCCCAGCAGATGTCTTATGCCACCATGTTGGTGATGTAACTTCTGCCTGCTTTTTAAAGCTATTTGTTTACACTATTCTCCAATTATTTCAAGTGGGTTTTTTTCCTAGCAATTTCCTTCAGTAGTTAGTACTAAGAATCAAATATTTCATTCTCTTAGAATTTTATTTGACTCTCCAACGTCATTGTTTCAAAACAATTGAGCACCTATAAATGAACTTAAACTTTTTCTTCAGGAAGAAAACTTGTATTCTGGATGCATTGTGATCATGTCAGTCCCAAATAACAGTGGCAATATTAGTGACTCTTAATGAGTAGTTAAGTTCACCTTGAAGCATGCCTATTAATATATCCTCTCTAAAATGAGTAATCATTAAGACATCATAAGTCTATGAGGGAGCCTTGAAGGATTTCTGAGGTATTCCAGGAAAAGAAAGGAGGCCCAATTTTCTGTTTATACTTCCAAAGACTTGTTCTTGGGAATACACAATGGGTTCCTATAGGAAATATATGTATTTAATTCAAGAGTTGCCTCTTTTATTTGGGGTAACCAGTGTGATCCCTTATTCTGAAGGGGGATTTCTTTGTTTCAACACATCTTTCTGCACTGCTGGGTTGTTACAAAATAATTTACCTGAGTAGTCATTGAAATGTACAAGCCTAATGAAGAGTCAACAGAAAATTAGGCTTCTACACAAACATGCACTCTGTCACCCATGGTGGCAGACAGTGGTATGCATTACAGAATGACCTCCAGTCTTATCTGATGTGAAGGTACTATGAGAGCACATGCTTTTGTATTTATTCACACCCCAAAATGTCCTATATCAGGGAACTTACTCTATCAGAGAAGAGCGATTTCCATCCTCATTTGTGTTTGAAACGTGAAAACAACATAACAGCTGCATGCTGCATTGAATAAAGAAGATACACATGCATTTAAATCACTTATATCTTACTTTTTTATGATGCAATTGTGAATTATGTTCCTTTTGCATCTGTAATTAGAGGGCAGAACAGATGGTGAAGGCTTCGTTTAAAGTGATGTGTCCATTAAAATAACCTATGCTGCCAAATGATTGTTCACTGTACCAGGGTATTCATTCACGATAGCAGGTACTTTGCTGTGCTGAAATATGTTGCAAAGGCCCCTGGACTATACATGATGCTTATTATTTTTAAGGGCTTTCCAATAAAAGGGTTCACTGTCATACAGCTAGCTTTGTACTTCATTTATCTTCCAAGCATATGTTTTACTATATTGTTCTAATTAAAAAGTGACCTTGTATATAATGATCAGAACTTGGTGCTGAAAATGATTCATATAGAAGAGGGGACATGAGAAGACAGTTCAAGCCATATTACACTGGACAGTGAGGAGGGGGTAGGGTGTAGGTGGTAGGGAGGAAATCTTCTTCCAAGTTTATCAATGCAAGGTTTAAAAGATTCAGTTCCTCTTCAGGGTCCTTATTGCACTTTATTCAGAATTTTTTGAGGAGAAAAACAAAAACCAAAAACCAGAGAGTAAAATCATCGAAAGTTTCCATTCAAAGAAACTCATACAGTTTTTTTTTTTTTTACATTTGGCCAAAGTATGTTGCCTTCTGGGTTGTTCAAAGCTATTAAACATGTGTTTTGCTTTGCTTTGTTCGGTCAAGATATGTTGGAATTTTTCGGCATATCAGATTCTGTCAGCTATAATATTAAATATTATTGAACTTTCATATTTATCACCTTCTGAGGAGTATTCAAATGTCACTTTGTAGAAGTAACTCTGCAAAATAGTTATTATAATTTCCACTATATAAAGGAGAAAACAGTCTTAGAGAGATTAGAGATAGCCCTACTTATCCTGCTAGTCAAAGCATTTTTTTTCAAATGCATAGAACACAATGGAAAAAAAGAAATGTGAATTACTTATTTAATTTCTGGGAAAAGGGTTTTCAAAATCCAAAATTGATAAGAAACATCAAAAGCATTTGTTAAAACTTCCACCAGTGAAATTAAAATACAAACACTTAACCTAACTGGAAAAAAATATTTGTAACTAATATGAAAGGAAAAATATTATCTTTGGTATGTAAAGAACTTATGCAAATCAATAAGAAAGTACTGAACCCAGACCTGGCAACAGGAAATGATACAATGGCAAAAGCAGTTTACAAAAGCAAATACAAATCACTAATTAAAATATAAAATGTATTAATCTTTATTTTTAAATCAAACTCTTTTTAAACTAAATGACCAAAAGTAATATTTTCAAGTAAATATTAGGAACTATTTTCAAGATGTTCTTATTTGCTTCTTGTTAGGATTCAGTAAGAAAAGCAATGGGTTGAAGTGTTTGTACATTGCCACTGTCTGAAAGCATTTGAACAGTTTATATCAAGAACTTTAAAATATAATGTGTATTTTGCCCAGTAAATCTTTCATGTCAGTCCAAAGGAATTAGGCTGAAATGTGGACAAATCTTTGTGCACTAGGCTATTAATCATAGTGTTATTTACTGAAGCAAACTACTGAGAACTATTTGAATATCAACAACTGGGTAATACTTTGGTACATTGTATTATTTGCATAAGATATCCAAGTATTTCGTGTTTAAAACAATGTTCTTAGGGTAGTGAGTGTAGCTCAATGGTTTGAGCACCTGCTTCCCATGTACAAGGTCCCAAGACCAATCCCCGGCACCTCCTTAAAAAACCAAACACACACAACGTTCTTAAAATTTGGGTTCTGTTTGTTTGACTGTCTAGAAAAGAAACTTTTATAAGAATGATTTGCATGCCGTGGACAAATCCCAAACATCATTCTGAATATTTGGTTTTTGATCAACTGAATTCCATCTCCCCATCTCATTATATCAGGTATCTTTCTCTTGAATTTTGGTTAATCAGTGGGAGACTATCATACAAAGTCTATTTTTCTCCTCACCAGACTTTTTTTTTGAGTAGTTAATGTACCAGTAGAATTCACCATTTATAAGAATTCTTTAGGGAGACCTTTTGGAAAGGTAAACATCTTTGGAGAATGCAAATATTTGCCCCTAAACATTGTTTTATTGGCTTTAAAAATTGGTTTAATATCCTTTTGGTGGGTCTACAAGTCATCATGAGAGCATTTTATTTTCTAAAAAATTAACATCTATTTTACTTGAGCAAATTTTTTCTCACGTTCTTTAGTAAGCTTTAACTTGACACTGAAATGAAAGGATGTATGTGGATGTGAGAAATCCTGAATGACAGTGGCTTAATGGCCAGATTCTTTACATTGTTATTTACAGAATCCCATAACTATTCTCACAACCTTTTGATGGGCCTTGGCAGCATGGTGTGGGGTGAAGTAGCAAGCACAAGTTAAACAGGTTTGCTTGGGCCTTGCAGTTTTGGTGAGGAACATAGAAATACTCAAGGGCTCTTTGTTCCTGTGAAAATCACAACCCTCCTGATGTTAGATGCAAGGAACAAGGAATGACTAGACTTTGACCTAATCTCAAAAAATGCCTGGAAGTGGGCTAAAATTAAAATTAACACCAGGTTCATAGGGAAATCATGAGAATTAAACAAGATAGTAACAGTGGAAAGATTTTCAGTTTTGCACAGGGAAATCGAGCAATTATATTGATTTTGATTGCTTTCTTGACAGTCTCCTTGGTGGATTGTAAAACTCTACAGAACAGGAAATATGCTTTATTCACTTTTCCTTGCCCAAGGGTTACTCCAGACACTAGCTTGGAGCCCACACTTCCTTGCTTTATAAATGTGTGCTTTCTCCTCCTTCCTGTGGCTGCACATAAAGTATCTGCCTATAGTTTCTGGATGAAGCATTCTCATATTTTAAATTATTTGGCTGATGCCCATACATTCCAAGGAGCAATAGTTTTGCCAGGGTTTATGTTATTTTTATTTATCAGCATCTCCTCCATCATCATTAACTACTGAGCACAGGACATTGAACAAAATCAAAGAATACTTTACCTGTCCATTAGAATCTTAGAATCTAATTTCTTTATGACAAATATGAGTAATCAGTAACAAAGAGATTTCACATGTGGCATTCAAGATTCACACTTTTCACATATGTAAAAATGTTCAGACATATATTTATTGATTTAAAATGGAAACAGGACAAACAAAAAGTAGCCAGGACTAATACAGAATATAGAATAGCTGCATATACATTTTTAAAAGACCAGGAAAAAATGGTTCTTTGTGTGTTTTTTTTTAATTAAAAAAACTCAATTTTAAAATATCAATATTTTACACTTTAATTTTTATTATCTGCCCAGCTCTTTTTCATTGTTGGAGTGGTGGTCTAACAGCAACACCTTTTTATATCATTTTTCATTGTGAAATGGGTCATTGGTGATCATTCTTTTTCTTTGAGTGTATCTGTCTTTCTAGGTTACTACTTTCTGTTTTTACTCCCCAAAAGGTTACATCTATAATTATTGTGTTACCTTACCGGCAATTTCTGAATTATTCTAATGCAAATATTTATGGTTCCCAGAATGACTAGGCATCCCATTTCTTCCAATGCACAGATGTTTCTTTAGTGAATGCTTGTGGTTTGTTTCTTTTGCTCCAGAAAAGTAGTAGGAGAAATCAGGGGAGAAAATGCTAATTCAAAGGCCAAACATGGCATGGTCTGAAGCCCCTGTCAGCCTGGTGAGATGGTTTAGAATTTAATGGGTTGTTCATGGTGTTCCTTGAGCCTATGCAGGTGGGATTATAAGGTTAATCCAAGAAGCTTTACAGCTTTACCTATCTGGCCACCCCTGTAAACCCAGTGTGTGTTTGGGGGTGGGGAGGTGTGCTCTTGCTTGCTGAGACCTTGAGCATTGCTAATTCAGATTGTGAGTGAAGGTGATGACTGACATGTTTTCACAGAAGACAGTTTTCAAGTCTTGAAGAGACCTGTTGGAATAAACACATTCAAGATAATAGCATCCGGCCGGACAAAAGCAGCATCATTGTGAAAATGCCTTCAACCTGAAACATTCTGATGGAACTATGTAGGAACAATGGACATGAACTGCCTAATGTGGTATGTAAAGATAGCAATAACCCTTAATGGCAACTGTAAAATGAAGCATTATGCTAGCCAGCAGGGAGAAAATGCAAATTGATTCTCTTTTTGTTTAGATGTAAGTGCTTATCAAGGTTAGTAGGTATTCAAGGTCTGTGACACCAGAATAATTTGCTTTATTATAATACATGTTAAAAGGAGAGCCGCTTGGAGCTTTCTGAGTGACTCAGTCAGATACAACCCTACAGTCTGAGCTCTTAGCAATCTCACCTCAACATATCTCATATACTATCTGATAGGGGGAAACCTTTCAAAATGGAAAGGGCTCAGAATGGAAACCTTTCGAAAATATGATGATAGAATTAAGAGTCATAAAGGGTGAAAACTAGTAATGTTGTGTTCCTTGGTGAGATTACATAATTGAAACCTGCATTTTGACTTGGAATGTTTTATAGCTACCTGGTAGGCAAAAGGCTTCCCAAGCTCTTTACCTCAGGTACCTGGACCTGAGCAAGATTCTCTCCAACCAGAAAGGATCATTGATCAGCAAAGTTTAGAACATACGTGATTCAGTTTGGCTGGAATAAACATCATTCTCAACCCACCTAACGGGTTTCTGTACTAAATCTAAAATCTATAGGATGCTTGTATTTTGGTCCTGCCATCAACCCCAGGTAAAGGCTTAATCTTTGGATGCTGTCACATAGTGACAACTATTGTTGGCTGACATATTTTTGGCAATGTCTTAATGTACCTCTAGACCCAGATGGCGACTCAGAAAGAAGGCAGGCAGGAGGGCAGATGGACTCATACTGGTGGGCAAACCTTTTCATTTGAAAAACTGAGCCAGTGAGACCTATTGAATGTCTTCCCTGAATATAACTTGCGCTAATTTATGGAGAGGCTAGCAATGGTAAAGATGGATGCACAGAATTTTCTTTAGGCTGATAGGGAGATGTAACATGGCACCTGGCATTCTTCAGCATAGTAATGAAATAGATAAAGCCATCTTTATATAAGTGAACTTAAACATTGAAATGGATACATTTCTCTAACTTGTGAGTAGGTTTTGGTATTTGGATCTTCTTTCCAGTAGGTTGGTGAGTGATAGGATCTTAATAAAAATTGGGCCTTTTAATCAGGGGATTTTTGAATGATGGGAATAACTAGTTAGCTACTACTTAGGGGATTGTAATTGTGCAATGTCAAAGTCATGTTAAGTTCTTTTCTTTAAGGACCTTACAATCTAAACTTAGACTGGATGTTTGCTGGTCTTTCATGCTATTGCTCTGAAAATAAACACTTTTTCTTGGGTATGGATTATTATCTATGAGAGAAAAGTCAACCAAAGGATTTATATTCATGAAGAACAATAAAACACAAAAATAATAAATAACCATTTTAATACTTTCTTTGGATTGCAATTTGCAGAAAATAACTTGAGCTTGCTTAAAGGAAATTCATTAGAAAGGGACTGAAGTTGTCCTGGAAGAATGAAATAAAGTAGTCTCAAGAGTGAGAATGACCAAAATAAAAAGAGTGGGATTATATCCTGGGACCTTAAATAAGAGTTGCTCCTGGGCCTTCCCTCTTGAGATGTGGCTGAAGTTGACTCAGCTTCTAATGATTCTTATTAAAATGGAGACGTTCATGTAAGAGAGAACCTTATTGATCCAACTTGGGCCAGGAGTCTAATAATGCTTCATGCTAGGATCAAGGGAGTAAGATTACAAGACACACACATAGGCACTGAGGCACCTCCGCTGGGGCGGAGAAAATTCACACGTGAAGAGAAAATTGTGCGTTGGATAGACACCCCAAGATATGTCTATTACAATGGTGGAATAATAAAGGTCCTCATTTTATGGAAATGTTGATCCCATTTAAGAGATGCAAATGCTGGAAGAGTGAATGTTTTGGAATGGCTGTAAAATTTACATTTATAGAAATTAATGATTTGGAGCAATGTGACAGAGTTTGGGCAGTGACTGAAAAGTTTTCATTACTATTTTCTTTCTGCATCCATTGTTTCTTTCTTTGCTGGTCAGACTACTGATGTTTCCATGTATGGCCAAAATGTTTCATCAATATCCTCCTGAGCAAGCAATCTTGATTGTAGAATAAATTCCAAAGCATCACAGCATGATGCTTGAAGTCTTCCATAGTTTGACTTTCTTCCACATTTCAGCCCCATCTTTGTACCACCCTATCACCTTCACATGTAGGGTATACAAATTCTAGTCACACATGGAAGTTTTTATAATTCCTTGAATATACAGGATATTTTCCATGCTGTAATTCTTTTGTTTATGTCATTCCGCTTGACTTGAAATGCAACTCCTCTCCTCTATCTGGAAAACTTTTACTTGCCGTTTACAGCCTGCAGCAAGATTCAAATATTACTTCCTCTGGGAAGCCCTCTCCGTCTCAGCATCTTTCAAGCACTTGGCTCCCAGAATGTGTGTTCCCAAGGATGAGGAATATATTACTTCTTCACCTTTGTGTCTTCCATAAGATCTAGCCCAAGGATGGCATAGAAAATGCTGTTAGAATGAATGCATCATACAGTGTAAATGTAAAAGCGCAAGTGAGATCTCCCAAAGTACCTCTTCCTGGTGCTTGCCAGTGCAATGCAACTGTCACCTGGACCTTCCTTTTGCAGCCTATAGGTGGCAACGAGAGGTTTCTCTCCGATGCTTTTCTTTGCTTCAGGTCTGATGGTAATGACAGATCACTCAGAAGCATGCTGTGTTTGGAATGAAACCAACACAGCCACAGTGTTATATACACTTCAGTCCCTATCAATCTTGACAGGATTTTTATATGGGGATTTTATGACAAAAGGCTTCATATCCCATCACACCTTCCTTGAGCCATCTACTCCCAGGGGAAGGTTTGTCTACTATTGCAAAAAGCCAAGAAAACCTGCAACATATTGTTGTTTTCCAATGTAAACAACTGCCCATTGTTTCTGTTACTGGCTGTACTGACTCACATGCTATCTGAGTGTATGATGTATATGTGCTATATACATTCCATACCTTTAGATAGTTACTTGCACAAATCATATAAGCATAGGTACAGGTACAGCAACTTTTCCTGGACTTAAGGTAATAAATTAGAAAGACAAGGGAAAAAAAGAAAAAAAAAAAGGGAAAATGATCATTGTTTCCACTGCTTTATAGAAAAATATCATTGCATGTCAGGAGGGAGGGGACACAGCATCTTAAAAGAGATGTGGGCCTTTCTAAATGTTTCACTTCTTTCATTTAGTCTTTTTCACTATGTCCCTTTTGCTAAATCTGCCTACCAACAATCAAGGCCAGTGTGCTAATTTGCCAATTTGGAATTGGAGACAAATGTGGATTGATTTTCAGCTTTTCTTAGAATACAGGGGAATGGCCATCTGTTAGGATTAACGGGGTGTGTAAATCCCTTTTGACTCATCTTCTCTGACAACAGGGTGGAAGAGTAACTGGTCAACCACAGCATTCTCTCTCCCTCTCTCTCTCTATTCACAGTAAGAAATATGCTTTCCCTCTGAGAAGTCCATCAGTTAATATTAACAAGGAGAAAGAAAAAGAGTAATTTGGCAGGAAGCTCTGAATCTCCTCCAGACTTGAGTCAAGAGATCATCAAGGATGGAGTCTAGCTGTAAAGTACACCACTCTTCCTCTGATGGGAGTGACAACTGGGGTGGCTAGAATCAGAGGGCAGCCTGCTCTCCTATGGCAAACAAACACCCACTCTGGTAAGTGCCTTAATGTGCATTGAGTCTTTGTCTAGGAAAAGGATGCACAGTTGGCAAGTACAGAGCTGTAAGGGGATAGTTTTGACACGCTGATAGAGCTTCTCCGTTTACTTTGGACTTGACTTTATCATTTACTGAAGGGTATTATTAGTGTGGAGATGATAGCCATTCTCTGACTTCTTGAACGAAAGCCAGTGAAATGTATATGAACAAAAGTTCTGTTATAGAGAATTCTACCCTGTTTGTTCAGTGACTTTGGGATCCTAACCATACAACTTAATAGAGATAAGGCCTGGAGCAGAGGGAAAGAGCCCACCCAGTTCGTGCACCAGGAAGAAAAGTGAAAGTCAGTTGTGTTAAAAATGGAATCGCATCCAACTCCAAGCATGTGTGTAGTTTCCCCTTGTTGCAAATTTGATATTATAAAAATAGATTTGCTCTTTGAAGCCAGATGGCACACACTACTTCTGAACTTAAAATCTAGCATATGACATGGCCATCACCAAACAAATACCACGTGTTTTGTGATGCCAGACTATTCAGCTCTTGGTGAATCCTTTTGGTCAAGTAAGCACTTCTGAACCTCTTTGAATGTAAAGATATATACATGTCCTTGATCATAACCTGAATCTACAGGAAACATTTTCTTGGCTATTGATTTTGGTGCAATCCCTTTTTCATTGTTGTTTTTGTTTTTCATCTGCCTCAGTCTTGTCTGAAAAATAATAATTAAAAACACAGGAATAACAACCTTGGCACTGATCATTAATTAGCTGCCTGCTTTAAAACATGATTTTATCACTCTTGTTCTGATGGCTTCAATGATATACTGTTTGATGCATCCATTCATTTAGCAAAGTCTACAATGACACACAAGCATGATCATGGGATCTGGAATCAGAAGATAAACTGTGGGCTTTGCAGGACACTGCTTTTAAATACTTTGTCATCTTGACAAACCCTTTATACTTATTTCAGCTTTAGCTGTCATATCTTATATGGGAAATAATAGTAATTGTACCTAACACTGTTTATTACCAGAGGCTACTTCTGTGATTGGAGTAGGGTACAAGTTACATGAACAAGCATATTTGAGCACCTGCCTTCTGCTACGTTCTGTGCTAGGAGTTTTGTAGATGCAAAGCCTAGTATGACAGGATTCTATATTCAAGAATATTAAAGTCTACGAGATGGAAATAGTTTAGTCATAGAGAAGACAACAATTCATCAGACAGTTTTCTTAAGAGTTTTCTCTGAAAGTAATTTGTTTGCTAAATCTGACCATCAACACTGGATTCTCACATGTATGGAATAAGTCTTAGGTGTGATTTTTTTGATAACTTCCATTTAAAGGTAATACGGATTTAAAGATATGCACCACAAAAAACCCTCCAAACATGAAAAATTATTCACTTTTTAGCAAGCAATGTTCTTGTTAAGTAATTTCCTAATATCATGAAGATTTTGAAGTTTAATGACAGCCACTGACTTCAGGATAATTTTCTCTGTAATTTTCATAAACCAAAATTGTTTTAATAGTAGTAATAAAAATTTTTCATTTTTTTATTGTTTAGAGTTTTCAACTGTGTATGCAAAACTTCTAAATGCAGGCTTGATGGAATTTTTAAAAGAAAATGCTTTTGTTTTTCTATTTAGTAGTTATATGATTTAAGAATGTAGTTTAATCTTTTGAACTTTACTAACTTATAAAATGAGATAATACCCTGTTTTAAAGATGAAACATGAAAACAGATGTAGAATACTTATAACAATTAAATGCCATTTAGGTTGCAATAACAAGAGTCTGCAATAGTGTGGCTGGAACAAATAGAGGTTTCTTTCTCACACAGCAATCGAGGTGGTGGTTCGTGGGTGATATAACTGTTCAGTGCAAACTCAGAAGGACTCGATCATTGGTCTCGATGACCCCACCTCCGCCAGAGGCCTACAGAACAGGTGGGCACCAGACAGGCAAGGTACGCTCCTTAGGAACCAGAGGGACTGGACAAGGGCATCCGGGCATCCAGGTACTTCTGTCTTCCTGACTGCCACAAGTATCCTCAGAGAAATGAGGACCTACTGTCCTGGGCTCCACCTCACCACCTTGTAGGACTACTGGGCTTTCCTCCCATCTCACTTCCTTCAAGGCAAAAAGTACATGTTCCTCATAGTAGCAGTGATGATCTGTGTGATTATTTGTTTTTCCCTTCTGTCTTCTACCCCAAAGGGAGCCTTACAAGACTGTGAATTGCAGGCTTAAGGTGAGGGAATATCATATGGTGTGTGTGTGTGTGTGTGTGTGTGTGTGTGTATGAAATGAGTTACTTGACCGGATAGAAGAGGACCTATTACACAGGCATCAAGTCTCAAAGCCTCTGGAGGACTCTTCCAAAGGTATCTTCAACCAGGTGGGATTTTATAAACCAGGAATACTGCTGCCCTTTCAGAGTGAGCCTCCATTAAGCTCAGGGGTTAGGGGGTTGCCATGGGGGCTCCCATTACCCTAAGAGGTCATGGGACTTCCCTGCTCTGCGAAGGTGTTACAGATGATGCTGCAAGTAAGTGTCAGATGGGCAAGCAGCATGAGTCCCTGTCACCTCCTCTTCTCTAGAAGCTGCTTTCCTGTGTCCCTCCACACTGCCAGCAGAGGCTCAGGTGCCTGGCTCTCTGCCCTGCTCCTGGAGTTCTCTTTGACATTGCAGCTTGTGCACCCTGCCCTGTGGAGTAGGAGACATCACAGGCAAGAGAGGCTGCTGGAGGTGACACTGGCCAGGGACACTGGCCCTGACTCTCATTTATGTTTCTCTTCTCTTCTCTTCTGCTTCCCTTGTAGTGGAGGAGTTGCAAAGTTCCACAGTATGATTACTTCAGCAGGTGTTGGACCCAAAGACAGGTGGAACCTAATTTCACTAAGGTCCCTAATGTAGAATTAAGGGAGGATGAACCCATCTTGGGAGAAGAGGCTGGAGTATTTGATTTTACCCTTATTGAGTCTGAGGAGACACAGAAGTGCAAATGCTCAGCTAGTTTAAATCACAATGTTGGGATGGGGGACAAGTTCAAGTCTAGGGGTGTGGTTAGGGCTTCTCAAAGGTTCTGAGCCTACTGGACCACTTTCATTTTTTGAGATTAACATATTATAAAGATACAGAATCGCAAGACAGGTTTACAATATTTGTGGTGTATTTAACATTTTTGCATTTATCCAAACAATGCTTAATATACTCAATCTGTGTTTTTTTAATCAGGAAAATTCTAGAATTCTTAGGATATACTTATGCATGGAGGACTAAGTATGGCTTTATAATGGGTCATATGTAGGGCGATCATTTGTTTTGATTCTTCTGAGACAGCTCTGGTGTATATGTATTTTCTCAACATAATCATCAGTAACACTCAAAAAGTATTCCAGCTCGGATGATAAATTATTTGGTCAACCTAGGCATATTTTTAAAATTGTAGGCTGGATGTCTTCTTTCCACATGATCCAAGTGGCTCAGTGCTTAGAGAAACATCAGAAGTGTCAGTTGGCAGAATGGCAGGTGTCATCCCCTTAGAGGTATCGCAGGACGTCCAGTGGTGAATGGACGAGAGATCCTGGAACAGCCTATTCCCTGGGACAGGTGATGTGGCCCTTTTGGACTTGGTATTTTATACATCACTGCCCCATTTGTTATCCCAGCCAAATCTTTTGCCTTTACTATGTGGTAAACAGCACATACCTTTGATGAAATAAGAAACTCAGAAACTTAGAAATCTCCAAATTCACCTAAACAGGCAGGGGCAGAACAGGACCCAAACCCAAATCCTTCAGATTTGAGTCCAGAGTGTTTCTCCCCTGCAGGATATGGATGGGAAGTTGTCCAATACTTACTTTGTTCAAATTGTTAATGCTCTGAAAAGTTTGTGCTTCCCTGTGCCCTATGACAATTGATGTTATCAGTGACAGACTCGAACTGCTGGGCTCAGGGGAGTAAGTTTTCCATCCAGATTCTGCCATTTCCTGTGATCATGTACAACTTATTTTATCTCTGCGAACCTTTTTTTTAATCACTGCGCCATGTGAAAGGATAATAATTCCTACTTCAGTGGTCTGATTGTATTAAATGAGATTTGTATAATTTGCCTCTAGCATATAATGTAGGAGGTGCCAAACAGTCCATTCCTTCTATAACGTGTCTGTAGAATACTTACACTTTTAGTCCATCTTAAAGTACCAGTAGTGATTTCTAAGATGGGAGACAAGATACTGGAGGGCATTTCGCATTTTTGCAACTAAAGCCCCCTCTCATCTTAGGGGCACAGTTAAACCAGAAGCTGACTTTGCCACTAGATAATAATGCACTGGTTTCCATCCCTGCTCCTTATAGACACTGAATAAATTTGGAATTCTCCATTACTGGGAAGAAATTTAATATTTAAAGGTAATTTGACCTGTACATGTGTGTACCATGAATATTTAATGAAACCTATAGCAAATGTATTTATATAACATTAATCTGAGGATATTTATTTCTTCCTCATTTCCTGGGATATTATTTCTTTGGCACATGTGAAGTTGCCCTCTGTATATATCCTCAACTCTAAAAGTTCACTTGCCGTCAGAGAGGGGAGCTATTTCATTTCTTGTCCCAACTGTTGGCACTACCTTCGCCCCTTTAAAAAGAAAAACAGTTCTAAGAGGACAAGATGTATCTCGGAGATATTATGCCCATGGAATTAGACCATCATGTTTATACAAATATCACTATTTTAACTCTTCAATGGTGTCTCCATATTAAATACTGTCTTTTCCCCATACCTTTTTCACTTTCCTTTGATATCTTTAATTTTGTTCTTTTATGATATTTCATCTTGCTAGAGCCTTAAAGGAAAAGGGAAGCATGATTCGATTTAGTTGGTATTTATGTGATATCTAATTCAGAGATAATTTTTCTGTATCTTTTCGGATAGGTTGAAATATATACATAGAATGAAGTGTTTTCCCCCATCCCGCTCTGGTGCAACTTCGGCGTTAGGATTAAAACCAAAACAAACAGGCAAACAAACAGCAAAAATGTTGTACTTTGTCCCAGTGCAATTTGGTTTTATTTTATTAATGTTTTCACCAAGTCAGATGTGATCAATTTAGGGAGAACAAAATGGAATGTTATCTAATAATCTTTTTTTTTTAATGACTAAAAAACCCCAATGAATTTGAGAAGAGGAAATTACAGAAGATTCATTTGAGTATCACCTCTTTTCTTATCTTGGTGTGAGACTCGGTGAACTTGAAGGTGCTCTACTGATCAAATTCATTATGAAGAAACTTACTTCAGAGGAACATCATGCTTGTCAAGCAGATCCCCACTGGAAACTTTCCCCACATATTGTATTTCCATTTTATAAATAGTCATCTTCTTTTAAAAAATATTACTCTAGTTTGGAAAACAATATTATATTTATAATCAGTTTACTCTTTTCAAATGTCGTTATCAAGATGGCATGTCTTGCTCTCTAACAGAAGGAAAAGAGAACTTAAGATTGAAGTTTAAACTGTGGAACTATTTAAAAACAAAGAATTCCAAAGGTATTTTTTCAAAGAATACATGTTCAAGAATTGTAGCCCAGAGGAAATGATAATGTGTTCACACTAGAAGCAATGTTTGTTGTTAAAGTGAAAGGTTGGTTCACATGACATAATTATAATAGCCACCAAGCTCTGCTCTGACTTTCTCTGACCTTCATAGTCCAATGGACCTTAACCATTAAGCTTAGGGATGCATTGCCTGCTGTTTAAGGATGTTTTGCAACCTTATGTTTCTACTTGTTATATACTTTCTTTGTGCATTTATTTTTTAAAGAGAGCCATTCCTTTATCTTATAGACACACTCATTAACAACGTAGCAAATGAATTGTTTACCAAGATTTTTAGCATGTTCAAAGACCTTCTGCATATGATCTAGGATAGAAGAGATGTCGTCATATTCATCAGGCATATAGATAGAGCCCCTGTTTCCTCCCCAGTGGGGATGGTCAGAGGGTTGTTGCTAGTTGCTCTATCATTTAGTATGACCAAGATTTTGTGACCCCATGGAAAATGGGTTCTTCTTGGCAAAGGACAATTGTCAGTTCTTGGGGCTGATTTCAGATTAATTTGTTTCCAGTATCCATAAACATACACATACACATATATATAATGGAAATGAAATATCACAAAATACTTTCTATGCTTATTACATGTGATTAGAGGATGATATTTTCTGTAGTAATCTATTCCATTTTATTAACAGCCATGCTGACTGCAACCCACTAATGATTTCCTAACCCACCAGTGAATCACAAACCAAAATGTAAAAATGCACTGGCCTAAAATATAAAAAGGCCTGGAGTTTTACCCAGGATGTGTTTGTTGAACAGTGAGGTTTTTAAAATTTATTTTTACAAAGGCCTTTTTTCATAGATAGCATTTCTCCACTATCTCTTCTTTAGTAGGATTCCTTTTCTGCCCCCATCTTCTCTAAATTCCAGCACAGAGAGACTGTTTTGTTTTAGTGCTCAACAGAAATTTACAATACATTAAGAGAACGTTGGAGTGAAACCTGTGAGGTACGAAAGGACATGGTGATTTTGAATTATCAGATACAATGCAGGATGCCCAGTTAAATTTGAATTTCAAATAAGAAATGAATATTTTTAGTATAAGTATGACCCAAATATTGTGTGAGAATACTTGCACTAAAACGTTATTTGTTGTTGTGTGGAATTTAAATTTAATTAGGTATCCTGAATTCTTGTTTGCTAAATCTAGCTACTCAAAATCCAAAAGAAATGTGTTGCCCATACATAGCCAGTCAATTGAAATTAATTGATTTCTTTCATTTAAAAAATGTAAGGGTTGACGTGATGAGCATTAAGGTCCTATCTAGGTATAATTTTCTGTGAGTTAATATATAGAAATTTGGAATTTATTTGCTAAATCTAGCTACTCAAAATCCAAAAAGAATTGTGTTGCCCATACATAGCCAGTCAATTGAAATTAATTCATTTCTTTCATTTAAAAAATGTAAGGGTTGATGTGATGAGCATTAAGGTCCTATTTAGGTATAATTTTCTGTGAGTTAATATATAGAAATTTGGAATTTAAAGTACTAAAGAACACTAGGTGGTAAGATGAGTAATAGTGAAGAAAATAAAGTAAGCTTTTGTATTTATGCCATAGTTGAACCATAGGAACATATATTTAACTTGTGAAAATTAAATGATATATTCTTAGGAGAAAAATAGAACAATGTACATTATAGTGGGCAAGTTTGCCTGCCATTCCTCTTGATGAGTATATGCCTGGAGTAAACCTGAGATGTTACCCACAAATCCATATTTCCTCACTAAGACTCAGTTTCGGTGTGCTACTCATTGTAGTAGATTGAATTATACATCCATCCCAACAGACACGTTATTAATTTTAGTCATATCCCTGTGGGTGTGAGACCAATATAAACAGGACCTTTTGAAGATGTTAATTTTAGTTAAGGTATGGGAAACTGAACCAGGGTGGTCCTTAATCTTGATATCTGGAGACCTTATGAAGAGAAAGGAAATCACAGAAGTGAGAAAGAAGAGGACATCATCATGTGATGGGGGGCAGAATTACAAACCAAGAAATCCCAAGGATTGCTGACCGCCAGCACTAGAATGTTAGTTTTTGGGAAGAAAGCAAACTTAGTTTACATCTTGATTTTGGGCTTCTTCTAACTTCAAAACCATGAACCAATAAATTCCTGTTGTTTAAGCCAATCCATTCTGTGGTATGTGTCATAGCAGCTTGGCCATCTAAGACACCCATGATGGGAGGATCTTGTTTACTGTGGTGACTATGGACTGTGCTCTTTGGAGCTCCCTTCCAATAAGAATTTGCCATTCAGCTATAACGTGTACTGTTAGGTGACAGCTTGCAATTCTAGCACTTTCAGGATCATTTCCAACTGTTATCATGCTCCTTCTCTGAAGCAGGCCTAGCCAATGACTGGGCGTGGCAGGGGCACTAGGCCTGGTCTTTTCTGGCCAATTCTGGAAATCTCTAATGAGCAGTCTTTGCACTAAAGCTCCCTGTTAGCTTGGCTGAACTTTATCGTATCTGCATCACAGTTGGAGGTTCTCCCTGCCCAGTTCTACTTTTTCATCTTTATCTCTCTCATGCATTACCTGCTCCCCTCCCCACCCCTCCCCCCATAAGCCTCTGGTACCCCTAACTCTGCCTTTTCTTGGCAAACCCAAGACAATAAATGATATCAGACACAGGTGATACTAGGAGTGGTTTAAGAAAGCAGCCTCCTCTGTGATTCCACCCAAGATTTTGGTTGCCCTAAATCTTCAGAACCTAAAAAGGTACCTCTCCTCTCTCTATTAAAGAGTCTGGGAAACCATTATAGTTTTCTCTTCCCTGGAATGTTACAGGAGTTCCTCTCAGGGACTCACCCCACCTCCTTTCCTGACCCCAAGACAAAAACTAAGGTTGGGTTGCAGCATAACTCAGCTGAAGATATGCTGACCCTGATGAGAATGATGGAGTAAAACTGGCATATAGCAGCAGAAGCCAGGGCAGTACCTATGGCCTGGATTTTCAGGGTTCTTGATTGGGTATCTGGAACATAGGACTGGATGAGGTATGTGGGGACATTCTCTTGAGATATGGGATTTAATACCAGAGTAAGATGGAAACTTGCAGTGGAGCTGATTCCTAGAAGCCTGAAAAAAGAGAGGGTCCATGCTGAATGAAGTTGCAATCTGAATGCTAATGACAGATGGGTGAAAGAAGGGACTAATAGGGTCAGCAGAGTGGTCATGCTGCTGTGGGTATAAGATTTGAGGCCAAATCCCACCAGGGGATTATGATCCAAAGGAAGGTCCACAGGACTAAGCATTCATATGACTGCCAGAAGTGTGCTGGCAAAACAGACACCCACATCACTAAGTTCAGTGAGGACTCTTCTCTGCAGGCTGACACAAAGTTGGTTCATTGAGAGTGATGGGGATGATTGAATCCTAAAGCAATAGAAATCACATGGTAGAATGTAACTACAAGCATCAAGGGACAATTTTTAACAACTGAGATTAGAGTGGCAGCTAAGGAATCTTGGCTCACAGACAGATGGCACTCTTAGGGACAAAACAGATGGACAGTCAATGAGAGTACTACCTAAAACCTATAATCAAACTACAATAACACTTTCCACATACCTCATAATATTGCTTCGACCCATATACCATCGACTTTGGGTGGTACCCAGGCCAGGAAAAGTATCTATCCCAGGTCCAGATGAGAGCAAGTGCCTCTGCACTTGAGCCATACAATCAGGTACGAGTGGTGAAAGAGACAGAAAGTGGAGTTCACGAAAAGTTCCAGTGGGAGAATCACAGTGCAGGCATCTTGGCTTCTGCATCAAGGACATGCCATTTGCCATGAATAATTATATGTCTGTATCCTACTGTGTCCTGGAAGAGTAGGAATGTTTAAAAGCAAGTGACTATGCACCCAGAACCTTCTATCAGGTGCTGGATTCCATCTGAGTCACAAGTCTGTCAAGTCAAACTGGCCCTGCAGCAATGTATCATGATATGGAAATGGAACTTCTGCAATTGAACCCCAGCATGGCCACAGGGTGTGAATATGTTCATGCGAGACCAAGGTCCCTCCTTCAACTCTCACCTATGGCCTGATGTGGGTCCTGTGTGACAACCTGAAGGAGGAAAGGAAATCCCAGCATTGTTTTCAGCTAAGGCATCTCAGTAAGTAGGTGGAAGTTGAATATGGATGGCGTCCGCATTATGTCCATATTCAGAGGTGGCCCTGAAAGCCACTGGTGAAAGAAACATCTTCCCAATGGGCAGAGCTCAGAGAGGGTGTCCCTGGTCAAGCAATTCATGGCAGGAAAAGCGGCCTGAGCTGAGAATATGTATGGGTTTGTGGGCAGTAGTAAGTAGCCTATCCCAGCTGGTCATAGACCTGAAAGGAAAAGGACTGGAAGATCAGAGACAAGGAGGTGAAAAAATGAAGAAAAGCTAAGGTACTCTGAAAGCAGGTATGAGAAGAAAAAGAGTGAAACTAACCCATGAAATGCTGATGGTGGTAGGACCCAGTGTGGTGAGGTGTGGGAGGTGGGGTCACTTTTGCAGATCGTGAAATCCAAAAGACATGGGACATTTGGGTGAAGCCTGGATATGGGCAAGAACACCCACCCCAAAAATCTATCACTCTAAGTATTTTTAATATGTGCAACAAGATAAAACCACTTGACAAATATTTTATTGAGAATTAGAGGGAGACTTTGAAATATTCCTAGTGTGTGAGGGAGAATAAATGGAAGCTAAAAGCCCAGCATCAGTTAGTAATAATTTAAGGTGTGGTTATCAACAATTGTGTCATTTACTGTGATTTCATTATTATTTTATTGTAGTTAAATGTTTTGAGGGATTTCAGGGATTTATTATGTTCTTATTTTTCCTTTCAATTTATAAATACCTTAATTGCTAAGTTTTCTACTCTGGACAGGGAAGAGGGTGGGTTCTGGAATCTAATCTCCTTGTTGGGAAAATTTTCCATTGGGGGTTAAGATCATAGGTTGTGAATATGTGATCTCAGTATGAAAGTCCCTTTTATACACTAAAATAAAAAATTGAACTTACCTTAATGTAACTTCTTTAAGCAATATAACTTACTTTCTTCTCTATCTTTACCCACAATTTCCTTTCTGGTACTTTAACCATCATCATGAGGTTCACTAAGCAAATTACAGGATCTTAACAATAATTTCCAATTTGTAAAATACAAGTATTCACAATAATATGGCAGGGCTGGTAACTAATCAGTGAAATGAAAGGAGGAAAAAAAATCCCAAAATTGGTTTTCAAAGAAGTCCTCAGTATGTGGGTGAAAGCTAAGAATGAATAGGAATTAAAGACAGAAAAATAATAGAGCAGTTAGAGAAATAAAAATAATAATAAGAAACAATAGAAAAAATTTGCCCTCTTGTGAAGAAAAAGATGAGTCAGATTAAAAACCTCACCAAGTGCCTGAAAAAGAGATTGGAGGAAAGAGAATTACATCTAATCTTGTTTTGATGAAAAGTGAGAATTAGAAGAAAAACAAAAATGTTACAAATAGCACAGGAATAACAAGATTACATAGAAAGGGGAAAGAGGGAAATTTGGCATAAACTTTTCTGTTTCATGAATTCCTAGAAACAACCACATCTATGTATGTGTTAAGGGTGAAAAATTGCTGGCTAAGGTTTCTAAACAAAGATAATCTATGACTTATTCAAATAGAGATAAAAGGTGTTCTCAACTTAGGGTCTTAGAAAATAGACACTCTGAAACTTTTAAGAAAAAGAGTTGCTTAAAGACATCGCCAAATCAACTGAGCAATCAATAAAAGTAACAGATGCAAGCAATGCGAGAATAAGATGCAAAATCAAAAAATGGTAGGAAGCAAAACCCATAAACCTTAGGGATTTTCAAACATTCATTCCAAAATATAACTGCAGAATATAATAAAAATGTTAAAAATAATTCTTGAAAGGAGAGATAATAAAGTGAAATAATTTATCAATAGAAATCTAGATTTAAAATCCGAGATTCAGGAGAGTATAAAGGGAGGAGCAAAAGAAAAAGAAAATAGCTGATTCAACCCTCATTGGAGTATAAATAAATATTGTTTTGTAATTGGCATTAATAGTGGTGCAGTGTAGGCTACATAGCTTTGTAATCACTGGAGAGCAGAAAAAGGAGCAAAAAAGTGAAAAGTGTTCTTTTTTTAAAGAAATTATTTTCACTTATATTTTACTTATTTCTACATGTATAAATATTCTCTTTGATAATAGTGTTAATAGCACATGACATTCTATGCAGAGCTACCCCAGAGTTTTGTAACCAGCATCCAGTATTCAGCGTATTGAAGGAGTTGCCCAGTAGTATTCTAGAGAGTGTGTACTATTTTCCAGCTTCACCAGCAGTGAATGGAAAGTGTTTATCAGCACTTACTGTGGCCAAGATGTTGTTAAAATAAAAGTGTATCAGTATTACGTCGTTTTACCTAGTCACTAGATATTTCATTCAACTGGGAGATTTTTCCTGTTCTGAAATAAAATTTTAGTTTTCCGTAAAAATGAATTGGTGATATGTTTATGCTCAAAGGGTATTTTTCCCCCCAAAATAATTTAAAATCTATCTTGCCAAATAGGACCAACTGTTAAATGCTTTCTGGTTTTAGAAAATACTTTGTTTTGGGTCAATATTACAGTGAAGCCCTTCAAAATTTTCGATAAAAATTTCCATCATTTTATTTGATGAGACAATGGATTTTTGGTAAATATACTTAAAATTAATTTAATTAAGCTTAGAAATCGCTTTGCAGGTGATATTTCTGTTATTTTATATAGTGCTCAGATGCCCATATTTATTTGTACTTCCCCATAGATCAGAACATAATCATGAATTACTATTCCAAGGGTTATTTTTTTTTTTCCTTCTTTCAACAGTCCTGCTACCACTCTACCACCATCTTCCTTTCTTATGGGGAATTACATATGAAATAATATGATGTGACACATCAGTGAATGTCAACATGAATGTAAGGATCTTAAGTAAAAACAGAATCTAACCTTTAGTATGGGTGGTAGAATAAAATACTTTTAGTGGCAAATCATGGATAACTTGACATTACAAATGGGACTGTACTTTGGTGAACAGTTTGGCAATATCAGTATGAAAAATCAAACAAAAACCATGTACATATTAACCCAGCAACTCCACAAAGATATTGCTGGCATCATTGGGTATGCTAATAAAGTTTAATAAATTATCTGAATAGTCAGTTGTGTACTGGTTAAATAAGTTGAAGTGTATTCATATGACATGACACTATGTAGCCATTAAGAAGAATAAGGAATAACCAAATGAAAAGTTTTATATTTTTAAACAAACTTGATTTGTTATGGTTCAATAATATACATGTGAAAGGTAAAAATAAAATTAATGGAATAAAATAGGAGACAATCTTTGTGACTCACAGGTTTGAAAGAAATTTTAGAGAAAACATTAAAGTCACAAACCATAGAGGAAATGGATTTTATTGCACTAAAAATAAGAATTTGAGACAAATAACACCATATATTACTTAAGGGATAGATAAGACCATGAGAGAAGATATTTGCAATATCTAAATTGTCAACAAAATGATATCTTGAATATGCAAGGCATTTCTACATATCAAGAAGAAAGGATAGTCTAACCAGAATAGGAAAATAGACAAATTTTAGATAGGCACTGTATCTAAGCAGAAATACAAAACTTTAAAATGAAAGAAATTGAATTAAAATAATATTGAGCTATCACTTTACTTATGAATTACCAACATGATTAATCTGGGTGATGCCAAGTATCAATGGCAGTGTGGGTATGTGAGCAACCTTGTCCCCTACCGATGAGAATGTAGAGCAAGGCAGCCATTCCAGAGAGCAATCCTGGTGGTATTAGGCACATTAAATATTTGCATACTGGATAAACCAGCAGTTCTGTTTCTGGGCATAAATACTAAACAAAATGTTCATTCAGGTCCATCTAAAGACAACGCAGGAATGTGTATTTTCCGGTGTTATTTGTTGTGTGAGATGTTTTAGGTAGTATCTGGATGTTTGTCACTGTGGGCGTGAAAAATAAAATGTGGTGAATGGATACCAAGGTATGCCATGTGGGAGACAAAAACAGAATAAACAGCACATAGAAACATGGAAGTAAAACAAGACCCAAGGGGGGGAAATATAAGGAGCAGAGTGATATGTACAAAAAACAACATTTAAGTAAGTCAAGCATCTTTTAAAATAATCATGTCACAATTCCTGTTGATATGTGACAATACCGATTTTGCTATAAAAATTCAAACTGAAAGAATGGTTCCTTGTGGTAATGATAGTTTTTTAAAATTGATTTTAAAGTTGATAATTGGAATACTTATTTGTGGTATGAATCCAAAGTGGAATTTTACCAAATAGGTTTTATACAATTTTTCTTATTTTTTAATAGTTAAAGTTGTCATTTCACACTGTTAGAAGCAGCAGGATATCCTAGATCTTTTTTTACTTAAACCTATTTTAAGTATAGCATAATTTCAGTATATTTATAGCCTAAATTCAGAAAAGTTTTCAAATCACATAAATGGCCACATTGGCAAGTTATCATACATACACATAAATCAGGTAATAATCACCCAGATCAAGAAATGGAATATTCCCGATATCGAATAAATGCCCCTTTTGTTCCCACCCCATAGGTAGTCAAGCTTCAAAAACCAAGGATTAGTTTTTCCTGTTTTAAAATATATGTAACTGGAGCCATATATTCAAGTAATATAGTCTTGTTTGTCTGCCTTTTGTCTTGTTTTCCAATATTTCATTTGGAGATTCATCTGTGTAAGTATACAGTAGGGTTTTAATTTTTATTTAATTTTGATTCCTGTATAGAGTTCCAATTATTCCACACTTTATTTACCCTTACTATTTATGGTCTTTTGGATTGTTTCCAGTTTAGGGCTATTATACATATAGTCTCCATGAACATTCTTTTTTTTTTAATAAATCAATTTTATTGATATATACTATTTTTTATAATTATTTTTTTTATTTTTAAAGAAGCTTTAGATTACATAAATGTTACATAAAAATATAAAGGATTCCTATGTGACCCCTCCCTCCCCCTCCCACACTTTCCTACATTAACAACCTCTTTAATTAGTGTGGTACATTTGTTACAATTGATGAACCCATATTGAAGCACTGCTACTAACCATGGAATGCATTTTACATTATAGCTTGCCCTTTGTCCCACACAATTTTGTAGGTTATGACAAAATGTGTTGGTGGTATATTGGTGTGCATGTCTGCCTTCCATGAACATTCTTAAATGTGTCTTTCAGGGCATATATGCATGTATTTCCCATTTTACTGATCATGTTGGTTATTGCATTTTCCCTCTTATTTTTGATGATTCTTGACAAGATTTCATCAATTTTGATTCTCTTTACAAATATGCAGCAGTTGGCTGGGTTGATCCTATCTATGGTATCTCTTTTTTATTCCACTAATTAATCTTTAGTATTCCATGCCATTTATTGTATTTGGATTCAATACTCCTCTTTCTATGACTTATTGATTTTTGATTTTTGAAATGTATATGTTTTAATTTTCTAGTTGTTTATATTTCAGTTTTTCTTCCTTTCTAATGTTATATATTTAAGGCTAAAAAGTTTCCTTCAGCATGAAAGGAAACTGAGCTGCCAGAAGACTGTCATATATTCCTTGCAATTTATTTCAAAATATTTTCTAATTACATTGTGAAATTTTCTTTAAACCATGTTTATTCAGAAGTGTATATAATTTGCATCATATAAGTGGATTAACTCCACTGTAGTCAGAGACTCTAAATTATTTAAAAACTTTGACATTTTTTGACATTTATAGCCTAGCATATTGACAATTTTGGTCAAAGTTCAACATTCCCTTGGGGAAAAAATATGTAAAGAATAGAGTTGATACTTACAGTGTTCTATATTAATTAGGTCAAGTGAGTTAATCCTGCTAAAATATCTAATATCCTTATGAATATTTATTATATTGTTCTGTTAGATGCTGAGAGAGATGTGTACTGTCAAATTCTGATTTATTTACTTAGAAGCCATGTACTTAGATGCATACAAATATTTTGTCTTATCATTTTGATACATTTGCTTTCTTAAAATTATGAAATATTATTTAGTTGTGTTTCATGCCCTAAAATATACCTCATCTAACATTAAAAATACCAACTTTCTTTTAGTTTCTTTGGTATTCTAACATTTCATTTAAGGTATGTCTGTGGTAAATAGCATTTGATTTCTTTTTATCCATTTCAGCAAACACTATCTTTTAATTAGGATATTTAGTTTGCTTACAATTAATGCAGTTGTTGTTATCATTGACTTTACATTTCTCATCTTATTGTTTTATACCTGTCCCATTTTTTCTCTCAGTTTTCTCTCTTTTCTTGCCTTCTTTCAGATTCAGATTCCCCACTACTGGTTTATTTTTGAAAATTTTATTATTACTTAGTCATGGATACCTAGATATACTGACATGCATTATTATTAAAATAGCACTTTAAATACTTTTTGGAAAATTCAAGACCCTTAGAATACTTCAATTTAATACATACATTATTTATTGATGACATGTATTTTGATTACACATTTTAAGTCAAATAAGAAATCATAATTTTTTTTTAGAACCCATAGTCATCTTAATTTACACAATTTATGTCTTTTTCTTTTCTGTATCTCACTATTCCCATCTGTTTTCAATTTTTTTTCCTCTGAAGATCTTCCTTTTCCATTTCCCTTAATGCAGACATTTTGACAATGATTTTCTGTTTTTGTTTGAGGCATGTCTTTATTTTACTTTTAATTTTGAAATACATTTTCACTGGGTATAAAATTCTATGCTGGGACTTAGAAATTTTAGTTCAGTACTTTGATAACTATGCACTTCATCTTCGAGTTTTTATTGTCTTTGTCCAAAAGCCTGCTGTCAGATATATTGTTACTTTTTAAAATATAATGTATTGTGTCCCTGGTTTCATCATAAATGATTTATTTGTTTTGATTTTCAGACGTTTTTATCTGATGTACCCAGGTGTCTATTTCTTTGATTTATCTTGTTTGGGGTTGGGTATATTTAATCACATTTGAAAATTTCTTTGTCATGATCTCTTCAACTGTGGTTCATGGCCCATTCTCTCTTGCTTCTCATTCTGGCACTCCAATTAAACAGGTATTAAACTTTTTATTGTGCTCTGTAACTTTCTCACCCCCCCCCCCTTTTTAATTATCCTTTATTTTCCATCTTTTAGCTTGAGTATGGACATTTTCTTCTGGTTTATCTTCCAATTAACTAATTTTCTCTTCAACTGTAATGTATTGATAAATCCATCATTTGAGTTATTAAATCCTGTTATCTTAATCTTCTTTTATAGAATTTCTATTGATTCTTTATGCATCTGATTTTAATTTCTTTTATTATCTAATGTCTTGGACATATTAATAGTTACAAAGTGTTATTTTTAAATTCATGACATATGAACACCATATCTGGCCCTCCTATTGTCTGTTTCTACTGAATATTTTTTCCCTTGTATTTTGGAAAGTTGGTCTTGTGTACTTGCATGCTTAATATTTTATTTTGTGAATGTTTGATATTGTGTATACAAATACTAGGTTAATTTGAATTCCTGGAAAGTGTTATCTTCTTCCAGAGAAAAATAACTTTTTTAAATAAGAGAAGCTTTAAGTTTATAGAAAAATCACACAAAATACAACATTCCCTTATATCCATCTGCTAACCCCAGCTTTCCCTACTAGCACTTTGCTTTAGAGTGGTAGCATTTTTTTTTTACAACTGTTGAGACAATATTATTATATTATACTTTTAACTCTAGACCATAATTTACCTTAGGGTTCACTGTTTGTATTGTATAGTCCCATCTTTTTAAAAAATTGATTCTAGCAATATATTTGCAAGCTAAAATCTCTCCTTTTAACCACATTCAAAAATACTAATTGTGCTTTTATTCACAATGTTTTGCTACCATACATCATCCATTACCAAAACCTTTTCATCACCCCAAGCAAAATCTCTACCAAGAAAACATTAACTCCCCATACAGGTTACCCCAAACCCTGGTGACTTGTATTCTACTTTCTAACTCCTGAATTTCCTTAATCTAATTTTTTCATGTCAATGAGATCATACAATACCAGTCCTTTTATGCCTAACTTACTTCACTTACATAATGTCTTCAAGTATCATCCATGTTGTCACCTGTATCAGAACTTCATTCCCTTTTATGCCTGAATAATATTTCATTGTAGATATATATCACAGTTTATTTGTACATTTGCCTGTTGATATACATGAGGGGTTTATTATATATTTTGTCCTATGAACAATGATGGATTCTTTTTATATGATTATAGGCTATATTATATCTTCTTTGGAGAGATGTCTATTCATATATTTTATCAATTTTTAAATTGGGTTTTCTTCTAAATATTCCAGTTGTGAGATTAAATTTCTGATTTGAGATCTTTTTTCTTTTATATAATGCAAACATTTAGAACTATAAATTTCCTTCTCAGCACTGTCTTTGCTCTATCCCGTATGTTTTGCTATGCTGTATTTTCATTTTCATTTACCCTAAGATATTTCTTAACTTCCCTTGTGATTTCATGTTTGATCCATTGGTTGTTTAAGAGTGTTTTGCTTAATTACCACATGCTTGTGTATTTTTCATTTCTCCCTTATTGAATTACAGCTTCATTCCATTGTGAATATGGAAGAAGATACATAGTATGATTTCAGTATTTTTGAATTTATTGAGACTTGTCTTGTGATCTAACATGTGGTCTATGCTGGCGAATGAGCCACATGTACTAGAGAAGAATGTATATTCTGCAGCTGTTGTGTGACATGTTCTATATATGTCTGTTGGGACTGATTGGTGTATAGTATTGTTCAAGTATTCTATTTCCTTGCAGATCTTCTGTCTAGATGTTCTAAGTATCCTTCAAAGTGGTGTATTGGAGTCTCTTATTCTTAAAATAGAACCATCTATATCTGCCAATATTTGCTTCATATATTTTGAGGCTTTGACTTGTGCTTATATATTTATAATTGCTATATTATCTTGTTGAATTGCCCTCTTGTTCCATTTATAGTGACTTTTGTCTCTTATAACAATTTTTGACTTAGGGCCTATTTTATCTAACATAGGGATAGTTACCCAAACTCTCTTTTGGTTGCCATTTGCATGGTATATATTTTTTCCATCTTTTCACTTTCAATTTACTGGTGTTTTTGAATTTAAGATGAGTATTTTGTAAAGAGCATGTCTTCCATTAAACTTTTCAGGTTATTGTTGTTGTTGAATATTTCTCATACCCCTTTCTCTCTTTCTTTCCCTTCTGGGACTCCTATAATGTGTATATTGTTATGCTTGATGGTATCAGACAGGTTTCAGAGGCTCTGTTCACTTTTTTCCTATACTTTTTGTTTTCTGCTTCTGAATCATTTCAATTGTCTTGTCTTTTTGTTTACTGATTCTTTTTCTACCAGTTCCAATCTGTTGTTGAAACCCTCTAGGAATTTTAAAATTTCAGTTAATTATAGGATTTAACTCTAGTATTTCTGTTTGGCTCTTCATTTAAAAATGTAATCTCTTTATTGAGATTCTCATATAGTTTATTCATTGTTTTCCTGATATCTTTTAGTTGTTTTCCAGTGTTTTCCTTTATCTCCTTGAGCATATTGACTTTTAAAAGAGTTTGTATGGTATTTCCAAAATCTGCTGTCTTCCCTTGATAGTTTCTGGATTTTGATCTTGATACTTTGAACAGATCATCATTTCTTATTTCTTTGTTTGTCTTGTAATATTTTGTTTCCCCTGAACATCTCAGTATTTTAAAGTACTACCTCAGGGATTTAATCCCTGAGTTTTCTGTTCCTTTAATTTCTATTCAGCTAGTGCTGTAACAGAGATTTCCTTGAGTGCCAGGTGGTAACAAAACAAAATGCAAAAAAATACCTTTCATAACTTTTGTAAGTTGACTGCCTTGGTTGGTGCTCTCCTTTAGAGTTTAGTCTGCCTATCAAGAAGATCAGCTTGAGGTGACAGTAAAGTACAGAGGCCTGTGTCTTTTCTGAGCCTTCATTTTGTCTGGACTTGTATTTGCTCATAGCCTCAGGAAATCCTCCACTGACAGGAATTTGAATGCTCCCTCTACTCCATGTGAAATAGAATTTCCCCTACCCCCAACCCTACTCTGTTGTATGACTTTAAGCTTGTAATCCTTTGCCTCACACCACTTTGGCTTATTGTTTCTTACACTGCCTTAGCTGTCTGCAAGCTGCTTCTGCCTGAAGAGCAAGTTCTGGGAAGTTGAGCCAGAGACCAGTTACCTGTTTAAGGCTCTTAGGCCACCACCCAACTGATTGGCACCGACATACAGGCAACCCAGTATGTGCCTAGGGGACCCACAATATGTGTACAGGCTGGCGCTACACAGTGCCCAGGAGGGGGTGTAGGAAGGTCAGCAAGGGCAGCATGAAATTCTCCTACCATCTTTAAAGCTGCCTTTTCTTTCTTTGGCAGTCACCAAGTAACTGCAAAACTTTAACTGCTTTCCAGAGTTTTGAGGAGGATAGTTTTGCCTTTTTGCTGGTTGGGCAAAGATTCTGGGGAGGAATGGTATCCTTATGCCACCTTCTTGTTATACAGGTGAAAATTTATTTTTGCTTTGGCAAGCAGTTTGGGAAATGGCATATTACCTTAATCTAACTACCAATTGATTGAATTTACAGTTGGTCTTAGGTCTTTGCAAGAGCCAATTTATACCCAGTTCTCTCTTAATCATAGAGTTTACTTTTTCTGAGGTTCTAATTGAGAACCCTGGACATTTATCAAAGACCGTTCTTCTTTTTGGCCCCAAACTCCAGGTTTTTTTTCATCCCATCTACAAAAGACTGCCAGAATCTTATTCAGCTTATGGTTTTCTTGGCCTTTCTGTTGACACTCTTTGCTCTGTTTAACAGCTGTCCTTGAGAATCAGAAACTGCCTCAAGGAGAAACATGATGCTAAATGCTAGGTTAATTTCTGTGCTTCATTGTTCTCTGGAATCTTGGTATCTATCTATCTACCTACTTACTATCAATCATCTATCCATCTAGACAGAGACATACAAACATACTTATATGGGTGTGTGTATCTGTTGAGTGAATACACACATGTAAGCCAGAACTACCCCCTGCATCTTTGTAATCAACCCCAATTAAGTATACATTTTCATTGAGAAATCTAAAATAAGATCTGAATAGTCTCTTTTATCTCTGAAATTTTGACTATATAAAATAATAGAATATGTTAAATAATATAGTATAATCAGAAAAACTGTATTGTATGGTGTGTTAGATCAAGTAATACCTTCAATTTCTGATTCAAATCTCCAAGCCATGATTCTGAAGGTGAGGTTATAATGCCATATTTCTGGATATACGACAATTCTGGCAAATATCTGAAAAGTTTACCATTGGTAATAAAAACAACAGGCAATACATATTAATAATCATTATGTAACATCACTTTTTAAACATTCTCTACAGTGAAAAAATGTGTTTCACACTCAAGCAGTTTGGTTTTTATATACAAGTTCTTCACCAACATATGCTGTGCTTCTAAAGTATCTTGCTGGCTCTAGGGAAATTCTGACTAGGTATAGAGGGCATCATATTTTGTCTACTTTTCTACTGATTCCACTTTAAAATCTTAAGCTTGAATTGCATTTCATAGCCAAGTGAGTTGAAATATACCTATTCCAATTTTTGAGGGCTCTTTGTAGTTTTAAATTCTGCTCCCAAAACCAGTATAAAGACTATTTCTTTCAAGAGAATAATTTCCAAATTGAAAAATACTGTTGAGTAGCATTTGAAAAAATATTCGAAAAAATATTTGATTTTGTGTAATGATTATCTAATTTATACAGCATATAGTGACCAGCTTATGTATTCTATTAAGCTCAAAACAAATAGATATTACCTATGAGATTTTATAATACATCTATATAAAATTATCAGTTGTAACCATACTAAAATGGTTTTTGATTTATAAATCAGCACTTTTTTTTCAGATTTTAATGACATTTTCCCTAAATCATGAGAGCAAAACAAATATTTGATACATAAGTTTGCTGAATAAACTGAGATATTGCAATTTCTATGACGTCTAACCCTAATTTATTATCACTCTTTTTGACTACAAGATTTTTAATTCATAGGAAAAGAACCTTAAAAATGAACTTAATTATAATTAATCTAGTAACTTAGTGTCACTTTTGAAAAATGATTTAAAATGAAATAGAAAGGAAAAATACAAATTAAATTGAATATAAATAGGCTTTTAATAAATGCATTTCTTATTTCCTACAATGCAGTGTTGATGATATTGTTTTTGATTGTGTCACTGAACTTGAGTAGCAAAAGTGAATGGGCAGATGATTCAGATTTAAAAATAAAATGTTTTAGCTATTGGCAGATGTCAAGACAACCTAAGACTTAATGATTACTAAGCTGCATACCTGCCATCCTTATCTGTCGCCAGCAGAGTTGACAAAACAAGGTAGTCTTGATGTCAAAACAGATTGGGAAGGAAGGAGGAAAGAAAGACAAATATTTGGGCAGAGTTAAGAACTCTTTTGTATTTTCATTTCAAGTGATTTTTTTAAAAAATTCTAAATTATCATATAAACAAACTCTTAGATACATCCCAAATAAAGCATTTACCAAACTACAGAAAATTAATCAGAAACAATCTGTACCACTAGATCCAACAACTTAGTAGATAAAGCCATAGTGAACCACTTTTTTTATCTTCTTAAAATTAAGGATCTTCAGAGTCCTTATTTCAGAGAAAGATCTCACGTATTGCAATGGTAATTGCTATCTTTACTGAAGGATACTTACTGTGATGCCCAGCTTGCTGCTGGTTCTCCTTGCATGCCTGTTGTTAGCTGTTGTTTTCTGCCCTTGGAACTCATTAGATGTTGGGATTTCCCAGAATTCCATCCTTGGCCTACTCTCTATACCCTCTCAGAAGTTATCATGGTTTTCTTGATCATTTATAGGCTCTTTATATTGTGGACAGAGAAGGGTCTTGTTCCATTGCAGGAACTAGGCAGCAAGATGGGTTATTGAACAGTGTTAAAGGAAGGAAAGTGGGAGCAAGTGAGTGGGGTGTATGCTGAGAAGCACAAGGGTACTCTCTGAGGGAAAGCTACCTGGAGGGGTTGTTAGTTGACATCTTTTAAGTCCTTGAGCAAGGGGTGGTTTCCTGCATAAGTTGAGCTGTTGTTTAAGTAACCTTAGTCTTCTATCTCTTGCAAGCAGGTATCTTTCTCCAGAAATCTAACCTGTTGTCAGCTGTCTGCTGGTCTTTCTGAACTTAGGGGTCCCTGACTCTCCACCTGCCTCAGATTTCTAGATAAGTGACTCTTCATCTGCCTCAGGCCTCTAGATACCTGCCTCAGGTCTCTAGGTAAGTGACTGGCCACCTGCCCGAGGTTTCTAGAAATGTGATTCTCCACACACCCCAAGTTCCCTATTCTTCTGCCTCAATATCCAGTCCAGACCTCTTCCTTGAACACAAGACTCACATATTCAGTTGCTTTCTAATCCTTTAAAAGATGCTTTTTTTTTTTTTAAAGATTTATTTATTTTATTTAATTTCTCCCCCTCCCCTGGTTGTCTGTTCTTGGTGTCTGTTTGCTGCATCTTGTTTCTTTGTCCGCTTCTGTTGTCAGCGGCTTTGTCCGCTTCTGTTGTCGTCAGCGGCACGGGAAGTGTGGGCAGCACCATTCCTGGGCAGGCTGCTCTTTCTTTTCACGCTGGGCAGCTCTCCTCACGGGCGCACTCCTTGTGCGTGGGGCTCCCCCACGCGGGGGACACCCTTGTGTGGCACGGCACTCCTTGCGCGCATCAGCACTGCGCATGGCCAGCTCCACACGGGTCAAGGAGGCCCGGGTTTGAACCGCGGACCTCCCATGTGGTAGACGGACGCCCTAACCACTGGGCCAAAGTCCGTTTCCCAAAAGATGTTTTTGATGAGTAGCATATACCCATGTACACAAGTTAGAAAACTGAGTCATCTTAACTCTTGAATTCAAACCCTCTCTCACTGCCTTAAGTAGGTTTTCTGCTTCCAATCTTTTCATCTTTGAATCTTTTCTTTATAAAAAACTGAAATGAGCTAATTTAAATACAAATCTATGTCACTGTCAAGGTTAAAGTACTTCAACTGCTCTCTTTCACCCATAGAATAAATTCTAACTTCCTTCACAAGATGCTGAAGGCCTTTCCATGATCAGATCCATCCCTACCCATCTAATCTCCTCTGCTCATTCTCTGTTTTCTTCTTTCATTCAAGGAATGAATGTCTCCTCTGTACTATTGTGAGGTAAGATCAGCATGATCCCTCCTTCAGGGGGCTTAGATTCTGTTAGTGGGAAGAGATAGTAGTTTTAAAAAATAATGTGAAAATATACCAGGAAGATAGGTGAGCTAGTCTGGGTGGTTAGGGAAGGCATCCCAGAGGAAATCATATTTGATCTGAGATCTAAAGGATCAACAAGCATTATTAACTATGTAGAGAAATGGTGATGGTAGAAGAAGCATGGAAGGCTGGGCTCCTGAGGAGTGTGTTGTGTTTAACATCCTGAAAGAAGGCTGGTAGAGCTAGAGTAGAGGGAAGGAGAGGTATAAAGACATGGAGAGGTAAGCAAGTATCAGACCTCTACCTAGACCTTGTAGGCTATGCTAAGAATTTGGCTCTTTACTCTGAGAACAACAGGAAGTCACTGAAATGTTTTAGAGTTGTAAAATAACAAGACATATTTGAATTGTGCAAAGAATCTTCTGGCAACATTATGGATTAAAAAGTGTTGAGGAAAAGATTGTGCCAATTGATGATGGGAATATAAAATTGTACAGTCACTTTCAAAGATAATTTAGCAATTTCTTCAATTTACCATTTGACATAGAAATCTTTTTAGGGTGAGGGAAATGTTCTAAAATTAGGTTGTGGTGACAGTTGCAGAACAGTCTGAATGTGTTGAAAATCATTAAGTCATGCCCTCAGAATGAGTTTAATAGTATGTAAATCATTACTCAATTAAGGTTTTGAATGGAGAAAGAAAGAAGAAAGGAAGAAAGGAAGAAAGGAAGGAAGGAAGGAAGGAAGGAAGGAAGGAAGGAAGGAAGGAAGGAAGGAAGGAAGGAAGGAAGGAAGGAAGGAAGGAAGAAAGAATGAATTCAAAGAAAGCTAGAGAATAATCTAGGGACTGAATGACATAGTGAACCATGAGTTGGATGAGGATTGTGTTTAATAATACAATACAAAAATAGTCTTCTCTGAACCAGAGCAAATGTATATGACTATTACAAGGTGGTGAGAACATGGTGATGCATGGGAAAATACAATTAATATAACTAATGGACTACTGTTAGCAGAAATATTGTAATATTCTTGCATCAAGTCAAAGAAGGTGATATGTCAACACTAAGGGTCAGTAATAGGGGGCTATAGGATGTTTTTTCTTTTGGGCTAAGGAAAACATTCAAAAATTTACTGAGACAACTGCACAACATAAATGTTTTGCATATAAATAAAAACTAAAATAAAACACACACACACACACAAAAGTAAGGAGAGAAATTGTGGACATGCAAAAACCAGTTATGAGTCTACTGCAATAGCTTGAGTAAAAGGTGGTGGTGGTTTAGATTAGGAACTAGGGTGATGGTCGCCATGTAGAGAATGCAATAGGTTTGAAAGAAGAGATATTTAGGAATTAAAATTAATTGTGGGTGGGCAGATGTAACTCAAGTGGTTGAGTACCCGCCTCCCATGTATGAGGTCCTGGGTTCAATTCCCAGTACCTCCTAAAAATAATAATAATGATGATGATGGGTAATGGGCATAGATTGGACATGAGGAATTGGCTTCTACTTTCGTCTCTAGAAATATAAAACTGCTTATGAATACTTGAACAATCCCTGCTCCTTCCATCCCCCCTCTTTGTATGTTTAATACTGGGTTCTTCAGGTGTCTTACTTATCATCTTTTACCTGGTACTTTCTTGACCACCTTTTAAGATGCCAATCAAATTTAAACTCTTTTTTTTTTAAGATTTATTTTTTATTTATTTCTCTTCCCCCATCCCATTGTTTGCTCTCTGTGTCCATTCGCTGTGTGTTCTTCGGTGTCTGCTTGGATTCTTGTCAGCAGCACTGGGAATCTGTGTCTCTTTTTGTTGTGTCATCTTGCTGCGTCAGCTCTCCATGTGTACCGTGCCACACCTGGGCAGGCTGTGCTCTCTTTGCGCAGGGCGGCTCTCCTTACGGGTCACATTCCTTGCATGTGGGGCTCCCTGACACAGGGGACACCCCTGCGTTGCATGGCACTCCTTGTGTGCATCAGCACTGTGAGTGGGCCAGCTCACCACACAGGCCAGGAGACCCTGGGTTTGAACCCTGGACCTCCCATGTGTAGGTAGACGCTCTATCCATTGAGCCAAATTTGCTTCCCAAATGTAAACTCTTTAATGCCATCACTGACCCACATCAAACCCATTGTGACTCTACACCTCCTGCACATTTTATCACTTTATACCTCCTTTGTTCACATATCTCATTCCCATACAACCACTCTTGTCAAGCACCTGAAGTTCTAGTCTTCCCTTCTCATCCTAGCATCCATGCCAGGCATTACTAATTGATCATAGTACTCTGTCCTGCAAAGTCAGGATACAATGCTAAAGGTGGCCCCTTCTAATCAATTAGCATTGAGAGGACCATAAAATCTATTTGCCATCTCTGCTCCAGACTGTGAGGTCCTTGAATATTGCATCATGTCTTATTTGTCTATATGTTCCTTAAACTAGGCACATAGAAAGGACTCAACTAATTGCTAAAAGCCTTTTCAGAAGACACTCCCAGATATAGGTACTTCATATGCAGAGCGATTTATTTCTACCCAACATATCCTTTTCATGGCAATGACTTGAGATTTTTGGGTTCAGATATCAAGAAATTTGCTGAATATTGTTATAGTTTCTGTCCTTTTTTGTTGTTGTTTTTCTTAAATCCTGTGTTTTGTTTAGTGTAGGCACCATCCATAGTTTTTTTTTTTTTATCATAAACTATGAAACTGCGTAGTCTGTAATGGGGTTTTACACAATGGTCTTTATATTTTAGACATTATGCTTTTGAAAGCTAAAGCTTTCTAAGTCAGGCATCAAGATAATGATTTCATTATTTATTCCTTTGAACAAGCTACTTTAGTGACTCATTTTTCTCCCTAACCCATGCTATTATACACTAATCCATACATTACTTCCTTTCAATACAGATGACACAGACTGTTTACTTAGGATGATTTTGCAATATGCACATTAACAAAGACTTTGTGAGCAGGAAGAATTCCTGTTATTCAACCAACTTTTAGAAAACAGCCAAGTGGCAGACCAGCTTAACAGGGTGTTAAACACCCATTAATAATGGCAGGGCGACAAATCTGAAGGTTTGATTTTAGTTCAGCTAAGCACTGCAAATTCAGGACATGGCTAAATGTGTTTCTGGGTTGCTGTTGGGGAAAGCCTGGTCTACTTGGCAAGGATAGTCAGCTGCAAGAATGTTATAGAGCAGATATTTTCACAGCATAGTTTATGTAATCATTATGATGTAATAAATACTGCAATTATTCTAGATGTGCACCTTTGTAGGATAGTCTGCATTTCAAATAGTTGACCCTGTTTGTCCCCATGATTGCAAGACTCAGATCACATGCATTGATTTTTGGTTTAGAAAACAGTGTCACTGTATTCTAAAGCTTCTGTTCCCATTTAGAAACCTTAGTCACACTAGTTGCCTTCTCAGTGATAAACAGCACTGTTTCCTTCTATTTTCATTGATTCTAGAACCATATTGTGTACACATCTGTCTGCTCCACCAACATGTGAGTCCTTTGAAAACAAGGACTGTCTTAGTTTAATAGAAGTTGGCAGAAGCAACATACTGGAAATGGGTTGGCTTTTACAATGGGAATTTACAGTTCTGAGACCATGAAAATGTCTAAATCAAGGCTTCATCAGGTGATTCTCTCTCCCCGAAGACTGGCTACTGGCGATCCTGGACTCCACTGTCACAAGAAAAAAACATATGGCAGCACCTGCTATCTCTCCCTTCTCTTACAGGTCTTGTTGCTTTCAGCTTCTGGCTTCTCCCAGCTTTCTCTCTGTTCCTGTGGCTTTCTCTCTCTGGGGTCTGATGATTCCAGCTTCTGGCTTCTAGGACTTTATCTCACAGTTTCTGGGGGCTTCTCTTTATCTCTGTGACCTCTTCCTCCAAATTCATCCCATTTATAAAGGACTCCAGTAAGAGGACTAAGATCTACCCTGGGTTATGCCCTACTGAAATGATGTTATCAAAAGGAAGGTCACACTTACAATAGTTTTATACCTACAGGAATGGACCAGTTTCAAGAATATGGTTTCCTGGGGGTACGAACAGTCTCAAACTACCACAGGGACCATGATGTCTATTTTTATATTCCATTTCACTTGTCCCTTTTAAATGTACAAATAGTGTTTACTAAGGATCTGTGATGTAAAATTTTGATTTATCTATTGCTATTAGAGGCATTTCTTCATGGTTTATGGGAAATGTCATGTCATGATTGTTGAGATGGTCAGTTTTCTCTAGTGTCTCATAAAATCAATTTCTTTTTCTAAAGCATGTTGAGTGATTTCTATTAGTTGATCCCTGTGATGGTCACTTTTCTTGGATTACTTTAATTAGTACTCACAATCTCTTTATTAAGGAAGGAGTATTACTATTGCCCTTTTGTAGAGAAGAAAAATAAACACAGTTGAACACATTTTCCTTGGTCACTCAGGCCACTGAGTAAGGAGAAAAGCCTGGCCGGATTCCAAACGTGGCCCAGAACTCTGGAGCCCAGAAGTTCCAGTTCAGTGTGCCTTTCTCAAAAAATCTATATTCTCTCTTCACTTCCTAAGAAGAGAATTAAAAAAACACAGTTTTGGTTTAGTTTGGGTTGGCTTAGTTTGGTTTCTTTTGCCGTATTTTTTTCCCCAGGAAAAATGAATTTGTTTTCCTATTTGCTGAGACCAAAATCCCAGTGTGTTCTTTGGGTCTTATTTTTCTTTAATGTCCCACATCTGAGCCATCAGCAAACCCTGCCATCTCTTCCTTCAATGTCTCCAGAATGACCCTTCTCATCTTTTAACTGCTACCACGTGGTTCCAGACACTATCAGCTCTCACCTGGACTGTTACAGTACTACTCCTGCCACCCCTGAATAGCACTATGGTCCTCACATCTTATAGTCAATTCTCCAAACAGCAGTTGGAGTGTCCTTTCCAAAAGGAAAGTCAGATCATATCACCCAAAACTCCAATGGCTTCCCATCTCCTTCCATTAAAAGACTAAGTCTTTAAAATGGTCCTATATGTCTTACCACCCTTTCTCTACATTCACCTTTCTAATTTTACCTCCTATCTCTGACTCATTCCACCTCAGCCTTGACATCTTTCTGTTGCCAATGTATGATGTGTTCCTGCCCCAGGGCCTTTGCACTTGCCCTTACTGCTACCTGGAATGCTTTTCCCCTCCAAGTTTATTTTTCTCCAGAGAACTTATCCTCTCTAATATAGTATGGGTTTTAATTTTTCATTACTTTGAGGTCTGTCTCCACCCACTGGAAAGTGAAATCTCTGAAGGCAGGGATTTGTGTCTGTTGTGTTCACAGACTTATCTCTAAGACCTGTATCATTGCCTGACAGAGAGTAGACATTTGTTACAAATTATGAAAGAATATTGAAATCTTATGCTGACTTAGTCCATATCTTATATCTGGTGTATTTTCCCCCAACCCACACTGTTATTATTTGTTAAAATTTATTTTTATTACGGAAGTTGAGAACTTATAAAACAATCATGCACATGTGAAGAATTCCCATACACCACCCCTTCATCAACACACCACACCATGGTAAAACATTTGTTACAGATTATGTGATAATATCATCAGACAATTACCACCAATCATGGCCCATAGTGTACATTTGGCAAAATTTTTCCGTACTCCCCTATTATCAACACAGTATATCTTTGGCATAGATGTATGATTAGAGTACTGCTGTTAACCACAGTCCATAGGTCACTCCAGTTGTATTTTTCCTGTGATCCTCCACATTCCCACCACTCTGAAATAGTGGCATGTATCTGCCCTAGCTCAGAGAAGAACACTCTTGCATCAGTCACAATTCTCATCCACTGCTGGGTTCACTGTGCTATTCAGTCCCTAGATTACTCTCTAGCTTTCTTTCAATTGACATTTACATCCCTAGACTACCCTTTCCAGATGTTACTCACTATAATGCATTACTATCAACTCTGTATTTCCACACTTTTACAGTAAAATTAATTAAAACTTTTGCATACGTTAAGCACCAGCAGTCTTTCTCAGCCATCCTCTTTTCTCCTTTAAGAATCCATAACCTACCACCAGGTGTTGAAGATGTTTTCCTAAATTTTCTTCTGGAAACCTATGGTTCTTGCCTTTATATTTAGATCTTTGATCCATTTTGAGTCAATTTTTGTATAAGGTTTGAGAGAGGGATCCTCTTTCTTTCTTTTGGCTATGGATATCCAGTTTTCCCAGCATCATTTGTTGAATGGACTGTTCTGCCTGAGTTGGTTGTGTTTGACAGGCTTGTCAAAATTCACTTGACCAAAGATGTGAGGGTCTGTTTCTGAACCATCAACATGGGTCCATTGGTCTATATATCTATCTTTATGCCAATATCATCTCTTTTTTTAAACCACTGTAGCTAGGTAATACGATTTAAAGTCTGGAAATGAAAGTTCTCCAACTTTGTTTTTTCCGTTTTAAGATGTTTCTGGCTATTGGGGAGCACTTGCCCTTTCAAATAAATTTGATAATTATGTTTTTCATTTGTTTAAAAAATTCTGGTGGTATTTTTATCGTGATTGCATTGAATATGTATATCAATTTGGGTAGAATTGATGTCTTAATGATGGTTAGTCTTCCAATCCAGGAGCATAAATGTTCTTCAAATTATGTAGGTCTTTCTTGATCTCTTTTGACAATACATTGTAGTTTTCTGAATATACGTGCTTTACATCCTTGGTTAAGTTCATTCCTAAATATTGGATTCTTATATTTGCTACTGTAAGTGGAATTTTTTTGAGTGTGACTTCCTCTTCAGATTGTGCATTACAAGTGTCCTTTAAAGTCTATTTCATCTGATATCAGTATAGCTACTCTGCCTTTTTTTTTTTTTTTTGGTTACTACATACGTGGAATATCTTTTTCCAGCCTTTCACTTTTAATCTATTGTTATCTTTGGGTCTAAGGTGAGTCTCTTACAGACAGCATATAGATGGTTCATATTTTCTTATCCAATCCACCAGTCTACTGTTTTTTGATGGGTGAGATTAATCCATTAACATTCAATGTTATTACTATAAAGACAGTTCTTATTTCACCCATTTTGACCTTTGGGCTTTATCTATAATGTTTATTTTCACCATTCTTTTGAGACTTTTAGTTACTTTTACTTTTATAATCTTCATTTCTAGACTTTCTTCCAAGCCTCTCTCTTCTGTCATTAGTATTTCCTGCAAGGCCAGTCTCTTTGTTATAAACTCAGTTTCTGTTTACTTGTGAATATTCTAAACTCATCCTCATTTTTGAAAGACAGTCTTGCTGGATATAAGATTCTTGACTGGAAGATTTTCTCTTGCAGTATTTTAAATATATCATACTACTGCCTTCTTGCCTCCATGGTTTCTGATGAGATAATTGACACTTAATCTTATTGTGTATCCCTTATTTTATATACATTACTTTTCTCTTGCTTCTCTCAGTCTTTGTCTTTGGCATTTGACATTCTGATTAGTATATGTCTCAAAGTTGATCTGTTTGAATTTATTCAGATGGAAGTGCATTGTGCTCTTGGATACAGATACCTAGGTCCTTCAGTAGGGTTGGGAAGTTTTCTACCATTATTTCTTCAAACATTCCTTCTGCCCCTTTTCCCTTCTTTTTTCCTTATGGGACACCCATGGCATTTATATTGCATGTTTCTTGCTGTCATTTAGTTCTCTGAGACCTTGTTTAATTTTTTCCAATCTTTTCTTCATCTATTCTTGTTTATGTTTGCCTTTGGAGGCCAGGCTTTCAAGCTCACCAATCTCTTCTTATGCCTCCTCAAATCTGCTGTTGTATGACTACAGTGTATTTTTAATTTCATTTACTATGCCTTTCATTCCCATAAGATCTGCTATTTTTCTTTGTATGCTTTAAAAATTCTTTTTAGTGCTCATCCAATGTCTTCTTTTTTTAAATAATATATATATATTTTTTAATTTTTCAAAGATACTTAGATTACATAAATGTTACACCAAAAATATAGGGATTCCTATATGCCCCACTCCCCACACCTCCCACACCCTTCCACATAAACAACATCCTTCATTAGTGTGGCACATTTACTGTAATTGATAAATGCATCCTGGGGCATTGCAGCTGAGAATGGACCATAGTTCACATTGTAGTTTACAATCTCTCTCACACAATTCTGCATGTTATGGGAAAATATAAAATGGTCTATATCTGTCATTGCAATGTTATTCAGGATGATTCCCAAGTCCCAAAAAAGCCCCCATATTACACCTGTTTTTCCCTCTCCTTGTCCCCAGAGCCTCCAGTGGCCACTGCCTCTACATCAATGTTGTAATTTCTTCCATTACTAGAATCACAATAAGTCTATAGTAGAATATCAGAAGTCCACTCTAGTCCATAGTTCATTCCCCAGTCCTGAGCATTCTAAATGAGAGGGGCCTTCAATCCCATACAGCTGATGGATGGGACTCTTTTGCTTGCAGATACAGGCTCTCTTGTTTCCTTGGTATTGTGGTTGCCAATCCTCACCTCCTTGTTAGTTGTTCTGGGTGAGTCCAATGAACTGGAGAGTAGGTCCAATGTCTTCTTAATATCCTCATTCTCTTTAGCCATCTCACCAAATTTATTAAGGAGATTTGTTTGAGCATCTATGATTAGCTCTCTCAACTCCTTTATGTCATCTGGAGGTTTATATTTTTCCTTTAACTGGACCGTATCTTCCTATTTCTTGGTATGGATTGAAATTTTTTGTTGGAGTCTTGGCATCTGACTTACCAGATGTACTTATTCTGGGTGCAGTTCCTCTCTTTAGTTCAGGGCTTTCTAGCCCTTTCTCCATGGTTGGTTGTGTAGTAGAAGCTGAGGATAATAGTTAGTGCTGTAAGCTGTAGAGCCTCAAGCTGCCCACATTGCCTCAGGAACCAATGAAGCTTCTCCCACCTTTTTCTTTTGCCAGGGCTAGAGAGAGAACCATAATTGTGTGTCATAATCCGAGTTGTGGTCGGGGTGGGGCAAGATGGCATCTGAGTGAGTGTACCTCATAATCTCTCCTGCAAAGAAGCAGCTGAGTAAGGTCAGAGTCCTGCTGGACTGGGCTGTTTCAGGCACTTGCAGGGCAGGTGTCTGGATGTCAATTTGGTGAGACACTGACAGAAGAGATTCTTGTGAGAGGTGGAATTTTGGGTTTCTGACATGGAGGTCAGAAGTTGTGGGTGGGACCCCTTCCCCTAGGGCTGGCGGCCCAGCTGCGGCAATCCCTGAAAACGTTGTTGTGTTTCAGTGTTCCCAAACGCAGTGTTAACTGTACTCATGGTTCCCAGGTCTGTATCCCCTAAACCATGGTAGGCCATGCTCCAGAGACTCACACACCTTGAGTCTGCAATATCACGGACGTCCCATTCCTGAATCCACAATGCCCTGAAGTCCATCTGAGGTCTTTGATTACCCTACTCCTCTGCATTTTGTGTTTTTTTTTTTTCTCTCCTTGAGCTTGGAGGAGTATACCAGCTGACCTGGTGAGAGACTGGGAAGAAAGGAGAGGGGAATGTGCTGAGGAAGGCCAATTTACCTAAATGTCCTGGGATAGGAAACTTGGTCTGGGAGAAGGTGGAGTCAGAAAATCAATTAGACCTCCCCTAGCACACCTAAGGGGGAGGACTGTAGGAGGTGCTATCCAAGCTTCCAATAGCATATTTGGGGTTTCTGGTGAGGTGTAGGTGCTCTCATGCTGGAAATAAAGAGCTGTAGTCTTCTGTGTTGAGTTGGTTCAACCAGGACCCACTTGAATCTCCTACTGGACCTCTCAGGCAGCTTTCCTGCTGCCCTGGGAGAGAGAGAAGTGAGAAAGGGAGAAAGGGGGAAGGTCAGATCCCTAAGTGTTTTATTTAACTGCAAAGAGGATTCCTAGTTTGAAACATTGGCTCTTTTCTTTTTTTGTTGTTGTGGTTGCTAATATTGCATTGTCTCCTGGTCTTTTCTCCCATTTTATCCCCCAAGGTCCTTTTTCATTTATTTAGTTTTTTTCCCTTTTTCTTTTTATTGTTTGTCCCTCCCCCCCTTTCTTTGTCCCCCTTTTACTTTTCTCTTTTTTTTTCCTTTTCTCTCTTTTTCTTCTTTTTTATTTTATTTTCTTTACATAATAGGTGCTGCAGGGAATGCTTCACATTTGCTGTGTTTCCTCATCCTCCATTTCCTATTTTTTGTGTGTATTGATTTTGGCCACATACACTATCCCCTTTTCCCCACATCTTTCTATCCTCCATCATCTACTGTTTCTCTTACATTCCACCTCCCTTACTTTGGCCCCCAAATTGTCTGACTTTATTTCTAATGCCTTTGTTCTGTTTTCTGTCTTTTATCCACTCTTGATATTATTGTCTTTCTTTTCTCTTTCCCTCTCTCATGAAAACACTGGTCTTTTAATTTATATTATATTCCTCCCCACATTCAGTTGACTGTCTCATTATAGGTACTCTAATTACTGCTATAACTCTATGCAACTTACATGAGTCTAATATCCATTCTCCTAGATCTCACATTGTTGCTCTGTTAACATTTATTACTAATACTACTTTATACATTTTCTTTTCTTACTCATTTTGCTTTCCCTGGCCCTAATATTTTCATTCAAAGTGAACTTAGCCAGCAACAAGAAAATAGAGTAAGAAGAATAAAGTGACAAAGAGAAGACGTAACACTTATGCATGAACAACAGCTAATTAATCCCCAAGACTAGACAAAGAAGCTAAGGAACTGATTAAACCCATCAAGATAAAATGATGACCAGACAGCAACACGAAACTACAAACCAGTAATCAGGAAAACATGGCCAAATCTAATGAACAAACTAAAAACCAGGAAGAGGAGCAGAACATTGGACATGTAATTAAAGATCTCAAAACATATATTAGAGACCAACTTAATGAAGTAAAGGAAGAGATTAACAATATGAAGAAAACACTTGGAGAAGAAATTGCAGACATACGCAAAAAGATAACAGATATGATGGTGATGAACACCACAGTTCAAGAAATCAAAAATACACTCTCAGCAAATAGCAGCAGATTAGAAGAGGCAGAGGAGAGAATTAGCGATGTGGAAGACAGCACATCTGAAATCAAACAGATAGTAGAACTGATCAATAAAAAGATAACAAAAAATTCAGCTGGGTCTTAGGGACCTGAATGACAATGCAAAACACACAAACATACATATTATAGGCATCCCAGAAGGAGAAGAGAAGGGAAAGGGGACAAAAGGGGAGTTGGAGGAAATAATGGCTGAAAACTTCCCAAATCTACTGAGGGAGATGGATGTACATGTCCAAGAAGCCCAATGCACCCAAACACCATAAATCCCAACAGGGCAACCCCAAGACATATACTTGTCAAATTATCCAATGCTCAAGACAAAGAGAAAATTCTAAAAGCAGCAAGAGAAAAGAGAACCATCACATATAAGGGTGGCTCCATAAGATTAAGTGCTGATTTCTCATCTGAAACCATGGAGGCAAGGAGGCAGTGGTATGATATAGTCAAGGTACTAAAAGAAAAAAATTTCCAACCAAGAATACTCTACCCAGCTAAGCTAGCATTCAAAAATGATGGAGAAGCGTGGGACATGACACCCGGGGATGAGCCTCCCTGGCAACGAGGGACCACTATCAACTACCAACTGATGATGCAACTGGAAAATGACCTTATACGGAAGGTTCAATGCGGATCAGCAGAATATCCATGTCTACATAAAATACCATGACTTTAAAATGCTGTTTGACCTAAAGTAAGGGGGAAATGGAAAGGAGAAATGAGTTTATATGGCTACGAGTTTCTAAAAAAGAGTCTGGAGGCTGGCAGAAGGTTTGCCCTCATGCACAACTGAGCAGAGTCAGAGAGACAGATAAAGCAGATACAACCCCCAGATATTGGTTCCTTTGAGGGCTAAAGAGACCCATGGGAGTTATGGTCATGGCCGATGGGGTTAACTACCAGGGCAGATGGCCCCTCTTTGGAAATGGTGTTTATGTGTGATGAATCTGGACTCAGATGGGATCTCCCTTCATAAGACTTTCATGCTAATGTGCTGGAGGTGCAGTTAATGTTGGGGTTTAAGATATATTTAGGGGATTTGAATCTCTGGACTGACAATGTGATAGCCAGATCCTGAGCCTCAACAGACTCCAGCACCTACAATCTGATTTATTGGACTTACCACACTCAGCTAAGATGGAGGTGAAGAAGGACAACCACCACACCATGGAGCCTAGAGTGATTACAACTGAAAATGGGAGGATTGCATCCAGCATCCATGTGGAATCTGAGCCTCCTCTTGACATAAAGGTGCAATGGACACAACCAATCCAGTGTCCACATAGAAGAGGTGGCATTGGATTGGGAAAAGTGGACATAATGGACAAAGGGTATGGGGAAAGGCAGGAAGAGATGAGAGGTGGAGGCGTCTTCGGGACATGGAGCTGCCCTGGATGGTGCTTCAGAGGTAATCACCGGACATTGTAAATCCTCACAGGGCCTACATGATGGAATAGAGGAGAGTATGGGCCATGATGTGAACTAATGTATATGAGGTGCAGAGGGGCCCAAAGATGTACTTACCAAATCCAATGGATGTGTCATGATGATGGGAACGAGTGTTGTTGGGGGGGGGGGGAGAGGGGGGGTGGGGGGGTGGGGTTGAATGGGACCTCACATATATATTTTTAATGTAATATTATTACAAAGTCAATAAAAAATAAAAAAATTAATAAAAAAAAAAAAGAAAAAAAAAATGATGGAGAGTTCAAAATATTTACAGATAAACAGAAATTAAAAGAGTATGCCAACAAGAACCCTGCCCTTCAAGAAATACTAAAGGGAGTTCTGCAGAAGGAAAGAAAAAAAACAGGAGAGGCTGAGATGAAGGAGAGTGTAAGAGCAACAAAAAAGACAAAAAGAGAAGGAAAAAAACAGACAAAATATGAAAAACACAAGGTCAAGCAAAATATGGCTAACATAAATAATTCCTTGAAAGTAATAACACTGAATGTCAATGGATTAAACTCACCTGTCAAAAGATTCAGACTGGAAGACTGGATGAGGAAATATCACCCATCTATATGCTGTCTACAAGAAACACATCTTAGACCCAGGGATTCAAGGAGGTTGAAAGTGAATGACTGGAAAACAATCTTACAAGCAAACAATAACCAAAAAAAGGCAGGAGTAGCTATATTAATATCAGACAAAATAGACTTTAAATGTAAAACCATTGTGAGAGACAAAGATGGATACTACATATTAGTGAAAGGGATAATCTTTCAAGAAGAAAGAACAATCATAAATATTTATGTTCCTAACAAGAGTGCCTCCAAATACATGAGGCAAACACTGGAAAAATTAAGTGAAAGAATAGATGCCCCTAAAATTATAGTGGGGGACTTTAATACACCACTATCAACTTTGGACAGAACATCTCAAAAGAGAGTCAATAAAGAAACAAAAACTTTGAACAGTATATTAGAGGAGCTGGACTTAATAGACATATACAGGTCATTACACCTGAATACAGCAGATATACATTTTTCTCAAGTGCACATGGGTCATTCTCCAAGATAGACCATATGCTAGGCCACAAAGAAAGGCTCAATGAATTCACAAATATCGAAATAATACAAAATAATATCTCTGAGCACAGTGGAGTCAAGCTGGAAATCTGCAAGGGCCAGAGGCCCAGATTTCACACCAAGATATGGAAATTAAACATCACACTCTTAGAAAAATAGTGGTTTAAAGAGGAAATCTCAAAAAAAATTAATAACTACCTTGAATCTAATGATAATGATAGCACAACATACCAAAACTCATAGGATGCAGCAAAAGCAATACTGAGAGGGAAATTTATAGCCATAAATTCATACATCAAAAAAGAAGAAAGAGCAAAAATTGAAGACCTAACTGCACATTGGGAGGAATTAGTAAAAAAACAACAACATAACCCCACAGGAAGAAGAAAGAAAGAACAAAGATAAGAGCAGAAGTAAATGAAATAGAAAATAAGAAAGCACTTGAAAAGATAAACTAAACCTAGAGCTGGTTCTTTGAGAAGATCAATAAAATTGACAAGCCCTTAGCTAGACTAACAAAGAAAAAAAGAGAAAAGATGCAAATGCACAAAATAAGTAATGAGAAAGGAGATATCACTACTGACCCCACAGAAATAAAGACTATCATAAGAGGATACTTTGAAATACTATATTCCAATAAAAATGACAATTCAGAGGAAATAGACAAATTCCTAGAAACACATAAGCAGCCTCAATTGACAAAAGAAGAAATTGATCATCTCAACGAACCAATCACAAGTAAAGAGATAGACTCAGTCATTAAAAACCTCCCAACTAAGAAGAGCCCCAAGCCAGACAGCTTCACAGATGAATTCTACAAAACATTCTGGAAAGAACTAACGCCAATCTTGCTGAAACTCTTCCAAAAAATCGCAACAGAAGGAACATTACCTAACTCATTCTATGATGCCAACATTACCCTAGTACCAAAGCCAAACAAAGACACCACAAGAAAGGAAAATTACAGACCAATTTCTCTAATGAACCTAGACACAAAAATCCTCATCAAAATACTTGCTAACCATATTCAACAACACATTAAACAAATTATATACCATAACAAAGTGGGATTCAATCCAGGTATGCAAGGATGGTTCAACATAAGAAAATCAATCAATGTGGTACACCATATAAACAGATTGGAGGAGAAAAATCACATGATTATATCTATAGATTTAGAAAAAGCATTTGACAAAATACAGCACACTTTCTTGATAAAAACTCTGCAAAGGATTGGAATGCAAGGAAATTTTCTGAACATGATAAAGAGTATATATGAAAAACCCACAGCCAATATTGTTTACAATGGTGAAATCCTAAAATCTTTCCCTCTAAGATCAGGAACAAGACAAGGATGCCCACTATCACCTCTTCTATTTAACATTGTCTTAGAAGTACTTGCTCGAGTACTGAGGCAAGAACCAGGTATAAAAGGCATTCAAATTGGAAAGGAAGAAGTCAAAATTTCATTATTTGCATATGACATGATCCTATACATAGAAAACCCTGAGAGGTCTACAACAAAGCTTCTAGAACTCATAAATGAGTTTAGTAAAGTTGCAGGTTATAAGATCAATGTGCAAAAGTCAGTAGCATTTCTGTACACCAATAATGAGCAAACTCAGGAGGAAATCAAGAAACAAATACCATTTACAATAGTAAATAAAAAAATCAAATACCTAGAAGTAAATTTAAAGATGTAAAAAACTTATACACAGAGTATTACACAACACTGTTCAAGGTAATCAAAGAAGACCTAAATAAATGGAAGAATATTCCCTGTTCATGGATAGGAAGACTAAATATTATTAAGATGTCTATCCTACCAAAACTGATCTACACATTCAACACAATCCCAATAAAAATCAACACAGCATTCTTTAGTGAACTAGAAAAACTAGCTACGAAGTTTATTTGGAAAGGAAAGAGGCCTGGAATAGTCAAACATATTGAAAAAGAAAAATGGAATTGGAGGAATCACACTACCTGACTTCAAAACATACTACAAAGCTACAGTAGTGAAAACAGCATGGTATTGGCACAAGGAGAGACAAACAGACCAATGGAACCGAATTGAGAGTTCTGATATAGATCCTCATATATATAGACATATAATATTCAATAAAGTCACCAAACCCTCTCAACTGGGAGAGAATGGCCGATTCAATAAATGGTGCCTGGAGAACTGGATATCCATATGTAAAAGAATGAAAGAGGATTACCAACTCACACCTTATACAAAAATCAACTCAAAATGAATCAAAGACCTAAATATAAGAGCCAAGACCATAAAGACTTTGGAAAGCAATGTAGGGAAGCATCTACAGGACCTTGTAATAGGAAATGGCTTCACGAACTTCACCCCAAAAGCATGAGCAGCAAAAGAACAAATAGATAAATGGGACTTCCTCAAAATTAAAGTCTTCTGTCCCTCAAAGGAGTTTGTCAGGAAAGTGAAAAGAGAGTCTACACCATGGGAGAAAATATTTGGTAACCATTTATCTGATAGGAGACTTATAACCTGCATATACAAAGAACTCCTATATCTCAAAAATAAAAAGACAAACAACCCATTTAAAAAATGGGAAAAAGATTTAAACAGACACTTCTCCAAAGAAAAAATACAAATGTCCAAAAAGCACATGAAAAAATGCTCAAAATCTCTAGCTATTAGGGAAATGCAATACAAAACTACAATGGGATACCATCTTACTCCCATAAGATGGGCAGCTATGAAAGAAACAGAAGACTACAAATGCTGGAGAGAATGTGGAGGAATGGGAACACTCATCCACTGCTGGCAGGAATGCAGAAGATATAGCCATTCTGGGGGAGTTTGGCAGTTTCTCAAAAAACTAGCTATAGATTTGCCATATGACCCAGCAATTCCACTGCTGGGTATATACCCAGTAGAACTGAAAACAAGGACACAAACTGAAATATGCACACCAATGTTCATAGCAGCATTGTTCACTATTGCCAAAAAGTGGAATCAACCCAAATGCCCATCAGCAGATGAATGGATAAATAAAATGTGGTATATACATACAATGGAATACTACTCAGTTTTAAGGACAAATACACTACAAACACATGTGATAACATGGATGAATCTTGAGAAACTTATGTTGAGTGAAGCAACCCAGGCATTGAAGTACAAATACTACATGACCTCAATGATATGAAATAAGTAAATACAAGTTGCCTCAGAGAGCTCGAGACTGGATGAGAGGCTTAAAGGAAATTGGGGGTAGAGGAAGGATGTAAGCTTACACCTACATGGGTGAAATCTATGATAAGCTGGAGGTAAGTATTTGTACAAGGAAGGGATAAAATGGGGGCATAGGGTTGCCTTTGGGTGGGGATTTGTGGGCTTGAGGGAGGCTAGGGATGGGAGGATGGTTAATATTGCCCAAGAAATTGGGGGGAGGTTGGGGCAACATACGAACATAGGAGATTGTCAGGTATTTGGTTGAGAGTATAATGCTGAGAAAACTTATTCAAAAATATAATAAGGAAGGTTACCTGTTTAAGATGCTTAAAGGGGATAATCTGACGCAGGACAGGCTTCTAGGGTGTGTGTGAGTGCTCATTTTGCCATAGTGGGTTATATCATTGGATGGAGACCCATATAATGAGAGTGAAGGTATACCTACATCCTGGGGGGGACTGATGTTCTCAAATAGAGGGAATTGTATCTCTCGAGAGAAATGGTGGCTCCCAATGCAATAGGGTGGTTGAGCAAGTGAAGCCCTCAACACTGTTGCAAGTATCTCTGAACATGGCCCTTCAAGCAATGAAGATTGACTGTCGCTGTGAGCCCTGAGGGGAGGGGGAAATAGGTATTGAATAGATGGAATCAATATAACTGTGTGGGCAATAGAAGTGTTCCACAAGATTACGCAAGGATAGATTTAAGACATGTTAAATTACACCAAAAATGTATAGGGGCCTATAGGCTAAAATGTAAATCATAATGTAAAACATAAGATAACTAAAAATTTAGAAAATTGTATAGTCTAAAATATAAACCACAATGTAAACACAAATGTTACCTTGTTTGAAAGCTATTGTCTCAATATCTGTACATCAGTTTCAGTAAATATAGTATGAACATGTAAAAAGATTATTGCTGTGGAAGGGAAAAGAGTTTTATGTTGGATATGTGGGAGTACTGTATATTGTATATATGAATTACTGTGATCTAAAACTTTTGTGAAGATAAGCTTAATAATTTGGAAAAAAAAGAAAAAGAAAGGATGTAGACACTGAAGAAAAGACAGAAGAAGTTGTCTTGCCAATTTGCATACAGGGCAACACTTATTGCAGTGATAGAAGGCAAAACATCATAAACAAGCTTTTGCACTTTTAAATTTTTTGATACCCCAATTAATTTTACCTTAATTTTTCTAAATTAATATGTATTCTATATCTAACCTTTAAACTCATCACTATATTCCATTTTACTATTAATGGAGTCTGGTAATATATTGGGCTTCATTTTTGAAGAAGTTTTGGACTACAGAGAGGTTCAACAATGGCAGGGGAGGAATACTGGTATGGGATGTTACTGACAGGGGACACATGGTTGGCAAGGATTTCTACAGGGCATATATCCAGGGTACATAAAAATGTTTGGATATTTTCATAGTGGTTACAGTTAAAAACAACAACTGAGGGAGTACTGAGTTCCTGGCCAGGGGAGCTCTATCACAGTCCCTAAAGGAACAGCAACAATCCCGCAAGTGCAACAGCAAAGACCAAAAAAGAAGGAAGGCCCAACAATGAGCCCTTGATACTAATGACTATGCTTGTAAGCCTGTGCACCTGAAATAATAACAAGGCCTATAGCTGCAGGGTGCCTAAGAGTTCCCTCCTGAGAGCCTCTGTGTTGCTCATATGTGGTCAGTCTCAAAGTCAAACTCAGCATGTAAATGCATTGCCTTCCCCCAAGCGTGGGACATGACTCCCAGGGATGAGCCTCCCTGGTGCCAAGAGATTACTACCAAGTACCAGCTGATGATGTAACTAGAAAATGACCTTGAATAAAAGGGTCAACTCAGACCAGCAGAATATCTCAGTCTACATATAATACCAGGAGTTAAAAATGCTTTTTGACCTGAATAAAAGGGGGAAATGGAAAGGACAAATGAGTTTACATGGCTATGAGTCTCCAAAAAGAGCCAGAGGTTATCAGAGGGGTTGCCCTTATGCACAACCCAGCAGAGTCCCAGAGACAGATAAAGTAGATACAACCCCAGGTTTTGGTTCTTCTGAGGGCTACAGAGATCCACAGTTTCTATGGTCATCGCAGATGGTGTTCAGTGCCATGTCAGTTGGCCCTACTTTGGAGTTTGTGTTTCTGTGTGATGGAGCTGGACTCGATGTGATTTTTGTCCACAAGCCTCTCCTGTTACTTTTACCATATCTGTAGTTGGTGCCGGGGTTTTGGTGTATACCCAGGGGACCTGAATCTCTGGACTGACCATGTGATAGCTAGGCTCTGAGCCTCAACAGACTTGCAACTCCTACACTCTGGTTTATTGGACTTAGCCTTACTAAGCTAACATAGAGGTGAAGAAGGTCAACCACCACACCAGGGAGTCAAGAGTGCCTACAACTGAAAGCAGGAGAATTGCATCCAGCATCCACGTTGAATCTAAGCCCCCTCTTCATATAGATGTGGAGTGGACACAACCATTCTAAGGTCCACAGTATGGAGAAATAGAGTATGGATTAGAGTGGACTCACTGATATTCTATTTGTGAACTATTGTGATTGGTAATCGAAGAAAATGTGGCATTGGTGTGGAGAAAGTAGCCATGGTGACTGCTGGGAGTAGGGAGTGAGAGGAAGAGATGTGATGTGGGGGCATTTTTGGGGGTTGGAGTTGTCCTGGGTGGTGCTGCAGGGACAGTTACCAGACATTGCATGTCCTCCTATGGCCCACTGGGTGGACTGTCGGAGAGTGTGGGCTATGGTGTGGACCATTGACCATGAGGTACAGTGGTGATCAGAGATGTATTCACCAAATGCAATGAATGTCTCATGATGATGGAGGAGGTTGTTGTTATGGGGGGAGGAGTGGAGTGAGGGGGTTGGGGGTTTATGGGGACCTCATATTTTTTTAATGTAATGTTAAAAAAATAAAGACAAAATAAAAGTTATATGAATTCAATAATTTGGAAAAAAAAAGAAATAATCCAAGTTGTGCAGACCAAGACAGTCTGTAGTTGCCTGGACAGAATGATGAAGCTCTATAGCCCTTCTTCCCCTGCCTGGGGTGGGAATGGAGCTGCAGAGGTGGGTCGCAATGTATACCATGTGGGTTTAAAATGGCTGCAATAGACTTCCAACTATTCAGTCTGTGCCATTCTAATGTCCCTGCAGTTACCCAGAAAGGCTGGTGCAGGGCCCATCTGCTTCCTCCCTGCCAGAGGTTGGCCTGAAGCCTAGGCTAGGGCTGCATCTCCATCTGGGTGAAAGAAGCTGGTCCCTACTGTCACTGTGATTTTCCATCCACTTTGCTTCCCCTCATGCCAGGGATGGAGTAAAAATGGGGTCTACCAGTCTCTTTCCAACTTGGACAAGTTGAAACTTTAGCTTTTCTTAGAGTTATACTTAAGTCAGCTGAATTTACTAATCAATAATTGAAGTCAGTGGCCAACCATCTCTTCTTCTCGTTTTTGGAAAATGGAGCTTCCAACTCTAGCCACAGAATAGCTCCTCAGGTGGCTTGGGCCACCATAGTAGGATGGGCACTGGCCTCTGTGGCATGGCTTGCAGTTTCCTGGAGAGATTGGGGCAGGGCCCCCCAGCTTTCTTGCTGGAGGTGGGGCTGGGTCTTAGGCTAGAGCTGCACTCCAATCTGGGTGGAAAGAAGCTGGTTCCTACCAGCACTATGAGTTTCAGGCCACCCCACTTCCCCTCATGCTGGGAGCAGAATTAAAATGATGACTACCGGCTTCTTTCTGACTTGGGTAGGTTTAAACTTTAGCTCTTCTTAGGATTATACTTCAGTCTGCCAAATTTACTAATCAGTAGCTGAAGTTGGTGCCCAACCATGTCTTCCTCTCCCATTTTGGGGAAATGGAACTTCCAACTCAAGTCATGGAATAACTCCCGAGGCTGCTTGCACTGTCAGTAGTGTATGGGTACTGGCCTCTGGGGTGTGGGGTGCTCTTCTCATGAATCTTCTATGCAGACGGGCAGTTTCTTCCTTCCATTCATTCACGGATGTGGCAGAATGCTCTTCTGGTCTCCTGGATCCCCAAATAGGTGCTGTAGATAGCTCTGGGTGATTACTAACTTCCCTGGAGCACAAGCTGACTCTTGGAGTTCCTTACTCTGCCACCATCTTGCTGGTTGTCCCTCAAATTTACTTTTGCAAATGTGAATTGAACAAGAAAGGGACAATCAACTTTAGTTTTCCTCTAATCTCTACCAATGGCACAATGTATTTTTTTAAAGTAACAAAAAGATGTTTGTAATTACACAGTGTATGTAATATTGTATTATAATTCAGATACTGAATTACTTCCTGGTAAATTCATATAAAACTACTCAAACTTTCAAGTTTCTATTAGATTCCAAAGTATGCATTTTTAAAAGCATTAAATGGGAGATAATTTGTAATAATCTATTAAAACGATTAATAAAATAATTACACTGAACACTAATGAAATGTCAAAATATAAATCTTATATACATGTTTCTCTAAGTTAAGTTGTTGTCAAGATGAGTAAGCATTCGTTTTTTGTTTTTAATTTTTGTACTCATTCAAGCTCTATTCATTTTACAAATATAAACTCAGCATGTAATATTAGCTAAGCATTTATAAAGCATAAAAAATAAGATCCAGGATTTTAAAGATCTTCTAAATTAAATAGAGAGTCGAATTACTCATACTTATTTCTCATTGATTTCATTAAACATGAAGTAAATAAAAATTATTAGGTGCTTTGTTTGAGAAGGCAGGAAGTGAGGTGGTACCTTTAAGAGAGATGTCTCATTATGATTGAAACAAAATATATTTTGGACCCTTATATGGTGTAAGATTTCAGATACTCAGACAATTCATGTATCTTCACAATGCTGTATAAATGAGGTTGCCGGTACATGTGTTGGAACACAGCAACCCTCATTCTATCTGTCTCTCTCAAGTATCAAGTATTTCCAAATTCTTCTAATCTTTTTCTGTAAAGCACAGCTGATCTTCCTGCATGAAAATGATCTGTTCATTCCCTGAAACACGTTGTAATCCTTTTATGCAAGCCTAGTTAGTTATCATTTCCTTCAAGAAGCCTTCTTTGGGGTTTGTCTAGGAGCTGTGTTGGAGTGACATTGAGAACTACCTTTCATAGTTTCTTTCCTTCTCCTGTTTTAGCATGTATTTATTGCATTAAAATTGCCTGCTTAGATGTCCAGTATCCCCATTAAGATTGTAAACTCCGAAAAGTTTGGTGATATAGTTATATCTCTTCTTTTGAGACACCATGGTTAGCATGTTACCTGCATATAAGTTGCTATTTCATAAATATTAATTGCATAAATAAGTTGCTCTCTATCAAATTGTACCTTAAATATTTGATTTAGAGTGTTCATTTGCAATGATTAAAGAAATAGTTAAGAAAGTAGTTAATTTTTAATAATTCACCAATTCTTGGGTGAACAGGTTTAGACAGTTTCAAAATATCTTAGAATTAGAAGGTGCCTGTTAGGGAAAGGTTATTGCATGCCCAAGACACATAAGATTTTCAAAGGACTTTGCATAAGTAAGTAATTTATTTTATAATCATTGATTGCATAATTTTTGCTCTCCAAATTCCCAGTATGGTGGGCTGAAAGGCCTTGAAGAGAGTTCAAATCAAAAAGAACGAAAAACATGAACCAAGAAAGACAGAAGAAGGGAAGTATGTAAAAATGTACTTGTTCACCCTTGCTACTATTTCCTGTAGTCATTCTTGGTTTAAAACATAATAAGCAGACCCCAGCTTGTCATACCTACTTTCTCCCAGGGGTTTGAAACTGTAATGAAAGCATTTTAACTCAGTGGTAACTGGATTAGAGTAATGCAAGAACCTGTCACCTTGGGACCTCCTGCTTGTATCTCTGCCTGAATAAATGTGCATGGAAATTGTTTTAAACTGATGGCTGTGCAAGATCACAAGTTATAGTAATGTTGACAGTCTCAGCTTGGAACCTGGCAAAACAGCATAAAATGGGGACCAGGGATTGAAAACAGCTCATTTGCTGACATGAAAGCAGCACTCAGAAGTTTAGATGTACAACCTTTGCAGGTCAATGGTGATGATATTTGCAAAGTGCCACCAGCATCTCCACTGCAAATTGAAGCAACTTAATATGAATGCTTGCTGCAAATCTAAAGCAACTTGATTTCTTTTCCAGCCTCAAGTACTCGTAAGAAGCAATAAGGAGAAGTTTCTCAGACTTGAAGTGTATGAAAGGACACTAAATCTTCCATCTCCTGCAGGCTGGATAGGAAATGAAAAGGTATAGTTGTCACATTCTGTCACAGCAGAATATCTTGGAAATGATCCAATCAGTTTGTTCCCTTCAAAAGTAGCCGATGTTTCAGTGTGAGTTCTGCCTTCCTCATTTCACAGGTTTATTGTACTCCATCACAGAGGCAAAACATCTGTTGGCAAAGACAAGGGAGGAGGAGGAGGAGGTTCTCCATCTTCCTGATGAACATTCACAAAGCAGTTCTGGTGAATTTACTGCTAGTGAAAAGGGGCAGCTTGTCAGCTTCCAGGATCCCAACTTGGGGGAAACACCAAATGGTTTCTGACTAAAGACAAACAAAGTGTGTCTTTTCTACATGATGCATCTGCACGGTGATATCAAATTTGGCAAAGTGCACACAGAAGGGATGATTCAGAAGGGCCATAAAAACAGCATATCTTGATTCCCCATACTTCAATACAGTCATGGAAATCCAACTTTGCTTCCTTCAAAATTATGTTGATTCCTCAAAGAGATTCAGTCTGTGCATACCTTTTCATAGAACATTATATGGTACCATGTAGAACATCTCATGTGTTTCCACTTCCTCTCTTCCAACAGGACAGGTAAAAGGCTCTCTGTTTTACAGAGGAGTTAAAGATGCTCAGAGATCAGATGAGATATATTTATGGCCTATGGTGACATGATAATAAATTAGAGGTCAAAATTATATCTTACTTATTGCTATAAGATCCAGTACCCAGGGAAGGGTCCAGAACATAGTAGGTTCTTAGCATCTGCTTGTTTAATTGAATTCCAGTCTTACTAGACCAATAACCAGTGTGGAAAACTCACCTTCCCATAACCCACTGAACAAGCAATGTCATTGTCTACAACTGCTTTGAATAGTCTTCATTTATTAGTCAAGGAGTTTGCATCTCATCTCATTGCATGAGGATTGTGAGACTTTCAGAATTCATGCTTTGTCACACATTTAGATCGCTTGGGTTTTCAGTTAGTTTTCTCATGTATTGATGTCACTTGGTTTTGAATTTTCCTTTAATTTTGATTTGGGATTAAGCTAAATAAAGTATTTAATGTCAAATTGGGAAGGTATGCAAAAAAACTACCCATTTCCCCCCCTTTGAAACCAAGATGATAACTTGCATTTAACAGAAATGAAAGAGTAAGGAGGGCAACCTTAGGTGAAACTGACTTCTACCTGTTTTTTAAATTTTTGTTTTACCATTTGATTATATATGAGTCTGTCTAAAAATGATTTTCTTCCCATTTTTTCACCTTGCACACTATATATTCTGTTCTATAAAGAAATCAGAGGCTGTGGCATAAGATACTGTGTAAACTTCTAAATTGGCTTCATGGCACTAATCCCCAGCTTCTGCTGTACCCCAACACTAGGTAGCCATTTCAGATGAGTGTAATGGATGCAGAGAGCTGGTGTATTTAGTATCTAAAGAGCAGTTTTCCTTTTTCTTTCCTCTTTTTTTCTTTTCCTTCAGTAGAAGCTAAAACTTTATTTTATAACCACAGATAAGTATATCAGCTGCTAGGAGGCTGGCACAGCAGAATACAAGGAAATAAGAGATAAGGGAATTTGGTCAAATACAAAAAGTGCTGTGGAATTTAAACCAGGTGACAGCAGATAACACTTTCCCTGAGTTTCTATTAAAATGTAATAAATAAGAAATCCAAAAATATTTCTTTCCAGATCCAGCATTTTTGTTCCTATGTGACTCATCGTAAGTGTGTAGAATCTTCATCAAAGCTAAGTTTCTATTCACGCTGAAAAAATCAGCTCTGCTGAAGTAATGTCAAAGATATGACAGCTTCAGATTGATGCCTTCTGAGTCTTTTGATAAAGGTTGTCATTAATATTTACATGCTTAAGAAAGTAGTCCGATAAAGCTGGAAGGAGGCCCAATGGTTAAAGGAGTGATTCGAGAGAACTCACAGGAATCAAAACACAGTAAACAAAATAGTGGCAGGAACTTTCCTTAGGAAGCTCCTAAGGGAAAATTCATAGTGTTTTTATTTTACCAGTTTATTGTTATTTTAAATACATGTAGTTCTCGATGGCTTGAAAGGCACTGTGAGTAATGGATACTTATTAATATCGGATATTCCACTGAAGATTGTAATTTAACCTAAATCAGAGGGATCTTAATAAAGTGAACCTTCCAATGTATATTTGCATAAATCCCATATGGACCATCTCAGTGCCTTTGGCCCTTTTCATCTCAGGTAAGGAGAGAGATGAAGACCTGGGCCAAAGGGAGCATAATGGTTCCCTGAGACACCAAATGCCTCTGGGGCCTGTGGTTGAGTGGGATCCGTGGTGTCAGGTGAAGTGGTCTGTGGAGTTGGCTCCATCTCTAGAGGACAATAACCTTAAGTCATAAAACGTCTCCCTGCATAATATGGCACATCTGTCAGGTTTAGCAGCCCATAAACTTAGTTTATCTCTGTCTTGGGATGGTCCATAGAAGTAAAAGATCACCCCATTTGGAGAGTAGATACTCAAGCCATTTTATTTTATTCTATCTTTTGTTCTTATATGAAATGTGCATATATACATGTTGTCTAGTTGAATTTATGTTTTAAAGCATTTATTTACAGATAATTTCATGGTATAACACCTACATATCTAAATAGAATGAAGAAGAAGCGAGAGAATCTTATGTAATGCTTCACACTGGGGTTCTTGCAAAGTGGGAGGGAAAATAAAAACCAATATTATCAACGTTCAGGAATAATTTTTATTGAATCTGGCAATAGTAGGCATAATAAATTCAGTGCCATAATTAGATCACATTTTACTAATAGCTCTGGGTGTGAAATCATAAGCCATTACAAGCATCAACAGGCAAAACAGGAGTCCATCAGGAATAGTTTGTGTGGACAATTGTGACATTTACCGTGTCATAATTCAACACCTATTTTTAAAATTCTCAACATTTGAATATCCTGATATTTTTACGTCATCAAATATTAGACATTTTTGAGTCTAGGAAGAAACATGTAGGTTGATGTTAAGATGGTATTGAGCAATCCAGGCTTGTGTGGACACAAAAGATGAAGCTCCAACTTCCCCAAATCAACTATTAAGATGCATAGAGGATCATTACAGCTGAAAAAATATATAACTGTGTTCATTTTTTCTTATTTTTGTCATTTTTCCAACTATCTAGTTCTCTTATTGAAAACAATTTAAGACTTGCTATCAAAAGAACATTTCCTCTCATTTGTAAACAGAATTCTCATAAATCTTTGTGGCTTATGTGCTTTGACCCAAAATTAGAAATTAATGTCAGGCTGAATAAAAACTGAACATCTTGTTCTCCATGTTTCCTTCTATTTATGTGAAAAATCTGCTTCATCATCATCTCTAAATAGTCAGACAAAATTCATCCTCAATATATGCAAGATCATTTTATAAATCATTAACTATAATTATATAAATTACTATTTCTGAGGTGTCTGGCACAAAGTGCCTTGTAAGTGCCAATTATTATACTTATTAATTTATTATTGTTATTTGCCAACTCAGATTTCTAGATTCAAGCATAATTATTAGATTGATTTAACTTGCCTGGTAGTCTTAGCAAAATAATATCTATAAAACTTGGGACTCTTGGCAGAATATGGACATAATTCCAGACTCTTCCTTTAGTTAATTTTTTATATGACTCTTTATTTTAAAATTCTAAATGATTTAAATGTTTTTGTATGTTCATAAGAAATAATTTTAACTAAAGAAATTCCTATCACTGTAAGAATTAATTTAAAAATAATTGTATTTAATGTATTGATTAATGAGGCTTTGCTATGATATGGTGACATCTAGAGTTTCCCTTACATCTCTAAAGCTTATTTGTGGGTGAGTTTATATAGATGCATATGAGTTGTAATTATCTCTACAGATTTTATATGTATAAATCTGTACTGCCCAATGAGCAAACTTGAGTTCTTCCTTTGTGAATCATCAAGTCAAAGCACTGATCATATCTATGAGATTCTCCATGAGGGAAAAAAGTATTTTTTTAGTTTTTGAAATATTGAAAGTTAAGTTCTCTAGAGGCATTTTCATATATATGTGGGTAGGTGTGTATGAAAATATCATTTATTGATCCATTTAATCTTACTCATATTTAGTCTATTTTAAGAGCACTTTTTGGAGTAATTTTAGTTGTGCAGGATAAAATAAAAAATATATTCTGTACTTTTAAAAATGGAAATATTTTGTCAAATATGTTAGGGCTTTAGCATGATGTTAACTCATTATCCAGCCTAAGTAATGATACCTCTGAAAATAAGATATAATTATTTGTTTAATTAGATATAATTATCACGAATGAGCATTGCATGCTTTAACTTTCAAATTTACCTATGCCATCAATACTCAAATAATTCAAAATCCACCAGGCAATAAACTGGTAACTTAGGGATATATGGCAAGAAATGTAATTGATTTTGAATCTAATTAATTAATAAATAAAAATTAACTTGGTATTTAAAATTCTCCATAGCAATGCCTTGGTTTCATGTACAACTTTACCTAAAGTCTTTGCCGTAATCTTATTAAACGTAATAGTCTATACATATTTTTGTAATTGACCATTTAAGTTGGTTTTAAAAAATTTCAACTGTTATCTAAAACAAATTAATTAACAACATTTTTGTTTGCTTTTATGTTATTAAATTAGCTTAAAGACATAGAGGAAAGGTCAGCTTTATCAAGCACTTGAACTATTACAAAGTAGTTAAGACATGTTTTGCAGAATAGTTAGACCTTGAATTAGCTACACCTGACTGTTGCTTTTGTAAAACCTTAATAGCTTCCATATTTCCTCAATTCTGTATTTATTTAACAAATTAACTCAATTTTTAACTATAGAAGAATGTTGGCATATTCCTTTGTTTCATAAGAATTCTGCCAAGTAAAAATTACAATAGGCTATCTCAACACTGCCATTCAGCAGACCTAAGGAAACACACACACACATACACACACAAATGCTCAGCCCATCAGGCCTTTACATTGTCAATGTGTGTGTATGTCTGTGTGTCTTTGTGTATGTCACACCCTCTAAATTCAGGTGGCCTCAAGCTGTGCCATATAATTCCAGCCTCAATTAAACTTTCCAAGGTCAGCAATGCAGTACCAGGTCAGACATAAATAAGGCAGAGGAGAGTCCTAGGGCAAGAAAAGCCATATTTATTCTTTATCCACAGTTCATAGCTATCAAATGAAGCCTAGCAGAGAGGAAAGAGAGGGGAAGAAAGGAGAATTCTCGAAAGGTACTTTACACTTAAATGTAACCTTTGTTACAAAAAATCAGTATATGAATAATTCAAGACACAACAAATTAGTGATGTGCGTGTGTGTCTTAATTTTCCCCCTAAGAATAAAAAAAATTAAGCAGGGCTCAGTAGACAACATGTTATTATGATTCCAAATCATAAGTCAAAAAATAAAGAGATCTTATTTCTAGTTTACTTTGTGCCAATCACCAATAGGATACTCTTAGACACATTTTATCAGCCTCAGTTTCCTCTTCCATAAAATGAGGAGTCTAAAGTTGATAAATCTATTGAATTTTCCCACACTAAATTCTACTTAAATCCAAACACCATGTAAACAATATTAAAAAAAGATCCAATAAACTAAGTTAAAGACAAAGAATTGACTGAGCGAATATATTTGCTGATATAAAATACATAGGGATTAGATTTTTATAGTATATAAAGGACTGCTATGTCAACAATAAAGAAGACAAACGACATCCAAAGAAAAAGATGCAAATAAAATTAACAGGACCCAGAACTGAGAGCAGTGACACAAACATACATCTGCACACCAATGTTCATAGTGGCATTATTCACAATTGCCAAAAGTTAGAAACAATCCAGGTATCCATCAACTTATGAATGGATAAGCAAACTGTAGTGTATTCACACAATGGAATATTATACAGCTGTAAGAAGAAAGGAAGTCATAAAGTTTATGACAACATGGATGAACCTGGAGGACATTATGTTGTGTGAAGCAAGCCAGAAGCAAAGGGACAAATACTGTATGACTGCATTACTATGAACCAAATATATATATATCTTTTAAGATTTATTTATTTATTTCTCCCCCCCCCCCCCCCGCCCCGCCGCTGTCTGTTCTCTGTGTCTATTTGCTGTATGTTCTTCTTTGTCCACTTCTGTTGTTGTCAGCTGCATGGGAATCTGTGTTTCTTTTGGTTGTGTCATCTTGTGTCAGCTCTCTGTGTGTGAAGCGCCATTCCTGGGCAGGCTGCACTTTCTTTCGCTCTGGGTGGCTCTCCTTACGGGGCGCACTCCTTGTGAGTGGGACTCCCCTACGCAGGGGACACCCCTGCGTGGCAGGGCACTCCTTGCGTGCATCAGCACTGCGTGTGGGCCAGCTCCACACGGGTCAAGGAGGCCTGGGGTTTGAACTGCGGACCTCCCACGTGGTAGATGGATGCCCTAACCACTGGGCCAAGTCCGCCGCCTGAACCAAATATATTGTGTAACATATTGAATGATTAAAAAAAAACTCTTAAGTATCCACTACATTTAACTGAGAAATGTATGTTTTTATTCAACTGTGTTTTATTTTTCTTTTTAAATTATAATTTATATTTTCAATTGTTAAATATACAGAATAAAGTTAAAAAATAAAAAAATAAAGTTAACAGGATTTAAGAGCAAACTAGGTTTGCCAATAAACAATTTTGAAAGATATTCAGCATTTCTGATAATTTGAAAAATGCAAAACTAAACAATGCTACACAATTTTACATGCACCAGATTGGTAAAATTAGTATGTCTGACCATGCAAAGGATGGGTTAGGAGTGAGGTACTCAGATTTATGCTCAAAGGTGTACTAGAGCATGGCAGAAAATTTCACAGGAGATTTTAAAATTTGGGGAAATCACAACAAAATCTGTTCTGCAGTGTGTGATTTACCAGCTTGAGGTAGCTCATAGTTTCAACCTCAGAGTGTGTTTCCTTCCCTTCCATGGCATTAGAGCATTGCAAAGCTGGGTTTTCAGTGGGTGCTATAATAAAAAAGAAAGAATTGTGAGAAAATCAGTGTGGAAGAGTTTATGAGGTTTGCATTATTGTGTAGGACTCAAAAGGCACAGTTTTCCCATTAAGAAATAATTGCGGTTATTTAAGATTAAAATTAGAATATCTTATTTTTTTCTTTCAATTTATGTGCATTATTTTTTTTTCTAAGCAGCTACTAAGTTGTAAAGGCATGAACACTACTAATTTATTTGGGATTGAACTACTTAATAAAAGAACTGGCCAGGGGTGCTGTTAAAATATTACCAAGACAATAAGGGCTCACGTGAAATGAAAAGTTTGGGAGCCTCTGGATGAGGGTGTATAATCACAGGACTTTTCATGTACTGCTTGGCAGAATTTAAATCAGTACAAATACTGAGGACAGCAATGTGTTATCTAGCTAAATTGAAAATGTGAGTACATCATAACCTATTTTAGGTGTATATCCTAGAGGAACTCTCCCACTCGTGTCCAAAAGGCATGCACAAAGATATTCATTGCAACATGGTTTATAGTTATGAAAACTGCAGTAGATAGGTCTGTTAAGAGCAGAATGGAAAAGACATCACCATATACCTATGGGACCCAACACTACATTACAATTTACAGGAAGGAAATATATATAAAATATCAATATATGGGAAGTAGATGAGCACCTACTTCCCACATGAAAGGTTCTGTAGTGCCTCCTCAAAACAACAACAAAAAAGCAAACAAGTGAACAAATGAAAAAACCAACTCAGGATGTAGCTTAATGGTTGCGCACCGGCTTCCCACATATGAGGCCCTGGGATCAATTCCCAGCCCCAGTACCTTGAGAAAAAAAAAAATCAATATAGAGAGGGCTTGTATAGAGCATGACACCATTGATGACAATTAAAAAAAATAAATAAATGCGAAAACACAAAACCATAAGTTCTTCGTAGTATGCAAAAATATGCAAATTGACTTGAAGGATATATGGATTTACATTAGAGGTTGCTTCCAGAAAGATAAAATTAGATCATGGAGTAGAACAAAGAAGCACTCAACATTTTCTGTGATCATTAAATTCCTTTGTAAATAAAATATGTAACTGATATGTTGTGTTCTCTTGATTATTTTTTACTTTCCCCCAAAGCATTATTATTTGTGCATACAAGTCATATCTGCACAGGGCTAGCAGATTATGTTCTTTTTTGCCAATTTTGCATTGCGGTGGTGGTGCTTGTCTTTTGGCTGCAGACAACTCTTAGCCTAGCTTTATGCTGAGGCTCAATGTGGAGGCACAATACTTTCTGGTGCTCCTCTTTTCTCCATCTACCCAACTGTTGTGCACATACTACATTCAGCATCCCATCTAAAGTCCAGGTATCACTAATTTATTGCTGTGTAATAAATTACCCCAAAATACAGCTGCATGAAACAACACACATTTATCATCTAACATGCTTTCTGGGGTCAGGGTCTCTCAGGTGGTTGCAATTAAACTGTCACCCAGGACTGTGGTCAGAAACCCCAACTGAGGCTGGAAGATCTGCTTCCAAGATGGTTCACTCACAGGACTGTCCCTGGGAAGCCTCAGTCCTCACTGCGTGGCTACTCCATTCAGCTGTTTGGATGTCCTCACAACATGGCAGTTAGTTTCTGCCAGACCCAACAATCCAAGTGAGGGTGCAGAGAGGAATACACAGTCTTTTATGGCTTAGCCCCAGAGGTTGTACACTGTCACTTCTTCTATATTCTATTACTTAGAAATGAGTCAGTAAACTCAACCCATACCCAAGGTGAGGAGCACTAAAATCCACCTCTTGCTAAGAAGAGTATCAAAAAATTTATGGCATGTTTTCAAACCCCCATGGGTCTGAAAAAGGGATTAAATATTCAAGACAATGCTAAGGCTTAAAAATATCCATTTGCATCAACAACCTCTTTCATCATTGTGTCACATTCATTGCACTTGGTGAATACATTTTGGAGCACTGTGAGAGAATTGGGGAGTGTGGGGTGTGAGGTATGTGGGGGAAAAAAAGAAAGGGGGAAAAACTATTATAGGGAAAAAAAGGAAAATTGTGTTTTGATTGGGAAAAATATATATATTAATTAGAGAATGTATTAGCCACATGTGCTATTTTGCATGCCTTGGTTCTTTTAACAAATAAAATAGCAATGAGATAAGAAAAAAAAGAATTAAGGTTTTCTTAACCTGGGTTTTTAATAGATTGTTTTATTAAAAAATTTTAATAGACTGTCAAAAAAAGTTTCCATGTGCCTTTCAAATGTTCTCGATTTTATAATACCTTTAGGTACACTGTTCATGTTCACTTTCTTTTTAACTCTCACTTCTCAGATTGAGCTCCTATTCTTCTACTCTAAACCTAAAGTTTTCAATTCTTTGGGAGCTCATTAAGCCTTTCTTCCTGTATTTGGTGCTTTATATAGGCCACGGTTCTCCCGGAGAGAATTGAAATAAATGATTATGAATATTACCAATCACATATCTAAGTTCTTTCAGTTCAACAAATGTTTATTTATTGCAACCTAGAGATGCCTTTAAATCCCCCAGGTATACCAAAAGAACTGAAAGCAGGAACTCAAAGAGATATTTGCACACCAACGTTCATAGCAGCATTATTCACAATTGCCAAAAGATGGAAGTGACTCAAATGTTCATCAAGTGAAGAATGGATAAGCAAAATGTGATGTATACACACAATGGATTATTATTCAGCTGTAAAAAAGAATGAAGTTCTAATACATGCATCAACATGGATGACCCTTAAAGACCTCATGTTGAGTGAAATGAGCCAGACACGAACAAATACTGAATGAACTCTCTGATATGAAATAATTAGAATAAGCAAACCCATAGAGTTAGAATTGAGAACATAAGTCTCTAAAGGATGGGGTGGGTATAGGACTAGAGAGTTAAGGCTTAAAATGTATAGTTTCTACTTGGAATGATGGAAAAATTTTGGTAATTGGTGGTGGTGATGGTAACACAATACTGAGAATGTAATTAACAGCAATTAAATGTGGATAAAGAGGAAATTTTAGGTTGTATATTTGTTACTAGAATAATTTTTTAAAAATCATGGAAATGCATAACACAAACAGTGAACCCTGAATTAAACCATGTAAACTAGTTAATAGTGCAATTATTAAAATGTGCTTTCCTCAATTGAAATACATGTACCACATCAATGCAAGGTTTTAATAAGAGGGTAGTATTTGGGAAGTCTATTTTAGGCATGACTTTTCTGTAAATTCATAACTTTTCTAATAAAGAAACAAACAAAAAATTCCCTTTATATAGAGGGGACTAGGTCTTTGGAGTCCATCTATTTCTCACCCCTTGGACCAGACGAATCAGGGGAAATTTCGTACCTTATCAAGTGAGCAAAGTAATAGAATCTTTGCAACTGTTTTACAAGGCACAGAGCAGAAGAAATTGAACTAATAGGGAAATAGTAAATCAGAGTTAAGTATAGAATTGACAAAGTAAGAATGAGTAGGTGAGTTGGAAGGGAATTGTCAAGAGATAACTTTCTAGTTAGAAAGCAGAAGCAGGACTTACAGTAGATTTTGAACATTAAGGAAAGTGACTATGAAAGCTCTTTATCCAGTTTTCTAAAATTGGACAGACTAGAAACTCCAGAACAGACAACTCTGAGATTAGCTTTACTTATAATCAGAATTTTAATATCAAAGATTTCACCATGTTGGATGTGACCAGCAGGCAATTATGGGAATCGTTAGGATGAAATCTAGTTTTTTGTTTCATCACTAGTATCTTGTATGGTATGGGATGATGTGAAGTTTGATCCTTACTTTAAGGAAATGGGGTCATTAGTATGCTGTGCAAGCACAAAACTCTTGTCATTTCTTATGAGCTAAATAACAAATACTAAATGGAGTAAATAACTGGGAAAGGAATAAAAGAGAAAAAAGGAAGCAGAGACAGAGAAAGCAAGGATGTGAAATTGGGTTGTGAAAAATTGGAAGACTTCTGGGGTAGATGACACAGGTTTTTAACTTCCCATCTCCCAGTCAAATCCCTATAAAAGTAGTATCGACAGATGTAGCAAAAAAAAAAAAAAAATCCGTAAAAAAGGTCATGGGATCATACTTATACAAAAATGTTTGTGTATCTGAAATTCAAACTTAACAGAGCATACTATATTTTACTTGGTAGCACTACATTGACAAGATCAACACAGGCAGCAGTGCTCAAAGTTAGGGAACCGTTATCACCTAACAGGATGTTTAAAGGATCTCTGTAATGAAGGGCAAACAATGTCAGAATGAAGCGGTTAGGAGAGTCAAAGAGCTGAATCTCAATTCCCCTCCCAGGAGAAAGAAAGATACCTTAGAAAACATGCTGTAGTCTCTGTGGGAAAACAGAGAAACAAATAAGATTTCCTGACTTGGACAGGGGTGTGTAGGCTGTGGGACTGGAGGCAATAATAAACAGAAAGCTCTTATGGGAGAAGGCTGAGCAAGTAAAGATTCCTCATTGTGTGAAAGACAAGTGGAAGAAGGGCATTGCCCTGATGAATCTGGCAGATTATTAATTTGGGAAACAATCTAAATGAGATGTAGCTCAGTTGACTCAGGGTAAAATGGGAATTTTAAGGTACCAAAAGATTTGCATTTAATGAATGGCTAAGGCAGAAAACATTTAAAAAACAACAAATTTTTATTATAAATTGTGTGAAAGTAATGGTTTAATAATTATACCTTGGGTAAAATTCTAGATTATATGGATATAGCTGATAACTGGGTAGGAAAATGAGAAAAGATGTAAAAGAATGCTAAATTTATGAATACCTATTCCATAGTTCTTGACATGCATTATTAAGGAAAAATTTATTCAAACAGATTTTGGGTAATCGTAATAGTAACCATTAATAGAGAATGATAGCACTCCAAATCAACCAATTGTGGGGACATAAAAAAATAAAGAGAAAAGAAATAGAAAAAGCAGAGATTTCAAAGACTATAACAATAAGAACAAATATAATTAAGCCATATATGGCTGGCTTAAAGTTACCCATTAAATGGCACTCTAATTTTTAAGTTATTTTAAAAAGACAGTGCTAAAGTTAATAAGAAGTTAAAAATTAGGAAGATTAAAAATATACACCAAGACATACACCAATATAAACACATATAATACAAATACTAGAAAGCAAATGAATGGAAAACTGGAATTTAAGACACATTATTAAAAAGGCAATTTCAGTTTAATAAATGTCACAGAGTCAGACGACAAAATATGAAAGTCTAGAAAAATATCTGTGAGAAATTTGCAACCAAATTCAACTCTAATGGGAGAATTTAATGAACTAGTGTCAATTTTAAAGAAATATATTGAGATTATTTCTCTAAAACTATCAATTTTTTAGGAGCCTTGGAAATATTTACCAAAATGCATCATATTTGTCACAAAATACCTCAAAATTCCATGTTGGAGAATTTCAGAGGTCACAGCCATTGACCATTCAGCATAAAAAATTCCCCAGAAATTATAATTATAAAATGAAATTTGAAAATATGCAAAATTATATATGGAAAGAGGGATGTTTTATTAATCAATATTATAGGCTTGAAAACCTCAATATAAACTCTAATGGAGAGTTTCATAAGAAAGTGAAAATTACCAGAATTGCAGTTGTAAGCATTAATGTATCAATAACTTTAGAACAGCATAACAAACAATGACTCTAAAAAATGCGCTTAGTCAAAATGATTTGAAAGGCAAATTCTCTCTATCTAGGGAAATATAAAAATAATTTATGTAATAGAGTATAGAGAGTAGGTAAAAAGAGGGAAATGTTCTCCAAATACTTTTCTGATATAGATAAATCTGATCATGTTAAATTTGGCACTCATATGCTCATACACACAGAGAAAATGAACACTTTGAGTGTCATTCTGGACTGTTTGCTGTATGCACTTTAATTTAAATAATAATATTTTTGGTATACACACATGGATATCAATAAATCTTCCATAAAGTCTTAAAAGCAAAATTTCAAAATAAAACTTGAGCATATTGCATTTATCAATATAACAAAACAATAAAACAATCTGACCAAGTAGAATTTAATTCAGAATAGAAGATACTTAATAAAATTGTATTAATATAATCAATAAGATGAGTGGCCAAAAAAAATACATAAACCTGTTAATTGAAACCCACAAAAACCATTATACACAATTGAAATTTCACTCTTCCTAAAATGCTTAGCAAATTTGAAATGGGGGATATTTTAAAAATATCATTATCTTTATCAGGCCAAAAACTTACAGGTATTTAATCATAAAGCACTAGAGTAGAACGAGCTACTACTATTTGGATACTACTATTTGGTATGGATTCCATAGAGTTAGTAAAGGCAGGGAACTATACTTACAGGTAATATATGCAGCTCAGTGTCAACAGCCTTAAATTTGGCTTGCGTCACCCATTCGTGTTGGCAGGTTGTCCTCTATAGGTATTTTGTTGCTTGTTTCTATTCTCTGCTCTAGAGGATTTCCAATTAGAGTTTGCAGCAAATTTTCACTTTTAAAAAGGAAATTATTTCTAGTCATTGTTATATGGCAAGTAAAAGAGATGAAATTATAACTGTCAACAATGAGAAGAGAAATATCAGTATTAGATAATGTTAGAACATGTAAGGAAATGATAATCAACTGAATGATACATTATAAAATATACAGATATACAATATATAATGAAAACTATAGTTTCTTTATGCATCACCAATAAACAGTCAGAAACCACAATAAAAAAAATACCTTATTTTTAAAAAGCTAATGAAATGTAAAACACTCAATATTAGGATGAACATACCCCAAATCAACATGTTCAAAATCATAAGATTTTCCCTGGAATATAAAACTTGGGAAATTCTTAAAGACTGGATTGTTAGTAAGGGTCCTGGTGTGGAAGAATCAATATTTTAGACATTTTTATGATTTATATCAGTTTGCTCATTCATTCTAATTCCTTTAGGATTATTTATTGAATATGTGCTCTATATTATATACCACACTAGGAGGTGTGAATGCAATGGTCAATATTCTAGTTGGAATTTTGAAAATTTGCAAAATCTTTCTACAATGTAAAGGGAAGAATTTTTCTAAAATGTCCAGCTGGTACATGGACAGCTCAGAGATTCAAGTCTCCTGGGCATACACCACAGGTTCAATAAAAGGAACAGAAGAAGCATGTATAGAGAGGTCACATCTGAGTCTAACTCCATCACACTCAGAAGCACAAATTCTAAAGTAAATCTCACTGGCAAGGCACTGAACTCCAGAGCCATCTGCCATGACTGTTAAGACCTGGGTGTCTTGTTGCCCTCAGGAGCACCTCTACCTTGGGTTATATATATTTTAGCTGTCTCTGAGATCCTGCTGAGACATGCATAAATGCGACCCCATGGATGACCTCCTGACTCATTTTGAAGTCTCTTAGCCATATAAATTCATTTGTCTTTACCATTCCCTCCTTTTATTCAAGGTCTTTTTCTAGTTGCATCACCAGTCGGTGCTTGGTAGTAATACCTGGGCACCAGGGACGCTTATCCCCAGGAGTCATGTCCCATGATGAGGGGAAGGTAATGCATTTATATGTGAGTTTGGCTTAGTGAGTGGCTGCATTTGAGCAACATGGAGGCTCTCAGGAGCCTCTATTAGGCACCCTGCAACACTAGGCCAAGTTGAAATTTCAGGTGCAACAGGCTCATAAGCATAGTTATCAGTATCAATGGCCCATCATTTGACCATCCTTCTTCACTGGTCTTTGCCCTTGCAATGGGGGGGGGGGGGAAGGGGGAGGGGATTGTTGCTGTTCTACTGGGGAATGCAGCAGAACTCCCCAGGTTGAGAAACCAGCACTCTCTCAGTTGTTGTGTGAGTCTCTACCCGACTGTGTCAATACCCAAAGAACATCTGTACTTATCTATGCATGCCCTATATGCATGCCCCAGTGAACATCCTCCCATGCATCCCCATCAATTACAGCCCACACCAATGCTCCTCCTCTGCCATAGTTGAACCCCTCTGGGATCTAAAACTTCTTAAAAAATGAAGCCTAATATTTTGCCAAATTCAATTAACAGAAAAATGAAATTGTAATAATAGGTTTAAACATTATAAATAAAATACGTAATAATTTAGAAAAACTAAAATAGAGTAAAAAATTGGGGTATTAAAAAATGAAAAATATAAAATTTTTTTGATGTTTTGCTTTTCATCATTATAATAGATGTTGTACACCTATATGTACAGTGGCAAGGCAATTTCTTCCATTTCTTCCTCAGTATCTTACCTCTTTCTTTTTTTCTTTTTTTTCCTTATGTCTTCAAAGAAGTTTTAGGTCACAATAAAGTCACATACAGAATATAGGGTACTCCTATATACCCAACATTCTCCCCCTTTTCCCCTTTCTCCAACAATGATCTTTTACATGTCGATGTTATTTTTGTTACAACTGATGTACTAAAATTGTTACTAACCATGGTCAGCAGTTTACATTATGGTTTACATTTTAAACCGTACACTTTTATAAATTTTTGGTGAAATTTAACATGACCTGTATCCATCATTGCACAATCATGCAGAACACGTCTCTTGACCCCCAACTTCCCCCTTTTCCATCTATTTTATTCCTCTCTCCTCCCCCCCTCAGGGCCCACAGTGACAACCAAGCTTCCTGCTTGAAGGACAAGATTCATAGATACTTGCAACAATGCTGAGGGCTTGACACTCTAGTCTGTCCCTCCCCCCCCCCCCCCATTAGGAGCCACCCATGCTCTTGTGAGACACCCTCCCCTCTGTTTGAGTACATCTGGTCTCCCCAGGATGGGGTACAACATCTTCCCTCTAATTGTATGGTTCTCCACTGACTGATATAACACACCATGACAAGATGAGCACTCACACTCTCCTTAGAAACCTTCCCCAGGGGCACTCTGTACCGAATGCCCCCCATCCAACACCGTAAACCAGTAACCCTTCATTATTACATTGTCTAAAGAGTTTTCTGAACATTATATTGAGAAATATATACATGTACTAGTTATATACATATATGGTTGAGTATATACATATATAGTTGAGTATATACATATATATGTATAGTATAGCATGTTATAAAATTAGCTACATTTAAGACTATTTGAAATCTTTGATCATTTAAAAAATAATTTAAAAAATGAAAGCTTCCCAACAATAAAATGTAATGCTTAATAATTTTAAAACAATTAATGAAAAAAATGAAGGCCCCAACATTAAATGTTATAGGAAAAGCATGGGATAACGTTCTGATATGAACAATTACCCCATAAAAAACATTTAATGACGTTGAGAAGTATTTATAATAGTCAGTGAAAATAGGCACATATTAAAGAGAATATGTGATACAATCCTAGTTTTGTGATTAAAAAACTCCTATATGCATAATAATAGATACATATTCAAACATGAAAATAATGTTTGTCAGATTTAGAATTAGACGTTTTTCTTCTGATTTTGGTTTATCAAGTTTTATATATATACACACATATCTATAATCCATTTTATTTAAGTGGATATAGCAAAGATATGAAATTGCAAAGGTCAAACATTGAGATTCAACAAAAACTGTTAGTAATGTACTCCAGGCTACATTCTAGGGTATATGTTTTTCTCTAAAATGATGCATTTTAATAATTGGAGGAGGATCCTGTTTCTACAAAGACCTCAATCACATAGACCAGAATGGTTTGCTTAACACCCTGGGCTCTTACCTTAGCCTGCATTTCTTTAGGCTGTTGATAATCACAATCGAGGACAGAGTTGTGGCTGGGACCAAATGAGCTAACTCAGAGGAGGAAGTACGGCAAGCTGAATAAAGTATACTGGGCCACACATCAGAAGACAGGGATTCAGCTTTACTACTTACTAGTTTGTTTGTTGTTGTTATTTGTTTTTAGTTTGATATGTTTCGAGAATAGTAATTCTGCTTCACAAGTTTCTTTTTAAGATTGTAACAAAAAATCATTAGCAAAACCTTTTAGCCCTTCAAAGGCACTTAGAAATTAATTCGATCTGATGCTACTGATAAGCCTTTAAAGAAGAAACTTTCTTTTAAAATAGAGCTTCCAGAGTTTATTCCTCATTTGCTAATGTATTTCTTTTCTTTTCTTTATTACAGTCAATTAAAACCTATTTAAATGGAATTTTCATCAAGCTACTGTTTTGGTTTTTTTTCTCCCCTTCCCCTTGCTTCTCAAAGTTCACCAAGAGAACTTGAGATTCAGCCTGACACCATTAAAATCTGTCTCTAAGTCCTGTGGACATAACTTGTCTTCTCCTAAGTATTTAATCTTTAATATTGGAGGGCAGCGCAGATATAACAAACCTCTCTTCACTGGTCCTTGTCACTTATTAAAGTCACTTTGATAATTTACAATCATCTCAGACAGTAAAGATACCAATAAAGGGACAAAAGCCAAGAGACTTTTGCAAGTTCAAGTTAGCTTAGCTACATTAACTGAGTTATTCATTAACTTATAAAGAATGGAAGGTGTGTTTTGCACTTTGTTCGGTGAGGTGTTTCCAGTCTGTTTGAACTTCCTAACTGATGGTGTATTCAGAACTTTGATTCTGTCTGCAGGAGAACTCACCAAAACATGTGTGTCAAAGCTCCTTCTTAACTATGGACTGATATGGAACTCTGTTCAAAAAGAAAATGCCCCCAATTCTTTTTGACAAATTCCGTTGCAGTATGAAAATTGACACTAAAGTTCACAACCATCCTGGCATTAAGTATACAAAAAGAAGTTCAAAGATGCAATCAGGAAAGGGGCGAACATCCAGCAATAGTGAGGATATTATCAGTAAAAATCAGGGACTTACAATTGGTAAAATTCTTTCATATGTTCAATTTAGTTTATTATAAAATCCAGTGAATTCAGGGTTATGTTGGTTAATATTTATGGCATATAAGCTATTTTGAGGTATTCTGCTCAGCACTTTTTATGTATTAACCCGTTCAATACCATGAACATTATAAGTCTTGCTTTCCAGGTAAGGAAATGAATATACAGAAAGGAGAGGCAATATGACCAAAGTCACAAGGCTGCAGAGTGCCTGAGCCAGGACTCAAACCTAGAGCAAGGAGGTGGGGACAAGATTATTACCCTAATGGCTGGCACAAAAATTACTTCCAAGGAGAAAACCATTGTATGAGAATGTCTTGCTTGAAAAGTAGGTGAGTAGGTCTGTAGACTATCAGAGAAGAATTTGGACTTCTTGATGCTATAGGGAAGCAGGAGTGGTGGGAGGAAAAATGAACTGGGTAAACCTGAAACGTGTTTAATATGTGATGGACATCCTCAACGCCAATCAGTATAGCCTGCTAAATTTATTAATGTGGTCTTGGTTTGTTTGTTTTGTTCAAAAAAACAGTGCTTGGTATTATTATGGCAACTCAGGATGAGGGATTATCATCTTAAAGTCACAATGTTGGAAAATGAATTACGATTAATACAATTTGACAACTAAAGAAGTTGAGTCGTAGAAAGAACATTCCCACGGCCACAACACTGGTCAGTGTTCCAGTCAGGATTGAATCCACAGAAGTCTGAGTCCAGAGTCTGCATAGTGAAGAGTTATAAAATATGACCTCTCCAAAATGGTGGATTCTTACTCTTTTTAGTGAATAAAGGAAACATTTCTTTGACCCATACAGGGGAAGAAGTCCTAGTCCTCGGCCAAAAGATGATTTCCCAGTGACAAATGGAACTGAGGGTAATAAATAAATTTCATAAAACTATATTGAAAAAAATTTAGCACACCTGAAAATTACCTAGTTTGCATATTTTTTCATAGCATGAGATTTCAAAAAAAAATTCTGTAATGAAATCTGCATATAAGCAGCTGACTGCACAAGTTGATTGGACTGGATAAAGAAGAAAGGGAAGCAGATGTGGCTCAACTGGTTGTGTGCTTGCCTACCACATGAGGGTCCTGGGTTCAGTCCTGGTGTTTCCTAAAGAAGAAGAGCAGATGCCACACCCCACCACAACAAGCAGACACCTAAATGACCAGATGTCACAAACCAGCAGATGTCACAGCCCGTGCGGAGCAAATGTGGCTCAGACTATTGGGCACTCGCCTCCCATGTGGGAGGTTCTGGGTATGGTTTCCAGTGCCTCCTGGAGAAGGTGAGCAGACAGATAAAAGAACCATCTGGGGGAGGAGGCATAAATAAAAAAATTAAAAATAAAGTACATAAATGTCTTTTTTTTTTTTTTTAAAGAGAGAAATGGAGGGGAAAGTAGAAAAATAAAAGGGATAAAATCTGGAGAATTCTTTACATTTGGAGTCATGGCATTCAAAATCCATCCCAATTGTTCAGGGAAAAGGAATAGGAATTGAAAACTGAATCTGATTTGGGGGACTAGCTCCATATCCATTGTGAGAGTTCTTCATAGTGACATTTGGTGCCTACAACATTGATACATTAATTAAAGGCTGTAGTTACTGAGAATAGACATTGCACACTCTGGAAAATAAACAGAGTTTCCTGGAGAAAGGCAGAATAGAACTGCTCATAACCAACATGTGGCAAGACACATCCCTCAATAGTAATGTGAGAAACACCAAGTATTTCTTACCTTCAAACACCTCTGGTGCTGAATCTTTTATGAGTATTTCTTGTTGCTTGATCCCAAGAGGTATGCCATAGTAGAATCTTTATGCTCACCCTAAGCAGCATTTAAACCCATGTTTAAATCCATGTTCTATTACAATATATTGGAGACAATTAGAAACATTCCTGCCTGTGATAATGCTGCACATTTTTTACGAAGAATGTAAAATGACCTCTCAATTTTCAGTTTTCTTCTCTGATAAATAATCTAATGTTCTTTTATCTTTCCTCAGAGGTCTCCTTTTCCCAGATTTAATCAATTTTGTTGTTTCCATCTGTACCCACTTTAATTTTTCTTATCCCTTTTAAAATATGTACCTCCAAATAAAATACAGTAGTAACAAAATTGGAATAATTCTAAAATACATATTGATTTGTTATTGGAATTTGTATCTTTATTAGTATAAGGTAACATATAAGAAATGGTGGTAAAGGCAAAAAGGAAAATGGGAAAACTTAACTGCCATCATAAAAAATATTTTTGGATTAAAAAAATGTAGATCTAAGTAGTGGAATTTGCCCTAAAGAAAAATTTGAAAAATGCATAACATTGTGAGAAAACGGCAATTATGGTATTTAAATAAATAAATGAAGAACACAAAAATTATATCTACAATATGATTACAATTGCAAATATATGCTTGCATATAAATATGCAAGAACTAAAAAACGAACATATATGGGGAACTTTTTTCTTAAAATAGCACACATTTCTGCATATTATTTAACAATTTTAATTTCTCTGATTTTAGCCGCACTATGTGTGCAATAAGTAAAACTTACAATTCAAAAAAACTATCTGGAGAGTAAGAGGGGGATACTTAGGATAACTAATAATGTGATAACATTAAGGATAGTAAAAAACTCAAAGTGCATACACATCTGTGCAATCCTAAAGTATGTAATAAATCCAACAGAGATCACCTTCTTTTACTACTCATGCTTGTGATGTATAGAATATGAAATAATAAAGTCCCTTTAAGTATTCTGGGAACTGCCCTATTCCACAAGTCAAAATGGCAATAAAAAATAAAGAGAAAGTAGGCTCAGAATCACAGAATTTCAGGTCAAGGAACACCCCTAATGATCACCTAGTCTAACACTCTAATTTTATAGATCCAATTTAGAGGATTAAATTTTCCAGGGTGATTATCAATGACAGTGCCCCATTTGAGAACTTAACTAAACTTGGTCCTTGTAAATCAAGACAGAAGATGCAGTTATGTTGGAAAGACTTGTGGAAAGTCCTACTGTCTGATGGCTTGGACCCCTGCTTCCTGCATGTTAAACCAACAGACTTTTTGAGAGAGCTGTATGAACAAAACTACTGTCAAACTGGAATAAAAGGAACATGGAAAGGAGAGACTGAAGAGGAAATGACTTTGAGAGGAAAACCATGGGAGCTGAGATCTGGAATTAAGACATCACCTTGGGCCAAGAGAGGAACCCTATCAATGTGTACAGGGAGAGTGAATTTGCCCTAGCAGTTGAAGAGGGCGGATGTTCCTACCCAAAGTTTGGGAAGAGTTTTGCCACCCCAGGGTACAGAGAGGGTGGAGCACATTCCTTAAGGATTAGGGCTGTTCCCCTCTTAACATAGATGTGGAATGGACACAACCAATCCAAGGTCCACAGGATGGAGGAATAGAGTAAGGATTAGAGTGGACTTACTAATATTCTATTCATGAACAATTGTGGTTAGTAATTGAATAAAATGTGGTATTGGTGTGGAAAAGTAGGCATGGTGGCTGCTGGGTGTGGGGAATGGAAGGAAGAGATGAGATGTGAAGGCGTTTTCGGGACTTGGAGTTGTTCTGGGTGGTGCCACAGGGACAATTACTGCACATTGTAGATCCTCCCATGGCCCACTGGATGGAACATGGGAAAGAGTGGGCTATGATGTGGACCATTGACCATGAGGTACAGCGATGCTCAGATGTATTCACCAAATGCAATGGATGTGTCATGATGATGGGGGAGAGTGTTGCTGTGAGGGGATGGGTGGGGTGGGGGGTTGCGGGGTGTGTGGAGACCTCATATTTTTTTAATGTAATATTTTTAAAAAATGAATTTAAAAAAAAGTATTAGGGCTGTTAGGGTCAGAACCCCACAGGTTTGAGAGGGGTGGACCTGTCCCCCATGGATTAGGGAAGACCAGGTGGTCAACCCATTGCTCTGAGAGGGTTGAACCTGTATGCCAAAGGTTAGGGGGAATATTGTCTTCACGTCACTATACTAGGGGGGCTAAGACTCTAACCCAAGTTTGGGTAAAGTGTGGCAATCACCCAACACTCTTGGCAGGTGAGGCCTGGAGCTTGTTTGACACCCAGATACTTGATGAGTGTGGAACCAAGAAAATGGCCATTGGGTAAGCATGTAGAAAGGGTGGGTTCCAAATAAAGACGAAGAAATTTTTAAAAAAAGAAAGAATGGGTGGGTTCCCATAAGGCATGAAGGAGAAGAAACCATCATCTTATGAATGACTCTCAGACTTTGAAATTGAATAGAGGAAGCCCTGCAGGGCTCCAAAGTTCTTATTGTAATGAAAATGTTTATCCTTTGTCTGTCCATTTATGTATTGGAGCAGATAAATTGCTTTGCAAGTTTCAGAGGTTTATAGCAGACAGGACTTTGCCCCAAGACAAACTATATTTCTTTAAATTGATTGTGATGTGATTTAGTACTTGCATTGTTACTGATTTAAGGTTGTTGTTTTTTAAAAAATATTGTAATGTCCTTTTGGAATCCAGAGGGTGGAGTATAGCAGTTTGATATAGTTATGTATTCCAAAAATAGATATTGGATTATGTTTGTAAACTGATCTATACCTGAGCATGATTAAATTATGATTAGGGCCCTGATTGAGCCACTCAGTAGAACAGAGTTGAAGGTTTTTGATGTTGGAGTTTTGATGTTGGAGTTTGATGCTGAAATCTTAAGCTGGAGCCTTGGGAAGTAGACACACAGAGGAAAGAGAAGCAAGCCCCAGGAAGAGAGGAACCCAGGAAGCCTGAACTCTTGCAGATGTCGGCAGCCATCTTGCTTCAACTTGTGAAAATAGACTTTAGTGAGGGAAGTAACTTATGCTTTATGGCCCAGTATCTGTAAGATCCTACCCCAAATAAATACCCTTTAGAAAGGCCAACAGACTTCTGGTATTTTGCATCAGCACCCCTTTAGTTGACTAATACAATAAGGTTCATAGTTACATGCAATAATATTGAGGGCTTGGTGTATAGATCTGTTTTCCTTTATTAGGCACTGCTTATGTTCTTGAGAGATTCTTGCCCCTCAATTTGAGAACATTGCAGGACTCCATAGGATGGGAGTTTAATGTTTTCTTATTTATTGTGTACATCTACATCCACTGAGATGAAATACTATTACAAGAAGAACACTTACTTATTTCATAGAGGTCTGCACCAGGTGCACCCTAACCTGTATATCTCCCCACCTCTGATACCTGCTCTAGTAACCCTCCCCTGTCATATTTACCAGAAGAACACTTTCACCATTGTAGAATTTAACCACAGACCTACAAATCCCCTGAGTTCACCTGTTCCTTCTTTTGGCCCTCCCCCCAGTTCCATGATAGTTCAACCCAAGCCCCCCCTCACTTCCCCTCACATTCCAGCCCTATCAAACCCAATCACATCACTGCCCCACTATCACCCCATCCACTGTCCATCCACCCCCTTTCACCTTATCATAGATTTTGCTACATTGAACATCAGCCCAGCATCTTCTATTCCCTTTCTGTCTCCTGATAACCTATCTTTCAGACTCTAGCTCTGTAAGTCTGCTCAATTTGCTTAAGTCTTATCAGTGAGGTTACATAATATTTGTCCTTCAAGACTGGCTTACTTCACTCAACATTAGGTCTTCAAAATTCATCCATGTGGTCCCGTGAGTTAATACTGCATTCTTTCTTATGGCTGAGTAATATTTCATTGTATGTATATACTACAATTTGCTTATCCATTCATCTGTTGATGAACACTTGGGTTGCTACCTTTTTGCAATAGTGAATAATGTTGCCATGAACATTGGTGTACATATATATCTGTTTGTGTTCCTGCTTTCAATTCTTCTGAGTACATAACCCTGAAGTGGGATTTTTGGATCATATGACAGTTCTATAGTCAGTTTCCTCCACAGTGGCTGTACCATTCTACATTCCCACCAGCAGTGGATTAATGTTCTTTTCCTCCACATCCTCTCCAACACTTGTAGTCCTGTTTTTTTAATGTCAATGATTGTAATAGGTATAAGGTGATATCTTATTGTAGTTTTGATTTGCATTTCCTATAGCTAGTGATGTTGAGCATCTTTTCATGTGCTTTTTAGTCATTTGTATTTCGTCTTTGGAGAAGTGTCTATACAAATCTCTTGACCATTTTTTAAATGGTTTGTTTGTCTTTTTATTTTCAAGGTGCAGGACTTCTTTATATATCCTGGATATTATGCCCTTATCAGATAAATATTTACCAAATATTTTCTTCCATAGAGTAGGATGCCTTTTCACTTTCTTGACAAACTCCTTTGAAAAACAAAAGTTTTTAATTTTGAGGAGGTCTCATTTATCTATTTCATCCTTCATTGCTCATCCTTTGGGTGTTGAGTTTATGAAACCATTTCCAGCTACAAGATCAGGTAGATCCTTCCCTGGTTATCTTCTAGGATCTTTTGGTCTTGGTTCTTATATTTAGATCTTTGAACCATCTTGAGATGGTGATACTCTCTCCTTCTTTTTGTTATGGATATCCCTTCTCCAAGCACCATTTGTTGAGGCCATTCTGTTACAGTTGAGTGGGCTTGTTGGCCTTGTCTAATATCATTTGACTGTATATGCGAGAACCTATGTCAGAAGTCTCAAATCTGTTCCATTGGTCAGTATGTCTAGCCTTGTGTTCATACCATGCAGTTTTGACCACTGTAGATTTGTAGTATGCTTTAGAGTCAGGTAGTGTGATTCCTCTAATTTCATTTTTCTTTTTCAATATGTTTTTGGCTACTGAGAGCCCATTGGCTTTCCAATAAATTTCATAATTAGCTTTACCAATTCTGTAAAAAATTCTGTTGTAATTTTTATTGGGATTGCACTAAATCTGTAAATCAATTTGGGTGTTTCCAATCCATGAACATAGAATATTCTTCCATTTGTTTAGGCTTTCTTTGATTTCTTTTAATAACACTGTGTAGTTACCTGAATACAAGTCCTTCACTTCTTTAGTTAAGTTTATTCCTAGGTATGTGATTGTTTTAGTTGCTATTGTAAATGGAGTTTTTCTTCATTTCCTCCTCAGATTGCTCATTATTGATATATGGAAATGCTACTGATTTTTGCATGTTGATCTTAAATCCTGCCCCTTTACTGAACTCATTTATAAGCTCTAAAAGCTTTTTTGTAGATTTCTCAAGGCTTTTTATATATAGGATCATGTCTTTTGCAAATAGTGAAATTTTACTTCTTCCTTTCCAATTTGAATGCTTTTTATATCTTTTTCTTGCCTAAGTGCTCGAACAAGTACTTCTAACACAAGTTAAATAAGAGCAGTGACAGTGGGCATTCTTGACTTGTTCCAGATCTTAGAAGGAAAGCTTTAGCATTTCACCATTGAATATGATGTTAGCTGTGGCTTTTTCATACATTCCATTTTTCATACTGAGCAAATTTCCTTCTATTCATATCATTTGAAGTGTTTTTATCAAGAAAGGATGCTGTATTTTGTCAAATGCTTTTTCTGCATCAATAGAGATGACCATGTGAAGAGAGCAGACAATTGGTAGGTGAAAGGGGAGAAAAATAAATGAAAAATTAATCTTAAAAAAAGAAAAAAGAATGAGTTAGGTAATATTCCCTCCACTTTTATTTTCTGGAAGTGTTTTAGAAAGATTGGTAGAATTCACTTCTAAAGTCATCTGGTCTTGGGCTATTCTTTATTGGGAAGGTTTTTGATGATTAATTCAATCTTCTTACTTGTGATTGATCTGTTGAGTTATTCAAATTCTTCTTTCACCAATGTTGACTGCATGTGTGTTTCTAGAAATTTGTAAATTTCATCTAAGTTATCCATCAGGTTGTCATACAAATTTTCAAAGTATCCTTTTATGATGCACTATCTTCAGCATCACTACTTCTTTCCTCTGCCTGTTCAAATCTGTTGCCATGTGCTTCTAGCATATTTTTGATTTCTTGCTTTGTGCCATTCATCACCATCAGATTTGTTATTTTTTATACATGCTTATGTTTTCTTCAGTATGTTCCCCCAGAGATAATATCCTTTATCTCTTCCTTCACATCCTTAAGTTGATTCATGATATTTGTTTGGACATCTCTGATTAGTTGTTCTATGTCCTGCATCTCATCCTGTTTTTTAGTTTGCTCGTTAGACTGGGCCATGTTTCCTGTTTCTTGGTATGGCCTGTAATTTTTTTTATGCCTATGAATCTAAATATCTTGATGGGCTTATTCAGATGGTTAGTTTCTTTTTCTAATCTAGGGTTTTATTTAATTTGTGTGTATGTGTGGTAAGATTACTTTTTGAAACTTAGCTCCTCTTGTTTTATATCCTTGTGTGTTCCCTTGAAAAAATATTAAGACCATAGAAAAGAAAACAGTGAAGAAGAGAAGAAGAAGAATAGTAATAATAATTTTTAAAAAGAGATAGAAAAAGAACCATGCAAGAGCCAGGGAAAAAATTAAGTAATAGAGTGAAAAATCATAAAAAATACAAAGGAATAAAAAATTTTTTAAAAGTGAAATAAAAAAATGAAGCAGGAAAAAATAGAAAAATAAAATAAAATTAAAGATTGGAAAGAGGTGAGGAGAAGAAGGAGAAGGAAAAAGAGAAAAAGGAGAAGGAGGGAGGGAGGGAGAAGGAGGAGGAGAAGAAGAAAAAGAAGAAGAATGAAGATCAAACAAGAAAAAGTTGAATGAAAGAAAAGCAACAGAAGAGGAAAAAATGAAAGAAAGAAAAGAAAAGAACTAAGGAGGAAAAAATAAGGAAAATTTAAAAAGGAAACAGAGAAAAGACAATAAACATAGAGCAAAATATCAACCCAGGAAAAACAGATTGACTCTTAGGCCCCTAGGAACCATCTCTTGCTGCTGATACTTATCAGTCAATCGCCCTGTAGCCTGCTCTCCACAGGTAAGCTACCGAGTTTTACCAAATAAAATAAAGAAAAAAAAAGATAAAAAATAATAATAATAACATCAAAAAACCTCAAACAAAAATATCTCAATCTATAAGTAACCTGTCATAAAGTGCTGGATACCTCACAACCAGTTGATCACTCTCTGGATCCTTTCTCTTAGGGGGTTCCGAGAACCAAACCAGGGACCTAGTGCATGCATGGCATGTGTTCCCACACCAAGCTATACCCACTTCACAGCTTAGCTAGGCTTCTGAAAGCTTAACACTTCTCCCTGCTTCCTTTCCCTCAAGTGAGCTTGGCTTCTAACAGTTTGCTGTCTATCTTCTCTCTTCGGCTGGTTTTGTGCTGTACTCCACCTATCCTTCAACTGATGTAGTTCCATTGTCTCCTTGAGTGCCTGGGAATGACAGTCTGCCTAGTCACATTTCCCCTCCCCTCTCCTTGGGGATGGTTCAGCATTGCCTGGGTATTTTTTGAGATTAAAAGGGGGCTCAGCTGGCCAAATTCACTGAAGAGAAACCACACTCTGCCCTCTACCAGACCCTCTTTTCCTCACAGAGAGGAGAATGTTCTTTTCACTCAGTTGGCTGCAGTGAGCCAGGGATTTTACTGAAGCTATTCATCTTGATGAGTGGGTATATGTGCCATTCCCAGACACTGGGGCAAGTAATTCATCGTTTTACTTTGGCCTCTTTGTCTCTCATCCCTCTCCCTCCTGGATGATGCGCAGGACCCTCTTGGTCTGCAGATCCCCAAAGCAGTTCACTCAAATAGCTTTTGCCTTTCCTTCATTGTTTTTGTGAGAGAGTTGAGCTCTGCCTACCTACTTGGACTCCATAAACCTGAAAGTCTCTCCATTTTTCTTCTTACAATGATGAGAAAGTTCAGAAGGAAGCTACAAAATATTCAAGGAGATTATTTTTCCAAAATTGGAGACATATTCTAGAAGATGTTTAAAGTTAGGGTTGCAGAACCTATATTTTGAACTTAGGATAATATCACTATGTAGCTTCTGAATTTGTTAACTACATTAACCTTAGAAAGGCTAACTTAATATGTACTGAGGTATAATATTGTTGGTCAATTACTTAAAGAAGTTAATGGGTTTTCTGGACCTTAGAGGAATGAGAAGGATGAGGATTCAAGCAACTGTGAAGAATATGTTTACTCTGTGATTTAAGAAAATTGGATTGAAGTTTGGCAAGTTATATCCTCTAGTCAACAAATGAGCATTTGAGATAGAAATTAGTGGAGATTCATTCTCGGCAACAAAATGAGTAATACAGTCACATATAGAGATTGTTGAATTTGTGGGCACCTCAGATCTAGCCAAATTTTCAAACAGGTTATATATCTAAAAGATATTGGGCAAAGTGGTAGGTATGGATATATGTGAAAATGCTAATAGAGGAAGTAAAACAGTGTTAAGACACATGTATCAATTAGGGAAGATTTTTACTTCAAGTAACTTAAAATATGTCTATAGTGACATAAATTAGGGGATAATTTTCTCATATTATCAGTAATCCACATAGCTCAACTTCTCAACAATTTCAAGGCTCATGTCACTGATATTCTCTTGAGGGTTGTTGGAAGAATGCTGAAACTCCAGCCATCATGTCTGCATTATAACAGGAATAAGGAAGAATGAGAAGTGGGGCCTCTGTATTCAGAGGGCTAAAGTTTTCCAGGCAGTCATAGATTAGTTGTCTGCATTTCATTGACTAAAGCTGCTTCTTGTGGTCATCTCAAGCTGCAAAGTAAGTATGGAGAAGGGATTTGGAATCAGCGTTGATGTCAGTGAACAGCATCTGCCCCATGACTCTTTGGACATGTCTTAGTTCTGCCTTAGCTGCCATTACATACCATACAGTGGGTTGGCTTAAAAAACAGGAAGTTATCAGCTCATGCTTCAGGGGCCAGAAGTCCAAATCAAAATGTTGGCAAGACCATGTAGCAGCAGTTTGCTATTACTGATGAATTCCAAAAAGAAATATTGGATTATGTTTGTAATCTGATCTGTACCTGGGCATGATTGAGTTATGGTTAGGGCATTGAGTCCCCATCGCTTGGTGGGTGGGAACTCACAAATGAAAGGCATGGCAAAGAACAGAGTTGGGGATTTTCTGATGTTGGAGTTTGATGCTGAAGACTTAAGCTGGAGCCCCAGGAAGTCAGCACACAGAGGAAAGAGAAGCCAGCACCAGGAAGGAAGGAACCCTTAACCCAGAGAAAAGCAAGCCCCAGGAATGTAGGAACCCAGGAAGCTTGAACCATCACAGATGTAAGCAACCATCTTGCTCTAAATAGACTTTGGTGAGGGAAGTAACTTATGCTTTATGGCCTGGTATCTGTAAGCTCCTACCCCAAATAAATACCCTTTATAAAAACCAACCAGTTTCTGGTATTTTGCATCAGCACCCCTTTGACTGACTAATACACATGCTTTCTCTTGGGTTCTGAAGTGTTCTGGAGCTGGATGCTCACAGTGTTTGTGGTCCCATGGCTTTCCCATTACATAGTGATGCCATCTCCTTTTTTTTTCAGGTTCCTGGGGTCTTCCTGCTTTTCTTTGTGGCCTTCTCTGACTCTGACTTCTGGTTTCTTTCTCTTTATAAGATTTGCAGGTATCCGATTAAAACCAAACCTCATTCAGCTGGGCCACATCTTAACTTAAAATAACTTCTTCAAGAGATCCTATTTACAATGAGTTCATACACAAGAATGTGGGTTGAGATTAAGAATATGCCTAAATTAGGGTGCAAAATTCAGTGTGCCCCTAGGGGATATATGCCAGGGGTTATATGTTAGAAATAAGGAAATGGCCTAGTTACTATAAAGATAATTTTCACCCCATTAGTTCATGACAGCACATCATTGCAATCTTAGGCTATTGCTTTAATTTGGAGAGGTAGCTCACAAAAGATATGGGGAGCTCTATATGAATCTGTCTGCATGGATTTGCATTTTGAGTTTCTGGGGATTTAAATAAATTTTTCAAATGCCCTTGAAACTATACTCTTCTTAATTACTTCTCAAATTGTATATCAAATTAATTTCCATATTACTTTTACATTATTTTTAAAAAGGTGTTTTTATGTCAAATCTTTAACCAGTTCCTGCTCATCTAGTTAATTTGTTCACAATTGTTTATTCCAAATTGTGTTATAAGAATGAGGCAGATATAGATGGAACATAGTGCATATTCTTTTTCAAGTTTAAGACTTCTTTTTAGGATAGAATTACAGTATCTATGTTTTTGCCTTAATTTGAGTTAATCATATTCCACAATAATATTTCTCTCTTTTTCAATCAATTTTACTCCTATATTTTCAGCATGAAATGATGGAGCATATTATGTAGTTTTCTCTGTTAGATGGAGAGATTGAAATAACATCATATATATCATAATTCACCAGGTAACTGGCATCAGGGAGTCCAAGAAGATGGGTGGAGAAGATGAGAAGTTTATAAGACTTCAGTTTACATTCTGTGGGCACATGTCCTGGGCTTTGGAATCTCAAAGCCTGACAATAAATGACCCTTCTGACCACAATCCTACAGTTTATATATTAGAATTCTGTTCCAATGGTCTTGCTAAAAATCAAAGTAAGGATTCAGGCTGAAAAGTGTTATAGAATGGAGTGGAGCATCAGGGAAGCAGTCAATGGTCAGTCCTTTAAGATAGAAGCAATATGGCATAATGTCCCATTTCTTTGTATGATAGAGAAAAAGTGGCATGATGTTTCTTTTAAAGTAAATGTAGCAACGTATAATGGAAAGAACAAGGGCTTTGGAATTTGTTTCTCAGGTACATTGTGTGATAATTGTCTGATGGTCAAATAACTGGACTTCAGTTTCCTTTCCGAGAGGCTTGAGAAATTTATAAAGGCATTTCAAGATTTGTTCAAGGATCAGAAGAAAACGAGTTAAAATATTTATCATAAGGACAGTGCAATATTAAGTGTCACTTTTGACCACCCCTGTATTCTTCATTTCTTGTAAGTTTTTAAACATACTCACTTTTAAGTTTACCCATGGCAACAAGTTTAATTTCATGAGACAACTTAACTACAAAATTGACCTGATGTTGAATCTCCACAGCTATTCCACTCCTTAAATTCCTCCTGACTATTCATGTGTTTGTACCAGAGCTGCATATATATGATAGTCTGGTGTCTTCTGGTCCCAGCAGATGGGGGGAGCAGAGATAAGAGGAAGGCAACCAGGGACTTTGGTTTTTATTTTTATTTTTAATCTAAACATCGTTACAAGCACTAAAAATCAAGGGTGCTGTCTAACTCACTTTACATCATTTCCTTTTTTAAAAATATACTTTTAAGTTTTTTAAAAGGATATTTAGATTACTCAAATGTGACATAAAAAATATAGATTTCTATATGCCCCACCCCTCCACCCCTCCTACATTTTCCCACATTAACAACATCCTTCATTAGTGTGGTACATTTGTTACAATTAATGAACACATTTTTGGGGCATTGCCACTAACCTATACGCATGATTATAGTTTACATTGTAGTTTACATTCTCTCCTGTGCAATTTTGTAAAATAGATATACAAAATTTATAATGGCCTGTATCTGTCATTGCAGTGCCATTCAGGACATTTCTCAAGGCCTGAAAATACCCCCATATTATACCTGTTTTTCCTTTTCCTGCCCCTCAGAAATTCCAGTGGCCACTGCCTCCACATCAGTGATAAAGTTTCCTCCACTGCTATAATCATGATAAGTCTATAGTAGAATAACAGTTAGTCTACTCTAGTCCATTGTTCATTTCCCAATCCTAAGGATTCTGGGATGGTGATACCCACTCAACCTTTAATTGAGAGGGAGCTTAGATACCATGGGGCAGATGGATGGAACGATATTGCTTGCAGTTGTAGATTCTCTCTGTTCCGTGGGATGGTCATTGTCCATCATCATCTCCTTTTTAGTTGTCCTAGGTGAGTCCAATAAACCAGAGAGTAGGTGTTGCAACTCTTTTGAGATTCAGGGTCCAGATGGCACATGGGCAGTCCAAAGATTCAAGTCTCTTGGACATACACCTATCAACTCTAGTACAAACTATAGGGTCAAACAGAAGAGGCAGAAGAGCCATGTGTAGGGAAACCACAACTGAGTCCAACTTTGTCACACTGGGGAGCATAAATTCTGAACTAGGGTACACTGGCAAGGCACCAAACTCCTGAACTAGCTGCCCTGCCTATATTGTCTGGATGTCTCCTGAGCCCTTAGGAGCCCTGCAATCTGAGGCAATATTTACTTTGGTAGTCAATGAGATCCTGCTGAGATGTGCATAAGTGTAACCTCTGGAATGACCTCCTGACACACTTTGAAGTCGCTTAGCCATATAAACTCATTTGTCCTTACCCTTTCCCCCTTTTGGTCAAGGTCTTTTTCCAGTTGCATTGCTAGTTCATATTTGGTAGTAATTCCTTGGTGCCAGAAGGCTTATCCCCAGGAGTCATGTCTCATGCTGGGGAAAAGGAAATGCATTTGTATTCTGAGTTTGGCTTAGACAGTGGCCATATTTGAGCAATAAGAAGGCTCTTAGGAGGTAACTCCTAAGTACCCTATAATACGCTAAGTTCAATTTCCAAATAAATATGTATGTGTGTGTGAATATATATATATATATATTTCTGAGCAGACACTAGGTTATGCTTCAGTAGCATTCTGCTGGTTCAACAATCCAGGCTGCTATTTTTCTATTATGGTCCCACCATCTCATCAACTTTTTCCACAGTTATTGCTGCAGGGAAAAAAAATGCAGTATTAAGAATCAGAAAATAAGTGCTAATTGCTCCTAAGTGGCACATGCTGCTTTAATTCTTTTTAAATCATTGGCCAGGAGTTATCACATGATCTATGTAACTTCTAGCAGTCAAGAAAATAAAACCATCCTGTGTGCCTACATTAAAGAAGAACTCAGTATTAGTAAGCAGTACCTAATTTTACCCTCTACAGACTTACTAAAACACTCACGCAATTAAAAAATATCACTTTTGCCCATTAAATCATTTGAGAATTTAGATTTGCAGTATTATAAGTTAAATCTCATTAGTTCTATGAGTGCTGCTGTTGCTGCTTACCTACTGATCAATCATGTACTGAGCTCTTCTGTGAGCCACTCCCCATGCTAATAGCTTTACAACTGTTATATGACTTAATTCTCACTTCTATTCTATGAGGAAGGCATTGCTATCTCCATCTTACCAGTGAGGAAGCTGAGACTTACAGAGGTTAAGGAACATACCATGGTCACACATCTAATATGAAATAAGGTTATGTTTAAGTAGAGCTCTATCTGATTCCCAAGTCTCAATTTGACTGGTAGAATGAAGAGAAAAATTATTTAGATTCTGAAATCTTGTTAATTTAGGATTAGTTGCCTTATTAAAAGTTAAGGACTGATGAGAAAGTTACCTAACATTTCTTAAAGTTTTTTTTTTTTTAATAAAAAGTATCCATAATGTAGTAATTTAAAACATTATTTTGGGGGTTCAAATTTATTTAACAACTTGGAAAATGATATCTCTTCCCAATGTGCTCATAAACAATCACATCCAGAATATAAACACTATTTCCAAATATGATTTTTTTTTATTCTGAATTTTCATGCAAAAAATAATGGCTAGAGAAGTGACTGTGGCTCAGTCAGTTGGGCTCCCATCTATCATATGGGAGGCTCTGGGTTTTCATCCCTGGTCCTGGGTTTGCATTCCAGGGCCTCCTTGTGAAGGCAGGCTCACCCGCACGCTGCAAAGAGCCACCCGTTCCGCAAGAGCGGTGGAGTGCTGCCCGACTCATAAGTGCCACAGAAAGTTGACTCAGCAAGGTGATGCAACAAAAAAGAGACAAGCAAAAAACACAAAAGAACACAGCAACAGACACAGAGAGCAGACAGCAAGCAAGCCGCAAGGAGAGGAGGGGAAATAAATAAAATAAATTCAGACACAGAAGAATGCACAGTGAATGGACACAGAGAGCAGATAGCATGCAAAAAGTTGCAAGGGGGGGATTAAATAAAATGCCTAGTTTTTGGGAAAAAAAACTTATGCAAATAAAACAAACCTTACTTAAGCACAAAGTTAATTTTGTTGAGCAGACTGCTGGTGTTGGTTGATAAGTAGCAGACTGAAATTGTGGCCTGATTTGGATTTGATAACATGCATGACATGTAAGACATTTCATCAATTTAGGCTTGAAATGTTGATGGTGACAAAGTTGTAACTGTGTTCACAATGTTGGTAATAACAGTAAAGAGATGCAGGGTTTTTACAGCTTGCCTTGTCTTAAGAGGTGTGGTGGGTTAAATTGTGTATCTCAACTGAAAGCCATGTTATTTTTTAAAAATGTATTTTTTATTTATTTTTAAAAGATACATAGATCATACAAAATGTTACATTAAAAATATATAGGGGATTCCCATATGCCCCACTCCCCACACCCCCCACTTTTCCCATATCAATACCTTCTTTCATTAGTGTGGTGCTTTCATTGCAGTTGATGAATACCTTTTGGAGCACTGCTACACAGCATGGATTATAGTTTATGTTGTAGTTTATACTCTCTTCCAGTCCATTTGGCAGGTTATGGCAGGATATATAATGTCCTCCATCTATCCCTGTAGTATCATTCAGGATAACTCCAATTCCTGAAAATGCCCCATACCACACCTCTTTTTCCCTCTCCCTGCTTTCAGCAACTCCAGTGGCCACTATCTCCACATTCGATGTAATTTCTCCCATAGCTAGAATCACAGTAATTCTATAGTAGAATACCAGTAAGTCCACTCTAGTCCATATTTTATTCCCCAATCCTGAGGACTCTGGGATGATGATGCTTATTCCATCTCTTAATTGAGAGGGGTCTTTGATCCCACATGACCAATGGATGGGACTCTCCTGCTTGCAGTTGTGGACTCTCGTGCTGTTTTGGTGTGGTGATTGTCCATCCTCACCTCTTTGTTAGCTGTCCTAGGTGAGTGCAATGAACTGGAGAGTAGGTGTCACAGTTCTGCTGAGGCTCAGGGCCCAGCTGACACATGGACAGCCCAGAGATTCGAGTCTCCTGGACATACACCTACTAACCCCAGCACAAACTGCAGATTCAATAAAAGGGACAGAAGAGGCATGTGTAAGAATTCACATCTGAACCCAACTCCATCCCACTTGGAAGCACAAACTCCAAAGTTGGGCCCACTGGTGAGGCACCAAACTCATGGAGCCATCTGCCATGACCATAGGACCTGGGTGTCTCTATAGACTTCAGGAGCACCACTATTTGGAGTTGTATCTATTTTGGCCATCTGTAAGATTTTGCTGAGACATGCATAAGTGCCACCCCTCTGAGGAACTCACAACTCATTTTAAAGACTCTTAGCCATATAAACTCATTTGTCTTTACCATTTTCCTCTTTTATTCAAGGTCTTTTTCCAGTTGCATCACCAGTTGGTGCTTGGTAGTGCTCCCTTGGTGCCAAGGACGTTCATCCCCAGGAGTCATGTCCTATGCCGGGGGGAAGGCAATGCAGTTTGGCTTAGAGAAGGGCCACATTTGAGCAACATGGAGACCCTCAGCGGGTACCTCTTAGGTACCCTAAGACACTAGACCAAGTTGAAATTTCAAGCGCAAAAGGCTCATAAACATAGTGGTCAGTATCAAGGGCCCAACAATGGAACATCCTTCTTCACTGGTCATTGCCCTGGCTCTTGGAGGATTGTTGCTGTTCTATTGGAGAATGCAGCAGAGCTCCCCAGGATGGGAATCTGGCACTTCATCAGTTGTTGTGTGAATCTCTACTCTCTGTGGCAATATCCAATGAACATCCAAACTTATCTATATATCCTATACGCATGCCCAGGTGAACTCTCTCCCTTCCATCACCCATCAGAAAGGTATGTTTTTAATCATAGTCTGTGTACCTGTGTGTGTGTGTGTGAACATATTTATAAATAAGACTTTTCTGAAGATTAAAGTGTGGCTAATGGATAGGATGGGTATTAATCCATATTACTGGAGTCCTCATACAGAGAAGAAACAGGAAGCCAGAAGTCAGAATAAACCAGAGGGAGGAGCCAGAAGCCAGAAGTCAGGAAGACACAAGAAAAGGGAGATCGCCATGTGACAGGAAACCCAAGGTGCAAGCCAGGGAATCCTAAGGAATATAGAATGCCAGAGCCGGGACGCAATAGACTTTGAAAGAAAGCACGGCGTTGCTAACACTTTGAATTTGACTTTAGCTTTTGAAACCATGAGCTAATGAATGCATGTTGTTTAAGCCAGCTCAATATGATATAATAAATATGTGGTATTTATCATATCAGTCTGGCAAACTAAGACTGGAGGGTAGACTTGTTTCAAGGGGCAGTGGGTATCCCAAGATTCTTTCAATGAATTAGAACTCTCTTTTGTTTGCATTTCAGTGAATCCATTTTTGATCGATAATATATCTTTGAACCCATTGAGAAATTACCACAGATCTGTTTTTCCATTGTTACCTAAGTAAATGTAAACTTTGAGTTCTACAGATTTCTACTGTCAGAGAAATTTAAAAGAGCCTAATACCTTGCCTGGCACATAGTAGGAGTTCAATAAAAATTTGATAGTAAACAAAAGGTGTTAGCACTCAATTCTGCCTAGTAGAAATCAATGTCTCAGTAATGGCATTGTTATTTTCTTCTACTTTTAGACCTTCAACTTGTTAAACAGGCTTTTGGAAGACATTTTCACCAAGTAAACATGAAGCCATGTTGAAGTTATTGAGGTCCTTTTAAATTTTCAAAGGGTTCTCAAAAATGAGAATGTGTCTTTGAAGTCATTGGAGTGCACACAACAGATGGAAACCTGCAGCTTACTAGTAAGAGATAGCAGTTATTTCATTTCTTGGAGTTCTGAAGGGAAATAGTTCAGCTGCCAAATTCTACATGTTTGGTTCAAAATACTAACAAGAGGTCCTTACTTCAAGCATGGTAGGCCCTACTTGAAAAATACACTGCTTTAATTTTTTTGTGTGTGTTCCAGTGCACACAAAGTTCAGCAAAATACCATGTGCATGGCTTCTTTCCTTGATTTAAAATAATTTTGTAGGATGCTTGAGGAAAAGGCTTTGTCTTGAAGGAAATCTAAGAAAGTTTTTCCTTCTCTCTCTCTCTCTCTCTCTCTCATGCACACGCATGCATGAACACACACTTATACACTCCCTGAAAATATTCGCACTATTCAATACACTTTCAGGAAGAAGAGATGTTGACTTTAAAATTCCAGTATTAAAAATAAAAATTAGCTACAAAAAAACCGTTTTCTCCCATTAAATGAAACAAAACAAAGATTATATAAACTTTATCAAACTTCTTTTTACATCTCACAGCCTGAGCTGTAACCATTATAAACCAATAACCTTATAATAATAAAAATCGATACTAAGTATACAATTTATGATCTTATGTCAGGCTTGTTTCCTTTAATTTCAGTCAATGGAATTAGGTAGAATATGGTAGCCCATCCTTTGGTCTGTGAAAGTAACTTTCTATGCCACCTTCAGCTTTTTGGGAGTGAATAATCTTCTGATAAAAGATATTTAAAAACAAGAAAAATTAAAACTATTTTTAAGTATTAGAAAGGGGGGCTTTTTCTGCTTGTTTGTTTTTGTTTGTTTTGCTTTTGTTCACTGCACCTTTAACTTGGCTGAAACTATCATTTCTCAAAAAATATGATTTGTTAAATGTGTTTGCATTTAACAGTTCTATTAGAAGTTTCTCTGCAAACTTGCAGAGAGCTACACGCTTCTTCCTACCCCAGGTTATTGACTTCTCATCTGGAGTATGCATTCCCAGTTGTGAATGCAAATGCACCAGAAAAATATGAAGGAAAAACTTAAAATGAAACATGATTTGAAAAAAGAAGCATTCTTTTCTTTTTTCCTTTTTAGTTGAGTGGTTTTTTAATTCTATTGGAGTGATTTTCCTAGATTTGTTAATAAGGAAAATTTGGAAAGAGGTTTTCTGGTCCAAAGTTTATGTAAAATCTGAAAGCACCCTAGTTCTGGAGTACCAGAGCTTAAAAGTAACTGACCACAATATGAGCGCTTTAGGAGCATAATCTGAGAATACGGGAGGGGGTTTGCTCTTTTATGTGTTGTTACTGATATTGTTATTGTAGTCTCTTGGTAATGGATTGTCCTTTATAAATGATTACATTTAGTTTGAATGGGCCTTCCAGATAGTGCTTGAAAACCATCACTTTTCCAAACCAGAAAATATGCAGTTTGGAGCAAAGGAAAGCATGTAAATAGGCATTTCTTCTTCTCCTTGGTATGATAGTATTATACAGCAATAGAATACGAAAATGAGTTTATTAAGTTTACTTAGAAATGATTCAGATATCCGTGAGAGCTCCTTGAGCTATGTCAACATTTTCTTGAAAGATACCTGAGATTATTTGATGTTTACTTTTTTAAGTATAGTATTTGTAAGTTAAAGTGCACAGGAACATTTTATTACATTTTAAATGTAATTCCTGATCCCCAGATGCTGTCCATATAAATCTGAACAAACCCAAGACATGGCTATCTATATTAGATCAACAAATCCTCTCAGTCCCTGGGCTAGTGTTAAGAATAAGCAGCAAAAGTGAAATTCCTTGGTAATAAAACTTCTGTTCTTGACAACTGTGATGTAAGGGCATTTTTTTTTTTTGTTGTTGCTATGCTGCCTACACCTTTAAAAGTAGGTTACTTTATATGTGCAATTATGTCTTCCTGCAACCTCTATTTCAAAAGTGCATGTCATGTAAGTAATACACTTTTCTAATAACTGTTTTAATAGTCTCTGTTTTTAAGGTCATCTTCATGTGAAATTTAAAACTGCAAAATGCTGAAAGTCCAATTATGCTTCAAAGGAAAGAATGTCTTCTCTCTCTCTCTTTCTCTCTCTCTTGTGTTTTTTTTTTCCTATTTTTTAAAATGGCAGTCTCGATGGGAATTGGCATACTCATACATCAAACTTCATTTGTGCCAACATCAGGTTAAATAATTTCTCCAAGCTTTAAGTGCACCATGAAATTTGCCATATCTGTGTGGCTATTGCTATTGACTTCTCAAATTATTGCATTACACTTTTCTTCTTGAAAACAGACAAATATGTTTTCAGGGCAAGAAGTTACACATTTTCTCTCCCTATTTCTCCCAAAAGGTATTATAAGAAGCTGTGTTTTTGGTTCATATGGGAAAGAAATCATCCAGTTCCTGCCAGCTAGATCACTCCTGAAACGATTTTTATATCTAGTATCTGAGTACCTACAGGTTTATGTGTTCTTTCACAACGTTCATTAGTATCTCGTTATGATGTTCTATTGTAGAAATTTGGAAATTACATAAAATTGAAGAACAAGAGGAATCACTTATAATTCTGCCCAGGAAATTATGATTTATATTTTGAGATGAAATAATTCCTTGCCAACCTCAGCTTTGCCAACTGAAGTTTTAAAATGACACTGTTTTATATCATTATGCCAAAATTTAAAATTCCATAATCTATTTATATATGCAGAATTCAGTTCAATATCCTTAAATAAGTGGAGAATGATGAGAGCTCTTTAAGCTCCACCTCTTGGATATAAAAATAAAAGAAATAAAAAATTGTTTCTTTGTAGGAAGATCAAGGGGTTATTTAAATTGTTGAAACTTGTTAAAATAGAACTAAGAAGAAACAGGGTCAACAAGAACAAAATACTAATAGGTTAAAAAAATTCAAACTAGCATAGCATGTACAAAATAAAAATTAGTGGGACACCTTGCCCTTAGCAGAAAATGGATGCGAAAATAATGTTTCATTAAAATATTGAAGAAGAGAGAGTGGGCAAGATGGTGGCAGAGGAAGGAGTTCCAAGAGTCAACTTGTCTGGCAGCACAGTTAGTAACTACCCAGAGCTATCTAAATCACCTGTTTGGGTGCTCAGGAGACAAAAAGAACATCCTGCAACATCCTTGGAAGAAGGGAAGGAGAGACTGCCTATCTGCAGTGAAGTTTCCTAAGTAGAACCCTCCATGCTGTGGTGGCCAGTGCCCATCTTCCGCTGGTGGCACAAGCCACCTCAGGAGCTATTTTCTGGCTGGAACTGGAAGTTCCATTTCCAAAAAAATGGTAGGAAGAGACAGTTGGGCACCAATTTCAGCTGCTGGTTAGCAAATTTGGCTGAAGTCCATTCCTAAGAAGAGCTAAAGTTAGAACCTGACTAAGTCAGAAAGAAGATGGTAGCCTCCGTTTTAACTCTGATTCTGGAATGAGTTGAAGGAGGGCTGATTGAAAATCACAGTGATGTTAGCGACTAGCTTCTTTCCACCCAGGTCAGATTGCAGTCTTAGCCTAGGCTCCAGTCCAACATCTCAGCAGGGAGGAAGCTTGGGGGACCTGAAGCAAACTCTCTGGGCAACTACATGTGCTTTCAACCTCCGTAGACTAGATGGATGGGAAAACATGTGGATCTGTGAATACATCTCCACTCCCAGTAGGATAGGGTGGGGAATGTGTTTCTTTAACCTCTCTGTGCAACTGCTGCTTTCAGCCCACGTGAGCTAGATTATTGGACACAACTGTGGCTCCATCCCTAACCCTGAAAAAGCAAGAGGAGGGATAGTGCTCTCTCACCTTCTCAGGGCAACTGTAGCTGCTTTCAGCCCACATGAACTAGATTATTGGGCACATTTGTGACTCCAATCCAGTCCCCAATGGGTCAGGAGGGGAGTGGAGGTTCCTCAGCCCTTTCTGACAACTGCAGATGCTTTTGGCCTTCATGGACTAGACTAGTGGACACACCAATGGCTATATCTCCACCCCCAATAAGATAGGAAGGAGGTGGTTTTTCCTCAACCACTCCAGGAAACTGCGGACATTTTGGCTCACACAGGCTAGAGTGTTAGGCACTCCTGTGGAGCCATTTCCTATCCTTTCCCCGCAACAGGGCAGAAGGAACCATGCTCCATCAGTCTCTCCAGGCAACTGCAGTTGCTTTTAGCCTTCATAGACTATTGGATACATCTCTGACTCCAGCCCCACCCCTGACAGGGTAGGAGGAGGAATAGTGTTCCATCACCCTCTCAGAGCAATTGCAGGTGCTTTTGACGCACATGAACTAGATTATTGTACACATATGTGGTTCCATCCCTACCCCTGACAGAACAGGAGGAAGGACAGTGTTCCTTCACCCTCTCAAAGCAGCTGCAGTCATTTTTGGCCTGCACAGGCTAGATTGCTGGGCATACCAGAGGCTCCATTCCCATCCCTGGCAGGGTAAGAGAGGTGTTATGCTTCATCAGTCTACCTGAGTAACTTCAGTCAGTTTTGACTTGCATGGCTTAGTTTGCTGCCCATACCTGCAGCTCCATCCCCACCCCAGGGAGGGGAGAAAGGGGCATGGAATGTGATCATTATCTCCAGGCAGATACAGAAGCCTTGGTGCTCTGTGTTTCTATCCCTACCCTAAGCAGGGAAGAAAGGTGGGAGAAGTTTCATTTGTTCCTGGGGCAATGAAAACAACTTCAGCCTCCATGACTTACAGTACCAATAGCATCCTCAGTTGCTATTCTGCAACCAGAAAAGGAGAAAGTGCAAGAAACAGATAAAAAAGAGCGGAAAAATTTAGATTGGCTAAACATGAGACACTATAAATTTCCAAATTAAGTTGAACCAAGTGTCAAAGAGGGCTGTGGCACAAAGCCAATAAAAAAAACAAACTTAGACTAAAGAGAGAAAAAAGGCTAAGAATAAATACATCTGGTAAATTAGATGCTGAGACACCAAAAAACATTACAATCCATACCAAGAAACAGGAAGATACGGCTAAGTCAAAGGATCAAACTAAGCCTCCAGATGACATAAAGGAGTTGAGAGAACTAATCATAGATATTTTTTTAAAATTCCTTAATAAATTCAGTGACATGGCTAAAGAGATAAAGGACACCAAGAAGACACTAGGTGAGTACGAAGAATAATTTAAAGGCATACATATAAAAATAGCAAATCTTATGGGAATGAAAGTTACAATAAATGAAATTAAAAATACACAGGAAACATATAACAGCAGATTTGAAGAGGCAAAAGAAAGGATTAGTGAGCTTGAAGACAGGGTCTCTGAATGTGAACATACAAAATAACAGATAAAAGAATAAAAAAAAATTGAACAGGGTTTCTGGGAACTAAAAAATGGCAAGAGATGTGCAAACATACATGTCATGGGTGTCCCAGAAGTAAAAGAGAAGGAAAAAGGGGTAGAAGGAATATTTGAGGAAATAATGGTAGAAAATTTCCCAACCTTAATGGTGGGAAGTATATAAATATCTGTGTCCAAGAAGCACAACATACTCCCATTCAAACAAATTCCAGTAGACCTACCACAACTCCTAGACACATACTAATCAGAATGTCAAATGCCAAGATAGAGAATCCTGAAAGAGAGAAAAGAGATTCATTACATAAAAGGCATGTCCAATAAGATAATATGCTGATTTTTCATCAAACTATAGAGACAAAAAGGAAATGTATATGTTTTAGATACTGCAAGAGAAAAACTGCCAGCCAAGAATCCTCTATCCAGCAAGATTACCTTCAAAATTAAGGGTGAGTTCAAAGAAAAACAGACTCTGAGAGGGTTTGTAATCAAAAGACTGATTTTGCAAGATATACTAAAAGGAGTGCTGCAGTCTGAAAAGACAGGAGAGAGAGAGCTAGAGTCTAGAAATGAAGGTGATATCAGTAAAACAACTAAAAATGTAAAGAGTGGTGAAAACAAGAAATGACAGATAAAACCTAAAGATCAAAATGGGTAAAGTAAGAACTGCCTTTACAGTAATAACATTGGATGTTAGTGGTTTAAACTCCTCAATCAAAAGACACAGACTGGCAGAAGAGACAAGAAAATATAAGCCATCTATAAGCTGTCTGCAAGAGACTCACACTAGACCAAAGGAAACAAATAGATTGAAAGTGAAACAGATATTCCACACATGCAGTAACCAAAACAAAAGCTGGACTAGCTATACTTAAATCAGATGAAATAGACTTTAAAAGGAAAGCTGTAATTAGAGACAAGAAGGACATTATATACTAATAAATGGGGCAATTCACCAGGAGGTAAAATAATCATAAATGTATATGCATCTAACCAGTATACCCCAAGTTACATGAGGAAACACTGGAAAAACTGAAGGGAGAAATAGTTGGCTTTACAATAATAGTTGGAGACTTCAATACACCATTCTTTTCATTGGATAAATCATCTCAGCAGAGGATCAAAAAAGAAACAAAGAGTTTGAATAATATGATAAATGAACTACATATAATAGACATATATAGAACAATGCCTCCCAAAACAGCAGGATATACATTCTTCTCAAGTGTTCATGGATCTTTCTCCACATTAGACCATATGCTGGGTCACAAAACAGATCTCAATAAATTTAAAAAGATAGAAATCATACAAAGCACTTTCTCTAATCATAATGGAATAAAGCTGGAAATCAACAACAGGCAGAAAGAGGGAAAATTCACAAATATATGAGATTAAACAATAGACTCTTAAATAATCAGTGGGGCATAGAAAAAATTGCAAGCAAAATCAGTAAATATCTCGAGACAATATCAGAACCTATGGGATGTAGTGAAAGCAGTGCGGAGAGGGAAGCACATATCATTCAATGCTTGTATTTAAAAAGAAGAAAGAGTTAAAATCAATGACCCAATTACTCAGCTGGAGGAACTAGGAAAAGAACAGCAAACTATGCCCAAAGTTAGGAGAAGGAATGAAGTAAAAATTAGAGCAGAAATAAATGCAATTGAGAACAAAAGTCAATAGAGAGAATTAACAAAACCAAAAGTTGGTTCTTCAAGAAGATCGACAAAATTACAAACCTTAGCTGGCATGACAATGAAAGAGAGAAGATGCAAATAAATAAAATCAGAACTGAAAATGGGACATTACTACTGACCCTACAGAAATAAGAGATTATAAGAGATACTATGAACAAATGTACACCAAGAAAACTAGACGATGTAGATGGAATGGAAAAATTCCTAGGAGCATATGAACAATCTACCCTGATCATAGAAGAAATTGAAGACCTCGACAAGTCAATCACAAGCAGATATTAAAACTGTCAAAAAATAACTCCCAAGGCAAGATAGTTTCACAGGTGAATTCTACCAAGCATTCAAAAAAGATTTAATTCTAATCTTACTCAAACTCTTCCAAAAATTTGAAGAGGAAGGAACACTACCTTACTCATTCTATGAAGCCAATATCACCCTAATACCAAAGCAAGATAAAGATATTACAAAAAAAGAAAATTACAAACTCTAATCATTTCCCCAGTGAATACATATGCAAAAATTCTCAACAAAATACTTGCTAATCAAATCCAATGCACATTAAAAGAATTATTCATCATGATTTAGTGGGTTTTATCTCATAATGCAACAGTGATTAGACACAAGAAAATCAATCAGTGTAATACACATTAATAAATCAAAGAAATAAAACCACATGATCATCTGGATTGATGTAGAAAGGCATTTGACAAAATCCAGCATTCTTTCTTGATTTAAAAAAACACTCCAAAAGATAGGGATTGAAGGAAACTTTCTTAACACAATAAAGGGCATATATGAAAAATCCGCACCTAACATTGTACTCAATGGTGAAAGATTGAAATCTTTCCTATTGGCATCTGGAACAGGACAAGGATGCTCTCTGTCACCATTGTTGTTCAATACTGTGCTAGAAGTTCTATCTAGAGCAATCAGGCAAGAAAAAGAAGTAACAGGCATTCAGATTGGGAAGGAAGAAGTAAAACTTTTGCTATTTGCAGGTGATATGATTCTATACCTAAAAAAATCCTGAAAAATCTGCAAAAAGCTGCTTATAAATGAATTCAACAGAGTAGCAGGATAGAAGATTAATATGCAAAAACCTGTGGTATTTCTATACACTAGTAGTGAGCAATTTGAGGAGGAATTCATGAAAAAATTCCATTTACAATAACGACAAAAAGAATAAAATATTTAATAATAAACTTAACCAAGGATGTAAAGCAGTGCATTGCTGAAAGAAATAAAAGAAGACCTAAATAAATGAGTGAATATTAATGTTGATGATTGGGAAATATAAATATCTTTAAGATGTCAATTCTACCCTAGTTGTTATACAAATTCAATGCAATCCCAATAAAAATTCCAACAGCCTTTTTTAAAGAAATGGAAAACCTAATTATCAAATTTATTTGGCAGGGTAAGAGGATCCGAGTAGCTAGAAACATCTTAAAAAGGAAGAACAAAGTTGGAGGACTCTCAATTCCAGACTTTAAATTATATATTATGTAGCTATAGTGGCAAAAGCAGCATGGTACTGGCATAAAGATAGACATATAGAACAATGGAATCAAATTGACGGTTCAGAAATAGACCGTCGTATCTATGGTCAAGTGATTTTTGACAAGGCTGTCAAGTCCAATTAGCTGGGACAGAACTTTCTATTCAACAAATGGTGCTGGGAGAACTGGAAATCCATAGCCAAAAGAAAGAAAGAGAATCCCTACTTCACACCTTATACTAAAATTAACTTAAAATGGATCAACCTAAATATAAAAGCAAGAACCACAAAACTCCTAGAAGAAAATGCCTTTATTTAAAACAAAATGAAACTGCATATCGGAAACCACATAACTGATTATATGCTATATATAGAAACCATACAACTCAACAGTTAAAGAGCAAGCAATCCAATTTAAAAATGGGCAAAAGATGTAAACAGACATTTCTCCCAAGAGGAAGTACAAATGGTGAAAAAGTACATGAAAGAGTGTTCAGTATCACTAGCTATTAGGGAAATGCAAATCAATCTACAATGAGATATCCTTTCACACTTGATAGAATAGCTGTTATTAAAATAAAACACAAAACAGCAAGTGCTAGAGAAGATGTGGAGAAATAGGAACACTCTTTCACTGTTGGTGGGAATGTAGAATAGTGCAGCCTCTGTGGAAGACATTTTGGCAATTCCTCAAGAAGCTAAATATGTAACTGCCATTGAGCTGGCAATCCCTCTACTAGGAATATATCAAGAAGAGTTGAAAACAGTTATGTGAACAGACATTTGCACAAGGATATTCATAGTGACATTATTCACAATTATCAAAAGATGGAAACAACCCAATTGTCCATCAACCAATGAATGGATAAACAAAATGTGGTACATGTATAGGATGAAACATTATGCTGCTGTAAGAAGAAATAAAATTGGGACACATATAATAACATGGATGAAACTTGAGGCCAATATACTAAGTGAAATAAGCCAGACAAAGAAGGATAAATACTGTATGGCTTCACTAATATGAACTAAATATGAAAAATAAGCACATGGAGTTAAAACCTAGAATATAGGTTACTAGGAGATAGGATGAAGACCAAGAAGGGGTACTGATGCTTAATGTATGTAGAATTTTCAATTAGCTTGTCTGTAAATGTGTAGAAATGGATAGATTTGATACACATTATAGAGAGTATAACTAACACATCTGGTTTATTAATGGATTTGTGGCAGAAAGGGGTAGTCTAGGGATGTACATGTCAATTGAAAGAAAACTGTAGAATAATCTAGGGACTGAATAGGCTAGTGAACCCAGAGGTAGATGAGCATTGTGGTTAATAATACACATACGAGAATGTTCTTCTATGAACTAGGGCAAATATATGCCACTATTACAAGGTTGTAAGAACATAGTGATGCATGTAAATTGTGGATTATAGTGTTAACAGCAATACTGTAATATCCTTGCATCATTTTCAAAGAAGGTGTTATATTAAAAGTGTCGATAATGGGATTTTTTTCTTTTGAACTAAGGAAAATATTCAAAGATTTCCTGGGGTGAGGACTGCAGAAATCTCTGATGAAAGAGAGAGCCACTGAGTGTACAATTTGGATAGTTTGTGCAAAACATGGGACTGTATAACACAGTGAACCATGTGGAGGAAGATGGCCTGTGGTTAACCTTACAAATATGATAGTGTTCTCTCATGAACTATAACAAATGTACAGTACTAACACATGGTGTTAACAATAGGGGGTGTACAGAAAAAATATACCAAGTGATGCTATGGACCATAGTTAGTGATAATAGTCTGATCATGTTTCATAATCTGTAACAAACATTCCACAACAATGTAAGGTTTTGGTGGAGGGGTTATGTATGGGAATTCAGCACATTATGCATGCATGACTGTTTTGTAAGCCCACAATTTCTCTAATAAAAAAATGAGAAGGAAAAAAAGATTGAAGAAAATTAATCGGTAGTATTTTTAACTACCAAAGTAAATATTTTTAAATGTTATAAATCTCTCTAATTTTTAATGGATTGCTTCATATGCTTTGAGTATAATGAGCTTTTAGTTTCCATGAGCTTTTAATATAATTATAAGTTTACTATACAATAAAGTCCTAGGAACTTAACTTCCATATTGATAAGGAATATGCATATATCCTTCCAGTCTTTTGGAGTCTACGTATTTGTACTTATTTTTTCACAACTATAGGATCATTTTATTCTGTGTCTTGCTTTTCCTTTAACAACATAGTACAACGTTTGTCTTCCATCCTAATATATTTTCTTCTACGTGATTTTGAATGGCCACACTTATTTTCATCAATGAATGAACCATAACATGTCTAAGGCATCCATTGGTTTTGGCTCATTAGGCTCCCTCTCCCTCTGTAATAATTTAAGTTACAATGGGTATCTTTGAATTAAAGTCTTGGGCATATTTCTCTTTTTTGTAAATTATAAATTCCTCTAAGTCAGGGGTTCTTAACAAAGGGTCCATGAGCTTGAATTGAATTCAAAAAGACATTATTATTTTGAGGACATGTTGGTGCAGGTGTGATATATTTACTAAATGATGCACAGTATAGTGTGGACTTAGTAGGGGTCTGTGGTTTTTCACTTGACTGGCAAAGGGGTCCTTGGAATAAAAAATATTAAGAACCCCTACTTTAAGTGGAATTATCAGGTCTGCATGTATGAATATTTTTAATGCTTATGACACATATCTCAATTTTGCACCACAGGAATATTGTACTGTTTCATCCGGCCATTAGTAATCAATTGTCTATGGATGACAATAATGATGCTGGGCATTATTACTGAAAGATTTTGCCAATCTAATAAATGAAATAGTATATATTATTATTAATTTATTTTTCATTTTTTATTACCAAGCATTTGTCAACACTTTTTAAAATATGTGTATTTTGCATTTAATTTTCTTTTGAGAAGGATTTTTTTTACCAGTTTACATTTTGTTTTAAATAGAGGCACTCTATTCTAAGAGTTCTTCACATCCAAAGGTTATTAATTTTTCCAGTATTAGTTTTCCTTGAATTGATAATTTACCTTTTAGTTCATTTCAAATTTTAATTAGAACACAGAAGTTGGCATTTTTATTGAGCCAAATCCAACAATCTTTCCTTCAGGATGTCTATCTTTCTCTAACTTTACATAATCAAAACAGCTTTAGTCTTCTTCACACATAAATATAGAAATTACATTGTTTTTATCAATTCATATCTCAAAGTTTCTTATGAGTGTCCTTGGAGATTTTCTCACATGTGCTCATGAGAAAAATCCTTGATTCTGAGTCATTTTTCCTCCTAGAAGGATCAAGACAACTAGTTCCCTTATTGGCTAATAATGTTTACATCTAGTTTTGTCCTCATTCCAGGTAAACTATTTCCCAGGAAGCCTACAGTTTCCTATGCAAATATTTTTTACTGGGCACAGAAAAACAGTTTGCCAGATACCCTCTGACTTATTTGATTAACTGTTCTACCCACTAGAGACTCCTGGGACATTGAAGTATTTGCCACCTGGAGGCCATGTCCTCTCCATATGCCAGAGGGATTCATATATGTCTTCAAGGTGGACATTCATCTGGTTCTTAAATATTATTGACTAATAGTCATTGTTCTGAGTGATGGCAAAATGTAACATTTCTTTCTGGGTTTTCATAGGGGAAGGTAGAGGCAAAAATACCAGCCCACAGTTTCTTTCTGCATTCCAAACTCAGACGTTTTCTTCAAGAAGAATTTTAATATTTTGCAACTGAAATGAAATTTCAAGAATTGAAACATAAAAAATTCAGCATTATAATATATGCTAAAATAAGTTCTTTTAGCCAAAGGAAAACTATAACAGATGGAATTCAAAATCCTCTGGAGGAACGATTGAAGAATATCAGAAAGGGTAAGTATTTTTGTAAATATGAAAGACCTATTTTTGAAGTATCTTCATATATATATATATATATATATATATATAATACTAATGCCTGTTTAAAGAAAAAAATAATAGTGTTTTGTGGAATTTATATCACATATATAAAAACAAGAGAACAAAGGGGGGAAGTAAATTGAATTATATAGTTGTAAGATTCTTACACTGTTTTAGAAATAGTACAATATTATTTGAAGGCAGACTATAATTTCTTATAGACAAATAATGTAATCACTGCAGGAATCAATAAAAATAGAACAAAATATAGTTCTGTTAATATACAAGAAAAAAAAGAATGCAAAACTATACATAATTCATGCAATAAAAGACAAGAAAAATGGGATAAATATAAAGTAAATATCAAAAAGGGAAACCTAAACACAATCTCATTGATAACTAGTTTAGCTATGAATTGATAAAACACACCAATTAATAAGTATATATTTTCAGGCAAGTTTTTTTTAAAGACCCAACTATATTTTTATAAAGTATACTTGAAATATAAGCAAACATAATGTGAAGGTGTGAGAAAGGCATATCATACTGTGGTTATAATTATATTACACAAAGTAGACTTTAAAAGAAATATTACCAAAAACAAAACAAAACATTTCATATTGTTAAAAGGATCAAGTTAATCAAGAACAATAACAGGCCTAATTGTGCATGTCCCTTTACATAGGCATTGATATACACAAAGCAAAACTTGGCAGAAATAGAGGAAGAAATAAGCAAATGCTAAACATAGTTTGCAAATTTTAACAATCTTTTTGTATTTGATTAAACTGGCAGACAAAAAGATGATGGTAAAATATAGATTGTTTGAAAAGCATTGTCAACCAACCTGATCTAACTGACACTTACTGAATACCCTGCACTACAAATAATAAGGAACATTTATTAAAATTAACTATAGACTGTGCACAAAAGCAAGTCTCAATAAATATTGAAAGACTAAAATCATTCAGTTTATGTCATCTGACCATAATGTTATTTAGTTTGAAATCAATAGTGATAAGGTATTTGGAAAAATTCCATAAATATTTGTAAGTTTATCAACACAACTCTACATAAATCACAAGTGAAAATTAGAACATTTTTTGTAATGAATAATAATGGAAACAAAATATATCAATATTTCTTGGATGCAGTGAACATAGTGTTTAGGGGAAAATGTATAGTTTTAAAATGCTCATTTACAAATGAAGGAAGATGTAAAGTTAATTATTCAAGTTTCCAAATAAGAAACTGAATAGAGTAAAGCATTTTAAGCTAAAGTAAGTAAACAAAAGGAAAACTCACAATGAGTGGAAATCAATGATATAGAAAACAGACAACATAGAAAATCAACAGCCAAAAGCTAGTTTTTTGAAACAATTAATAATATTGACAAGATTATAGCAAGATTGATTTTTAAAAGAGAGAAAAACACAAATAACCATAAGCAGGAATAAAAGGCAGTGTTCACTAAAGGTTTTAAATGCATTTAAAAGATAATAATGCAATGTTATGAACTAGATTATGGAAATAATAGAAAAAACCTGATGAAATGAGCATATTACTTGATAAACACATGCTATCAAAAATTACACAAGAAGAAATAGAAAATTGGAATAGCCTATATATTTTTAAAATTTGAATTTTTAATAAAAACTGTCCATAAAAAATAAAGTATATTTTATATTCTGTAAAACAATTAAAGAAAAAATAAAACACACACAAAAAAGAAAATTGCAGAGCATTTTTTTCTCATAAACACTGACTTGAAAAGCCTAAACAAAATATTAGCAAATCAAATCAAGCAATATATAATAAGATGTATCAATGGGAATTCATCCCAGAAAGGTAAGTGGCTTTGCACTCAAAAAGCAATCAATGTAATACACCACATTAATTGAAATAAAAAAAAATCATCTCAAAAAGTACAGAAAAAACATTTGCTGAAATTGATTACACTTTCAAAATTGAAACAGTAAATTGCAGATTAAAAAAACAACATAGAGAGAAGTTACCTAGGCAATACCTATAGTTAGCAACATACTTTCAGGTAAAACGCTAAAATACTAAGACAAGGCAAGTATATTCCCTATTTCTATACAAAGTTTTCTAGAGCCTGTAGTCAATGCAAAAAGGAAAGAAAAATAAATAAAAAGCATAAAGATTGGGAAAAAAGTACAAGTGGTGCTATTCACAGTTAGCATTATTGCATACAAAGAAAATTCTTAATTTTACAGAAAATTCTAGAAATGTTATTTCACAAGGTCACAGAATGAAAGAACAATATAAAAATTCAATCAAACATTTACAAAATCCATATACTGAAACTATAAAAAATATTTATAAGAAAAGTTCAAATTCTAGCAGGTTATTTTGTCGAAATTGACAAACTGATAAAAAAATTTGTATGTACATGGAAGGGACTCAGGTTGCTGAAATAATTTTGTAAATGATTAAGTATAAAATTGGAGCACTTACACTACCCAATTTAAAACTGATAAAGCTACAATAATGAAGGCATTGTGGTTTTTATCTTAAGGATGGATATATAGATTAATGACACTGATTGAGATACCTATAAATATTAATTGATCTACACATGTACATTCAAGTGATTTTTTAAAAAGATTTATTTTATTTATCTTATTTTTCCCCACCCCCTCATTATTTGTACTTGTGTGCCTGTTCATCTTCCTTGTTTCTTTAGGAGGTACCAGGAACTGAAACTGGGACCTCTGATGTGGGAGGAAGGCACCTAATCACTTGAGCCACCTCCATTCCCTACTTTGTTGTGTTTATCATTATGTTTTTCTTCTTGTGTTTCTTGTTGCATCATCTTGTGCCAGCTTGCCACCCCTGACCTTTACACTAGCTTGTTCTCTTCTTCAGGAGGTACCAGAAACGGAACCAGGGACCTCGCTGCACGTGGTATACAGGAACTCATTCACTTGAGCCACAGCTGCTTTCCCATTTAACTGATTTTTGACCAGCTTCAGTGTGGGAAAGGAAACTCTTTCAAACAAGTATTTCTAGACCTACTGGATATTCTATATGGGACAAAAGTTAACCCCAATTTCTTTATTACTCCATACACAAAAATCAATTTGCTATGGATCTTAAACCTGAATATAAGCTCAGAGTCATAAATCTTCTAGAGAAAATAAAGGAGGAAATTTTCAAAACCTTGGGATAGTCAAAGATATCTTACACAAATACACAAAGCACTTCCTTTAACAAATGTTCCACACAAATGCATGCTGTAACTAATAGGATGGTATATGGGAATCCTGTATTTCATGCATGATTATTCTATAAAGCCACTCCTTCTATAATAAAGAAAAGCTATATAAATTGGACTTCTTCAAAATTAATCATTTCAGCTTCTCAAAAGGCACCATTATAGACTGGAGAACTACTTGAAAGGTTTTTTTTTAATGAAGTTAGAGATTCATCTACCCTAGGACTGTTTAATTCCACTCCTGGGTATTTACCCAAAGGAAGTGAAAACATATGCCTACGCAAAGATGTGTATAGGAATGTTCATGGAAACCTTATTCATAATAGCTAAAAGCTAGAAAAATCTAATGGTCCATCAATACAAAAATAGGCAAACAACTGTGGCATATTCATACAATGCGATACTAAGTGATAAGGAATGAAGATACATCAATGAAACCCAAAAACATTATGTTGAATGGAAAAAGTAAGACCTCAAAAGAGTACGTTCTAAATGAGACCATTTATACAAAGTTTTAAAAGAGGAAAACCTCAATTTTGATGATAAAAATCTGAACAATTTTTACCTATGGAGTTTGAGCTTTGACTGGAATATGGCACAAGGGAACTTCCTGGCGAATGGAAATGTTCTAAATCTGCTTTTTGGGTGGTTGCAGGGGCATGTGCAATTGGCATTGAATAGAAAGCTTAAGTACTGTGCTTTATTGAATGTAAATTTTATCTTAATCTTAAGGAAAAGAGAGTTTATTTACATGGAAAAAGTATACTTAAGAAGCATGACTAAAGAATTTAAGGGACAATCAAGAAAGTGTGATGCCAGAGAAACTTAGAAAAAAATATATAGTATAAATAAACTCCAATCTATCAGTGATCACAATATATATGATTGAACCGTCACTATAAAATCAAAAGACACACTGAATAACAAAATAAAAATTTACATCTGCCTTTTTTTAAATGGGTGATAACTGCCTACTTTTATGGGAGATATCCACTACCCACAGGGACACAAAAAAGTAGAAATCAGGATTTAAATATGTATATTTAAAGACATATATAATATATATATTTATATATAAATGAGATATACATCTACTTATAAATGGGATATATGACATATATTTATATATAAATATATTTTAAAATACATTTATACATGTATAATCAGAAAAATATGCCTGTAAAAGGCTGTTTTGCTTTATCAATATCCAATGGGAAAAGCATTATGGCAAAATCACTATTAAGCTAAAAGGTCAATAAAGGAAGAAATAACAATTCATCAGATAGAAAAAACAATTCTGAATTACACATTTAGTATCTTGATCATAAGTAGATAAAGCAATATGCATTTAATTACAGCAGAAAATGACCTGGTCTGATCACAGTGGCTTATGATCTGTCCCTTCTATATTTCACACTGATAGAGTTAAACTTTTCAAATGCCAGACAGTTAGGAAGTATTTGAATCCACAGTAACCTCCCCGCCCCCCCCGTTATCTCCCCACCCCACTGCCCTGTGTATGATCTAATAAGTGGAGATTTAATTATGGATGTTTTTAGGAAACTTCAGAAATTTTGGTTTAACTATGTGTAACACACACACAAACATAATTATACATATATATATATATAATAGTTTGTGTGTATGTACATGCACACAAATATTCAATATATATGTATGCTATATTGGTGGGGGGGCAAAGTGGGTCATTAGATATTGACTATGGTGGATAGCATTAGACAGGCATTTATAAAATAAAATACTTAATGTATTTTATTGTGTTGTATTTAGATTAAACTAAGTATTGTTTTTTATTTTATTCTATTCTCCCAATAGACTTTTTAAGGTCATTTATATTGTCCAATTTTATAGAATAGAAAACGGAGTCATATATGGTTAAATAAATTATATAAAATGCATAAAATGTCATTTTTCTCTTTATTTCAACTGCTGCTTTGATGATTATCTTTCATAGAATATAAAGGTAGTGAGTAGTGGAGCTGGTGTTTTAACTGAAGTCTAAATCTAAAATATGTTACCTTAAACCATATACATTCCCGCCTCTTCTTAGATGGTTCGAAAATGGATTGTAAAGCCGGATTTGAACCCTTGAGTAAGGCTCATACTTAGGGATTTGTCTCAGGATCCACAGTGGGACTCACAAGTTGGAAACCAATGATACTGAGTCATAAAATCAGAAAAGCACTGAACATTTCGATGATGTTCTTTTTTATTTTTAAATGAATATACATTTTGGTATTTAAAAAAAACAAATTTCCTCGTCTCTCTTGAAACAGGAGTCAAATACTGGAAATTTAAAGCAAGTGATGGATGGCAATGGAAGTTGAGATGTACAGTATCCATGATTACTAATTTAACATGTATAGAATGCCATTACTATTTTCCTGATTTCATGTGCTGCATTTATGATACTCTTTTACAGAACATAAATATATTTTGAGGGCTTTCAGTAATAGGCTCATTGCAACCTCTGTCCCTTAAACTTAGTTTTTCCTGCAAGGTATTCATTTCCCAATCTTAGCTGCTCCTCCCCCCATCTTTGGGACTAGTCCTGTGGCAGTCAACTGGAACAGCCACACTGAGCCACAGGCCTGGGGACCATCCTGCTGCAGGGACTACAGTTGACAAGAGTCAGTGACAAGATGGGATGCTGCTCACTCCGTAGGCTTCCTCAGCCTCTACTCCTCCACTCCATCAGCCATGAGCCACACTGGATGAAAAAGGGAGGCAGGGGCAGGCAGAGGGCAAATCTGGTCGCCTTCAGGAGAGTTACAGTGTCAGATTACCCCAGATTGTTTAGGGAAGAATGGGATGGAAGATACGGTCAGAAATCTTTCATTCGTGCCTCTCTCCTATAAAGTGAAACAGGTTTTTCATTTTCCTATTAGGAAAGCTGCTAATGATTTGGGCTCTGAATTTTGGGTGTGGACCCTTTGCAAACAGAAAGGCACTAAGCAGTAGATGAGTCACACTTTTGAGAAGGTGTGGCCCATGGAACAAGGATTACATTTACTCCTATTTAAAAGCCTGGAGGTGCAAAATTTGCAACATTAGCATGTGTCTATTACAATTCCCAGGAACGAAGATGACGTAGCCTTTTGCTATCCCATTATCTCATTGGTCTCAATACGCTGATTTTACTTTGTAGTTTATGATTTTGATGTGAGCCGACATCAATAAATATAGATGATTCACATATACTCTATTTCAATCTGACAAATCAGAAAGGTGAAAAACTCACCTCTGAAAAGCTGAGGCTTGGAACAGTCCCAGTTACATTTTTCATGAAAAAGGTCTGAGTATAGCTCAGGTTCATCAGAAAGGAGCGATTGATGAAACATTTATTAGTTAGCAAGCATTAAAAGATTTGCATATAGTTTTGTTGTATAGGGTAAAAACAAGTGTAAAAATTCCATTATGAACAAATTCGATGTTATGAGGGATCCTTATGGACGGCTTTTTATAAATTAACAAAGTCTCGTTGCAAAAATCACTGGGATCTTGAGTTTCGTGAAGAAAGGAGGAGTAGGTGAAACATCAGAAGCCCAAAAAGGTCATTCTTATGCAAGTAGCATATGACATTTGGTAGTGAAGGTACAGACTTGGTGGAAAATTAAACACTAGAAAATAACATCAGGGAAGAAATTCCAGTTACTTAAGGGAGGATTGACAATAAAATTGCTTCACCACTCTATTATACCTTTAGACCTGTATGAGTTGGGAGAAACACCTGTTACATTAATTATGTGTACTGGAATTTTCTTTCACCAGGACTAAAAATATAATGGTTAATGGGAATTATTCATGTACATATTTAGAAATATATCTATATCTATATATGTATCTCCACTGTGTGTGTGTATGTTTAATATCCTAGCACTAATAGAGAAGTGGTGGAGTATAGAGAAGGGGTTTAATTTGGGGGTGATGCAAAGGTCAAAGATATTCTGTAATGTTACAGAAGAATGCTAGGCCTACATTTAATTATAAACTGGCAGGAATATTTTCTAGCTGCTTCCATCCCCCATGATGTCTGATTCACTGATAATGTAAAATTAAGAAATAGACTTATTGTTTGTTTTTTTAAAAAACTAATATAAGGAAGGATCGTCTGTTGTAAAGATGAGAGGCAAAGACAAAATAACTTGTCTGTAATGCAGATTTATTAACAGTCATTCACTGATTTTCAGTAAAATACTCTTCATATAACCTTGACTTTATTAAGGAGTCCTTAAGGTGCATTTGGAAGACAGATAATGAGTTTGGGGAATAGCCTTATCTACATCAAGCTAATCTTTAACAGCTTGGAAAGGAACTGGCATAAAGTTTTCCAATTTGAGTGACAGAACCATGTTAAGATGAAACCATTTAAAATGTCCTTTTAATATGAAGACTTTACGGTTCATGACCATATTTTTATAAGAACGCTTTATGGAGCAGTGGGAACATAAAATAAATAAGAAATATAGAAAACGTTGGAGCTTTAATACTATTCTTGAGGGTCAAATGAATTGCTAGTTAAGAGAATAAAGAATTCCACTGTCCGAGGCATCTGAGTGGCACTTTGTATCTGGGTTAATAAAAGCAACTCAGACGTCCCCAGGGGGAGAAAAGTGTTTCATTCACGTTGGCTGTCTCCTTTAAAGGGAGGGACAATCTGGAGGGAGGGATTTTGAGTGGCATGTCATTGTCGAGACTGCACATGCCACATTGTCAGGACTTCTATGGAGCGAAATCGGCAGGCACCTTTCTGACCCTAGCAAGTGTGAGACTGCGTGTCTGTGTGGGTGTGTGTAAGAAGGCTGAGAGCCAAAAGAAAGAGGGATGAAAAGAAAACTAATTGAGAAGTATCTTTCTAATGAGACAGCTCATATTTACCCATGTGCAGATTCCCAAGTTCAGATTTTTCTCCTTTAGTGAAAATGTGAGTGCCTTTCTTTAGCATGAGACTAGACAAGCCCTGAGAGGCCTTTTTCCCTCAGTTTCTGCTCAAGAGTTGCATCACACTCCAAGATGAAACAAGCTACAGTTTTGAAAGCTTTAAACATGTTCATTAGTTAAGCATTTCACTCCTCTTTTCTCTGGTAACCTTATTTTAATTCTTTTAGTTTGTTTGTTGATTTTTTTTTTTCTCCCTTTTTCCCCTTGCGTCAATGTACTTGAGTTATTCCTTACTTCAATCTCCCAGCTTTTTAAATTTAGGATTTCACCAAAAATATTTTCAGCCCAAAGTTCTGACACAGAGGTTCAAATTATGAAATTTCAGTTTTCTGAGAATTCACTTTTCCCAGCAATAAGACACTCCTCAAACTCCCAAAAAACCCAAGAGATTTAAAAACTTTTTTAATTTCAGCATTGATCTGTTTTTTCTAGGACTGGCATAAAATAATTTCTTCACTTTAATAAGGTCCAAATTGATCATTTGTAGCTATTGCTGAAGGGTAAATAGTGCCAATACTGATTTATCTGCTTTTGAAAACATGTGAGTGAAGCAGTAAAAAAAAAAAAAAAAAAAAAGCAGGAAGCAGTTCTCCCTACAATCCTCAGAAAATTCAGTCCTGGGGTAAGAATGCTGGGATTTAGTGATTTGATTGAGCTTTCTCCCCCGCTTCCTTTAAGAAGCAAGTGATAATTCATCTGCAAACACACCTTTCTTTGCTCTGTTGTCAATAGAAAAGTTGTTTTGCTAATGGTTATCTGTCTGCAAGTCCTTGACCTGCTTGTAAACACATTTCTGCAGGAAAACCTTGGGCCATGGCCTCAGAACTTTGCGTCAACAACAAGAGATAAAGTGACCACAACTTAACCTGCTCTGGCCTGGAGTGCCCTCTGCTGCCCCTTGACCAAGCGCTTCCCTAATCTATGCTGAAGAAACCGACTGCTTGGAGGGCCTGCCATTAAAGGACTTGGCCTGCACTGCTACGTGCTCCCCCACCCCTGCCCCTGCCCCACCATGCTATTTTTAATAATTTAATCACTTCAGATGATGGAGCCATTTTAGTGCATCTTTCCAATAATGGGGCAGGGGGATTTCTTCTGGCTCACAAAAGTTGGTAAGATCTGCATTTTCATGATTCTCAAAGAATTGGTACAAAAGGTAAAAAAAAAACCAGGGTCAAATTAGTTGATTTGTGTCATTTGTAAGTGCCATGTATTACCACCCCCCCAAGACATTTTGATTGAAATGAAGACAACTTTTAAAAATGCAAAACGTTAAACCATTGTGTGCATGGGGAATGAAATGATTTATGTTTAGCCTAAGGCAAAATAATTTTTATATCTGTTTCTGTTCCTCTCGATAACTTGCCCCCTGCAGTGATCCTCACTGAAAGATATCTCTTCCTAGATTCTCCACAGTTCTCTTCTTTCCTTTTCTTTTCCTGTTTGTTTTGATTTCTCTCTCTCTCTTTTAACTCCACCAAGCTCTTTAAAAAAAATTTTTTTATTGTGATAACCTATGTACAATTCGAAATTTCCCATTTTAACTACTTTGAAGTGTACAATTCAATGCTATTGATTATATTCACTATCTTTATTGCCTATTCATTTCCCAGACTTTTTCATGATCCCAAACAGAAACTCTGGACCTATTAAGCAATACCTCACTAATTCTCTTGCCACTGGCTCCTGGTAACCTCTAAGTCACTTTCAGTCTCTATTACTCTGTTTATTTTAGTTGGTTTATATCAGTGGAATCATACAATATTTGTTCTTTTGCATCTGGCTTATTTCAACACAGTGTTTACAAGTTCATACAAGTAGTGACATGTGTCAGAATTCCATTCCTTTTTATGGCTGGATAATATTTCATTGTAAGTGCATACCACATTTTGTTTATCCATTTATCTGTCGATGGGCAATTGGATCGTTTCCACCTTTGGTTATTATGAGTAATAACAATTACTGTTTGAGTCCCTGTTTTCAATTCTTTGGGTCATATATCTAGACATGCTGCATCATATAGTAATTTTGATTAACTTTTTGAGAAACCACCAAATTGTTTTCCATGCGGCTCTACCATTTTGTTATCATACCAATAATGTATGAGGTGTGATGTATCTTTACCGTTTGTAATTTTTCTTTTCTTTTGTTTGTTTGACTGATTGATTTTAGTAATAGCCATCCCAGTGAGTGTGACATGATATCTCATTGTGATTTGACTTGCATTTCCCTGAAGATTACTGATTTTGGTCATCTTTTCATGTGCTTACTGGCCATCCCTATATCTCCTTTGGAGAAATGTCTACTCAAGTCCTTTGTCCATTTTTTTTTTAGAGGGGGGGAGTTGGTGTTTTCCTTTTTTAAAATTTTATTTTATTTTAAATAAGCTTTAGATTATGTAATTGTAACAATGAAAATATAGGGGATTCCCATATACCTTACCCTTACAACCCTGCTGAGGTTCAGAGTGCAACAGGAATATGAATAGCCAGAAGATGTAAGTCTCTGGGATACATATTTAACTACTATAGTGTTAATGATAGGTTCAAATAAAAGGGATATAAGAAGCATGTGTAGGAAAATTATAAATAAGTCTAGCTCTGATACACTTGGGGATATGTTACCATATTTCAAAGGTAAGGCCCACTGACAGGGTACGCAGTTCCTGGGATTATCTGCTCTGCCTATAGTGTCTAGATGTCTCTAGAGCCCTCAGGAGCCCCCTTGTTTGAGGCACTGTTTACTGTGGCAGACAGTGAGATCCTCCTAAGACAAGCATGAGTGTAACTTTTGGAATGACCTCAACTCACTTTGAAATTTCTTAGTTATAAAAACTTATTTGTATTTTTATTTCCCCCTTTTGATCCAGGTATTTTTCCAGATGTATTGCTTGTTGGCATTTGGCAGTAATTTCTTGGTGCCAGAGAGGCTCATCCCTGGCAGTCATGTCCTATGCCAGGGGAGAGGTAGTGAGTTTATATGCTGAGTTTGGTTTTGAGAGAGTCCAAATTTGAGCAACAAGGAAGCTTTCAGGAGGTAATTCTTAGGCAATATATACTCCCAGGTTAAGTTTGAGTTTCACAAAAACAAGGTTCATAAATATAAGCATCAATTTCAAAGGCCTCACATGTCATCTGTCCTTCTTCACTAGGTACTACCCAAGTACTCTAGAGATTTTTGCCACTCTATGAGAGAATGTAGCAGGACTCTGCAGAATGGGAATTCAATATTCTTTTGATGGTTCTGTGGCTCTCCATCTACCAAGACAAAACCCCATGACCACTTGAACACAATCATATTCCATAGAGGTATATCTCAGGTACATTCCTCCTCACACATTCCCCTACCATGAACACCTTGCATCAGTGATATTCCCCTGGCACCGTTGTGACTCTTCTGCGATACAAAGCCTCCCCCAAACTTGGGAATTGTTCTGAATGACATTGCAATGATAGATACAAGCCATTATATATCTGGTCATAACTTATAAAATTGCACAGGAGAGATATAAACCACAATGTCAACTATAATCCACACTTAGTGACAATGCTTCAAAATTTGTTCACCAATTGTAACTAATGTACCACACTAAGGAAGGATGTTGTTAATGTGGGAGGGGTTGGGAGTGGAGCACATGGGAATCCCCTATATTTTTTATGTAAAACTTATGTAATCTAAGTATCTTTAAAAAAAAAAAACTATATTGAAAAACCTCCCCCAAAACAAAACCAAACTAAAATAAATAAATAAAAATAAAAATGTCACCATTGTTACTCAACATTGCACTAGTGTTCTAGCTAGAGCAGTTAGACTGGATAAAGAATTAAAAAGAATCCAAATAGGGGATCTCTTTTCATAAGACTATCATGCTACTTTACTGGAATTGTAGTTGGTATTGGGGTTTCAGATATATTTAGGGGATTGAATCTTTTTACTGACAATATGATAACCAGGCCCTGAGCCTCAACAGACTCCAGCTCCTACAATCTGATTTATTGGACTCACCTCACTCAGCTAAGATGGAGTTGAAGAAGGACAACCACCACACCATGGAGCCTAGAGTGCCTACAACTGAAAGCAGGAGGATTGCATCCAGTAACCATGTTGAATCTGAGCCTCCTCTTGACATAGAGGTGCAACGGACACAACCAATCCAAGGACCTCAGAGAAAAGGTGGCATTGGAGTGGGATAAGTGGACATGGGGGCTGATGGGTATGGGGAATGGCAGGAAGAGATGAGATGTGGAGGCGCCTTTGGGACTTGGAGTTGCCCTGGATGGTGCTTCAGGGGCAATCACTGGACATTGTTAATCCTCCCAGGGCTCACTAGATGGAATGGGGGAGAGTGTGGGCCATGATGTGGACCAATGACCATGAGGTGCAGAGATACCCAGAGATGTACTTACCAAATGCAATGGATGTGTCATGATGATGGGAGTGAGTGTTGCTGGGGGGGGGAGGGGTGCGGTGGGGGTGGTGGGGTCGAATGGGACCTCATATATTTTTTAATGTAATATTTTTACAAAATCAATAAAAAAAAAAAGAATCCAAATAAGAAAAGAAAAAGTAAAACTTTCACTATTTCACTATTTGCTGATGATATGATCCTATATCTAGAATCTTTTGAAAAATCCACAACAAAGTTACTAGAACTAATAGATGAGTTCAGCAAAGTGGTGGGGTACAACATTAATATACAAAAATCAATAGCGGTCCTATACACTACTGATTTGTAATCTGCAGAAGATACCAGGAAAAAATTCCATTTACAATAGCAACTAAAACAATGAAATATTTATAAATAAACTTAACTGAGGACATATAGGACCTGTACTCAGAAAACTATAAAACATGCTAAAAGATACAGAAGACATAAATAAATGGAAGGAAATTCCATATTCATGGATTGGAAAACTAAATATTTTTAAGATGTCAGTTCTACCCAAATTGATTTACAGATTCAATGCAATCCCAATAAAATTCCAATAGCCTTTTCTGCAGAAACGGAAAAACTAACTATCAAATTTATTTGGAAGGGTAAGGAGCCCTGAATAGCTAAAAAGATCTTAAAAAAGAAGAGTGAACTTGGAGGACTCTCACTTCTGGACTTTAAAGCATATTACATTGCCACAGTAATAAAAACAGCATGGTACTGGCATAAAGATAGGCACATTGACCAATGTAACTGAGTTGAGAACTCTGAAATAGGCTCTCACAGTCAAGTGACTTTTGACAAGGTAGTCAAACTCTCCAAGCCGGGCCAGATCAGTCTATTCAATAATTGGTTCTGGGAGAACTGGATAGCTATATCTAAAAGAAAGCAAAAGGATCCCTATCTCACACCTTAAACAAAAATTAACTCAAAATTGAACAAGGACCTAAATATAAAAGCGAAAACTGTAAAACTCCTAGAAGAATGTGGGGAAATACCTTCAAGATTTTGGGGTAGGTGGTAGTTTCTTAAACTTTACAACCGAAACAGGAGCAACAAAAGAAAAAATAGTTAAAATTCAACACTTTTGCTTCTCCAAGGACTTTGTTAAAAGGGTGAAAATGCAGCTGACTCAGTGGGATAAAATATTTGTCAATTATATATCCAATAAAGGTTTAATATCCATGATATACAAAGAGATCATACAACTCAACAATAAAATGACAAGCCACCTGATTAAAAAATGGGCAAAAGACTTGAAAAGGTAATTGTCAAAATAAAACAAACAAAAATGGCTCAGAAACACATGAAAAAATGTTTAACATCATAGGCATTAGAGAAATGCAAATCAAAACTACAATGAGATATCATTTCACATCTATGGAACTGGCTGCTATTAAAAAGTTGGAAAACTGAAAATGTTAGAGTATGTGGAGTGATAGGAAAGCCTGTTCACTGTTGGTGGGAATGTAGACTGGTACAGCCACTGTGGAGGGCTTTTTGACCATTCCTAAGGAAGTTGAATATAGACTTGCCATGTGACCCAGCAATACCATTAATAGGTATATACCCAGAAGAACTGAGAGCAGTGACATGTACAGATAACTGCACACTGATGTTCATAAAGGCATTATTCATGATTGCCAAATTTGAAAACAACCCAGGTGTCTATCAAATGATGATTGGGTAAACAAATTGTGGTGTAAATACATGATGGAATGTTATGCAGCAGTAAGAAGAAATGAAGTCTTAAATCATATGACAACATGATGAACCTAGAAGGCATTATGTTAAGTGAAGCAACCAACACAAAAGGACAACCACTGTATGATTATGTGATTACGAACTACTTACTTAAAGAATAAGGTTCATAGTTAGATGCATTAATATTGAGTACATGACATATTGGTCTGTCTTCTTTTATTAGGCACTTCCTGTGTTCTTGAGAGATTCTTGCCCCTCTATTTGAAAACATAGCAGGAATTTAGTATTTTGCTGTTTATTGTGTGGGCCTCCACCCACTGTGATAACATCCTGTGATAAGATGAACAATTACATATTCCACAGAAGTATGCCCCACATGCACCCTTTCCCACATGTCCCCCCATAAGAATTTTTAATTTTGAGGAAGTCATTTTTTCCTATTGTTTTCTTTTGTTGCTTATGCTTTTGGTGTCATATTTTAAGAAATCATTGCCAAATCCAAGGTCATTAAAGTTCCCCCTTCATTGTCTTCTAAGGATTTTATGGTTTTAGTTCTTATGTTTAAGTCCTTAATCTGTTTTTTAATTTTTGTATATGATGTGAGAAATGGGTCCAACTTCTTTCTTTTCCATGTGGATATTCTGTTTTACCAGCACCATGTACTGAATGGACTATCCTTTCCCCATTTAATAAACTTGGCACCCATGTCAAAAATCAGTTGGGCATAACATGTGGTTTCATTTCTGGACTCTCAATTCTATTCCATTGGTCTATATGTCTACGTTTAAGCTAGCACCACACTGCTTTGATTACTGTGGCCTCTTAGTATGTTTTTAAGTTGGGAAGTGAGACTTGCAACTTTATTTTCTTTTTCAAGATGTTTCAGCTATTCAGGACTTCTTACTATTTTGTATGATTTTGCCCCCCCCCTTTTTAAAAGTTAACTATAGATTATAGAACATGCATTAAAAATCACTGGAATATTTAATCTCCATTTTTAGTCTGTTCTGTTGGCTTTTTTCTAGCTGCAGCTTTTCTCCCTTCATATTTAAAGTTATCCTGGGATGGCCCAGCTATCCCCCTTCCTTTTGAACTACTTCTTCATCTGTGACTTTCCTAATATTAATAACTATTTATGTATTCTTTCTTACCTGACTTTTGTCTCACATTTAGTTTGTTAAAACACAAGTGTATATCTAGTTAACAAGGATTTATTGATGGGGATCTTTACAGGTAATAAAAGAAAAATAATGCCCAGGTTCTGCCCTTGAGAAGCATATTAGGTTTGACAGATCTAAGATGACAATCTAAGTAGTGAATGGAATGCTTGATAAAGTATTTGCACAACAAATTGTATTAAATGTGTACATTCTGTGTAGTTTTCTTCCTGTTTTTATTAATAAAATTAAATCGGCAAATCCATTTATTAACTTAGTAACTTAAATGCTGATTATCTGCTATAATTTTGTTCGCTCCATCTTTTAACCAAGACTTTCAAAGTTATAGCATGAGAAAAACCTTGGCTAACGTCATTGTTCTCTAAACTGTGATATGCCCAGAATTCCAACATGGTCTAAAAATAAGAATTTAGCTTCTTATAGATAGGTTTTACATTTTGTATGTCTCTAACATATTTTTGTCATTACTTGAGATATAAATAAATTCAGAAGAAAGGTCAAAAAGTTCTGTTTTGCATTTATTAACATGAGTAACTAGCATATTGTGTCTTTAAATAACAGTTTTTCACATTTGTGTTGTGGAGATCTGATACTGTGCTGTACAGCTTTCTTTTGTGAGGGGAACATGATAAGAACTTTTAAAAACTGGATTTATGAACTATAGCCAGAAATTGAACAGTAACTTCTATAAAACAAAGATATGTGGCTCAATGATTTATCACGCAGTGAGTTTCCTTATAATCACTACATATGTCAAGCAATAAAACATAATCTGTACCCTAGAATTGGCCCCTCCCAGGTTCTAACTTCTGTTGCTTCCTCCAAAAATAATCTCTACCCTGATGTTTGTGCAATCACCTTTCATTTGACTTTAAAGTTTTACCACATAAAAATATATCTTAAATGCTGTGGTTTCTTTCTTTCTTTCTTTCTTTCTTTCTTTCTTTCTTTCTTTCTTTCTTTCTTTCTTTCTTTCTTTCTTTCTTTCTTTCTTTCTTTCTTTCTTTCTTTCTTTCTTTCTTTCTTTCTTTCTTTCTTTCTTTCTTTCTTTCTTTCTTTCTTTCTTTCTTTCTTTCTTTCTTTCTTTCTTTCTTTCTTTCTTTCTTTCTTTCTTTCTTTCTTTCTTTTGCATTTTATAGAAACAGAATCAAACAGCACTTATTCTTTGGCATTTAGCCACTTTTGATCAAAATTATTTTTGTGCAACTAATTCACATGTTGTGAGCAGCTCTAGTTTGTTCTTTTTTTAAATCACTGAATAGTACTCTATTGCATTAATATATGACTATTTATCCATTTTACTATGGATACATATTTAGGTGGTTTCCAAATGCAAATACTTACCTTCCATTTGAATACTTACTTAAACCCAAATTGATTGTGATGCACTATCATGTTTTCAATTGCTGTAATATATTCAGTTTTCTGACATTTTGGTGTTTAGTTACTGTAACTTTACTATCTTGTAATAAGGTTTTGTAGCAAGGTTGTGATTTTCTCAAGAAAAGAATTAGAAAATAGTTACTCTTTTACTCTCCTGGGAAAAATATTAGAGGAATAGTACAATTTTGTCCCTAAAAGTTTGGTGGAATTCAACAGTGAAGACATTGGGTCTTTGGCAGCATTTTTTGTTTCCCTCCCTCTTTCCCTCCTCCCCCCCCCTTTCTTTCTTTCTGCATTTAATTATAGATTCAATTTTTTTCTATTTTTTCTTGTGTCAGTTTTGTTATTTCAGGGACTTTATACAATCCCTTGACATTTTAGAAATGATTGAAATAAACACATTAATAAAATTCCTTTAGTTTCTTTTAAAGTATGTAGGATCTCTTACCTTTTTCCTCTCTTGCATTGATAAGTGTTACATTCTAATATTCTCTCTCTCTCTATCCCTTTCTCTCTCTCTCTCTTTCATTTTGATCAGTTGTACTATAGATTTCCCATTTTTTTAGTATGTCCAAAGAACAGACTTGGCATTTGCTGCTCCTCTCTATTTTACATATTTTTCTAATTCATTATTTCGTGCCCATTATTTTTGTCTTTTTTCTTTCTTTGTGCTTAATTTACAATTTTGTTTCTAAATTTTTGAGATTGGTGGTTAGCCTTGATTTACAGTTTTTTTCTCTTCTAATATATGTATTTAAGGCTATAAATATATCTTTAGACAAAAACTTTAATTGCATGCTCAGATATGTAATAGTTTTTTCTTCCACTTGAAAATATTTCCCAATTTCTATTCTTATCTTTTCTCTGACTTATGGATTAATAAAGAGTAATTACTTTAAAATTTTCAAACATGAGAGTATTTTCTAGTTATCTTTTTGTTATTGATTTCAAAAATAATTGTATTACAGTCAGAATATTTGCTGTATGATTGTAATCCTTTGAAATTTGTAATGATCTGCTTTGTGACTCATTCTAGAGTTAATTTATGAAATTGTTCCATGTATGCACACACACACATACACTCTCTCTCCCTGCAGTTTTTGGGTGTATGGTCTACAGATTGTTGAGTTCCATTTTGTGGATCTTGATTTTGAAAATTTTAACATGCTTACTGAATTTTTTAGTCTGCTTATTCTTTTGGTTACTCAGAGTGGTGTTTAAATCACAGACTGGAAGCATGGATTTGTCTTTTTTCCATTTTAATTTTGTCCATTTTTCTATGTGTCTTGAGGTTCAGCTGTGAGGTACATATTAATTTAGAATTCTCAGGAAATTGAAGCCAGTAATATTATGCTATTTGACATTTTCCTCCCTTAAAGTCTATCTTGTGTTCTCCTTTTGGTCAATGTTTACATGATTTATCTTTCTGCATCCCTGTTTTTCAAATTTTCTGTATTCATTATATATTTATTTATTATATTCCTATTATGTCTCTATGTTAGCATATAGTTGGGGTTTATGTTTTATATGGTAAAAATATTTTCTTTTAATTGCAGCATTGAATACATTTATTGCTGATATATTTAGCTTTAAATATATCATTTTCTTAAGCTCTTTCTATTTGTTTTGATTCTTTAAGATTTTACAAACTACATACATGTCATCTTTTGTAATATTACTTTTTATTTTCACCCTCTTACTCCTTATTGGAAGTTGGTTTAGAGATTATAGCCTGAATTGTTAAGCTTATCAAAAATGTATTAATTGGAACTCTTACTCTCTTTTCAGACAATATAAGACACATGGGGTACTTTAAATCCATTTCCTTCTCCTGATTTGATGCTATTGCTGAAATGTATTTTAATTCCAAATATATATTTAAACACAAAAATATAATATTATCATTTTATTAGAATTAATATTAATTTATATCTGGTTATGCATTTTATTTTTTCCTGCAGTTCTGACATTCCATTTGGTATTAGTTTCCTTTTGTCTGAAAACACCCTTTAGGATTTTCTTTGAGCAAGATTGCTGGTGATGAATTTTCTTAAAGTTGGCCTAAAAATATCTATAATTAACTTTTATTTTTATGGGATAATTTTTACTAGATATTAAAGTCTAGGTTGGCAGTTACTTCTTGGCAACACATCAAAAAAGTTATCCCATTGCCCTCTGGCTCCTATTGTTTCTATTGGAAAATTAGTTGTTTATCTTGCTGTTGGTATTTTAGAGGAAAAATTTTCCCTCTAGATTTAAAAAGTATGTATTTTCTGTTTATCTCTTATTTTCAGCAGTTGTGACATGCTATATCTGGGTGTGGATTTCTTGTTATTTATTATAATTAAAACTTAAAAAATTTCTTGAATTTCTTTAACATCTTCCAGCAATGTTGGAAGCATTCCTTCTGCCTCTCTGTCTCTGTCTCTCTCTCTTTCTCTCATCTTTATTTCTGACTCTCTCTCCAATCATCCTTCCCTCCCTCCTTTTTTGGCAGTCTGATTATATATGGATTAACTTTTGTTGCACAGTTCTATTCCTATTCTTTTGCTTGTCTGGCTCTACTAGTAAATTTTAGTCCAACCTTCCTTCTAGTTCACTATCTCTTCAGTTTTTTCCCCAATATTAAACACATCCCATAAAGTTTCTAATTTTGTTTATATATTGCTCAATTCTAGACTCTTAATTTGATTCCCTCCCTTCCTTTACCTTCCTTTCTTTGATTTTCTCCTTCTACTTCTCCTTCTCCCTCTCCCTCTTCCTCACTTCTCCTTCTTTCTCTCCTTCTCCCTTCTCTTCCATTTTTGTAATCCTCCTCCAAATTTCTCTTGGGTTTGTGCCTATAGTCCTGTCTCCTCATTGGCCTTTTTTTTTGCCTGGTATTTCATGTGGAAATTATTAGTGGTAATAATTTTAGAGTTGTACAATGTTCTCTTTGTTTAAAATGCTATACATTTTCTTTTGCTGGGAATTCTAGCACTATATAATCTTAATCAAATCTCTAAGATTAAGAAGATTTGAAGTTGATTTGAAGAGTCTTCAAGTGTAGAGGAATTTTATATTTGGCCCAGCTTTTCTAATTGTACTCAGGAGGAAATATGAAGCAAACTAAACTAGTTCACTGAACTAGAAATCTGGACAGTAATATTTACCCCAATAAAGACTAATGATTAGGAGATAATTCTACTGCCTTTCGTCTGTCTCTTTTAAAAGAGGACATTTAATGCTTTAGTCAAATAAGGAATTTACATTTAATACAATTCTCAATACTATGACAGTTTTTTCAGGCTTTAAATAATTAGCTTAACTATTTTTGCATATCACTCTGTCTCGTCAAAGAAGAATTATTTCCAATTTTATTCACGTCAATTAAAGCAGTCCTCAAGGATCTGAGCTGGCTTTTGTGAAGTCAGTGATTTTTTAAAATATCAATTGAATTATTGTTCCCAATTTCATAAATGTGTACATTTGAAACTATAGTTTCTAGAGTTTATATGGAAAATATGGATTTAATCATTAATTTTCACATAAATGGTAGCAAAAGAGAAAATATTTCAGTAATGAATTTCTTCCTTTATAAATGGTCTTAAAATATCCTTAAGAATGACACTGAACAGTCTTTACAGTTTGGTGTCTCTGTGTTCTATTGTCTTGTCTTATTTCTAAGAGAGATATTTTATTGGGTAAGTCTTAGTCAATTAGTTATCCATATCCCAATTAGCTGTGCCTAGAGTGACAAGGTGATAGTCTGCTTATGGTCCTGGACCTTAAGATGAAAAGAGGCTCTCAGAGAATAAGATGTGAAATTTAAAAATTGTATATTACAGCCTTCTGTGTTAATGTTGTGAAATCTAAGAAAGTAAAAATAGTATTTATAAAGGAATCAGTTCTATCACGAATTTGCTCCGAAGACTATGTTTGTAACTTTTATTCCAAGATTCCTTCCTTCATTTTGTCTGAAGCAGTCCCTTGTCTGTGTTTGACCCCCTGCTCTTCTCTAAATAATTCTCCCTTTCCTTTACCCTCTGTCGTAAGCTACCAACATCCCTATTATTGTCATTGACTTCATCTGAGCTATGCTCACTTCAGGGCCATTCTAGTTCCAACTTTGTTTGCATTTGCTCTTCATAGATTTTTTCAGAGAAAGAGAATTTTTTCATTTAGCTCCTTTCTCTGGTTATTTTCTCCATTTGGCTAACAAGCAGATGAAGGAAGCAGGATGGGTAAAAATGGATTCTCCAGTGTAATGAATGAGCCATATCAGGGAAACGATGAAGGGATTAGAGACTGCGAGGCAGCTTGTTCATCCTGAAGACTCCGTTTGAAATAAGGAGTTGTCTCTTTCACCTCTCCCCAGTGATCAATTTAGATGAAACTGTGGGAAATCTGAGAAGTAGAATGGAATGAACCATGTCACAAACATGGCAGGGCAGGATGGTAGAAGCAGAGATTTGGGGTTTTAGTCATGGTAGTGGTGGTGAGACGCAGGCATTCTGTGGAGATATCATTGTGTTTCACTGATCCACAGGACATGGGGAAAGAACACAACAATTTTGTCACCTTAAGATGTCATCTCAAGAAGTTTGGCATTCACAAAATTCTCCCAAGACTATTCCCATTGGGAGCTTTGCAAAAATAACAGCATGATGAGTTACAAATTTCAGTAAAATCTTGGTAGCTACATAAGAATGTCCAATGTTGACCATCTTCTCATGTATTGTACAGAAGTAGAGTTATGGCATCAAGTGGGGATTTAATATTCAGAGTATCTCCTTTCTTTTTTAAATTATTTTTTACATATAATGCACTTTATTTTTAAAGAGATTTTTAGATTACAGAAAAGTTACATCAAAAGTGTCAGAAAGAGGCTGGGCAAGATGGCATTAAAGTAAGTGCACCCATATATCTCTCCTACAAAAAAGTAGCTGAGTGGGGACAAAATCCTGCCTGAATGAACTGCTTTAGGAACCCACAAAGCAGGAGGCTTCAGGACATTGATCTGTAGAGAGAGTCACAAAAAGAGTGATTGCTCAAGTTAAAACCATGAGTTTCTGATGCTTGAGGTTGGAACTGTGGGATGGTTAGTCCCCTCCCTCAGGGCAGGAAGCTGTGGAATTCCTCAAACCTAGCCAGTCGAGGTATGCCAAAGCTGGAGGAGGGAAACTCTGAGAGTGGGAAAGATCTGGTGAAGGGTGGAAGGGGTCCTGTGAGTGTGGGTTAAATTGTCTGGACCCCCCTTTTTGAGCTTTGAAGAGCATACCCCAGCTGGCTTGAGGAGAAACCAGGAAGAGGCGAGAGGCAAATCTGCTGAGGCAGTCTGATTTACTAACCACCTGGGGATAGGGAAAATTGGTCTGGGAGAAAATGGAGCCAGGCAATTTACTAGTCCTGTGCAACTCACCTAAGGGAGGGGGACAGTAAGAAGTGCTTGGTAAACTTCCAAGGGCATATTTAGGGTTCCCAGCAAAGTGTGGGTGCTCTCTCTCAAAGAGACTGAGAGTTATTATTTTCTGTGGTGAGTTGAATCACCAGGGTTTCATTTGAATTTTGGAGGGGAGCTCTCACACAGGCTTCCTGTTGCCCTGGGAGAGAGGGAAGTGAAGAAGAGAGAAAGGGGGACGGACAGATTCCTAATCAGTTTATTCAGTTGCAAAGAGTGGATCCTGCCCTGGAAAGGGGACTCATTTTGAGGAACAGGTTGACCTGGCAAGAGAGCTTGGCTCAGTGGAGGAGTTTCAGCCTTGAATGTGCAAGGTCTCTGGTTAGGTTCCTGGTTCCTCTTAGAGTAGTGACCCACTGGGGATATTAAACATTTAGCTGATACTTTGGGACCAGGAAAACATAGACATTATCCTTGTTTTAGCTTCCCTTGGGTCTCATATTTTTTCTAAAAGAAAAAAAAGATTACTTTTGTTACATAATTGAGCTTAGTTTACTCACTAAAACCCACTTAAAAATCTGCAGTGAGAAAGCTGCAGGGTAATTGATTGATAAACACCAGCAGCCTGGCAAGCTCCACAGGTGCTTAAGAGGGATGTCTCCTTTTTCTTAATGTTTGGTTGACTCCTTGCTTGAAGACTTGTCTGTTTTTTTTTCTTGTCTTGTCTTGTCTTTCCTTCCTATTTATCCCCCCACTTTTTTTTTTTTTCAGTTAGGCGCTGCCAGCTTGTTTCTTGTTTGCTGTGCTCCCTCTTCCTTGATTCCCTCTTTTCCTGTGTACTTATTTTGGCTACCAATGCTATCTATATTCCTTCATACATCTTTCTATCTTCCACCTTCCATTGTTGCTCTTACATTCCACCTCTCTTTGTTTAGCCCCCAATTTTTTTTTGGCTTTTTATTTCTAACACTCCTATTCTTTTTTCTATCTTTTATTAACTCTTTATTTTTTCTCTTTCCCTTTCTCCTGATCATGCAGGCCTTTTAATTCATACTATATTCTTCTCCATATTCAGTTTCCCACTTCATTGTAGGTACTCCACTTTTTTATTTCTATAACTCTACACTGCTTACATGAGTTTAATATTCATTCTTCTAGGTCTTATATAGTTCTTTTGTTAACATTTACTATCAATACCACTATTATGCTTTTTCTTTTCTTACCTCTTTTGCTTTCACTGGCCCTAATTTTTTCCTTCAAGGGAACTTAGACAACAACAGGGAAATAGAATTAGAAGAACAAAATGTCAAAGAGAAAACTTAACACACACAAAAGCAAGACCTAAATAAAACCCAAGACTAGAGGGAGCAGCTAATCAATGGAACAAACCCATCAAGATAAAATGATGACCAGACGGCAAAAAAAATTACAAACCATACCAATAATCAGAAGACATGGCCCAGTCCAATGAACAAACTGAAAACCAGACAGAGGAGCAGAACATTGACAACTAATCAAAACTCTCCAAACAAATATCATGGACCAACTTAATGAAGTAAAGGAAGAGACTAAGGATATTAAGAAAACACTTGGAGAGCATACTGAAGAAATTGTAAAGATAAACAAAAAGATAACAGATATGATGGTGATGAATGGCACAATCCAAGAAATAAAAAAAATTACTCTCAGCAAATAACAGCAGATTTGAAGAAGCAAAGGGAAAAGTACTGATGTGGAAGACAGTACATCTGAAATCAAACAGATAGTAGAATTGATAAATATAAAGGTAGAAAAAATCCTGCAGGGTCTTAGGGATTTGAATGACAACACAAAACACAAACACACACATTATAGGCATCCCAGAAGGAGAAGAGAAGGGAAAGGGGACAGAAGGAGTGTTGGAGGAAATAATGGCTAAAAACATCCCAACCTTATTGAGGGAGATGGATGTACATGTCCTGGAAGCACAGCATACCCCCAACAGTATAAATCCCAACAGGCCAACTCCAAGACATATACTTGTCAAATTTTCCAATGCTCAAGACAAAGAGAAAATGCTGAAGGCAGAAAGAGAAAAGAGGACCATCACATAGAAGGGAAGTTCCATTAGATTAAATGCTGATTTCTCATCTGAAACCATGGATGTAAGAAGGCAATGGTATGACATAGTTAAGGTAGTAAAAGAAAAAAAAAATTTACAACCAAGAATATTCTATCCAGCAAAGCTGGCATTCAAAAATGATGGAGAGTTCAAAATATTCACAGATAAACAGAAACTAAGGGAGAATGCCAGTAAGAAACCTGCCCTCCAAGAAATACTAAAGGAAGTTTTGCAGGATGAAAGAAAAAAACAGGAGAGACAGAGTTGGAGGACAATGTAAGAACAACTAAAAAGAGAAAAAGAGAAAAAGAGAAATAAAAACAATATGTGACATAAACAAATCCAAAGAAAATATGGCTAATGTAAGTAATTCCTTGAGAGAATAACACTAAGTGTTAATGGGTTAAACTCACCTGTCAAGAGACACAGATTGACAGAATGAATAAGGAAATATGACCCATCTATGTGCCATCTACAAGAAACCCACCTTAGACCCAGGGATTCAAGGAGGTTAAAAGTGAATGACTGGAAAACAATCTTACAAGCAATTTGTAACAAAAAAAAAGTGCAGGAGAAGCTATACTAATACCAGACAAAATAGACTTTAAGTGCAAAACTATTGTGAGAGACAAAGATGGCACTGTATAATAGTAAAAGGGTAAACTTTCAAGAAGAAAGAACAATCATAAAAATTTATGCACCTAACCAGGGTGCCTCAATATAAGTGAAGCGAACAGTGGAAAAATTAAGTGTAGGAATAAATGCCTCTACAATTACAGTGGGGAGCTTTAATACACTATTATCACCATTAAACAGAACATCAATAAAGAAACAAAGATATTGAATAATATATTAGATGATTTGAACCTAATAGACATATACAGAACACTACACCCAAATACAGCAAGATATACATTCTTCTCAAGTGCACATGGATCATTCTCCAAGATAGATCTCATGCTAGGCCACAGAGAAAGTCTCAATGAATTTAGAAAGATTGAAATCATACAAAATAATTTCTCCAACCACAGTGGAATGAAGATGGAAATCTACAAAGGTCAGAGAACCTGATTAGGCACAAAGATATGGAAGTTAAGCAAAACACTCTCAGTGGGTCAAGGAGGAAATCTCAAAAGAAATCACTACCTTGAGACTAGCGAAAATGACAACACAACATATCAAACTTATGGGATGCAGCAAAAGCTGTACTGAGAGAGAAATTCATAGCCATAAATCCATACATCAAAAAAGAAGAAAGAGCTAAAATTGAAGAACTAACTGCACATGTGGAGGAATTAGTAAAAACAACAACAACAACAAACTAACTAACTAAAAGGAAAAAGAAAGCAAGAAATATCAAAGATGAGAGCAGAACTAAATGAAATGGAAAATGAGAAAGCACTAGAAAAAATCAAAGCTGTTTTTTTTTAGAAGATCAGTAAAATCGACAAACCCATAGGTAGACTAACAAAGAAAAAAAAGAGAAGATGCAAATACACAAAATAAGAAATGAGAAAGGGGATATCACCAATGACATGACAGAAATAGAGTATCATAAAAAGATACTTAGAAAAACTATATGCCAACAAGAAGGACAATTTAGGGGAAATGGGCCAATACCTAGATGTACATAAGCAGCCTACACTGATGAAAGAAGAAATTGATGATTTCAACAAACCAATCGCAAGAGAGAGAATCAGTCATTAAAAGCCTCCAAACTAAGAAGAGCCCCAGGCCAGACAGCTTCACAGGTGAAGTCTACCAAACATTTTGGAAAGAACTAACATCAATTTTGCTTAAATTTTTCCAAAAAAATGGAAATAGAAGAAATGTTGTCTAACTCATTCTATGATGCCAACATTACCCTAATACCAAAGCCAAACAAAGACACCACAAGAAATAAAAATTACAGACCAATCTTTTTAATGAACCTGATACTAAAATCCTTAACAACATACTTGCTAGTAGTATTCAACAATACATCAAATGAAAAAGCATTTGACAATATACAGTATCTTTTCCTGATAAAAACACTGCAAAAGATAGGAATAGAGGGAAACTTTCTGAACATGATAAAGGATATATATGAAAAACCCACAACTAACATCATTTACAATAGTGAAATCCTAAAATCTTTCCCTCTAGGATCAGGAACAACACAAGGATGCCCACTATCACCCTTCTTATTTAACATTGTGTTAGAAGTACTTGCTTGAGCACTGAGGCAAGAAACATATATAAGATGGATCCAAATTGGAAAGAAAAAAGTCAGAATTTCACTATTTGCAGGTGACATGATCTTATACATAGAAAACCCAAGTTTCTAGAACTTATAAATGAGTTCAGTAAAGTCACAGGTTATAAGATCAATGTGCAAACATCAGTAGCATTTTTGTACACCAATAATGAGTGATCTGAGGAGGAAATCAAGAAAAAAATACCATTTACAATAATAAATTTTAAAAACTCAAACTGCTAGGAATAAATTTAACTAAAGATGTAAAAGACTTATACACAGAAAACTACACAGCACTATTAAAGGAAATAGAAGAAGACTTAAATAAATGGAAGAATATTCCCTGGTCATGAATAGGAAGACTAAATATCATCAAGATGTCTAGCCTACCCAAACTGACCTATAGATTTAATGCAAGTCCAATAAAAATAAACACAGCATTTTTTAATGTACTGGAAAAACTAACTATGAAATTTATTTGGAAGGGAAAGAGGCCCTAAATAGCCAAAGACATATTGAAAAAGAAAACTGAAATCAGAGAAATCACACTGCCTGACTTAAAAACACACTACAATGCTATAGTGGTAAAAACACATGGTATAGGCACAAGGATAGACAGACTGACCAATGGAACCAATTTGAGAGTTCAGATATAGATTCTCACATATACAGTCATCTGACATTCAACAAGGCCACGAAGCCCACTCAAAAGGAGAGAAAGGCCTCTTCAACAAATGATGCTTGGAAAACTGGATATCCATATGCAAAAAAATGAGAGAGAAACACCATCTCATACTTTATACAAAAATCAACTCAAGATGGATCAAAACCTAAATATAAGAGCCAAGACCATAAAGACCTTGGAAGACAATGTAAAAAAGCATCTACAGGACCTTGTAATAGGAAATGGCGTCATGAACTTCACACCCAAAGCATGAGCTATGAAAGAAAATATAGATAAACGGGATCTCCTCAAAATTAAAGCCTTTTGCATCTTAAAGGAGGTAATCAAGAAAGTGAAAAGACAGCCTACCCAATGGGAGAAAATATTTGGTAACCATATGTCTGATAGATGCCTAATATCCAGCATATATAAAGAAATCTTATATCTTGAAAATAAAAATACAAACAACCCATTTAAATAACAGGCAAAAGATTTGAACAGATGCTTCTCTAAAGAAGAAATACAAATGGCTAAAAAGCCATGAAAAGATGCTCAACACCACTAACTATTAGGGAAATGCAAACCAAAACTACAATGAGATAGCATCTTACAACTTTAGACTGGCAACTATTTAAAAAACAGAGAACTACAAGTGTTGGAAAGGATGTGGAGGAATGGGAACCCTCATCCACTACTGGTGGGAATGTAGAAGGATCCAACCATTGTGCAGAATGCTCATGGCAGATGGCAGATGGAGTTCAGTGCCTTGCCAGTGGGCCCTACTTTGAATTTGTGCTCCTGAGTGTGATGGTGTTGGACTCAGATTTTACCCCTCTACACAAGTTTCTTCTGTCACTTTTACTGAACCTGTGGTTGGCACTGGTGTTGGTGTATGCTCAGGAGAGTTGAACCTCTGGACTGTCCATGTGCCAGCTGGCCCTAAGCCTCAGCAGAGTTGCAACACCTTCTCTCTGGTTCATTGGACTTACCCAAGTCAGTTAACAGAGAGGTGAGGATGATTAACCACCACAGCAGGGAACCGAGAGAGTCTACAGCCACAAGCAAGAGAATCCCATCCATCAACCATGTGGGATCTAAACCCACTCTCAATTTAGAGGTGGAGTGGACATCACCATTCCAGGCTTCTCAGGATGGTGGAATAAAACATGGATTAGAGTGGACTTACTGGTATTCTATTATAAAATTATTGTGACTCTAGCAATGGAAGAAACTGTATCATTGATGTGCAGACAGTGGCCATGGGAGTTGCTGAGGACAGGGAGAGGAAAGAAAAGGTGTGATATGGAGGCATTTTCAGGACTTGGAGTTATCCTGAATGATACTACAGGGACAGATGCTGGACATTTTATATCCTGCCATAGCCCACTGAATGGACTGGGAGAGAGTGTAAACTACAATATAAACTATAATCCATGCTGTGTAGCTGTGCTCCAAAATGTATTCATCAAATGCAATGAATGTGTCATACTGATGAAAGGGATTGTTGATGTGGGAACAGTGGTAGTGGAGTGAGGAGTGGGGGTATATGGGAACCTTTTTTTTTTTTTAATATAACATTTTGTGTGATCTATGTATCTTTAAAAAAAAAAAAAGACAAGAAGAAAAAAAGTATCAGGGTTTCCCATGTATCTCACCCCTCCCTCTCCCACATCTTCCCACAATCTTCAGTTGTGTGGTACATTTCTTACAATTGATGAAATAATATTGAAGCTTTGCTCCTAACCAAGGTCTATAGTTTACAATGTGGTTTACACTTAATTCCAAAGTCCTAAAATGCCGTATGCTCTACCCATTACTCCTTCCCTCTCCCCTCAGAATCTCTGGTAACCACTATCTTTACGACAATGTTACGTGTTCTTCCATTTCTACAATATTAATAAATTTACTTTGTCCATGGTTGCATTCTCCCCTTACGTTTGTTCATTCCTAAACCTTGAGGATTTGGGGATGGTGATGCCTGCTTTGCCGCAGATTCAGAAGGGGCTTAGATCTTATGGGGTATTTGGAAGGGACTGTTTAGCTTGCAAGTGTAGATACTGTTTTTTGGGTTGGGGGTTGTCCATCATCATCATATTGTTAGTCCAATGATCTGGAGAATAGGTGTTGGTCACAACTTTTCTGAGATTCAGGACTCAACCTGCATATGAACAGACTGAAGATTTATGTCTTTAAGACATGTATTTAATAGATATAGTGTTAATTATAGGTTCAAATAAATGGGTTAGAAGAATCATGTTTAGGGAATTTATAGATGAATCTAACTCTTACATTGGGGAAATAGGTTGTCACATATTTCAAGGTAAGGCCCACCGACAGGGTACTGATTTGAAAGCATTGTGTGCTTTGCCTATAGTATCTGGATGGCTCTAGAGCCCTCAGGATCACACCTATTTGAGGCTTTGTTCACAGTGGCAGTTAGTGAGGTCTGCCTGAGATATGCATAAGCAAAACCTCTGAAATGACCTTTAGGCTGGTTTTGAAATCTCTGAGCTATAAAAGCTCTTCTGTATTTGATGTTTCTCCCTTTTGCTCAAGGTCTGTTTTCAAATGCGTTGCTGGTTGGTGCTTGGTATTAAACCCTTGATACAAGGGAGATTCATTCCCAGGAGTCATGTTCCATGCCAGCGGGAAGGCAGTGTATTTCTTTTCTGAGTTTGACTTGGAGAAAGGACACATTTGAGTAACAAGGTGGCTTTCGGGAGATAACTTCTTAGGTAATAGTTACTATTAGGCTAAGTTTCAATTTTACAAGAAAAAATGATCATAGTTACATGTGTATTGGTCTGTTTTCTTTTATTAGGCACTGCCTCTGTGTTTGATAGATTCTTGTCCTTCTATCTGAGAACATAGCAAGACCCTCCACCCACTGAGATAACACTCTTCCTGCAGTTTCTGAAGGAGGAGTACAGCTTGTTGTTCCCTACTCTGCCATCTTGGATCTCTGCTTTCTATATATTAAAGCAAATTTTGGCTTTGGGGGGGTTATAATCAATTGACGAATTAATTTACATTTTGGTAGGAAATGAAAAAACAGAAATATTATATTCAGTTAATATGCATATATCCAATTAGGAAATCTTATTGGAATCTTCTATATTTCTTAATTTTTAAATTATTTGTCCTTTCAATATGTCAAAAATTAATTTGCAATTTTTTTGGTATTGTTTACTCTCCTGGTCCTAATCCCCCCAAAATATTTATTAATATCCTTTTTAATTCAATTATGAATCTATTTGTTTCTACATCATTAATTCAGAGGTTGTGTGGTATGAACAGTGACATTAAAACCCTCTCAGATTTGATATACCTTACCACCTTTCATATATAATTTACATATATAATTATATATATATATATAGCCTATAGTATCTGGATGACTCTAGAGTCCTCAGGATCACACCTATTTAGGCTTTGTTACATTCTTTGAATGCTGAATTTCTGGGTTATTTGAAAGCATTTATAGAATGAAATAGATATTTATTCCAAATTGAGTCATGCTGTAGTTCTTGAGCTGTGTACCCTAGATTATCTCACTTTCACTTTTCTTAAACTAGAGATCCCTCCAGATTTCCAAATAGCGTCCTTCTCAATATTTCAGAAACCTGAAAATATAGAATTTAGAAAGCATTGGACCAGTTGAATGGCACAATATTCAGTGAAATAGGAGTTTGTATGTGAGTGTGGCTCAAATATGCCAGTGATCCCCAGATTGATGATGGAGTTCGTTGACCTAGGTAATAAATAAAGTATCCAGGTATTCTAGCCCACTTGAAGTCTCCAAAAAAATTGACTATCCCATTCCTCTTGACACTTTTTTATTCTTTAAATTATATTTTATCCTGGTTTTCTTGATAATTTACTCTTGATTCATCCCCAGCTTCTTAAATCCATAATATTTTTAACTCTTATTTACCAGGTCTTATTTCTTTAACTACCATCTCAATCTAATGTTTCTTGTATGTTGTCACTATTTTTATCATTACTTTTGCTTATATGGATTTTTCAATATTATCTTGTCCCCTTATTTTCCTTATATCTCTATTTTAACATTCCTTTCCCTCATCTACTATGATTATCTCCTTAGAGATAGTTTCATGCTTTTAAATCCTCCAAAATGCCATCAATTTCCCCATAGTCTACAAGATAAATTCCAAAGTTTTATATCTGGAAATCAAAGAAAAGAATTTTTGGCCCCAACTTAGCATTGGTATTTCATTTCTGAACATTCTCTAAACTCCCTAAACCACTGGCATTCATGAAGATCATTCAAGTGCTTTCAAAATTTCCTGGTTTAGAGTGAAGCTAGCCCATTCCTGGAGTTCAGTGTCTTTTTCTGACTGTTAAAATCATATCCTCACACTTTGAAATGTTTACAATGGTAATTATTACATTTTGAATATTTTACCACAATCTAAACAAATATACATTCTTTGAAGCGCAAATCATATACATCCTTCTCAGAGAATCTTTCCCAAACCTCACTGCTTCATCTTATCCTACAATCACCTTGCCTCCTCTGTTCCCATAGCACATTGTATTTGTTCTAAAACATCTGTATTTTACTCCATCCTATATTGTGTTTGTTTAAACATCTGTCTTCTTCAGAAGAATATATGCTGTTTATGTGCTGCTTGGTACCTCATGGTATCTAGAATTTATTTAGAAGGAATACCATGATAAGGTGAGGTCTATGGTGCATAGATTGGATGGACAAAGTCATCAAAGAGGTGCTAAACTGCTTGAAATATAGAGTAAATGGAAAATGTGTTGGTAGAGGATAAAGAGAAGAAAGAAGAGTCAAGTAAATTCCTTGGTAGGTAAGAATCTGAGAAACATGGGGCTTTCTCCAAGATAGACTTCTTAGTGCATCCAAGCCAGTTGTATTCCAATCTCAAAGGAAAGATGATCTTTCATTTTATTTGGCATTCTCTACAAATCAGTAACATAAACTGATTTTTTAAATAAAAAAATACATTATTTGAAACAATGGCAGAACTCAAATTTGGGTCTTCCTATGTAAAATCAAATCTAGGACGTGATTCTTATAAGGAATATTAATTTTACAAATGTAGACATAAAACTGATAAAAACATATTAACTCTGTTCCAAGCTTTTGTAGGGTTGATTCCTTAAAATTACAGGACAAGTTGGGTAAACAGAGATAGGATGCTTGTTTGGCACTGCTAGGAAGGGATGGCTTTTACTTATGTGCCATTGACTAAAGAATGTTTCTTCTCTCTGCGGTAAGGACATTCAAGGCGAATATAAAATACAAGGTGGGGTGTGAAAAGGGGAAGGGATACTTTATTTATCATCCAGGTCAATAAAATTCATCATCAATCCTGAGGGTCCTGGGGTGCTTGATCCTGAATCTAGATGGTCCTCACATCTGTAACAAAGCAATTTACAAACTTCTAAGTATTTGTTCTCAGAAGATCCTGTTACTCCCTGGCTAACCATCCCAGTCTTACTATCTAGTTACAGAGGACCCCTTCTCTTTTCCTTAACTGCTGTCATTAATAACTCATTCCTCCATATCAAAAGTCAGAAGCCAATGTATATTGTAAGTTCTTTGTGGACTTAAGTGCAATAATCAACAAAAGTAAGACTTACTTCATCTTTCTCGCTCTGGCTATGAATGGAAGAAACAATATTTTCATTCTTTATTAACTCGACTCAAGTGGTCTCTCCAGTAAAGGACACAGATTGTTTTGTAAATACAGTTCCTCAAGGAGTGCACTCACCAATGCCCTTATAATGTCACAATTAGGTGGCATTTTCTAAAAAGTGGAATTGTTGATAAATATACATGACAATTGGTTTGAATCCTTTATATGTTTCTAAGTGTCATCTCTCTAATAGATCACTTATGTTCTTTTCATAGAGTCTACATTCTGAATTGATATTATTGCCTTGTTCTTGAAGGTGAATTTTTCTTGTTTTCTTGAATTGACTCAAATGTTCAAAGTTTTTACAAGAGCTAAGCCCTTTGGAATTATGCCCTACTTACTGAAAATCATTGGGTCATTAGAAACATGAATATGAAGACTGAAATCGGCTATAGTTGATTGGTTCATATGGTTGTCCATGTGAAGCCTCCTTAATCTATAGAGTGGTATATCAGTAGTTTTCCAAAACACATAGAAAAAGATAACACATTTCAGGCTGTTCTTCAAGTCAATTTCTCAATATATGCATTCATCTGTTGCTTTTATTTTTTAAGGAAAAATACTGCATTGATAAAGTCAGTCCTAGAAACTTACAGTATGCAGGTGTCTTACTGATTAGCATCCTCCTTTTTTTATGTCTGCATATATGTATGTGAACATGCATTCACATTTAAGCTACAGATGAACTTCATGTATTTGATAACAGTTATGTTTGTAAATTAAACTGAGAAGAGCAAACATATCATTAACTCTTCAAGTATGTGATTATATGGTCTTAGCATGGCTCATGGTAAAACATAATATTTTATATGAACACTAGATATTCAGAGAGTAATGTGTAAAAGATAATTTTCTGTAATTGGTCCCAGGGCAAAGGGCTGATCGCTTGTATAAAAGCTTCCAGATATGCATTTTGCCTGGCTTCTAATTAGTGAAACAAAAAAGAGCTGAACTTTGGAAATTGTGATGAATCTGAGATCTTTTTTTTCCTTTAAGGAAATAATCACTTTGCCCTTGAACTCCAAAAGGCCCTGAAATCAACGGATTCTCTTCTTAAGCTCCTTAACAAGCATAGGGATTAGAGACAAGCAGTGTAGAATGGTTCATATTAGATATAAATGATAACGGACAAAAGAAATTCACCTATGAATAAAGTACAGGCACCCTGGGCAAGTTTCTTCAACTGAGTTATTTTTTTTTATAAGATATTGTGATTTCCCTGTTGCGACACCATGCAAAATGCAGATAAATGATAAGAATACTGGAGAAAATGAACTGAAATGCAGAGTTCTACATGAAAATTGTTCTTAATAAAAATGCTATATGCAGTAGAGTGTTAAATTAATTAAATCAACTATCAAGAAAATAAAATATTAAAATGACTGCTCATGAATTTATGTCTTTATTAAAATAAATGAATGCAACTCATCACTTCAATCACTTCATTTTTCCTAAAGAAAGAAAAGTATGAATGAAAAAAAAAATCACCACAAGCCTCCCCCATTTCAAGGTCAGGATCTTGTTCTCTTCCTAAAATCAGTTCCTAACTGTATCAGAAAGTTAATACCACCTCCACGTGATCTCCTTTTTACTTGATTCATTTTGGTCAAGGTTCTACTGATCTGTGTGCATAATTCTTTTACAGACTGTCGATCCATTCTCACCCCTTAAATGAAGAGTTTGACTTAGTGCCATTCACCTTGAAGGAAGGCACATTCTGCACACAGTCTGAAGATGCAGAGTGAATTACCTCTCCCTCCACCTTCCCCACCCCCAAGAAGAGAATAAAGTGTAATGGAGCAAGAAGGAAGGTAGGGAGAGGGAAGGAAGGAGAAGTGAAATACAACAGGTTTGGGAAAAGGGATAGAGCCTTTGTGATTAATATTAAAGTTCTGAGCTCACATACATTAAATTTTATTCTGTCTTCCTGCAATTTGGAAGACAATGGATGGACCTTATCATATCTGGTTTGCAGCAAGAGTCTCACATTAAGTGATAATATGTACCAGGAATGAAAATGCCCTTAAATATTCTGCTTTATTAAAAATCTTCAAACTTCTGCTGAGTTTTGGAAGACATTAATATGTTTTAGAACTTGCCGTGTTGTATATTCCTTTGACTTCTCTTACTTCATGGATCTCTTTCCCACATGTTAACTATTTATTCTTTTTAAAAGTTCTTTAAGTTTAATTAATATTTAGATTGATGGATATCTTCATCATTCCAGAGTGAATCTGATGTTGATTGCTAGGTGTTTTTTTTAAATACTATGGAATCTTCTAGTTTACAGAAGCTCAGTTGCAGTCAGATGTTCAAACAGGTACTGAACACATGCTATGATTCAACATGTGGATGTAAAGTTGAATAAGATATAGTAACTGGTCTTGAGAATGTTACCAACTAAGGGCATAGAACAAGTTACAGGTAGGTATCAAGGCCTGGCATGGGAAGAGTGGAAAAAGAGATTTTGGGAAAGAGGATGAAGGGCATTTTTAATCATGACAGGAGGGGAAAGGGCCATGGAAAAGTGGGAGGGGTACTCTGTAAAAGGCAGCAGTCAATATTTAGCTTCAGAACATGTTGTTATGTAGGACTCTTAGGCAACTTTGCAGGATCACCTATTATTATAGAAGAGCTAGTGAATCTTTATTTTATGAGAAATTGTCCAGTGATGTCATGTTGGCAAAAAAAAAAAAAAAAAGAGCATATTTTCAGAAGAGATGCTTTTTGTCTTTTGTTTTATCACTTGTCCCTTCAGTTTAATCTCATATCATTGTTTGATGATATGAATAGCAATGTTCTCACATCAATTTAGAGTACATTAATTCCCCATTATCAGTGATTTCTCTAGCAATGGTGTCATTTTATATTTGAGTAGGGATGTTTCCAGTTTATTAGTCAGAATAGGCTAGGATATACCACAGTAATAATTGACCCATAATCTCACTCTCAACACAAATTCATCACAAGTAGGGTAAAACTGTGCTGCAGGTTGTCTTTTCTCTGTGGCCCTGGTTGAAAGACCCACCTCCACTGGGAACTTTGAGTGTCATTAAGGCCAAGGGAAAAGCAGCTTCTGCTTGGAACTGATACCCAACAGTTCAATACACATTTCATTGGCCAAAACAAGTCATTTGGCCATGAGGTGAAGGATATAATGCTCCCCTGGTAAGGTGGGAGGAAGCAGACATTTGTAAATAGTAGTATTACTGAAAACAGATTTTCAGTCAAATTAGTATAACTGGGGAGGGGTCATTTAGGGGTAGCTGCTATTTAGATTCCTGGACAGAAGACTTTAATGTCTTTGACGTTGACTTCTTTTATTTTAGTAAACATACTGTGGCTATTTGGTTAAGAGAATTAAGGCAAACTTCTAGTCATCTTTCTAGGAGAAAATAGCAAGATTACCTTAAATTTTAACACACTTGTTACTTGGATTGTAAGATGATTTGAGAAATCTTTAACTCTTGTTAAAGGTGAAAAATGGTCTAAAAGAGAGATGTAATAATCTTTACATGGAATTATTTAAATCTCAGTACTCAGATCAGGACGAAACCTAGACAGCAACCTGTTTTTATTAATAAAGTTTAACTGGAACTTAACCATGGCCATTTATTTACAGATTGTCTGTGGCTACTTTCATGCTGCAAAAAAAAAAAATACAGTTGCATTGTGGTGATAGAGACTGCAAGGCATATAAAACCAATAGTAGCTATCATCTGGCCTTTACAGAAATGGTTTTTTGGCCCCTGACTTAGGTTAAAGGTTATTATGATCATTTCTGCATCATGAACTTATTAATTCAACAAATAATTGAACGCATATATTTACTATTATATGTATGGTTCCGTGCAAGATGCTGGGGTGTATTGATAAACAAAATAGAGTCCTGCCCTCAAGCAAATATTATCCTAGTAGGACAAACAGATCTTAAATAAATTATCCCTTGAATGAATCAAAAATTGCATACTAAATAATGTGAGGCAAAGCATATGAGCTCACAAAAACATAGAACAAAAGGAAACAAATTTAGATAGGCAGGTCAACCATGTTCTCCCAAAAGATATGATACTAGAACTGAGATTTAATTTGAGTTAACTGAGTTAACTAAGTGAAAAAAAAAACAACAACACATGCTAAGATCCTGGGAAGAGGGAGAATGCCACATAGAAGGAAATGAAAGACATTCCATATTCCTAACAAGAAAGGGTGGACTATATTGATACTAATGTAGATGAAGAAAAATGGATGATTTCTAAGAGCTTAAAGTGGTAAATCAACAGGACCTGGCAATGGAAAGCAGGCAGACTTAAATGAAAGATGACTTGTCCACTCAGATGGAGAGTGGATGCAACAGGAACATGAAGAGTACCAGGGAAAAGGGTTTGTGAAGAGCATACGTTTATTCAAGGACGATTTGAACGTCCCAGTGAAGATGGGAATTGGGTTCTAAATATCAGAGAGAGGTTCGAGGTGATATATAATTTGAGTTTTGTCAGCATAGATGAAAATAAATGGTTTTGGAAAAAAATGTACCAAGAGAAGGGCCTTGGGACTGAGTCTTGAGAACCCTCATCAAATAGTAGCTGGGTTGAAGAGGCTGAGAGCACCAGAGCAAACCAGAAGAACATTGTTGCACAGAAACCAGTGGAGGAGAGTGTCTGAAGAGGAGAAAGTAGTTCTCAGTGGTGCTTAAAGGGACTCAAGGCAATAAATCTCTCTCCTGACTTACACCCTGAGAAATTACAAGTAGATGTCAATGACAACACAATGAATTACCACAGCAAGAAGGAGTGGGTTTTTCAGAAGTCTGACTAAGCAACTTAAACAAATTAAGTTTAAAGCAACTTCAGTTTGTGGTAATTTGTTACAGCAGCCACAAGAATCTAATACTCCTGCCAATCTGCATCTTTACTGAGCTATTCCCTATGTTTCTATGCCATTTCTTCAGGAAATTCCTTCCTGATATCCCTTGTCAGGTCAGATCCTAGCTCCCATTGTACATTCTCAAACTACCCAGGGCTTTTCCTTCAGAGCACCTGTCCAAGTTGGAGATCAAGTATTTGTGTGATTACTTGATTACTGTGTGCTCCCATGCTGCCTGTTCAGCTACATTGGAGCAAGTTCATGGTTTGTCCTTAGTACTGTATGAATGAATGAATGAATATTGTGGAGGGATGATGATGATTAATTTTGGGACTAAAGAAAATGAGGGTTAGGAAAGGGAGTAGGAGGCAGTTTATATTTTGTATTTTCAGATCCGTTTTTTGTTTTAATCCTATGCCTTAAGCAATGGTCTCAAGGGAGAAGTAATGAGTATAACAGTGCAGACCTCTTTTCTCTCACTCCTGATAGAAAGTGTACAAGTTTAGAAGAAGGGGGCTTGGAGTACTTGCCTTTATACACATTTTTAGCTGGTTGACAGTGATGAGGTGCAATCCAGAGATGATAATGCTTTACTTGTCACTTTCCAACCTCAAAATTTAAAATTCACCTTGTGCTGCAAAATAATTTTGGGGTGCTTAACAAAACTAAAACATCAACTTATTGTCTAATTGCTTACCAGAAATCTCAGTTGCTAGCAACAAAACAACTCTGCTTGGTTTAAACAACAAAAAATGTAGTTTTCATGCTAATCTCCAGAAAAGCTGGGAAGGACGGAGAAGCAGGATAAGAAAATGGACAGAAGCTGAAAGAAGCCAGGCAGCAGCCGGGGCTAAACCTGGAGTGACATTTTTTCTTCCTTGCTGAGCACAGATGCTACAGCACACATTGCCACCATCCCTGGCCCTGGCCCCTTTCCCGTGGGCACCACTCTTGGCACCACAGCCCTTTCTGCCCCTAGAAACTAGAACTCCATACCACTGCATGTGCTGTGGCCAAAACAATTGAGCCTCTGCTCCTTCTGTGCTTCACTGGCTACATTTCCAATTTTGGGACACTATAGACTGACCTAGGTCATGTGCCTATGCCCCTGTTGCAAAGGAAGCTGGGAAAATAAGCAGTCTCTTTAGCTTCTATAATGAGAGAAAGGTTCTGCCTTCTAGCAAGGTTTAATTTAGGAAAGAAGTTCAGGCAAGAATGACTTTTAAAAGAGGTTTAAAGTCATCTTTGTATAAACACAATACAGTGTGTAGGGTTTAAAGAGAGGTTCTTAGCCTTTTTTGTTCCATGGACCTCTTTGCTAGTCAGGCAAAAATTATGGACCCCTTACTAAGTCCATTCTATACTGTGTATTACATAATAAACATATTATATCCCTATCAGCACGTCCCACAAGAAAAAATGTTTTTTCAAAATTCCAATTCAAGCTCATGGACACTTGATTAAGAACCCCTGGTTAAAAAACTCCTGTCCTGAAGCCAAACAGCCTCTATTTGAATTACTCTCTGACCATGGGCAACTTATTTAACATCTACACACAAGTAAAGTGCTGAGTCAGTGTCTGACTCTCAAATATTACCAATTATTTTACAATTTAAGATGAAGGCATAGCGCATGCTTCTGGAATCAGTTTTTATTTGAGGGAGAGATGATGATATGCTTTGGGGGTAACTGGTACTATTAATACACTCTCAAACTGGCCCCCAAGTTATTTTTAATTCTACTTGGAATTTTTTGTAAGCAGCACATGAAAGAGATCTATCGAGCTGCCTGATCAATGTAAGTTTGTTATTGTTAACCCAAGTGTTTAATAAATCCATCCCCATCCTGGACATGGCTTTAAATACTTCATTGACTGTAACAAAGCTGCTCTTTTCTTCCGGGGCCAAAGTGGTCATATAAACTATAATTAAGCACTAATTACTGACTCTTTTGGTCACATAAGGGAAAGCAGAGTATATTATACAACTCCCGAAATAAGCCATTAGAGGAGATTTCTGTCTCCAGAAAATACGATAAACAAAATGAAACATTGCAATGAAAACAAGTGGAAGACTACATTTTCTTTTTCTTCTTTTCCCTCAAGTTCTGTGCTGTGGCTATTGGCCCAATACATTATTTTTTGTATTTTGTGAAAAATGATAACAGGAAAATAAATCTTTAATTGATGGCTCATTTCTTCCAGTGATCAAAAGAGTGAGGCTTTACCTGATGGATAATGTTAGAATAGAAAGCCTAGGGAAGTAGATTTGGCCCAATGGATAGGGCATCCACCTATCATATGGGAGGTCCTTGGTTCAAACCCAGGGCCTCCTGACCCATGTGATGAGCTGGCCCACATGCAGTGCGGATGTGCACAAGGAGTACAGTGCCCCGCAGGGGTGTCCCCCACATAGGGGAGCCCCAGGTGCAAGGAATACGCCCCATAAGGAAAGCCGCCCAGCGTGAAAAAAGTGCAGCCTGCCCAGGAGTGGCGCCACACACATGGAGAGCTGATGCAGCAAGATGATGCAACAAAAAGAAACAGAGTCCCGGTGCCGCTGATAAGAATACAAGCGGACCCAGAAGAACACACAGCGAATGGACACAGAGAACAGACAATGGTGGTGGGGGGAAGTAGGAGGGGGAAGGGGAGAGAAATAAATAAAAATAAATAAATCTGAAAAGAAAAAAGAAAGCCTGACTCAGTTCTTTCTATTTGAGAAAACACAAAGTCCACTGCATAAAAAGTTTGAAAATCATTCTTGGTTTGCAGATATTGTGGCAAGATGCAACATGCTTTTTTACCAGAAGTTTTCATTGGAGGGGACTTGTAGCAGTTTGATATTATTGAAAAATTCCAAAAAGAAATATTGGATTATGTTTGTAATCTGATCTGTACCTGGGCATAATTGAATTATGCTTAGACTGTTGAGTCCCCACCCCTTGGTGCATGGGGACTCACAGATAAAAGGCATGGCCAAGAACAGAGTTTCTGATGTTGGAGTTTGATGCTGAAGACTTAAGCTGGAGCCCCAGGAAGTCAGCATGCAGAGGAAAGAGAAGCCAGCCCCAGGAAGAAAGGAATCTTGAACCCAGAGAAAAGCAAGCCTCAGGAACTAGGAACCCAGGAAGCGCAAACCATCGCAGATGTCGGCAGCCATCTTGCTCCAAATAGACTTTGGTGAGGGAAGTAACTTATGCTTTATGGCCTGGTATCTGTAAGCTCCTACCCCAAATAAATATCCTTTATAAAAACCAACCAATTTCTGGTATTTTGCATCAGCACCCCTTTAGCTGACTAATACAGGGGTATATGATTTGAGAGGCAGAGAAGTATGGCTTATTTTAAAGACACACACAGTCACAGACACACGCACACACATATCCACACGTCCACACTTTCACATCCATACTTAACAGGGCCACCTGGATGGCCTTGCAGGCAGCTTGCAAACATCTCTATGATTTCACCTGGCTACTTGTCAGAAAATATGTCCTGAACACAGCCGTGTGCATACTTTACAGGAGCTTAGCATAGAAAGGACGTATTTAACAGTTTATAACTGTCTTGGTGACAGCAAGTTCTAATTTAAAATGCCTGTGTAATACTTGTTAGGAAGTTTAATACCAAAAGGGCAGCCAAGGTCTTCCATGAAAAATTTCTAGACAGTGAAAGACACTAATCCTTTTTAGCAATGTTTGGTTTCTTTCTGAGGTAGCTGGTCTTGATTTCATATTTTATATCCATGGTTTGTTTATGAAATTCTCCTTTAAAGACCAGGAAAATAGAAAATAAATATGACAATATTCTATAATAAATGTCTAAAGTGAAATTCAAGTAGAATATAAAAGCTACCACTAAAATTTTAGGGTGCTTTTTATTTTAAAGCTGTTTTACTATCACGAAGGTCTTCTGATGGATTGTGTTCTTTTTTACTATGGATAAGCAGTGGAATCACTCTGGATTTGCATCTTTGTAAAAGAATCAGCACTCCTATATTCCCAGCTCCTTTCCTAGTTGATAAGGGACACCTCCCCATCATACCTTCACTTTGTCCTTGTGACAGTGACTTCTGGGATGTGGTCATTGGTGAGGACGAGTAGTTGCCACCCAGTTGACCAAAGTCCACTTATCTAGTTATCTTGGTGGGGTACTGACTTGAATGACAAGAATGACAAGAATGAAAAAGTATGATAGTTTCTTCCATAGTTGCCTTTTGGTAAAATCTTGGTTTTTCTATACTAAATGTACATGCAGAAACACACACTTATGTATATGAGAATAAACGAATCTATGTGACTATAACTTTGTGTGGGCAAAAAAAGACACTATTCCACCTCATTGGGGGGTTTTGAAGAATTATTACAATTTTTACATATACTGGTGGAAAAATGGCCAAAAAACCTAGAAAAAGATTTTCCAGAACACTTCTTGGTTTTACAGTATTCTCAAATTACTTGATTCTTGGTTGAATATTAAGATTCTCTAAAATAAGTTACCTGGGCAACTATAACAGGACTATTAATAAGTTGTTGTCTACAAGGTATGTTTAGGTTATGCGAGGAAAAGCTACTACTACTAAAGAAAAAACAATGTATTAATTGTTCCATTGGCAGTTTCATGGCATCTGTTTTTAAGAGTAATATATGGCTCTCTTATTTCTTTATCTATTTTAGCTGGTGCTCTGCATGCATTTCCTTTATAAGCTGTCTCAAATCTTCTTTGGAAATAAGTTTGTGTATGTGGGTAGCTGGATTGCTGAAAAGAGGGGTCATAAATAAATAATATCTGATTTGTATAGGACATTTTAATTTTTTAGACAATGCATTTGATATTCAATGGATTAAAAGGGTGGCATGCATTGATAGGATTATCATTTCTTTTTCTCAAAATAATGAAAAATGGGTATAATCTTTAATAATAATGAGTTAACATTTAAAAGCATTATTGATTTTTGTTAAGCCAAGCCAGTGCATTTCTTTATAATTCATGCTTTACTAAGATTTATTAACAAATACTATAGAAAATGGATTTTCCAGCTACCTATTAGTAGGTAATTGTCAGTCCAGAGCACGTTGCCTTTAGTGGTCTGGTTTAGGAGAAACCATAATGAGATTTTCAACCAAGTCGTGGGTAATGTGCATCTAAAAAATTACACAAGGAATCTTTTGGCTCTTCTGTTCACATTCCAGAAATGTGAACCATGTCTTTTGTTAAAATCCACCCATAAATTCGTTATGGCCATGGGTTCACTATGTGGTAATGAAACTTGGGGCTCTGGGGTTGAACAGCATCTCTCCTTCATTCACCTGCTCTTCTGTCCTTTCTACTTTCTTGCCTCCTTTGACCACACAGCATGCTAATCAGTCAGCTTGTTCTCAGTCTCCCCTGTGTAATAAGTCATTTAATAAACACATTTACCATGAGAAGTGAGAAACTTCATACAAGACTTATCCCATGTGTGATTGCAGAATCAGAAAAACATCTGTTCAAATAAAGACATCACTAATGATGGGATCCCCTCACATTGTGGTACCTGAGGGTAATCATTCCCTTCTCACCTGGGCAAAATACAGATGGAGCATCTCCTGACACAAGGCATTTTTTTTCCATTGTTGGAAATCACAGATCATAGAGTATAAACAAACACCTCACCTTGTATCTAAGGGCTTCCAAAGCATAGACCCATTGTATCTTCCCAGCATTATTTCCCATTGTTCCTAATATAATATTTTCCTTCCACATAAGTTGTCCCACTCCCTGTGCACTGAATATCTTCTCTTCCTCCACATATGAATAAGGATGTTCACCATCCTCAGTTGCCATTTCCTCATCTACTGCTCTGGAGTTTGCCATCCTGCATGGTCTTTGAAGCCATCCTTGGTGACATCCTCTGTACAATGAAGCTTTTCCAAACTCACTACATGCATCATTTGACACAATTACTGTAACTCACCAACAGGGTCTGTCCTGATGCTTTTCTATTCCACCCTGCTAAGCCAAAGTCCACCACTACCTCTGTAATGACTTAAAGACCTTGCCTGTGGTAAAGCATAAATAACCTTTAGGAATTGAATAATTGATTGAAGAGTCATGGGGGTGAAGAGGAAGGGGAAATTGGCATACTTGAGCACTCATTATTTTCCAGGGAAAAAAGTTAAATATTTCACATATATTTCACATATGTCTTTTGTTACAGTCTCCCAACAGCTCTAGGAATAAGTCATCTTCTTCCCAATTTATGTATTAGAACAATGAGGCTCTAAGTTGGGACCTTGCCAAATGTCAGCCCACTAGTGAGAAGTGTACTACACAATCCAATCAGTGTCATTGTCATGCTCACCACTGAATCACACAGCTTTATGGGTTAAAAAATGCTTAAGGCAATGATTTGGTCATTATTGCTCATTTACAGTCAATTCTGCATGGAGAGGCCAGAATAATTTTGGTAAAATTATTACCAAATAAATTAGATGCTGGACACATAGGCATACAAGGCACCAATGGCTCATATCCCACTCAGAACAAAAATCCCAATTTCTTAACCCAGCTTACAACTCCTGTGATTAACTAGCTTTTGGCCACCTCTATGACCCATGTCTTAGCTGTTTAATTTCACCTCCTCCTATGTCAGATCTCTCAATTCCCAACCATGGTGGCCAAGTCATTGTCATAATCTTCCAACAGACCAGGGTGGTTCATCCTTTCTTCCTGAAATTACTACTCTTCCAAAACTTTTCCTGGCTCTCTCCTTCACTTCCTTGAGGTCTCTGCTTAAATACCATTACCTGTTCAGAGAGGACTTCTTTTACCCTTCCTGTCTGTAATAGCTTCTTCCATCTTTTACTCTGTATCCCATCACTCTGCCTTGCTTTTCTCCTGAAATCACTTCTAGACACTATTTCATGCATGATGATCTCTGAAGATCAGGGACTTTGCATATCTTCTTTCCTTCTGTATCTCCAGTACCTAGAATAGTACCTGGCAACAAGTAGGCTCTCAATAAATCTTTGAATGAATATCCAGTTAACTTGCATTTCATTACGGCCATGCAGGTATTTGAAGGCTGACCTTCTTGATGCAGAATCAGATTCTTCATTTTCATATATGCAGAAAACAGTGTCATGTGGGGTACACAGAAACATATAATTTGAATGTCCAAGCAAGACATAAGATCCAGGGAAGTATACCTCTGTTTAATGGAAGAAAAGTTTTAAAAAGGATTGTTGATGGGAAAACCAGAGTTCTTAGGTGGTGGCCCTTGCACTGCTCAAGCCTTTTGTATGGGGAATGGATGTCAGTGCTGATTCTACCAGGCAAAAATCACTCATAAATTATTTATTATTCTCACAAATATTAGGTAAGAAGACACATTTAAAAAATAAACTAGTAGTCACTGCTCAATACTAAATAATCTCATTTAATTCCTAGGGGATATGTGTTTTCCTCCCCACTCTACAGAAGAACAGTGTATTCTGTGAGGCTACAGAACTTGCCCAAAGCAAGACCTGCTAAGAGCGGTAGAACTGACATTCAAACACCAGACTATCTGGCTCTGAAGTCCAGGCACAAAATTCAGAGTCTGATCCAAACCTGCACATCACTGTATCAGATGCCTCCCCAGTGTTACACTCGCCACTCCACCTGATGCCAATACACAATGGTATGCACACAACAAAGCAACCTCAAATCTATGCTGAATGTCCAAGGATTTGAGGCTGAGGTTTCCTGTGCCAAGCACTCTCCTGCTAAGTCAGAAATATAACACCTCCTTTTGGTTTTGGTAAAGCTTCAAGACAAATCTTAAACCAGATACTCCTTTTAATCCTATTGTTACCATCTTGTGTAGTGCCAAAGTAAAGAAAAGATGTGCTTTTAAAAACGGGAACTCTAAGAAGATATAAGTAGGATACACAAAACACACACTTAGAGCAATTCCCAATGGGGCTAACGCATGAGCTCTCCTAACCACACTTCCTTCTTCCCGTCTCCCCCTTCCTGTGCAGTAATAAGAAAATAAATGAACCAACAAGCAACACTCTACTCTGTTCTCTTTTAAGAGGATAATATAAACTAAACGTTTAGTTGTTTCTTTTTGAGGGAAGAAAGTACACCTACTGTGAATCACATATAGGGCAGTCCCCCTACATATATTATTTCATTTGTCTTTTTCGTAATCCCTTAAGGACAGGCCATAATAACAAGGGGATACAGCTCAGAGAGATGAGTTTATTTAAGATCAAACAACTAATACATAGCCCAACTGGTATCTAAATTCAAATATGACAATTCCAACACTGCAAATTTTCTCACTATCTTCCAATATGCAGTAAAGAATAGATAAAGATATGTTCTATGAGTTGGGGTGGAGAAAGTTGACTTTGCAATTGATTATGATTGTAATGGTAACTCAGTCTGAAATTTAAAAAAAAAGAAAAAGGCAGGGAGTAGATAGAGATGGCTGCAATTAGGGACATGTGTTGTCAACATGACCTGTGTTGAGATGACATGTGCTTGTTAGAAGACAGATAGGTCTGTATTTTACCTGCTGCCGGGCCCATTCAGGCAGGTCAGCAATAGTTGACACAATCAAACAACAAACTGCCTGACAGGAAGTAGCATGAGTGCAGTTCTTTGCTCTCTGGCTGGTAGAGGGGACTTCCTAGTGAGCAAAGCTAACAGCAGATGAATTACTGCTTTTTACCAGCGGGAGTTCTGGGCCCTTTCCTTTCTGAGGTGAAACCACCATATACCAATTCAGTCACTGCAGTGCTGTGACAGCCCTTTGTTTCCATGTTGGTGTGGAGTTTCTGAAGATAAATCTGGAAAGCGGAGGATATGAAATGAATGTTTATCAAAGCACCTTGGAGAATAAAATAGTTGATTCTTTTTGTTGTTAAAATTACCTGAGGTGAGCAACACAGACCTAACTGTTAAAAAACCAGAGAGCTTGTTTAACTCTATTGCATGTATTACCATATGCCACCCTTATATTCTGGAGAACCAAGCAGCTATCCCATAATGCAGTTCACCTTCTAAATGGCCTCCTAGAATATCAAGGACACCCATGACATAAAAAATCCGAGACATAACATGCAGAACTGAAACCACCCAGATTCAGATGGACAGCTTAAGGACATAATTTAAACATTGACTTCTACCTCTATTTTAAAATGAGGGCTATTGGAAGCATTAAAAAGTATCTATTTTGCCTTCCCATCTTTCTTATGAGGTGAATCAGCTTGCTCCTCGTCTCTGGTATAAAACCCTCCCTGTCTAGATTTCTGAGTCTAGACTTCATTCTCCAGCTTCTTGCAACATGCTTCACTATCCTAGAGCTTTTAAAAGTGATTTGATACCATCATTTGCTGTGACTATCGAATCTGAGTGTTTTCTTGGATTACAGTCTGCACCCTTCTTCATATCAAATGTAGAGATGCTAAAATGACAACCCTTAGGTCAGATATTAAAATGTACAACTCTCCTACTCCTGTAATGCTTGGTTGATAAGCTGTTATTGTTCTGAAAGCCAGTCATTGGAGTTGAAAGATAAATATTATTCCATATCTTATTGAATAAAATATATTATATCACAAGTGATAGAGACAGATTGACTCAATAAATTCTAATAGTGTATGCCGAGAAATAGTGGCAATAAAAATGCTGATGACTTGACACAGGGAGAATATTGAATGTCATTAACATGCTATTTCCTCTGTTCTGAACTCCCTGTCATGTTCTTCACACTATTAGAATCTCTATCAGTGGATTTTTCTTTGGCTTATCGGCATGAGAAAAATGGCATTTTTTAGTGTTTTAAATTATCCACTACTCAACTGATTGCAAAAATGATGCAGTAGCCCAAAACACAGAAAATTAAAATAGGATTTTATATTTAGCAATATTGTCAGGCTGTACTCATGCATGCTGCAAAAATATGAGATATCATTGAGTTCCATAGTTTAGCCTCACTACCAAGTTTTGTCCAAACTTTCATTTTTTGACAATTTTTGTTAACTGAATCAACTTAGAATAATGACTTAGACATCACCATTTCTACATTATTTTAAAAGGGGTCTCACATATCTTACTTCAAGTAATACAATAAAGCACAGGTAATGTGGCTGTTAAAGTTTGTCTTAATTCCAGTTATCTTTATATATTGCTTAGGATAGATAATGAGCATATATATCACATGCTACTAGAATTTAATTATTAAATCACAACTCCTAAATTGTTGTATGGAGTTGAGAAATATTTAAGGAGCAGTTGAATGAGTCCCTTAAATGGTAATGTTTTACAGTGTTCTAGTCTATGATCCCAGACTCCAATTATTCTCAACAATCTTCTCTCCGGAGTTCTAGAAGAAATGCTCTTATGTGGCGTAACTCATTGAATATCCCACAAGTATGCCAAACTCAAAATATCTCAGACTGAAATCATCTTTCCCTACAAAAACCTGTTACTCTTTGTATCACCATAAAATGAGTGAGGGCACTATCTAATCTCTGGCCCAAACTAAACTTTCACATCATTTTTGTTTTCTTCTCCCTTACCCTCCACAAACAAACAATTACCAAGGAATAGGTTTTCCTTCATTATTATGTTTAGGAATATATCCAGTTCTCCAAGTCCCAACTTCCCATCCTAGGTCTGGTCATTATTTTCTTTTCCTGTTAGTTGCAATAATCTCCTAACTTTTCTTCCGTCTTCCATGATGTACTCACACACCCAATGCCCCCACAATGATTTTTCACTCATTCTCCACATTGTGACAAATCTTCAGGGTTCATTAAAATGTCTTCAAATTGTTCTTGCTTTTAAAGTCAGCAAAGGGCTCTGTTTCAATTTCTACTCTAATATTCAAGTAAAATTCTATTTGAATATTCAAAAAATTCCTTCTTTAGAGAGAATGCTTTGGGAGTCTCCAACTGTGAATCGATAGTCAAGTTCCTTGGGCATCAGTAGATCTCAGGTGTTCCTTCTCAGTGAGGCTGCCCTCACACACCTCTGTCACTTGGATGGACTCCCTGAGACACGTTAGGAACTATAATGTCCAAGTGAATTGCTTTTATTCTTGGGCTTATTTATTTTATGTCCATAGTGCACTGTTGGTTAAAGAATGGAAGCCTAAAACACTGATGCTAAAATATAAAGTAATAAGTTACATGAAAATAAAACAATAATTGTGCAATGAGCTTTAGCAAGTCTGTAAAGCTGCATTCATCCTATCATAATTTGTATAAACTATAGCAAGATGTCTCGTAATGCAAAACTCAAGGTTAAAAAATGAAAATACAGTGACAAATATCCCATTTATCTTTTTCTTTCTGTTTGGCTTTTAATTTATTGGTATTGAATAGTCTGTCTGCACCCATTATATTTTACTCGTGAAAAGTGTCTGTCAGTAGCATCCTTAGCTCATAATTTAGAAGTAAAATATGATGAAGGGAAGGGAGGGGTGTGAAAGGGAAGGGAAGGTAATGGAGAGGGTTGAGAAAATGCATGAGGTTAGTAGGACATATTGCAGCTGCACTGTAACTTATCCTCATCATCTCCCTTTTCTACTGTCCAGTCTAGATTTCCCTCATCCTAGGATGACCCCATTTGCTGGTCTAGATGGCTTACACGGGGATGGAAAGCAGTGACTGAAATCCTCATTCTTGAAGGATCTGAGTCCTTCCTCACCATGTCTTTCTCAGGTATGGCTGCTGGACTTGCCTATTTTCTATCTATATTAGGCACAAAAATTTCAAGAGACCTCCAAATTGTTAATAAACCTGTTCTACTCTGCTCCTGTTGTGTCAGAGGAGCTCCTACCTCCTCATTCTGAGCTAATGACCAGGATCAATTAGCTCTGCCAGGCTGGTGACATTTCCTTTCCTGCTGCTCTCTTGGCATGAAGAACCCAAAATGATGGGCAGCATAAGCCTGTCTTGAAATTTAATGGGGATTTTGCTATGTTCTTTCATGGAAGATTTTACCTCTGGGAATCAAAACCTGGAAACCTGTAGAGCCAAGACTTTCTGGGAGTGGAGCACAGAGTGGGTCACTGGACATAAATGAAATGAGACCACTTCTGCCTCTTGGTTCCAAAATTTATATATTTTACCACTCAGAGACACTGTACCACATTAATGTCATGAGTTAGAGGTATATATGGAATACTGGATATCTAGGCAATAAGAGGTGTATTATTTTACCCTTGGGGCACAGCAACACAAACTTAGCTGCTTTAAACAAACAGTTTCTGTGGATCAGGAGTCCAGACATAGCTTAGTGGGTTCCTCTGAGCAGGGTCTCACAAGACTGCAATCAAGGTGTTCACTGGGTCTGCCATCCTTTCTGGAGCTCCTATCCAAATCACATGGTTGTTTGCAGAATTCATTTCCTTGCAGCCTCACTGCTTTCTTTCAAGGCCATCCCTCTTTGTAGAAATAGGTCAGTCTCAGTCCATTTTGGAGCATACATGTATACTAAACTGAACCTCCATGCATGAACCTCCTTTGCCAACTGAACAAAGGAGACCCCATGAGATTCCAAAAGTGTTTGCTGATGGAAAGACAAGCTGCAATATTTGTGAATGACATTAGGGACCCGGGACACTAGCTTATGAAGTTTAATTCTGTCCTCCAGCCTTGTTTGTCCCCAGTTGCACATGCACCACTACTATCTTACAATGGATTTCTGCTGGGCCTGCCTAATGTTGGATGACTCTGTGAGACTGACTGAACCCAACTCAAGATGGGCAGTACTGGTTGCATGATCACTTACTAACCTGTATTAAGGATGCATTCTGTATCTACAAAGGCCCCATAGTGTGACAGAGGATGTTTTTCAAAAAGTACATAATTCTCAAGATCAGATGGGATAGACTTGCTCCAGAACCCCAGGGCTCTAGGTTATGAATTCTCTACTGGGTTTTGCAAATTGACGACACTTTTACCCACCCTCAAATACCACGTGGTCTGCTGGATCATACTGGTCATGGGATAGGCCAGTTTGCACCTCAGCCAGGACTTCTGCTGAGTTCTTTCCTTTCCAGGTCCCTTGCAATTGTGAAAACTTTTTCTGTCACCTGGTATATGGATCTAAGAAATGTTCACAAATATGGGATATGCTAACTCCTAATCTTGAAGAATTCTGCCAGGCGAATGCTTCCTTTTCCATGGTGAGAGGTATGAAATGCAATAATTTTCCTTTTACTTTAGAGAAGATGGCCTTGTCATGCTCCATGCTCTTCGGCTGGCTAAATTGCCCTGATATGATGGACCTCAATACCTTCATAAGATTTGTTTTCCTCTCTCTTTCAAGTCATGTAATAAGAGACCAAGTCTTTTAATATATTGACCTATTCTTGCTCACCTGATACTTTCTCATGATGTCCTTGATATAGTGTATGGTATGGGCTATGATGATTGGTAGGATGTCCAGACAGTCCAAGTCCTGCAGAAATATTATGACAGAGGGAAGAAGAGTTAACATAGTACTTAGGCAAGACCCTGCTCTATACTATTGTCAGTCCCAAGGGATGTGAGCTTTTCCTGATTCTTCTTTTGGATAAGGATAGAAAAGAATGCATTTACATACCAAATAGCTGAATACCATGTACCTGAGGCTGTATAATCTGTTCTAGGACAAAGAATATTTATAACACAGAGATCATATTCATGGACTGGGAAAATATTCATTAGGTAGATGCATCAATCCAGTGGATGGTCCAAAGGGAACAGAACCTGAGCCAGACCTTCATGTATTACCTGGCTCCTATACACCCCCAATCTAACAGAGGGTCCATGATAATGCTCTGGATCCTAGAATATCAATATCATCTTGGAAACTTGCCTATTTACCATCTAAATTAGGCACAAGAATTCTGAGACCCCCAAATTCTTAATACACTTATTCTACTCTGCTTCTGTTGTGTCAGAGTAACTCTTACCTCATCATTCTCCACAAACTATTGAAAAACAACAGTTTTCAAAGATGTTTAATACTTTCTATGAATACCTGAGTAAATGACTCAATTGGTAGAGCGATTGATAAAATTGTCGACATATTTGTAGCGTTATTGTGGCTTTCCTCCTGGGAACATGATCATTTTTAAAGTCAGTGGGCTCTGGCACTGTAAACTGGATCTGGTCCAGAGACTGGACAAGGGATTGTGAGTTTATTGTGGTTTTATTTACTTCCACAAACCTTTTGAACATACATTTCTAATTTTTTTTATGATTGTATAGATTGAGCAGTGCCTTTCTTGGGTCTCATCATTCTTTCTCCCAGCAATGTTGGGTTCCATTAATTATCTCTACAGCTCTCTGCAGGACCCTACTTGACATTTCAAACTGTGCATAAGGATTCTTATTTAAACCCTACTTCTGATGGTTGTGCTACCACCTAGCATCTAATATTTCTGAATTCTATCATCCCATTTCTATCCATGAGCCCATTTCTATAACAGCATCTTTAACTGTCAACACTGCCTATACCACTCAGCCACCTCTGAGCTACTCAAGATTCTGGTGTCCCTCTCATCAGTGCATTTGATAAGCAGGGTGATCTCTGGTTCTTCCTGTAGAATGTTTTCCAGTTCAGTTTTTCTAGTCTTACATAGTATAGCAACCCTAGAATGCCCATCAAAAGAGCCTTTTGATCTTTTTTTTCATATAGTCTGCAAAGGCAGCTCTGTCCTTTTTATTTAACTTACTCTTTGTCATTGCTTTCTCCAAGTTTCTAAGAGACACATCAGCAATGTGTAAAAACCATCATCCTGGGTCTTTGGCAGAGCAATATATCCTGTATTTCAGGCAGTGCTACCATTTTGATAAACTGTCTATCCAAATTTATATTCTGCCCCCACTTATTTCAGTGTCTTCTGAATCCAACCCTATACATTGTGTCCTGGCTTCTGATGGTACATATTAACCAGGTCCTGTAGCAAATCCATGAATCAAAATCTTCCCTCCCTTGGCAGGCTCAGGAATTACTTGGCTAGGTAATATTGACCCTTACCCAGAGTTATTTGTATAATGCCCAGGAGTGGAGAAGGGAGTAGATCCTGATGGGGACACATATTCTTTTCAAGGCAAAAGTTTCTTCTTAGTCTTCATGCAAGAAGGGAGAACAGCGCACTTCTAAAGACCTAGGATTTTCAGTGGATATAAAAATTTAAGGATTTTGAAAGCAAAATCCAGAAGTCCACATTCCATCTCAGAGTTTTACTCCTTCCCAATCAGAGCCTTTGTGCAGCAGATCTTCTAAGAATGAGAATTCAAAACTTACCCCTTTGGATGAACTCCACTACTCTTATTATTAAGTTCTAAACCTGGTTCTTAGTGCTTTTGCCCTTTGAATATAGAAGATGAGAGTTGATTTTTAAGTTATTATAACTTTTGGTCTTTAATCACCCATGCCAATTCATTCTCACTCTTCTTATTAGATATAAAATATCTAAGATAAGCAAATGAATAGAGACAGAAAGTACATTAGAAGTTACCAAGGACTCAGGGGAGGGAGAAATGGGAAGTTATTGCTTAATAAGTATGGACTTTCTGTTTGGGGACATGGAAAAATCTTGGTAATGGATGGTGGTGATGGTAGCACAATATTGTGGATGTAATTAATACCACTGAAGTGTACACTTAAAATGGTTAAAAAATGGGAAATTTTGGGCCGTATATATTTTGCCATAATAAAAACAGTCCATTGTAAGGTCATTTCCATTGTAGCTATATCATAAATCTTGAATCAGGCTGGGTCCATTGTCTTCCAATTTTGTTCTTTTGCAAAATTATTTTGCCTGCCTTATACATTCTAGAATCTACTTGTCTATTTATTCAAAAATGCCTTTTGGTGAGGATTGTATTGAATATGTAAGTCAATTTAAGGAGAATGTACTCATTTATTTGGTATTTTTAAATTACTCTTGACAGTGGTTTTTTGTTTGTTTTTGTTTTAGTTTTAGTTTTAGTGTAGCAGTCTTGCAGATTTCTTGTTAGATTTATTCCAAAGCATTTGATCTGCATGTATTTTTAATGTTAATATAAATGGAATAGTTTTCTAATTTTATATTCCCATTATTCAATGCTAGTATAGAAAAATACAATTGAATTTTGAATATTAACCTTGTATCTTAAAACACTGTTATATTTACTTATAAGCTTAAATTTTTTGTTGTTGTTGATAAATTCCATAGAATTTTCTAAGTAAACAGTCACATCATCTAAGAATAATGACAATTTCATTTCTTTTTTAGTCATTATAACTTCCTTCCTTCCTTCCTTCCTTCCTTCCTACCTTCCTTCCTTCCTTCCTTCCTTCTTTCCTTCCTTCCTTCCTTCCCTCCCTCCCTCCCTCCCTCCCTCCCTCCCTCCCTCCCTCCCTCCCTCCCTCCCTCCCTCCCTTCCTTCCTTCCTTCCTTCCTTCCTTCCTTCCTTCCTTCCTTCCTTCCTTCCTTCCTTCCTTCCTTCCTTCCTTCCTTCCTTCCTTCCTTCCTTCCACCTATTTCACTGCCTAGGGTCTCTAGTACAATTCTGAGAACTTTTCTAACATAATTGAAGTCCTGCAATTAATAAGATATAGAGCCAGCATATAAAAAAATTTTATTGTTCATCTCTAGTATCAATGTTCTTAACTTCTATAGTGGTTGTTGTGATGGACCACACAGATTTACCTTTCAGGACCTGAGGCATTCATTCCCCTAGCTGCTGGAAATATTGGTAGCAGACAGTTCTCAGTTGACTCCCTCTTCAGGAAATGCCCTCAGCAGAAGAGAACAAACTAGCCCAACTTTGCACTCCCTCCCAGAGGGGTACGTCATATCTAATGACTGATGCAGGGATTAATGTCCCAGCCCTCTTGCATCACAGCAGGTGATTAATTCTAAAATACTGACCCATTTATTAAACTCTCCAAGGGACCCTGGGATACTGTGATGCCTTCAAAATTGTATGTAGTTCTTTTTCTACATAATGATATTTCCTTCTCTTCTCCACAGGAGTAGATATCTTTTATTATTGTTATTAAACAATGGGAATTTATTGTCTCATGGTTCTGGAGGCTGGAAGGTTTGTTTCCTTGGGTGAATAGAGGACTGGTTGGCTGGCAATCTCTGGGTTCCTTGGGCTTCCTGTTATATGGCTGTGTCCTCTCCTTTCTCTTCTTTTTCCATTGATTTTGGTTTCCTCTTTCCTGTGACTTTCTTTCACTAATTCTTAATTTCCTCTGCTTAAAAAGGTCTCCAGTAATCTGGATTATGACCTTACCTTATTCAGGTGGACTACACCTTATCTAAAAATAACATTTTCAGGAGATCCTATTTGCAATGGGTTCACATCCACAGGAATGTGGATTAAAACCATGAATATGTCTAAATTTGGCAGCATAACTCTAGCCACTGCCTCTGTAAGCCTTAAAACATTAAGGAGTTGATCTTGAGCATAGTTCTCCGTAAACTTTCTGTATGCAAATCTGTCTCAGTTCTTTCCCAGGAACCTGACCTAAGATATCCGCCATGTTCTATAGTTACCAAACTTATATTATGAATATCACGGGACAGTGTAATAAATAATATTTACCCCAAATTTTAGTAATATCCTAACACAAAATAAAGCATTTATTTTACTTAGAAATAATTTTATAATAAAATGACAAAAACATTGGGGAAATACTGCTGAGAATTTATGATTTGTTATTGTGAAACCGGTTTATAATTCTAAGAAGATTGATTAATGCTGGCATACAAGATTGTTTCTTACCACTTGCCCCTGATATTCTATGTGTCCCTCATCCTGTGTTATTTTCCCATAAATGTGCTATATACTGGTCCCTCTGTAAGCCTTTAACCATGCTGTCTGCTTTTCTCTCCTTCACACAGCAAAGGGAAGTGACACCAGAGGAAAGCCCTTTCTAATGGTCATATTGAGGTGATTCACTGTGAGGGGACCAACCTCAGAACTAATCAGTGTGGCTGTACCATATCCTCTTCAGTTACAACAGGAGATCCAGAACTTCAAGTCTGATAGAAAAAAAATGGAAAAAGTGTGGCCACTGATAGAGTGGTGTACAGAACATTTTCTGGCTGGTTATAAATTTCCCTGTAAGTATGAGTGGAATGGTCAAAGCTAGACTTGAGATGTCAACTCAGCTCAGCCTGAACTACTGAGAAATGAAAACTTGTCAGGATTTATTGGCAAGGTCTGTTAATCATTGGCTTCAAAACATCCTTCGTGGCCTGATAACTAGTTCAGGAGTGATGAAGCACAAGGAAAACAGCTTGAGTAAAATCTCTGTCCTCATTATTTCATCATATTAAATTCAGTGTCCATAAAATGCCTAAACTAATAGCAGTGCACAATCCTATAATTGGTTCAGGATTATGGTTGGTTCAGCAGAATTTGAGAAAGAACTGGAAGTGCTCTGAGCCATTTTCTGGGGGCCTTCATTAAGAAGTTCTTCCCTCGAAATGGTTCTGTAATAACAGAAGTAGAGCTTGGAACAAAATGTTTGAACAACAACAGAAAATTAGAACCTTTAATGGAATAATCTTAGAGTTTAGTTCATACTGCTCCCATGTATAGATCGTTCAGTTCCAAAAACTGGCATAGCCTCAATCAGTGATGTTAACGGAATCAATCCCAGGGATGCTATATGTAGTGTTGTCAAGCTAATGTGACAAATGCCTACTGGAAGAATATAATCTATCCTCAAAAGATACTCTTTATCAGAAGACAGTTGGTCAGTATCCCTTCCTAAAGTGAATCATTCTTCTCTACCCAACATGATCGTAGGAGACCCTTACTCATAGCGCCCAAAGATCTCTGGCTGTAGCCTCTGGCTATAACCTCTTACTACAGGGGTTAGATTATGACCCAGGATGGGCCAATAATAGAACTCCATCCCCTTAGATCCAGAGATTTGTTCAAAAATGGCATATTATCTAAGCCAGGTCAAGAAGAATCTTCCCTGAGATTGATTCACGGTTATTGGAAGACAGAATACCTATTTTAAAGCTAAAAGGATATAAGCTAGGTATGGCCAGTGGCAATCAGTAACTATTTTACACATTACATGTTGGAAGCCTTATTTGGAAAGAAACCAAAGCTTGGGAATAGATACTGAGGAAGTTTTCTGATAATATTCCTTGAGAATATAGATGTGAATATACATTTAGCTCACTATACCCCCTTGGACATCTCAGTTAATTATTTTTCTGCTTATGTTTGTTTGAATTAGGCTTTTGTGTCTTGAACACAAAAACATTCAGTGTAATGTAAAACATTATTTGGACAAATTGTGCCTGAGTTGAAGCTGCTGTTGCTTAATTCTTTCTGCCCACCTTCACCACACCTATTGCAATAAGTTAATTGAGGATTGCTGCATATAGATGTCTCATTTTTATTTGATTGGAGATATCACCAGAATGGTGTTCACATGCCATCACCTTCACATGGAATATCTGCTATAACCATCAACTCTGAAAATTGTCCATTGGATCCAAATCCACCAGGTTAAAGAAAATGAGAAAGTATTAAGTGAATGATTACAATATCACACAGGTGTGGCCTAATTAAGAATATAAGCTTTTGTTTAATAAAGAACTCTGAAAGTGGAATATGATGGACAAAAATTCTAAGGACTGTAGAGGTAGCTGTGAATCTTCTTCATTTTCATGAAAATAAAAAGACATTTATTTATGATTGCCCTGTTTTCCATTCTACAGTTTGCAATTGTTGACTCTCTGTCAAAGGGCATAATGAAATATATATGCAATAATGATTAGGAAGCAACAATTTATGTTTAGTATAATATATTCCTCCAGAGTCAGAAATCAGTAATGCTTTAAAATTCAGAATTTTTCTTCTCAGTGCTGAATCCAAGAACATGAAAATGAATGAAACTGACCATTTTAAATTGGCTATATTTTGACTCATTTTGGTCTACAAACAAGTTAATTTCATATGGTTCATCCTAATAATGACCTAATTCTAATTCTAATTCTATTACTGATAGCAGTACTAACATTACTGTTAATAGAACACTTTCACATATCAATTTTAACTCATACGTTCTTCCCAACAACATGTGTTAATTATACCAATAAGTAGAATTATTTCCTCATTATACAGAGGTGGAAACTGAGGCACAGAGAAGTTAATTAACTTTCTCAAGGTCACATAACTCGTATGTGCTGGAGACTGGATTTGATCACAGGCAATCTAGTTCCAGAGTCTGTACCTTTACCCACTAACCCAGATTGTCCCAAAAGGTAACACTGAAGATTCCATGTTTACATTACTACTTTTCCACACAGAAGCCAGATATAGAGAAACAAGATAGGGTTTCCTGACTATTCCCCTTCCTCTGATTTCTCGTTTAGAACATCGATGAAATAAGAGGAAACTTTGGTGTTCAGCAAGTTTTAAGGTTTGTTTGACAATCTGAATAGCTTCTGAGTCAACAGAATTACACATCAAAGGAACTTAATAAAGATTATTACTTGATGAGTACTGCCTAGTTTGATGTCTTTAGTAGGATCTTAAAAGCAACTCTTGGGCAAAATTAAATAAGAGAAAACTTTTCTCTAGCCAAAAGAGCTATGAGGTTGATCAATTAGAAACACTGGTTAGAGGCATTGCTTCCTTATCTTGGGATCTTTTTTTTTTTTTTTTTTTCCAGAGAGAATTTAATGTGGTTTACTGATTTAAATAAAACAACACAGCAAAGTGAAATACTTAAAATAATAGTCTTGAAATATGAGATACACGGGAGTAAGGAAGCATCACACTGAGGAGCCAGTACTCCAGGATGTAGGAATAGATATTTTAGACCTTTGAAGAGTAAGCAAAGACTCAATCTGTGATTGAATTAAAATTTAAGATGTTTGTTAACCAATTTGACATCAATTTTGGTATATTTAAAAGAATTCCTCAGACAGAAATGCCTTTTAAAGGACAATGATTTCTTAAAAGTATTTCTTCAAAACTCAGGAAGCCCAAAAGGCTGAAGGGGCTCCAAGGAAAGTTTAGGTGACTGAGGCAGCAGGGATTTGTGCATCTTGGGATCTTAATGTCCAATTTCACCTTTAGGTTTTTTATGGGAGCACAATGGGGAGACCTAAATGGTCTGAGGACTCCCAAATAATTTTTTGAAATGTTCAAATTTTTAGGCTCACATCATCAGTGCAAAGAGTGGGTGACCTTTCCCATTTGCTTTGAACGTCCTCTAGCATGAGTTTGAGTTCAGACTCTACTGATTATCAGCTACATGATCTTGAGCAAGTGTTTTCATTTTCTCAGTCTCAATTGTTTGATCTCCAAAGTGGATCTAATAATATCTATCTCAAGGAATTATATGACATTTGAGTGCAATAACAGATACAAATGAGCTGACACTTTTCAAAAGACTCAATGAACATAGATCCTTTCTTTCTGCTCCTTTCATTCAGAAAAAAATTTTGTCCTCCATATGTTAAAGACAATTAATAGATACTACTTTATTTTCTGTGTAATGTGCAGATGCACATGTAATAACCTGCTCCTTTTATCAGGGCATTGTAAATGTCATATTTGAATCAAAGGTATCATTTCAGTATAAATTACAGAACAATAAGTACACAGTAATTCTACATCAGGTCATCTATGAAGTCTCCAAAGTCTCAAAGTTTAGAAAAAGGCAGCAGAATGTAATAAAAATGGCAATACCTTCACAAGTCTGTGGATTCCATTTGTAATATTTAAATTCCAAACAATGCCTGATGGTGCTGGTGGGAACTGAAATGTCAATAACTCCGGTAATTTGTCAAATGTCTTATTCCTAGGTAAGACAGAAGGGAAATGAAACATATGATAATGGCCAATGTTTAGATTCCACAGATAGTCCCTTAGAACCTTTCTGTTAAAGGTAAATTTTAACTTAATTTGTACATCATATGAATGGAGCACCTGTTTTTTTGCTAGTGAGTCTATCCAGTGCTTACTAAACACCTCACATATGATGCTCTATGGGCACTTTAAACATAACATGTCCAAATTGAAACTCTCATCTCTTATGTGTCTCCAAAATTCTACTACTTCTCTCCATTTTAGTGACAAGCACTGTCAAAAAATGGCTACCAAGTCACAACCTGAGACCCTCATTGACCGCTCCATTCTTTCCCTGTTTGCATCTCATCATTCTTATTGCTCTGTCAATTCAGGCTCAGTTCATTTTTTCCCTATCCACATGCCTGTCCCTCAGTTCAGTTCACCATTATCTTTTATGTGGATTAAGTCATTCAACCACAGCCCTCTTTTCACAGACATTTTCCACATAACAAGTAAACTAACTTTTATTTAAAAACCTTCTGTGGGGTGAGAGATGGGACGGTGTTCCAGTGCCAGAATGGTGGCATAGTTCTACTGCAGCCTAGTCCTTTCACTAATTATAACTAACATCGTTGGACAAAATGCAAACATGACTACCGAGGGGCTCTGAAAAGTAAACAATTCAGACAAATGATGGGTGGGAAACAAAAACTTGGATGAGTGATTGCACAGAGATGAGTTTCCTGGGATTTTTTTCTCTTATGCATTTCCTCAAGTCATGGAGCAGCATCACATTTTTGGAGGAGCCGTCAGCTAAATCTCTGTCTTTCTGGCCAAGTGATCCAGGTAAACAGGCCACTGAAAGTAAGAGAATATGGGGAAAGGGTGCTGGAAGGGAAAGAGTCAGAAAAGAGGATGCTCTAAAAAGCACAAACAAGTCTTAGCCTAAGCCTTGAGCTACACATGTGTGGGACAGACCCAAAGGAGTTTAGCTCAGCTTTAGAGAACTGAACAGAGATTTGAATGACACACATAAGTCTCTTTCAGCTTAGCCCTTGAGAAATGGATGTGTGCAATAACTACAAATCAATGTGGTAAAGGCTATGGAAACTGCATTGCACAAGTATCTGACTTACCTTTGAGCTGCGGATGTGTGGTGCAAACTCAAATCAGCATAGCAAAGACTTAGAGAACTGAATTTAGAAGTAAACTACTGCTGGTAGAAGGTATGACAGAGTTTACAACCTAAACCTAAATAGGCTAAAACCAAACCATTAACATTCTCCAGAGGATTTTAACAGAATCCAGTGATAAATTACATAACATTCACAATATCCAGGGTACAATGTTACAAAAACAAAACAAAACAAAAACAGCAAAATGTGACAAAATCTCAAGAGAAAAAACAAACTGATGTCAAAGCTCAGATTACCCACATGCTGAAAGTATCATTAAAAGACTTTAAAGAAGCTTTTAGAATTATATTTGTAATGGAAAGTTATGCTATAAATGAGTAATAAAGTTAGGAATTAACAATAGAGAAATAGAAACTTCACAAACATGGAAATTGAGAATTGGAAAATACAATACATGCAAATTACTAGGTGGACTCAGCATCAGAATGGAGAAGACAGATGAGTGAGTAGACAAATATCAAGATATAACAATAGGAATTATCCTATCATAAGAAGAGAAAAAAAGGATTGAAAAAATGAGCAGAGCCTCATAAGCCTATTGAACAATTTTGGAGGTCTAGTTTGTCTGTGATTGGAGTCACAGAAGGAAAGGGGGAGGATTAAGGGACAGAAAAAAATGCTTGAAGAAATAATGGTTGAAAATTTCCCAAATTCAGGTGAAGACATATATTTACATAGTCAAGAAGACCAGCAAATACACCTGGAAAAAATAGAAAAAAATCATTCTTAGACACATTATAATCAAAGATAAAGGAAATGTTTTGAATGCATTAGAAAAAAATGACTTATGTCTATGGACTATTATATTATATTATATTATATTTTATATTGTTATTTCTTATTAGAAACTATGGAGAAAATAATACAGTGTACTATCTCTAAAGAAAAGAAATATCAACCCAGAATTCTGTATCTAATATAACTATTCTTCAGAAGTGAAGGTAAAATAAATTTTCAGATAAAAGAAAACTGAATGTATTGCCAGCAGATATGTTTTACACAAAATGGTAAATGAATTTCTTTAGATTGAAGGTGATAGACAAAATCCTGGATATAAAGAAGAGAGCATAAATGGTAAATATCAAGGTAAATATAAAAGATCAGTTTTTTCTCTCTTAAATTAAAAAAAAACATATATGACTGTATAAAACAAAAACTATGTCACTGTTGTATAAATTTATATGTATATTTAATATATTTGACAATTAAATATAAAGATCATTGGAGTTGGAAAAATGAACCCATATAGTTGCAAAGTTTAGATTTTAATTAAGTGGCATAATATCAACTGAAAAATTATACATATTTTAATTCCTAGAACAACTACTAAAAATAATAGAGATATAACTAACCAATCAATAAATTAAAATAAGGCATTTAAAATATTTAAATAGTTCAAGAAGGAAGGAAAGGTGGAATAAAAATATGAAAAAAAGAAAAGTAATAGAGCAGATAGAGCTAAATTCAATCATAAACAAATAAAAATAGAGCTAAATACAATCACTCAAGATTAAATGTTAGTGTTTATACACACTAATTAAAAGGCAAAGATTGTTAGAGTGGATTAAAAAGTAGGAACCTACTATATGCTGCCTACAAGAGATATATTCAAACATAAACACACAGATATATTGATAGTAAATGGATAGAAAAGGGATATGCCATGAAAAGAATAAGCATTTGAAGGGTGGAGTAGCTATTTTTATATCAGGTAAAATAATGACAAAGACAAAGAGTATAACCAGAATAGTTTAATATGATTAAAGGGACAATTCTTGATAAAAACAAATAAAATTATCAATATATGCACTTAATAACATAGCATCAAATTACATAAACCATAAATGAAAGAATTAATTATGGGGAGGGGGAGAGAGATGATTCCACAATCATAGTATGAGATTGTTTTTAAAAAGATACTTAGATTACATAAATGTTACATTAAAAAATGTAGGGGATTCCCATGTTCCCCACTCCCTACCCCTCCCACACTTTCCCTCATTAGCAACATCCTTTATTAGTGTGGTACATTAGTTACAATTGATGAACACATATTGGAGCATTGCTGATAAGCACAGACTAAAGTTAACATTGTAGTTTATGTTCTCTCCTACCCAATTCTGTAGGTTATGGCAAGATATATAATGGCCTGTGTCTGCGTTGTCATGCCATTTAGGACAATTACCAAGTCCCAAAAATGCCCCCATATTACACCTGTTTTTTCCTCTCCCTGCCCTCAGAACCTCCAGTGGCCACTGCCTCTACATCGATGGTATAATTTCTTCCACTATTAGAATCACAATAAGTCTATAGTAAGAATATCAATAAGTCTACTTTAGTCCATAGTTCATTCCCCAATCCTAAGAGTTCTGGGATGGTGATGTCCATTCTGTCTCTAATTGAGAGGGGGCTGTGATCTACATAGTATGAGATTTTAACAACTGGTTTTTTTCTTATCATTTGATAGAAAAGCTAGACAAAAATCAGTAAAGGAAGAGAAGATCTGAACATTATCAAGCACCTTGATCTATTTTAGATCATTTCATCCAACAACTACATAATAAACCTTCTTTTCAAGTGCAAGTGGTACATTTACTAAGATAGACCACATTTTGGGATATACAACAATCTTAATAAATTGAAAAGGATAAAATTCATACAGAATATGTTCTTTGACTACAACAACAAAAAAATATCAATAAGAAAACATCTAAGAAGATCCGAACATCTGCATCTCAAACAACACAAATCATAAGGTTAATCAGAAAAATATTCGTAATGAAAACACAACATATCAAAATTTATAGGATGGAAATAAAACAACATACAGAGGGGAAATGGAAGTGGCTCAACTGATAAAGCATCTGCCTACCACATGGAGGGTCCAGGGTTCGATCCCCAGGACCTCCTGACCTGTGGGGTGAGCTGGCCCATGTACAGTACTGCTGTGCACAAGGAGTGCTGTGCCATGCAGGGGCGCCCCTGTGTAGTGGCACCCCATGTACAAGGAGTGTGCCCCGGAAGGAGAGTCACCCTGTGTGACAAAAGCGCAGCCCACCCAGGAGTGGCGTCTCACACATGGAGAGCTGATGCAGCAAGATGATGCAACAAGAAAGAGACATAGTTTCCCAGTACCACCTGATAATGTAAGTATACACAGAAGAAGACACAGTGAACGGACACAGAGAGCAGACAATGGGGTGGGAGGGGAGAGAAATAAATATAATAATAAAAAAAAAACATACAGAAGGAAACTTTGTGGCTAACATTACAAAAGAAGATCCACAATAATAAAGTAGAGAAAAGCAGAGCAAGATAAATGTAAAATAAGAACAGGAAAATAAATAATAAAAAGAAAAGCAAATGAACTATCCAACAGACAGACAATAGAGAAAATTAATATCACTGATAGCTGATTCCTTGAAAAGATCAACAAAATAACAACTGCTAACCAGTTCCATCAAGAAAAACAGAGAAGGAACATAAAGTATCAATATCAGAGATTAAAGAGATTATGACCACAGATTGTATAAACATTAAATTGATAAATGACAATGCTGTGAACAATTTTTTTTTTGCAACTTCAAAGCCTAGGTAAAGTGGACAAATTTCTTAAAAAATATTAGTGGTCAAAATTAATGCAGGAATAAACAGAAGATCTGAATAACCCCAATTCCGAGCCCAGATGATTACAGTGATGAGTTCTATAAATATTCAAAGAAATAATAACACAATTTTCATGCTATCTACAGCAGTTTGATATTGTTTATGAATTCTAAAAATAGATATTGGATGATGTTTGTAAACTGGTCTGTTCCTCTGGGCATATTAGACTATATTGGATTCCAGGTTTCACTTTTACTTGATTAAATAATGATTAAGGCTTTGATTGGGCCATATCAGTAGGAGGTTGAGGAAAAACTGCACCACAGAGAAGGGAGGTTAGAATTTTGCTCTTGGAGCCCCAGGAAGTAAACACACAGAGAAGCAGATATGTGAGGAAGGAGAGAAGGTTCCATTAGACACAGCAGAGGCCCCTGGAAGAGAAATGAGCCATTAGCCTAATTACAGCTGGCCTTGTGGAGAGAGCAATGAGCCCTGGGAAAAGAGGCTGAGTCTGGAGAGAAATGAGCCCTGGGAAAAGAGGAACCCAGGAAGCCTGAATCCCTGCAGACATCAGCAGACATCTTGCTCCAACACATGGCAATAGACTTTGCTGAGGGATGTAACTTAGGCTTTGTGGCTTGGTAACTGTAAGCTTCTACCCCAAATAAATATCCTTTATAAAAGCCAACAGATTTCTGATATTTTGTATTAGCACCCCTTTGGCTGAATAATACAATAACTTTTTTCAAAAAACAGAGGAAAAGGGTTCATTGAACAAGGTTTTTTGTGACCAGCATAAATCTAATATAAAAACATTAAAAAATTATAACTAAAGAAATTAGAGACCAATAGCCGTCATAAATATAGACCCCAAAATTTTTACAAAATATTAGCAAGTTGAATTAAATTATTTGTATAAAGGGCAGTACAACATAACCAAAGGGGGTTATCCTAGAAATGTAAATTTATTTTTTCATTTGAAAATCAATTGATACAACTCATCATAATAATAGAATAAAAGAGAAACATGATCATTTTAATAAATAAAAAAGCATAATAAAATTTCACAGCTATGTATAATAAAAACTTTCAGTACATCATGAATAGTAGCAAATTTCCTAAGACCATTAAAACTGCAACTAGAAGAAAGCTTACAACCAATATTATGCTTAATGCTCAAAGACTGAGTTGTAAGCTCCTGAAATTGGTAAGAATGCAAGAAAGCCTGCTTTCACCCTTCCCATTCAACATAATACTGGGTTTCCTCCACAGGATAATAAGTTAAGTAAAAGAAATAAAAAGTATTCATATTAGAAAGGAAGAATTAAAACTGTCCCTATTTGCAGGTTAAATGACTATTTAATGAAGAAAATTCCTGGGAATAAATAAAACTACTGCTAGATAGAATAAATAAATTTATCAAGTTGCAGGATACAAAATTAATATACAAAGATCAATTACATTCTTATATACTAGTGATAAATAATTAGAAAATGAAATTGTAAGTTTCATTAACAGTAGGCACAATAGGCATAAATTAGGAATATTTCCAACAAAAATGTTCTAAGACTTTTACACTGAAGATTACAAAAACACATAGCTAAGAGCAACAACAACAACAAAAAACCTTAATAAGTAGAGAGATATACTATGCTCATGATTTGGAAGTCTTAATATTGTCAAGGTGGCAAGTCTCTGCATCTATATAGTTAATGCAATGCCAATCAAAATTCCATTATTTTTAAGTAGAAATTCACAAGCTTCTTCTAAAATATGTTGGAAGATCAAAGGATCTAGACTAGTCAAAAGAATTTTAAAAAACAAGATAAAGTTGGAGGAATCATTCTATTTGATTATAAAACATTTTATGAAGCTGCAGTATGCAGCTTGGTATTGGTATTAGTTAAATGATAGACATAGAGAACAGACTAAAGATAGATCTACACATGATTTTAGAGAAAGATGTTAAGATAATTCAATAAAAAAGTATGTCTTCTTGATATGAGATACTGGATCAATAAGATATTCCATAAGGGAAAGAAAGAAATCAAACCTTAGCTCACATCATCAGCAAAAATTAACTCAAAATTGAACCTTGACCTAAATATAAAAGCTAAAATGATAAAACTTTAAAAAGAAATTAAGAAGAAAAGCATCCTGTAGCAGGCAAATATTTCTTAGAATACGAATAGCACAAAACATAAAAGAAAAATACTGATGCCTTGAACTTAATAAAAATTTAAACTTTTATTTTTCAGAAGAAACCATTAAGACATTTCTGGTACAGCAGATTGAAGAATTCACCACATTGGCCACACTCCCATCCCACCTTGGCAAAGCAATTAAACTCTGGGCAAAATTGACAAGACAGCCACTTCAAGTTTGGAAATCAACAAAAGACATACATGATATAACTATGATTCAGACTGATTTCCAGAGAAGTTAGGACAGCTAGACAGATTCTATATATTTTATCTAGGAAAATGCCTAAACAAATAAATAAGCAAACAAATTAAATAATGAATCAAAAACAACCATTAGGGAGGAAAATCAGAAGCAAGAGTATAAATGTCCTGGTTTTAACAAAAAATGACAGGGCTTACAAAGAACAGGGGAAAAAATGTCAATAGAAAATGTCTCTGAGAGGACCAAAATGTTGACTTTAATAGAAAAATACTTCAACACAATTATAAATATGTTCAAAGAATCAAAGAAAATTATATGTAAATAATTAAAGTATGATGACAATGACTCAACAAATGGAAGTTATTGATAAATTCACATAAACTATTAAAAAGAACCACATGTAAATTTTGGAGTTAGAAAGTAAACAACTGAAATGAAAAATGCTTTAGAGTGACAGTTTGAATTTGGTGACTCCCACAAAGAGATGAAGTTCTTGAACTAATCCATTCCTATGGATGTGAGGCCCTTTTGAATTGACTATGTCAGTGAGGCATGACTTAGGTTGGGTCTCCGCCCTCTTACTGGAGCTTAATATAAATGAAGACACACAAAGAGAGACACAGAGAAAGGAAGCTGCCATGTGAGAGGAAGGAGAAAGTAAAGAGAGAAAGGACTCTAGGTTCACCCACAGCTGCAGAAAGTCAGAGAAACCCCAAGAGGCTCAAAAAACCAAGGCTCAGGGAGAGATGGCTGATCACCCACAGCTGATAACCCCTGAGGATCTGAGAGTGGACCCAGAGTCTGCAATCAGCAGAGCACAGAGGCACAAAAAACCTCCAGAGGTTTAATCAATGTCTTAATTTGCCAAAGTACTGCCAATGCCGAAATTGGTTGGTTTTTATAATGGGAATTTTATTTGGGGAAAACCTTACAGTACCAATCCTGTGAAATGTCCAAATCAAGGCACCATCAGAGATGTTTTCTTACCAAAGTCACCTACTGCTGTACTACCAAGAGGCAATCAGCTATATGGCAAGTCTTGTCACCTCATTCTTGGGCTGTTCCTTGCCCTGCTCCTCTGGATAGATTAACAGAAATTAAACAATATGAAGAATTTAGTGGAAGAAAAGATTGAAATAAAAAGAAGAGTCTCATGATCTGTGAGACAATATCAAGTATACCAACATATATGCAATAGGTGACCCAAAAGAAGACGAGAAAAAATTTACAGAAAAAATACTGATCAAAAAATTCCTCAGAATTCATAAAAGTATTAATATTTGGTTCCTAAAAGGTCAACAATCTCTAGTGTGATAAACACAAAAAGATTCCTGCCTAAACATATCATAGTCATACTGTGGACAGTAAAGATATAGAGAAAATTTTGAAAGCAAAAAAAGGAAAATGGACTTTGCACATACAATGCAACCTCAATAAAGATTAACAGCTGAATTCACATCAGAAGTAATGCAGGTCAAAGGCAGTGGAAAGTCAATATGCAGTAAGGAAGAAAAAGAACTGTCAATCATGATTTTTTTATCCAGGAAAAATATTCTTCAGAAATGAAAGTTGGAAATGTCTTTCCAGGTAAACAAACCAACTTTACAAGAAATACTAAAGGAAGTTCTTTAGGTAGAAATGAATGACATGAGCCAGAAATTCAAATCTGAAAAACACATGAAATGAAATTAAGAACACCTGAAATAATAAATATAGAGGTAAATATAAAATACTGCATAAATACAAACATTCAGTTTTCTCTTCAATTCTTTAAAAACCATGGACTTAAAATCATTACAAATATTTATTGTTGGATTTATAAGATATATCAACATAATGCAGATTACAAAAACAGTACAAATAAGGGAGGGAGAAATGGAGTTAGATTGGGGCAAATGTTTTAATATTTTACCAGATTTAAGTTGGTATTAATCTAAAGCAGGCTGTGATAAGGACTGTGAAATCCATAGAGCAACTCTAAGAAACAAGTGAAAGTAAGTTCTTAGCAAATCAACAGAGGAATGAAAATAAAACACTGAAAAAAAAAAGAATGCTTATTTAATCAAAAGATAGTAGTAAAAAAGAACCTTGATATTTCCTGATATTTATGCAGCCACCCCACCTTTCTCATGGTTATTGTTTGAATAGTATATCTTTTTCTCTTCTTTTATTTCAAACTATTTGTGTCTTTGAATCTGAAGTGTGTTCTTACAGAAAGCATATATTGGATCTTGCATTTTGATTTCATCTGATTATCACTGCCTTTGATTTGAGTGTTAGCCCAATTATATTTAATGTAATTATTGATATAATTGGATTTTCATCTGCCATATTGCTATATGGGTTATAATAAGTCTCATATTTGTGCATGTTTTCCATTTTACCAAGTTCTGTATGATCTTTAACATGAACTTCATTATATTCATTTTATGTTCAATTTGCCCTTTTTTCCTAGTATTTTAGGTTGGAAACTTATATTATTGATTTGAGAACTTCCTTCTTTCTATTACAGGTGTTTAAAGCTAAAATCAAATACCAATCCTTCACAAACACTTCCAGAAAATAGTGGATAAGAGAATACTCCTCAACTTAGTTTATGAGCCCAAGATATGAAAATATGATTAATATATCATAAGAAAGGAGAACTATAGTCCAATGTCTCTGATCAATATAGACTCAGAAATCTTCAGCAAAATGTTTGTAAACTGAATCCAGCAACAAATAAAAAGATTACACGCTATGACAAAATGGGATTTATTCAGGGAAAACAGGTTGGTTTGATATCTAACAATCAATAAATGCAATACAGTTTACTAATGAAGAAAAAAATCACATGATCTCAGAGTAGACACAGAAAAAGCATCTGGTAAAGTCCAATCCATATTCATGCACTTGTGTGCAAGAGAAACAAAACTTTTTTCTACAAAGAACCTGGATAGGAATACTTAAAATAGTTATAATAGTTTTGTTTTTAGTAAACAACCCAAAATAGTTATAATAGTTTTGTTTTTAGTAAACAACCCAAAGGTCCATCAACTAGTAAATGAATAAATAAATTATGATATATACATACAATGAAATATTATTACAAAGGAGGGACAGATGGAAGGAAGGAAGGAAGGAAGGAAGGAAGGAAGGAAGGAAGGAAGGAAGGAAGGAACTATTGACACAGAAAACAAGGATGAATCTCAAAATCATTATGTTTCATGAAAGAAGTTGGGCAGAAAACAAGCAATACTATATGATGGTATGAATACATACATAATTATGTATAATTTAAATAAAATTCTAGAACTTACAAACAGGAATAAATTTCATGGTTGTCTGAGGATGGGCATGGTGGGAAGGGTGAATTACAAAGGAGCAAGAGGAAACTTTTGATGCTGATGGATATCTTAACTATCTTGTTCGTATCAGTGGTTTCACAGGCGCACACAGAAATCAAAACTGAATTGTACACCTTAAATACATGTGGATTATAGTATTTCAATTATATCAAAATAAAGCTGTACCAAAAATAATAATAATAATAAACCCATCTATGTAATCCCATAATCATTGGAAAAATTTTCCAACTTTGTTGCATGGTACATATCAAAGACCTTCTATATTAGTTTGAATCAGCTTCATTTTTATGTGATTGGCAATCTAAATGAGTAACAGTTTAAACCAGGGGTTTGGCAAACTTTTATTGTAAAAGGCCATATAGTAAATATTTTAGGCTTTGCAGGTCACATGATCATAAGTACTCGATTTTGCCTTTGTAGCACATAACAACATAGCAAAACAGCATAGCAATATCTAAATGAATGGGCATAACTTCATTCTAATAAAATTTTATTTGCAAAAAAAAGAGGGTGAGCTGGATTGAATGGTGCATATAGTTACCAATTCCTGCTTTAGACAATGGTTTTTGTACATACATAGTCCAGGACTGGGATCGGGGCCCCATCTATCTTCTGGCTTCTTTGCCATCCTTAATATGTGAATTCCATCTCATTTTTGAAGATGGCTACTTATCAACCATATCCATATATCAGCCAGAACAAAGAAGCCAAGGCAAGAGAATCAAAGCTCCTTGCTTTGAACAATTCCTGGAAATTAAACACAGTTTTCCACTTACATCTCACTGCCTGGAAATTAATCACATGGCCGCACTTAGAAACACAGGAGGCTGGGATATGTAGTCTTCATTCTGGATGACCAAGTGTCCATATATCAGGCAGGGTTCTTTTCCTGGGAAAAAAGGATGGAATGGCCAATAAGCTTTTCTATATGTTTCTAAACATAATAGATACAAAACCCATAATGATATGAAGGGAGCAATAAAGAAAATGAATTTTCAGATAGAAACTATAAGCTAGATTTTGCTTATTAGTTTTATTTTTAGATGAAAGATTTATGTTGAGTGTTGTGGGACACATTTTTCTCTAAAGAAATTTAAGATTCACCTAATGGCAAAGAGGCAGTGTGGGACATTGGATTCAGAAGGCCTGGGTTATAACCGGTTCTATCACTTACTAATTACATTAAAGTTAAGAAAACATCTTTTGAATCTTACTCTAATAACCTGTATAAAGGGAAGATATAATTTTTAAGATATCTATATCTAAATATGGGACAGTGAAAGGGCCATTTCCGTAGCAGTCCTGACCTATGGTTTTATATCAATTATGAGTGATGATTTTTCATATCTGGCTTTTATCAAATCTTTGTATGCGAAGGGGAGAGGAATGTGAGCACCTGAGGAATGAAGGTGTGCCATAGTAAATTTTAAAATTCCCATCGTGTGTGTGTGTAAATAGAGGCATCTGGTAATATCTCACTTGAAGATCACATGAACCACTTGCCACAAGGCCATTCCTGACATGAACAGGCCCACAAATCTCTGGAGAAATACTGATTGGGGTCTGACTTTTGAGCCATACTCACGTATTTTGCCAAGGAAATCACTGTTGTTGCATAATTACATGCAATTATTAGCAGGTTTTTGTTTTGTTGTTTTGCTGTTGCTGCAAATAGTTGCGACAATAATTGCATTCTATTTCAAAACAGGTTCGTTTGGTAATCCCTGTTGAGTAGGTGAGAAAGGCAAAAAATAGAACAGGTATTAGCCTTATGGTGATAAGCAGGCAGTTACTGTTGAAGCAAATTGCCACTGTGGGAATATAAAATGAAGGAAATACTAGTTCATCTGCATTCAGGAGATGTATAATTCCAATGGTACCTCCTTGATATTAGCTGCTCAGCCCTAATCTCTACCGTCCAACAGTCCTAGAGACCTGGTATCTAGTGGATACCACCAATGCTATTAGTTCCCTAGTACAGTCATAGCAAAGTCCCAAAAACTGGGTGGCTTAGCTCAGAACTTTATTCTCTCCCAGTAATGGATTACAGATGTTTTTCTGTCAATTATTTTATTGGGACTTAAAGGACATTTGATGCTGCTCTTGGTGACCAACTAAGATTCATCCTTTCATAATTTGCATTGTCTAACCACAGTGTATCTTTTATTTGGAGAATATTCCATGTTTTAACTGCCCTGAGGAGCTGCTTCTTTCTTTCTTTCTCTCTAGTCTCAATACATTTACTTCTTTTGTTGATACCATTTGCCAAGGTTAGTATCCCTCTGCATACTCTAGTCAGAGCTTCCAGGGGATTTTAGACATGAAGTTCCACATCAGTATTGAGTTTGAGTTTGGCTGGAGTAGCCGAAGATTTGTGTGTGTGTGAAGTCTACTTCCTCTTTTCAAAATAAAGGGTGCAGTCACTTAAGCTATTCCAGTCAGTCTCGTCATCTCTACAATGACATTCTTCATGCCTGGGGTGGGGGGCAGAACACTCTTCATTTTCCCTCTCCACAGCACATGGTCCCAGCTGTGTGGCTCCCTTCATGAATATGCATGAAATCAGATATGACATTGCCCTGCTCCCATTAATAATCTTGTCATCTGACTTGTGCTCCAGGAAGCTCCAGCCCATGGCTTCTCAGAGCAAATGTAGCCTGAAGAGAAACAAAAAACAAAACAAAACAAAAGACCGCATCGTTCCATTCATCTTTTTAAAAAATTTGACTGGGATTAAGCATCCCATCGACATTTGGGCCAGCGCTCCTGAGGGGAGCAGAGGAAGGCTGAAGGGGGAGGGCGTGTGTCCGGGGCTGAGAAGAGAAGTTGGCCCCTGTGTGAATGGCCTGGCTTGTTGGGGCCTAAAGCTGTGGGTGTAATGGTATGCGAAGTGACCTTGACTATAGGCACTGTGGGTAGCCCCAGCCTTTTTGTAAAAGAAGCATTTGCACTGGAGGTTTGGGTTTCAGGCCTCCCAGTCATCAATCATCTCTGCCCATTCTTCTCTTTGACAGCTCAGTACAAGGCCTGACATTTGACACCCGAGACCCCAGCACTTGCAGGCAGACACAAGCTGAGGCCCTAAGGCAGGAGGGGGCAGGGAAGGAAGAGGAAAAGGGGAGTTTTTTTGTGTGTTTTCTTTTTGTTTTTGTTTTCTTAGAAGCCGCAAACTGAAGAAGATACCAAATTGTCACCGTCACAGGCACAGATTCAGTAGGAGGGCATCAAATTGAGTTCTGTTTCCTCCTTTGTGATTTCCCTGCTGCTCAGGTTGTGTAGAATAGGTTTGTGGAGGCGGTTTGGGGCAAATATCGGAGCCCGGCTGGCCACTTTCAATTTTGCCAGATTGAACCCAACCTTAGCATTCAAGGATGGATTGGCTGACATGGGGGTTATCACTTTCGGGACAATGGCTCATGACACTGTGACCTGAGTGCCATTACATCATACTGTCACCTCCGATGAAGGCCACCCTCAGGGAACATTCCCTTTAGAAACTGGAAAAAATAAAAATGAATGATAATACTGCAGGTTCAGATAGGAACTCACCAAGGTTCAGGGTCAAGTAATGCAAAGTTTCAGGGATCAAGTAATGGTAATTGGTGTTAAGAAGAACCAGGTAATTTATAGTTCCAGTGCGGAAAGAGTCTAAAAGGGTTACCATGTACAAGGCCCAAGATTTCATGGGTGAAGTTCCTTGTGGCTCTGCCTCAAAATCCATATTCATCTCAGGCCAGTTAAGCTGAGTGCCAAGCTCTGAGCACATGAAGCCAAGAGCGTGTGATTAAATTCTTACCCAACTCTGAGGCTTGACAGATCAATCTATCAAGTTTTTTTTGACACTGTGTGTATGCCTAGCACTGTGCTACTTTCATGGTGGGTGCACACAACTCTAAGAGGTTATCCCAGCCCACACAGGCACGGGGGTCTTTTTGGAGAGATAAAACATACATTGATAAGATACTGCATAATAGCATGGTAAAAACAAACATATGCTGATCCATCAACTAGTTTGTCTCCAAGATTACTCAGATCCTTCATTCTAAACCAATATGTATCCCACACACAGAGTTGAGGAATCATATTGTTCTCTCCAATGGAAATGTAGAACACTATTTCCGAGACTGATTAGGAAATGTAAAAAAAAAAATTTCTTAGAGTATTAGAACAGTACAGGCTTAGAAAAAGCAGAGTTAAATATTAGGTTATCTTTTGGAAAAAAATGGTGGAAGGTAATATGTAATATCATCAGTGGAATGGACTGGTTGACTTAGAAGCCAGTTTTATTTTAAATTGATCTATTCCTTTATGCACTCATCTTTTATAAGCATAAATTCCTTTTCATTAAAAAGTAAACATTACATTTTTTTAAAAAAATAGTGCGACTTGGAATACCATTTTCATTTTATTCTATTGCTTTTCTCTTCAGTGCAGAAAATCTTTTAACTACCGTTTTGCTAATAGCTGATAATACTCATGTTTCCAAAAGAGCAAAGCTGGAACCTTTGCACCCTATGGGACCAGCCAGGAGGTTGAGTGAGGCTATTGGTAGTAGTTTGGAGATCCTTTTCCAAGTTCCCTCAACTTCCTATGGTTGAAGAAGCCTTGACATGCAGTATTATTTTGGGAGCAACTATGCAATCTTGCTCAATAAGCTATGAACTACCTGAAGGCCAGGCTCTTTGTCCTGAGGCAGCTTACACATTTTTATATTTCCTGGGGGTAGTAGCTCCTTGCCTTGCCAAAGCAGAAAAAGTACTAATGAAGGATTGGTAATTACATGTCTTTTTAGACAAGCAGCATTGTTATTGTTTGGCTGGACACTTTTAGATAAGCGCATATTTATTAGCCATCAAAGTTTGGTTTGTTTCCACTTTTTGCTGTAAACAAATTTCTTCCTCTGAACTTTCTTTAAATTCTTTTTGTCATGAATTGACATACATGCTTGTCAGACTTGCCTCTTCTTCCACTGAAAAGAGCCTGTGTTTTTATTTCTTCATAGAATTTGTTCACCTATTAGATTTTTCTTTGTATTATCTATCTTTTTATTAGTCTTTCTTAGACTTTAGCTTTTAAATTCTCTAAGAAAAGGAATGGTTTTTCCTACTTTTCTTTCTTCAAAAAGGAAAGTACCATCTCTAATTATACGTGGTATGTACATATTTAAATTTCTGATAGTTGATTCCTGCCTAGAATAGTTCCTTTTCAAGTTATTTTACATACTTTTTCAAGTATTTTGCTATTCCATCTGGCCGTTCATCTGGGTTTTGGGAAATTTGTGGTACACCCAAAGCTGTCAAGGGTTCTAAGTCCAAATCATAAGTTTGCTTCCCACTTTTGATAGACCAGAGCAGAATCTAATCATTGTAAATGAAAGGTCTTAATCTCGTGGGAAATCCTTTCATCCATAAAATAAGAGTCATGCTTAGTCATGAGCTTTTTGAAACTGCATTCTTCCTTTAATGAGAAAGATCTACAGTGAGAAATTTGAAAATGTCACACAGGAAAGGTGATTAGTTTTTAATATAAATAGAGTGATGCCACTGAAGGCAAATGCTTACCTGTTTTTTGTTTTAAAACTTAGATGTTTCCTACTATTGGCAAAAATGAAATTAGGCATTTGTAATTAACAGTGTTGAATACCGTAATTGTGACACTTGCAAACTATGGTATCAGCTGACTTTCCGTGCACTTAGGGTGAAGAATGTATTGTTCCATGGAGCAATTCTGAGACTATTTTTCTTCTCTAGGTCCACTGTCTGTCACACCGTAGAATTGGAATTCAAGAGGTAAGGCTATATTTCTAATCATGTTGATATTTCCCATGTAGTTTCTTAGTCAGCTCCTTGGATTCTTCACACAAAACTATAAAAGGTCATCAATTATAGAGACCTTATGTAAATACTGGGCTGTTTTGTGATTCTATTCTGAGCAACGTTTATATACATCTGCTCCAATAAATTAATTTTCTTGTCCCAAATGACTTATTTAGTGGAACTAGAAGTTCTCATGCCAATGCAAATAGAGAAGGGGAGAGAGGGCACAGGGAAATGGGAAAGATGGGAATTCATTTTATCTTCTACCAATTTACGAGTGCTGGCACATAATTTCTAAATGGAAAAGCACTGAGCAAATACTTATATAGAGCAGGAAAAAAAAGAGAATCTTGAATCTTGTCTTCTTGTGTGGAATATAGTAACCACCTTGAGGGTAAAGTGTGGATACAGACACACCTGCATTCAAGTCCTATTGCTACTGTTTTGGGCTAGATCACCTTATTTTCTTTAGATAAGTTTCCAGAGATTTATTTTCCACATCTGTTAAATCATAATACTGTTTTCAAGCTGTGATAACTGGTAACTACATTACATAGAGCTTTTATCTTCTCCAAGTCGTCTTCACACATATCAGGCCATCTGTAGTGAATGAAAGAAAGATTTCCAGACTTTGCTCAATAATGTTTCAGGCAAAGGTGGGACTGAAAAATCCTGGAAATTCCACCTGAAGCTGAGGGCCATGGCCAATTTTTTTTTTTTTTTAGTTATTGGGAAATGAACTTGGGACCATGTATATGCAAACCAGTTGCTCAGCCACCGTTACACCTGCTCCCAAATGGCTTTTAATGGCAGTTTCTTTCCTTCCAAGAAAGAATGTTCTTCACACTTCCACAAAACGCATCCATCAATCTGTTTTGATGTATCATTGTGCTGCTCCAGAGTCCATATTGGCTAACAACTACTTATTTGAGCCCAACGAACTTGTCCTAGCCATTTATACCCTCTCTTCATCACCTGGCATCAATTAGCCTATCTATTTTTGTGATATTCATTGGTCTGTCACGTCACGATTCCACCACTCCAAATTTTATTGCCAGCCCTCTAATATCACTTGCTATTTCTGTCCCTTTGTATATGACCTTTCTTTGATATTGGCATTTATTGGCTTTGCTCTTTCTCTGCAGCTTAAGTCAACAAATCTCTCCTATACTTAATTTATCTTTCTTAGCCAAGAATTCTTCCCCCACCAAACTCGCCTTCCTTGAATTGTTGTTTCATTTGTAGTCCTTAACTTTTATGCAGAATTATTGTACTTGTGAATTTGACTATTTTTTTCCTAGTCATTTCTTACAGTTTTCTTTCTTTTCCACCTGGAAACTCCTCAAGAAATGGCACTTTAAAAAAATTTGTTTTATATTAATTATATCACCTAGCAGAGTTCCTTCTATATGATGAAACTTTTCAATAATTGCTTCTTAAATTAAATTATGATTAATTAAGTGCTAATACAGATTTCCCTTTAGTTATCACTACTCTTGTGTAAATCTTGCTTTCTCTCTCCCTGCTGTAGAAAGATTGATTGATTGATAAATTCAGCAATAAATATTGATATTTAACCATCTGTATTTTAAATTATTTCAAGGTAAATCTTTTGAGATAAAGTTTATTTATTTCAATTGTTATATTCCTTTCTCTTAGAACAGCCCTGAGGCATAATAGGCCCAAAGTAACATATTTTTAATGGAAATGGATTTCAGCAATTTACTATCAGGACTTCAAGTGTCCTTGATCATATTCAGATCTCAATGCAGCAAACCTTGCATTATCATGTGCTTCTCTCTAGTTGTCAGCAAGGCCTCAAGCTAGGTTTAAAAAATAAAAAGAAGACATATCATTTCGTCTTCTTAGAATTTTAAAATCCCATTATTACTATGCAGATTCATGATTGATTTGAGTATCATCCTATTAAATAAAAGAAGTGGCTACCTAATTTCCTTAGGATCATCTGATCTTTGAATCCTGCTACAGAGTGTATGCACATCCAAGGATATGACTAGCAAAACCCACCTTACTGGATTATGGTCAGGATTGGTGATACTGTATGTTGAAAAGGTGAAAAACCTCAACAATAGAGCTGAGGGATTAGGGGTATGGACTCTGGAACCATAATATTTGCTTTGCATGCTGGTCTATCACTACCCAGTTGTATAACCTCCCTAAGCCTTGGTTTTCTTATCCATAAAATGGAAACAAAATGTAGCTTCCCAGGGATACTGAGAGGAACCCATGACTTATGGATATAATGTACTTAATATTGCATTTGGCAGACTGTAAATTTTACTCAAAGACAGAACTATTATTTTTTACTGTTATTACGAATTAGCCAAGTGGGCATTCTGCCTGCATTTGTTTGGTATTGGTTAGTCCACCAAATAAGCATAAATCACAGTCAAGTTCATGCTTATTTGGCCGGCACAGCTGCCCAGCTTCCAGCCCAAATGCTTCTTAGTCTCGTCTGTGTGGCCTGGGTATAAAGGAGGATGGCAAATTTGAAGGGGAAGAAACAAGACTCCTGGGCGTTAAATGGAGTATAGATTCCACCCCTACTCCATGAGATTAAAGCGATGTATTTTCAAGCAGTTCTTCAGACTGGCTGATTTATATGTATATCCAGGATTCAGCTAGAGAATTTTTTAAAAAGAGGAGCTGGGGGAAAAGATGATGCTCTCACAGTCCCAGTGGTGTTGCCACATTCATTTTACTAGCACGTTCATTCTTTAGTACTTTCATGGATTGACATGAGGGAGGAATTCACATGTCATGGACGATAACATCTCACTGTTGCCAAAGGAGTCTATTCAGACATGCATGTTAGTGGGTTGATAACTTATTCGGTATTGCAGAGGACTCAAAGATAGACATTTCGCCTTTTATCTCCATCTCAGTGCTCCCTGCATACTAAAGATAGTGCAAAACAGCCAGATACATCTTAACTAACCCACGCAGAAGAGAGGGACTTGTGCTAGCCTACTGAAAGGGCTGCAAAGTTAAAGGAACAAGGTGTCACACGGCCTAATGACGAATGAATTAAACATGTTTATGCACCCAACTGGAGCTGTCGGGAGTGATAATTTAGCAAGAAGAGATGTAAAATAAATGGAATCCAAATGTTTGGGCTGCTGCTGGGGAAAGAAGAAAAGAACAAATTGTGAGTTTGTAATGAGGGAAAAAAAAGTATGTTAACTCATTGATGAATATGTGCATGGTAGTTGATATGTATTTTGAAGTGAAGAAGGGACAGTAACTATTTCAAACAATGGCTCTAATCTTCATGAAAAAATAGAACATTCTAATTCATATGTGTTTTCATACAGGTAAGAATTCAGGACTCTGGTAGACACTGCATAAAAGTAAGATCCTTCCTCTTGGTAGCATTAACCATTGAATCCTTTACTCAATAGTACATTTACTCACTCATAATTGCTTGTGGGTGGTATTAAAAATGGGATTAATTATTTGAGATTATCTTCAAAATACATTTCAAATATGCAAGGTGATGTTGAACAGGAAAACGGTGATTTAGTTATGTTAGGTCAGAAAAACTGCAGTGACTCTGATGAGAATTAGGAAACTGAAATCAAAAAGTGACATTTTGGGAAAAAATGATATTTTGGGTCAAAATATCTAAATCCCTTTTGTAATTTTCTTTAGTTAGGATTTGTAGCTATTTTAATAACATGAAATAGTAATATATAAACAGCAAATTAATATTTTAAGAAAAATTAAAACCGTTCATGGTCATTATTATTCTGTTCAGATTTGAAAATCGGTAGGAAGAATCTAAAATGAAATAGCAAAAGTGGTTCACTGCCCTGGAGGATTTCAAGCAATTTTTCTTTTATACTTTCATTTTTTTCCTATATTTTCTAAATATTATAACATCAACATGTGTTTTAGTAAGTAAGAGAAAATGCATGTTTTTTAAAAAAAATACTCTATTAAAACCAATTTTTATATTATGCATATAACTCTCAACTATATTCTCATCCTACATTCTATTTAAAATATTTGCATTCTCCTAAACATGTTTGAGACCAAAAAAAAATTACAATAGAAAAAGTTTGCCTTATTTGGACAAGATTTAGGAAAATATGTAGTGGTTTTCATAATTAAGTTGACCAAGTACAATTTTTTCGATCCTCCGCAGATCCTCCCTACAGTAAACTGAACTGCAATGCATTTATTACTCAGAAATGCCTGCAAATATTTTCAAATGACATTTACAATTCAGTAGCTGGAAGCAGAGTACTAGCTATTATTAGTACATGTAAAAAATATTATACTTTTACATTTAAGAGTACATAATCTGTTGTTTGTGCTCGTTTCTCTACTGTAACTTTAACAAATAATTTGCCATGCCTCCCCAGCCTAACTCCTTCTCCTGATTTCCTTTGACTTTTTATAATATATTTATTCTCTTTTGTATATAGTACAAAATGAAGTAGAAAACAAGTGCTTAGTATATTTAATTAGTGTAGAGAACTAATCCGAAAAAGTTAGGTAAAATGTGAATTTGTGGAATCGCCTTTAAAAACCCAAGTTGAGATTTTAAAAACTCACTTTTACCTCTGTGCTATGGAGAAACAGCTGTGGTCTAATAGAAGTCCCCTTTACTTCAATTTCTAGTCTTATGGTGAATGAAGTTTGGGTGGGAGCCTCACAGATATCCTTGAGTGCACAGGGCACCTCACAAATTCTAAAATTTATTTAAAAATAAATGATAAGCGTAAATGCTTTGTAAGTGTAGGCTTTGAAAATAGAAAGCCATAATATTTATAGATACACTGCAGTTGAGTAAAAACTACAGCCTCCTATGAAAGTATCTGAGGGGCTGTACGTTCCATCTGGAGTGATTTTTGACTTCCGGTTCTACTTCAGGTAGCACCCAGGTTAATGCTGGTGACTTAGGGCTGCATCAGTTTATACAGAAATGTATTGTGCCACTCCAAGGAAATAGTAGATCTTCTATAAGAAAATATCTACACTGTTCCAAAACTTGAAAGACCCCTGGGCATGCAAAATCAAAATGACTTTCAAAGGAATCCAGGGTGCTTATAGAAATAAAACAGACATTCTGGGTTATCTATCTTTGGTAATTCTTTTGTTTATATGTTGATATTTGGTTAATATCCCAGGTAATTTGGCCCACACACACGAGAACACAATTTAGTCCTTTCAGAAGTCTGTTGATTTTGAAAACAGTTGTTTAGTAATGATTAGTCCAGCAAATTGTTTTCTTTGAGTTTTCAAATTAATTTTTGGACTTAAAAAGAAAAGTGTCAGTGTGTTCAATATTTTGTTTCCTTCTTTAGAGCTAATTATCTAAAGAATATATATGCATAATATATATATTACACATATTTATGTTTTATCCTATTTCTACATCACTACAATTACCTGTTTGTCTATGTTCATAAATGTATAGAATTTGAATATTTCAGAATGCACTAATTCAGAGAGAAATGTCCTTTCCTGGATAAAGTATTTATGAATATTGATTATATAGGAATTTCTTTGATTTTGCTTGTATGATCCAAGTGCATTTCATTTTGAGAGTTAATGATGTCAGAATGAAAATAGTCATGTGTTATGGCTAACTTCATGTCCAATGAATTGCATCTGTAAATTTACACTTTCCTTATACCTCTGGCTATAAATTCGAGTCTGATAAATGTGACACCATTGGATATACAAAGTTTAGCCCATAATAGGTGTATCCATTGGATAATACTTTATTCATTGCCAGCTAATTGTGCCTTGTTTTAAATCTGCTTTGCCTGTGATTGAACAAGAGAATGACACTACTTGCATTAACTCTTTTCAGTTGGTGTTTAATAAATATTGTGCAATGAAATATTTTAAAATGTTATTGCTTCACTAAGGCAATTAGCCTCATAACTTCAGATGGAGTCTCTATACAGCTAAATCCCAAATATAAATCTCCAGTTGGCATGTTTCTAGTTAGTTATTTGAATTTAACTGTTCAATGTCCTCTTCTAAATGGGATTTTCCTGGCTTGGCAATGTCGGTATGTCTTTTGCAAGCTTCTTCCTAATCTTTTGTTTCTTATTTCTTGAAAGTCACCATCACTACCTTCACCACACATTTAAAATGTCTGAATCATCATTGGTTTCTCTCTCTCCTTTCTCACTGTCCAGTTGCACAAGTTACAAACTGAGACTGCTATGCCTTTGCAGTTCCACTGATGTCCCATCTTTCTCATTCTCTCCCCACTGTTGCTACATGTCTTTAAGCTGCCAGTATTTACTGGAGAATTTCAATAGCTGTTCAATTGGTCTTCCCACCTACCATCTTCTCTGATATTAGTCCATCATATTACTACTGCCAAATTAATATTTCCCTTGTAATATAAGAACTCAGTTTCAAACCTTCATGGCTTTCAATTCCAAACTTCTTGCATTTCATCCTTTCATAGCTTGCATCACACTTCCTTTCCATTTACTTCCAGTTTCATCCCCAGCAGGTAAAGAGCTTGGAAATCATTACTTCCACCTTTTAATAAGGAAAAGCAGGACAAACATTTCCTTTGACCTATGAGAGAATGGCTACCCTGAAATCTGACAAGAGAAGTGCATCCAGAAGGATACAGCAATCAACTGTTAACCTGGAACAGAAGCTGCTGGCTGGTAGATACACTTGAATGATAATTTTGATGAATTGTTAGAGGCCGAATGTAACTAGTGTGAAAGTGAGAAACTCCTGAAGGCTTCAGGCTTAGATAGCACCCAGAATTTTTTCAGGAACCTATGGAGTTCTCAGAGTAAGGTTACAAGAAAGAAACCCTCATGGCCCTGAGAGGGGAAAGGGAAGAATAAACAGTGTGAAATCTGCCCAGACCCTTTTCCATAACAAAGGTCTGCTCCCCAGGGGAAAGAGTTTTTGACAGCACAATTCCGAAACCTCTTTCCTGTTAGGAGAAAGGTATTCTTCCCCACTCGAACAAAATACAGACTTCCTATTTGAACTAAAGGAGGTAAACTATAGTTAACAAGAGATAGAGATTCAAGGAAATAGATTAAAAATGCTTCAGTGAGGGAAGAGGAGGGGCAACTATACCATTGGAGGAAGGACAAAAGCACATTGAAGGCCACAGGCCCAAGAAACAGACCCACTAAAAGACTGATACTTAATTGAAAGACTGTAGAATGTTCCCCCAATCCTGTCAACCAGATCAATAGGACTCCAAGATAATAACAGTAAATTACAACTAAAAGAGCTGCAAGATAAAGCTCTTTCCAAGGAGCAGTTTTTAAGAATATTACAGAGCCAAGAGGGGTAACAAAAACATACACTAGAGTTAATTGAGCATCCATGTCCTATAGCTACAATAAATATTAAACACAGCCCAACTCTTAGCTATATTAACATAAATCCTCACACTAAAGGCATCTTCACCTCAGTTGCTATTACCCAATACCATATGTCTAGCTCTCAACCAAAAATTACAAGGCATGCCAAAGGCAAAATGAAACAGTCTTAAAAAGGTCATCAAAACACAGATTCAGATATGTCACAGATGTTGAAATTATTTGACTGAAAATTTTAAATAACTGATTAATTTTTTAATGGCCCTAATGAAAAACATAGAAAACTTGCCAGAAAAGATGTCTAATATAAGCAGAGAAATGGGAACTATAAGAAAAACTCAAAAGGAATTTTAGTAATCAAAAACATAGTAACAAAGGAAGAGTGCCTTTGACAATCTTAAGGTAGACATGACATAGTTAAGGGGAAAAAATCAATAAATTTGAAAATAGGGCAATAGAACTTCCCAAACAGAAATAGAGAAAAAATAATGGAGAAAAAGGACGTAACATCGAAGAACTAAGGGACAATATAAAAAGGTGCAACATATGTCTAACTGGAATACCAGAAAGAGAATAGAGCAGAAATATTCTAGGTAATAATGGCTGAGAATGTTTCGAAATTAATGAAAGGCACCAGACCAAAGACTCAGAAAACTCAGAGGTAAGATAAATACCAAGAAAAAAACTCATATCTAGGCATATTATATATAAACTGCAGAAAAGTAGACACAAAGAGAATATTTTGAAGAAAGTGAGAGAGAGAAAAAAATCACCTTAAAATATTCAACAAATGGAAAACAGGTATAAAGATGGTAGGTATTATTCCAACCATATCAATAATCATTGTAAATGTGAATGTTCTAAACACGCACATTAAAAGACAGATTATCAGAGCAGATTAAAAAAATCAAACTATAGGTTGTCTACAAGAAACCTACTTTACATATTAATATACAAATATTTAGACTGAGTTTTAGACTCTGATATGTTAAATTATGCTAAAACTGAAGGCATAGAGAAAAATATATCATGCTAACACTAATTTAAAAAGCAAAGTAATTATATTAATTAATTTTAGACTTCATAGCAAGGAAATTTAACAGGAATAAAGAGGAGGCATTGCATAAATATAATAGGATCAATTCAATGAAAAGACATGACAACTCGAGATGTTTATGAAGCAAACAACAGAGTGTTAAAATACATAAGGCAAAAACTTATAGAATGAAGGATGAAGTAAATAAGCCCACTATTAGAGTTGGACACTTGAACACCCCTCTGTAATAAATAATAACTCAAATAGAAAACCAGTAAGCATAGAGATGACCTGAACAGCATTGTCAATCAACTTGATCTAATTGACATTTATAGAATACCCTATCTAAGAACGACAGTCTACACATTCTTCTCTAGCTCATAGAATGACCAGAAGTTAGACTAAATTCTGAGTTATGAAACACAAATTAAGAAATTTGAAAGTAAAGAAATCACACAAATTTCTCTGAGTTTTAAGTTTCTCATTTTTATTCACAATGAAATCAATCAAAATGAGACCACCTGCTATTCTCTACATGTATCCCATCTCTTCCTGCTTTCCTTCTTTTATTTATTTACTGAATATTCCCTAGGGATAGTGAATAGTCTCACTTATATGCTAAGCAACTTGTTAAAACCAGGAAGACAACTGCATTACTGTATATAAATATGTTTCACCATTTGCTAATTAAAAAATAATATTTTAGCTCAATATGCAGTTCATTAATTTCTAATTTCTAAAGACATAATTAAATCCACCAATTCAAATAGTATTAGAGTAGGAAAACTACATGTGGGCAGATTCTGCACACCATAGAGCAAGGCCTCTTAAGGAGTCTGTAAGTTTGAATTGAAATTCAAAACAACATTATTCATGTGGAGACATATTAGTGCAGATATGATATATATATTAAATAATACACAGTATAGTGTGGACTTAGTAAGGGGTCTGTGGTTTTGACCTGATAGGCAAAGGGGGGTGGAACAAAAAAGGTTAAGAACACCTACCATAGAATGACACTTGGAAGAAACAGATCTATGAACTGATAATATCCTGGTTCTGGTTCTACCTACCCCCATATCTAAAGCTGGCAGAAAAAGGACTTTTTTTGCTTTTTGTGTTCTTTTTTGTTTTGTTTTGTTTTTGTTGTTGTTGTTGTTATTTTGTCCCCAAAGGGGTGCACTATTCCTAGAGACACTGCAATACCAGGTTGATGCATGGTCCAGTGGAAACAATATATTGTCTTTGGATAATGAATGTATCAGGTATTAAACTGATAAGAACAGGTACTACACTTGATCTTAGCCAAAAAGTTGAGAAATGATAGTTAGGTTTTGTTTGTTGTTTGTTTGTAACCAACTAGGCTACTTTGTAAAAGCCAGTCAATTATGATAAGGAATGGACTCCAAATCATAAAGGTAATAATAAGGACAGAGTTGTGAATCAAGTCCTAACTTTTGGCTCTTAAACTCATATTTTCATTAGTGAATATTTTCCTTAAACAAACTAGCCGCAACTCTCCTAAATGACCACATACTCAGAGAGTCTAAAGTTCATGTATAAAATAACGTAATAGCAAGATATTATTTAAATTTATGACTTCCCAAATTCTTCCTGCTTTGAGCCATTTCCCATTTGCCCTTCTATAAAGAAGTTCCAAAAAACAGTTGGATCTTTGGGTCAGCACTAAAAAATGCTTTTCTGACTGGAAATTTGGGAAAATCTTTGCATATTGTTACATTGCCAAATGAATAAAGTCTTATTTTCAGATTTTGGACTTTCTCTACTCCTATTTTCAAATAGTAAATGATGGTGTTAAAAAGCCAAAACATGAACGATCACCTCTCTAAATTCTAACTACAAACACATAAAAATATGTGGATTTGATTGAATTGGATTAATTGAGTAGATACATTATATTTGTAATAATTTCAGAATTAGTTCAGTAGGGAAATTAAAACCTAGTATATTACTTTCTGTCCACTGAAGATTTTTTAATATATATTTTTTATTAGAGAAGTTGTGAACTTACAAAACATTCGTGAAAATGTGCAGAATTCCCATACAAACCCCTCCACCAACATACTATACTGCTGTGATACACTTGCCACACATCACTAGAGAACATTACCACCAAACATGGTCCACAGCATACATTTGGCATATTCTTTCCATACCCCCTATTATTAACACAGTACCTTCTATGACAATGATGCAAGAGTATTACAATATTGCTGTTAACTATAGACCATAATTTACATTAATTGTATTTTCCTAAACATAATCTTACCACCTTGTAAAAGTGATGTACGTTTGTTCCCGTTCATAGAAGAATATTCTTATATTTGTACTATTAACCACAATCCTCATCCACCTCTGGGCTCACTACATTATTCAGTCCCTAGCTTATTCTCTAGCTTTCTTTCCATTGATATTTACATCCCTAGACTACTCCTTTTGGTCACAATCCCATTTACAAACCACTGTGTTAATTTTACTCACTATAATTTAAATATTCAAAGGTATATTGTATGAAATGTGTTCATTATGATTAGCACTAAAAGATCTAAGATTATTTTCATCCCCATACTAAATTTTATCTTTCTAGCTGACCTGAACAGGGACTTCTCTTTTTGCAACTAAGTAGATTTCAGTTTAATTATTTTGTCACTTGTTACTGTTCTTCCAGAAAACATGAGTAAGTAAACTGTGATATAACCTCTGAAAGCCTCCTTCCAAACAGAGGTGCTGAAACACTAGATCCATAATCCTCAAATACACATTTGGTGTACATTTAGGCTGACTCATCAAGCATTTAACAAAGAAAAATGTTAGATGAAGAATCTGTCTATAGATATGCTTTTCTCCCATAGGTTTATCTGTTACTCTATGGGAGAATTTATCTATAGTTAAGCTACCAAGATCCTCTTTGGCAAAGGTAAGTACTATTTATTTTGAAAGATAAACAAAAAATGTCAAATCATAAGTTTTTCAAACGCAAAAAAAAAGGCACTGTTTTCATAATTCTATTCAATATGCTTTTTCTCTTCTAATAGGTCCTTACATTTCAAACATTTCTTTTAGCAAAAAGAGGCTTTCTTTCTTTGAAAAAATATCACTGCATAATCACTTGGAATTTAAATAACTTTATTATTTGCATTTTAAATTACAGTTGAAGAAGGAAACTGAAGTCAGTTTCAGAAAGCACAGTTATGATTAAGAATGAATATGGAAACCACAGTTTTAACTAAACTGTTTTTATACTATTAATTTTTAGTCTCTTGAGTTCAATGTAATCCAAAAAATGTACATTTCTGCTACTCTTTCTCTCAATTAAAAAAAAATCAGTAAATTCTGAGATCAGTTTGGGTTATGCGGATTCACACACATTGTTACCCAGACAGAAAAGAGATACTAGGTGATTAGCACAAATAGATTGATATAGTTACTCATTTCAAAAATGCTAACTTTATCTGTGGACAGCAGATGTAGACAAGCGGAGGAGCCTGATAACAGGATACAAGATGGATACAAATGCTATCAGCAATCTTGTGCATTAGGAATGTGTGTGTCCCAACAGCTGTGTTGACATCTCCAGGGTAAATACAACCTTTTTCTCTTCCACAGACATTTTTAATCAAATCCAGGAATTTTTTTGATATCCTGAGTATCTTTTAGAGCAGTGTTTTCAAACTTTCATGTCTATATAGTCACCTAGTGATGATTTAGTAGGTTTTGAGTAGAGCCCAAGCATTTGCATTTCGAACAAGCTCCCAGGTGTTGCTGACACACTCAAGGACTGGATTTGAGTTGTAGGGTTTTTAGAGAACTGCTCTAAGGTTTTAGGTGCTTTGCAGCATCTATAGTATTATAAATTGTTCCTTTATAATAAATAAGGGTTTGGGTTTTTTTCTTTGTGTGGGGAGGGTGTTTTTTTTTTTATTTAGTTACACAGTGGAGTAACATTCACTATTATGTTTTGCTTAATTGCTTGACAGTTATAATCTCATTTATATTTTGATAACTTTTTGTTTTATGTGGGTTAAATGTGTTTGTTTCAATGACACAGTTTTTCTTTGCATTGACTCAGATATTAGTTCCTTTCTAGTGACCCAGATTTTGGGTACCCAAAGTTTTATACTATATTTTGGTCATTTGTTTTGTCTTGGGCTGACTGAGAAAGGCAGAAATATCTAGGATTTGTAGTATGTAGTATTTTTCTCTTTGTAGGGTTATATACATAAAACAATTAAGTTTGTGAGTTTTTGTTGTTGATTTCCTGTTTTCTGTGCAGCTTCAAGGAAGGGAAGTAGAAAAAGCCAAAACTAATTTGGGGGTGATCTTCCTCCACTTAGTATATAGCAAGCCACAAAAGGAAGTCACTCCTGTCTTAATACGCACGGAAGTATCTCAGAGAATCCAAGTAGTATAAATGAGGGTGTCAGGTGGGGGTAGAGCACCTAGACACATCGTAACAAAATTGCTGAAAGCCAAAAGTAAAGAGAAAATCTTAGCCAGACAAAATTTTAAAAATATATTATTTACAAAAGAAACAAATAGAATTATAGCAGACTTCTCATAATAAAGTATGCAATCCAGAAGACAATGGAGCAACATCTTTAAAGTACAGACAAAAAAAACCTTAAAGTAATATCTTCAAAATGAAATCAAAATCAAAGCTATTTTGACCAGCAAAAGCTAAAAAAATTCATAGCCGGAATTCATTACAATTCATTACAAGAAATGTTAAAGAAAGTTCTTTAGATAGAAGAAGAAGGTATCAGAGGAACATTTGGATATAAACAAAGAAAATTGCAACAAATGATATAGATGATAAAGAAAATTTTATTTACAGTTCCTCATGCATGATATTTTATATACTCACATACAATAAAGTTAATTGGTTGTCTGAATCAAAATAGTAATGACATATTGTGGAGTTTAAAACATGTTGAAATAAAATGTATGCCAACAGAAGTACAAAGAATTTGGGAGGTAATGAAAGTATACTTTTGAAGGTTTGACACTATATTTAAATTGGTATAATATTATTTAAAGAGAGTCTATGTTAAGTTAAAGGTATATATTCTAAACCCTGTAATAGTAACATCTAGCATTTTTAAAATTATAACTAATAAAACAATAGTGGAAATAAAGCTAAATAATAAAAAAATCCTAATGAAGTCAAAAGAAGAGAAAATAAAGCAAGAAAGTGCATAAGGTACAAGTTAAAAAAACAACAGAAAGTTGATAGGTTAAAACCTAGGTATACCAATAATTACATATATGATAAATGCATCATATACCGATAATTAAAGGGAAGAAATTATATTGACAAATTTGACAAAATCAAGGTGAGGTCATTTTTCTATGAGAAGTCTGAAATATGTATTTATGTATAAAATGTCATTATACATAGATTTTACTGATTTTCCCTTTGGATATTTACATAAATCCTTATTTTTAAAGAAAAATTGCTTATTGTATTTGAGAATATCTGAATTTTTGTCCCACACACATTCTCTGTTCTATTTTTTTTGCAAAGACTGGATTTTTCCTCCATATCTTTCCCATGATATTTTTACCTTCATTTTTAACATATATAATAAAACTCACTTTCTATAATTTTTGACAAATATTAAGAGTCCTATAACTACAGTCACAATTAAAATACAGAACTGTTCATAATAATCTCTCTAAATTTCTCTTTGCCTATTTGCAGTGAATCTATTCCCCCGTACAGTTAACCTTTGGCTTTTATTTCTCTGTTCTCTATCCCTAAAATTTTGCCTTGTTGAGAAAGTCATATAAATATAGTCAAATAATCTGTACTATTTTGAGTTTTGGCTTCTTTAGTATAATGCATTTGATATTCATCTGTGTTGCCAGTTTCAAATGTTCATTGTTATTGCTGAGTAATATTCCATTTCATAGATGATCCATAGTTTGTTTATTGCCCAATTGCCCTCAATGTGGGATGCTTCCAGTTTAAGGCAATTGCAAGCCAAGTTTCTATAAATAATCACATAAAGATTTTTAAATCATATAACTTTTCACTTCACTTGGGTAAATAACTAGGAGTGGGGACATAGGCTTGTATAGAGTAAATGTATGCTTAACTTTATAAAAACCTGCCTCCATTTTTTGAAATCTTTGTCAGATATCAGTATATTCACTCTGGTGTTCTTTTTGTTTGTTGGTTGGTTAGTTGGGTGGTTGGTTGGTTGGTTTTGTGCCCTAACAAGAGAAGTTTATCGTCTCATGGTGGCTTGCATCCCTGCTTCCTGTCACAGGAGATATCTCTCTCTTCCTGCCTCTTCTTCTGGTTGCTGCCTACTTCTGGCTTCCTCCTGTGCCTTCTGTGACTGTGCATCCGATTGTCACCTCTTTATCAGGCCACCAGTCATATGGATATTAGATTAAGGCCCACACTTATTCACTTTGGCCTCATCCAAATAGAATCTTTGACAACCCCATTGGTAAATGAGACTACATCTTAAGGAATAAGAACATCTTCAAATGTCTTGTTTACAAGTGTTTCACACCCAAGGAAGACAGGTTAAGGTTTGAAGATGCTCTTATGAGGGAAACGATTCAGTTTGCAACAACCTCTCTTCTGATATTTCAGGACCTTGATATTATTTATGTTTATTCTATTTTCTAGTCTCTTTTTTTTTTTCTGACTTCACTCTTACTTGCCCCTCCAACTTCGTGTTCTTAACTTGCCTGCTTCATTTACCAAATGCCTACTGGTTTTCTCACTTCTGATGTAATATTTCTACATCCTGATAGCCCTAAAATATGTGGCCTCTTGTCACATCCCCTTCCTGAATGAATCACAAAAAATTGATTGGAGATACTAATTTGTCAAATTGCGCAGCTATGTGTATTCTCTACTGTGTTTTTCTAACTAGTATTTCATGTTGTGTTTTTATTTCATCCTTTTCCTTGTAATTTCTCTGTATCATTATATCTAAATTGCAATTCCTGAAGACAGCATAGGTGGACTTTTTTTATTTTTTAATCCTGTGTGACCATTTCTGTCTTTTAATTAGTTTCTGTAACTCTCTTCCAGGTGAACTAAAGATATTGTAATTGTTGGAGGTAGGTCCATCAGTTTATTATTTGTTTTCACCATTCTGGGTTTTGCTCCTCTTCCCAATTTTCTAACTTGTTTTGAACTACATGAATATTTTTAGTATTTCATTTTCATCTATTTATTGGTTATAGCTGCTCTGTATTTATTACTTTAGCTGTTATTCTAGGGATAATTAATTTTCATGATCTACATAGTAGAGTCACAAACTTACAGGTCCCATACTTTTTCTTTTTTATGTTATACTTATCACATTTAAAGATATTCCACTGTCTTCTGACCCTCATGGTTTTTGATGAAAAACCTGAAGTCATCATTCCCCAAATTGCAGCATGTCATGTTTCTCTGCCTGTCTTCACAATGTTTTCTTTAACTTTACTTTTCAGAAGTTGACTATGATCTGTCTGGGCTGATTTCCTAGACTTTATTTTTTAAGTACTTCATATTTCTTGAATCTGTATGCCATTAGTCAAATTTAGGATGCTTTTCAGCTATTACCTTGTCAAATATTTTATCTTCACCAATCTTTTTTTTTTTCCTTTCTGGAAATTCAGTGTTATAAATGTTAGAACTTTAGATAATGTCCAGTAGAACCCAGAGGCTCTATAATCATTTTTTAAATTTTTTTGTTCTCAGGTCTTCAGATTGATCAGCTCTATTGATTTATCTTCAATTTCACTGAATTTCCCATCATTTCCATTTGTTATTGAGCCCATACCGCACTTAAAAATTTTTCAGGTATTTCATTTCCTAATCTAGTACTTTCATGGGATTCTTTTTTTCATAGTTTCTACTAATCTGCTGAGAATTTCTACTTCCCACTTACTTTAATTGTTTATATTTATCTCATGGAGAATGTTCATATTAGCTTATTAAAAAGCCTTTGTCTCATAATTCCAAGATTTGGGTCATCTGGAGATTGGCATCTGTTGATTATATTTTCTGTTATGGATTAGTCATTCTTCCTGGTTCTTTGTACGCTGAAGAATTTTTATTTTATTATATCCTAGAAATTTTCAATATTATGTATAGGCTTTGGATCTCATTTAAATCCTATGGAGAATTTTGAATTTGTTTTTAAAGGCCATCATTCCCATCAGGTTCAGCCACAAATTCTGTTTCACTTTCTATGGGCAGTGGTTCCAATATCAATTGAGTTTTCAAAGCCTTATCTTTATTCTGTGACTCTGTCTACTTTGGTACACCTCTTAGAATTTTGGTTAAGTTTTGGAAAGTAGTTTATATTATGGTTCAGTTTTTAATGTCTTTGCTATGCTTCTTGGGTGTATCTGAACATGTGCAAATTGGGGGTTAAACTAGAGAGTTTGTCAGTTTATATATATATTTAAGGTATTTCCTCTCTCTTTTCAGTATTTCTCAAAAAGTATTTGGCTTCAAGAGTCTCCCTCTCCCAGTTATCTGAATAGAAAGATAATTTTTCCCCCAGAATTTTAGCTATTGCTCTACCACCCATTTATTGGTGAAGCACCAGTAATATAGATCAAGAAAGGTAATAGGTATTTTCACCGTGTTCTTCATACAGCATGGATCCCTCCTTCTGATTCCTCTTTCTAAATTCATGTGTTTTCTCTCAAGGATTTAGGCTCCCTATCAATCAGCTATTTAATCCAAATGAACCCGAAATTATGGCATACTTTGCATTCTTCAGACTTAAGGATATTTACTCTCTTCCCCTGTACAAGAAGCATTTTTACCTATCTTAAAGGAAGTTGACTTCAAAACTACTTAGAAAAAATGAGTTTTCTAACATGGAATTCTGTCCCGGCATACCCCCTAATTTTCTACCCAAACTAAGAGGATTTTCCCCAATGTCTAATAATTTTGTCCTACTTAAGTTGTCTTACTAATGTGTGAGTTATTGAGTTCTCTCACTAGAGAAATATTTAGGATTGTTCAATACATTTTATTTTAGGTTGCTTAAAGATCAATAGACAATTTTGTATTAATTTTGGCATAGTGCTAAAGATTTTCCATCATAAATTTCCTATGTTAATATTTATTTTTGCTAATGTAGCTCAAAGGTTGTGCTAAAAACCTAATTTGGACACTCTTATCCATCATGTTAAAGTGATGCAAGATCACAAATTTTTGCTACTGAGGTTAAAATGTCTTATAATAAGGTATTTATGTTATGGATATTCTTAGTAATGTGGAATTTTTATATTATGCCATTAAAATGAACACTAAAATATTACAACGACAAAATATAGATTTTCATATTGCTTTGGCATAGAGAAATTTTAATGTAGAAGTGCAAATGGAGTATAGTAGAAAAATTGGAATTGAAGACTGATTTACAAGGAGGACTGTATGATTTTTAAATGACACATATTTAAATTCCCTTAACTCTTTCACTAATTAAAGTGATTAAAGAAATGGGATAGAAGTTCCACATACTATTACTATCTTCTTATACTTTTTCCAAATATTTTATTCATGACTAAAATTGAGCACCTGACTATTGAACTTGGAACAGTCTAGGTATTATGACTCATTCTGATTCTATTCTAGTTATTTTGGGCTTGTCATGTGGATTGACCATTGTTCATTCTTACTCTTTTCTGATAAGAACACTTCAGATTTCCTCTGGGAAACCAACGTTCACTGTATGGTGTGGTTTGGTTTGATCTAAGGCAGTTGTTCTTAACCTTAGGTATACCAGAAGTACCTGGAAAATTTGTTAAAGCACAGAGTGCTAGCCCCATCCCCAGGGCTTCTGATTCAGTACATCTGAGTTTTGGCTTGAGAATTTGCATTTATACTAAGTTCCCAGATGATGCTTATACTGCAAAACCAGAAAAAACACTTTGAAACGTTACTGATTTGGAGTAAATCATATTGCTTTCTCAGTCCTTAGGCAGTGAGTTCTTTCTGTATACCCTGGGAACTATGACAACTTATGTCATCTAATATTTTCCATGTGGAATCAGAAATGTAGTAAAAAATTGGGGTGTATGGCATGCAGTATTGAGATGTGGTTAGGACGTGGGTTAGAAACCAAAGTTTAGTTGCCTGTGGTTGTAGTCAGGACCAGAATGACAATAGATAACATAAGCCAATGTCCAAATTGGAGAAGCACCATCTTTGTGAAGAGGATAATTAGAAATCCCTCCCGTTGTCTGCCTAACCCTATTTCAGGCTTAAGTATGTATACTGGGTACCTGGTCTCTAGGAAGTTTTCCTTAACCCAATTCTTCCCAATTCTGCATTACAGATTATTTCTTAGTGTTCTCAAGACATTTTCTGAATATATCTACCATCTTGCTTCAGTCATTTTTCTTAAAAATGTATTTTTATATATTTATTATCTTCATTAGACACTTTGTTCTTAGTAATGTTTTAATCCCAATGTTCTGGATGAAATATTGCTTGTAGTTGATACTCAATAAATTCTCACTGACTAAAAGAATGTATTATTGATGCATGAATTGTGGAAAGCAAAGTTAGGGAGTGGCCTGCCTAGGATGATTTCCTGTAACAATGACTATATCTGCACTTCTTTGTAAACTCATAGTGAGTCTACACATGAGAAGTTATCACCAGAGTCCTTTACTCTTTTTAAGAAAGTATATGTGTGCATGTAACTTGTACAGAGAATGACAAATAAAATGCCCAAGGGGGGAAGAAGCGATAGACTGGAAAATTTACATTCTAGCTGGAAGACACAAGCTGAAAGGGATCATGTCTGACATTTAAAAATCATTGATCACATAGATGAGGGAAGATGAATTTCTTTAACAGTCCCAGTAAAATAAGCTAGAATTGGAGGTTTCCTTTGGGGTTTTTATTACACTAGAATATACTAAAAATATATACTACTTTGTGTAACAACTGCAGAGCCCATTCATCCTCTACCTATAGTTTTGCTATTAATGTTTTGTTCTTTTGGAAAACTCTCACCATCTAAATTCTAAGACATACTTCAAGATCCAGTGGCAGACCAGTTACCTGAGTAAGCTTCCTGTTTCAGCTCCAACCTGTACTGTGGGATCCTTCCTCTGAATTCCTACAGTCAAATTTTAATAATCAAAATAATGCCTTACTGGGGAGTGGATGTAGTTCAATGGTTGAGCACCTGCCTTCCATGTACTAGGTCCCAGGTTCAATGCTGGTACCTAGTAATAATAATAATAATAATAATAATGCCTTATGAAGACAAATAATCATTCATGGAATATGAACTATCTTCAGCTAGTTAGACTGTGACTTCTTTGATATCTCATAGCAGGAATGGTAAATTGGATGCCTCTTGCATGCCAACTATCACCGAATGGTACTAGCTGTCTGAAGTTCTGTGATGAGAAGAATTCTGGAAGCATGTCTGGGTTTAATGAGAAGGTGTGTATTGATTTCACCATTACACATAGATGGAGAAAATGGCATTATATATGTCAAATAATTGTCACATTCATAAATGCATGTGTTTAACTTACATTTATTACATTTATTCCCTGTGCCAAACACTTTGCTAAATGGGAGGATACACAAATGAAGATAGCACAGATTCTACACTCAAGAAATTCATTCATAGACTGTTGAAAAGACAATTAAATAAATAGGCCACTAAATAAATTATGTGTTATAATAGAAGCAAGTGATTCCCAACTATTTAACATTTATCTTTTGTGTCTCTGAGGACTTTGGGCTCCTAATAGCAATGCAACCTCTATACGTAGTCAGATTTCTTTCTTTTGAGTTTTTGTAGCTGATTTATTTTGTAGCCCTATGTTTTATACTCAGCGTAGCCCCACTAACTTTAAAAACCTTTAACTATCTCTCATATACACTACATCTTTTAAGTAGTGATAATAGCTATAATGAGGCATTACAGCAAACCCAACAAACTGCAGCTACGTCCCTTCCAGGGTCTGGATTAATTGATATGTTTAACGTGTAAATTAGCTGTGAAGGAGAGATGTGTAGATGGAGGCAGTTGGATTGGGATTGATTTAAGTCTATCATAGACAAATTTTAACAAGTCAATTTTACCCTTGTGTTTCATCCTATACACACACTGTCCCAAATTAAGAAAGGACCACTTCTTCCCTACTTTTGCTACATATCTTTTTATTATCCAGTACCAGTTTTACTTGCAACAACTCAAAATGTGAGGTGGATCATTTTCAAAGAGATGAGAATTAGGTAAATATTTTTTCTCACCATCTCCCCATTCCTGAAAAATGCTCTAGGCTTATTTCCAAATCTCTCAGGGCTCAGTTTGCTCTAGAAAGTGTGGGATGAGGAAACCAATAAATGCCAATGCATTTGGAAAAAAAATACATGGGTCTGAATGGTGAAAACTTTGGGCAAGTAGAAGAGTCAGACATTTTGTACTGACAATGCACAATGTGAGCTGCCATATATTCTGCCTGTATGTAAAGATACTATTTTAAGGCAAAAGTACGAATTCTGTTTTATTTTATGAATTTATGCTCTCATATTTATTTTCCTTAATTTTCTATCTTTTGGTTTATTTTTTCCATCTTTTTTTATTTTCTATGAGTGGTTGATTAGCTCATTGATTTCCAGCCTTTCTTGTGGAGTTGCAGACATCAATGAGAAAGCATAAACAATAATGCTTTTAAGAGATAATATAGGAGTAATGGAAAGATTTCTTAAACAAGAACAAAAAGCTTTAATTAAAAAGAAATTGGCAAAGAGTTAATATTTTAATGTATTTATGTTCACCAAAAGACACCACTAAGAGACTGAAAACAAGAGGCACAAAGTGAGAGAAACTGTTAACAACACATAACAAATGACTCATTCAAAACCTATATTGAAATACTAAAAGTCAATTTTAAAATGACAAAAAAGTCTACTAGAAAATGGACAAGCGATGCAAACAGGCACTTAAAAGAAAAGGCTATTGAAATGACCAATAACTATATGAATAATTGTTGTATCTGATTAGTAATCTGGAATATGTCAACTATAATTAAAATGAAATAAATAGTACATATCTACCATAAAGACTAGCATGAAGAAGACTGAAATATCACAACGACCATAGTAATGAATGATTCGGAGAGGAATAATCAATGAATGAAAGAACTATTGGATGGATGGATGGTTGTTAGGGCACAAGATATTTTCTGGGTCTCTTGACTCCCTGAAATGGGATGCAGAATCAAGCTATTTTTTTTTTTGCAATGAGTGATATTGCACGTTTCGTGCTATAATTTCAATAACCTAATATTTTATCAGCAGTCCTCTATTTTCATTCCTGTTGTTTCCTGGAACTCTGAGTAAAATGTAGAATGGTAGAAGTAGAAACATGTTAGCAGCCTCAATAAATATTACTTATGCGGAAAAGGGATAGCTTCCCAGTTGTCTGTATGGAAAAACCTCTAGGTCTCTGAGACAAAAAGTATACTGTGTGTTACTGGGGAAAAAAAGCCTTGAATTCCTTTTAGGACCACTGTCATGAGACAAAGTATGAATTGGTCACTGGTTATTTTTCCCATTCAATTCAATTGGGCTTATAGCCAATAGAAACGCTTCCCAAAATATTGCAACATATTTTTGTTTGTTTTTCTGTTTTAATTTTGAGTTACTCCATGTTGATGTAAGTTTTGGTCTTTGTTTGGGGACAGCCAGTTCTTCTTCTATCATAAAATCATCATACAGTATTGAAATTATTTGTCTTTTTCAATAGATTTTAGATTTCAGGAAGAAAGGCGCTATAATTGTTTTACTGTTTATCATTATTTCTTGGCTAGTGTAGGTACTCAGCAAACTTTTGAAGAAATATATGAATCAATCACACAGTGAATTTTTGGAGGACGTCTTAAGATGATGAATTTCTGAAGGCTAATCTATGCCATTATATTCAGAAGTTATGCCTAATAATGTTATTGGTGTTCAAAGGAATCAATCACTTATGGAGGCATGTGTATCTTTGTATTGGGTAGAATTGGACAAGGGCCTTGTGGGTCTCGTAAGGTGTATTTGAAATGGGAACATGTACAGAATGCTAGAGAGATGAAAAATTAGCCATCATGACTGCACTAACTTTTAAAAAAATATCTCTATCAGAGATATGTAAGAAAAACTTACAGAGTCTCTTAAATTTTGGCTACAGTGTTTGTAATTTTTATGCAGGAAAAAGGCAGGATTTTTTAGGTTAATGTTATGACTTAAGCAGTGTCACAGGGAGAATTAATTTCATGGCCATATACATGGTAGGTTGTTGTGAGGCCAGAGGAATGAGGTGAAAGACTGCTTAGAAAGGAAAGAATGGATCACACTTAAAGAGAGGCTCTCAGTAACTGCTTGTATGTGCAGGAAAAGGAAATAAAGACGTTAAAATGCCTCTTGACAAGGAGGTCATTGAGATTTAGGGAATGAACTTGGCCTTTAAGCTCTCTCTTCATTTTCCTACTACCATCGTTAACTAAGGGACTTCCTTTCAGGACTCTGGTCCCTATTTCACCTCTCTTTCTCCTTCATCTTTCCTTTTCCCTTGCTATTTCTCTCACACATTCTTCATCTTTTTGTCTAATGCTTTTCTATTAGTTTATTTTTATTTTTATTTGAGAAAACGCTCATACATACCATACAGGAATCCCATACATTGCCCTACCACCAACACCTTACATTGTTGTGACACATTTGTTACAAACAGTGAAAGAATGCAACCATAATATTACAGCTATCTATAGTCCATAGCTTATATTTAGTATATTTTTCCCACAAACACCATGACACCATGTATTAGTATTGTATATTTGTTATAATTCATGAGAGAACATTTACATATTGGTTTTATTATTTCTTTTTCTCCTTTCCTTTCCCACACAATCAAATCACTTGAGATTGAAGTTTGCATATCATCTGTTCATTTATCCAGTAATTTTAAAAAATTAATTGACTTTATACTATATGTATGTTAGGGTTCTAGTTCATTATGATACAATGATGAATAAGATTGCTATATCTTCTCCTCATGTCACCTGACTAGCAAACAGTGTTATACATTCATTCGTTCATTCAATCACTTTATTTACTGAGTTTATAAATTTGGGTAATACATGACTTTTTTTAAAGAAAGAATTTGACATTTGGTCTGGGAGTACTTAAAATATTTTCAGTGTTTATAGACACAAGACGTAGAAGGATATACACAACATTGGTTACCAAAGGGTTAGTGTTGGAGGTTGGGAAGGGAATAATATATATACACATTTGATTTCTTTCAATGAGAGGATATTATTTTGTAACTTAACAAAATTAATAATCAAATAAATATCTAATGCAGTGATATGACTCTTGATTAGTTTGTGTCATTTTTTTAAGAATGTCTTTTTCTTTATGCTGCCCATTCCATATCATTATTAAGTTTACTTCCCATGACTTTAGTTTTCTCTTTTTTTCTTTGGTGCAGTGGCTTTTAAAAGGAGATAAAAATTTTTCCCCCAGGCTTTTTTAAAGTTGCCGAATTATCACACCTGTTTCAGCATTAAGGTTCTCTCTTAATTTAAAAAAAGTGTATTGTTTTTAAGATCAAAATATATATTATCCAAGTAAAATTCTTGATTCTTACATATATTTTCTGCTCATGTCTTTGATTTGAAATTTCTTCCTCCAAAACTATTGCTCTTTGTAATTAAATTAATTTTATTTATTAGTTCTTTGAAATTATCTGAAATACAATTCCCATTTTCATGTTCTTTTTAATTAATTGCTAATAAAATTATTTTACCTTATTCTCTAACTTTTGAGAAGCCAGGGACAATGGGTTTAGCACTTTGATATGGTTATTAATTCCAAAAATAGATATTGGATTGTGTTTGTAATATGGTCTGTACCTGGGCATGACTAAGTTATGATTAGGACTTTGATTGGGCCACGTCATTAAGGCATGGGGACTCACAGATAAAAGGCATGGCAAAGGACAGAGTTGAGGGTTTTTAATGTTGGAGATTTAATGTTGTAGTTTGATGCTGAAGCCTTAAGCTGGAACCCAGGAAGTAAGCTCACAGAGGAAACAAAGGCAAGCCCCAGGAAGAGAGGAACCCTGAGCCCAGAAAGAAGTAAGTCCTGAAGAGAGGAACTCTGAACCCAGAGAGAAGCAAGATCCTGCAAGGGAGGAACCCAGGAAGCCTGAACCCTCGCAGACGTTGGCAACCATCTTGTTCCAACACATGAAAATAGACTTTGGTGAGGGAAGTAACTTAGGCTTTATGGCCTGGTATCTGTCAGCTCCTACCCCAAATAAATACCCTTTATAAAAACCAATCAATTTCTGGTATTTTGTGTTAGCACCCCTTTGGCTGACTAATACAGTGGGCATCAGTCAATAGCTTTGCATGCCCACTTCCCTCCCAATTACTTTCCATCCCCAAGAAAGACAGAAGTCTTCCTTGACATATTTAAACTCTTGACAAGAAATCTGTCTCAGCTAAATATACTATTCCTTCTATGGCATTGTTCTTTTTCTCTTTAAAGCAGTTTTCCTAGAATTTCAAAATTGAAATGAAAACCTATCATATTCAAGGCTTAGATTTTCACTTTTTTAGTGGAGCTACATAGCAAAGAATACGTCCTCATAAACTTCTTCAAGCAAGAGGAAGTGACAAAGCATTGTGTTAACTGTCAGATCTTAGTAACTTTTTCTGGCTCTCTCACCTCCCCTGTAATGGATGCTGAGTCAAGCATATGGTGTTCACTGCTGTAAGCGACACTACACTGGTTTTCTTTCCTCCTCAGGAGGATCTTCCTGTGCCAAGTCAATTTGCAATGGCTTGGATCTTTCAATAGTCCTTTGGTCTGACTCCAGAGTTCTTCTTGAATATCAAATGATGATGACCTCTTTGTGTAAACTTCAATTTTTCAGAAATCCAACCTAAAATCTAAGAAGGTTTTTTAGCATCTGAATTTTAATTTTAAGACTCTACGTATTATCGTTTTACTCCATGGAGGGATTACTTGGTAACTTGCTAATATGCCATTCAGTTTGTCTGGAAACTTTGGCTTATAGCCCTGCAGAAGGATAGACACAAAAACTGGGAAGATGAGAGGCAGATGAAAGCTGGCAATGCTACTGCATCCAATTAAGATTTATAAGTGAGGGAGGAGGAAAGAGGTGAAAGCAAGAGAGGTGTGATGCCAAGGATGAAAACAAACAACAAACAAGAGGCAAAACAACAACAAACCACTTTATTTGTTTCAGTTAGGGAATCTCAACTGTTAGGTGAATATGGAAGAGTTTGGTATAAATATAGGATGGGAAGAGATAACATGTGGAAACCATGATAACAATGTAGTTCTAGGAATGTAGAAAATAGAAATAAGCTATATAAAACTCATAGATTCAGAAGTACAAGTCATTTTTCCTTTCCTCATTTTTCTCTACTGAATTTTCTTTAGATTAAAGAAAGAAACAAACAAAAAGACCACAATGTTGCTTATTCCTATGATTTTTCTGGTAGATTTTTTTTCTATCTATGAAAAATTAAATTGTGTAGAAGTTGTAATATAAATTCAAATAATAAATTAATGTTATCTGAAGGCTTCTATGTCTAGGGTGAGTAAAAAGGAGTAAGACTTGAGTTAAGCCTTCAAACTCTCAAGCAACTCATAATTTAATGAGAGAAAATACTTTATTGGAGAGAAAATGCTTCAGTATTAAAAAACAGAAATAGAAAAAAGAAATATTAACTACCACAATTTTCCTTAGTTTAAACACACACACACACTCACAGACATCTCTCCTTTCCAGAACTTTCCTTCTGATGTCAGCATTGTCAACATCATATCTCACATACTGTTAATGATTTTTGCTTTATTTTTTAAAATATTAATCATACAGGTGTCTTTCTTACATGATCAACAAGAATTGGAATGGCCAGATCAGTGGATATGAATTTATAAAAACAATTTTTAAAAGGCTGCCAATTTTCTTCACAATAGTCATATGAATATATACTACAACTAGCTGTTTGAAAGTTTCCATTTCCCTTCATCATTGCCAACATATGACCAAATTTTTAAATTTTTGACAAAAGTATATCTTGTTTCAGTTATTTTTTCCCAGTTGCTTCTACTGCTTTGCATCCTTTCGTATGTGTATTTGATAATCTGATTTTTATGGCAATTGTTTATTATATAATTTGCCTGTGGGATAGGTAGTTTGTCATTTCCTTATTGATATTTTGTTAACTTTTATTTTTAAAGAAGCTTTAGGTTACATAAATGTTCCTTAAAAAATACAGGGGATTCCCATATGTCTTACTCCATCCCCCTCCCACACTTTCCTACATAAATAACATCCTTCATAGTATGATACATATATTACAATTGATGAACACATATTGAAGCACTGTTACAAACCATGGACTATATTTTACATTATAATTTACACTCTGTCACACATAATTTTGTGGGTTATAACAAAATATATAATAGCCTATATCCATCATTGCATGACATAGGAAAATTCCAATGTCCCAGAAATGCCCCCATATTACACCTATTCTTCCCTCTCCCTCCCCTAAGTACCTCTGGCGGCCACTGCCTTTATATCAATGACAAAAATGCTTCCATTGCTAGAATAATAATAAGTCTATAATAAAATAATAGTAAGTCTTCTTTAGTTCATTGTTCATTCCCCAATCTTGAGGATTTGGGGATGGAGATGCCCACTCTGTTTCTAATTGAAAGGGGGCTTAGACCCCATGGGGTAGATAGAAGCAACTATCTTGCTTGTAGTTGCAGACACTATCTGTTCCTATGGATGGGCATTGTCCATCATGATCTCCTCGTTAGTTGTCCTGGGTGAGTCCAATGAACTCGAGAGTAGGTGTTGCAACTCTGCTGAGATTCAGGGTTCAACTGGTATATGGATAAACCAAATATTTAAGTCTCTGGGATGTGTATTTAACAAGTGTACTACTAATTATAGTTGAATTTTAGGGTCTTTACATGGTCCATGTGGTGGTTTGGACCTATATATACACCCAGAAGATCATGTTCTTAAAGGTAATTCATTTCTGTGAGTGTAAACCTCTTTTAAGTAGGTTTTCATGAAATTACTTCAGTTAAGGTGTGGCCCAGAGAAGGTCTTAATCCTGTTGTGGGGTCCTTTATAAATAGTATGGAAAGAGAGAATGAAAAAGCTACTGAAGAAAGAAGCTGAAAACAATGAAACTTAGAAAAGAAAGGAGAGACCAGCAGATACTTCCATATGCCTTACCATGTGGCAGAGGATCCAAAGATCGCCAGCAACTGGTCTTCAGGAAGAAAACATCATCTTGATGATGCCTTGATTTGGGTATTCTCATGGCCTCAAAACTGTAAGCTTGTAAGCTAATAAATCCTCATTATTAACAGTCAACCCATTATATGGTATATTGTTTCTAGCAGCCTAGCAAACTAAAACAGTCCAGATATTTATCTTTCACTTTTACATATGTTACAAATATATCTCAGTTTATTTATTGTCCCTTAAATTTGTTTATGATGTCTTTTATTATACATAAATTTGAAAAGTTAAAATAAAGTATAGAACATAAATTACAGTAAAATAATATAGTAATATTTGATATAAGGAAGACTGTTAGGGCAATAACACAATGTGCTATGGTCTCAGTTTTCTATGGGATCTATCCTTGTTCAGACGAGGAATTTCAGCTTGCTTTTCTGAGTAACATACATCCTAAAAGAAAAGTTTTTCTTTCCTTCTTCAACTACCTGCAAACAAATTCCATCTTGTTTTTCTGCTACTCAACCATTTCATTCCATAAAGAGTCTATACTATTCAGATTTCCTCATTCAGAGTGCTTATCTGCCATGTTTGATGCTCTGTAAAGGGTTGTATATACCCATAGCTCTTTATAAACAATTGAAAGAGTAATACTTTGCACATACAGTGGCCTGTAATTAGTTGTGATATACTCACTAGTAATTCTGCATGAGGAATGCTCCAGTAAAATAAATTGTGCTTGTCTGTGTTTACTTTTGACAGGTGAAGTACTATATGCTATGCTGAATTTTTATATCAGGTTTTAATTAGGTCATCCTGCTTGAGTTACCAAAATAACCTGCTCTCCCCAATAATGAGAATGGAATTTATTTAGAAATGCATACCAATGCCTCATCTCTATATTTTAGCATATAAAAGAACTCTTCTCTGTAATAAATTCAAGTTAAATATTTTGTATCCTAATCTAGTCAGGTTTACTGATTGAATTTTTTTACTAACGGGAACAGCTTCCAAGCCAGTGAATGGGGATATTGAGGTCAGGGCTCTACTGCAAGCCCAAAGAACACTTCTTACCGGTCTTTGGGGAGGTTGTAAGAGACCAACCTCCCCCCTTCTAGGATCCGCCCTTTGACTAAGAGCAGGGCAGAGTGGAGGGGGATATACCCCCAACTCTCTTATACTCTTGACATGTACATAAAAAAAGTCTTTGCTTCTAAATGAAAGGGTGGAGGCTTTTGTTTTGGTAGGACTTACAAAGCAGAATTAATTTTTTGAACCATGGTATTTTCAAGTTTGGTCAAAGTCAAAACATGGTAGACTGCAGGAAGAACAGAGTAATTATGAGTTATACTAAAACTTACTTTTCGTTTTATGCTCTTTAACCTCATGGAGGACTTAAAAAAAATCTTACCCCAACCAACCAAGCCAAGCTTCTCCAGAGAAGGAAAGCCCAAGGTTCTGTTCACAAGGCTACGTTACAATTTGCAGATGATCTTAGTACTGTCCTAGTCTCTTCATTCATATAGGCACTTACTGGCTCCATATTGATGTGTAAGGCATAGCACACACCCAAGAGAACAGTGAGATGGACTTGTTCTCTTGTTCCCACAGAGAAGGTATTCTCAAGTGGTTTACAAGTGGTTTACAATCTAGTTAGATTCTCAGAGATGAGAGGCATATTTTCACAGATACAGGAAGGAAGGCTATATCCATACTATGAAGGTTTTGTATCGTAGGTGCCTGGCCTTAAATCAATGACGTTGCTTTGAGAATGTATTTTCTCTTGGAAACAATGGTCTGCTTTATTAGCGCTATGACTTTTCTTGAAACAATAGCCATTAACAGAAGGAGATGTTAGAAGTAATGTTCTAGAGTGACAAAAGTGATTTTGTGGAATGAGAGGTGTGTGGGGAGAATAAAATGAGGGGAGTCAGAGGTAAATAAAAACATGGAAAGTTAGACTGGAAACAACTTTCCAAGCATTCCACATGGAGATATCAGTTTCCTGAATGAAATCCTTGATAATGAGATAGCTCTTTGGCTAGGGCACAGAATCCTACTTCATTCTCAAAATATTTTATAATCATCTCTTCCCCCTCCCCCCAATGAAATTAAGTTCTTTCTGGAGAAAGTTTAAGAGAAAGAAAAAGGAAGAATTACTCCCATGAACTCTGTCCATGTTTTCCTTATTTTGGGCAAAATTAGCTTAAGAAAGAATGTTAAACTAAGTAATTTCAACTCACTACTGCATTCCCATTCTACACCCCTCTTTTGAAATCTCCTTACTTCTCTTTCTCAGGATGACAATGTCCTCATGAAGTTCTAAAGATGACCAGGATCTCCCTTCCTTCCCAAAATTCCACAGGTATTTCCTTCCATCCATCCACAAACAAAGCACAGATTACCTTGGAGGACTTAAAATCACACACACACTAGGGGAAAAGTATATGTGCTTAAACAATAAAGATGTGAATGATTACTATTCAATCCTACTGTACTCTTTGATTGTTAATCTAATGACCCTGTACATGATGGCATTTCTGACAGATTAATTAAGTTGATTTTTTTAAAAGTGGATTATGTGAAGAATTTTACGTAAGAGGAAGAAAGGTGTCACTACTAGATTAACTCTTACCAGGAACTGGTCCCTGCTATTCATACCTTTGAGACCTTCCTACTTTCATAGTTCCTTTTACTTCTGCTTTTCTACTTTCATAGTTTCTAATCAAGTATGAAGTGCCATTTTGTTTTTGGTTTTGTTGACACATTACATTTTTTTCTCTCATTTCTCAGTATCTCCAATCCATCTGATTAGGTGCCCCCCATGCCTGGTCACCCATCACAGAACCAACAGACCATACATGACTATATACCCAAGCAACAGTACACACTGTGCTTGTGGTTCAAAATCTTATATGCATGACATTCACTTTTCTTTTTTTGATTGCAGTCCTCTCTGGCTTCTCTTTCTGCTTCCTGCTCTGTATTTGTACTCTCTCCCAAGCCCTTCAATTTGGTGAAAGAGACAGCCGCACTTCCTCCCTTTGCTTCACATACAGTTTACCTTCTTGGTGAAGGTGAAAACCTGATACCCACTATAGCTCCAAAGTCTTCCCTTTGTGCAAATTGGCCTGCAAGAAGGACCCAGAAATAGAATCTTGAGGAACTTCACTATAAAGAATTTGCCTGTCATGGTTCATCTTTGGAAAGTAGGAATTGCTCCTTTTGCAACAAAGATGGGGACTCCAGTGAGAAGCAGGGAAAGAAGGCAGTGGACCATGGTAGTCTTTCATATGTGTAAGTACTTACAACTTGTGGGGTTCATTTTTAGGAGTTTATGAACCGTAAAATTCTAAATTTCAAAAGGTGTCACAGAACGGTTAATATCCCATGTTAAATGGGTGGTTTGAGGATAAAGCACTAAGGGTGGTACTGATCAACCAAATTTGCTTACATGAATGATAATAGAGCTGAGTCTCCAAGTTCTCTAGATGAAGAAAAGTCAAAGACAGCATTTCAGGTGGTGGACCTACTGTGGAAAATAGCATCCTGAGAAGATGAATATAATATGCTTTCTCCAGGTATTTAGATTGAACATATGAAATGGTCATTTTTTGTAGGTAAAAAATGGCCAAATATCTGTAGCTTCATTTGGTCCAGCCTACAGTTGAATAATGCTGCTGAAAGCTGGAGTGGGTTCATATGGAATATGAGAAGATGGATTAGTTAAAGTGGCAGGATTTTTCATGTTAGCCTAAGAATTTAGAGACCCCCCCACCCTTATCCATATGAGTTCTGAAAACCCTGAAGGCTTTTTTGAGAAAGTCTGCAGCATGATAAGAATGGTGTTTTTGGAAAATGTACCTGGAAATCTAGTTCAATGAAGGGATATCAAATCTGACAGTACTTAAAGCAATAAAATGATTTTCCAGCTCTAATGAGTGGTATCCCATCACCAACTGACACACTCTCCCCCAATGGGTGGCCTTACCAACACCTAAAGACTTTCCCTTCCCAATAGGTAGACTAGTCAGCATCCAGTGACTTTTGCATATATGTCTACCCAATTTTCTTGCAAAAGAAGAGGTAAAGAATCCATCTGCTAGAAAATATAGATGCATGTTTAACTGATCTCCAGATATAGATAACTTTTGTAAACAGAGAGGCAATGAGAGAAATCCGTGGAAAATTCAATAGATGTGAACATTAAATATCTGAAACTTTTGCACATCAAATACCAATAAAAATAGAATTAAAAAGCCAAAATAAATCTTTAAATATCTTGGCAACAGATATGGCAAAAGTAATATACCTTAATTTATAATCTGTGTGTATAGACATCAATAAGAAAATTCCATCATCCTAATAACAATTAGACAAAGGACATATTGAGAGATAAGTCATAAAAGAAAAATAAAACCAATGACCGCTTAGAACTATTCAACTCAGTAGAAAAGACAGAGTGGAAATTAAAATACAATAAAGAGTTATTTATTTTGCCTATCTAATTAAAAGATTTTTAGAGCTACTATTCAATGATAATAAGTAACATCAAGCTGACTCTACATATATTGCTATTCTGATATTAAAGTTGGTACAGCCTTTCAAGAATTTGATAAATTATATTAAGAATCTTAAATCATTTCTTGACCCTTAAAAAAATGTTTGCACTGTTTGATTTAGAAATTCTACAAAGAATTAAAACAAATGAAGGCATCAGAGCTGTGAAAGCAAATTGATGTACAAAGATATTCATGCTAGATAAATCTGAGAGACAACCTTGAATCTAGAGGATTCATAGATACCAAAAGCCAGAACCTACTTTACCTGGTTTGAACAAAAAAGGAATTTAGTTTAAGTGGCTCACTAAATCCGAGGTTGCTGATGTGAGCTTTAAGGGCTATAGAGCCATACTGTCAGGCTATTCTGGATACAGACCTCACAGCTCACAGGATCCTGGGTGCCAAAACTTTGGCCATCCCTGTCCCCAAAAGCTAGACGTGGACTCCGAAGCCGCCAACAGATAGGGATCTGCCCATTTCCTCCATATTGTTTTCTTCCTCATTAAAGTTTCCTGCAGGAGGGTCTGACTGGCAGATCCTGGATCACATACCTTCATCTCAATTGCAAAGGAGACTGGGTGAATGAGTTAATGTTTCTCATCTTGGGAAGGAGGGAATGTGTATGGGAAATTCCTCAGGTGGCCAGGTAAAGAAGAACAAATGTCTGCCATAAACTTAAATATCCCCAAATAGGAAAAGAGTTAGATAAGTTGTTCATATCCATAGGCCAATTAAAAGTCTTAAGAACATTTAATAGCATGGCAAATAAAAAAAATACATAGGACAACATGTGGAATCAAATCCATAAATAGAGAATGGTACCATTTTTTTAAATAGAGGAAGAGAAAAAAATTAGAAAATAACATCAAAATCTTAAGCCTAAACTTAAAAAAAAGTGGTTTTTATTATCTTCTTTTTTTGTGTTTCATATAATTAACAAAATAATAACATAATACATTATTTTGTAAAAAAAAATTCTATTTTGTAATAAAAATTTTAATTCCTTGTATGTTTAACTATAGCTATTAAGAAGTTATCGTTGAATTTACCTGGGCAGCCAAAGCATAAAAAATATCCACCTTAGATGCTGATCTCCATCCACAGTCTGTAAATATCATTACTTCAAAGGAGAGAAAAGCATCTATTGATGGTCTACCCACATATCCTAGAAGTCAGATTTGTTTTATCCAAATAATTCTTGAAAGCACAGTCATCATTCATCTGCCTAAATTCCATTGCATTTTTTTTTTCATTTTTCAGCATTCAACAATCCAGTTTCTGCTCTCACAGCTCTGCAGAAAGAGATCACTAATGACCTTCTACTTGGCAAACCCCATGTGTCTTTTGCCAGGTCTTATACTCATTCTCATAGCTATAGTACACTTTCAATAGCCTTCTCTTTTGTCAAGTTTCTACTTCCTTGTTCCTGTCAATCATACCACACAGTCCAAGGTTTCCTTTTTTCCATCCATTCATTTTCATATTTGTAACCAAAGACTTATTTAGTGTTCTGTTATGTTCCAGATTTATTTGTGAACATGACCCACAAAGTCTTTGCCCTAAAGCAATTTACACATTGGAGGTGGGAGAGAGAAATATTCAACGAGTCAAGTAGATTTCATTTTATTCTTTTTGATCTATCTCTGCCTCACATATCAGCTTCTTTTCCTTCCTGCCATCCTTTAGTATTGGCATTTGTTAGGGTTTTCCTCAACCTCTCTCCATATTCCACACACTCTTCCATGTGACCTTATTCCTTCTCACTGTTTCCACTAAATTGTTTGGTCTTAATCTCATGTCTGAACTCATGTACACAACTGCCCTTCTGAACATATCTCCACCTGAGTGTCTGGCAAGCATCAAACTCAAGAAATGTCAAGATAAATTCATCCTCTTCCCCTCTAAACTTGCATCCTCATGAGGGTTCTCCCAGCTGAGGGGCTATAGCTTAAGGGCTACAGCATTGTCATGGACAGCACATGGGGGAATGCCACTGTTGATCATTTATTTGCCATGACTCTGATCTCCCAGTGTACCAAATAAAGATTTCCTAGTAGGGGTGTTTTGGTTCTTCCAGAACAATCCATTTTGTAAGTGCAGTCAGTTCTTTACTCTACAAAATACAGAGTAAGGTAAATAAATACGAGTGGCACATTTGTACACCCAGTTCTTGGAGACAATTTTATGCCTCTGTTGCAAATTAATTTTTTGGAAAGTTTTAAAAAAAATTACCCTGAAACAGTGTTAACTAACATCAGAAATCTTTGTTTTAGTTTTCCCACAGCTCCACAATAGCAGGCTCCTGTTCATATCAGGCAATGAGCGTCCTCACAACTCAGCTAGGGCCAGGTTTATACTATACCTTGAATAATCGCATGTCAATTAACTCTTGTGTTTCCTTAGAGGCTCATTATCTTGAGGCTGTCAGTCTCTTGCTCAAGAAAGAAAACAAAACTGGATAATTTGTTTTCTGTCTCTACCTAGGGTTTGAATGTTTTACTGAGAAGTAAAGGAAAGATGTATACTTTTGAGCAAATATTATTTTCTGCAGTTAACTCTTGCCCTTGCTATTGTCAAAGATGATTTCAGATAGCTTCCTTTTGTTGGTTTATTATGTGTTTAAAGATATCTGGGATACAAGTGAATATTGAATATATTGTACTTTCCATAGTTTATTCTTATCATTTCTCTTTCTTTGGAAAAAAAAATCTGGGAGTGGATGTGGTTCAAGCCCTTGAGCACTTGCTTCCCACATGGGAGGTCCCAGGTTCCATTCCTGGTGCCTCCTAAAAAAATGAAAGAAAGAAAGAAAGAGGTGGGGGGAAGAGAAGGAGGAAGAGAGAGAGAAAGAGAGAAAGAAGCAAACAAACTAAAAAATTCACTCAGGAAAGTCAATGTGGCTCAGTGGTTGAGCACCACATAAGAGGTCCCCAGCAGCTCAAATAAAAAAAAGAAAAAATTCAGCTCCAGGGCCTAATGTGAGTTGAGCTGACACATGAACATGCCAATCCAGCAAGGCACAGATGTCCATCGTGCTCTTCGACTGGAAGCCTGGATGTAAGTGGACTAACTCCATGGGCTCGTGTCTCCTTACACAGCTGAGCTACTAGCCTTGGGAAGATGCTGTCTCTTTTTGAAAAAGCCAAGACGCTGCCACAAACCATGGTCCCTGCCCTGGTAGGAGTTATACTGGGCTCCCTTGGTGGCAAGTGATCTACAACCTCATCAGAAACCACTTCCTTATTGACTGGAAAACACAACGCTAAGGGTGAAAGCCATGCATATTTTATAGCACAGGTTTATTACAGCGATTGAAATCTGATTCCAAACCATATCATTCCCTTCCGAAAGCCCTTGTGCTTTTCCCGCAAAACTTTTCCACGTCACATTTGTTTTGACCAAGGAGAAGCACCTGATTATTCCGTAAAGCTGGAGCACCCTCTCTCTTTCTTCTGCTTTTATGTTTTCATCCCTGGCTCTGATTTTTTTCTCTCCTCTCCCGGCTTTTTCCATCTACTGCATCCAGGGGAAAAAAGAGCATTGGGAAGGAAGGTGTGAAACAGATTTTCATCTCCTTTTACTACTTCTAGAACAATAAAAACACTTATAACAACAATACCCTCAATAAAGAAGAAACAAGGCCAGACAAGCAGAAAGAAATCCTCTAACTCACATTGTTTGTTTTAAACTCCAGCACTTACTGGAGCTCATTAAGAGAGATAGTGCGTGACAGTAAGACACCCAAATGGGGATAAGAACTTTTTTAAGCATGGAAGGAAGGAAGGAAGGAAGGAAGGAAGGAAGGGAGGGAGGGAGGGAGGAAGGGAGGAAGGAAGGAAGGAAGGAAGGAAGGAAGGAAGGAAGGAAGGAAGGAAGGAAGGAAGGAAGGAAGGAAGGAAGGAAGAAAGGAATGAAGGAAGGGAGAGAAATGTACAATGCACAGATACAGGCGTGCAAAGCAGCGGGGGGAGCAGTTATTTGCTAAAGGTGTTCCTCTCCTCCTCCCTTTTGGGCATCTTTGTATACACATTCCAGCCCCAGACAAAAGGAACAGGGCAGCTTTAGAGCCTTCAGAACTGGGGGCTGAGGAGGCGAAGGAAGAGAGGAGCATGATTGATGGAGTTCTGGTTGGCTTATAAAGGGCAGCCGGGAGTGCAGGGAAATAATCAGGGAAAAGGGCGTCCCGGGCTGGCTTTCTCAGAGGGGTGAAATGAATCCTGCTCCTCTGCATTATTAAGTTGTCAGGCGGGCTGATGATGAAAATCTGAAGGTCAGGCATAACAAGAAGCACCTTATGGGGGGGTCACGACCTTTCTGGAAGTGCTACACTCATGTTTATCTGCACCTAACCCTTATCCACAATTCTTCATTTGATAAGAACACTGGGAGAGGGGGAGGCAGGGTGGGGCGTCTGCTCATATGTATAAGCAGTGAGTGAAATTAGGCTTCCCGTGAAACTGATTGTGGAGGCTCAATTCACAGCAAAAGATAATAAACCAAAAGGACACACGAGGGATGCAGGCAGAAATTGTTCGCTACAGTGGAACTCAATAAAGGGAACGAGAGCTTTCCTAAATGACAAATTTGGTACAGTGGTGCTAAAATCAGGATTCTCCCTGGAATTGCCACAGCAATTCACTCTCAGCGATACCACATTTTATTTACTTTGGAGATCCTAATATAATGGGAAGGGGGTGAGGGAGTCTGCTTTTTTTGGGAATGTTTATTCCTTTATCTGCTTGTTTTAAACCAATGACTCAAAGTGAAGGGCCACCAGTAAGAAAAATTCTATTTGATTTGGATTTCTGTTTGTTTTGAACTAGAAATGGAACTGCAGCGTTCATGCATCTTGTCAGCATGTGTTTGGGGTGAGAGTTTGTATTTTTCATTTCCAGACTCCTTTCCCAGGTGTTCTCCTTTACTTGGGAACTGAGGAAGTGCTTGGGATTCTCTGCTGGGATTCATAGACCAAATCTCTAACTGATCACAAAAAATAAACATATCAGTTGTAAAAATAACAGTGGAGCAATTCACAACCTACACTCAGGCTTCCAGTGACACTTCCAAATCTAGTTGTTTATCCCTATTTGTAAAAAGAGCATTCTTCAGATTTTGATTCTTTGGCAGTAATGTGTAAAACACAGCATGTACAGATTCATTGACTTTTAAAAGTAGAGATATTTGAAATTGTTCAGAAAGTCTGGCAGAATGAGGACAGAAAACTATTTACCTCTATGATTTTTAAAAAGGCTCAAAATCCAGTAAGGACTTCACCTTCCCAAAAAGGAATTCTCAAAAATCCAGAAGGAAGGAAAATTTTACTTTATGACCTGTACTTTTCCTTTGCTTACGCCTATTTTCAAGGGTGAAACATGATTTTTCAACAAGATATTCTGAGATGACTTCATTGCCTAGATGAGTAGACAGCTTCTCAAGTGTGTGATACTCAATTTGGATTTTTTTGCCAGGACACTTTTTGGATTTTGGTCACGTTCCTCAAATCTTCTCCACAAGTTATTTACCATTCCTCCTCTCAGTCGTGTGTACAGAAAGGTTATCCCAAATACCCTAAACCTCAAATAAACTTTTGAAAAGTCCGCTTTGGTTTCAGTTGTATACAGGAATAAATGCACAAGTTCACTATGTAACTAGACAATCCATCACACATGCCCTGTGCATTTAAAGACCACATCTGTGCTTTTTGCTTCACAAGTATCATCCCTGTGCGACAACAAATTGTCATTACGTGAGTGTTTTGGGGATGGTTGTTCAAAGCTGTGCTGAGTTAAATAAAAAAAATTGTGTTGGACTAAAGTAAGGTAGAGTTTGGAATGTATTTTACATATGTAGATCAGAAAATTTTGACTTGGTTTCTTATTCAAACCAATTGCTCCAAATTCAAAGTTCAGCTTGTGTTTGTCTATAATTGACTGAGCTGTCCTTAGAACTTAAAGGTGGAGCTCCCAGTGACATGGCAAATCATCAACTACTCAGCCACATCTGAACTAGACAGGATATTACAAATAATAACTTCCCTTTTGTTATGTAATGAGTGAGAACGACTTTTTATTATATCTTTGTTTTGATCATTTAAAATCTATGGATTTCCTTTTTAAAAAGTGGACTTGAATCTGTTGACAATAAAAGATACATACATATTTAATAGAATTAGACCAAAACATTTACAAATAGGTATTAGGTATTAGACGTAGTGTCATTATCAGCTGATGGCTGCAGGAGTGGAAGAATGGTCCCTGGATCTTTACCCTCTCGTTGCTGGACTTTTGTCATATGTTGCAACTCTGTTCCTTGGCCTTCACTGCCTCATTCTTGGAGTATGTTGTCTGATCTTGAGAAATTCCTGTGATAAGATTGTATCTGTGATTCTAAAACACCAGATTGGCCTAGGCTGACATACAGTTTTCTATGACATTCAAGAAGTTGTCATAAAACATCGTTAACGCTTGGGTGAAAAGAAGGGGCTCAAGTACTCAAGCCTTGATACTCAAAGTGAGAGGTGCACCAGCCGCACCGGGGAGCTTAGTAGAGAAGCAGACTTTTAGAACTCAGCCCAGATCTGCTCCATCAAAATCTGCATTTTAACAAGCTCCATGGTGATTTTACGCACGTTATGATTTGACTGTACTAGAGGCGATCTGGCATTTTCTTGGGCTTCATTTTGCTTAGCAGAAGGCCAATCTGCTCTTGATGACATGGCAATTTCAGATACCTGCTACCTCTGTACCACGGTTTTTGTTGGTGGGCAACTATTAACAAATTTGTAACCTTCCTTTGTTTGTCTTCCTCCTAGCTGACCAGAAAGCATAAGAGATAAGTTGAGAAAGCTGCTGAGGATAGCACTTTTGGAAGCAGAAATCCCTAGAAAAAAGGGGGGCTCAAATTTTTGACTAAAGGAATTACTCAAAGGGTAACGAATAACAAAAGGAACAGTAGCAAATACCTGTGTGTCAAGTTAATTTTAAGTTATAATAACAATAATAAATATACATACTCTTCTTTTGCAGCAGCTATGGCAAGAGCAAAATGTTTTCTATACTCTAGATGTATTTTATCTGTTCCTTTTTCATTCCTTATTCTTCACATGTGGCAAAAAAAAATACTGTAAGTATTTTTAAAGGCACTGGGAAATGAATGCTACATATCACTATGCCCTTTATTTTATTTTCAACTATGCAAGAAAACTCTTCTCTGGCTTTTTATCCTGTTGACTTATTTTTATACATTCTTAATTTCAAAGGGCAATCATTTCAACTCCATTTTAAATCTCAATGGGCTAGAGCTTGGCACACAAGTTGGTTGGCCAGGTGCAAGTCTCATTACAAAATATGACAGAAGTCATGGCTGAAATATAGAGCGGCAAAAATGTCAGAGACTTTTGCCAAGCTGTGGCCAAACAAGGCCAACTGTTATTAGCAAGGGGCAGAGGGGCAAAACTGGGGCGGGGGTGTCAGTGGGCAGTATACCATTTGCATAATGATCAGCCTAGCTTAAAAGAAAAAAATAAATACTTCCGTTGATTCTTTGAGTTTCTTTTCATGTTAAAAATAAAACAAGGTAATTCAGAGAAATAAAGATGCAGAAAATAAATGAGTTGGGAGAGGTGAGAAAGGAAACTTTTTAATGATCTCCAGCCTGACAGTCAAGCTCCCTGTACTTCTATCCCAATGCATTTAAAAATTTAGAGTTTCAACCACCATGATGTGAAGTGATGCTGTGGTACACACAGTTTATGTACCATTGAGCAGATGCTGCAAAATAAGGATGAAACAGTTGCTGGTTCGTCTTAGATAATCACAGCAGATTAAGCAGTAGTTTCATTACAGTGTTTTTACTATGCATTATTTTTACTATGCAGCGTCCTTTGAAATAATGGGAATTGATTTCGAAGATCTTTTGCATATTACTGATACTCAGTAATGTTGCCGAGTAAAACCTTTTCCATCCTGCCACTGTGAAAAGGCACTAATTGGGGAAGAAGGTTTCCCCATGGAAGGCTCTCTTCCGCAGATTTGAGGCTGGAAAGCAATTGAACCAGGGACGCTATATGTGGGCTTTTGTGCTTTAGCAGCTGTAGCTGTGTCCTGATTTAGCTGACCTAAAATTCATGCACTCCCAGATCACAGAGCATTGGCTACACTGCCCTTGGTTTCCCCTTCTTGGCCCTCACCTCCCCTCCACCCCACACACACATTTGTCCTGCTGGATAAAACAATTGGAAATGTGCTGATGATGAATGAGGGAGTTGAGAGAATGAAAGCAGAGAGACAGGTTGTCAGTGTTTTCTGAAACAAGGCACAAACCTTAAAACACATGGGATTTTTACCTTGATTTTGACCCATCTTTGTGCAGAGTCCATTTTACCTGCTTATTTGGCTAATTTCTCTGGCTAGTGTTCTCTGTAAGCATATTCCCTGATAGACACATTGATAGGAGACAGACCTTTTCTCCTTCCTTTCCAAAGCTGTCTTTATCGCTGATTGATTTGACAATAAACCCTTCATCCCTTTTAGAAATATTTTTATATCTATGTTTGTTTGTTTTTTTTCTTCAAGCATTCACCTCTGAATCACTGGAAATTTCCACTTGCTGGGATTAGGGCATCTTCAGTGTTGGAGAAAGAAAGAATGGTGAGAAAGGAAACAAGCAATCTGGATTCCAGTGCAGGGTCTGTAATTAATTAGCTAGAGGATTTAGGCAAGATATTTAACTTCACTGAGGCAACTTTTTCTTTGGAACAATTAAGGCAGCCTTCACCTTCACCACTTTTACCTTTGGGGAGTTCTGCTATTAAAGTTAAACTCCCATACGATAAGTCATTTGTATCACATTATCAAGACTGCAAACAGATCAGGCTGTACTGAGCTGCAGAGGTTAGGAACAGGCTGGACGCTTTACTGATTTTATATGACAAATTCTAACAACAGGATGTGGCAAGATTTTTCCTTTCTGTTTTGCATATGGAAATACTTCAGCAGAGAAAATCAATATAACTTTCTAAAATACTTCATATTATAAGGTTGGATGGATTTAGTAGTAATATTTTATAATAATTTTAAATCTAATTTGGGTGGGAACAATCTGTTTTGATATATTTCAAAGATAAAATCATCAGCAACATCTCAGAAGTATCTGTTGTTCCATAAAATTTTGCATAGGATCCAAAGCAAAGTTGATTAGTTCCTCCAAAAATTCTTAGCTCTTGTTATTATTTTAACTTCATTTTTTAAGCATTTACCCTTAGTCACAGTGCTACATTTTGCATACATGGTCTCATTTTTGTGTTGCCTATTCAATAACGTACCTTCACACACATTCCCCATTCCCCCATTCCTCATGCAATCACTATTTCATTAACAATGTAAGAGGCTGAATGAAGCTTATTGGGCTCAATGGGCTAGATTATAATTTATTTCCAATTGCGTAGATAACTGTCTGAGATGAAAGTGTACTCTCTTCCAAGTTCATTTTTCCTTGGTCAATGCCTCAAGGATGTCCAGTGATAATGTCATGCTATGCTCCTTGGTATTTTTATACTGGTCCCCCTTTTAGGTCTTGGAAACCATGAAAAGTTGACAGAGAATGTTTCATGCTCCAGCACAGCACTTTGCTTTAGAGGACTGAGGGTGATTATTCACAGGATTGCAGTATACTGCAAAAGTATCTCAGGATGCTTTGAGCGAAATGTACAGGGGAAAGGGGAACATGGAAAATTTGGAAAAGTGGCATTTTTTGTTGTCTCCTGATGCAGCAGAGATGCCATCACTTTACTTATATTAACAGAGTCCAAATGAATCCTTCAGTCCAGCACACTTTTTCTTGAGCCCCTATTGTGTGCAACGTCTTATGCAAAGCATCTGGGGTGCAAAGTTAAAAGGATCTAGTTTTTGCCAATTCAGTATACATGCATAAGGAAGACATATAGACAAAGATCCAACTTCAAGTTAATTTAATAATTCTAAGGCTGATGTATACACATTCAAAAAAGGAGGCATTTACCCTATCATGAAGGTTTAAAAGCCCAAAGTAATCCTAGCTCCTATCATATTGGAAAATGTATCCTCCATCTACTTACCTATGTCTATAGCTCAAGTTAGGAGAATTAAGCTTAGGTTTCTCACATTTCTTGTTGGAAAAGTCCTATGCTGGTAAAATTCAATATATCAGTAGTAGAAGTCTGTCGTTCTGTGTTAGCCATATCCTAGATCTCCAACTGAAGGAGGCAGGGAGCCAGTTTTTCTTTCAGCTGGAAACAATTTTTTTACCCACGTCCACTTACTAGAAATAATCACTTCGGAAGAAGCTCAATTTTGCTGGAAAATCCAGAAAAGATTTTAGTTACCGCTTCACATAATAAAGCAATTGTGTAATTAGTAATTCATTTGTCACTCTTTTACTGAGTGGGAAAAAGTAACACATGTATTGCTTTAGTGTAAATCCTGACTGTGGAGATTATTTTTCCAGAGAATTATACCATTATACCATAAAAATGTCAAGGCACAAGTTTACTGTTCCTGCTAATATTCTAAAATATTCTCTTAGACTGACATCTCTGTCAATTAAAATTAAACAGAATTGCATTCTGCCATATACACTTCAAGTAGGAAGCTTTCAAGTTTATGACTGCTCTTTGAATTGATTTTTAAGATGGCATCTGTAAAACTTGGCTCGAACAAGATGAGGTGGGATGTATTTAAGGACCAGTCAATTTTTTAAAAATGTTTTTAAAGATCATAAATTGACAGCCAGCATAGACTGCACATGTCTCCAGGTTTCTCAGCTATTAAAATAAATCCAACGATTCTTTTGAATTGAATGTTTGTACTGACATAATTCAGTGCCAGCATGCTTCTGACTTGTTTTGGGTTTCCAATATTTTTTACAGAGAATAATATAAACAAGGAAGCACATTAGTGTTGCTTCCAGTTGCTCAATTCACACAGATTTGGGAAAAGTCCTTCTCCTGGTGTTTCCCACAGCCGAGCAGAGCGAACGTGCTTTCTCACGGGACCATCGTTCTCATGGAAGAGAGGGAAGGGCAGAGTCGGCAGCGAGCACTTTTTGGCAGAACTTCGCTGCCAATAAAGTCTTTGGGGAGATCACCCTCTGTGATAGGAAGATGAGCAAAGTAAATCTCTGTTCCAATTCCTCTAAAAGGAATTTAAGAAGCCTTCTCCAGGCCCTATCCCTCCAATTGCCAGACCTTAATGTGCAATGTTTTATTGGTACATTTAAGGCAAGTATTATTTAATGATCTAGAGTTTCTTAGGGCCAAAGTACCTCCCTCATTCTTTGTTAAGCACCTTTTGGAAGCTTTTTGGGTCACCTGGTTGCCACTTAAAGGGAAAGAGATAATATCCCAAGCAGCTTAAAAGGGTTTGTGCCCTTTCAAGCATGTTCACAAATGGCATTCTGACTTGGCTGCTGTCTCGAACAATTTGGGGGGGTACAAAATAGGCATTCTTAATGGCAGATGCTCTGTCTGGACATATAGAAAATGGTATCTCTAAAAAGTAATAAGGGTCGGGAGGGCATCATTTGCTATGAAGCAATGAGGCTGGGTTGTTTAGTGACCATCAGACAAAGGTTATTTGGAGATTGTCCAAAAGGATGACATCGTCCACAGTAATCAAATGTAAATACCCATATATTCTAAAGTGGCACTGTCTTGTTCATTTTTTTTTCCACTGATGAATCCTTAAGAGACAACTATCACATAATAAGAACTCCACAAATATTTGCTGAAATTATAAATAAATGAATAAGTAGATTGATCCGCTGAGACCCAGTTCCTTAAATATTTCTGCCATAGAAGTGGAGTGGCTGAAAAGGACTAGGAGGAGAGTCACATAAAGAAGAAGTATCTTTGGGAGACTCATTTTTGGTGTGCAGAGACCACCTAGGAATATGGCAATCTAGAGGAAAAACCAGGAGACAGACAGAAGCTGCCTTCATTTCTCTAGTTCCCATCCTATTTCCATTCCTTTTCAGTCTTGACGTCTTATAGCTGTGGTGTATGTGTTTTTTCTCTGCCTACTCTAATTCTGCTCTTGTTGGGTTTAAGGTGGGTTCCTTGGAGGATGTCCTCTGCATGCGGTGTATCAAGTTACAAAGGTGTAGGATGGTCACCAGAGAGATCAATTCCAGGAGCAGGGTGAAGAATCAGATAAGTGTCCAGGCATGGCTGGGGCATCCAGAGTGGACAGAGCATGGTTCCTTCTTGAACCAAGTAGCAAGGGCCTCTCTAAAGTATTTGGTGAATCATAATGAAAGCAAGAGGACTGTTTTAGAGAATTCAACATCTGTTCTTAGCCACCATCGTGTGGGTAACCTGACAGTTATCCACCATGGTGAGTTTGATTTAGAGCATTTTCCTGCCTGACCCCCAATCTGGAAATAATAAACAAGCTCATTTTTAACATGAATCCCTGTCACTCAAATACCTGGAATATCTAACATAGTAATGAAGAATTTATTTTAGTTGAATATTGATTCAATCGATGCTTTTTTTCATTTAATAAATACTTATTAGGCTCCTACTATATGCAGAGACAATGTTCTAAACATCAGAGATATATGCAGGAACAAAAAGAAAACACCATCCTTTCTTATGGAGTTTATATTCCATGGAGAATATAGAGAATTAAACGAGCTAAATAAATACATGAAACTAGCAAATATATATGTATGTATATGTGTGTTTCTGCGTGTGTGCGTGTGTTTGAGTATGTGTATATATATAAAGTGTATTAGATGGTGTCTTAGTTCTCAGGCTGCTATAATAAATACCATAAAATGGCTGGCTTAAACAACAGGGATTTATTGGTTCATGGTTCCAGAGACTGGATGACTTGCTTCCTCCTGGGGTTGTTAGCATCCTGGTTGGTCAGCAATCCTTGGGTTCCTTGACTTTCCTGTCGCATGATGGCAGGGTCTCTTCTCTCTTTGGAGCTCCTGCTGACATTCTATTTCTGGCTCCTGCCTGTGACTTTCTCCTATAAAGCCTCTAGTATCCTGCAAGACCCACTCTTATTCAGTTGAACCCCAATTTAACAAAAATAACATCTTCAAGAGATCCTCTTTATAACAAGGTCACACCCACAGGGATATGTGTTACAATTAAGCACATGTGTTTGAAGGGTACCTAATTCAACCTACCACAGACAGTGAAAGTATAGAAGATGATAAAAATAAAGCCGAGAAGAGGGTAGTGAATGTGTGCATTGGGTGGGGGCATAGTGAAGTGCAATTATTTAAAAGGAATTTGGGAAAGATGTCCAAAGTAGGTGCCATTTATATTTTGATCTGAAGAAGGTGAAAGAGAATATCTTACAAGTATCTACAAGAAGAGCCTCCCAAGTAGAGACAACAAAAAGGACAAAGGCAGACGCTTCCCTGAACTTTCTGAGGAACAGAGGGAAGCCCAATAGCCTGAACAGGAATTAGCAAGCAGGAGAGGAGAGGGAGATGAGGTCAGAAGGAGTTAGACTTTGAGAGACATTGTGAGAACTCTGATGTCTGAGAGTGAGGTGGGAAACCAGTGAGGTATTCCGAACAGAGTTGTTTCACAATGAGACTTTTGTTTTAAAGGGTTTATGCTTCTGTATTGAGAAGAAACTAAAGATAGTCAAAGGTGAATCCAGGAAGACCCTGAGTAGGCTCTTGAACTAATCCAAGAGAAGATTTATGACTTGAGGAGAAATATGATTTATAAATTCACGAGGGATTAGTATCTTTATTAGGAGTGGTAGTAGAGAGTCAAGGAAATTAGAGGCAGATCTAGGATTAGAATACAAATCTCTTCTATGGAAAATTGTATGCTGGCCCAACACTTCACTTATCATCTTTACAAGGATAATCTCTCAATTAAATCTACATACCTTTTATCTTTGTATACTTCTGAAATAGTATCTTGAATATCTCTAAACCTTAAGCATAGTTATGCCCGATATTGAACTCACAATCTCCACCTGCCATCTTAGTTCTCTGCATGTTTCCAGTGAATGGCATTTCTCTCAAATCTAATTAGGTAAATCTTAAAGGAGTCAATCTTGATTCTTCCCTCTCCCTGAACCCCTATCCCAATTCAAACTATCTCCATGTTCTGATGATTTTTATCTGCAGTAGACCTCCAGAACTGATGCTTCAATTTGTCATCACTTCACTGTAATCTTGGCTACCATCTTATCTCTTAGACTAGTTTCTGTTGTTGTTTTTAATCTGCTGTTGCTCTTGGTCTTTCACATGAATTCCCCCCAGCCCAGTGATCTGTGTGATCTATCTTTTCAAAACATATATTTAATCTTTTCACTTTACTTAAAGTTTCAATGACTTTCCATTGCTCTGAGGGTAAGAGAAATAATTCCTAATTTAGCTCTCAAGGATCCTAGTTCTCCCTTGCCTGTTACAACTTTATGCTTGTTGTCCCAGTGTAATTCTTATTAGCACCCCATTTCACTTTCAAAGGTATCCAGGTTTAGACAATAAATTTTATGGTCACTCTTTTTCATGACAAAGATTAGAGTGAACCATGTTATATTTTGCACTGGTGTGCACCATAATCATTCTCAACATGTTAAAGAAATATTTTGTGAACAATCACACTTGCCTTGATGGAGACAAAATACAGGTGCTAACAGCTTGAGAATCCATGCTTTTTGTTTGTTGGTTTGTTTTTTAATATTTTTTGAAGTTCCCCAGAGAAGAAAGGAGAGGCCATGTGGTCCTTGACCCAATGAGCAGGGAGAAAAAAGGTTGGCATCAGAATGGCATTAATTCATATCCTGTGAGTTTTCTTTACACCTTCAGGTTAAGATCAACCAGCAGCCGATACCACAGTTCAACCTTCCTGCAATTGTTATAAACCGTGGAAGAAAGTCCAAGCCGCTTGATTTCTTTTTAAAAATCTATGTCTTATATTACTTTACATAATTAGAGTCATTTTTATGTACATTTAAGAAGAGGACGTGAACCTCTGTTTTCCCAAGAGAAAATAAGAGAAATTTTCAAAATAAGTAAACCTAAGTGTTTTAAAGGGGAATGTTGGTCTTTTTCCAAATTGTGGCATTGGACAAGTTACTTAACCTCTCTGTGCAATCTTTTTCTCATCTGTGAGAATAATATATCATTTCTTTCCCAGCATAATCGTGAAGATTAAAAGAGATAATTTGTGAAAACTATATAAAACAGTGTTTGGCAGATGGATTCTGAAGCTGTAGATTATATAATATATTCTTATTATCATTTATTGAGCCTCTACTAGGAAACAACCTATGCATATGCTCTCTATTCTTCATAATTAAGTTTATTTTTAACATTTTGACAGAATATATACCTACCTAGTTATCCACCAATACCTTCAGTCAGCAAATATTTTTTAAAAAGAGTAAATACACATAATATTCAGATTTCAGATACTATCAACCTTCTATCCTTTGACTATGAGCTGAGAAAAATCATTAAAGAGGTCCTTCTGGGTCTCTCGGTTGACAACCATAGCCAAACCTCCAGTCGTCTTTCACTCTGCTCTGTGCCCCATACACCGTTTGAGACCATCCTCTTTCTGTCACACAAAATTCTTCTAGGTTATATCCATTTGTGTTGCTTTGCTTACTGACAGCCACAACTCTAAATGAAGTATACATCACATCTATGTCTCCAAAGAGATTACAATCCAGTTACATAGAGAAAACATATTCATACAGCCATAAATAAGCAAGCAAAAATGAATGAATTTGACATGACTTTCCACATTTAAAGAATCAAAATTCTATGTATTGTCCTTACTCAAAGTCAGTTTTCCTCATGAATTAACATTTTGATTGTCTGTTCCCATCTTTCTTAAAATCCTTAAGCTAATTGACTTTTACATGTCTCAAACTCAGATTTTGCTAATAGCTTTGCATATTCTGGGACTTCTTTCCTGATTTCTTGTCCATACATTTATTTATTTGCTAAATAGACAATCCTTGATGTTTTGCATATGCAAGGGTGAGAACAAAATATCGGCATGTTTATATCAACTCCAGATCCCTAACTTTGACTTGGACCCTCATGTAATTCTGAAACCCACTTTGAGACTAAAGTCGGTCTAGTTTGTTATTGTGAAAAAGATCCCCAGAGGAGCATAGCCTGACCCCAGAGTTTTTTCCTTCGTTGCTAGAAGGGACACAGTTATTCTACTCTAGTGCCTGCACTACTGCTCACTATATTATTGTTTATTATGATTCCCAAGCAGACTTCTATGATAAATAATGAAGACTTGCTCTCCATGTAGATATTTACATTTTATAAATGTAGTCCAGGTTTCTCAGCTCACACTAGCCTGGGGGGATATAATCAAGAAGGTAAGGAAAACAATAAAAATGGCAATGGAAGCTTCCCACAAGCAAAATGACTGGACTTCTTATCCTCCGATTCAAGATCGTCTTTGATTCTGGAAGAGGCCCAGCGTAATTCAATATTCTTAACCATGATGACTGAAATCCTTCTTCTATTTCAAGGTAGTCTGCTCTTCCTCTGACATTTTCAGGGGACACATTTGTCCTTGATCATCTCCATTTTGCTCTCTCATTTCCTGTGCTATTTATCTCTAGTTTCTCCTGATAATATAGTTGAGTCTAAGGTTTGTCAGGGTCTCATAGTATCATACTTCCTTGTTACTGCCATTTTCAAGCATCTGGTCACCACCTATAGTCACTACCATTGGGGTAGAGAAGAAAGCTACCCAACCTGCATCTGTTACTATTAGGCAAAAAATTAAGGGTCCTATCTCAGTTTATTCACAACATATTTGTTTGACTTTTTTTTTTTTCAGTTAATGCTGCCTTGTTCTCTCAGAACTCAGCAGAATTTTTAGAAAGACAGGGCAGAAGATAATAATATGAAGATCAGTGAAGAATAGACACTTGAATTCATCCACCCTCACCAACATTAAAAAATCCCAATAGAAGATTACCTCAGAGGTACCTCAATTTTTTCTTTGCTTAAGTGTGTTGCTTCCCAATCAAGTTACCTTTGCAGGTAAAGCATAGTGCTTGACACACCTTACCTGAGAGTTACTGTCCTAGGGGATAAGCTGATAAGTTCAATGTATCAGATCATTTTAGATAATGCAAAGTATTAGTTCTTGACCAAAATGCCATTGCATACTGATTGACTCTAAACCCTTCAGAGAAGCCCTGAGGCAGGTGAAACATCCAGGTTGTTGTTGCCTCTGTTACAAGAAGTTCAGGGATCCAGCCACAAGAGGCTCAGCAATTTCCTAATGCGGAACTTCGAACCTGGCTCACAAGTTCCCTGATATTGTTCTAGTGCACGGGAATGAAAAGAGAAGTAGTATATGGCAGGCTAATTTCTTTTAATGAGATAGTGAGGAAATTGCACATATCACTTTTGGCTTACATTCTATTTGCAAGAACATGCACATGGTCATAACAAGGAACAGCTAAGACTAAGAAATGTAGCTTCTAGTTGGGTGGCCATTTGCTAGCTAAAACACAAGAAGGAGGATTCTATCATTAAAAAAAATAAGGGCAGAATAGCAATCATATGACAGCAGCCTTCTGATGCCTACTGGGTAGACTACTGAACTGAGCAGCTCACATGGTGCTAGATGGAGAGGGCACATCCTACCAGTTAGAAGTAATATCAGGCTCTTATTAGAACTTTGCTTCCTGAATTCATAAGAAGAACCATGATAGTCTACTGGAACAGTTAGAAGTGTAAACATGTAACCATAAGAATAATGATTGATGTTTTATGGGTGTGATCAGATATCAGATACTCAAGGCTATTCGAGTCTTTCTTTTCTTTTAATTATCTTTACAGTGAAAAGTTTTTGAATTCCAGACTGTGCTTAGGACAGAAAAGAATTGTAAACAGCTAGTGTTAAAAGCATAGTAGAGGGTCATATCCCATAGTTACAATGACAAGTAGGATAGATATGGTATCTCCTCCCAAGGAACTTAAGGCCTCGTAGAAGAAAGAAAATAATTTCAAGCCATTAAATGGTTGCAAATATGTAAAAGACTATGAAAGGTATGTAAGAGCGTGTGTGTCATGAGAACTTGAACCTAACCTGGGGTCAGTCATGAAAAGTTTTTCCAAGGAAGTGACATTTCAGTTCAGACCTCCAAGAAGAGTAAGAAAAATTGAGGCTAACAGGAAGAAATATGAAGAAGAAATAGCATATGCAAATTTAGGAGTGTAGGCTGGGCAATTTAGATTTTTTAATCTCAGGTTTCTCACCTCTAAAATGGGAATAAAAACATCTCCCTCTAAATCATTACTTGAAATAATGCAGGTAAAGACATTAGTAACAGACCAGGCAAGAGATAAAGTGCAAAAGCTCGTACCTTTTATTGTTGTTATCATTCATATTATTTCTAGTCACAGAGGAAACTGAAGGGATTTGTATATAAATGAAATGTCTCACCAGACCCTGGAAACATTCTGACAAGTCCTAATTGCTACTGCTAGGCATGTAGACGCTCTCTGAATAAATATACAAACAGAGTGGGCTGTGTGCAAAAGAGGCACATATACATCACTTAGTCTACAGGAACAAGAAGTCAGAGAGCTAAATAAAGCAATCAGGAGTTTTAGAGATACATAGTTGTGACAAACTGAAAGTAACAAAATCCAGTTATGGTAATTGAAATAATAAAAACATTTAATGATCTTCCCATCGAGAAAATCTAGTGGTAGGTGGCTCCACAGTCAGTGCAGCAGGTACATGGTGTCATCGAGGACTCCCATCATACACTCTCACTAAACACTCTCTTCCACCTCCTCAGAATTGCTTCTTGGTTGCAATATGACTACCACCAATCCAGGTAGCTCAACTGTCTGCAAATACATTCAAGGCAGAATATGAAGGCCACATATAAAAGGGGCCAATTCTTTTATCAGTGAGCAAAATCTTTCCCAGGAGCCCAAAACAAATTTTTCCCTTGATTAATTTTCCACCCTTAGCTGCAAGAAATACTGGAGAATTCACCATGCTTGTTGTCAGAGAGTTAGATTAACTGTTAATTAGTGACCTGGGGATGGGCACGCCCTGGAAAAAAAATGAGCAAGGAAGGAAATGGGTGTTGACTGTTGAGTATGCAATAGTCGCACCTATCACAATGGTTTTGAGATGATTTAGAGAGGCAGTATTTGGTTAATTTCCTAGGCTCCCCTTTGCCAGCTCCACAAAGAACAAGCCTTTAAAGACTGTGCATTTAAACATTCAACATGTTTAGAGCATACTACCAAGTTACAGAGGTCAAAACCCCATGGTTTTGGCCCAAGGATAGAAATGCTGACCAATGGATCCAAACTGATAGTTCTGATATAGAGCCTCACATACATAGTCAGCTGATATTCAACAAGGCCACCAAGCCCCCTCAACTGGGACAGAATGGCCTCTTCAACAAATGGTGCTGGGAGAACTGGATATCCATAACCAAAAGAATGAGAGAGGATCACCATATCATACCCTATACAAAAATTAACTCAAGATGAATTAAAGATCTAAATATAAGAGCCAAGACTATAAAGCTCCTAGAATGTAATATAGGGACGCATCCATGAGATCCTGTTCTAGGAAATGATTTCATAAACTTTATGCCCAAAGTTTGAGTAATGAAAGAAAAAATAGATAAATGGGACCTCCTCAAAATTAAAAACTTGGCCCAGTGGTTAGGGCGTCCGTCTACCACATGGGAGGCCCGCGGTTCAAGCCCCGGGCCTCCTTGACCCATGTGGAGCTGGCCCATGCGCAGTGCTGATGCGCGCAAGGAGTGCCGTGCCACACGGGGTAGCCCCACGCGCAAGGAGTGCACCCATAAGGAGAGCCGCCCCAGCGCGAAGGAGGGAGCAGCCTACCGAGGAATGGCGCCGCCCACACTTCCCGTGCCGCTGACGACAACAGAAGCGGACAAAGAAACAAGACACAGCAAAAAGACACAGAAAACAGACAACCAGGGGAGGGGAGGGGAATTAAATAAATAAACAAAATAAATCTTAAAAAAAAAAAAATTAAAAACTTTTGTGCTTCGACAGAGTTTGTCAAGAAAGTGAAAATGCAGCATATTCAATGGGAGAAAATATTTGGCAACCATTTATCCTATAGGGCCAGCATATAGAAAGAAATCCTAAACCTTGAAAATAAAGAGACATTTTCTGGATTGCAGAAAAGTCACAACTGTGGCAGAAGAGGATGACTGGTGCAGGGTATTGGTGGTGGTGGTGGGGGGGATATGTGGGGAGGGGTGCGCATGGGGCATGCCTCTACGGAATATGAATGTGTTCAAGTGGTCATGGGGTGTTGTCTCAGTGGGTGGAGACTAACATAGCAACTTATGGAATATTGAATTCTCATCCTGGAAAGTTCTGCTACATTCTCTAAGAGTGGCAAGAATCACTAAAGTACAGAGGCAGTGCCTAGTGAAGGAGGACAGACCATTATGCCAGGTCATGTGCTAATATGCCAGCCATCAGTTGTTGTACTTATGAACTTTGTACTTATGAAATTGAAACTTAGCCTAGTATGACATATTGTCTAAGAGTTACCTCCTGAAAGCCTCCTTATTGCACAAATGTGACATCTCTCTAAGACAAACTCAGCATATAAACTCATTACCTTACCCTGTCATGGGACATGACTGCCAGGATGAGCCTTCTGGCACCAAGGGATTATTACCAAGCACCAATTAGTGATGCATTTTGGAAAAAGACCTTGAACAAAAGGGGAAAATATTATATCCAAATGAGTTTTTATGACTAAGAGGTTTCAAAGTGAGTTTGGAGGTCAATCCAGAGATTATGTTTAAGCATGTTCCAGGAGGACCTCACTTACTGCCACAGTAAATAGTGCCTCAAGCAGGGGGCTCCTGAGGGCTTTAGAGAGATCTGGACATTATAAGTAAGGCAGACAACTCCAAGGAATTTGGAACCCTGTCAGTGGTCCTTATCTCAGAAAATATGATAATCTAGCCCCCAATGCATCAAAGTTATACTTTTATAATTTTCTTATGCCTCTTTTATTTGAACCTATAATTACACTATACCCATTAAATATGTGTACCAGAGACTTAAATCTTCAGTCTGTTCATGTGCTGGTTGAGCTGTGAATCTCAGCAGAGTTGTAACATCTACTATTCAGTTCACTGGACTTGTCCAGGACAACTAACAAAAGGATGATGATGAACAGTACCCATCCCAAAAAACAGAGAGTATCTACAACTGCAAGCCAGATAGTTCCATCCATCTGCCCCATGGGATCTAAGTCCCCTCTCAATCAGAAACACAGTGGGCATCACCATCCCAAAATCTTCAAGATTGATGAATGAACAAACAAAACAAAAGGAGAGAATGCAACTGTGGACTAAAGTAGACTAATTATTACTCTAGTAATAAAAGAACTTGTCACAGTGATATAAAGGCAGTGGTCACCAGAATTTCTGAGGGGACTGAGATGGAAAAATAGGCATAACACTGGGCATTTTGGGGACATTAAAATTGTTCTGCATGACATTGCAATGACGGATCCAGACCATTATACATTTTGTCAAAACATATTGTGCCGTGCAAAGTGTAATTCATAATGTAAACTATAGACCATGGTTAGGAGCCTTACCTCAATGTGTGGTCATCAATTGTGACAAATATATCACACTAATGGAAGATATTGTTAATAGGGAAAAGTGTGGGAAGGGGAGGGAGTGGGGCATATGGGAATCCCCTATATTTTTGATGTAACATTTACGTGATCTAAAACTTCTTTAAAAAGAAAGGAAACTTTTTTTTAAACGTCAACACAGAATTCCAGTTTTATGTGTAGGGAAGGACAAAACAGTTTTTTAAATTCAAGTCAATATTTGTTAAGTGTCAGAAGCTTTTCATATTTCTTCTCATTTAATTCTCACCAAATCCGGGACAGACACCATTCTGCTTTCCACAGATAGGAAAATGTAGATTCCCAGAGCTAAGTTCATGGGTTCAAGGTCATATATTCAGTACAGAGAGATGCTGAATTGAGATGTTAATTCAGATTGGCCTGATAAAATTCAAGGTTTATTTTTTCCTTCGAGAGCCTATTTTTGCCATATTGTTGGTCAAATGTGGCCTCTCTCTAAACCAAACTCAGCATATGAACTCACTACCTTCCCATATGCCCCACTTACTCCTGGCATGACTGCCAGGGATAATCCTTGACTTTGAGGGATTATTTCCAAGCACCAACTAGCAATGTATTTGGGAAAAAAAAAAAACAAAACACCTTGACCAAAGGGGGGAAATATTAAATACAAATGAGTTTCTATGGCTAAGAGATTTCAAAGTCAGTTGGAAGGTCATTCCAGAGGTTATGGTTATGCATGTCTCAGGAGGATCTCATTGACTGCCACCGTAAGCAGTCCCTCATGCAGGGGTACTTATAAGGGCTCTAGAGACATCTAGACATTATAGGCAGGGCAGACAACCTCAGGAATTTGGCATCCTGGTAGTGGGTCTTACCTTCGAATAGAAATTCCTCAATATAACAGAGTTATACTAATTTATAATTTCCTTATACATGGTTCTTCTGCTCCTTTTATTTGAAGCTATAATTAGCACTATGCTCATTAAATATATGTACCAGAGACTTAAATCTTTGTTCTGTTCAAATGCCGGTTGAGACATGAATCTCATGCAGAGTAGCAGCAAACACCTTCTCTCCAGTTCATCGTCTCCTGACTCACCCAGGACAACTAACAAAAGAGTGATGATGCCCAATGTCCATCTCAAAAAACAGAATATCTACAATTGCGAGCAAGACAGTTCCATCCATCTGTCCCATGGGATCTAAGCCCCCTCTAAATTAGAAACAGTAGGGGCATCATCATCCTAAAATCCTCAAGATTGAGGAGTGAAAAAACATGGGGGAAATGCAACGATAGACTAAAGTTAACTTATTATTTTTCTAACCATGGAAGATCTTGTAACAATGATATAAAGACAGTGGCCACCAGAAACTCTGAGAGGAGTGAGAGGGAAGAATGGTGCAACATGGGGCATTTTGGGGAAATTTGAATTTTTCTGAATAACAGTGCAATGATGGATCCAGGCCATTATATATTTTTTCAAAACCTATAAAAAAGTGCAGGGCAAAGTGTAAAGTATAATGTAAACTTTAGATCATGTTTAGTAATAATGCTTCCTAATGTGTTCATCAATTGTAACAAATATACCACACTAATGAAAGATGTTGTTAAAGGGGAAAAGTGGGAGAGGGGGTGGGGAGGGTGGATTGTATGGGAATCCCCTGGTATTTTTTTTTCTTTGTTCTTTTTTTTTTTTGTCCTCCTGTATTTTCAATGTATCATTTATGGAATCTAAGGCTTCTTTAAAAATAAAATTTAAAAAAATTTATAAAGGGTCTACTTCTCCACATAATGGAAGAAACTGTATTAAAAAATGCACAAATGTGGCTAAAAGAAGATGAGGCCAGCGTGAGCTTAAGATCTGATTATTAAATAAAACTATCATTTTTTGATCACCAGACTATGGGCCAAGCACAATACTAAGTTCTTTAAATACATAAAACTCTTAATAATACTCTTATCTGTTATCTCTGTTTAAAGACTGAGGCAGAGACAATTAAACTATCTACCAAAGCTCACAAAGCTGGCATATTGAGTTGTCAAAAAATTACCTAAAGGCATTCTCACCTGAAAATCCAGCCCATTACTACCAAGAGATGCTAATTCTAAAGGTTTCCCATTCATTACCATGAGGACATCTGGAATCAGTGCTCCTAGAGCCCCTTTACAGTGTATAGAACCTACATGAAGACAGAAGTTCTTTCCTCCATCAGAAAGGACAGAAAAGGAAAAGTCTGGGATGAATTGTGGAGGACAAATATTTTTGAGGGAAAGATCTAAATGAAACCTTAATGGAGTAACAGTTCATTAGAACAAATACACAACCATAGAATTCTTCCAAATAAATTATTGTACATAATGGGAAGTATAATCATTCTGATTTTTAAAAAATTTATCATAGATGGACCAATCATCCCAGAAGATCAGGACAAATCATTTTGAAGTATTGGGGACTACTACTGAAGCTCAGTTCCAAGAACTTCTGACTAGAATTGTCTCCATGAAATGGTTATGTAAAGGTGGGTGCTGAGAGCAGTTATTGCCTAGATGTATTAGGGTGAGACTAGGCTTCTCTAACAAAGAACACAAGATAATTCAGAAGCTTAAGAGCAATAGTATAGCTATGTTTATAGGAAGAAGGAAACAAAAGATTTTTTTTGGTATTTGATAGTCTCCATGTTGGTAGGAGGTGGTGAAAGTCAATTCAGGGATGCAACACTTGACAATACAAGCAAATCACAACAATCATTTGACTTGAGTTTTTCCCAAGAAAGAAAGAGGTCTGAAGTCCTCTAAAGGCTTGGTCAGGCTTTAGATGATGATGAGCATTAATGGATGTTTGTCTAGTATGATCTGTAATACTAATCCAAATTTTATATTTAATTTTCTTAAAAGGTAATAGTCAATACAGTGAGTAATCATCATCAAAGGAAATAGAATAGCAAAATAAATAAAGTGAATAATAAAGAAAAATTGTCCTGATAGTTGGTCTGTGCCTTTATGGGATAGGAAAAGAAAAAGCAAGGCAATTTAGAAGGTTTGTGGCCACCATGTTACACATGTTTTTCCCTCTTTCTGCCCTCAGAACCTCCAGTGGCCATTGCCTCCACATCAATGATATAATTTCTTCCATTGCTAGAATCACAATAAGTCTATAGTAGAATACCAGTAAGTCTACTTTAGTCCATAGTTCATTCTCCAGACCCAAGGATTCTGGGATGGTGATGCCCACTCCACCTCTAATTGAGAGAAGGCTGTGATCCCATAGGGTCAATGGATAGAACTCTCTTGCTTGAGGTTGTAGATTCTCTTGGTTCCTTGGTATGGTAGTTGTCCATCATCGCCTCCTTGTTACTTGTCCTGGGTGAGACCAATGAACTGGAGAGTAGGCAAGCAACTCTATTGAGATTCAGGGTCCAGCTGGCACATGGACAGCCCAAAGATTTAAGTTTCTTGGACATACCCCTACCAACTCTAGCACTAATTATAGGGTCAAATAGAAGGACGAAAGAGTCATGTGTAGGGAAACCACAACTGAATTCAACTCTGTCACTCTGGGGAGCATAAATTCCAAAGTAAGGCCCACTGGCTATGCACCAAACTCCTGAGCTACCCACCCTGACTATAGTGTCTGAATGTCTCCAGAACCTTGGGAATTGTCCTGAATGAGTGCAATGTAAACTTTAATCCATGCTTAGTAGCAAAATGTGCTCATCAGTTGGAATGAAAGATATTGTTAATGTGGGAAAACGTGGGAGGTGTGGGGAGCGGAGCATATGGGAATCCCCTATATTTTTTATGTGACATTTATATAATCTAAATATCTTTTAAAAAATTAAATTAAATTAAATTTTTAAAAAAAGGTCCTTGGAATCAATTTTGACAATCACATAGTGAGTGAAAGGATGTGTTGTATTTGGGGTAGAAAGGTGAGTTTTCTCCCATTTCTAAGTTAGGATTCGCAAATTTGAGGAGCAAAAAGATGGAAAATTATTTATACAAGTCTAAATTAAGAGCCTTTTGCATGACAGTTTTCATGTTATATTTGCAATGTATTTTTTTTCTGGTGTGTGAAGATTTTGGTCTTGATCTTTTCAGAACAGTAATTTAAAATTGAACTGTTCAAATAATACACATTAAAATAAGACACAAGGTGTCACTCCCCAGGTCACAGAGAGCCAGAGCTCCATGGAGTTAGGCAGGGGAGCTGAGCCTTTACAGAGATGTTCTCAGCTGATTAAACTCATTCAGGGTCAGGCCACTGGAACAAAAACAGAATTATAATCCTATTTTCTTTTTTTTTTTTTCATTTTTGAGAAAGCACGCAATTGTAGAAAAGTAGAAACATGTCTACTTTTACAGTGAAGGAAATAGGAAATAGGAAAAAGGCAAATTATATGTATACATCTAAAAATAATATGGTATGATATATGATGATGTATACATGTATATATTATATATTATGCATACATATTTTATATAAATGTGTTTGTATACGTAAGAGATGGAATTTATTAGATGAGTTATTGCCTGTTCATAAAAGAAAGTCAAAGGCTAAATATTTCACACCTATAATAAATAGTAAACAATATCAATATTTGTTTTTTTAAAAATATGGCTTTGTTTTTCTTTCTTAAACTAACTTGCAGCACTGAAACTATGGTAATTCAATTAAAATAGTTTCACAATTATTACCATGGTAGGTAAAAGTATTGGGAAGAATTAAATCGACCCAAGAGTTGACATGTCAATTCATATCTCTCCTTGATGTGGCAGGTATGAAAAATAATTCTTTTTGAAAATTTTCTGAGAAGTAACACATTTTGTTTGTAAAAATTCAACTTTTTTTTTCTGAAATTCACTATGCTTTTTAAAAAATAGATAAAGATTGTTTTATCTTTGTTTATTATGCATGAAATTTCTGTTTCCATTTCATAGGTATTTCGAATTTTGAGATCTGAACGTATCTCCTCCAGGTTTAGCACTTTACATGGCTTTTGGAAGAGTCTAACATATTGACTTCTTGTAAATTGTACAAACTACTCTAAGAACTGTGGTCCCCCATTACCAATACCGTGTTATTTTACTGTCATTTAAAATCTCCTTATCTTGTAAGCACTGACAGAGACTCTAACTAACTGTAACTTCAGGAAAATATTGTTTGCTTTTCAAAGCCATTCGTCATCAGGGATATGTTTTTGTTAGTGTTTTCTTTTGTAAATCATTACATTACTGTTAGGTAACTCTAGATGCTGGCATGATAATAGGCCACATAAATGATTTTGTCCTATATTTGTGTTGTATATACTTTATTGTAATGGCACTCGCGGGTCAAAAGCAGCCAATATTAGTCCAATTAATTCCTGTCTAGACACTCATAAACTGTCCCTTAATTTGCAGAGAGAGCACGAAGTCATATGAAGCACAGTCTTCCCCTGCTGTAAGAACTGCACCTGGCTTTTTTGAGTGAGAGCAAGTCCTTCAAAGCAGGAAACGTAAGTGCCACAGGGTGAGGATCTCGTTTTCAAAACTCAGCCCAGGTAGCCGGCTCAGGCCTGCCAGTTGGCATGCTGCTTCTCAAAGGGAAAACACAAAGCATAATCCCCCGACACCGTTTCAGACAAACATTCATTTTATTTACTCATATTCATCTCCCTAGACCAAAAAAAAAGGAGAAAATAGCTTGCTTAATCCCAATACTAACACAATATTGATTCACATTCATGTTCGGTATTTATTGACGTGCATTGCATACAATGGGAGCTATCGTTTAGGCTTCTGTGGAGGAGGGAAGGCGCAATCACATTAGAGAAAGAGATGAAGCACACAGTTTATACAGCCCTAATTTTATGTAATGTAAACCTTTCAAACACTGCACATGGGAGCGAAAATGCACGTCCTAATGAAAAACTGAATGCATACCAAATGGATTTATCTTAAAGCTAATTATGGCTGTGGAATATCTGTCCTCAAAAGTCCACCATTATTTCCTAAACTTGTATAATGAAATTAACTTCTTTGGCTTTGCAGCAGCTTTCTGGATATCTCATTAACCAACTGTAAATGTATTTGTGCCGGAGAGCACAGCACAAGGTTTTGTTTTGTGACATCTAGTGTTCAGTGTTTTGAAATTATGCAGGTGGTGTGTAATGCTCTAGGCTAACTATATACAGAGCTGGTGTATATATTGAGCACCAGACAGTATATATGTATGACTAGCATATGGCTTATGCAAGAAGAAAGCAGATATGAAAAACACCGCTCTCTTTTTTTTCCCTTTTGGCCCCTTGGAGATTTTTATTACCTAGTGGCAGCTGTATTTAATAAAATATTAGTAGCCACTTGAGGTTTAAAGGTGTAACACAATTCTGTTTTAATATAACAATTCCATAAATTCAAATATGAAACCTTCATGGAAGCATATATAGCTATAATTAAAGAAAACATGGCTTTTGCTTTTGAAAAAACACATTTAGGGCACATTGCACCCACAGTCCATTGATAGAGTGGATTTTGAGTGATCACTCAAATTTTTCAAAGTGGGAAGTGATTCTAGAGGCCCCTGTAACAGAGACTGGTGGCTTAATTTCTGATTTTTTTTTTCTTTAATTGTTATACCAACAACACAGTGATCTGCCCATTGCCTGCAAACAAGCTTCCTTACCTTTTCTATTCTAGCTTCATGCCTCTTAAAGTCCTTCTTTCCAGACATATCCCATGTGTGGACACTGTCATGCTCCATATATATGTTATACTTTATTGTTACTAAAGAAACAAGATACCTACTCAACCACCATGCCATGTTCCGGCACAGACAGGGCCCCAGAGAGGCAGAGACAGAGGTTGACTTAGAAGCTTTTGATAGGAAAGTGTTTGGGTGACCTACATTCTGGATGCATTTATCTAGAGGAAATGGAGAGAGAAACAGTCTTGGTCAGGAGGAAAATTGTATCTTTAAAGATAGCCAGCAAAGAATCTAGAGGAAACGGTTTATGAAAAGGCTCAGAGCTTTAAGAGAACCTAGTTTATTCACAGGATGAAGTCCTTGAGTATAGCCAGAGCACAAATAGAGATTACAATATCCCTCTGCCCTCACCCCCCAAAGGCTGCATGGCCCTTAGAGAACTTTTGGTCACCTAGCACGGTGTTTCTCAAATTATTTTAATTGCCTTGGACGATGCACACTCTCTCTAGTTGACCACAGTCTCCATTGCTCCCTATCAACTATACCTGCAGGCGCACCCACCAGACATCCTAGGTCATGGCCCATGGGAAAGCATGTGGGGAAGGGAGGGCTGAGGGGAGCAGAAGAGGGAGAGCCAAGCAAAAGGGCTAACCTCATGGGACGCCAAGATCTCAGTTCTGAGTCTAAGCATTGTCCAACGTTTATGCTAAAGAATGCGTTGTAGAGAATGGTACGGAAGAGGAGATAGGGAGGCTCAAAGGTCTCTTAAATAGCCTCGGAGAGAGATGATGAAGAGATAGACCAAGGGCAGGGGATACGGAGAAGCGTCAGATTCCTGGTCATGTTAGTGACATACAACAAATAAAAGTTAACACTGTGCTGAGAGTTAAACCTGGAGGTCAGGGGAAGTTTCATATAGCTTCGTATATTCTAGCTTAAGTACCAAATTGAATGAGGAACAGAGATGGCTTCTGGAAACTGCTGGTGCATTTTAGGTGAGATGTCAGGTAACGATAACCAACTTAGCAACACCGTGTGGGTTTTTGGAGAGCAGGCTCGGGTGGGATAGAGACTTGAGTGAACTGGAAGAGAGCAGACTGTCAGCTTTAGAGTGACTAGGCTTACTCACAAGAAGAACATTTAGTAACAGTGTGCCAGGCCCAGGAATGGCACCCTGGAGGGCATGAACATTCAAAGATTGAGTACTAAAGGAGGAAAAGAAAAAGAAACTAAACAGCAATGATCAAAAGAGGAAAGAATGAAGAGACACAGGCTTAGATCAAGTTAAAATACACTGTTTAATGCTACATCCATCATGATACCAGAAAGAGGGGTTTCCATAGGAAAGGACACTCTACTAAAATCAACAGATGATTTCCCCCCTTTTTTTTTTGCTACGTGAAAATTTCCTTTATAACCTGACTCAGTTTTTGGCCTCGTGAACAAAGCCCATTTAAGATATATGGAGAATAATTCTTTTCCAAACAAGCTAACCCCCAAAGCAGCTTGGTTGGACAGCCTCCTGGTTTTGAGATGCCTTTCATTCCTGTTGTGTGTTGACTTGATTATGATGTTCTGAGTGACCCTGTAGCTGATTTATTTTACCGTGAATGCTGTGATAAGGTTGGAGATCAGGAAACGGGACTTGAGAAGTTCAGAATTTCAATCAAGATGAACTTTAAACTGTTGAATTTGAAACAAATTTGAATCTCTTATCCCAGGAAAGAAGAGTTACAATCAGGTCAGACTGTGTTTGAGGCAAACTTCTCCAAACAAGGCTCAGAACAGATGTTACCATTGCTATGGTAACTTCTGACTTTCGTGTGTGGTGTGTTTGTGTGTGTGTGTATGTGCATTTATGTGTGCATGCATGTTTTCCATCTTGGTCTGCAGTTCCAAAATGAGGTGTTGATAAAAATTCAGTGTATTCTTCAAGTGGCTAGAAGGAAATGCATATCAAATCTAACTTTGTGGTCAGTGATTTTTTACATATGTATTAAGATATGATGGAATTATTTAATTACTTTTGCTAGCAAATTTGCAAACAAGAATGCTCCTACATATTGCATATCTGCAAATAGGGTTATTTACATCCAATCGAAGGAGTGCTGACTGGTGTCATTGGAAGCTGAAGCTGTATCAGCATTTAAATTCCCCCTTTTCTGGGCAAAAACCCAACTGAATGATTCAATTAAACTCTTTATGTTATGTATTATCCAGAAGTTCACAACATAAAGTGATTCTCCAAGTCTGAACCCCTGCCTTTATGATTGCAATTTGGTAGCAAGACAATTTCAAAGGACTATTTTACTTGAACTGCAATGAAAACGTCAGGCCATAACACACTTTTTGATGCGAGTTTTATGAACGGCACTCCAAAATCAACCATTATTTCAAGCACATGCAATAAATAACCTTCATTATTCATCAGAGTGTAAATATGCATTTGTGTTTGCAAATATGGTCGTTTTCTGAGCAAAGCAGCCTGCAATCAACAGCTCCTTCAGCCATTTAAGGAGGTAACAAATGGACGTCAGTGTCTTTAATTGGGCAAGACCAACTTTCGAGTTGCTGAGAGAAAAATAGCTCATTCTGCAGCACAGACTTTGCTCATTGCCATGTGCACCATGCCTTGAAAGGGGTATATTGTAGACACTCAACTAATACGTATAGAATGAATGAGTTTTCAGTCACATCCCCTACTGCCCTATGGAAATGTAAGTTTTCCAATGATTTTATAGGAAATTATTTTGTTTCCTTTGAAATTGCTAAAGTCAAAGAACCCTTCTAACAGAATTAATCTTCTAGGTACATTTAGCATATTTTATGCCTGGGCCTGGAATGCTAGAGAAGTTCTTCCTCTGAAGATCTGTTGCCAGCTGCCTAACATTCATTGTTCTTAGGCTTTCTCTTATGACAGAAGAACCCAAAAATATTTGGTTATTTCAAAAATATATAAGGAAAAAAGTAATATATAAATGACACTTAACTGATAAGTCCAAGATGTCTAATAAAACCATTTTATGCTATTTGCTTTTGAGGTTTAGGAGAGAAGCGTGTCTGCGCATTATTTCCATATTCCGGAGAACATGGCATTCTAATCTCATTCTACTCCAAACCCCTTAGACGGTTGTTTTTGCCAATTTAACACACCTACCTGCTGCCGAAGGGTTGATAGAGACATTTTCATCTTCTGTGTGTGAATCTGTAATTTCGCCTTCCTCTCTAGACTTGTATGGTTCATTTGTCCGTTTACCATTCAAATTTACTAAGTGCCTACTATGTGCCAGGCACAGTGCTTTGTACCAAGTACATGGGATACAAAGTTGAATAAATCTAAAGTGAATTTACATCTCAATGCCAGGGGCTGATACTCACACTCTTCCATATTCACTGTACCAAGTATAATAACCCAAGAAGTGATGGTATAGTGAATGGATACTTACAATAGGTTTTGAAGGCAGGCACTTAAAAGAGAAATTTGGAGGAGGACATGCTGGGCAGAAAAAAAAAGCACATGCTTCTTCACAGAATGGTGTGCTACATTCAGGGAACCAAATAAGTAGTTAGGTATAGCCTTGGTCAGACTAGAGGTGAAGCTGGAAAGACGGTCAGATCGTGAAAGCTCATAAATGTTTTGCTGAGCAGTTTGAGCTTTATCACATATAAATGAGTCACTGCATATTCTTAAGCAAGCAAGTGACAAGGTCAATTTTTTAAGGATGATTTGAAAGAGCCGAAGGCAAGACAGATGACAAGAAGGCTAGTGAGAAGGCTGTTAAAATATTTTGAGGGAATGAGAGCCTAGACTGCACTGAGCTGATGGAAAGGAGCCTACAGATTTCCTTTGGGCTCTATAGGACAGGTCTTTCTTGCATGACAAGGCATCAGCTCTTGCCATTTCCCAGTGTGACAGTTCCCAATGTCTCCTCTGCCAAAGTACTTGATAGCCCTACTGCATCGCACTCATTTTAGTAAAAGTACTAAAGGTCCCTTAAACAAAGCAATCCAAAACAAAAACAGCAATGATATTTAATATCACCTTACATCGGCCTGGGTGCAACAGTTCCCAAAAATGTGTTATGGGGAACATTAGGGGACTATCAGTTGTTAATAGTTATTATGGGGGGGGCGGGGGGGATGACAGAAGATTACTTGGTGAAACTCTTGGTCAAACACAGTTAAACAAGTTTATTTTTTGCAAGGCTCTTCAGACCTCTAATTCCTAATATGCATCATGAATATATAAAAGAGAGTCATAGCACATGTTGTTTCTCAAGCATATGGGGCCACAGGAAATTTTTCACGGGGCTTCTCCCGTAACTAGGGTTTTAAGGGACTCTTTGGAAAACTTGGCTGTAAAGAGTGCTTTATCATTAACAAATTACTTTCATACACATTGCCTCACTGGATGCCCTCATAGTGTGGGTAAAATCTGACTGGGGACATTTTGTCAGAAAACAGCAGTGGATCCAAGGAGCTGATACCTCATTCACTCTAGCAAAGTTCCTCAAAGGAAGAACTGGGACTCAAAATCAGAGCAGATCCTCTGATGCCAGGTCCAGGGATCTTCCTGCTGCCAGATGGCCATCACCAGCATGGCTAAAAGGAGTGACCTGAGGGGAAGCACAGGTGCCACTAATGAATGGGGCTCAGAGTAGTGGATTTAAGGAGCAGGAGGAAAGATGGTACTTGCTTAAAATCTAGGACACCTGTTTTCAGACCAGGGGCACAATGGGTGCACAGGTATCTCAGAGGGAAGACAATTGGAGAATGGAAATGTGCACAGGACATATTATACCTACTACTTTCAATTACCTGGCATCACTGCCATGTAAGGTAGAGTTAGTGAATCAAGGATACTTATTTTCTTGTTCATTTACTTATTTATTCATTAACACTCATGAGTGCATAGGAATTCAATCATAGTCCTCTCCTCCACCCTTCATCTTACATGTAGCTATGTCCCATAGCTGATATTAGCTATTGCAAAGGACTTCTCCAAGTTGAGTTCTCTATCTGGTGATAGAACATTCACAGGAAGAGCGGGTACCTTATTTTAAAGTGAATCCATATAACTTGGATGAGGAAGATTAACCCATAATTGCACAAAGTTGCAGGAAGAGTTGGTATAAGACAGACTGTGCCCACAAACTTTCACAGAATACCATTGACCAGGTAGTCATCCAACTTTATTGAACACCTACTTTTTGCCAGATGTATGTTAAGCATGAGGGTAGAGTGGTGTACAGAAGAGGGCCTTGGCCCTCATAGGAAACTCAAGTCACCTCCAGGAGAGGCAAATGTGGAATAAATCATTTTAAGTGACTGATTAAATAATTTAAAGTGAAAATAGGCTGCAAATAGGCTGCAAAACAGGAGGCATAGGAAGGTTATAGCAGTATTTCTCAAATATCCTCCATAGAAGGTGGCCCAATATATTGAGGCATCTCCTAGATTATGCAAGATCAGCTGACTTCTTAACTGAAGATTAGTGTGTTAATATACATGATGAATCTCAAACTTGAGCTCTAGCATAGAGAAGCTCCCCAACTTTATGGGAAACATTTTCTGCAGAAAAATTAGCAATAGTCCTTTCAAGGAATACAATTTAGAAAACATTGGCATAGGTGACCAAGGTTTTTGCTAAAGTTAATTATTAAAAATTAATTATCTTAAAAATTAATTATTGTTTTTAACAACCACCAAGATGAGCAGAGTAAGGCTCTCCTAGAGTCAGCTCATGCTACAGGGCATTTAGAATTCACCCAGAGCTATCTAATGCACATGTCTGGGGGCTCCAGGAGACCAGAAGAGCATCTTACAACATCCTTGAAAGAACGGAAGGAGGAGACTGCTGATCAGCAGAGAGGATTCCTAAGTATAGTGCTCCATACCCTGGAGGCCAGTGCCCATCCTCCACTGGAGGCACAAGCTGCTACAGGAACTATTCTGTGGGTGAAATTGGAAGCTCCTCTTCCCAGAAATGGGGAGGAAGAGATGATTGGGCACCAACTTCAGCTACTGATTAGTAAATTCAGCAGGCTAAAGTATAAAATCCTAAAAACAGCTTAAGTTTAAACATGTCCAAGTCAGAAAGATCTGGTAGCTGCCATTTTAACTCTGCCCCTGGCATGAGGGGAAAGAGACAGAATGAAAATCAGTGCTGGTAGGGACTGGCTTCTTTCCATCCAGATCAGATTGCAGCTCTAGCCTAAGCTCCACCAAACCTCTGGCAGGGAGGAAGCTGGGAGAACATGCGCCTACCTCTCTGGCAAAATACAAACCATGCCACAAAAACTGGTGATCATCCCACTCTGGTGGTGCAAGCTGCTTCAGGAGCTATTCTGTGATTGGAATTGGAAGCTCTATTTCCCAAACAGGGAAGGAAGAGATGGTTGGCTACTGTTTTCCACTACTAATTAGTAAATTTGGCAGACTAAAGTATAACCCTAAGAACAGCTAAAGTTTGAACCTGTTCAAGTCAGAAAGAGACTGATAACTGCCATTTTGACTACCTGTGGCAGGAAGGGAAGCAGGGCTGACTGAAAATCATAGTGGTAATGGGGACTGGCTTCTTTCTTTTTTTTTTTTTTTTTATTGACTTTGTAATAATATTACATTAAAAATATATATGTGAGGTCCCATTCAACCCCACCCCCCCACCCTCCCTCTCCCCCCCCCCAACAACACTCGTTCCCATCATCATGACACATCCATTGGATTTGGTAGGTACATCTTTGGGCACCTCTGCACCTCATAGACAATGGTTCACATCATGGCCCATACTCTCCTCCATTCCATCCAGTGGGCCCTGTGAGGATTTACAATGTCTGGTGATTACCTCTGAAGCACCATCCAGGGCAGCTCCATGTCCCAAAGACGCCTCCATCTCTCATCTCTTCCTGCCTTTCCCCATACCCATCGTCCACCATGTCCACTTTTCCCAATCCAATGCCACCTCTTCTATGTGGACATTGGATTGGTTGTGGGACTGGCTTCTTTCACCCAGATCGGCCTGCAGCCCTAGCCTAAGCTTCAGCTCCACCTCTAGGAAGGAGGAAGCTGGCAGGTCAAGTACCAGCCTCTCTGGGTAACTGTAGGTACATTTGGTTAGCACAGACTGAATAGTCAGAAGTCTACCAGGGCAACTGTAGTCATTTTGGACCTGCACAGCATAGATTACTGCCCACACCTACAACTCCATCCTCGCACAAGGCAAGGGAAAAAGGGCCCTTCAGGGTCATCAGTTTCTCTGGGCAACTACACTGTGGTCCTGCATGACTTGATTACACACAGCTGTGGCTCTGTTCCTCCTGGCAAAGGAGAAAGTTGGAAGAAGCTTCATTGGTCCCTGGGGCAATGCAGGCAGCTTGAGCCTCCAAAGCTTACATCAACAACTACATCGTTGGCTCCTACTACACAAATAGCAAAGGAGAGAGAGCAAGAAAGCCCTAAACTAAAGAGAAAAACGGTACCCAGAATAAGTACATCCAGTAAGCCAGATGCCAAGACATTTATTTATAAAATCTTCATTTTTAGACACTTTTCCAAGGTAAGACTTCCAGAAAGATATGGTCCAGTTAAAGGAACAAGATAAGTCTCCAGATTACATTAAGGAATTGAGACAACTAATCATAGCTGTTTAAACAAATCTCCTTAACAAATTCAATGAGATGGCTAAAGAGATTAAGGATATTAAGAAGATATTAGATGAGCACAAAGAAGAATTTGAAGCATACATAGAAAAATAGCAGATCTTACACGAATAAAAAGTGCAATAAATGCAATAAAAATATGCTGGAGGCATATAACAGAAGATTTGAGGAAGCAGAAGAAAGGATTGGTGAACTTGAAGAAATAGCCTCTGAAAGTGAACATACAAAAGAACAGATGGAGAAAAGAATGGAAAAAATTGAACAATATCTCAGGGAACTAAATGACAGCAAGAGATGTACAAACATACGTGTCATGGGTGTCCCAGAAGGAGAAGAGAAGGGAAAAGGGGAGGAAGGAATATATGAAGAAATAATGGTAGGAAATTTCCCAACCTTATTGAAGGACATGGATATCCATGTCCAAGAAGTACAACATACTTCCATCCAAAAAAATCCAAATTGAATACTCTGAGACACATACGAATCAGAATGTCAAATGCCAAAGACAAAGAGAAAATTCTGAGAACAGCAAGAGAAAAGTAATGCATAACATATAAGGGATACCCAATAAGATTAAGCCAATTTCTCATCAGAAACCATGGAGACAAGAAGACAGTGGTATGATATATTTAAGATATTGCAAGAGAAAAACTTCCAACCAAGAATCTTATATCCAGTAAGGTTATCTTTCAAAAATGAAGGTGAGTTTAGAATACTCACAGATAAACAGAAACTGAGAAAGTTTGTAAACAAGAGACCTGCTGTGCAGGAAACACTACAGGGTGTGCTACAGCCTGAAAAGAAAAATCAGGAGAAAGAGGCTTGGAAGAGAGTATAAAAATGAAGATTATGTAAGTAAAAGTAATTAAAAAGTGTTAAAAAAAAGTGGTGAAAATAAAATATGACAAATAAAACCCAAATATTTAGGTATAAACTTAACCAATGATGTAAAGCACTTGTATTCAAAAGCTACAACTCATTATTAAAAGAAATCAAAAAAGACCTAAATAATTGGAAGAACATTCCATGCTCATGAATTGAAAGATGAAATATCATTAAGATGTCAGTTCTACTCAAACTGATATACAGGTGCAGTGCAATCCTGATAAAAAATTCCGCCAACATTTAAAAAATAAATGGAAAGCATGATTATCAAGTTTATTTGGAATGGTAAGAGGTCCTGAATTGCCAGAAACATCTTTAAAAAGATATGCAAAGTTGGAGGACTCTCACTTTTGGACTCTAAATAAATTACCTAGTTATAGTGGTAAAATCAGCATGGTACTGCCATAAAGACATGGTTCAGAAACAGACCCTCACATCTATGGTCAAGTGATTTCTAAAAAGCCTGTCAAACCCACCCAGCTTGGGCAGAACAGTCCATTTAACAAGTAGTGCTGAGAGAACTGGATATTCATAGCCAAAAGAAGGAAAGAGGACCCCTATCTCACATCTTATACAAAAATCCACTCAAAATGGAACAAAAACCTAAATATAAAAGCAAGAACCATAAAATTTCTAGAAGAAAATGTAGGAAAATAGCTTCAAGACCTGGTGGTAGGTGATAGATTCCTAAAGGAGATAAGAGGAGGACTGAGATGGAGTATTGATGCTTAATGTATGTAGAAGTTTTAATTAGCTTTACTGTAAAAGTGTGGAAATGTGTTGAGTTGATAGTAATACATTATAGTGCATAACAGCTGGTGTATAAATGGCAGTGTGGCTGAAAAACATAGTCTAGTGAGGTAAACGCCAACTGACAGAAAGCTAGAGCATAATCTAGGTACTGAATAAGAGTAAACCCAGAGGTGGGTGAGAATTGTGGTTGATAGTACAGATCAAGAGTGTCGTTTGTCAGCTAAAGCAGATATACATCACTATTGCAGAGTGGTAGGAATGTAGAGAAGCGTGGAAAAAATACAACTGGAGTAACCTATGGACTGTGGTTAACAGCAATACTCTAATATCATGCATCTATGCCAAAGATGTACTATGTTAATAGTGGGTGAGTTTGGAAAAAATATCCTAAATGTACACTACAGGCCTGGTAATAATCTGCTGATATTATCTCATAATCAGTAACAAATGTGCCACCACGTTGTGGTGTGTTGATAGAGGACTGTTGTATGGGAATCCTGCAGATGTGCATGAATATTTTGTAAGTTTACAATTTCTGTATTATTATTCTGTTGTATTATTTTAAAAATAATAATAGGGTAGGTTGGGGGACAAATATACCAAATAAAAGATACTTCGATTAGTGATAACATTTTGAGGATGCTCTTAAATCATCAGTTAAAAATGTTTCACAACAATGCAAACTATTGGTGGTAGGGTGAGGTATGAGAGCCCTGTATGATGTTATGTATGTTTGTTTTATAGGTTCACAACTATCACTATACACTTAGTTTATGTATGTTTATGTGTGGGTGACATACTTCAATAAATGGAAAAAAAAGAAATTTAATTATTATTTTTAAAGCATGTTTTAGAGGAAAAAAACTAATCTGGCAATAAGGTATAGGAAGGATTGAATGAGTGGTTATGGGAAACTGCAGGTTGTGGCAGCAAATCTATGAAGAATTCATAAGAACCACCACTGAGAAGGCAAGAAAAAAAATCAAGCATTGGGTGTTGATTAAATATAATGTATATAAGAAATAAAAAATGCAACAGGTAGCCATGAATCTAGGGAAACACCAAAGTTTATTTAAGAATAAGTTTTGTAAATAAATATAATAATCAATTAACATGGAAGGTCAAACAAGTACCATTTATCAAGGGAATCACTGGGGAAGACGTATGTCCAGGGAAGCAGGTGTGGCTCAACTGATAGAGCATCTGCCATGTAGGAGTTTCAGGATTGAAACCCAGGGCCTCCTGGCCTGTGTGATGAGCTGGCCCACACTCAGTGCTGCTGTGTGCAAGCAGTGTCATGCCACACAGGGGTGTCCCCCACGTAGGGGAGCCCCATGTGCAAGAAATGCACCCCACAAGACGAGCCGCCCCATGCAAAAAAAGTGCAGTCCACCCAGGAGTGGCACTGCACACACGGACAGCTGATACAGCAAGATTACACAACAAAAAAGAGACCCAGATTCCAAGTGTCACCAAAAATGCAAACAGACACAGAAAAACACACAGTGAATGGATATAAGAGAGCAGATATTTGGGGGGGAGGGCGGTGCGGGGGGACAGGAAGCAGAGAGAAATAAACAAAATAAATCTTTAAAAAAAGGAGTATGTACAGAAGGAATCTGAAGAAACTGGGCTGATACAATTCTGAGAGATCTTTTTTTCTTTTTTAAAGAAAGCAGGTGAGAATGACAGAGAGCTCTGTTGTGTTTGTTGGGGACCCATGGGTGTTCCTTAGGCACCATAGTGTGGCTTCTAGGCTTACTGACTTTTTACTCCTTAAGCCTATCTTCCCATTTCTAATATTTGTATCTTTTATTACAGTGCATTACTTGGAGTGTGAAGTTTTCTTTTTCTTTTTTTCCTCCTGAGATTCTTCAAGGTTTAAAGTCCCCACTTAAAAGATCCTTCTTATGTCTCTCTGTCAGGGAAACTGTGCTAACGCCTTGAGTCCTTTCTCAAGTTTCACTTCCTCAGTGAAGCTTTCTAACAAAGCTCTTGCCAACCCCAATATCCTCCCACACTGACTATCAAATAGCACCTACTTTTCAGAACAACTTTCTGTACATTAAGGGAGTCATCTATATTCAACTGATAGTTTCATTTTGTATGACTTCATATTCTTATTTCATTATTTCAAGGGCTTTGATAACTACCCTCAAGGAGCTTGTGTGCCTGTAAATAATACTTTACTAGATACTCAGTAGGCCTATGAGCTACTGCAAATTAATGAATATTTATTGAGTAATTTCTTGATGTTATGCTCATTTTAGATGCTGGGGTAGAGGGTTAGAGTACAACAAAACGAAACAATAATAAAGTATAGATTTTACCCTCAAGGGTCTTAAATTCTTGTAGAAGTTACAAGAAAAGACTTTGAGTAAATGAAACACAAGCCAATACCCATGAATTGTTGCCTAAGATGTTTTTAGATGAAGTTTTATAAAGGTCTAGAAAAGGAAAAGTCATATCCAGTTGGGAAGATTGTAGTGGCACTCACCTCTTAGAATGCTGTCTGTGAGACCAAATGATCTCTAGCCTGCTCTTTGACAAAACACTTAAAACAAAAATATGAAGCATGGCTCTAGGTCTTCTTACTAAGATTGAATCTAAAGGTTTTATATCGGAAATCTCTTTTGAGAATGATTAGTAACATTGTCAATTTCCTGTTAAATCATACTTAGATTTTATTTTTGTTTACTCTATCTTGCCAGTCATTTTATTCTGTGACTTTACTACTGTTCATGCCTCAGTTAACAGGCATTTATCTTTAAGTATCTTCTCATGAGAGTAAAGTTTTCTGAGTTTTTCCCACGTCTAGAAAATGTCTTTGTTTTGTCTTCCCAAAGGAATGACAACTTGACTATTTATAGGATTCTTGTGAAAGAACTTTTTCTTGTCAAACTCTGTAAATTATGTCATTGTCTTTTGGCATCCAGAGCTACAGAGGAGAAGTATGATGCCAAATTGATTTTTGTGATTACTTAAAAATAAATAATAACTTCCTGGATATTTGTAGGCTTCTTTCTTTATTCTTGTATGCTAATATTTTAATTAAATTATGTAGTTATTTATCTCTTTCATTGATTTTTCTTTATACCTAGTATCCCCTTTGAATGTAAATATTCAGATTTTTCTTCAATCCTTCACATTTCAGTTTTTCTCTAATAGCTAGCTTGTTTCTTTGATTCCACATTCCAATTTCTTTTTTTTTATATAATAATTATTAGGAAACTGGCTCTTTGATGGTCTCTTCCATAATTTCATCTCTTCATATTTTCCCTTTGCATTTTGAGTGAGAATTATACCACAGGATCAGTTTCCTTGCAGAATAATGTTGCACTATAATTTATAGAGTAAAAATTTTAGCTCAAGTATTGTATTTTTTGTTTCCATAGAATCTTTCTATATTGGCTCATTTTTTCAGCCAACTTTCCTTGGCAGTTTATTTTCTTTTTACCACACTCCCCCATTTCATAATTCTGCATTTTCCTGTGTTATTTCATAAGCATAATGTAGATACTACATAAAATTACTTATTTTTCTTATAACAACATTTTTTCAAAATATGGTTTTAATCTTCCCCATGAGTTGTTTTCCTTTTTCATATGTTGCTGAATCTTTCAACGGTTGTGTTATTGTTTATTCTTTTTATACTTTCCTTTCAGTAATCTAAAATGAGAAATCCACAGCAGTCACATACTTTCCATAAACTTGATAAGTGAGCTCTTCTTTAATCTTTATGACATCCAACCATTTGCTAGAATTCTAGAATTCTCCTATCAGATTGGAGACTGGTCAGCAAGTTGATGTTACTTTGCATTACTGGTTCCCTGATCCACAAGTCTGGGAAAAATGTACTGGCAACCATAGCTCTGGGAAGTTCTAGGTAAAAAGACATCAGGAAGTGAAAACCTATCCTACAGAATGGGAGAAAATATTTGAAAACCATAAATCTAATAAGGGCTTAATATCCAGAATATTTAAAGAACTCCTCTAACTCAATAACAAACAACCTAATTAAAAACTGTGCCAAGGAATTGAACAGGTATTTCTCCACAGAAGATGTTCAAATGACCGATAATTATATGAAAGAATGTTCAACATCATTAGCCATTAAAGAACTACATATTAAAACTACACTGAGAAACCATTTTGCACCCACCAGGATCACAGTAATTAAAAACTAAATCTGAAAAATAGTAAATGTTGTCGAGGATATTCATTTATTTTTGGTAGGAATGCAAAGTGGTGCAGCTGCTATGGAAAACAGTTTGGTGGTTTCTCAGATAGTTAAATGTAGAATTACCATGTGACCTGGAAATTTCACTCATAGGTATATGTATTAGGGTTCTCTAGAGAAACATCACTGACAGGAGACATCTGAAATCATTATGAGATTTTTCTAAGATTTGTCTCACTTGCTGTGGGGATAGGGAAGTCCAAATTCCAAAGGATAGGCTGCAAGTTGGGAACTGTGAGGAAGGTTTTTGATGAATTCTCCAGCAGAAGTTGGTTGATTGAAGTAGAGATGGAAATTCTCTCTTCTAACTGCTGAAGTCACTTCTTTTACAGCCTTCAACTGTTTGGAAGAGACTTAACTCTTTTTGGAGGCAAATCTCCTCAGTTAATTGTAGATGTACTCAGCCATAGATACAATCAACCCACCAATGATTTAAGTCCACAAAATATCCTCATAGGCCAGTGCTTACTTGACCAACTAACTGGGAACCAAAACCTGACCAAGTTGACACATAAACTTAACCACCACAGTATATATCCAAAAGAACTGAAAGCAGGGACTTGAGCAGATATTTGTACATAAATTTGCATCACAGCATTATTCGCAGTAGCCAAAAGATGGAAGCAACCCAGTGTCCATCAACAGATGAATGGATAAACAAAATGCAGTATACCCATACAGTGCTATTATTCAGTCATAAGAAGAAATGAAGTGCTTGTACATTCTACAATATAGATGAACCTTGAAGACATTATGTTGACTGAAATAAGCCACACACAAAAGATTGATATTATATGATTTCAAATATCATAAGATTTCATTTATATGAAATTCTTACAATGAGCAAATTTGTGGAGACAGAAAGCAGAATTGTGGTTACTACAGGTCAGGGGAGAAGGGAATGGGGTGTTATAACTAAATGAATGAATTTTGGGTTGGGATGAAAAAATGGTCTGGAAATAGATTGTGGTGAAAGTTACACAGTATTACCAATGAATTGTCCACTTAAAATGGTTAAAATGATTTTTTATGTTACACATTTTTACCACAATTAAGTAATTAAATACATCGGAGGTACAGAAGACCATATCTACCAAGTATCTTAAAAACTTACCTTGTACGTCAACTTCCTAATGAGAATATGACAGCTTTCTCCCCATTGCAGCTTCCTGTAGTACCTGCAAGGAAACATGTATCCCATCCCACTACAGGTTATAAACCTCACCAACTTCCTTAGGTAGCCATGGAATGACCTCTACAGTCTTATATGATGTGTGGCACTGAGAGAAATTCCTGGGTGGACATAATCTGCTGACAGTCCTCTTGGATTATCACCCACAAATTAGAAGGATAATGGGATTCTGTAAGGAGCTTCTCGACTTAACTCTTTATTATGCTCTGCTCTTCTCTCAGGTAGGAGAATTATGAGTTGACTTTGGCTTCTTTCAGTGTTTTCATACCTGTGTCCTAGGTAACAAGAATTCTTCAATATTTCTGTCACATCTATCTCCGTTTCCACGAGACAGGGGATGATGCAGACTTCTCCCTAGTTATAAAACTGATAATTTTACTAGTAATCCTGAAGTGGGGGAAATGTCAAGTGGACATTTTAACCAAAAATATACTATGGGTTTTAGATCCTTTTTTTGGGACCGAAGTTGATTCCTTATGTTTGTTCTAAAATGAACAAGTCTAGGGGGGCGGGGGCGGTGGGGTTGAATGGGACCTCATATTTTTCATAATGTAATTTAAAAAATAAATAAATAATTAATTAAAAAAATAAAATAAAATAAAATGAACAAGTCTGTTCTAGCCTCTCCCTGATAATTCTGTAAGTAATGGAAGAAGTTTTCACAAATATCTATCCTGACTCAGAGGTTGTCTTCTCTGGGTTATACATACTTATGCTTTCCTATGACACAGACTTGAGTTTCCTTACATGTAGTGTCTTGTTCCAGTATTTCTATATGCTCTGTAAGGTGTAGACCACATAAATAATCACAACACTCTGTTGTAACCTGACCAGTGCCTCTACTAGTATAATCAAAGGCAAGACTGTATTAACTACTAGATGTCATATCACTTTGTTGACACATATTTCTCTTTTTCCCAACTGAAGTGACTAATCTTTTCCAGAGAGGCTTTGATTAAGTCACAGTTTCCTCATCCAACGATTTCAGGCCTTGTACTTCTTCGGATGAAAGTGTAGGACCTTATATTTGTTCCATTTATATTACTGTATATATTGGCCCATCATTCATACCCATTCACTTTCTATCATTCACTGAGTACAGTATCCTTTCTGATTTTGTGTAAGAAAATTTGATAAGCATGTCTTCTATATTGTCTTCATGACCTTGGATAAAAATGTGGAACAAGACAAAGCCGAGCACAGAGCACTTATGACATGCATCTAGAAACATCTCTCCTAGGGGACATCAATTCATGCATTATCCCCCCATGGTTACAGATGTTCAACTAAATCCAAGACCCTCTCATAATCCCAAATTTCACTATTTGACCACAACTATACCAGCAAAGACTGTGCATACTGAAATGGACTTTTCAGAAGAATTCTTGATTTTCTTTGTTTGACTGTGTTTGTACATATGTGTATGTATGTGTTCATACATAAAAACTTCAGGAGCCACCAAATACCAAAAGGGGAAGATGCATTTCTTTTAACAAGAAGCATTCTGAAATAGTTTATTTTACAGGGGTGGAGTCCCAGAATGGTTTTTCTGTGATCAGTGTTGACAACGTTTCTGGGATTTGTTACAAACAGATTCAACTCAAAAGTTATCTGGAAAAATTAAGCTCTCAAAGAAATCTTGGCAGTCCACTACCTTTTCCTGGATTTCAGGGAGCGATTTTGATTTGTGATCTCTTAAGTCCGTAACAATTTGCTATTTCTAATTTATTGCTTCATTTGTGACTGCTGCTACGGCAAGGTAAATTTATTCTGATTTGCACAACCTAAGTCCTTCCTCTGACAGTGACTAATTATTACCTGAGTTAAAATAATGAAAGTGTCGGAAAGTGTCCGAATGCAATTTGTTAGGAAAACATGTGGCATGCCGTATTACCCCAGTCCAGAAAAGCCTAAGTGATCAGAAACCATGGAGAATTAAGATTTTTTTTTTCTCCTCAAACGTTATAAATCAGTGTAGAAAATTTTAGGAACTTCCTTTGCAAAGAACTGAATTTGGTGACACAGAAATGCTTGTGGACTGTTAAATATCTATATTTCAATAAAAGTAGCTATTTAAGGGAACCCATTATAATATATGGCATGGCATTATTGATTTTGTATCATGTCCCCCACAAAGACACATCCAAGTCCCAACTTCTGGTCCAGTGGATGAGAACCCATTTATAAGTAAGATCTTTTGAAGATGTTTTTAGTTAAGGTGAGGCCAAAGGATGGGCCTTAATCCAATATGGCAACAGTTCTTATTAGCAGAGGACATTTGGAGACAATCAAGAGGAGACAGTCAGCCATGTGACAGAGGCAGAGGTCGAGGTAAGGATTTCTGACAAGCCTCTATCTGAATGCTTCAGAGAGAGCATGATTTTGCCAATATCTCAGTTTTGGACTTCTAACCTCAAAAATGGTGAGGCAATAAATTCCGGTTGTTTAAGCCAACCAGTCCATGACACTTTGTTGTAACAACTCTGTCAAACTAATTCACAGGGTAAGAAGATTAGGGAAGTGAAGAAGAGAGCCAGTGTTTCTTGAATGCCCTTTGTATCCTTAGCTTCACTGTGCTAGGCAAATTGCATGCTTTGTCTCACTGAATTTTCACAACAATCCTGTGTGGGCTCTATTTCATTTTTTTCTTGTATTATCTCCCAAAACACAGAGACTCAGAGTTTATATAATTTTCCCAGCGACAATGCTAAGATGCACTGGAGCTACTATTCAAACATCAATTTCTCTGATAAAAGGCTAATGCTCTTTTGTCTACACTGAAGTTTCACTTAAAGGTGATTTTATTTAACACATACACAGCAACTTAACAATAGAAAATTATCAACCGAGCCACTATTCAAGAAGCTACATGTATGGAGCCACATGTGTATGTACCAAAACTGATTATGAAAAGGAGTAATAAGTGCAGACCTGGAACAAGAAATATAATTTGGTAGAGAAACAAATAGCTGGAGAGTTCCACATTTGTATCATGTCTGAAAGCAATGTCTGGCCCAAAGCTGGATACTTTCTGATGTCTAACTCCTCTGTAATTTAGTTATTCAGTCTCCAATTTTTTTTTCAAGACCTGTTCTCTTTATGGATTTATGACCTAAATATGTTAGGCATGTCAGAATGATTCTAGGTAAAATATGCATAATTTTTCTACATATGGTAATTATAGTAATGTAGAAAGTAAGTTTCCAAATGGGGCTTCATTTAAATTAATGGTATAATTTTTATATGCCCAGCCAATTTATTTTTAAAAAAAGCAATAACTAAACTTAGGCAATATAATAACAATATGCATATTGGACACTCTACTTTTTCATATTGAAAACCCTGGGAAGTTATTAAAATAGATATTTAAATATTTCACAATTTAAGATGCTTCAGCATATAAGGTCTATGAAGATACCTGTATTATTAAAGTATGCTTTAAATAATCCCATATTTTATCTTAAATATTATAAACAAATTGTTTTTTAAATTCCTGTAGGTAATGTTCTTAAGAAGGAAGAATCTGTTAATTTGATTATGCTGTTAATCACAACCAATTTTTAAAAAGTCATATCAGGGGTGTTCATGCATACAACCCTGAGCAATGTTCCAGACATGGCCAGATGAGAGCCTCACTAACACAGTATATTGACCACTATTGAGATACCACAATACTCAAAGTTTCCTAAGAGGTATCTTTCAGAAAAATGATTAATCAAAAATATTCCCCATCATAAAGCTATTTTTCAGTTTAAGCCTAGAGTACCTTGGTAAATTCATTCCTAAAATGCATTTGTTGATAGGGACATGTTAGGATATGGGCAAAGCAAGGAAAGTTTTAAAATGCAGGCAACACATTTTTTTAACATTATATTTTTGCATAGGTAATATATGCAGATGATATAAAATGCAAATTGTTCAACAGGCTACATGGGGGAACTTAAATCTCTTTCCTGCTCCAGTACTCGCCTCCCTGGAGGCAGCCGTTATGGCCTGTTTTTCCTACAACCCACCAAGCAATTACATGTAAGTGTAAGCACTTATTCAGGTATTTTTTTTATGCAAATGGTAGTGCCCTTTTCTTTCTTCACATAAGAAACTTTGGAAAGTCTCCATTTATAATACTGTCTCATTCTTTTTTCACGGTTGGACAGTATGTCACTGTGTGAATGTACCCTAATTTTTATCTGGTGGTCTCTTGTTCATTCTAAGATTGTTCCCAACATTTTGGGATCATGACATTTTTTTGCAGGCACACCATTGCATGAATAGTGGGAAAGTAAAGTAATTTTACCAAGTTTCTCAATGGGAATCATGGCCTTTTGGATGAAATATCACAAGTAGTGTTAACACTGTTACAGCACTGATGGATGAAGAATATGAAATAGAAAGTGAGGTATGATAGGGTCTGGTTGGTGGTCTAAACAAACACAAAAAGAATGGGTATATTTAACAAAACTTTCCAAGAGAGACAAATTTTAAGGATTGGCAACAAGAGTGTGGAAAAGGTCAGTTTAAAGATTATTTCAAGGTTTTTAGTCTGAGAGTCTGGGAAATCCAAATTTCTTCCATCCCACAATATTTACCAACATCATGTGCCTGGAATTCTACTTTAGATGGGAGTGGGAAGAGGAAGGCATTAAGTCTTCTGACATAAGTCTACATCGGCTTTTGGAACTTCTTTAAGAATCAGTATGGTAGGTACACAGGGTCTACAAAATATGTATGTCTGGGAGAATGAGAATGGCCTCCACTTACGACTGATGAAAGGTCTGTACCCAGTATCTGGAACATAGTAGGCTAGTGATAAATATTTATGGTGGGAGGTAATGAGCTCAGAATATTCTTCTCTTGCATAGACATCATAGAGTAATTTTCTTGGATTTCTGAAAATGGCCAACATCTATGCTTTGCCAGTGCTCACGCAGTTCATAGTATGTGGACCAACCAAAGGCGCTTGGACAGAATGAACGAAGGAATGAAGAAAGCTGACTAAGAATATTAGTCCAAGAAGTAAGAAAATGCCAAGTTGAAGATGACATCCCCCAAGACAAGAAGGGTTTATTCCCTGAAACCAAATTTGTGGGTTTATGTCTAGTCATGCAGGAGGCAGCTTGGGGATCAAGCAGAAAGAGGGTGGGCTTTCAGGACAAACCTACCTGCGTTCAAAATCACACATCTAAAAAATGTGCTTGATTTGGAGCACGTTCTTTAACTTTCTAAAGTTTATTTATTTATATAAATAAATGTTTGCTTGTAAATTACTTATAATAAAACTTACTCCCCAGGTTTGTGTATGAATTTAAAAAGACAACACAAAAACAACACATATACTGAATATTCGGTGCATATTCAATAAATTCTACTTCCCATCACCTTCTTCTCTTAGAGTTCCAAGTACTATTTCCAGGATAAAGCCATCATGTTGCACTTGGAAATTTGCAGAAGACTGAAAATCTAAGATTCTTGGTAGTTTACTGTATGTTAAAAGCACACACTAGGGAATCTGACTGTATGAACTCTAATTCCAGCCTTGCTACTTATTTACCCTATAACTGCTCTAACCACTCTATTACCATGTGCTTTCTTTTCTATTACTCCTGGTGACATGGAGACAACCAATTCATATAGTTGCATTTCCCAAAGTAACCACTCAGAAAATGATAGTTTGATGGGAGAATTTATTGGCCTGTGAAGGAGCTGCTCTTTTCCATTTGTTCGCCAAGTAAGTTGGGTTCCGATTCTGCGTTTAACTACCTGAAAACTGCAAAGAGCTCTTTAAATGAGTGGCCATTTAATTATTGTCTAAAGAGAATGCAAATTGTAGACTCGTAGACTGGCGGAATGTTAGCACAGGGAGGGACCTCCCAGAACTGGGGAAAATATTATCACACCCTTCCTTTTTAAATGGTATGGTAAATAGAAACTAACTGGACAGTTCTTTTTTACTTAATGTGTTTGAGCACACTGTAAAATATGCTTTAACACTATCGTATCTATTGAATATTTCCTCTGAGAACAGTTCTTGTTATTAGATTACATTATACAAGATGAGACCAGTCAATAAGGGGATTTTTTTTTTTCCAACCCAGCTTGCTAATGGAAATACCTGTTTTTAAATTACTCCAAGACCTTCATTGTAGGAGGCTGGGAAAAATATACCCATGAATCATAAAATTGACAAGCCCTGGGGCTGTGTGGGCCTGATATAAGAGATGCAAGGAACAAAGATAAAGGTGCACTACAGGTATGCAGGGACAGAGAGGATTAAAGATAAACAAAAGATGGAGTTATTGGAGGAGAGTCTCAGGCACAATTAGAAGGCAAAAGTCAAAGCAAAACCTTCATCCCCTCACAGGGAAAAACTAACAAAAAACAAACAAATAAAAGAAAATGTTGATCTAGAGAGAGATAAGTCTTTGTTTCAAATGTTAGGGGGAATTAAAAAAAAACAAACACAAATGATTCTATTTGGTTAAATTGCATAATTGAGAATTAATTAGGCCAGAGAATGCTGTTCTTTCACTTTTACTACAATTGCTTTCTTTTTTTTTTTCAGTGTAATCCGTTTTCAACCACAAAGGTTTTCTTTTTTCTTAATTTCACATCATTGCCAGTAAGTGCTCACCTGTTTTAAAAATATCTTGACCCGAATAAGTAAAACCTCTTTTGAATTAATTCTTCCTTGTGGGACAGTGAAGGTACTTCCCTTAATTCAAAGTTAAACTTCCAGGGGAAAAGGGGGGGCGGGGAACAAACAAACAGAAACCCCTCCCAGCTCTCTGTGGCTGGTCAATCTAATGGAGGTAGGGGGGTGGAGGGGGTGGGAATGCAGCATTTAAATAATCATTTTGCTTAAACAGATTTTCCATATCTCACAAAACCTAATTTTTGTGTAAGATTGACATTTTAGAAGAGTAGGAAAGGCAGACACCTGAAGGTTGGATTCTGCCAACCTTCCATTTTAAAGGTCAAGGTTGTTGTAGACTGGTGTTGTGTTTTTAGCTCCTGTACTTCATTTCCAGGACTCAGGAAATGCCCATGAGCAAAAGGAAGAGAATTCTCCCCCTACCCTCTGTAGGCCTTCAAATCCCTGCACATGGAGCCTCCATACAACAGAAGAAGGACTTCCTGCCATGTATCCCATTCTTCTAGAGTCTGTGGAAGGATGTTTAATTTATTAATTTGTGGATTCTGGACAATTCTGAAGAAGTGACGTGTGAGATGACCTTTTCTTCCACTCTAGGTTGCTGCAGACCGTTCAATATGGTCAATTTTATTCCATGTTTTTACCCACTCACCTTCCAGGATGAATCTGCTCCCCCATTCCTGCTTCTAGTTGTCAGACCATCTAGCCTCACTCTGGTGTTTTTCCTTCAAGAGCTTTAAAGAGCAGTTCAAAAGCCTGCGAGTTCCCTAGGGAACTGAGAGCACTACTTTTGCCAACTCATTCCACTATGCTCTTCTGCGCCAGGCATGGACTGTATGTTCACACAGCCTGGCCACGCATCACAAAGTCCTTTGAGGAGGGCATAATCAATGAAGGGAACTCCTTGGAAAAGAACAAGCTTAGGTCTCATTTTGGTTTTGTGTGAGAAGTTCCTAAAAGGGGTACTTTCATCCAAACAGAATCTAAGTAGAGTCCTATCCTCTACAGGTGATGGTGTTTTAAATTTTGACTAATCTGTTCTATAGATGCTCTCCTTCAGCTGGCATTTAGTGTGAGTTTAGCTTGTATTTATGCTGTTTAAAATATTTACTTAAAATATCATTTTTATTACTGTATTAGACATTGAGTATGCTTGTTGCACAAACACACACATAAAGAAAGAGAAAAAAGATTCTGTATTGCCGAATCTCAAGCAAGATATAAGGTAACAGAACATTAATTTTGGAACTGTTCTCAGAAGTAATTGATTTTAAAAACCCTGTTTAAAAATGACATAACAGAGACCCGGGGTAGATCTGACTGCATACAGCTGGTCAACAGGAGGGCAGGGAATGGGACCTCCTGAGGACCTTCCGGATCCTTCAGATACTTACAGCGGCAGCCACTTGCATCCTACATCAACTTCTTGAGATGCTCAGGAAATGTCTTCAGCGCCATCAGATTGTACAAAATAAGCATGTGTAGCTGAACCGCCAAGGTTCCGAATATTTGACATTTAACACCCCTCACCGCGGAATATCTTTGACCCATCAGTGCTACATCTGAACCTGAAAGAAAAATGTTTATGTTTGTTATTAGGCATCTATATGCCTGTCTCCCTTCCCTGCTCTTGGAGACATATGCCTCTACTGTCAGCTCGGTTTCCTGTGTTTAACCCATGCTCCATCTCCTCTGATTGCCCCCAATGGAGCTTGACAGTTGTAGAGTTAATCTAAACTCTGGTATCCAGGTTTCACCTCAGGAAACAATCTGCCCCAAGAGCTTTCAGCCTTCTTGCAAGTCTATATTCCCCCAGGGTCCCTTCCAAGCCCAGCTGGGGAGCCTTTCCCATTGTCTGCCAAATGGACACCAATTAAGTCGACTGTTCCCCAATTAGAATTTTGCAGAATTTATCTTGTTCTCTTGTACTCCCTGCTCCCAAGCAGGGGTCTGTTTTTGGAATTAGTTACAGAAGGGAGTAAAAAAATAAATACATCACAGCCCTTTCCCGTAACCTGATACCCCTGGGTTTTTCCCGTCAGCTATTCACCCAACATGATCCCGGGATATAGGACAACTGCGTGGTAACTGAGGTTTATCATCTGCATAATCCGACCACCAGGGTTTTTCTTAGTGCAGGGCCCACAGCGCGAAGGGCAGGGCCTCCGGGAGGGGCCCTCAAATTGCTGGGAAGAGGCGGGAAAACTCTTCTTTGTAGTGAAAACGTGGAATTGCTTTGAAGAGATGAAAGCCGGGTGTTTTGCTTTCTGGAGGAAATGCCCCTCTATTTGGATGGCCGACTTTAAGGCAGATGTGCTCGTGTGATGAAGGATTTTGCAGAGTGCGGCATTTCCAGGCAACGTTTAAGATGTCAATCAGTGGTGTTTGAAATCACTCAGGCTGTCACAGCTGGGTGACACTGGGGCTGAGCTGGGGAGTCGTTAGAGAATGGGAAGTTGTTGACATCAGAATGCACTTGTTTGTGAAATACAGTCAATCACAAATAATATCTTCTTCAAAGAATCCGATTTAATGTCATGTATCTTTAAGCATTTATTCAGCCTGTTCATTTGGCACAGTCACATGTTTTAAAGAACAAAGAATGGCATGTGTCAAACTTGGACGTGCACAAAGATCACCTGGAATCTTGTTAAAATGCAAGATTCTGATTCAGGAGAGCTGGGGTGGGATCTGAGTTTCTGCAGAATCTGTTTCCAGGTGGTGCAGAAGTTTTTTATCACAAGCCACAGCTGGAGTAGCAGGAAGTTTGAATTGACTTTTCCCTTACCAATCATTTATATACTAATTAATTCATCCTTTCCTTTGACATTTATTTACAGTTTATTATGCATATGGCATTCAGCTATTCCTAGGAAACAAAAGAAATTGACTATAACATCTCTGACCTCCAGTCTGAACAGAAGGAAATGTTCAGCCTCCATGCATGTATGTATCAAGTGCTGCAAAACCAACAATCTCAAAACAGTGGTTTAAAACAGTAACAGGGTAACCAGATTTCTTACATGGTGGCTCAGTTCTCCCCAAAGTGCAAAACTGCTGAAACTGCCCCACCTTGTCCATTTTAGGCTCAGAACTGGGCCAGCACTTGCATCTATTGGTGAATAAGATTCACAAGTCCACCCTTGAACTGATGAGGGAGGAGACTACACAGGCCCCAAAACCCGGGAAGCGTGGTTTGTAAGGGGCACGTTTGGCGTTAGCTGTGATAATAAAATGGGCAAAATGGAGAAAACAAAGATTGAGCACTGTTGGTGTTCAGAGAGGAATGGAATCAGTGTGGGCTGCTTGTGTAGGAAGAGTATTCCTGTATAAGGTAGGGCAAAAAAGGAGAGTCATTTAAATTAATTATATAGCTGCTCATGTGATGTGATGCTAAAAGTTAAGTAAATTCTTACCGAAATGAATTAGAAAATAATGAAAAGAAAATAAAAATCACCTCTAATCAAATTAATAAATGGCTTCTAAATGGCTCTTTTTCCCGATGAAAGCAACACAACACCAAATATAAATATCTGAAGCAAAAATAAAGCTAAAGGCCACATAGAAAATTATATGTTACAGGAAAAGGGCTCTCTTAAAAGCATAATACAACAATGCAGCAATGATCTAGTTTGGGTTTAAATAATGTGTTTCATGCTTACTACAGGCTGCTAAAGGAATTCCTTCGCTTGTCACAAATCACAAACAACTCCACCAGACTTCATTCAGTGGTGAGATACAATAATTTGCCACAGCCTAAAAGAAAATACCAAAAGAAACTGACTCATTTTCTTTGAATTATATTTTTTTGGAAAGTGATCAATAATCCTTGCATACAAGAAAAATGGACATCTACCTTTTACAAGGAGAATGGCTGCCAGAGAAGCCATTTCTTTCTTTCTGTGGTTAAACTCAAATATGAAAAAAATTTTAAATTAAAAAAATCAAATGACTATATCTTAGGCCTGTTTTTGTAAATGTCAACCCAATCGTTCATCAAACTTCCAAAGTTAAGAAATTATGACTTAACATTGTGAAATACACATACAGGTCCATTTTCCCCTGCCTTGTTGTTTGTTGTTTTTCTTTGCCTACTCTGTCCTTCTTTGGCTTTTCTGACCGGTCACCTAATGCTATTTTCTTGGCAGTTTCCCAGGCATGGTGTCCCTTGCTATTCTTCTCTCTGGTTTTTATCCTAAGAAAATAAGGCCATAGCATGATTAAAATATCATTACTTTCTATGGGGAAAAGCGAGAGTATGTTTTTTATTTAATTTACCATTAACAAGGCCTGGCAAGGTGCCCACGGGGCGTGCAACTTCTGTTTCAGATGATGGAAAACCAGATCTAGATCTGGGTGGCACCCAGCATCAAACTTTTGGGGCTAAGTGGGCGGGGCAGGACTTGAGAGGACCCTGTCATTTTTCACCAAGGCTCCCTCCTGGCTGTCTTAATTGTCATCCGTGGCAGAGGTGCAGAAATAGGGCCAGAGGGCTGTAGAGGGGATATTTCTGTCCTGACCCAAAGCAGGCAGGCCTGGCACGTTCACAAGAACATTTGTTTTTAGGAAATTTCCAGTCCAATTATACTCTCCCCAGAGACGTGAATAGTTCAGATAGCATCCAGATAAGCATCCACAATTTTGGGAACTTTATAAAAAAACAGGACGAGCAGCTTTTTGAGGCTTGGCCTTCCCTGGCTAAAATAGTTCTTTCGGGGTGAGGCATCCTAGCCTGGTGGTCTCAGGATAGGAGTTAGAATCAGGAGCTTCTGAGGGTTTTGATTCCGGCATCCTTTCTGGCTGGTTGGGTGGCCTGGAGAACTAAATCAGAGCCAACCTCTGCATTTGAAAGGAAGGGACAAAAAAGGACCCATCTCACTTTCTTTTGGAATTGACTGATCAGTCTGATGAATGGGATGAAGAGGGAAATAACTTTCCAGCCTGAAAAGCCCATGTGGGATGAAGGGGCAAGTCATTTGAGGTGTGTACAAAGCCTCCAGAGCAAAATCTTGTCTGTCCCGTTCACCTGTACAGTTACCAAAAAATTCCCAGGAGAAGGGTAGGTTCTTCGTGGCCTCTGTTCAGTGGCACTTTTGCTTTGTGAGGGTAATTTTTTTGGCTATCCCAGGCATTGAACCCAGGACATTGTTTATGGGAAGCAGGTGCTCAACCACTGAGCTACGTCTACTCCTCTTGGGAGGGTAATTTTAGACCAACATAACACCTAATCTTAGCTCATATAATTAATTTCCATTTTAGGGAACACTATCCTGAAGTGAAAGCACACAGATGAGACAAGTTTTGATGGGGTTGAGAATAAGATTTTTGAATGGAAGAAACAAAAAGCGAGGTCTACTTCAGAGACACCTATAGGGACATAGTAGAAGTAGCTGGCAAAATACATTTATCAGGTTCTTCCTCTTTGCCTTCCACCATCTCTTTTAGTATATAACCTCTGTTTTACAATGACCCTATGAGGTAAGTATGTACCTTTTGATTTTTCAGGCTGCAACCGAGATAATCCAAATCAACCTGGTTTAAAGGAAGTGGAATTTATTGCCTTGTACAACTGAAAAGACCGGAGGTGTTGGGGAGGTGAGGTGTCTTCTTAGTCTCACCTCCATTTCTCAGTGAATCTCTCCATTCTGCCTCTCCACCTTCTGGCTTTGCCCTCTGGCTGGCTTTCCTCATAGTGGCAAAATGTCTGTAGAGTGTCAGAATTCACATCCAGGACATTACAATCCAGGAAAAAAGAGGAATTCTTTCCCCATTCTCATTCACCATCATCGTCATTCTGATTAGAGCAATAGCCCACACCTGAAACTACCCTGTTGCTAAGGTAGATGAGATTACGCTGATTGATTTGGGCTAATTCAGATTGATTAGGAGCTGAACCTGGAGTCAATCTCATTCACATCCTCTAGTTGCTACCCAGTGGGGAAGAGGTACAATGGATATTGAGAAACTACCAACAGCGTTCTTTACAATAAGAGTTATCACTCCCTTATTAAAGGTGAATAAATCATGTATATATTAACTGACTCATTGAAGATCATACAGCCAGTCTGTGCCCAAGCAAACATTTTAATCGACCTCTAGGGTTAAATGATCCAAATATCTTTTCGTGACAAAGTAATCTTTCAAAAATGATCCAAATATCTTTTCGTGACAAAGTAATCTTTCAAAATGCAAATCTGTTTCATTATTTCCATAATCAACTTTCATCAGCTTCCATGATCTGCAGGAGAAAACCCAAATGCCTTGACCTGACTTCCCAGGAACTTTGTGCCCTGAATTCTGCTTATCACCCCAAACTTATCTCAGACCACATATTAAACGATTTGACATTTCCCATGCATTTTTCTAGATTCTACTGTCTGGACCTTCACCTATCATATAGTATTACAATCCATTTTCAAATTGAGTGGCTACTATCCATTTGTCCACAGACACACAGAATCAAGATTTAAAGCAAGGTCTTTGCAGTCAGCCAGACTAGAGTTAGAATCTCAGATCTGCTGCTTAGTAGTTAAGTGATCTTTAGCAAACTAACTTCTCTAGGCCTCCTTTTGCCTACCTGTAAAACGAGAATAATGTTCACTTCATAGAGGTAAGGCAAGGAAGAAATACATTTACTACAGGCCCTGGTACTTAGGAAGCCTTTAATAAATGGTATTGATAATTAATATTCTATTGACACTTGTAGGTGGAACATTCCTAAAAGACAGGGCTGCATTTTCATCTACATGGTCTCTCTTCTGTTTAGCTTTGTGCCTGTCAAGGCACCTAGGGCCTTTCTGTCATGTGCCCAAAGCACATTAAAAGATTTTTCAAAAATGTCTTCAAGTCTTCGTTTCTTTGCTTGCTTGTCTATTTCCTTTCCAGGCCCTTCTCTTTCAAAACAATGGCAGCTGCTCTGGCTTTTTCATGTCACTGGGGAGGCTGCACCTCTAGCAAATACTTTGCCCCAAAGTATTTTAATCAATTGGGAGTTTTACAGGTTTCCTCCAGCAACCTTTAATCAACTGAAAGGTTTACCTGGCTTTTGTCCCTTAAAGTCAATTTTGACCTAATTTATTAGAAGCCATTATATTTTCCAAATTTACAAGCCCTGAAATATCTGAAATCATTCTATTCATTCTGTTCATCACCACCTGCAAACTGGCAAATTCTTACCTGAGCTCCTCTCATTCTTGTAATATTTTGCCAACATTTTGTTTTCCAACATCTCTTAGATCTACAAGTTTAATAGGCAGAGTACACCTCCAAAATGAACACAAGTGACCATTTTTCCGTGTATTGAATCTTTGTGTGACAACTATATGCGTATTTCCAACCTCTCACATCATTGTCCTCATATCCACTGTCTTCCTGCCAAGCCAATGTGACATGTTTTTAGTACCTGTTATGACAGAGCCTCACTTCAGGTCCATTTCCTGTATACAATGTGGTCATGATAGGAAAGGCTACACTGTGGTAATAACCCCCCGAGTCTCAGGGTCTTATCACATAAAAGGTGACTCCTTATTTACTCGAGGCCCTCTGTTGGTACAGCAGCAGTCCAGAGTGATCCCCTCTTGGTGGTGATTCAGGGGTTCAGGCTACTTCCTCTGGTAGGTAGAGCTTCTGGAGCACGTGGCTTCTGGGGTAGTCGTGTAAGAGAAAGGAAGGACATGGAGGACTCACACACTTGCCTAGGAGCCTCCAACTAGAAGGGATCCTGGTAACTTTCATTCATGATCTGTTGGCCTTGACCCTGACCTAACCTGAACCTGAGTCTGGGGAATGAAGGGAGCAACCAAGGCAAACACAAATTGTTTTGCCCATTTCCCTTTCTGTATTCCCCACTTTCTCCCAATTTTGATGTGAGAGAGCATTCTACTTCTGGTAATTAAATCCCATTGCCTTTGCAATTTCAGGATGGAGCTGGAGATGAAACAACCACTATATACAGGTCAGGGGAAAATGGTGTCTCCAAGTTTCCAATTCAGCAGGATAGAAAACAGGAGTCTTATTATTTCAAGGGTAAAGTAACATCAGCACATGTATTTGGGATGAATTATTGCTGTAAAGTACGGATTCTATGTCCCCAAGGGAGCTTTTATGAGGAAGGTTGTTAGTATTTTTGGTTTTTGTTTGCTTTTACTTGTTTTTTCTTTTTAAATAATAATACCTGGGCCCAGCCCTGGAAATTCCAATTTAGCTATCTGGAGCAATCTGGAGGGCTAAGTATAAGCATTCCCAGATATTTTGGGTGACCACTGGACGTAAGTCACCCAGCAATGTGTACAACCAGCAGTGGGGGCTCCAGCCTAAGGGGTAAGAGATTAAAAATATGGATAGCTGAGTCCTGGGATGTTTAAGGAAGCCCAGGGGACATATTAATGCCCTGTGGGAAGGTCTACTGAGGAAACAAGGAAGAGATTCCTTCATCTGCAATAGAAGAGAAGTCAGTGGATAGAAGAGAAGGTCAGATATACGCCCTTGGCAGCCTCAGATTCCATTCACCAGTCCGTTATTCATTCAGTTCTTACCTTGTAAATTCCAGCCACTAGTTAGCACCCCTTGGGCACCAAGAATACAGTGGTGGAGAAGACAACTATGACCACAGTCCTCAGGACACTCCAGCTGTAGTGGTCAGGCAGGGCACAGTGTGATGTGTAGAGTGGAATCAGAGGAATTGCAAAGGGTGTGAGTGGGTGGGGAAAGCCTCCTGGGAGGAAGACAATCCTTTCCTGAGCATTGAGTGTGAAGTAAGCAACAGATGCTACCTTCTTGGTTCTTTTTGGAGTGGGATGAAATGAGAAGGACAAACAAACGAAGGTGAATTTGGACTTCTTTGTCTTTAGGGTCCTGGAAAGAACATGGACTCAGAGGCAGACAGATCCAGAGCACAGTCCCGGTCCCAACATCAGCTGGGTCACCTGCACATGTCACTCTGCAAGCCTTATTCTCCAAGCTATAACATAAGCATATTAACACTTGTCCTCCAAGTCATTTCTGAGGAATGAATGATATTGCCTGCCCTGTGGCTAGTACCATGTCTGACTTACTGATGGTTCTCTTCCTTCCCCCTCCCACCATTCATCACTTTCAAAATGAAAAAGTAATACTACTAATAATAGCAATATTATTACTAGGTACCACTACTATTACTAATGTAAACTCATCATATTTATACAGCAATCTTTAATTTATAGCACAATTACAAGCATTCTCCTAAAGTTACCATTTCCTGTCCTCCCTTTTTTACCCTTCATTCCTTGCATCCTTCCATCTTTTCTTTTTTCTTTTATTTCCTTCCTTCCTCCCTTCCTTCCCACACTTCCTCCCATCTTCCTTCCTTCCTTCCTTCCTTCCTTCCTTCCTTCCTTCCTTCCTTCCTTCCTTCCTTCCTTCCTTCCTTCCTTCCTTCCTTCCTTCCATTCTCTCTCTCTCTCCCTCCCTTCCTTTTCTCTATGTCTTCTCCCAGAATTGTTTTGGCTGCCTTAAAGGATACTTAAAAACAATATACCAGTGTAGATGAGTTAAAAGTAGTTGAAAGATGTATGGTGACAAAGAGTGCCCAATAGCAAGGTCACCCATGGTGTCCTTAGTTATATTTTCTGGGCAGGCTCAAGATTTGGTTTTCAGCTTCCTAGCAGCCAAAGTGAAAAGAGAAATCACTTGGGGTACATAGTTCATAACCTCCATGACATAAAATGGCCAATTGGTTAAGAGACTTGAAAGTATGCTTGATACTGATTTCAGACAGGCCTTTCTCCCTGGGGCGGGCGAGGAGTCTTATAAACAGGACAACGTACACTGGGATGAATGATGTTCAAGGTAACTTCCCAAGAGATGAGACAAGAGCGACACTGGAGTATTTTCTCCAAGATTCCTAATATGAACTTGTAATTGACAGAAATTCTCTTGGGGAGGAGAGAAAGATGGTGCGATTTAGCTCTCAACTCTCTCCCAGTTTGGCTTGGCCTAAGATAAACACAGTTTTGAATCTGGGGAGGGCTTCATGAGGCGTGCCTTCTGCAAGCATTCCCTCAGAGCTTTTGATGAAAGTTAAATGGCAGTGAGCTTAAGATACCCCTGCCCAGGAGCTCACCCAAATTTGTTTCTTCAGTAGGGTCTTCCAACTGAAAATCTTGAAATGTTTCCATCAAGAAAGGTCAAATACGTTGAAGGATCATGATGAGGTCTGTGCTTGCAGTCATTATTCCCGTTTTCTTCCTAATTTGCTTTCACGTGCTACCAAAGGGAAAGCACGGAAGACCCCCATCCTGTCCAGTTTTGCCTGGAAAATGAATCCATTTACACCATTCCAGTGCCTTAGAACTCTTCTCTGCCTATTGTGGGTGTTTCCAGAATTGATTTGATGTTTACAGTTTCTATAGTTTAATGGTGTTTTAAAATAAACATTATTTTCTCACAGTATTAAAGAAGAACTCTAATTGAAATCCATTTGGGTTCAAGGCAGCTCTTCAGACCCCATATGCTCAGCTAATCAGCCGATCGTTGGCACAACGGATTGTGACTGCTCCTTTGCAGCGTAGCCTCTGGAACAGCTCTGGCTTATTGAGCCAATGCCCACTTGGCAACAGTGTAATCCTCACTATGTCAGGATGTTCTCTGCAGTAGGAAGAAGCAAACTTAAACACAGATGTTTCAGTGTGAGTCTTTGCAAAGCACTGGTGGTGGCACAGGCCCCACCACTATACGCAATCTCTCATGTTCAGGTCCAGCTTTCTTTGGCCCCCATCAGCAGTCACTTCAACGCACAGGAAATGGATCTCCAGTCAGATGTTGCAGAGGGATTTGCAAGTGCAGATTTACTCTTTCACATCCACGGGCTGACCCAAGCTCTCACCCTCCCCACCCATCTCTTAAAAACTCTTGTCTTCAGAGGCTGTGGGAAACATCGAGGCCAGACAACCAAGGGTCCCAGGACGTCCAGCCCTGAGGAAGGCCCCACTCAGTGCGGTGGGCCTGGGCCGCTCTCCTGTGCCTCAGTGCAGGGGAAAGAGCTTGTCCTCTGGGGCCAGACTACTTAGGTTCCAGTCTCCTGGCTTTGCCTATATAGCCAGTGACTCCCAGAGCCACTTTCTTTATTACTCCTTGCCTCAGTTTCTCCTTTTATAGAACAGCGGGTAATAGCAATAGTGTTGTGGAGAGGGTGAAAGGATTTGATACAGAGTATGTGTTTTCTGTTACTAAAAGATGTGGCCTTGAACTGCTACTACAGAGGGTTCAGAGAAGATTTATAGTATATTCCAGAGATGGCTTTGAATGGCAGCCAGGCTTCCTGTGGATCTTAAATCAGGTGCAATTTTAGGGGGCTTTGGAAATTTAAACTCCTTAAACAAAGGGGAAATAAACATTTTAGTTTTCAGTAAAGAGATATTTATCGGCAGAGAAAAGAAGAAAACCTAGAATTACTAAACACCTATGATGTAAGCATGCGACATGCACAATCACTTACCTACTTCCTCATGACTCACGAAGTATGGGCTGTTCTACCTATTACAAGGAAGCTAACTTTCTCTGGAGAGAGACTGAATAACGTCCTGTGCCTATGTAATACTCGCCTCACTACAGCTAAGGCCACAGCCAAATGGAGAAGACCCTCGTAAATTTGAATTTCAGATTTAAAATGAGTAACTTCTTGGTAATGTATGCCCCAACTCTTGTGTGGACACACACTTATCCTAAAAAGTTATTCATTGTTTATCTGGAATTCAGATTTAACTTGGTGACCTGTATTTGTATTTGCTATATAGGGAACCTTGTCTACAGGGCAGCAATTGTCTTCTGGGTGCCAACCACAGAGTTTAGCCCTTCACAATTGGTCACACTTAAATCATACCATAAGAGAGGAGTCCTGGAGAGGGACAATTATGGAGCAATTTATTCACATTTTTGCTAGCTGATTTGATCTTTCATTGCACCCAGCATTCTGGTTGCCAGCATCCCTTATCCCATTAAGGCTTTTGGTCATACAACAGCAGATTTTTCCTGAAAATAAGCCTTCATCTGAGCTGGTCAGATTCACCAATGAGGAACTATAGACAAGGCAAATTTTTTATTTTAATCAGTAAGAACAATCAGAAGCAGTTTGAAGAAAAGAAAAAAGCTTTAGATTTAGATACATGTAAAATTCAAGTGTGGGGTCTTCCACTGGCTATCAGTCTATGAGCCCCAATTTGACCGTCTGCCCATCTGTAAATTGAACGTTTTCCCCACAGGGAAGCTGAGAACTAAATGAGAACGTCTGTGTGAGTGTGGAGTTCAGCATATTGCATGAAGAATGTTCAGAGTTCAATGTTCAGTCTAATCCCAACTCCTTTTCCTTTCACCCTTTAATAATAATAATAATAAATATAAAGACATTAAAATCTTCACATTAGTCAATATCATGGGGCGGGAAGCGGGAAACACTTCCCAGTGTTTTCCTATAGTGAGATCTACATCCAGAAGAGCACCTGGGAAATTTTACCATCACTCGTCCCACCTGGACTGATACTTCAACAGAGGGAGGAGGTGAGGGTGGGGCTGAAGGAATTTCCAGAGCAGACTCACCTTTGAATGGGTGTGCTTTGTCCTGTCGTTGGAAATTCTTTTATGGAGACAGCAAGGGGGTTGGAGGTCAGGATTTTTATCCAGGTGCCCAAAGGAGAATGAATATGAGCTATGTCACCCCAAACATTGTCCCAAATAAATACAGGAACTCAGGCTACTATGTATAAGATTTGAAGATTTGGGTGTGTCAAGTTCAGGCCAAACTCTTGAGGGATTGACCCAAGATTGTGTGTTTTTTACAGAATTTCCTGCTGTACCATCCAAGAGATGGCCTAGTGATGAAATTTGTGTGAATATGGCAAGTAATCTCTTAAACCCCAGCCCCCATGCCTCCCCAAACCAGTCATACTAAGCAAGTAGGAAAAAAAGTCAGCTCTAGCTAAGCTTGGGTTTGTTTATCCACAGCCCCCTTGGCAGAGCCATTTTCATATTCCAGGACCGGGACCAGGACTGAACATGCATTGTCTTGTGCCCTCTTTTATCTAAGGGGAGCATGAAAGAAATGAATCTGAACTTCAGTTTAACTTCCCCCTGCAACTTGTTCAAAGGCTAAATTCCATCTCCCTACCTTCACTGGGCTGTGCAGCCTCTCCACCATAAATATGAAATTTGCTTGTGAAATAAAGACAAACATAGGCTTGACAGGAATGGCATAAATAATCAATCCTTCGTATATTTATATAGAAGCCAGGTGCAGCTCATGGATGATTGCTTCATTCTTTATTTCTTTGCTTTTCCAAGAAATTCTGATAGATGTAGTGGGGCAGCTTGACATCATCTGGGAATGTCCCTTATATATATCTTGAAAAATAATCAACCCTAAATCAGATCTTGTTAATGTGGACGGAAAACAGAAAGCAATTCTTACGAAGAATTACCTTCAGGTTGAGCAACAATTGACATTTTATCATCCTCATTTGATCAATTTTACAAACAAAGCTCACAACATTGCATGATAGAAAGTCTTGTACAAAGAGCCTGAAACATTTTACGGGATGAACATACTGGTGAAGTTTCCAGCCTCAGTATGTAATCCCCAGACACCGAAATAACTCTGGACCCATTCAGATATGCTCAGCAAAGCCTGAGAAATGCCAAGTTTCACAGAGAAGGGGGTGTGTTTTATGTTTGTTGAATACACATCTTCACAGCAATATGGTATTCCATTTATTAATTCTGTTTGCTACAGATGGCTTCATTATGTGTATTTAATTTTAGTACTTAAGTAAACATACACTAACGGTGTGTAGGAAATACTCAAGATATCCTTAAACAAAAAGCAAAGACTGTGTAATGGTGCAGGAGAGCCTGCTGGGAGGAAATCTATTCTAAAACAGTTTGGGGAAAATCTCTCTCTTCGAAAGACTTGAGTATGTGCATCTCCTTATATGCGATGGAATGGAGAGTATAAGGGGAGAGAAATACTAATCAATGAGGCCGCAATTTGCTACAGCAGCTACAGTGATCCTATTTTTCGCACAATAATTGCCACATGTTGACGGTGCAGATGTCCAAACACATGGGAGCACTTCTCTTTCCTAAAGACAAATGAAGATTTTCACTTTGTTTGGTAAACGTGTCAAGATTTATCACATAGACATGTGTCGTACATTAGGGTGTTTATAAAATATGGCTTTCTACACTCTGGTTATACACTTTTATGATTTCAACAGCATAGCAGTGGTGAAACCAATGTTTCCCAGACTCAAATTTGCCCCAAATCTCAGAATGGATTATGGGTAGTACTTCAAGTGGTTAAAAACAAGAGAATACAAAATCCCCATCTATGTTCCTGGAAGCCTCAAACTTCTCTACTACTCCGTGTCTAGGAAAATGATGACCAGGTAAAAAAAACCTTGTCCAATAAGCATTGACTGAAAAGCTCTTGGCATTTGGATCTCACAGCATTTCAGAGTCAATGGATCATGATAACTGCTTCCAAACTGAAATGGAATTGAATAGAATATTAAAGTTCCTCTTGAGAGATATACAAATGAAATTTAGAAATAGGTTCTGAGGATATACAATGAAAACAAGTCAAAAACAAGCCCAGAAGTAGTATATCTACTAAATCTGAGGGCCAAAAGAAAAGAAAAGAACTTTTCCAAGAGACACAAATTCTTTTTTCTGGTTTAATGGCAAACCAAACATGTCTGGTAGAACAGGACTTCTACTATTTGGGAAACCTTTTTACTGGACTGACTTTCAACGACTTCTTCAAACCCTTCTCAATCTACAAAAACCATGCTTTTAAAGGAGTGTTAAAACACATTCATTGATTATGAAAATGTTGATATACAGTTTTGACTTAACATTTAGGAAAAATCAAAGGAGCCAGAGTCCTTTGTAAGAACAGGATTTCTGCTGTCTTGGCTGCACAAGGAAGCTGAGGATTCAAGGAAAAGAAAATCTTTTCAAAAATATCTCTGGATGGGATGCTTTCATTCTCTGTGTTATCTCAGAAACATATACTTTCCCAGAAATGGAAAAGGGAATTGGATTTAACAGAATTTTATTTTTTACTTATGAAAAGGAAAAGAAGTCTTATGTAAAAATGGGGGAAGACTACTGCCCTGAATTGTTTCATAATAGTTTCCATTTGAATATCTTGTTTTCTTCAACCGGTCATAAAATCAAGAAGGGCGGAGACTATTCCTTTTGGTTGTCTTAGATCTCATTAATATCATGCTGGGCATATAGGTGATATTTTTAAATTATTTAATGGTGGAATAAGCATATCTCTTTTGTTAAGCACCATATATCCAGTATTTAGTACAGTGTTTGGAATAATGTAGGAACTTTTGTTGAATTGATGAAAGGACGAATGACTAAAATTCCTCCAAAAAAGCCATGAGGCCCTGGAAACTCTATGGATGTACCTGAGCAGTTGACAGTACAAGGCATAGCTAGACTATTCCCCAAAAGTCTACATGAGATTGAAATGTCCTTTAGGTGGTATGGTGTGGATCAGCTGACTACTCCCTGGCTCTAGCTGGAGCCAGTTCAAGCCAGTGTTTCAGTCCTGGACTCTCAGTTTGCTTTAAAGAAACAGATAGAAATTCCAGGAAGGACTCAGTCCTGTTGGTAAGTACAAGGTATCTGAGACAGCTGCAGGAAGCATTGCACCTTCCTTTGGTGGCCCCTAGAAGATTTAGTTTTCACCCACCTTCTGCTCTCTCCTGATGATGTAGGAAATGCTGCTTGCTTTAGTTTGTTAAAATCTGCCAAGGCGATATACTAGAAATGGGTTGCTTTTACAATGGAGACTTATTAACTTAAAAGCTTATATTCTGAGGCCATGAAAATGTCCAAATCAAGGTTTCACCAGGCAATACTTTTCTCCCCAAAACCAGCACATGACAGCATCAGCTTCTCTTCTATGTTTCGTTGCTTCAGGTTCTGGTTTCCTCTCTTCCTCTCTCCTGGGGTCCCCAAAAGCCTTAAACTACCACATTGCCCAATGGCTCTGGGGAATCTTTCTAATCTCCAAAATTTTCAGGAAAATCCATATAATTGTATACTTACTAAAAAGTTGGTGAGTGCTTATAGCTTTAGAAACTATTAATGGCACTTCTCATTAACTTAACATTATTTTGAACATGTTGAGTTTATTTAAGAAGTCACTTTGGAGGAGTAGAATTCAAAATCTAAACCAAAGGAAAAAGATACAGAGAATGACTGCATGCCACACCACTGCTTAATGCAATATGGGCAAGAATTTTAGGAAAATTAATGGTAATTGATTATTCTTAAATAAGGGGAAAATGTATTTTGCTATGTGTTTAGCACTGTGAGGTCAGTCGTTGAAATGAAATATTCTAAGACTGGTAAAGGGAGCAATCTCTGGGGACAGAATCCCAAGACATTTGTTTTTCTACTGTAAGAATTTTAAAGGAGGGCTTAATGGAGCTAAATTTTAATTTTTTTTTAAAAAAAAAGCTTTATAATTATGTAATTTTTACCCCCATCCTGTATCTATTCTCTGAGCAATCAATGACTTGATATCACATAAGAATATTTTTTTCAAAAGCCAAATACACAAATACTCAACAGATGGGCAACGGTTTCTTGAGGAGGGCTTAAAGAAACACCTGTCCCTCTTTTCTGGGGAGTTTTCACTATTTATGGGTGTCTCGGATGATAATGGCACATTCTGATTTGGGAGATATAAATTCTCAGGCCCTGAAGTAGATGTTGTTTTTTTGTAGATTGCTATTCCCATGAAGCACACTGGGGAAGATGATGAGACCTCCTGATGTTGGAAGAAAATCATCAGTCCTGTTGAATTTTCAAACCAGATGCTTTCTTTATAAAGATTTAAGGGAGGATGGAATGGTGGAGGCATAGAATTCAGACATTCCTTTGAATGTATATAAGAATAAGAAATGTTGCTCTCTTTTTGTTAACTAAACAGATGCACTGAACAAATGAACATTTAAAGTGTTAAAAAGCAAAAGCCAACAAACAGGAAAAAAAACAACAAAACCACTACCATCCTAACATTGCCTTTCTTGACACTGGGAGCTTTTCCTGTTAGTGTCTGTCACAGAGATGTGTGTGGCTCCTATAGTAAAGAAGGTACATAAGTTGTTCTGTGTAACAATTTTATCAACCAAGAGGTTCTACTTTTACACTTCAATACAGGGAATTTTCTCACAGAGGGGCTTTGTTGTAAGGAATCAAAACCAGTGCATTACATTTTTTGGACAGTTTGCATTTTTGTTGCTGAAATTCAAAATCCCCATATAAAATCCCCATGGAAGCCATAAAGATGTCCCTCTTTGGTTTGTCCCCTTTTGGATGGCATGCCTTTGTGCATACAGAACTGGGGGCATGGGAGGTGGATGGGGGTGGAGTGTGGACGGTGCAAAAAGCCTTTACTATCTTTTATCAGACAAAGAATGTAAAGAAATCCAGGCAACAGCACCGTACAAAAGCCTGAACTGCCTGACCTTGGGGGCCTGAGGCCTAGACAATCATCCAAGCCTGGATCTTTCCTGAGAACTGCTGCAGGGAACAGCTACGAAAGGACAGACATTGTCTCTTTTAGAAGCAAAGTCTGAGGTCTAAGGATCTAACAGGTTCTAGCTGAGCAATGAATGAGGTTGAGCGCTCATTCTCCAGGTAACTGAATAAAGGAAAAAGTCAGCAGTGCAGATCTTAATTCTTTAAAATTTAAAAGCTAATTTTGTGTCTTTTAGTCAATTTCCTGCACAGGAAGGAAGAATTTATTAACTGCTTTCTGGTATTAAATGGAGTGCTAATGGGTAAGTACAACAATTCAACAGGTGCCAAGCAGAAATATAGAGGCATTATATCAGTATTAATTGCAAAGCCTTGCAAATATACTTGTAGAGTAATAGTTTTTTTTCCCCATTGAGTTTATTTTGGGACCCCTATCTACCTTCAGATAATAAAGTGGTTGTTATATCTTTTTCTGGGAAACAGAATGCTATATGGTTTTCATAGCAAATCCTTCATATGGGAACATTATTGCATATTCTAAGTAACATGGACTAGGCAAGCACAATTGTTCAACTTTTAAAAAAATAATAATGACCAAAGCAACTCAAGATTACAACCCTAAGCCAGGAACATTTGTATAAAATGCACTCACGTGCCCTAAAAAAACAAAGAAGTAATGGTTTCTCTATTTAGAGCAAGAAGGTTTTCTGCTTTACATACTGCATTCTATTTTTGCTCTTCGTCTTTTCCCCAGCAGTTTAGCCTGATTCAATTGTCAATAGGAACAAAACACAAAAAGTCCCATGTTTTATAAAACTTTGTGAAAAAAATGAAGACCAATAATTAGTGCCACTCTCAATAAACTTGTTTAGATTAAGCTATTCTCTTACCTGGCTCAGGTGCCACTTACAAGAAGAACAACAGCAAAAAGTTTCTTCCAGAAAAAATTGTGTTTAAAATCACACTGCAGGACCATTTATTATTTCCACAGGAGTTGTTTCATACTCTGCCCACAACTTAAACACTACTCTTAGTCATTTTTCTGTATAAGCCACTTAACTTGTTATTCTCTTTTCTCATGGAAAGAATGATGACTTTAAATAGAAAATACTAGACCTCTGAATAGACTTATTTCTCCAGGATTTAGTGTAGAGGAAGAGCCTTTTATTCTTTTTTTGTTGTTCCTTCCAAATTTCTTTTAGTATTAAGATTCATCTCAACTTCCCATTTGAACAGTTACTCTTTATTGTTGTTTATTTTTAATGAACAGGAAAGAATAGAGAGCTGACAATGAAAACTTCGGTACTGAGTGGAATTGGAATTTCAGGCATGGTGAGGGAGAAGCACGATGAAATAGGGTATCATGAAAGCTTAAAATTATGGAAAACTTAGCAATATGAAAATGAAAGTCATAAGGTCTACCCTCATCAATATTCACCCTTCCTCCATCCATACTACCACTTAGAGACATAGAAACTTGGGATGTGGAAGGGCAGGAGATTGGAAAACTTTAAGGTCATCCCTACAGACCAAAAGGCTCATTTAAGATTATTCCTTGGACAAGCAAGTTGTATAATCACAGGCATTAAGGATGGAAAGTATTTAAAAAATCTCTCACGACTCCACATACCAGATCATAGGAAATGACACATAAGGCATTATGTGAGGAGGCATTCGGGCAGAATGCTATGACCACAGTGAACATTCTGTTACAAACATCCTTTTTCTCGAAGATAATATCAAGGGATCTTAAATGATCTTATGTTTGGAAATACGGCTCTATTTAAGGAGGATATTTTATCTCCTGAGAGAAAATTTCCCTGTGGTATAATATGATAAATTTGAATTCTTGAAGTCAAGGTCCTGCAATTCAAATTAATATAAAGAATTTTTAAATTTTTACTAAAGATCCATAGCCCTAATTTGAATTATAAACATTCTGCTGCTTTATTGATTAGAAATATAATTTTTAAAATGAATATTTTGCATATTAATACATTTGGTAGACTTTTTCTAAACTAATATTTAAATAGATTAAAGATTTATCTAACATGTTACTCTTTTTTTTTTTTTTTAAAGATTTATTTTTATTTATTTAATTCCCCTCCCCTCCCCCGGTTGTCTGTTTTCTGTGTCTTGTTTCTCTGTCCGCTTCTGTTGTCGTCAGCGGCACGGGAAGTGTGGGCGGCGCCATTCCTCGGCAGGCTGCTCCCTCCTTCCCGCTGGGTGGCTCTCCTTATGGGTGCACTCCTTGCGTGTGGGGCTCCCCTACGCGGGGGACACCCCTGTGTGGCACCGCACTCCTTGCGTGCATCAGCACTGCGCATGGCCAGCTCCACACGGGTCAAGGAGGCCCGGGGTTTGAACCGCAGACCTCCCATGTGGTAGACGGACGCCCTAACCACTGGGCCAAAGTCCGTTTCCCTAACATGTTACTCTTGAGTCGTTAAATTTCCCACCTATGCTAAATTTTAAACACTGAAAAAAAAATAGAAAAATGAAACAACATTTGCAAAAAAAACAAACAGTAGTTTTCAGGGAAAACATTTTAAAAAGCATTTTCAAGTTTCTAACTTAGGTGAAAATCAGGAAGCTTACAATGGAAATAAATTCAACCAGGTAGGAGGAACTTGAGAAGTCATAGCTGTAGAGTGTGAATTATATACACACACAACGACATGGCCACACAGATGTAAATAATTTTGCTTCAAATGGACCATAAAGTTTAAATTACTTTCTACACCAATAAAATAAGACTAGGGGAAAAAAAAGACAAAACAAAACAAAATGAAACTAACCTTGGTTAAAATAATACTGTGACCCACTAAAGAAAAACACAAAAGAGGTAGTAGTTGATAATTTAATGGCTGCCCTGGGTTTTCATAAACATGTCACTTCCACCGTGAAGAATATCATTTGCTTCTAATTTCCCAGAGCTAAGAAACAAGACGGAGAAAGGCAGGCTCCTGGTCCTTCACCTGTGTGTGTCTCATCTTGTTATTTTTATGATATAAGATTGTTGTAAGACCTTTACCATTAGGACATAAAAATGTCAACGTGTAGGAGCTGATGAAAATGAGGTAAATACCTGCAATCTTAGAATGTGTTAGTAATTTCACTATTTAGCCTCTTGGAGTTTTGATTAAACTTTTCACACCTATTGACCTTTCAAAGCCTTCAGCTTTTTATTTTGATAAAGTAGTAAATGATTATATACTGTTTTAGGATCTAAGTCAAAAGTGAACCCAAAAAACGCTTTGGAAAATGGCGTAGAGAAGGAAACTAACTTTATTTTTTGTCCAACGTTGTTATTCCATCCAACGTATTCCGTGATTAATTCAACATTTCCCGTTTGATTTGAAATGCCACCCTTATTATGTATATTTTAACAGCAACATGTGGAGTCATTACACATCATACATGATATTTTCTGTGACTGTAGAAGACAATATTGGTAATTTCATATTTTAAAAGTGCAGGTACTTGCTTGTTACTTCAATGAATGTTATGAACCTTAGAGAATTTTGTTGATACCAATTAGAAAGTTAAACCTTCTGTTATAACTTAAAGTTGCACTATCAACTCTCAATTGTGTACAACTGAAGAACATGAAATAATGCTGAGTAGTATTTTTACTACAAAAATCATAACTGGAGTCAGTGGCATTAAACCTTGTCTTAGTCATTCCAAAAGAACTCTACCTAGAGAAAATACTGTACTATGATATTGCATATCAAGGTCTATTAAGAAGTCACAGTACAAATAATACCAGCTTGAATGCCGTTTAGAAACCTTATTTTATGACTGAAAATTCTAAAAATACTCTACCTCAGATGAAGAATTAGACTCCTGTCAGGAAAAAAAAATTTTTTAATTTAAATTAGGACACCTTGGTTTTACAACTTGACAAAACTGCCTTTGAAGCCCATTTTTTTGAAGCTCTATAAATCAACGGTGCTTAGCAGAGTACAATTTTATTGTTGTTGTTAAAATATTTTGATCCGGACTGACATTGTTTCCCTATCGTGCCAAGTAAAAGCAATCTCCTGGATATTAAATTCTGAAAAAAATCAAGGAATATAAACGCACAGAAGAAGAAGAAGAAAAAAAGAACACGAAGTACTATTTCTCTGTACAAATACAAATGCTATAAATAAATGGTGGATAGAATCTTAATAGCACGATCAACTACTTTTTAAAAATATTAATATTAATCAAATGTTTACTCAGAAGAACCATGCCTCTTATGAATTCTTAACAATTTATTTGAAATAGGAAATGTTTAGTATTTACCTTTAATCACCTTACTTTTCTGGTCAGTAAACTATCGAGGCTTATTTTAGGGACTAGAGGAGTTGCATTTTGCTTATTTATTTGCTTTCTTAGATAAGATCTGCCTCCAGAAATGAGCCTGGTTGTATTGGATGCTTCTGCCCAAATGTCCCGTGGAAGAGGAAAGCTAGAATAGACAACATCCACCAGAAGTGTGGCTGCAAGATAACTCTGACATCACATTTTTCACAAATGATAAACAAAGCTTCCATTTTCCCATTCCCTATGGAAAGAAAAGTGGGTTCTGTCATAATAAATTAGAACCACATTAATTTGTGATATATTCTAAAAATGTCATTTTGTCAAAAAATTTATTATGAAATGTACTCTCTGAGATGCAACTTAGTACAAGAGATTAAAAACAATGAATCTGGAGCACATGGGTATGGGTCCCAGTTGCAGCTTTGCCACTGGCTTCATGTCTGACAAAGGGAAGCTATTTTCCTCTTTGGGCCTCAGTTTCCACATCTGTAAAAGGAGAATCAAAGGGCACCTAACTGATGAGGTGTTGTGAGATAAGAAACAAGTTAATATATAAAAGCATTTGAAACAGTTCCAGGCACATGCTAGATGAGACAGAATTGTTACTGTTTCTACCTGTAAATTGCACAGCTTTCTCTTCAGACTTTTGCAGCTTTCAAATCAACATAAGCAGTGTAACCAGACTTTGTTCTTTGATCAGAACAGAAAATAAAACAGCTTTAAGAGGTCAAAGCATGCCTTCTGATTAAATGACCCTTTTGGTATAATCTTAGGCTAACAAAGGCAAGCAAGCCAACATGCCTTTGGATAAATAACTGAAATAAAGTCCTAAATGAGACTTTATGGGAAAACATAAAAATGGAAATACATTTTTTTGCCTCTCTTCCCTGCCCCTCCCCTCCCCTCTCTTCTATTTCCTCTCCTCTCCTCTCTTTTTCTCTTTCTCTCTTCTACTCTCTCTCTCTCTCTATTTCTCTCTCTTCTCTCTCTTTCCTTCCTTCCTTCTTTCTTATTTTCCATTAAACGAGTTCTTTTAAAACACATTTGAACTTTTCCCATCCCAGTGATTCCCACGGACAGTTGGCAAAGAATCTAGGATAACTTGCAAAACCGGGATTTTTTCCAGGCATGAGTAACTTGTTAAAAAGCCACTATTTCCTTAATACTAACAGTAAATAGAGTTCACATCCACATAAATCCTCAGTGGCCCACTGGGGAAAGTTTTTATGTGTATGTATGTGTGTGTGCGCAATCTTTTTTTTTTTAATTCATAAAACACTTGGCTCTCAGCATGTCTGTTTATATTCCACTTCTTAAAAATAAATACACGCATTTATGCCAGTTGAGGTTAAAAGCTATCCTTTTCCAGTTGCCTGCTGTGTGCCAGTGATTTTATGATCGATGGCTTTAGAATACCTGCCTACAATTCTTAAAGAGTATTTCTCTTCTATTTATTTTAATTTTTTAAAAAAAATTAAGAAGAGGATAACACAATCCCATTTAATTAAACTACATGTTTTTGTGAAATTTACTTTTATTGGAAAAAATCAAATAAATATTTTCAAGACGGGAAAAACAGTATGTCAAATTTCAAATTCAAATAACAAAGTCGGTTTTCTGCAGTATATAGGGATGGAGTAAGTTAGCCGTAATCTTCAGCTGTTACTACTGTGAGCATAAATCTTCTCCTATTTGTCAGGGAATTATGATAATGGGATTTTCCCCGTGTATGGGACTTAAGAAAAGATATGCACTTCAAAGCTAGTAAGAATTGTTTCATATCCATATTTTAATGAGGAAGGCAGAGGTTAAGTTAGAGTTTGCAAAGTCATATAGTGATCAGCAGTGGCCCAGGAACTAGAGCCTAGGCGGGATATTTCTGGCCACTCTCATTTCACAGTGATATGTCTGCACTGGAATTCTCTATGGTTCTCTTTATCTGGGTGCTTGACAAACAAACTACTCTTGTCTTTGAGAGCTGGACTGGGTATATTTTGATAACAGGCAGTCCCATGGGATAGCTTGCATTTCCTGCTTCCAGTCAGATGTTCCACAAGAATAACTTCTCTACATATGTTTTTGCATTTTTGATCCCAATCCCAGCTGGAATCAGGAAGTTTGGAGGCAGCATGGAAATGGAAAATAATTCGAAGTTTCAGAAGCATTTTTTGACTTTCAAAAAGCCTAAATCACCTATTACCTACTTAAGACTACGCTACAATTTCATTTTATTGTGAAAGATATGTTTTTATTGAAAAGAATAGGTCCATGGTCATATTGGAACTAGGAGATTCCCCAATGATTACGCTCTCAATGAAGGATTTTTAGAAATTCTAACCCCATGTCTTTCTGTGTCTGAGAGCTTAATCAAAGCAACGTTAGGCAATGTTACCAGCTTTGGTTATTTCTTGAGCATGCCAATGATATAGCATACCATATTATAATTTCTCTAATGAAAGATTTTAAATAGAGGGCAGCAGATATAAATAACGCACTCTTCTCAGAAGGCTTAAAGATGAATCCTAAATGTTGTTTTGTTGAGTCATCTTTACAAAACATCCTCAGCACTCTGCGCTTCACTTTGCTTATCTGCCAAATGGTATAATGATACCTTTGTGCAGAGTGTCTAATTAGGATGAAATTAAAATGTGGACAAAATGCTTTGATGGGGTCTGGTCCCTAAAATGCCCTAAGATGAAGTGAACCCTGTTTCTGATCCTCTTTCCTTTTCTGTTCTCCCCTCAGAATGTGGACCTGACACTTCTCACCAAGCAGGGACTTTCAGAGACACAAACATAACTGTGAATAACACCTCCTTCCAGGCGGAAGCCAATTCTGTTGGCTGGTAAGGTTCGCATGAAAGCAGAAATAGGCAGAAGGCTACTTTCCTGCTAAATTCTACCCCCACCATTCACATTATTCATATTTTATAAGAAAGAAAAAAATTACTCAAGCTTGAGTAAAATGAACAATAATTTTACATTTTTGTTCCTAAATTCCTGACCCATTCACTACCTGGGGATTGGGCACCACTGGTGTCATCATAATTGAGAGAAGCTGAGCAGAGTTGGGAGCAGTCCCAAATTGTCCTTCCTGACTCTTTCCAGTGCTGCATTTTAAACCTCAGAAGAGTAGTTGATGAGATGGTTCTTTGTTTTGTTCAGTTCTGCTTTTACCCTTTTTGATTTTTTGGAAGATACCTTTTTCAATTAAAATTTCAAGACATTTTTGATACAGAATAGAAAGGGAGAAAACCAGCAATTACAGGTCAGTTTTTTGCATATCATAGCTCCTTTAACCTTCATAACAGCCCAGTGGCACAGGTATTATTATCCCCCTTTTATAAATGAGGACACAGGGATGGGTAGCAGTTAAGCAATGAGGTCAAGCTCCTGGCTAATAAAGGATGGGACTAAGATGGAAAGTCAAGCTTGTGTGCCTCTAAGGCCTCTGTTCTTTCCTCTGAATTCCTTGCCCCTCAGTTTCCATTAGGGGTGGGAGTCTGTGCACTTGTCTCAGAGTTAATAGAGCAGAGGCCCCCAAGAGTAGGTGCCCCCAGGGCAAGCAGACTTAAGAATGTGGTTTGAAAATGAAATGCAGTTTGAAAAACCCATGTTAGCCTTTTTGGGTGGGATAATGATGTTCGTGATGACATGGAATACCCTTGCTTTGGGAGGTGCCTGGTGGATTATTTAGACACACAGGTATCTGTAGCTCCCTTTCAAACAAGGGAGCAAAATAATTGGTGAATCCAGGAGGAGGGGTATGTTGCTCTTCACTGTATGATTTTTTTACCTTTTCCGCAGGCTTGAAAATTTTTCAAAATAAAAAGTGCATTTTCGATACCAGCATTTCCTTGCGCCCTACCTCCTCCCTGTGTGACCCAGGGAATCAACTTCCTCATCTCCTGACTTGCCTATATCTTCATTTGTAATCAGCATGACAATAACAATTTCAAAGTTCTAATTTATAGAAGACAGCCTAGGTGAGCAGATGTTCCACTGTTGGTGATTATGAGTTTCAGTGTCACTGTGTGTGACAAACCAAAATGTCATGTCAGATTTGGGGCCCCTTGAGCAGTAGTGAGGCAATAAAGGGGATCCATAGGTCCTATTGAAAATGCAGTTCCACCTGTGCTTGAGGTTCTTGATTCATTTTTTGTCCTGTTGTTAGCTAGGAACATGTGGGAGCTCACTTAATGCTGGATGTTAGTAAACAGGGGGATACCACCACCTTTGGGTGTTTCTCCAGGGAATCATTTTTGAATGAAAGAGGAAGGGAAAAGGGAGGTGATAACTCAGAGGAGAGATGTTGAAGAAAGTGAAAATATGAACCCAAATTAGTTGAGCACCTACTATGTATCAACATCTACATGAGATTTTCTTAATGTCTTCCTCCCAACCATTCTGTGAGAAAAGCATTCATGATACTGCTTCTATTTGAGATTGAGATTCAGGGTTTCAGTAAATGCTAGTAAGTGGTAGATTCAGACTCAAGTTGTTGGAGTCCACAAACATCTACTACTCTATGCCAGGTACGTGGTCCCAACCAACAAGGAGCTTGTTAATCTAGCAGGGACAACTGAGCATCAGAGCCCATGCTTTGGAAGGAAAGGAGGATGGGGGAAGGATATTTATTTGGTACCAGCTATGTACCAAGCTTCAGATAAGCCCTTATATTTTTCATCATATTTAGGTGAAGTTCATCAGCATATGGTTACAGAAGTAGAAGACATGGTCACAAGTAGCTCATCATCTGGTGGGGACAGGACACCAAACAACATTAAGATCATGAGCATTGAAAGGCAATGGCACTGTAAGGGGAGTCTGGCTCACTTCAATCTACTACCATCACCTTCGTGAGCAATGCCTCATCTCTATGCTTCCAGTTCTTATTCATTCAGTTCTAGAAACAGACTGAGAAGAAGGTAATAAGCAGATAGCTGTGCTAGGAAAATGCTTATCTCATTTGTATGGAGAATATAACGTTGTCCAGGGATGATAGGCAAGATGGACTGATGTGAATCAAAGGATTTTTAATCTTGAAGATGTAGGTATTAACATATGGAGTTGAGAGCAAGGGTGGGCAAGAAAACAGCTGATAAGCTAGTCTTGGGAAGCTAGAACAACAGACAGTGTGTCCCCAAGTAATCTCCTGCCCCAACCTCTCTGGATCAGGTGAACAAAAAGGGACACCAACTAAGTAGGAGAGTCCTAGAATCATGGCCACAAAATTCCAGCCATCTTCAGGATCGAGAAGCCTCCTTATCAAGATTTAAACCAAAACAGACAGCTGTTACCAGGTGGTGCTAAACTGCATCCAGGAACTAGAAGCAATTGAAGACTGCAGCCAGACCCTGAGAATTCCTGGCTGGCTCACTCTGCAAACTGGCCCAGGCCTCTTCAATATCCTCACAATAATGTAGACCCACATTTTAAGTCCTTGAGTTTCCTGGACCCTGCTTGCCATACTATGACAAGGATTTGCTTTAATTTTCTTAAGGCTATAAAGCTGAAATCTATTCTCTCTTTTAAGAAAAAAGTAGAGTAAGACATTTATAAGGAGTTGTTTCAGACATACTGGCCCCAAATGGGAGCTTTGTCCTATGTGTAATTAAGGACAGAAAGAAAACTAGGTGGAATATTATGCAGATAAATAAAAGTATAAGGAAACTTTATTGACTGATATGAACTGATTTCAAATATTTGTTGCAAAGGGCAAAGCAATGAGTATAGTATGTTTGCATTCAGGTGAAAATGGGAAAGATATATACTTATTATTTTATCTGAATAAATCATCTTTAGGAAGATACACAAGATACAGGATGGACAAGGAATGACTGGAACACAAGTTCACAGTATACACTTTTGAATTCTGTATCACATGTATATGATACTTATTAAAAACAAATAAGATGTAATTTTTGGAGGTGAAATAATTGAAAAGGGAGTGAATTTTTACCTATATGACTTAATGTACTCATTGTTCTCTCTTTGTGCCATTCAGATCATTGCTATCCTTTGGAAAGCAATTGAATTAATAAATATAAATTTTTTACATAGTTTCAGGGATTTTCAAAAACACTCACTAAATACATGGTAACGTTGGTTGGATATAGGTTTACCACTCTTTAAAAATACATCTTCTCCTTGAAATAGTATACCTACACAAGCACAATGTCGATCAGACTATTGGGAACATTTTCCTAAATACTGGGAAGAGGTTTTATAAAGAAGGAAGAACTGAATTCAAACTTAAAAGAATATTTTAGTCAAACATGGATTTATCTACTAGATTTCAAGGACTGGCATTGAACTGTAATTAATTGGAAAGCTATTTTTGTCCATTTAATGTAGCCACTGTGCATTTTTAGCCTCTTGTGCTATCTTGAAATACTTTATGCCATCTCAAAACTATTTTTAAACCATATATATTAAGAAAAAATCCAACTTGGGTATTCATTAGTTTAAGATGGATGAGAATAAAGCTTTATCCTCAACAGATGCCCCACTTAGGCATAACAATCTAATTCTATTTAATTTAGTCACTGGCATCCTTGCCTTCTCCTGTCGAAGTGAATCAACCTGAGTGCTAATTTTTGAAGCAAAACCTCTGTGATCATTTCACTCATGATTTAATCCAGATCTAACCTCAGGCCTTTAGAGGTTCAAGGTCAATGACCCAATTTACTCTGCTATCAGCATCTGTATCAGTAACCATTGCTATTCCTTGAAAGGCTTTTACTACAGACATTATCCCCTCCTTGTACAGCCCCAACAAACTGTGCCCACAGTTAATGGTGATTTTAGAGAGCAACCTGGAGAAACTTGGCAGGAAGGTTTGGAGACCGGTTTTTGGTAAACAGGGAAAAACATAGAACACAATCTTTGCTTCTAAAAGCTGAAGCCAACAACTAAGAAATTGTTTGACTTTCTCCAATGAAAAGAAACTTAGTCATTGGAATCCCTGCCAAGTGTAAAATAAATGTTTCAAGGAAAATCCTGGTGCTTAAAAACACAATATCAATTTTTTAAGGGAAATAAAGATACGGGTATGTGCTAAATGTTCTTTGATATGAATGAAAATAGATGAGCTCAAATTTGGGTCCTTATTTTACTTTTTTTTTTTTTTTAACAACTAATGTCTTTTTAGTCCACAGCAGTTAATACATTTTGAGAATTTCTCTGTATGTTTTAAATAATTTTCCCTTCCCTGGAGCCCCAGTCCCACATCTTCAGGGAGCACATCATGCAATGAAGAAGTTTTCCTTAAGTAAAGGAGAAATCCCAGGGATGCTGGTGCCTACTCAGGGAATTGCTGCTCCAGGGCTTTCACCTTCCCTGGAGGAGTTAAACTGGGTTTCTGTGTCAGAGATTTTGAATGAATTTGGGGGTGGATTTGTTAAATTTGGAAATGACCTATTTAACTATATGCACATTCCCCAAGACTAGTATAAATATGTTCAACTTTCTAATTTTCTCAGCAGAATGAACTTATCATATACTTTGATGCAGAAATTCTCTTTAGCAATGTGTTAGAGGAAAAGAACTCTATCACTGATCTTTCCAAATCTTTATAAAATTTTTTATCATATATTTACCACTCTCTTCTTAGTAACACCACAAGGATGACTTAAATCCCACTGAGGCTTGGGGGAGAAAATATAATGGGGATGGGCTGGTGTTGTTAAGATAGAAAAATATAATAGGGTAAAGGATGATACAAAAGAAGGAATAGAAATAATAGAAGAGAGCCTGTAAACTCAAACAATTTATTTTGGTTCCATTACAGATCAGAAACAGAATGCATTGTTATCTGATAATTACAATAGAATGTTAGACACTGCTGTGTGTGCACAATTTGGTTATTCATAAAATTACATACTCAGTAAATCACCCAACAATTTCCATGTCACCGTTCCTAAATCATTCAGTTGCCAGCTATAAATATAAGGAAAATCTAAAAAGTTAATGTCAGGGAAAGCTACCAGTATTCACTGCATATAATTATTACACTCTTTACTTCTGAGAAATGTGTATATCTTGATGTCTTTGTTACTTTACGGAACATATTGCCAAATGTCCTAAAATCAGAAATGCACACATTAAGCAGTGCTTAACTAACTAAATTCAGCTAGGAAGTCACTGTAATGTATCATAATTGGAGATGTGTTACCACCAGATTTGTATGTGTCCATTAGAGGGATCTAACATTTATTCACATGAAATCTGCACATAAACTTAAAAATGCATGTGACTATGGATAAATGTTTTGACTGAAATTCTTTCAGACTTGACATGAACTTCAGATATCTTTTTTTGTCTTCTTTTTTTTAAACCAAAGAATATTTTGGCTTTAGAAAGTTGCATTACATTCCAGTTGGGGGTGGGGGGTGGGGAATGACCTTTAAGATAAGGTTGTGCTTTATATTTCAACCACCAAGCATTGAGAAAATTGCATTAACAGTAAAAGAATATTTTTACTGCCACATGTACAAATATTCACTCACAGCAATCATACTCTCCAAGGCCCCAAGCAGTGCTTCATCAAGCTAACATGGCGCTCGTGACAAATGGCCTCCCTGAAATCCATCCACCCCTCTGTCATTCACAGCTTTCTGATTCTTACCAACTTAGCAACCACACTGCCTGACCCAGTCACTGCCCCAAGCCCTAAGGTTGTCAGTTGGTAGGATTTGGGGGGATCTTCTGTCCTGCACTGTTGGTGGAATTGAATACTGGAGATGCTCTCTGTGATTGTGGAAAACTCAGAAAAAGGCAGTTCTGTATGCCAGCATATGAAGAGTACACTTACATGTATAAGTATGTGCTTAAATGTGTGTATACACTCACATGTACATATTAAATATATACATGAACACATATAAGTGTATATAACGTTGTTATATACAAAGAGTTTGCAGCTTTAAATGTGATTAAAAATGTAATATTTTAAGGTATGTTCCTGGGGAAAAATGTTATTCCTTTATGGATTTTTTTTTTTCTTTTTGTTTAAATCAAGCTACAGAGAAGCTCACATTAAGGCTGATGATGCCAATATGCTTAAAGTTGTACAGGACTGATATCCAGCCAGTTCAAATAAGGATATATATATAAAACACACATATATATATATAGTTTGAGTCTTAACAGGAATTATTCTGTCTAAATTAACAAAGAGCACAAAAAGGAACAGTAATGTTATTTTCTGTGATTTCCATTGCTAACCAATGAATTCAGGTAGAACCCTTTCAAATGGCATCTCCTCTCCTCCTCACAAAATTCAGGCAGCTGCTCTCCTCTCCTCCTCACAAAATTCAGGCAGCTGCACTGCTCTGAGATAAGTGTGTGTCTGCGTGTGTCCCTCTGTGTGTGCATACGTGTTCATGTGTGCCTGTGTGCATGATCTTCTTCCCAGGGAAGGGCAAATCCATGGCAGGTTCATTTCAAGGGCAACTCTGCCAAATTATACGATGTGAATTGATGTTCACTATGGCTTAGAACAGCAACTCTGATTTAAGTTCTTAGATTGAACTTGTCTACAACTGTTGGGGTGAAAGGCCAATTCATACTCATTAATTAGCCTAATCCATCTCAATCTACTTCATTTTATACCTTTTCAGGGATGTAGCAATGTGAGGCATATTTGGACAAAATAATGCTGTTAAAATCCAGAAGTACAATTGTTCCATGGGAAATGATTCTTACCTAGCTGTATCCTAATTTTTTTGGGGGGTCAAGATTTAGAGTTTTAAAGCCTTTCTCTATATGAATTAGCTGTGGTAATTCAATCATTTTATGTGAAACAATGGTGGACAGATTATTCTATAGGCACTGAACCAAAATATTAAAATCAGTTAGAAGGGCCACACGATTGTGTTACAGACTATGGCAAGTTGAGATTCTGGAAATTAATTTGTCTTATACAAAGACTTTTCTCCCAATACAGAATTTCCCTAAGTATTAAATCTCAAAGCAAATTGATACATGCCTATCACTTGAATTTTTTTACAATTTAGACATTTAAATATCAGAGTCCCATTTAATGGTATGAACAGGTTGTAGAGATTTGTTAATTTGAAATTCCATTTGGTAACAGATGTAATAACTTGTCTGGCATTAAAACCGAGTTTAAGGTAATCACTGCATTTGCTCTTTTGTTCTAAGTGTTTTACAATCCTTGATTCACATAAAACATCTGTGAAATTTAGTTAGGAGTGTGGTGAGTAAAATTTAATCCCTGTTTTTATACCAGCATGTTCAGAAACATGCCTACATATATTTCAATCTTCCCTGTGTGAAAAATCCATATGGGAATCAACAGGAAAGCGTTTTTGTGATATTCTAAACCTTTTGGGCAATAGAAGCTTAACGTGCTAACAGAATGAAAACTATGCCAAGCTAAAGAGTATTTCTTCAGTTGATTTTGACACCAACTGGAGGAACAACTGTAGAAACAGTTGAAGACTTGGAGGTCATTTTAGTGCCCAAATATATCTTTGTCAAAGGGAAAGCTATCCTTTTTTTTAATATCATAGATTAAATACAGGCAATGTGATGTCAGTTATTTGTGGAGAGTGTCATTGTTGGGTAGGAATGCTGAGTGTGTGGCACTTGTGCTTCCACCTCATCCCCTATATCCACAGCAGACAAGGCTAGCTGCTAACACATCCCTTCCTGCAAGCCCAGACGCATCCTCAGATTCCTCAGCCAGTGTTTCTGAAGCCATTCTCAGACAAACGTAGTTACAGGGAAGGGAGAATCTTTTTGAAGTTCCTTTGGTAAGTGATAACAAGGTATACGTTTTGGCAATATTTTCCAGTGTAAATATAATAGATGGGATATCACTAAAAAAGCCACCAGAAAATTAAACATGGAATTTATTTCAAGTAAATCTCATCTACCAAGTTACTAATCTTGAATTATATAGCACTTTCTATGGAGACATTTCTGTGGCAGGTCTTGAAGCTGTACACACTCAAGCACACACGTGCACACACACGCTACATATTTATTTATGTCCCACCCATTCCACAAAGGTTTTGTGATTGTTCATAAATTCTGATACCTGGGTTTATATTTAAGAATGTGTTGGTGTGTGTATGAATAAAATACAAAAATAAGTAATTGAGGGAATATTGGCAAGGGAACAAAGTGGATAGGGAAAAATTAAGGCAGGATAAAATTTATCAACAAGATGTGACTTCCATCAGATTTGGTAAAGTCACTGGAAGTTTACCAATATTTTACTTAAGTTTCCTTCCTAGTGATCAAAGCAAAGAAGGAAACGTGATCGGTAAAAAAGACTTACCCATACATAGGCCAGTAATAAAACCAAATAATGTGCACAGGACAGCTTTTCCTGATATTGCGACTATAGAAAGTATTTTCCATGGATAATCATTTAGAACACATAGTAATCTATGGAGGAGGGAATGCATACCAATATCCATGCAATACTTAAAATATTCAATTTTTGATGTGACACATCTTCCAACAGTCCTTAAATATACCGTTGACTTAGCCTCTATGTAAAATATAGTAAAAAAAGCAAGCTGGTGAAGAGGTCCAAATAATGCAGGAAATATTGCAATATAATACATGTATTGCAGCTCTTTTTTGATCTCGCATGAAACCAGAGCAAACTTTGGAAAACTGTCCATGGTGATTTGGAGCTATGTACCCCAACCAAACCATGTTTTAAATTTTATCTATTTCTGTGGATGTGAATTCTTGCAAATAGGACCTTTTGATGAGATTACTTCAGTTAAAGTGTGGCCCAGCCGAATCAAGATGAGTCTTAATCTTATTACTAATAAAGTCACAGAGATAAAGAAAGCCACACAGAGAAAGCACTAGAAGCTGAAGTCAATGGAAATGTGAAGCCAAGAAAGTCCACCATGTTTACTGTCACAAGACAAAAATGCCAAGTACAAAGATCACAGGCAGCCAGTCCCAGAATGCCATAGCCTTCTGGGAGAAAGCATCGCCTTGCTTTGCTCAAATTTGGACCACTCCTTGTCTCAAAACCATGAGCTAATAAAGTCCCGTTGTTTGAGTAGACCCATCGCATGATACTGGCTTCAGTAGCCCAGGAAAGCTGCAACTGTGACATTCAAGCTAAATTACATAGTGAGAGAAGAGGGGAAGGATAGTGGTTAGTGAGATCCAGAGGGCAGGGATCCCTCCTCCCATTCCTAACACAGACAGGTCTGTCTTTTATCTGTGTTACTCCTGGGACTTCAGAGTATAGCTTCTCACGGTTAGATATTTGATAAGGAAAAAACCACAAAGTATAAGGTGGTCTTCGGGCAAGAAGCCAGGGTGCAGGTCTTGGGTGGAGCTGGTGATAGGAGCGCTCTAGCTTTGGCAACCAATTCCATGCTGAGGCGACTGAAAGTCCTTTGATGATATGGCAGGTAATTTTCCTACCTCTGGCTAGAAGAGGCCAGAGTCTTCTCCAGGGATAGTTCAGAGCCGGTTGCAGATGGGAAAATGGACACCCTCAATGTCCACAGGTCTTACCTGCCCGAAGCTTCTTTTACAAATACCATAAACTGGTTTTGGCTTAAACAACAGCAATTTATTGGCTCATGGTTTTTCAGCTAGAAAAAGTAAAACCAATGTATGGTATGGGCAAGCCCATAATTTTCTGGTGCTGGTGGCCACCAATCCTTCAGGATCCTTGGCTTGCATTTCTTCCTCCTGTCTCATGGTGATATCCTTTCATTTCCTGCTTCTGTGACTTCTAAGTCCTTTTCATAAGGCCTTTTTAATCTATATTAAAACCCACCCAACTTCACTTGGCCATACCATCACTAAAAATAACATCTTCAAAACAACCCCATTTATAACAGGTTCACACCCACAGAATTTGGATGAACAGTTTGTGCTTCTTGGGACAAATAATTCAACCTACCACACACAGAAGAGAAGCTGTGTAAGGAAGACAGGAGGGGTAGCTTTCTCATCACTGTGGTCCCCTCCACAGAAGCTGCAGGAGGGGATGGTATGCTTATAATTTCCAGGATGGCGGAAATGACTGAAATATAAATTGGCGAGCTGGGCTGCTAGCATTTTTAATACTGTCAATTTGCATGTTCCTTCAAATTAAAATCGAGCTCTATTTTTAAAATAAAAATAAGCAGATTTACTGATTTTTGGTTCCACTTTTTAATGGAGAGGGGTAAATATTCCATGAAATAATGTATTAGAAAAAAATGACCATGTGCTATGGCTTGAATTTATGGCCAGTATGAAGGAAACTAATAGGCTTTTCACTTAAGACTTGCCTTATATTTTGGCTCTAAGCAAATCTTGAAAGCAAGTAAAGATTCACAGCATGTTTTATTAGTTTTTCTTTTACTTCTCAAGCCAAAATAATTAGTTTTAGGAAAGAAAATATAATAAAGGCAAGTATTGTCTGCCTGATATTTCCATTTCATTTTTCTCAGCTTCTCATCTTCTGCCAACCCCAGGAATAGTGTACTGTTCTTTGGATTCTTTAGCAGGAAGAGACTGGGGAGATGATAAGGGGACAAATGAGTGTTAGACTCAGTGTCTCATGCCTCAAAAATGTCTTCTTTTATTTACACATGGTAGGGAGACTAAAAAGACCTCGGGCAGGATATCTGATCCTCTGAAGACCTTTCCAGTTCCCAGCTCGTACGTTTGAGTCTAGAGCATAAACTCACAGCCCAGGCTAGAACAACACCCAAGACCAATAGGAAACTCTCGCTTTTGAACAATAGCTTTGCGATTCCATTTAACGTTATAAAGGGTTTTACCTTGCCTTCCAGCCTGGCCCGTAGCATAAAACTTCTCTTACTGTTCTACACATCCAGCCTGAGCATTAGAAAAAGACAACTAGTCACAAAGCAATGGGGAAAAGGAAAGGCTGGCTTACAGACCCTGAACAGAAAGTCCATAAAACTGAGTTTCCCAAGATTGTGAAAAGTAATTGTGGGAAAGTTTCAAAACACCTTGTTAAAATTCAGTGGTTAGGATTCGAGCTGTGTTTTCCTGAAAGATATGCTGAAGTCCTAACCCCAGGGGCTTCGAAAGTGACCTTGTTTGGAAATTTGTTGCAGATATAATCAGTTAAGATGGCATCATCCTGGAGTAGGGGGTCCCTTAATCCAATATGACTGTTGCCCTTCTAAGAAGAGGAAAGAGACACAGCCACATGAGAGAAAGGCCCGCGATGACAGAGACAGGGGCTGGAAAGGCAAGGCAGGACACCCCCCTTGGGTCTCAAAGGGAGTGTGGCCCCTGACAGCTTCACTGCAGACCTCCTGCTCCAGAACAGTGAGATGGCCGTGTCTATTGTTTTAAGACTTCCAGTTTGTGGTACTTTGTTACAGCAGTCCCAGGAGAACAAGATATCAGGTTTGTTCTTTTTATGTCCGCAGTTCATTACCTTACTGTCAGTCCATCAAATATAGACATATATATAGGTAACAAAGTGATGCTGCAATGGTTAAATCTTGGCCTCTCTCCGTACCATAGACAGAAAATTAGAACCATTCATTAACCAAGTAATGGGGACTTCCATTCTTTAAAGAGGAGGAAAAAAAAGCAAGTACTTTCTTTCTCCATCATAGAGAAGTTGTGCAAATCAGATGAGATGATAAATGTGAAAACACTTTGAAACCCGGAGGCCAGATTATTAATATTCATAATATTATTACTCAGTTTAGTCACTTCTTAGATTTTCTAGCTACTCATTGAAAATCGTTATGAAAGAAGACTGAAGCCACCTGCCAAAGTAAGATTTGGCATTCATCTATGTATTTTCCTCTTCTACAAGAGATCCCTGGTAATTGATTCCATTTGTAAAAATGGGAAGAGAAATCCTGACATTGACTTACCGAGGTGTCAGTAAAACAAATGTACCCTTGACAGTGTAAGATGATGAGGCCTGAGGATGGGGCCCGGTGAGGAAATCTGCTCTTTTTAACATCTATGGACAAAGTATATCTAAAGGCAAAGTGATGCGGCTCTGGAGTGAAAGATAAACACCCAGCGATATAGTTCTTTTCCAGAATGTTCTAAATGCTGCTTCCTCAATCCCTTTGTTCTGAAATATTTGTTCCTGAGGTTTGCCAAATGACACCACTGTAAGAGGGGGATGCTGGGAAGTGTAAAGACTGCTGACTCTATTTTCTCCTCGAGTCTAGTCTCAACTCAAAGCACAAAATAAAAACTCCAATAGAGGCCAAAGAAATGTCACCATCAGTAAACAGTCCTAATGAATGCATGGATTTAGAGCCTTATTTATGTTGAGATTTATTTAGTAAGAGCACTTGGAGTCTAAACGCTGGAACAAACTGTTTCTCCACTGGTTTAATAACTCCAAAGACCTTGCTAGTTTTAAAAGGCAAAGAGTTGCTTCATTCACTTACAATTCAAAGTCACGTTTCTCAGACTTGAATAAAGTGGTAATAATAAAACACCTACACAAACACAGGCAGATCACTGAGTAAGTGGCTTTTAGCTTTGCCTTCAGTTGAATGAGGTTGAGAAATCATCCCCAACGAAGCCTAGCCAAAACAAAAATCTCTTTCCCAGTGGCTCATTAGTTGCCTTCATTCTTAAGATAATATACTCTTAGAGTACATAGCTTCAGGGGATTTGCATACCTGGTCAGCCATATGAAGATATTTTATGCTGATATTTTATCCACCAACAGATATTGTTTCTCTACCAAGTATGTTCTCAGATGGACAGTCATTTTTACCAAATCTGGGCATGGGGAATTTTCAACATAATGAATCATGGAAAGGACAAAAAAGTCCCTTAGATTGCCAAAGCAGGAAGGACTCAAACAAAGAAACAAACAAAACACCTCCAAAAACAACCTTTTTTTAAAGACGGCATTCACACTGATGTGAGTTATGTTGACTTTAACAGACAAAATGGCAAAAATGGCCCAAACATCAGGAGTATGACTCTTATATCTTCTTTTCTCTTCAGGGTCATCTCTTATTAGCAGGTCTGCCAGCAGCAAGCATTAGAGTAAAACTAGCACTTTGGAGCAGAGGTTTTCAAGCTCCATCCATGGAGGTCATTGGAGTTGCTGAGAATGTATAAAGTCAGATGTCAATCATAGATGTTCTGCTTTTATACACTCTCTATTTTAGACCCTCACTTTAAGCTTTTTTTGAGAAAAATAAAGGTACCTTATTGAAAATAAGGGAGTTTGAAATTTATTTTTTGGGGGGAGTCCAAAAATACTGCTTTTGACAGGGACATTGCTTTGTTTATTTTGCTATGTCCAGAGGCTAAACCAATCCCCAACATGTATTGGCCACATAGAAGATGCCCTGCCAGTTTCTTTGGAAATATTTGACATATTCAAAGTCACTGAGTTCATGGGGCAAATGGGACTTCAGATTCGTTACCCTGTGTGTTATGAACTTACCAATGCAAATGAGAATAAAAAAATTGTAACAGACTCTTTAAAGTTTGAGGTGGTAAGGTTGCCAGACTTAGCAAATATTTGGCACCTACTTATACTGAAAATGTATTTGTTGTTGATCTGAAATTCACATTTCACTGGGCATCTTCTATTTTATCTGGCAATCTTACATGTTCAGGAAGTTTTCAGGGATGAAAGAAATTGAGTATTTGGTGAAGATACTGAATTATTATGCACAAACTACATTATAAAGAACAAGTAGGATAAAAATGACAAAAAATGGTAGTTTGAAGTCATAAAAAACTGTCAGAAAAATTGTTTTTGTTTTTGTATTTTGGTTTATCAAGACTGGAAACAATAACATATTTGTAGCCAGAGTTGGACAAAAGCATATGCATAGAGAATCAGCAAAACCAGGGCAAGAGAATGACCAGCTTTACGGAATCTCTCAAGAATTTTGCAATCAGTAAATCGAAGCGAGAGCTATTTGAATTTTAGGAATATACGTGGGTGCACTTGTGCATGTGTGTGTGCACATGTGTGATAGATGACAGAAATGTAAATATACATATATTTGAAATTTTGAAAAATAATATTTTATTTTGAATTGCACCTGAAAGTATGGAGAAATTTACCTTGAACACCCTCATCCCATTCAGTTTTGTTGCTTTTCCTGAGAATGCTGCAATTACAGGTTCTGACTTGAAAATTCATGCACCAGTGGGCATGCTCTCAGCCTGTCTTTCATCCTTGAGCTTTCAAGCTATTGCAGACCTTTCCCATGGACTCACTGCAGTGCATATTGGCTGGGGCTCCCCACTTCCAAATGAGCATGACCTTCTCATCCCACTTCATTAAAAGTCCCGTTCTCCCCAGCCCTACCTATCTCATCTAAACAGGAGAAATGCATCTTAGCTTAAATTCCTTCACAATAAAATATGAATGTCCTGATACATTAACTCTCTCCTGGATATCTTTGCCTTTTTAAATTAAGACTTAAGTTAATCAGGCTGTGGATGGATTCTGGGTAAGGTATTTGAGTACCTGTAAGGTGAGGACCTTCTTTGGCTTGTCCATTTACACAGGAAAAGGTCATTTATACATAAGGATACGTAGTATGAGATAATGCTCACCCCTATGTGAAGACAACATGGTCCTCTGGAGATGCTCAGGGCCCTGCAATGACTTTTCTGACATTTTCAGTCAAAATGGTCTGGTTAAAATTGGTGTTTTTGTTATTATCTGCATGGGGCGAGAGTTGAGGGAACATGGGTAATTTTGATGGCGAACTTTATTATTAGACTTGAAAATAGTTCATTTGCCAGTTCTGTCTTTTATTAAGTCAAAAGAAAATCCTGAAACCAATTAAGCTTCAATTGTAAGTTTTGGACACTATCCTCTGGTTACAAAGAAAAAATGGAATGAGATCAAGTTGAATGTTCAACTGTCAATCATCAAATCACTGATGTCACTGCTGTTCTTTTCAAACAGAGACATATAGTGAGTGCGTATAATACACATTTAAAACCATTTAATATTTGTTGCATTTTAAAATTGCATCCTCTTACAAAGCCATGGGTAGAAGTATAATTAAACCTTCATTGAATATCTTCTTAAATTATAACAACAGCAATATTAACAGATAAAACCTAGTTTCTAAACCAATGTTTGTTTCATATATATGTAATGACTTTATCTGGCAGCCTTTACTTCATACAAGTTCCTTAGAAGTTTTTTTCATGGCCTATGCTATAATTTTGTGGTTCTTTCTGAAATGTCAATAGAGTGGGAAAGGGGAACCGAGAGGGAGGAGTTGTTTTCAAGAAAATGCATTTGGTTCTTTTGAGGGTATGTATGAATTTGGTTAGAAAAGAAAGGAAATATGTATACATTAAAAACAAACCAAAAACTTACCTAACCTGCTTTGCCCCTTTTAAACTGCTTGAAGAAAGATAAAAAAGAAAAAGACATTTCAGCCTTGAAAATTCTTACTATTTCACATAGTGCTTGAATCTTGGCATGACTTCTTTCTTGTTCTACACTACTAATGTTCATAGGTTTTAAGATTTCCTTTTCTTCTAACACTAACTTTCTGTATTTCTGCATTTTACCCTAAACTGGTATTTTTCAGCATCCATACTGACTCATCTTAGTTAAATTTTACCAGGGAGTGCTCTCTGATCACCTGCAAATCTCTTTTTCTAAGTGTATCATGGATAAATTCTGAAACCATTTAATTGAATTTCAGCTGAATTACATATATTTTATATAGATATATAAATTAGTTGGGAAATATTGATGCTAACTAGAATGGTGTATTAGTTATCTATGACTGTAACAAGTTATCATAAACTTAGCAGCTTAACTGAGCACGTGGTAATTATCTAAGAATTCCTGTGGGCCAGGTGTTTGGGCATGTCTTAACTAGCTCTATTATATCTCACTAGAAACTAGACTTCCTCACTAAAGGGCTGTACAGGTGTCAGCTGGGGCTGGGGTTTCATCTAGAAGTCATTCTTCTGGGGCAATGGTTTGCTTCTAAGCTCACCCAGGCTGTTGGCAGAATTCAGTATCTGGAAGACTGTTTGACTGAGGACCTCAGTTCTTTGCCATCAATCCAGGAAGCAATAGAGAAAGTCTGCTAGCAAACCTGAGGCTAATCTCTTGTACTCCAATCATGGAATTGAAATGTCATTGCATTTGTCATATTCTATTTGTTAGATGCCATCGCTAGAGCAGCCCACTCTCAATAGGAAGGGGATTACACAAAGGACAACTACTAGGAGGTGAGGCTCATTGGGGACCTTCTTAGAGTCAGCCCACTACAAATGGATAGCTTAGAAAGTGGTAAAGAAGAAGGTATGCCTCATGTCTCTAATATGTCACTATCTTATTTTAACTTAATTCTTTTCCAGCTGTTGACCAACATATTTATATGGACATAGAGTCTTGATATTTTCTAAGCCATCATTTATTCCAGCACAAAACAACTACACTTTTCCACCTACCTTGCAGTTATATGTCACATGACTGGTTCCAGCCAATGCAACATGGGCAGGATTGATGTGTCCCTCTCCCAACATGGTCACATACACCTGTGGTTTTCTTCTCCAAGGCAACACCAAAAGGAGGAGCTTGGGGTCCTGAGTTATTGATCAAAGGGCTGCCTGATCTGCATCAGAACACAGCTTGAGCAGGCAATTAAACTTTATGGTGTTAAGCCACTGATATTTATCCTGATTCATTTATACCCCAGAAGCACGGAAGTGATTGTCAACCACAAATACTCAACCAAATTATGTACCCAGATTTCTATAATGATAATAATACACAATATTTATTGAGTACCTGGATATAATAGGTTCTGTCCTAAGCACTTATATACCTTAAACCATTTCATACTCACAATACATGAGGACAATAATATCATCCCAGATATGAAAAAAAAAATAGGAAGGAAATGTAAAATGAGAATCTCTATTGGGAGAGCAATGAATATGGTTGGAAAACGCACTTCAATAAGCTGTTCTTAGTTAAGGGTGAATTGCAGAAAAATTACAGTTGTAAAACTGCTCTGCATAAAGAAGGTGGCAAGGAATTTAAATTACTGAGGGGAAAACCCAGAACAGAATAAATAAGAGAGCATGCAATAGAGAATGGTCAGTAGTAGAAGACAAATCTCTAAGGGAGATTTCAAGGGATTTGTTGGAGGCTGTATGACATAGGGCCTTTCCTTCTCCTTCCCGAAGAAATCTTTACTAATTTCTGCCTTTCTCACCAATGTTGTGTGTGTGTGCAAATGTGTGTAGGTGTGTTTGTATATAACTTCTTTCTGTTATGTGACTTCTAAGTTAAACCAAAGCCCGAAAATCCTGACTTTCTTCTGAGTATGTGGCCATTGAATTACAAGGCCAGAAATCAAGACTCAAACCTACATTTATTGGGTTTCCAATGCCTATCTGCTTACCAGTATCCCGTGCACTCTCTCTTTCTGCCTAGAAAAGCTGTCCTTTCTGATCAAAAGGAAAATTTCAAGAGAGAAACATAAATAAAATAGAGACATAGCAAGATAATATTTTTTTGAAGAAGATAATTCTGGAACCAGTATAGTAGTTGGAACAATCAGATTAAAAGGAGAAGAATAAGATGCAGTTGGGAGCTGAAGGGATGAACTAGTAGTCAGAAAGGGAGAATATGGATTTTAAAAATAGTGAGGAAAGACCATGAAGATAGTGGGAAAGGACAATGCCTATTTGGCTCTTGGAGTTATGGTAGAGGAAGAAATCCAAGATAACCTTGAGGATTCTAATTCAAGTGATTACAAGGATAGTACAAATTAATCAAGGGGAAAAATGGAAATTAAATTTTTGTTCAATTAAAGTTAAGCATTTATTGAGCTCTAATACAAAGGAATGTGTTTGACATTGTGGAAAGTAGGATGATGAATTAGATGTGTTTCCTAGAAAGAGAGAGTGATGTTGTGCTTCGTGGATGACTTTGAGATACTCTGGGGAATTTAAGGAGAAATACACGTAGAGGCACTAATTTAGATATTTTCTTTCTGTAAGTACAGATTAAAATAATGGAAAAGGTAAGATTATCCAAGGATGGAAACACAGCTATGAATATTTTCCCTTGAAATACACTTAACACATGTTATACAAAGAGCTTTGGTCTAGGAATAAAAATATCTGAATTATTTTTAATCCTTTGTTCCTAGAAACATTTTGTGACCATGAAAAATTTGAATAATACCTATAAACAGGTATTGAACTAGGTAAATTCTCCCCTCTTTGGTGATTAAACTTCAGCCCTGAAAGAAGAGATTCTACTTTTCATTTGCAAAAAATATAATCTCTTGAGCTGTGTCTCAGTCAGGAAAATGTTATGTTATGCTGTGATAACTTCAAATCTCAGCAACTCAACACAACAAATGTTCATTTCTTGCCATGCAAAATCATTCAAATCAAATTTACATTTGAGCAAATGTGGGGCAATGTTCCTTCAAGCAGTAACTCAGTGATCCAGACTGACCAAATTATACATCTGGAAGTCTTATGCCCTGTTGCATGGCGGAAGAGGGAACTGGTGGTCCAAGCACTGCCAATTAAATGCTACAGTTTGCATGGGGCACATATCATTTCTACTTACATTTCATTTAACAGAACTAGTCACATGGTCACCCTTAACTTCAAGGAGACTAGAAAGCATTCACCTCTATGTGTCTTGCCTTAAAGGCAAGCCAAATATTTGTGTGCATCATAACACAGGCTGCCATTTTTTTCTTGATAGTTAAAAAGTAGATTAAACCTTTCCCCCTCCCTATGTTTGAAAGTGTTACTTGTTCTGAATGAGGTTTTATTGATATGTCTGAAACAATTCACTCGCTGTCCCCAAACCTCATACTTTCCCCATCCAATCCATTAGAAAGTATCTTGCAATGCAAAGGCTCCATCAGAATATGGTATTACATGACATTGTAACCTTTTTCCCTCCCGAAAACCACCCTTTATGAATAAAACATGGCTGACCTTTAAAAACTTAGCAGTTGTACTAGGTGATTGCATATTAACAAGCTTTTTGAAGAAATAGGACAGGCACTGTATGTTTCAGTTAAGGATAGATAATAGAACTATTCCAATAATTTATTATTTTACCCAATATGAGGAAATGCAACAACTATTTTACAAAGTCTGCTTACATTTCCCTGAATGTAATTGTACGTGACTTCCCATTTGTCTAAATTGTGCTTTTTACTATTAAATTGAAGATTCCCAAGGAAATGAAAATTCTTCTTATCTGTCTAAAGTTTTCCATTGTTAAGTTAAAGACCTCTGAAAATCCCAAGATGTGTTTAAGTAGGAAGCAAAGTAAGGCAGAGTTGTGTACAATGGAATTGAATTTCCTGATTTGTAAACACAAATCTTCAGGTTTTCCACCTCCTGGTATATAGAAGATACTCAATAAATGATTACTGAATGGGAAAGGTATTCTTGCTGTGAGTTGAACTAGGATGAGGCAAAAGAGACCTGCTAAGGAATTTTGACAGTGACATGAGGGCCTCTTCAGTCAAATCACACAAAAAAAGCGAGTTGTGGTTTGGACTCAAGGGGAGGAGCAAATGCGAAGGGGAGGATTGAATCAGCTCACCAGTAACAAACATTTAGGGTAGGGCCTCTGCTCAAAGCAACGTGCTTATAACTGAATTGTATAAGATAATTATTTTCTTACTTGACTTTCCAGAGTTCTAGGTATCTGAGAAGGCATCTCGAAAGGTGTTAAAATGGAACAGGGAGGAGCCCTTATCCAGAGAAGCTTGGTATTTGTCTGCTTATAAAAAAAGGGTCTCAGTGTCAGAATTCATTTGTGAGAAGGTTCCATGGCTTAAAAAATGCTTGACAACCATTTGTTTAGAATGTGGTTGGTCTCATAGGCAAACTAAGATGCACTGGTCTTGAGCAACAAAATGAGGTGCAAGGTATCTAGACAGATATGCACTTTCCTTCTCCATCAATCTTCCCATCCATCCCCTACCTCACTACCTCTCTCCATGTCCCCACAAAATCTCCAAGCACTTTTTTGATTTTTGTTTTTTTTATTAGTGGCATTGATGGCCTGGGAGCCAGAGGCTTAGGGGCTTATTTTCAGGTTCTAGGAGGTACACCAAGAGGTTTGGGGGTCCATGTGGCACCCAACTTTCCACAGGGGGCATTGTATAGGACTTTGGAAATGTAATGGCCCTACCAGAATTACTTGGAATCCGTTATACAAACCTCATCTCATAGGTCATAGTTTTATTGTTCTGACACAGTGGGAAATTTATCCATTCATATGGTTGATGAAGTCTCTTGGAGATACCTGTTCTACCATAATGAAGCTCCCCACCTCACCGTCCTTTACGTTTTTGACCAGCTGTGCCTTGTTTGACTCAGTTACCAACCACTTTGGGCCAGACATTTGAGGTCTTTACATTTTAGTATCTTCATCTGTAAATGGGGAAATTCTTAGTCTGCTTACTTTGAGAACACTCACTAAGATAACATCTGAGGAAGCATTTTTAAAAGCAAAATATACATCTCAAGCCATGTTGTTGCTGCTTTTGTTAAGCTAATCAAATTTCTTTGGTATATAAACTCAGACAAAATTAATTATTGTACATTTCAGGGTTTTTTTGTTTGTTTGTTTAAGAGGGTTTTTAAACTTGAAGATCCTCTATACTAAAAAGCATTAACAGTGTCATTTTAAAAATCACAAACTTTAACAATTTCTTTAATTGATGAGGAATAAGTATACTATTGGGAAAAGTTTCAAAACTGCTTTACTTAATAAGAGACTACTGCTACTTGGAAAGCAATCTCTTGGTCAACAAATGCTTTACCATTTACTTTACAAAATAATCTACATTTCATGAATACTTGTGTAGATAGACAATGTTAAGGCAAACACCATGCTACATTTACAATAAGAAGACTAAGGTATTCCTGCTGCCCAGTCTTGCTGGAAGATGGCGGCACTGGTATACTGAACTTTGCTTTATCTAGTGTCATAGTACATACTCAAGAATGGGCTGGGGAGGGTTTCATGGTGATCAACAGGAGGGTACATGGTGATCAGGAAGAAACAGTTCCAGGGACTCAGAACTAAGTTGGGGACTAGGCCAGTAGAGTACAAAGTCCTTCCTGAGAATAAGAGGATTGAGTTTCTCTAGGAAATTGCCAGGCTCGTGTTGGCAGAGAGGCACTGTCTTGGCAGAGGAGCGTATTTAGAGAGCAGCTTGAGAACTTCTGTATTCAGGTATATAGTTAAGCTATATGCTTTATCTCCAATAAAGAAATTTGTATCTTTGCCTTTGTCTACTGACCATTAATTAATCAATCAGATCACCATCACTTTTGTGATAATTTCTAATGTTCAAGATCACCAAATGGAAGTTATAAGTTCATAAGGCTTAAATTCTTTAGACCACTAAAAAGTATACAATGCAGAATTAAAATTTTAACCCAGAACCTAAAGTTGGTAACTACAACTGAGAATGTAGGTACATTATCTACATCTAATCAATTTTATATAAATGCTAATCAGTATGTTTATCAAGCATATAGAATATAATGTATGGATGACACATAGAATATGATATCAATCTTTGTGGTACCAAACAGACTCAGTTAGAGACATAAAAACAAAGAAATTTGGATCTTCCTGAAAGCAATAAGATCCTCAAGTGGTAAAACATTAAAAAAATTTGTTCTCTTGAATTTCTAGAAATTCATACAGTAACTTAGAATTTCATATTTATTGAAAATTTTAGGTTCTTTAGCGCTTCCTGATTATTTCTGATGTTTTTTAGTTCATCACTTCTTACAGAATTACAATGGAATGGAATTGATTACATTTCAGCCGTTACCAATCCATCCCACTAGGGATTTTACCATAAGGAAATTTCTTAAATTGTTTAAAACTGAGGGCTTGAGCAAAATTTTCCCATCTTACAGTATACTCCTTTAATTCAAGTATACTGGTAAATCGCCCCTTTTAGTCCCTGCGAGTAAACTAGGCAGTTTCATTTAATCTACAATTATGGCAATAAACCTCATAACTTTGCTTTGCTTTGCTGAGCAGGTTTGGATAAGATTGCCTGTAGATGGCTCAATGCTGCTTCATTTTTGTGCTCTACGTGCTGCCTCTCCAGAGAGCTGGGGAGGGATATATTTGAGCATTGAGAAGACAAAATCACTTACATTTGTCATTTTAGCATTTAGGCTTCTAGGATTGTCTAAAGGATTCCTGATACATAAAATGAAGACATCTCAGGGCAAGAGGGAGAGGAGGGATGTTTGCACAGCGCTTTCCCTAATGTATGCAGCAGACACAGCAGAGCACTCTTGGAGCCAGTGTGGAGAGGAAGGGAAAGAACACTGCACAAGGCCCACTTGAGAAGTTTTCTCCAATGTGTCATTAAGGTGTTTCACAGCATCTGTGTGGCTGCCATATGAACTGGATGGGAATACAAAGTAATCAATTTCAGTTGAGAGCACTAATTTATCATTTTGCCATCTTTTATTGCAAGGTAGAGATTCTTAATCTCTTGTTTCTCTCTCTCTGTCTCATTCACACATACACACACACACCCTCCCACACACACAAATTCCTACACTCAACCCATCTTTCATAAAATGATGTTAAAAAATATTGCAGAATCAGAAGTTTACAACCTTTTTGGCATTAACGACCTTGGATTTCAAGCTAGCTGGAATTGGGGACTGTGAAGGCAAATGTTTACCCAACATCTTGTTTTCCTGTATTGGAGGAGTTTTCATTATCTCCTTTTAACTGATCTCTAAAATACATTGGAGTATGACCACTATATTGATGTAAGGCTGGTAATCAAATGAGCCTCAGAAATGATCATTTTTGTTTTCCATCAGTAAGCAAAGTATATCTCAGAGTTGAAAATCCTCATCTGAGGGAAATCATAAAAAGGGCCTCAAATCTTAATTCCTGGGGTTAAGATAGCTACAGAAGGCAAATTTTCAAAATGGAAGCTCAAAGCCTCCAAGTGTTTAGAGGAAAGCTCAGCCAATATGGAGGAGAGACCATAGTATCGTTGCTTTCAAGATGGCAGCCAAAAGCGCCATCACCATGACTTATACCTATAAGTCTTGTCAGGTATTTGGCATTGCAAGTCTGAGGTAAAATCCCTTATCAGACACAAAACAGGAAAATGACCAGAACAGCCCAGGAAACAGCATGAGGAGGGAGCAATCATCCTCCAAAAATAAATTCTGCAAGGTCTTAAAAGTCCCCAAGTCTCAAAAAGAATGTTAAATTATTTTTTCTCATTATTACAAGTTAAGATTTCTAAGGATACTAGAAAGAAACCTGTACTTTTCCCCGTTTTAGCCAAATCTGGGTTTAGTTTTGCCATCAGACCACCTCATATTTTCATCAAATCATAACATAGAAGCTCTCAGTATTTGCCATGAAAATCTTGAGAGTGTGTGTTTTGGGAGCTTGGCATTTGTATGTGTTATTTATAGTATGGTATGGTGTATCTCCCAATCCTCCCCCCAAATAAGTCTCTTTTGTTTTTTGGGGCCAAAGATCCTCAGTCTGCCCCAGATGTGCTTTCTTTCAGAAGCCCTACAAGATCTTAGTGTTTCTTCCATAAAATCGAAAATCCCACCACAAACATTTTTTTTCCTTTTAACTCCTAATATATTTTTTTTCTCTGCAAGCCCTGATGTTCTCTCAGTAACTCCCAATATTTCTCCCTAGACCCCAATTTCCTAACCAAAGCACATTACTGATCTGATGCTTTCAACAGCCTGGTAGCACATCAATAAACTAAAGATTATTGTGCTTTGTCAGGTTTTATTTTGTAACATTATGGGAAATTCTCCGCTGTCTTGGATGAGTGCATAAACTCTGATTGCTTGACAATTAACAGAGCTAGTAATAGAAAAGGCAATGTAATTTACCTTCGTACAAGGGATCTCAGTTAACAAAAATTAAACTATTGAACTCTCCTCTCCAAGGAAAGGGATGTCGCCTCATTATGTTAAAAAGAAAAACAGATTCCAGTGGCAAGTGGGCTTTCAGTCTGGCTGGGTGGATTTATTGTTCAGATTATGTGTTTTTCTGACATGCATACAAAATTATGGCTTTTAAACTGGACAAAACTCTCTCTTCATTAAATGAGTATTTTCCCCCTTTGGTACTATAACTCAAGGCGAGCATTCTAGATAAATAATGTCGAGGGGGAGTATTGGAGTGTGCTTCGTGGTTTGGATGTCAAAGATGTCCCTTATCTACAGAGCTCAAGTACAGCTCTTGCTCTCTCTATCTCGTCAACTCTCTGTGTCTCTGTCTTTCTGTATCACAGCACTAGAGAAGAAAATATACAGTGTAATTAAATACAGAGCCATCACGCTAAAAGTGAAGAACTCCCACAGAGCAGAGCGCTGGGTTTTACAGACTCCCACGGAGACCATATGAAGCCTGCATTCAAAATGGCATCTGCAGCTTTGAGCCTGCCTTCTGCCCTTTCGGAGATTTCTGCTTAGTTCAAAGAAATACTGTTTGAACATAGACATCCCGATAACATAGCAAAGTCGTAAGAGAAGTTGAAGATTTGCTTCCCTCTTCCTTATGCATTTCAAATCCTAAAATCTTTTTTTTTTGCCTCTTCATTTTTTTTTTTTTTTTACGAATTCTCACATGCTCTCCAACCATTTCCACATTGAGCAGATCAAGTAGGGGGTCTTCTGTCTTAAGCTCTGTGAGTGACAAACAACTATCGGGCCCTAGAAGACATTTGGTTACACCGCTGATTTCAAGGGAAGGCCCACAAAAGTACAAGACATGTTTCTGCCTTCAAGCAGTTTATAATCCACAGATTGGCAATCTATGGGCTTGTGGGCCACATCCAGCCTACTGCCTTCTTGTGTATTGTCTGTGAGTAATGTATGGTTTTTAAATATTTAAATAGTCGAAAAAATCAAAAGAATAATAATGTTTCCTGAGGTTTGAAAATTACATAAAAATTCAAATTTCAGGGTCCATACATAAAGTGTGACTGGAATACAGCCATTCGCATTCATTTACAAATTAGGTATGGCTGCTTTAGTGCTACAAAGAGGAGGTAAGAAGTTGGAATAGAACCTGTATGGCTGGCAATGCCCAAAATATTTACTACCTGGCCTTCTACAGAAAACGTTTGCTTGGTAGATTGAATTGTATGCCCCAGTTTAGATATATTCTTGATCTGGGGTTCTGCTCCTGTGGGTGGGGCACATGGTAAATGGGATCTCTTAAAGACATTGTTTTAGTTAAGGTGTGGCCTGACTGAGTGAGCGTGAGCCTTAATCTGGATTACTGGAATCCTTTATAAACAGAAGAAATTCAAACATAGAGAAGTCCACAAGGAGAAGCTGCAAGTCAAAGGGAAACTGGAAGAGAAAAGAGGGGGCAGAGTCATTTGAAGGGAAACCTGAGGAAACCAAGAATTTCCAACCAGCAAAAAACCCTGGTGGGTGCCAACCTCCCAGCCCCTGAAACCATGAGACAATAAATTCCCGTTATTTAAGCCAGCCTCCTGTGTGGTGTCTGTCATAGCAGCTCAGGGAAACTAAGACACTTGCTGAACCCTGTTGCGACCTCATGGGAGAGTCAACATTAACAACCATAAAATAATGAACGAGCAGTGCAATATAGTTTATAACTGATTGGTAAATGGGAACCGTGGGGGAAATTGCCACATTAACCCAGGGAGATAGATGACACTGCAGGATGTTTGGTTTGGAGAAGCTTTCAAGAAGAAAAGAGGACATGAGAAGAAAAGAGGACACTTGAAAGTCAGTAAGTTCTTAAATGGATTGAGCAAGTAGAAAGGATATTTCAGGTTGGGAAGAGTGAGCACAAGTAAGATGTTGCTTGGCAAGATTAAAGTTCTATGAAAAGATGTTTGTGGTCTACAATGAGAGTGAGAAGTCTTTTTTTAAATATCAAGGGGAAATGAATTGTCTTCTAATCTGATTTTGATATTTAGGAATAGAAGGAAAATCACTGAGGAGAGAAAATGTGGAATTTAAAAGTAAAATCAAGTTCAAGGATGAAAGAACTGTGCTCAATGTCATTAAAACCATCAGTACTAAATCAAATGATGGGAAATAACTGCCAGAAAAAGAATCTTATTTTGACACAAAATAGGTGAGATGGTGATAGCATTCCTCAGGTAAAAACCTGAAGAACATACTTGCCATGTTTCATACTGCATTTGGGTCATTTTTCTGTAACTACTCTTTAATAGAATGAGGTAACTACTATAATTTTAATTGCATAGTTAATTTGAAACAATTATCTAATAAAATCACACTGCATGAGAAAAATGCAATGTGCAGTTTTATACATGGTCTTTTCAACTTTAGAAATGGAACACAGGAGGAAGGGGGTTAAGCATATTATGAGCGCTTTGTTAGTACATTCCTCCACACTTATGGAACAGTGGTGCAGGATTATTTTAAAATATGATTGGCTTTGTAATTTAATTAGAAAGCAATGCAAAAGAAAATGCTTTAACTATGAAATTATAATATAGTTGCATTAAATTTGACTTGTCATGGAATTCAAACTTATCCTTTTTTTACTGTTTTGAGGCTTGGACAAATTAAACGATTCCCTTTCTTTTTATATACTACCTGTTTTGTCCACAGGCTGCTATTTAACCTTATTTGTTATATTAATGCATTTTTATACAGTAGATTCCTCTCTCGTTTATAGCTATGGTATGAAGGGTAGAAAGAACCATATAAATATTTTACTGCCAGGTGTTTAAGATTCCTTACGTAACTCAAGGGAACCAGGGAGTGCTCTACCATGACAGTTTAAAGATAGAAGATTGTGTCTAGAAAACAACAATGCAATTAGTTAAATAATGAAATTCATTTGCATGAACCCTGAATATTAGGTTTATATAAGCAGGCAGAGATGTGAAGGTGCCTGGGGGCATCTTATAGCACCAGGTAAGTGTGACTTCATTGTTCACTTAGATGTTCATTAAACTTTCCTTGAGCACCGACTCTATCCATAGAACTAAGTCTGGTGCTAGGGATACAGAGGCAAATGGGACAGAGACCCTGCACTGAAGTTGCACATCGTCTAGCAAGGAAGACAGACAATGAAACAGAAGATAAAATATAGATAAATGTTTAATGTTAGACTGGATTGTCAGAGTCCCCAACCAAGACCTGGAGGTGGGTGTTAGGAAGGTCATTGCAAAAGCTTGGGGTTGAGAGCAAGAGAACTTCTCCTCTCCCTGCAATCCTCTTGGGGTGTAGCAAGTATTTTTGTGTGTCTACAATTCCCTTGTAAGAGTTGAGGGTGTGAGGAAGAGATTAGGGATTCTTTATATTTATAACTTTTATAATTTCTCTCTCTGGGAAAAAATATAGTTGTATATATGATAATATCATTGAAATAAGTGGAACTTTTAGTACCCTACTTGGGATTTATAAAAGTACGTGATTACTGAATCTACTCTCTTTATGAACAGTGACATGCTTAAAGAATTAACAGTTTATCTGTGAAAAAAGATCATCACAGACTTAAAAAAAATAGAATAGCAAGTGAATATAGCATTTAAATTTCTAAGAATATCCTTTTGTTTTGCTTCCACGAATATTTAGTTGCGATAATTTGTTTTTTTGTTTTTTTTTTTTTAAATAGTCCTCAATTTGTTTGTAATCCACTAATTTGATCCAGCCTGACCTGGTCAATGTTAATACAATGATGATATTAGAAAGAAGCTTTGAGGATAGATAATAGTTTCTGAAACTAGATAATGACAAAGGTAATGGACTTGTGCATTGGGGTTTAAAACTGCCCTGAGCCTCCTTACACACACAAATAGAACAAAGAGTTTAAGATGGGGCATTAGGCCCAACTCGTGAAAAACTTTCCTCTTCTTGCAGAGAAAAAACCTCTATCAGATGTGATGAAATCTCCTGCTTGACCTTTGTCTAACCGTCAGTACAAAACGCACAAGGTGAGGTAGAGCTAATCCCAGAAATCAAGTTTAAACAAACCAACCAACCATCTACTATCTTTGAGAAGTCTGATTTTCATATTTCCCTTCCATGCTGTTTTGCAAAACAGGAAGCCTAAGATTTTGAGTTGGGTTATGAAACCTTTGTTTTGAGGTTTTAAGACTCACTGCAACTATTTGAACAGTGGTATCCAAAATACCCGGTTTTCTGTTGCCTGCTTTTCTACAGTGAGACTATATAGTTCTGCAGTCTTCATGGATTTTTATATTATACAAGAGTTTAAAATTTCCTGGCAGCAATCTCTTAATTAACTAAGAACATCCTCATTTATTTAGCTGGAAGTTTTGTTGTTTTTTTTTTTAGATTTTATTATTTATTTATTTCTCTCCCCTGCCCCCCGCCCCCAGTTGTCTGTTTTCTGTGTCCATTGTGTTCCTCTGTGACCACTTCTATCCTTATCAGCGGCATGGGAATCTGTGTTTCTTTTTGTTGCATCATCTTGTTGTGTCAGCTCTCTGTGTGTGCCACACCATCCTTGGACAGGCTGCACTTTCTTTCACGCTGGGCAGCTCTCCATATGGGGCACACTCCTTGTACGTGGGGCTCCCCTACGCAGGGGACATCCCTGCGTGGCACGGCACTCCTTGCACGCATCAGCACTGCACATGGGCCAGCTCCACATGGGTCAAGGAGGCCCAGGGTTTGAACCGGGGACCTCCCATGTGGTAGACGGACACCCTATCCATTGGGCCAAGTCCACTTCCATGGAAGTTTTTAATAGTTTTTTTAAAAAATAATTATGGCTGTCATTCTACAATGCTAAACAACAACTTGTCTTATTTAAAGTTACTTCTCTATTAAAGCTGGAGGTTTAGACTGTAGGTAAGGAAAAAATGTGAGACATTTTCTACTCATGATGAGCTTTTCATTAATGCTGAAATTCAGATGACTTCTATGAAATGACAAAATATGTAGGAAAATATACCTTCTGATTATACTGAGATATTGATAATTATAGAAATGTATTGCAAAAGTTTCCTTTACTTGTATAAATAGCAGTTCTTTGGATATTTTGGTTATATTGCCTTGGTATATGTAGCAGTTTGATACAGTTTATGAATTCCAAAAAATAGATACTGGCTTATATTTATAAATGATCTGTCTCTCCAGGCATATTAGATTATCCAGGATTTTGAGGTTTCACTTTTACTTCATTAAATATTCATTAAGACTTTGATTGGGCCATGTCAGTAGGATGTTGAATCCCCATCCCCTTGGTGGGCAGGGACATACAAAGAAACCTTACTGCAGAGAAGGGAATTTTGAGTTTTGAGGTGGAGCCCGGGAAATAAGCACACAGAGGAGTAGGGCAGCTGAGACTGGAGTCAGTCAAACCCCAGGGAGAGAGACAGAGTCGGGCACCTGATAGTCCACAGCTGGACTTGTGGAGGGAGGAGGGCACCTGAGCCTGGAGAGAAACAAGTCCTGGAATGAAAGGAACCCAGGAAATCTGAACTCTTGACAGACATTGGCAGCCATCTTGTTCCACCACATGGCAACAGACTGTGGAGAGGGAAGTATCTTATGCTTTATGGCCTGATAACTATAAGCTTCTACCCCAAATAAATACCCTTTATAAAAGTCAGCAGATTTCTGGTATTTTGCATCAGTACCCCTTTGGCTGACGATTACAGCATGACTAGCTAAAGAAATGCATACATGCTTTCAGCAGAAAAAAAACCCATAAAGTAACCTGCATCCATTTACACTCATATCAAGCTTTGCACACACCAAATGATTTTTATTTTGAGTGAATTTTAAATGTGTTTAGGTCTTTCCATAATGGGTGTCTGAGACAAGAAATTCTCTGAATTCTGCATCCACTATGTAAGTTCAAACAATGATCCAAACACTTTGGAAGTGATTTCAAGACCAACACATGTCATAGAATATTAAATGTGCCTTTTACCTGTGGCTCAGACATGAGGCAAAGCACAGCAAAGATCCTGGAGCATTCTGGGGATATGAATGGCAGACTCCATACCTGCAAGTTCCAACAGAGGAGGAACAAGGGGGCTGAGGGTGTGAGTGGAGCAGGATGCACATCAAGGGAAATCACCAAACTACAGGATCTTTGATCCCTAAACTCCAACTCCAATTTTCCAGAAAAAGTACAATGAAAAGACTGGGAGACAAAATTTATACAATCATGGACTTTTCAGCTGGAAAATATATTAGAGAATATTTTCAGATAATATATTAGAAAATAAGCTTGACGAAGGGCAACATCTCTCTCCCAGGGCAGTTTAAATGGATTGACTAAGTCCATATAGCTAAGTTAGGGGCTGGATTGAAACAAACTACAGGACTTCTAATGGCATGAAGCTGTATTCCCCCCCTTTTTTTCCTTTTTGAGGAACTGGGGCTAAATATTGAGCCCAGGACCTCATGTGTGGGAAGACAGAGCTCAACCACTGAGCCACATCGACTCCCCTTGTAGTCACATTTTTTAAAATGTGAAACTCAAAAACTTTAACTCCTATAACAACCAGGTGCATCTGAAGTCTGCTGTTGATCTCATTGCAATGTCTTGATATATAATCAGTCTATCCTCATCCTTGAGATTTTGAAATGTCATTACAAAATGTCTGGGTGTGTACTTAACTAAATGTTTCCTAATTATTATTTGGTAGTAATCTTGACTATTGAAATTCTTTCTCTTTTCTGAAATTGTCTCATCCATTATCTCCTTGAATATTGACTTTCCACCATTCTCTCTCATTCCTCCTTCTGGGATGCCTATCAGATGGCTATTAGTACTTGTTTTTGTCCTTCATGTCCCTTAGTGCCTTATCCATATTTCCTATCACTCTGTGTCTCTGTGTTATTTATCTTTTTCATCTTTCAGTTCCCTGATTTTCTTTTCTCTAAATCTAATCCAGTCTTGTGATGCTTAGTTTTATCTGTCAACTTGGCTAGCTATGGTTATTTGTGAAACACTGGGTATTACTGAATCGTATTGCTGTAAAAGTATTTTGTAGACATGGTAACTACTTAATCAGTTGGCTTTAAGACCCTTCATTATGTGGGTAATCCTCATGCAATCAGGTGAAGACCTTAAGAGCAAAAACTGAGGTTTCCTGGAGTAGAAAAAACTGTCTCTTTTTTATTTACTCATCTTTTTAAAATTCCTTAGGAAGCAAGATTTTTGGCATAAGAGAAAAAAGATACAAATATAAAAACAGATTTAGTACAAACCAATTTTTAAATTTTAGTTGGACTCCAAAAAAACTGAAAACAGGTTTCCAACAGATACTGGTAGGTCAATGTTCACAGCAGCATCACTCTAAATAGCCAAAATTTGGCAACAGCCCTGGGAAGCTTCAGTGGAACAATGGCTAAACAAAGTGTGGCCTGTGCCTCCAATAGAATATCAGCTATAAAAGGACTGAAGTTCTGGTCCATGCAACAATATGGATGGACCTTGAAGACATCTTGGTAAATGAAATTAGTCAGACACAAAAGGCCACATAGCCTAAGATTCCACTTCCATGAAATGCCCAGATAGACAAATCCACAGAGACAGAAAATAGATTAGCAGTTACCAGGGGCATGAGAGAGGGAAAGGGGAGTTATTGTTTCATGGGGACAGAGTTTCTGTTTGGGGTGATAAAAAAAAGTTTTGGTAATGGATACTGGTGATGGTAATACAACATAATACAATTAATTCCACTGAATTGTACATTTAAAAGTGATTAAAATGGAAAATATTAGGTCTATATATGTTGTCACAGTAAATTTTTTAACTGCGATAAATACATCATGTTCAACTTCAAAAAAATTGAATTGGAAATACTAGAATAAACTCATTGTATTACTCAGGGTTCTTTAGGGAAACAGAATCAACAAGGGATACCTAGTACGTGATTTTATGAGTCTCTCACGCAGCCATGGGGATGCACAAGTCCAGGTTCCCCAGGCAGGCTGCAATCAGGGGCTCCAACGAAAGTCCAGTGAAGGTTCTTGACGAGTTCTGGGAGACATTGGCTATCCAAAGACCAGCTGGGAAATTCTCACTCAATGATGGAACCACTTCCCCTTTTAAGGCATTCAACTGATTTGGTTAAGCATCACTCATTGCTGATGGCAATCTGACTGATGTAATTGCAATCATCTATCTATGATTTACCACTGCAGTAAAGTCAATGGTGACTAAAGTCCATAAATGCCCTTGCATTACAGTTAGTCCAGTGCTTGCCTGACCAAACAACTGGGCACAAATACCTGGCCCAGTTGACACATTAACCTAACCATCACACTCATCATCTATTTTTTATCAACAACTTTATTTCAAATTCACAAAAATAAAAGAACGGAAAAGGGCAGTAAACACATTATGGAAACACTACTCCTTAAAAGTTCTCTTTCAGGCATTTTTATCTTGTCTAATTCCAACTGCTAACTTGGTTGTTCCTCTAGTGTTCAGAAAAGATACACAGATACACTGTCTCAAGACTGCAGCATCAAAGCTTGCCTGAGCTTCCAGCCTCGCAATTTACATCGGAATTCCAGTCCTGTGGACCTGTGGATTTTGGACTCACCAGGCACCCCAGTTTCCCATGCCTTGGAATCAGCATCCCACATGACCTGCAGCCAGTCTATGAACACTCTACCCTCTGACTGTGCACTTTACAGATTCAGGTGCTCTTCACCAATGGGCTTTCCAGCCCCTGGAGTTTTTCCTTTCTGGCTGTTGAGTTCTACAATGGTTTTAAAAATGAGGCATATTAAAATATAATATCTAGCATTTCTATCTACTTAAAGCAGAAGGACGCTAGTTTTAGTCTATGTTGAGCCTTCCATCTTGACCTAGATTCTTCTTCACCTCATCTTTACCCACAAATCTCTCTCCTGTCTTTGAATTACCTGACTCTAATTCTTATCTAGGATATTCAAACAATCTGTGATAGATAACCAGGAAAAGAATAAGAACTTATAGTTATTAAGGAATGGAGACTTAGTGGGACAGCATATATATGCCCTTCATCTTCAATTGATAGCATTTCCCTGATATCTTTTTTACCTGAGAACCAGGGTAGTTTCTCCTCTTTAAAAAGGCTTGTTAAGAATGCAGACACTTATGTTTATGTGAGTGTGTATGTGTATGTATGAGTTTGATATTGTACTATACATTTGAAACAGGCCTACTAGGCTTCCTTGATTTGCATTCTTAATCTTTTCACAATTGACTTTGATTGTTTCTGTTCTGTGTTCATTGATATAAAACTTCTAAATGGTTTCTACTTATATTAATTCACTCTTTCCAATTCAAGTATTCTATAAATCTTTGAAGTACTCCAATGATTTGTGAAATTTTGAATCTGAAGAGTACCTGTAAAGTCATCCTGATATTTCTAGGTGTTGATCCAAGATTGATGAGGCAAATTTGTATTGCTCTGTGACTCTTCCCTTGTCTGAATTATCCCCTCGGAAATTGTTATTCTGTGTTTCTCTCCTTTCCCCACCCGCTGACCTGGGATTTGGGTTGTGGATCCAGTTTATAAATGCACAATATAGTGTAGGTTGTGAATCAACTTTAGTGTTTCTCACTTTATAGTTGAGGATACCACATCTCAAACATTTAGTCAGCTGGATCAATGTCATGCAGCTAGTGAGTTGACATGTGACCAAAACCTGGTCATGTGTCTCTCAGCACTTCTCTTTCCAATAACTGTTTTCTGTCAGTGTCAGGCACTGTGCTGAATACCACTTCAAACCCTTGGATTTTACTGAGGAAAAGTTTGGGAGAAGTTCAGAGTTGCCAACTATTTTATTTTTGTAAATTATCAATGGAAAAATCACTGTCCTCTGCTCCTTACTATTCCTGATAGACATTTAGTTCTAACAATTACAGATTTGATGTGTGCTAACTCTAAGATATTGAATTATTTTTCCATGCATATAAGATTCTGAACTGGCAGAAAATATTTAAGAAATATTTAAGGCTTACTAAGCAACAGCTCTCTGCTAGTTCCTGGATGTCTTTGCTTGGACCCTCCATGAAGCAGAGACTCAGGCAGACACTGATGTAATACTGTATTGGAAAATCCCAGGAATGCAGAAGTGAGGGAACAGGAGAGTAAGGAAGTGATAATGGAAGAGTCCATGTGAAAGTGTCTTCCTGAGCCAACTACCACATTATAATTGATCTTTCTTATCTGTATTTCAAGGGACCATTTATATTACCATGTCTTAGGAAAATCAAGTCTAATGGAGGAAGAATAATGTACCCAGTGGTTCCTGTCTTCCATTGATCAAAGATTTACTGAACAAAGTGCTAATCCTCCTCCATTTCTAGATTCTACATGCCTCATTATCAACAGTGAAGCTTTGCGGAAGAATGAGTATGAAGTGAGGCGCTGTTGGGTTGTGTCTCTGTGAAGTCATCACAGAGTTGAGTGAAGCCCTCAAGGAGTTGGTCTCTCCAGTGATGTTGAGATGGGACTAAGTAGCCAAAGGCTCTGAGCACAAGCCAGGCTAAAAGGATCTGACATATGTGCTAAAAAACTACAGTGATGATTTTCTCCTTCCAAGGAGGTATTGCTTCAGTATGGGACCCAACAAAATTAAATTACAATTGCTATATAAGTGCCACAACAGTGATGCTATGAGAGTACCTGTGAGAGAAAATTAATATAGTCTTTGGAAAAGAGAGAAGGGACTATCTAAGATAATCTCTGCAGGTAAGGTAGGAGTTACCTTGTCAAAAAAAGATTGGATAGAGAATGGATGAAAGAGTGTTTTTGAGGGAATAAATGGACAAAATTATAGGTGAGTGCGTCCAGAACTTTTGGGAAATGTAGAGTAAAATAAAGTTGCATGGCAAATGTGTGGACTGAGAGTAAAGGCAAGTTTTCTATTTGTAAGAAAAGTCATGCCTTGGAAAAAAGGTATACCAAAAGCATTTTGTATAGATAACCTCTGTGGGAGAAAGAAAGCAGCTGTATTTGAACGAAGGAAAGAGTACAGCTGACTGCCTAACTATCCCATCCCCATCAAATATTCTTATTATAATATAACAATAATTAATAAGGATGAATGACAACCATTTGTATTTGCAATAAAAGAGTAATTGTTGCTCATTTTCTTTTGGTAGTGCCAGTACTGAGTTAATCATACCCTTTAGGAATTACTGAAACAAAGTATTATGCTATTGTAGGTGTCTCCATTCTTTGCAGCTGTTTAAGATTGTTTTATTATGAAGTGTTATAGCACTGTAATGGCAAAATTAAAGAATACAGGAGATGGGAAAAAGAGGACTTTTTTGGCTTATTCTTTAAAAATGTGTCTTTTCTTGTGTGCTTATATGTTTTAAATATGTATACACATATATTTTTATTCTTGATAGAGGACCAGTTGTTTTTTTAAAGAAATCTATAAGCAATACAGGCAGAATAAAGAATAGAATTTCTTCTCCCCAAATTCGGTGGATTGAAGCCACAAGTATAATGACAATTTAATGTGCTTCATTATGTCACTTCAAAATATAAAACCCATTAATGTGGAAAAAGCAGGAATCTCCAGTGTAAGGTTAGGGAATTAGAAAATACACTTTCCTTAGTCATTCAAAACTTGTTGGTTGGTTTAGATCTTCACTGTTTAGCATAGAAATTCAATGTGACAACTTTAAATAGTTCAGAAACTTATAAGTATCCTGTTCTAGAAATAATTTGTTCAGTGCACTTATTCTCACAATGAGGCTAAACTAGTTCTACAGAACAAACTCCCTTCAGTGCTTTCCAATTCTCTAAATGATCCCCAAATTCCTTATTATGATGATTGCAGCATAACTTTGTAAAATGTCCACAGCATTTCTACATGGGTGAAATGCTATATTGTTGAAAAGATTTTAAGAGCTAATGTCATGCTTTGCAAACTGACTTTGGTAACAGTCTCAAAATAGTGGTAACTTTTTCTTTGTTCATTATGATTTTGGCAAAGTATCTTGATCTTTTGTTCATCCACTGGGTATTAATACATAGCAAACAGCATAATTATATTAGCGAAAATTTCATAAGCTCCAGCATATCTTTCTACATCAGTGAACACACTGTGCTCATTATGGCCAAAATTGTCAGAGATTCCTTGGCTGATGCTAGCATAATGGCTGATGACATCAGGGACTTTTAGCAATCCTGTTATTACAAATCGACAGCATTTTAATGACATGCAAAAAAAGATAATATTTTCCTACATTCAGAAGAAACATATGTTAGCACAGCTCATCATTACATGGATTTAGATGGAAAATGAATCCTATCTTGTGCCCTGAAATAGAATTACATGACTGCCCTGTAACATGTCTAGCATATAAGGCAGCTGTTAGGTTCTCCCTAGCTAGCCTTATAAAGCTGTTCTATTCTACTAACTAAAGATATTCATTCTCTGTTGATTACCTTAAAACCCCAAATTCCTGATTCAGGGTGTGCTGCTTGAACCATTGTTAGGGTTTGTGGGAATTATTCTGACTTAACTGAGAAAGATAGGAATCATGTTACAAGAGATTAGCTTTACATTACATACATTAGCTTTATTAAGATGAGATTGGAGAATGTTGTGTTAGGTCTGGTAGAGAAGTGGTTTTTCCTATACAGGAATACTGAATTCAGTTCAACACCCTGTGACAGACAGCACTGGAAAATAGGAAGCATCCCAGCCATGGGCAAGGCTTTCACTGCTAAGCCGACTGCAGGAGTAAGAGAGTGTGGATGCTCAGCAGACAGGCAGGGAAGCTGCTGAGACAGGCTAACCCATTCCTTCCTGCCAAACATATCCATCAGGTAAGGAAGTTCCACCCCCAGAGAGGAAAAAGTGAGGGAGAGGGCCTAATGATGCCACTGATGTACTTCCCATATGAAAACATTGAACCAGAGATAGGACGTCTCTTTCCCAATACCCAGGGGGTCAGAGAAGGCTTTTTCAAAGATTTCCTGTGGGAAAAGGGCATAGCTCAACCAACTGGGCTCCTATCTACCATATAGAGGGTCCAGGGTTTGATGTCCAGGGCCTGCTGGTGAAGGCACACTGGCCCGTGTAGAGAGCTGGCCCACACAGAGTGCTGGCCTGCCTGAAGTGCTGGCCTGCACGGAGTACAGCCCATGCAGGAGTGCTGGCCCATGCAGGAGTGCTGGCCCATGTGGAGAGTTGGCGCAGGAAGATGATACAACAAAAAGAGACACAGAGGAGAGTGAATAAGAGACACAGCAGATCAGAGAGCTGAGGTGGCATGAGAGAATGATCACCTCTCTCCCACTCCAGAAGGTACCAGGATCAGTTTCCAGAGCTGCCTAATGAGATTACAAGCAGACAAAGAAGAACAGGAATGGAAACAGAGAGTAGACAATGGAGGGAGGGGAGAGAAATAAATAAATCTAAAAAAAAAAGATTTCCTGTGCCTTTTATAAATAATGTCATGTTAAAAGATTCTCTAGGAGAAGATGCATGAGTTATTGGTCATTTAGGCACAGCAGTTTTTAAGACCCTGTCTGATAATTCCAGAAATTAAAAATTAAATTAAAAATTCCATCCTTTATCACTTCATCCAGTCAATGGTTTCTTACTGCCATCAGGATAAAGTCAAACAGAATGGGCATTAAACCTAGTGTTCCTTGGCCTATGGCCTGCTTTAACCTCTTGCTGTTCCTAGCTTCACCCTAGCCTCCAGTCTCACTGAAGGATTCATATGTGTTATCTGTGGGGGCTTTGCACGAATGGCTCCCTCAGTATTTCTCTGGCTCAAATGAAATGACTGCCATTATTATTCCCATTTTTATTTTTTTAAAATCTGATTTTGATTACACCAATTGCCCAAAGTCAAATAGTAAGTGCTGTAGCTATGAACTAAACCCAATTTTTTATCGCTCCTGAATCTAAACTCTTTAGCTCTGGATTATAGCCTCCAAGACTTTAAAGCAGCTTTAATTCTTTCTAGAACAGTCAATACTTAATAAATATCTGTCTTTCTAATTACTGAAAAATAAATTTCTAATATCAGTGTTTTATAAATAAGTGTATGATTAACCCATCCTGTATCTGTATTTCAAAGTTAATACAAAAATAAATGACTAATAGTTCACTTTAAATTTATACTATTAGAGTTTTGGTAATATTCCAGGTTGTTTGAAATCTGTAAGTAATAATAAAATCACCTTGCATTTTCTAGGAATTAAATACCAGTTATGAGAATCGGGTATTAGCCTGAATTTTTCAACTTTGAAATAATATTTGATACACTTTCTCCTAACATCTAGATTTTTCAGGGAAATAAGTTTTAGTGTATAAAGAACACCTGCATCATCTCTAAAAATTTCACCCTATTCATAATGTAATTTAAATATTAAAACCACTGGGAAAGTGGAAACTGATGGAGTGATTAAATGGGGCTAATAAATCCTATTGCATTAAAAATAAAGTTTATTTAATTTATTTTATTATAATATCACATTTTATTCTGAAGAATTTTCCAAGAGAACAAATTAAATATACAGAAGAGACTCGGATTTTAGAACAACTAATCAAAGAACTTCAAACAAAACTCCTAGATCAATTCAAGGAGATGAAGTAAAATATGGTTAGAAATAAACTAATGGTGAATATAGAGCAAAAGGATATTAAAGAGACAATGCTGTGAGCCAAAAGAAGAATTTGAAAGTTTAAAAAGAAACAATGGAAATTATGGGAATGAAAGCCACATTTTAATGCAGATTAAATATATAGTACAAGGATACAACAGTAGAGTAGAACAGGCAGAAGAAAGAATTATTGAACTAGAGGACAGAACAAGCAAAATCATACAGCCAGAATAACAGATATTGAAAAGAATAGAAAAATATTGAGCAGTGTCTCAGGGACATGAGTGATAGCATGAAACCTATGAATATACACATCATGGGTGTCCCAGAGGAGAAGGGAAATGGGACAAACAGAATATTTGAGGAAATAATGGCTGAAAATCTCTCAACTCTTATGAAATACATAAATTTATCTGTCCAAGAAGCTCAACATATTGCAAACAGAATAAAATATAGAAGACTTACTCCAAGACACATATTAATCAGAATGTCACATGCCAAAGAGAAAAGGAGAATTCTGAAAGCAGCAAGAGCAAAGCAACCCATCACATACAAGAAATCCTCAATATGACTGATGATTTCTCATCAGAAATCATGGATATGAGGAAACAGTGATATGACATATTTAAGGTACTGAAAAAGAAAAACAGACAGGCAAAATTGTTTATCCAGCAAAACTGTCCTTCAAAAATGAGGTTATGATTAAAACATTCGTGAGGAAATAGGAACTCAGTTCCTATAGTTAGTCAACAAAAGACCTGCCTACAAGAATTTCTAAAGAGAGTTCTTCAGCTTGAAAGGAAGAGACAAAAGAGAATGGTTTGAAGCAGTGTGTAAAAGTGAAGATCTTAGGAAAGGTAACTGAAAGGATAAATGAAAAACCCAAAAGTACTGTATCCTCAATATTCAACTTTACTATTTAATTCTATAAGAGACAGAATACAGTTGAATAAGAAAAAGTCATATTTCCTGACAATGGACATGCAAAATATAAAGAGGTAATATGGGATAAAATATATATATAAAGAGGGAAAGCAGAGGGATATGGGAACAGAGAATGTGTATGCTAATTAAGTTTAGTTTGCATATTTTCAAATTAGTAGTTGATAGATGTAGGTTGTGTAATACAAACCCCAGGGTAAACACTAAGAACATATTTTTAAAATATACAGACACAGAAAAGAGAAAGGGATCAGTATAGAAATCACAAAAGATCAATTGTACAGAAAAGGAGGTTACAGTAAAGGTAAAGAGAAGTAAAAAATATCTGACATATAAAAACAAAAGGACAAAATGTCTGAAGTAAGTACTGCCTTTTCAATAATAACACTGAATGTTAATGGATTAAACTTCACAATCCAGACACAAATTGGCAGAATGCGTTAAAAGCACAATCCAACCATATGTTGTTTACAAGAGACTCACCATACACCCAAAGACACAAATAGGCTAAAAGTGAAAGGATAGAAAAAAGATAATTCATGCAAATAGTTAACTAAGAAGAGCTTGGATAGTTATACTAATATTGGACAAAAGAGACTTTGTCAAAAGTTGTGACAAGAGGTAAAAAAAGGGGAGAATATGTATATTAATAAAAGGGTCAATCCATCAAGAATATATAACAATCATAAATATTTATGCAAATAACCATGGTGCCCCAAAATACAGGAGGAAAACACTGGTAAAACTGAAAGGAGAAAAAGAAACCACTGCAATAATAATTGGAGATTTCAATACAACACTTTCATCAATAAATACAACCTCTAGTCAGACAACCAATAAGGAAACAGAAACTTGAAAAACATGATAAATGAACATATACAGAACATTGCACCCCAGAACAGCAGGATATACACTCTTCTCAAGTGCACATGAATCATTGTCCATGAGAGACCACATGTTGAATCACAAAACAAGTCTCAATAAATTTAAAAAGATTGAAATTATACAAAACCTCTTCTCCAACCATAATAGAATGAAGCTAGAAATCAACAACAGGAAGAGAAATGGAAAATCCAAAAATGTATAGTTGTTAAATAACGTACTCTTAAAAACTCAGTGTGTCAATGAAGAAATGACAAGGGAAGTCATTAAATATATTGAGAGTAATGAAAATGAGAACACAACATATCAAAACTTATGTGATGCAGTGAAGACAGTGCTAAGAGGGAAATTTTTTAGCTCTAAATGCTTACATTAAAAAAGAAGAAAGGGCTAATATCAAAGACTTAATTGCCCAATAGAAGGAACTAGAAAAATAATACAAAGTAAACCCAAAGCAAACAGAAGGAAATAATTAACAAAGATTAGAGTGTAAATAAATGAAAGAGAAAAAATGAAAAGAGAACATTAACAAAACCAAAAGTTTGTTCTCAGTAAAGAACAATAAAACTGACAAACTTTTAGTTAGAGAGAGAAGATGAAAATAAATAAATTCAGAAATGGAATACTACAAATGACCCCACAGAAATAAAAAGATGAGAGGATTCTATGCTTAACTGTTTGCCAACAAATTAGACAGCCTAGATGAAATGGATACATTCCTAGAAATTCCTGAACAACCTATTCTGACTCTAGAAGAAATAAAAGAGAAATGTAAGATCTAAACAGTCAAAGTACATGTGAAGAGATGGAATGGTCACCAAAACCCTTCCAGGAAAGAAAAGCCCAGGACCAGATGGCTTCACTGGTGAATTCTACCAAACTTTCCATGAGGAATTAATATAGTTCTCTTTGAACTTTTCCAAAAATTGAAGAAAATGAAATACTAATTCATTTTATGGGGCTAATATCACTCTAATAGCAAAGTCAGATAAAGATACTATAAGAAAAGAATATTACATACCAATTCTCTTATGAATATAGGTTAAAAAATCCTCAACAAAATGCTAGCAAATTGAATCTACCAATACATTAAAAGAATTGTACACCATGATCAAGTGAGATTAATCCCAGTTACATAAGGATGATTTAACATAATAAAATCAGTTAATGTAGCACCCCACATTAAGAAGGTGAAGGGGAAAAAAAAACCATGATCATTTCAATCATGCAGAAAAGGAATTTGATAAAATCCATCATCCTTTTTTGATAAAAATTCTTAGAAAAATAGAAATAGAAGGAAACTTTCTGAAATGATAAAGATGATAAAGAGCATATATAAAAAACCCATTGCTAACATCATACCCAGTGATTAAAGACTAAAATCCTTCCCTCTAAAATATGAAACCAAACAAAGATACCCACTGGCACCACTGTTATTCAACATTGTACTGGAAGTTCTAGCACAGAGCAATCAGGCATAAAAAAGAAATAAAAGGTATCCAATTTAGAAAGGAAGAAGTAAAACTTTTATTATTTGTAGGTGACATAATCCTATATATGGAAAATCCCCAAAAATCTGCAACAAAGCTACTAGAGCTGATAAACATATTCAGCAAAGTGGTGGGGTACAAAATCAACACACATAAGTCAGTTGTATTTCTATACAGTAGGAATGAGCAATCTAAGGAGAAAAATCAAGAGAATAGCAACAAAAAGTATGAAATATCTAGGAATAAAGTTAACCAAGGATGTAAAGGGGACTTTTATATGGAAAACTAGAAAGTTTGCTAAAAGAAATCAAAGAAAATCTAAATGACTAGAAGGACATTCCACGCTCATGACTTGTAAGACTAAATATTTTAAAAATGTCAATTCTACTCAAAATGATTTACATCTTCAATGCAATTCTAATTAAAATTCTGACAGGCTACTTTGCAGAAATGGAAAAGTCCATGATCAAATTTATATGGAAGGGTAATGGGTGCCAAATAGCCAAAACCATCTTGAAAAAGAAGAACGGTGTTGGAGGACTTCTCACCTTTAAAACTTACTAGAAACCTACAGAGGTCAAAACAACATAGTGGTGATGCAAGGATAGATACAGAGAATAATGGAAACACATTGAGAGTTCAGAAACAGGCCCTCACATCTATGGTCAAATGATTTTTGACAAGGCTACCAAGTCCACATAATTGGGAAAAAATAGTTTCATCAATAAATGGTGCTGGGAAAATTAGATGCCCATATGCTAAAGATAAAAAATTAACTCGGACTGGATCAAAGACCTAAATATAAGTAACAGGAAAGTGGACTTGGCCCGATGGATAGGGTGTCTGCATACCACATGGGAGGTCCACGGTTCAAACCCCGGGCCTCCTTGACCTGTGTGGAACTGGCCCACGCGCAGTGTTGATGCACACAGGGAGTGCTGTGCCAGGCAGGGGCATCCCCCACTAGGGGATCCCCACACACAAGAAGTGCACCCTGTAAGGAGAGCTGCCCAGCATGAAAGAAAGTGCAGCCTGCCCAAGAATGGCACCACACACACACAGAGCTGACACAGCAAAATGATGCAACAAAAAGAAACAGATTCCTGGTGCTGCTGATAAGGATAGAAGCGGTCACAGAGGAACGCGCAGCAAATGGACACAGAGCAGACAACTGGGGGTGGGTGAGAGGGGGTGAGAGGAGGGGGGTAAGGGGAGAGAAATAAATAAAAAATAAATCTTTATAAAAATAAATATAAGTAACAGCACTATAAAATTTCTAGAAGAATATATGGAAACATCGTCAGGATCTTATAGTAGGCAATGGTTCTTAGACTTCATATTCAAAGCTAAAGCAACTGGAGAGAAATTAGATAAATGGGACTCATTGAAATAAACACTTTTGCATATCAAAGGACTTTATTATGAAAGTGAAAGACTGTCTACTCAATGGGAGAAAATTATTTGGAAATCACATATCTGATAAAACTTTAATATTTAGACTATGTAAAGAAATCCTACGATTCATCAATAAAAAGACCAACAACCAAATTTAAAAGCGGGCAAAAGAATTGAAGACATTTCTCTGAAAAGGATATACAAATGGCTAAAAAGCACATGAAAAGATGCTCAATATCATTAGCTATTAGGGAAATGCAAATCACAATGAGATACCATTTCATAGCTACTAGAATTGCTACTATTAAAAAACAGAAAACTTACAATTGTTGTAGATGATGTGGAGAAATAGAAAGACTCCTTCATTGCTGGTGGGAATGTAAAATGGTGCAGCCACTGTGGAAGACATTTTGCCTTTTCCTCAAAAAGGTAAATTTAGAATTACCATATGATCTGGCTATCACATTGCTAGGTATATACCCCAAATAATTGAAAGCAGGGACTTGAATAGATATTTGTACATTGATGTTCATGGTGGCATTATTCACAATTGTCAAATATGGAAACAATCGAAGTGTCAATCAACAGATGAATGGATAAAAAATATGGTATATGCATACAATGGAATACTTTTCAGCAGTAAAAAGGAATGAAATTGTTATCCATGTAACAACATAGATGAAGCTTGAAGACAACTATTGAGTGAAATAAGCCAGAAAGAAGAGGACAAATATTCTTTGATTTCACTGATATGAAATAATTAGATTAAGCAAATAAATTTAGAAAGTCAGAAACTAGAATACAGGTTACTAGGGGCTGGGTTGGGGGAAGAGAATGGGTAGTTAGTGCTTAATGAGTTCAAAGTTTCTCTTCGGGGTGATGGAAAATTTTGATAATGGAAAGCCCCACATTGTGATATAATTAACAGCACTGAATTATATATGTCAAAGTGTTGTTTTAAAGGAGATATTATAGCTTGTATATGTTAATAGAATAAAAAAAAAATATGACTCTATTATACAGTGAACCCTGTTGTATATAATGGCCTATAGTTCACAGTACAATAATAAAAATATTCTTTCATAAATTATAACAAATTTACTAAACTAATGCATGGTTTAATGATAAGGTGATATATGAGAACTCTGTGTTTTATGCATGACTTTTCTCTAAACCTACAGCTTCTCCAATAATTTTCTTTAATTAAAAAAAAAAAGTTATATGTGTTTGTTTGTGAGTTTCTTAATTGGGACAAAAACTGTACCATAGATTGAATTGCCTTAAACATTCCTTGCTTTTGGGGGATTGGGTTATATTTCTAAGAACAAGTGGGTATTCTATTGTTAAATACTTCTTGGTGATAATCTTACTAAGACAATGAAGTTAAAAGAGACCTAGACCATTTTTTGTTATTTTACAGTAGTGCTAAAACAACCTCAGCATTCTTATGTGCTTGTAGAGTTAGCTAGAGAATTTCACATTTAAACACATCCTGGATCCTACTTTATTTATTCCTTACCAGTGTTAAGTCTCATCTCTGCCAATAGATCTGAAGAAGAAAATTAGCTTTATGTGATCTGTTAACTGTTTTGTTCTTGTTGTTTGTTTCCATGCACATAGAATAAGTTAGTGTTCCAAGAAGTGAATATTTTAAAGCTTTGCCAGAGCATCTGTGTTAAGGGACTAAGGATTACTTGATCCCTTATACATTGTTATAGAAATAGAGTACTCAATATTTTATTTTTAGAGACTAGGTAAAAGCAATTGATTGACAAAGTAGTCAAAATGGTTCATCACAGATAGAGTTGATATGGCAATGTCTCCTTCTGCCAAACTCATGACAAATAAGGAAAATTTTAAATTAATAAGGCCAATACTACTTAGGCTAAGGCAAATAAGTCTAATTGAGCACATGTTTCATGGAAATTATTTTTTTACATCAGGGAGGGGGTTAAGGGTCAGTGTTAGGGATTGAATACTGCCCCCCACAGAAGACATGTTGAAGGCCTAATCTCCAGTCCTGTGGGTTTGAACCCATTCATAAATGGGATCTTTTGATGGTGTTATTAGTTAAGATGAGGCCAAATTTAATCAGGGTGGGCCTCAATCCAAAATAGATGAAGTCCCTGTAAAGAAAGGAAATTGGACACAAAAGGAGACAACCAGAGGGGGAGACAGAAAGAGATGGATTGTCATGTGATGGCTGCAGAGATGGGGCCAGGACCAGACAATGCAGACTCTGGCTTGTCCTGGCCATACCCTGATGTTGGACTTCCGGCCTCCAAAAATCATGAGACAATAAATTTCTGTTGTTTGTGTCAATCTATTGTATGCTATTTCTCTAAGAGTCCTGGCAAACTAAGGCCAGAATAAACATCACCATGGCCCTTAGCATAGCATAGGCGCTCTTCCCTGTCAAACCCTATCCTCACCCTAACTGTAACTTTCAGCCCCTCCTGCTTTTGCCCCTAGCCACTCTGAACTGTGTCTTTCCCAGGATGATTCATGCTTTTTCTTTCCTTTATGCTCCTGCCTAAATGCCTGCAATGTAAACCCTTTCTCCCAATACAAATCCTTTTCCTGCTCTTCCAACTAACTCAGGACTTGGCTAGACCTTCCCCAGACAAATTACTACCTGTCTTCTTTGAGACACCAGCAGCAGATATCTACTGTTTGGTAAATATTTGTTTGCATTTCCATGAAACTCAGAGGAACTCAAGCAGAAGTGCATAATAAAGATAATTACTATGCTTAATCCTCCCTTCCCCTAACACTAGGTATGGAACATAGTAACTAATAAGTATGTTTTGGATGAATGAAGGATGAATGAATGAATGACTCTCTGTCAACCACAGTATCTTTGAATGGTTATTATTATATTACAACAAAGAGATAACTGTTATAGTTTTGCTAGTTTTAGGAAGCCCTAGAAACTTAGGTTTCCCGAGGACCAATAGTTCTACCTTATGTTATTTTACATTGTATTGGCAATTATGTTTTACATTTTGCTCAAGACTAGGCTGGTCTACAGTATTACATTTGTTTCTGTGAAAAGTAGAAAAAGTTAAGGGTAATATTTATGATGGTGAAAAACAGTATGATACTGATGAAGGGAAACTCTAAATCCTTAGATCATGCAAATGAACTCTGAATATATGAGCTAGTCAAGACAGTGAGCCCTTCAAAATCAAGTTTCAGCAAGAAGAGGATTGAGAGAGGAAAAAGCCCAAACAAAACAATTAAGTAGAAACTCAGTTGGAAAATGTACATGAGTCTTACTGAAAAATTTCAAACATCTTTCATCAGTAATCGTTTTTATTTTAAAACATGTTGATAGTATTTAGTCCCAAATTTCCAAGCCTTGTGCTCTTCCTTGACTGTGATCTTATCAGCTGGGAGAGAAAACTGGCCATGAAACTGTATGTTAAACACTTTTCCAGAGGAACTGATTGCTTTAATAAGTTGAGAAAATGCTTTTTAGGAAAAAAAAAATGTCATTCAAGATTCATGGGAGAAAACAAACAAATAAACACTTGATTCTCTACAGAATTCATACCTCCCTCACCAGGAGAATGCAGAACTTACCCTGAGACCTTAGTAAAGAGTAGGAGTAAAACAGCAACTCATCACTGGAAAAAGAACTTTTCATTTTCAAGGGCAGCTGCACTAAGACTAAAGGACACATACTCATATTGTGCACACCTGATAGTTGTTCTGCTGTCATAGTGGAGTGCAGAGTCCAAGACGAACAATGCCTCATGCAGGTAATTACTCAATAAATATTTTTCGAGAGGGTGTACGAACATTGGAAATCACGTTAATGCTCTTTCATGACTTGGTACACCCAACATAGATCAAATTCTCACCTTCTGTAAGCTTATGAGAAATAAATAAAAATCAATTCACACCCAAGAGAATTTGCATATTAGCATAAGTTGCTGCCTTGAAATCTTATTCTTCTTTTGAAGTTGATATTTTGTTCCAATAGTTTTGCATTCTTTACCAACTCTGAAAACAATATGCAACAGTTCGTTAAAGTTGTTTTGTGGCTTCCTGTGGAAAATGTGGATCTCTTTTCTGACAAGAGTTTTCTTTCCTAGTTAGCTTTGTTGGTTAAACTTACATATATTGAAATGCATGTGTCTTGGAATGATCAGCTTGTTTTAAAAATAATAATAATAATACTCTAATGAGTCATGTGACTACCCCCTAAAAGGGAAAAGAGATGATTCACTTTCCCAGCAATGAACATTCCTCTCTGTTTCCTGGATTCCCACCACCTTCCTCCACTGCCCCACGAAACCCCACCCTGAGCTAAGGCAAGGCCACTTTTCCCCACCTATTTCTTATTTACAATACAATTTTGTATATCTGGCATGCCTGTTGTTTTACAGTTTCAGTGCAACGTGGTCTAAAGGGACAGACCCAGGAGACAAAATGGGCCCTCTACGTGCAGATTATATTTGGGAATAATCTCCAGTAACATTTTTAGCTTACCCACTCACCCAATGGTCTATCCAGATGATTGAAAATGGCGTAAGCAAGTACATATGGATTTAAAAAGCCACTCCAAATGACTGAAAGGCAGGTTGTTCACAGAGAAGCCATGTCACTCAGTTGACAAATAAGAAATGGCAACGGACTTTTTCCCGGAGGCCTCATGGGCAAGGAGAGAGGAAGCTTTGGTGACAGTGGGAATAGTTAGAGAAGCTCAGCACCTTCCCCGATCCTACTATTATATAAATGTAATATTTGTTAGGCTAGCTCCCTCCCTGACCACCCCCCAAGCAGTTCATAGACAATAAACCAGGAATCCCTGAAGAGTGGTAAAATGCTGACATGATTTAAGAAGGAAGACTCTGATAAGAAGATAAAAATCTAATAAACAGAGTCTAGAGAATTTTGGTGCGTCTCAGCTGCTTGCCAGTATAAGCAAAACCCCTCCCAAGGAAAACAAAAGAAGTCTTAATCGCAAGGACATTCCACTCACAAACCATCTGAAGGAGAAAGTTAAGGCCATGACCTCTCCGAGCTGCAGTTATGAGCATTCTGACAAGAAAATATTTGATTTGGTTCAAGAAGCAAAATCAGTCACTGGATTTTCAATATCTCTTTTCTTCAATAAAAAAAATGTATTTTGTATGCGATTGAGAGGGAGCTGCATATACATGATAAATATTTCTCACACCCATGTAGCTTTTCTGTTTAACTTGGTCTTAATTTCTTCTTGAATTTTAATCAACTCCAGGAAAAGGTGGATTCACAGGACCATTGATTTCCCTTTTTTAATTAACACAAGTCTCCTGAAGGCTAATCTCAAGTTTCACACATGAATCTGCAAATATGTAGACATACATTCTCTATAGCAGCCTGAATGAGCTTCCGCAAAGCTGTGAGTTTATTGTTAAAATTTAGGAGGTACTCAAAGAGTTTGACTGTGTCTTTGAAATCAAGAATAGAGGATCTGATAGAAAAATGCTTAAATGCTGCATAGATTCTAAGACTAACTAAAAACTACAAGAACAACAACAATAAACTATAAGATGGCTGAATTTCTGACCAATGCTGTTGCAGCATCGATAAAACATATGTAATAAGAAATGTTTATATGATTATTTATATATTTCATGTTTAAAGAATATAAGAAGAATTAAAGAAGAAAGAGGAAATAATTTCGTGGAGATATAATGAAGGGATTTTTCCAGGCACTCATAAGAACTTCAATGCTACTGACACCAGCCAGTCCTTTATTATGATTAATTTAATTTAAAAATCCATGGCTTTCCTTTTTTCTGAGACAGACAGAACTGCATTAATGCAGATCATGTACTATTTGTTGTTTTTTTTTAAATTTGCTTTTATTTCCCATAAAAGAAAGAATAAGGGCAGAGGTATAAATGGGTAAGATCTAGAAGACAGTATGGAGGGAGAAATGTGACTGGGCAGTGCAGATGTGAGAACAATAACTTGCAATGGAATGATCTGAGCTGTAAGTGATGAAAGAAAAACAAAACAGCAGACTGAGCTCCTTGGTCTTACATATCCTCTGGGCAGGTAGACTGAGACTGGGTGAAAGAGCCTGTCCTGAGAATTATCCTAATGCATTTAGAACTCAGGAGTTCTTAGTAGCCCTTGGGTGATCAAAGGTGGGACAAAGAGGAAATGCGAAGGGATCCCCTGATAGGGAAAGAGTAGCAAGTAAGATTGTGGGTTGCAACTGTTCTATTTACTTAGAGGCTGGACACTGGTGTAAATTTCTTTAGGGGTGTAATTAGATTAGAATTTTAGATCTCTAAGAGACCAAGCCAAGAGAAAACTGGGTGCGAGCAGGCTCATAATAACTTTTCTGTGAGTGTAGAACTTGATTCTTGGAATCCCAGAACTAAGCTTTTCATAAGAGCAAATAGATTTAAGCAGGCAATTGTGTGTGCGTGTGGCCATACATATTTCAAGCTAAAGTAGAAATTCAATAATTATGTAATTAATTTGATTAATTTGACCTATCCACATCGATCTATTAATCAGACAACCACCACTTTATTTGGTAACGTATTGATACAGCCCCAAGAGTACAGTCTTTAATACCGTGCCCCAGGTAAGCATGAAAATAAAAAGTCAAAACTCTATAATTAGAATAAAATTAGATAGATAGATAAATTGAATGTTCACATCAGAAACATGTTACTGCACTTGTTTTTATTCAGATTTAGATGTCATATACCTGGGTATGCCTGAGCTAATGTTATCCTCTTGGGTAAATAGCATTTAGGTTAAAGAATTATGTAATCTCAGATATTCTGTATCGATGGCCTATTTTATTTAGAAAGTATATCAAAAGCATGGACCTTGGATCTAGACCACCTGGTTCAAATCTTTGCTCTGCCATGTACTTGAGCAAATTACTTAACCTCTGTAAGGCACACTTTTCCCATTTCCACAATGGGTTAATAATGATACTTATTTCAAAGGGAGGTTATGAGGATTCATGTGTTGATCTATATAAAGTATTAGCATAGAGTTAAAATCAGTTGTTTTTTAATTACTAAATAGGCACATTTCAACATTTTATAAAATGCAGAAATGCATTTAAAAATTAAAACTATCTTAGTCCTAACAGATACTTACACGATTACTGTCTTCCCATAGTTGTTACTCTCTATATATGCTTCCATTTTATAAACTTGGAATTATAGTATATATTATTTTTATTTATTTATTTTATTCTCTTTCTTATTAAATACTTTTTGAATAAACATTTAAAAACATACTAATCTATCATACAGATATGACAAAAGTTAATTAGGTAATTCCTTTGGATCTTTGGATGCTTTATAAAAATAGGGCTTTATAAACAATGCTGCAATGACCATCTTTGCAGATACTCTCTTTCCTGTTTTTCCTATATTCTTTCAGTAATTAAAAATACTGTACTACTATGTGGGAAAGTCCAAAATAAAATAAAGTGGTAGCTAACTGTTTTTCAATTTGAGAGCAGGGACACATCTGAATTTGACTCCCTCAAGATTTCAATTCAAAACTGGAAAGACCATGGTTTTTATTTTTGTCCTTATCTTTCTCTCAAAAACCAATCCTTTGGGGAAGTTGTGAAATTCACCAAATAAATTATTGAGAATCTACATTAGAAAGAGTTTTGTACATTAATTATGAAAGCTTAATTTTAAAAATATGAATGGCTTGGAAAATTAAGATATATGTTGATTTGGAAGATATATTAATATAACTTATAAGCATGAAAAAAAGTATGTATAAAGTGTGTTCCTTAAATAAGCCAGTTTGTTGTTATGGCATTCAGTGACATTTTCTAGCATGTTTTATAATGACTTTTTGGCTGAGGTGGGTTCCATGCTATTCCACATCATCAAACATCATGGATCATAAATAATTCTACCATCTTCATTTGAGATTTGGAGCATTAATGACATTGAATCTCAACTGGAAGGTTTCAAATCTTTCAATTTAAGACTTCTTCCTGATTTCGAGTAAGCAATTTGATTTCCCAAGCTAAGCAACTCTCATTGTGGTTTAAGGAGACTGAACACTAAGTTCTTAGATCAATATGAATCAATTCTAATTTCAAAAAAAAATCTGCAAACTTTTCATGAATATATTGTTAACATTCATTTTATGTACAAAAGTCCATTCTTGTTAAATGTATTTAGTATTCTAAGTGCAATTTGACTTTTTTTAACTTCAGGTATTAGAGATTTTGTCTTCAAAATAATAAAATTGAAAAATGACTTTTTTTAAAATAAAAGAAAGATAAAGAACAAAAATCTCAATATTTTCATAGAGACAACATGAAAAGATAAAATGCTATAGTATTTATAAAAACAGAATAGAAAGATTGATGGATTATCTAATTCCCTAAATTTAGACCAGATATATGTTGTCAGCATAATGTAAAGAGACACTACTACTTGACCAACTTTGAATATCATTAAATGCCCTGGAAAGTGAAATTTACCTAGGTCAGAAAAAGTGAGCACTTTTCAAACATCATTCAAAAGGTCCTATGGGTTTATTCTTTACTTTTCTAAAGCAATAAGAGACAGGATGCAGATATTTTTCTATTTAATTTCAAATGTAATGATTGCTTATTATGACATGAAGAATTACATAAAAATAATAATCTCTTCCTTATTCCAACTTGCACTATTTCATCTCCTTAAGATGATCAAAGTTAATCATTTGTTCATTTCATTTCTTTATATTGTGATAACCTTAAGCAAGTACATACATATGTATGTATACAATTTATATATTGTTTATACTGCATATAAATTCATGTATAAATTATTTATATAATTATTTAAAAATTATTAACACGCAAATAATATCATGTCATATGTTATTTTTCAATTTGCTTTTTAAATGATCAATATCTTAAAAACATTCTTCCCTTGTCAATATTTACAGGTTTAGTTCTTTTTTGTTAGGTTTTTTTTTTTTAACTTTTTACAAAGATACTTAGATTACATAAATGTTACAGTAAAAATATGGGGGTTTCCCATATGCCCTGCTCCCTACCCCTCACACAATTTCCTACATTAACAACATCCTTCATTAGTGTGGTACATTTGTTACAATTGATGAATACATTTTGAAGCCACTAAGTGTGGATTATAGTTTACATTGTAGTTTACATTCTTTTCTGCACATTTTTGTAAGTTACAATAGATATATAATAGCCTGTAGCTGTCATTGCAATGCCATTCAGGACAATTCCCAAGTCCCTTAAATGCCCCCATATTACACCTATTTTTTCCCTCTCTCTTCCCTCAGAATCTCCAGTGTCCACTGCCTCCACAACAATGATATAAGTTCTTCAATTACTAGAATCACAATAAATCCATGGTAGAATAACAGTAAGTCTACCTTAATCCATTGTTCATTCCCCAATCTTGAGGATACTGGGATGGTGATGCCCACTCCACCTCTAATTGAGAGGGGGCTTAGATCCCATGGGGCGGATGGATGGGACTATCTTGCTTGCAATTGCAGACTCTTGCTGTTCCTTGTGATGGTCGTTGTACATCATTATCTACTTGTTAGTTGTCTTGGGTGATTCCAGTGAACTGGAGAGTAGGTGGTGCAATGCTGTTGAGATTCAGGGCCCAACTGGCACATGGAAAGCCCAAAGATTTAAGTCTCTTGGACATACACCTATCAACTCTACTACTAACTATAGGTTTAAATAGAAGGGGCAAAAGAGTCATGCATGTGAGTATTTTTATTTTTAAGAGAAAGATACTTCAATTGTTTTTAAATTTTACCATTAGAACTAGTTGAAAAGTAAAAATTTCAATGAAATAATTTAAGGGAAGTTTGATTTCCAAGTTATATTCAATAATTATGCAGTGTTAATGTCATTATCTTAATTGTGTTCTACATGGGTGAGCAACAATTTGCCCAAAGATCTGCAGTTAGAGATTAACTGTTGGTGCTTCCTCAATTCACAATTGTATATTTTGCTTTGGCAAAGGCCAAAATAGAATAGATTGTATTGACTGCAGAGAATTCCTAGAAGCAACTACTTAAGACTGTGCAAGACAAACTCTTGGGAAATAAATTTGTATGGAATTTGGACAGAATCTGAGAGAAAGATGGGTATTATCAGTTGCATACACCACTTCCACTGAGAGCAGCCTGAATGCATTTCTCAGTCTGCTGTCCAAATGATATGTGGCCTGTGGAGTGGAAGAAATGGCTCGAAGGTAATGGTCCTTATTCGAGTGAAAGCTGAAGTCCCTTACCCCTATGGCAGGAATTTCCTTATTTCTTTGTCTCACCATATCCCCAAGGAACTTGTGCCTTCTCTAATTGTGTCATGATCCCATGATCTAATATTTTGCAATTAGAGCTAGTCTCATGGGATGAAACATAACCTGATAACTTGTTGCCATTTTGTCCTTCAAAAGTGGTAATATCTTTGTGTCTATGGGGTAAAAACCAAGATAATCAAAACCCCTCTCCTCTCCTCTTCTTCTTCAAAGTTTCAAAGTACTATTTTGTCAACATTTGCTTTGGCTAATAACCAGTGAGACTTCCACCTTCATGTAAGGATATGGAATAAAATAAAACTCCTCCATCCAAAGAAAAATGGAGGCAGAAGGGGTACACAGCATGATTTAAAAATAAGTCTAAGGACAGAATATCTTTTTTTCCAGGTAAATAATCAGGTTAACCCATAACACATGTGATGCCAATGGCTCAGTAATAAACTTTTATATCAGAATCTTACAGAAAAGAGATTTGCATTAACGGCCTGCTCTCCCTCCACGTGGGATGCTATAAGCCAATTCATTCTTTTGCCTCCTTCTCCTCTCCCTCATCTATAAATGTATATTTTTAGCTGAGGAAGAAGTCAGACCCAGTTAGTGTGCACAAATCATCTCCTGGCTGAAGTTTTTGGTGGCAGCCCAGAGAGGAGAAGGGGAAAAAAAATTAGAAAAATTTCAATTTCAGGACCATTATTATTTTCATTAATCATAAGAGGCGCTGTCACCCCTGTCCTTATTCTTTAGAAGGAGATCTATTATACGGTCCATTTAGTCCAAGCCATATTACCTCATATGTTTTCCTGGCTGACCAAATAAGACTTAAGAGATAAAACAATTTACTGTTCATTATGATCCGTGTCACTGGAATCAATCTATTAACCTACATTAACTGGATATGTGACGATATCTCACATACACGCTTCCTCAGTTTAAAGGAGAGGCGAGAGGATGGGGTGGGGGCCGAGACAGTGAGGGAAAAGGAGAGGGAAGGAAATCAGGGCCCATAAAGTGCAGCAGACGTATAATTTGCCAAGCGAATACAACTTCATTTTCCAGTGCCCACTGCTGCGCCCTCCATATCTTCACGCAGCCCCTGACCTGTAAAGAAGTCTAACAAATTGGCTTCTATTGTGGAGCCAAAAGGTGCCATCAAAGAAGGGACGGTTCGCTGGTCCTAAAGTATGATGGGAAATCTCAGGCTGGAATAAAGAACTGCAGTTTTATGAAGTTAACCCATTAAGGTGAAAAGCAAGCAGGAAACCAGCTGGTGGGCCAGCAAGACCAGGAGAGGAGAACCCTTCAGCTCTCTCATTCAAAAGAGGGATGACAGCACCAGGTGAAGCAAGAGCCATACAAAGTTAAAATAAAAATAACCATCACCTTCCTATTTTAAGCAATAAAATTCCCCATTCTGTGTCCCTGGGAAGTCCCTCTGTTTCATTCTCTCTCCAGGCATGATGGATCGTATGCATTGAAAGAAAAGAAAATGAATCCACAAGAGGTCTTTGTGATGCATCCTGCACAGAAAAATAACTTTAGAGTAAACAGTGGAGAAGTAAGATGGCATGTCCCCAGAATGCGGCCCCAGCATTCCATTAATCCTACATCTGCAACTGCTTGTTAAGGGCTCATCTGGCCATTGGTTTATGTATTTTAAATTTCCCTCTGAGATTCCAGAGCTCAGATCTTGGCTGCTCCCATCACACAGACAGATCCCACTGTATATGGTGCATTAATACAGTACATCCATGCTGCAGAGAAGTTGAGGTTTGTTAAAACTCACAGCCAGAGCAGGCAAGGCCCCATGTGGGTTAGGCAATACCTGTTTCTATTCCAGGGTGGAGAGGAAAGACTTCATGCTCTATACATTCCCATTTCATGGGTGATTTGGTCCAGTAATTACCATGGGAACCCCAGGGATAGAAATGTAAAATGTTCTTCATTCAACCTTCTGGGTTGTGATGGTTAGCTAGTATGTCAACACAACCAGGTAATGGTGCCCAGTTTTGGTCAAGAAAACACTGAGCTAGTTGTAATACAAGGACATTTCATGTACTTTAATCATCAGTGAATTGATTTCATAGATGACTGATTACATCTACAATCCACCAAGGAGATTGCTGTCAGCAATGAGTGACATCTTATCCAATCAGTTGAAGACCTTAAAAAGGGGAATGATTTCAGCATTCATAGAGAGAATTCCCAGCTCTACTTCGGATAGCCAATGTCTTCTCAGAACTCATCAAGGACCTTCATTGGAGTTCCTGATTTGCAGCCTGCCCTGCAGAATTTGGTCTTGTGCATCCCCATGGCCATGTGAGAGACTTTTATAAAATCTCATACTGTTTACAGATTATCTCCTGTTAGTTCTGTTTCCCTAGAGAACTATGATTGATAAAGTCTGGTACCAGGAGTGGTTCTTGAGAAACAGAATCTTTCTTTTTTTGTCTTTATTTTTTTAATATTACATTAAAAAAATATGAGGTCGCCATATACTCCCCACCCCCCTCACCCCACTCCTCTCCCCATAACAACAATCTCCTCCATCATCATGCTACATTCATTGCATTTGGTGAATACATCTCTGAGCACCACTGCACTTCATGGTCAATGGTCCACATCATAGCCCACACTCTCCCACAGTCCACCCAGTGGGCCATGGGAGGACATACATACAATGTCCGGTAACTGTCCCTGCAGCACCACCCAGGACAACTCCAAGTCCCGAAAACGCCCCCATATCTCACCTCTGCCTCCCACTCCCTACCCCCAGCAGCCACCATGACCACCTTCTCCACAGCAATGCCACATCTTCTTCGATTACTAATCACAATAGTTCATGAATAGAATATCAGTAAGTCCACTCTATTCCATACTCTATTCCTCCATCCTGTGGACCTTAGAATGGTTGTGTCCACTCCACATCTATATCAAGAGGGGACTTAGAGTCCACATGGATACTGGATACAATTCTCCTGCTTTCAGTTGTAGGCACTCTTGGCTCCCTGGTGTGGTGGTTGACCTTCTTCACCTCCATGTTAGCTGAGTGGGGTAAGTCCAATAAACCAGAGTGTAGGAGTTGCAAATCTGTTGATGCTCGGGGTCTGGCTATCACATGGTCAGTCCAGAGATTCAGGTTCCCTGGGTGTACATTAAACCCCAGCACCAACTACCGTTCTGGTAAAAGTAACAGGAGGGGCTGAGAAACAGAATCTTAAAAACAAGATACCTGGAGTGGTTCTGGCATTTTTTGCAAATGACTTTCTACTCTGATTGGATTCAAGAGCACTAATGACACCCTTTGCAATAATCAAGAGGACACTGACAGTCCATGGCATGAGTTGGCAATGGATATATGCAAAATATTACTACTGGATTCAACTACTTCCATGCTTATTAGAGGCAAGGATCTGGATGAGAGTGTTTTCAACACCTTAACAGAATTTTTTGGAGTCAGAAGCTATGATGATGTTCACTGCCTATTCCTAAATACTCTGGATACAGTTACAAAAGAAAGGGATGAGCTGAGGGCTCCAAATTTGCAACTAAAGCACCTCATGAATGCTGTGAAAGTTTTCCTGTGTGCTCTGAAAGAAAATCTTGTTTTGTGCAGCCACAGACATGAGATCTCTAAAAACAGACCTAGAATCTCATTGTACGAGTAGCAGAGTTACAGTGGAAAGTAAAATCTCAACCTTGTAGGGTGTCTGCTGTTAAAGTGAAGACATTGACAGGAAAGAAGTGGAACCCTGATGATTGGGATGGAGACATATGGGTTGAAAGTGATATCTATGGGAACAGTGAAACCTTAAATTGTGTTGGAACTTTATCACATAAACCTATGATGGTCTGCTCTGTGGAAATCACACAATGTCAAGCTTTTATTAGTCGGCCTCCAGCCTGTGCCAGGGAAGCTGGACCTCCTCTCAGCTCTGAGGCTAGTACCAGCCAAACTCCAGCCTGCTGTGTTCAACCTCCACTCTGCCTTGAGGAGTCCACCACCCAACATCTTGCCCAAAGAAATTAATTCTGTCTCACCAGACAAAAATGCAAAGGAATGCCCTGAGGTCAATAGCTTGCAAGACATTTCTAATCCTTCTTATCCACCCCTATCACCCTTCTTCTCTTTGAGACCTATTACTAAACTAAAATCACAACAAGACACCAAAAGTGAAGTACAAAGTATGACCCATGAGGAAGTACATTATCCTCTAAAAGAACTGCATGAGTTGTCCAATTCTTATAGACAAAAATTGGGGGAATATATGTGGGAATGGATATTGAGGGTATAGGATGACGGTGGAAGGAATATAAAGTTGGATCAGGCTGAATTTATTGGTATGGGCCCACTAAGCAGAAATTCTGGATTCAATGCTCAAGGGGTTGGAAAGGCTTTAAATGTTTGTTTGGGTGGCTAACTGAAACATGGACTAAAAGATGGCCTAGAATACCTGAGGTTGAGATGCCCATTTACCCTGCTATAATGTAGAAGAGGGAATTCAAATACTTAGATCAGAATGGTAGAATGGATTTACCGTTTAAGACTTGCCCACCCACCACAGGAATGTCCAAAAGACACACCTTTAACCAGGACTGTGAGGAATAAATTTGTAGGATGAGCTCCATCGTCCCTGAAGAGCTCTGTGGTTGCTCTTCTCTGTAATCCAGGTATTACTGTGGGAACTGCGATCATGGAACTGGGATGCTCAAATATTATGGGGATGATCAGATCTTGGACTGGTAGAAGCCAAGTATCAGAAGTTAATCACCAAAGGCAAGGTGGGTGTGGCTACATAGAGTTATGACATTAGCTAATAGATCATGGGGTACATAGAAGTGAAATACATGGGCAGTCTACTAAATTCCTCCTTGATCTGTATAAGCAGAAGAGTTCTAGTTCAAGTGAACAAAACCCTAACCTGAACTATAGACACAGAGAATCATGGCCCTTTAATCATTTCCCAGATTTGAGACAGACGCAGAGCCCCTTTAATGAAGAGAAGGCCAGATCCCATTGGGGAAGAATCCTGTTACACTGCCCAAATTTTTTACTGTTAATCTTCCTCCCAGCTTTCCCCAAGGAGACCTATAGCCTTTTACCAGGGTAGCTGTGCATAGAGGAAAAAGAAATGATCAGATATTTCTAGGATTATTAGACAATGACTTCGAAAAGACATTACTTCCAGGAGACCCAAAACATCACTGTGGTCTGCCAGCCAGAGTTTGGAGGTCAAAGTGATTGATGGAGCTTCAGCTCAGGTCCATCTCAGAGTGGGTAGAGTGGATCCTAGGACCTTTGGTGGTTATTTCCAAAGTTCCAAAAATGCATAATTGGCATAGACATGTTTAGTAACTAGCAAAATTCCCACACTGGATCCCTGACCTTGTAGAATGAGGGCTATTTTGGTAGGAAAGGCCAAGTGGAAGCCAGTAGAACAGCCCCTACCTAACAAAATAGTAAAACAAAAGCAATACCAGATTCCTGGAGGGATTACAGAGATTAGTGCCACCATAAAGGTTTTGAAGGATTCAGGGGTGATGATTTCCACCACATCCCCATTCAACTTTCCTGTTTGGCCTGTGCAAAAAACAGATGGATCCTGGAGGATGACAGTAGATTATCATAAACTTCACTGGGTGGTAATTCCAATCACAGCTGTTGTCTCAGATATGGTATCATTGCTTGAACAAATCAGTACAATCCCTGGCACCTGGTATGCAGCTATTGAGCTGGCAAGTGCTACTTTCTCAATTTCCATTAGAAAGGATTAACAGAAATAGTTTGCTTTCAGCTGGCAAGGCCTGCAATACACTTTCACTGTCCTGTCTCAGTGGTACATCAACTCTTCAGTCCTATAGCATAATATTATTTGAAGGCAACTTGATTATCCCTCCCTCCCAAAAGACATCACACAGGTCCATTATATTGATGATATTATGTTGATTGGACCTAGTGAGCAAGAAGTAACAATGACTCTAGACTTATTGGTAAGGTATTTCCAAGAGAGAAGATGGGAGACAAATCCAACAAAAATAAAGGGGCCTTCTACCTCGGTGAAATTTCTAGATGTCCAGTGGTGTGGGACATGTTGAGATATCCCCTCTAAAGTGAAGGATAAGCTATTGCATCTGACCCCTCCTATGACCAAAAAAGAGGAACAACATTTAGTTGATCTCCTCAGATTTTGTTGACCACACCTTCCTTATTTGATGTGCTACTCTGGCCCATTTACCAAGTAACCAGAAAAATTGCTAGTTTTGACTGAGAACTGGAACAATAGGAGGCTCTGCAAAATGTCCATGCTGCTTTGCAAGCTGCACTGCCACTTGAGACATATAATTCAGCAGATCCACTTGTGCTGGAAGTGTCAGTGGCAAATAGCAATTCCATCTGAAACCTTTGGCAGGCCTTTATAGGGAAATCATAATGCAGGCCCTTAGGATTTTGGAACAAAGCCCTACCATCCTCTGCAGATAATGACTCTCCTTTTGAGAAACAACTTTTGACCTGCTACTGGGCTTTATTAGAAACTGAATGTTTAAACATGGGCCACCAAGTTACCATAAGACCTGAGTTACCTATCAGTGATCTGGTTATTGTCTGACTCACCAAACCATAAGGTTGGACAAGCACAGCAGCCCTCCATCATAAGTATATAAGGTATCTGGTATATACAAGATAAGACTCAAGCAGGTCTTGAGGGCACAAGTAAGTTTTATGAGGAAGTGGCTCAAATGTCCATGGTCACCCCTTCTGCCACATTACTTGCTCTTTCCCAGCTCACAGCTATGGCCTCTTGGGAAATTCCTTACAAACTGTTGACCAAAAAAGAGAAAACTCGGACCTGGTTTACAGATTGTTCTGACTTATATGCAGGTACCACCCAAAAATGGATAGCTACAGCACTGCAGGCCCTTTCTGGGATGTCCTTAAAAGACAGTGGTTAGGGTATATCCTCCCTGTGGGTAGAATTTTGAGCAGTGCATCTGGTTGTTCATTTTAATTGGAAGAAGAAATGGCTGAAGGTGCATTTGTACACTGATTCATGGGTTGTTGTCAATGGTTTGGCTGGATGGTCAAGAACTTGAAAGGAACATGATCAGAAAACTGGTGACAAAGAGGTCTGGGGAAGACATATGTGGATAGACCTTTCTGAATGGGCAAAAGACATGAACATATTTGTGTCCCATGTGAATACTCAGCAGAGGGTGACTTTAGCAGAGGAAGATTTTAATCAAATAGATAAGAAGACTGCTCTGTGGCTACCACTCAACCTCTTTCCCCAGCCACTCCTGTCATTGCCCAATGGGCTCATGAACAAAGTGGCCATGGTGGAAGGGATGGAGGTTATGTATGCATGGGTTCAGCAACATAAAATTCCCCTTACCAAGGTTCACTTGGCTACAGCCACTGCTGAGTGCCCAGTCTGCCAGCAGCAGAGTAACACACTCAGGCCCCCCATAAAGCACCATTCCCCAAGGTGATCAACCTGCTACCGGATGGCAGGTTGATTACATTGTACCACTTTCATTATGGAAAGGGCAGTGATATGTTCTAACTAGAATAGAAACATACTCTGGATATGAGTTTGTCTTCCTTGCACACAATGCTTCTTCCAAAACAACCATTTGTGGACTTACCAAATGTCTTATCTACTGCTACGGCATTCCACACAGCATTGCTTCTGTTCAAGGAACACATTTTAAAGTGAATGATGTGTGGTAATGGGCACTTGCTTACTGAATTCACTGGTCTTACCATGTTCCCCATCATCCTGAAGTAGCTGGACTGATAGAACAATGGGATGGCTTTTTGAAGACTCAATTACTGCACCAACTAGGTGCCAATACCTTGCAGTACTCAGGCAATGTTCCTCAGGAGGCTGTGTATGCCCTATACCTGTGTGCTCTTTATGGTGCTGTTTCTTCCATAGCCAGGATTCATGGATCCAGGATTCAAGGGTGGGAATGGGAGTGGCCCCACTCACTATTACCCCTAGTGATCCACTAGGAAAACTTTTGCTTCCTTTCCCTGCAACCTTAAGACCTTTTGGTCTACAGGTCTTAGTTACAAAAGGAGTGCTTCCACCAGAGAACAAAAAGATGATTCCATTGAATTGGAAGGTAAGACTGCCACCTGGCCACTTTGGGTTCCTTGTGTCTCCGAATCAACAGGCAAAGAAGGGAATTACTATACTGGCTGGGGTGATTGATCCTGACTCTTAAGGGGATATAGGACTGCAACTACCTAATGTAGATAAAGAAGAATTTGCTTGGAATACAGGAGATCCTTTAGGGTTTCTCTAGTACTACAGTGCCCTGTGATTAAAATCAATGGAAAATTGCAACAACCCAATCCAAGCAGGACTAGCAATGGTCCAGATCTTCAGGAATAAAGGTTTGAGTCATCCCACCAGGCAAAAAACCATGAGATACTTTGCTGAGATACTTTGCTGAGGGTAAAAGGAACATGAAATGGGTAGTGGAAGAAAGTAGTGATAAATATGAACTTCAACCACATGGCCAGTTACAGAAATGAGGACTCTAATGGTCATGAATATTTCTTCCTTGTTTTGTTATGAATATTACTGTATATGAACATAAAACAAATATCTTTGTTTTATTCCTTAACTTTTTTCCTTATCATATGACATAAGTTGTACTAGTTTCATGCTGTAATATTAAAGGATGTCAAGTTTAAGAGTGAATATTACCCAAGGACTGATACCTTATTCTGGAGGGAATTTGTGTGTTTACAGTTGTATACAAAACAGACGGATATTGTTAGGTGGAAATACATATGTGTGTGTGTAGGTGTGTGTCTGTTATTGTTTTTATTTATAGACTAAGTATGGTTTAAGGTGTGTGTATGGCTGCCAAGTTTACAAGGGGTGGACTGTGATGGTTAGACCAATGTGTCCACATGGCCAGGTAATGGTGCCCAGTTGTTTAATCAAGAAAGCACTGGGCTAATTGTAATACAAGGACATTTCATGGACTTTAATTATCAGTCAGCATGGATGGCTGATTACATCTACAATCAATCAAGGTGCTTGCTGTTAGCAATGAGTGACATTTTATCCAATCGCTTGATGATCTTAAGAAGGGAAATGATTTCAGCATTCAGAAAGAGAATTCCCAGCTCTACTTCAGATAGTCAATGTCTCCTGGGAACTCAACATGGACCTTCATTGAAGCCCCTGGTTTGCAGCCTGCCCTGTGGAATTTGGACATGTTCATCCCCATGGTGGCATGAGAGACTTTTATAAAATCTCATACTGTAATACTTGCAGATATCTTCTGTTGTTTCTGTTTCTCTAGAGAATCCTGGCTAATATGTGGGTCTGTGGATGGGCTAAGAACTCCTGTTCCACCACTGGCTGTTCTCAAACTTAGGATATAACTGATGTGGGAAAACATTCATGGATGTGGAGCTGTGGGTGAGGTATGGACAGTCAGGATACATTTCTTGGCATCTTCACATGAGGTATTGCTTACTGGTACATTCTGTTCTGGAGAACAGAAAATGGAAGTCAGTTGGCATTATTGATAAGCCATGGCATTCTTGACTAGTGAAAGGCCAGGATAATGCAGACATTTCTCATAAATACAAGGAAGTTTAAAGAGAAGCAGAGGTATTATGTGTACTGGTAACATCATCATACCTCCTCATAGGTCTTCATGGATGTATCTCTGATAAAGTCATATTCCTTTTAGTCCACATAAAACAGAATTGTTTTACAAAGGCTGTGGGGATGCATGTGTAGTCCCTTCCTCTTATCTCCAGAAGTAGCACGATAAAAAAGGTAAACAAAGCTAACAACAGGGCATCTTCACACCTGTAATTTCTCAACAATGTCATTTAGATAATAAGATATTTTGAACTACATGTCAACACAAACAAACCTTCTTGTTTTCAACTTTTAAATCACTTTAAACATTCTATATCCAAGTTTATTTGAAGCCTAAGTGTTCTTCTTCATTCACACTAGTTCTTTGAAAGGAAGGAACATTTTCTTTAGCTTCTGTACTCACAGAAACTAAGTAAATACAGGCATTCCTTGAGGAGGAATTATCAAGTGCTTTCAGAAATGAATGGAGGGAGAGGTAGGAACTGTGCAAGTGTCCAGACAAGAACACTCATCAAGCTTTGACTTTATTCTGATGGCCACCTCCATTTGGGTTATGGTTAGGAGCTATTCTCATGGAATTTGCCTTCTCTTCCTTTGGCTTGTAGTACCTTTCACTCAAGGTCGGTATGTACTGAAGAAGAAGAAACCCACTCCTTCCTCCTTAGAAGGTACGTTTCAATAGGAGTGTGAGAATTAATGCAAAATTAAAGCCACTCCCATTTTTGTGTCCCTAAGAGAGGAGGCCATAGAAATGACATTATTTTTTTTAATAATTTCAGTCCCTTCTTTCTATGGGATTGTTTTGTTTAGAAAAAGGAAACTTAGGAAATAAATTAAATATATTCTTTTATTCAATAGATACTGGTTGAATGCCTGACTTATGACATTGTTCGGGCTCTAGGGATACAGTAGTGAACATGACAAGGTCTCTCTCTTCTTAGAGTTTATTATCCTGTGAAGAAAGGGAGATAATAACAGATAAGTAAATATGTAGCAAGCCAGATGGTGATGAGAGCTATGGAGTGAATTAAAGCAGCATAAGAATATGGAGAGTCACTGTGTATGGAAGGAAGTGCAACTTATATTGGTATCTGTTTAGATAGCTATTGTTGCACAATAAACCAACCTAAAACCTATTGGCCTAAAAGAAAATTTATTATTATTTCTTATGTTTCTGTAGCTTAGATGGGCTGAACAGGAGAGTTCTTACTTGGGGTCTTTACACTGTTACAGTCATATGGCAAAATATTTTTAGAGTCATTCGAAGACTTGAATGAGCTGGACATTCAAGGTATTTTTTTTACTCACACTGCTGGCCTCTCAGCTGGGATGGTTGACCAGCTGGTGGCTGGCCAGCCCTCCCTATCTCCACATGATCTGTCCACATGGCCATCCTGAGCTTCCTAATATCATGGTAGACTAAGATAGCTGGGCTTCTTATATGGTGGCTGGCTTCCTCTTGGAGCAGGACTTCACAGGAAATCCAGATGGAAGCTGAAAGACTTCTTGTGACTTAGCTTTGGAAGCTATGAATTGCCACTTCTGCTCCATTCTGTGGGCCAAAATCAGGTCACAGGGCCTCATTAGATTATAGAGGAGCAGAATGTAGATGGTATGGCTAAGGAGACAATGAGGCCAATTAAGGGGCCATCTTTGGAGACTAGCTGATACAATTGATAAGGGATAGCCTCACTGATAAGGTAATATTTTATCAGTGCTCTAAGGGTGGTAAGGGAGAAAGCCGTGCAGCTATCTGGAGAAACCTATTTCCTAGCATGGTGAATAGCAAGTACTAAGGCTTCTAGTAGTATTCAGGATATGTTTAAGGAAAACAAGGAGGTCAGTATGACTAGAATAAAGTGACAAGAGTGGAGAGAATGAGAAAAGAAGCCAGAAAGGCTGTGAGAAGCCAGATAATGTCTGGCTTTAAAGGCCACTGCAAAGAGTTGGATTTTAATTTGAGTTACATGAGAAATCAATGTCTGATTTGGAGCAGAAGAATGATATGAACCTATTTCTGTTTTAAAAATTCACCCTAGATTATTATATTGAGTTAAGACCATAGGGGGGTAGATACAGAGACAGAGAACAAGTTGTTACAATCTCTCAGGCAATAGATAATGGAAGCTTGGATGAGAATAGTAGCAGCAATAGGAAATACTCAGAGCCCATGAAATTGTGAAATCTTGAAAGAAGAGCTTATAGGATTTCTTGATGGATTGTGGTCTATGATAGAAGGAAAGGAATTAAAGATGGTGCCATTTTCTAATTTTTTTTTCCATGAGCAAATAGGAGAATAGAGTTGCCATTTATTAAGATGGGGAAGGCTACATGAAATAAAGTTTGAGTGGCATGGTCCTCTGGAGTTTGGTTTTGTATTGTTCAGGCTGACATGGTTATTAGATGTCCAAGTGGAAATAAAAAGTAGATACTTGGGTATAAAAGTTAGTATTTCAAAGGAAATTCCCAATTTGAGATACATATTCAAAGTCAATATTATATTGTTGCATTTGTTAAGATCATCTATAGTTACTGTAGATAGAGAAGAGAAAAGATTTGAATCCTAGGTCATGCTAAGGTTATAATGACCAGTAAGATAGAAGGAAGACTAGGAGGGAATGAGGTCCTGGAAGCCAAGTGAAGAGAGAGTTTCTAGGAGGAGATGATGAGTTTGTTAAATCAGGTCAAGTAAGTTGAGGACAGAGAACTAATTATTGGATTAGCAATGTGGAAGTCATTGATGACCTTAACAGGAGTTGTAGTGGATGATGGAAGCCTTATTAGATTGCATTCAAGAGGGAATAGGATAAAAAACATTGTAGAGTGTGCATAGACCATTCTTGGGAATTTTGCTGTAAAGGGGAACAGAGTAACTGGGTAAAAACTTGAGAGAATATGGGATCGAGATAAGGACAATTTCTTTCTACTCACATATTACAATAATAGGTCCCCAGTTAGAGTTCTGAAAGGGTTCCCATTAAATTTGGGTATCTTATTTACCTGTTGTCATGACAATAGCATAACATATGACTATATACTTGGTTATAACCAGTGGTTTCCTAAAGTCCCCTATCCATGTCTTTGCATAATCCTTAGCTCATATCATTGATGCTTCTTTTCCCAAAGCTGTTAGTGACCCAGTTAAAGGCAAAGAAATATGGTCCACCATGGGGATGCACAGCTTGGCATACAATGTGAGGAGAAAGTATTGTCACCCATCCCACACTCCAACCCAAAGCTTTAAGTCCAGAAAGAGAGATGGTAGAAGTTGCTGTTTCTGAGCGAAGCAGAGTAGATTACCTGCCCACATTGTCAGCTGCTTGATTCTGTGGAATTGAGAAGATGGATGAAGGCTGGAGAAGTGAGAAACCTACTACTTTGGCTTTCCTTGCCTCCCTTTGAATGGTGACTGTACTGTACTGAATAGTCACCACCACCCCACCACCACACACAAGTTCATAGATATCCAGAACCTCAGAATGGGACATTATTTGTAACTAAGATTTTCAAAATGAAATTACCTAAGATGAGATCATACTGGATTAGAGTGCTTCCTAACTCCACAGAACACACAGAGATCGAGACACACAAAAAAGGAAGTCATGTGAATATGAAGGAAAAGATTGGGACTATATTGCCACCCAAAGAACACTAAGGATTTCCAGAAACCACTAAAAGCTAGAAGGGACAATGAAGAATTGTTCCCTGGAGCCTTAGGAAGGAGCCTGGCCTTCTAGAACTGTGAGAGAATAAATTTCTTTTGTTTTAAACCACCTAGTTAGTGATAATTTGTTATAGCAGCCCTAAGAAACACAGGTTCTGTGTTTCCAAATTATTCAGTATAACAAGGTTATCAAGAGCCCAGCCAGTAGAATCAGACAATTTAGAACAAAATACTGTCCATCACAGTAATGACCACATATCCTTTGATTATATGGATGTCACTCTAAACTTCTGTTGTCTTATCTATAAGAAGAGATCAGTAATTGCTACCTTTTCAGAAATAGTGGTAAAGAACAATGAGATAATACAGACATACCTTGGAGATATTGCCAGTTCAGTTCCAGAACACAACAATAAAGTGAATATAACAATAAAGTGACTCGCATTTTTTTTTGATTCTCAGAGAATACACTATACTGTAGTCTATTATGCATACATTAGCAAAATATTTTAAAATGTATATACCTTAATTTTAAAATATTTTATTGCTAAAATATTCTAATCCTCTTCACCAGGAGTAGATTCCGTCTCAAGAAACCACTTTCTTTGTTCATTCATAAGAAGCAACACCTTATCTGTTAAAGTTTCATCTTGAGATTGCAGCAATTCTTTCACATCTTCAGGCTCCACTTCTAAATCTAACTCTCTTGCTAGTTTTTCCACATATGCAACTACCTATTCAACTGAAGTTTTGAAACCCTCAAATCATCCATGAAGGTTAGAATTATCTTTTTCCAAACTCCTGTTAATGTTGACGTTTTGACTTCATCCTATGAATTGCGAATGTTCTTATTGACATGTAGAAAGGTGAATCTTTTCCAGATGGTTTTCAATTTACTTTGCCCAGATCCATCACAGGAATCACTATCTATGGCACCTATAGTTTTACAAAATGCATTTCTTAAATAATAAGACCTAAAAGTCAAAATTACTCCTTGATCCATCAGCTACGGAATAGATGTTTTATCAGGCATGGAAACAACATTCATTTGGTTGTACATCTCCATCAGAGCTCCTGGGTGGCCAGATGCATTGTTAATGAGCAGTCATGTTTTGAAAGGATTCCTTTTTTTTTCCCTCAACAGTAGTCTTAAAATTTTCAGTAAGCCATACAGTAAACAGACATGTGGTCATTCAGGCTTTCTTCTTTCATTATAGAGAATAGGCAGAGTAGATTTAGCATAATTCTTAAGGGCCCTGGGATTTTTGGAACAGTAATTGAGCATTGGGTCAACTTAAAGTCACCAGCTGCATTAGCCCCTACAAAGTGAGTCAGCCTGTTCTTTGAAGCTTTGAAGTCAGGGATTTACTTCTCTTTAGGCATCTTCTTCTAATAGAAGGTTGTTTCATCTACATTGAAAATCTTTTGTTTAGTATAGTCACCTTGTCAAATATCTTAGCTAGATCTTTTGGATAATTGGTGCAGCTTCTACATTAGCATTTGCTATTTTACCTTGCACTTTTACATTATAGAGATGGTTTCTTTCTTTAAACCTCATGAACCTACCTCTGCTAGCTTCCAACTTTTCTTCTGCAGTTTCCTAACCTCTCTCAGCCTTCATAGAAATGAAGAGAGTTAGGACCTTGCTCTGGGTTAGGCTCTGACTTAAGGGAATGTTGTGGCTGGTCTGATCCTCTACCCAAATGGCTCAAACTTTCTCCATATTAGCAATAAGGCTGTTTCACTTTATCATTCATGCGCTCAGTGGAGTAGCACTTTAATTCCTTCAAGAACAACTTGGCTAACTGTTCGGCACAAAAGGCTCAGCTTTCAGCTTGTCTTGCTTTTGACCTGCCTTCCTCACTAATCTTGATCATTTGTACTGTTTGATTTAAAGTGAGAGACATTTGACTCTTCCTTTCACTTGAACACATAGAAGCCATTCTATGGTTATTAAATGGCCTATTTTCAATATTGTTGTGTCTCAGTGACCAGGGAGGCCCTAGGAGAGGGAGAGAGATAGGACTGGTGGGTGGAGCAGTCAGAACACACACAGCACTCATTAATTCATTTCATCATCTTAAGTGGGTGTGGTTTACAGCACTCCCAATTACACCAGTTAACATCAAAGATCACTGATCACAGATATACAGATACAATAATGATGAAAATCAAAATGTGACACAAAGGCATGAAGTGAGCACTTGTTGGAAAAATGGCACTGACAGAGTTGCTCCATGCAAGGTTTTCACAAGCCTTCAACTCTTGGAAAGTGCATTATCTGCACTTTCCAAAGCACAATAAAGCAAGGTATGCCTGTATATACAAAACACTTAGCATAATAAATGGCATATAGAATGTTTTCCATTAATCAAGATTTTGTATATTGAAAGAAAGCATTAACATTTCATTAATAAGTGAAGATGTCTCATGAAAATTATTAATAAAATGTAGTCGTTCTGTTTGTATATCTCAAGGCAAAATTGTCAGTCAGTTTTTTTTTTGTTTTTTGTTTTTGTCTTTATTTGTTTTTTTAATGTTACATTAAAAAAATATGAGGTCCCCATATACCACCCATCCCCCTCACTCCACTCCTACCTCCATAACAACAACCTCCTCCATCATCATGAGACATTCACCGCATTTGGTGAATACATCTCTGAGCACCGCTGCACCTCATGGTCAATGGTCCACACCATAGCCCATACTCCCCCACAGTCCACCCAATGGGCCATGGGAGGACATGCAAAGTCTGGTAACTGTCCCTCCAGCACCACCCAGGACAACTCCAACCCCCGAAAATGCCCCCACATCACATCTCTCCCCCCCCACTCCCTACCCCCTTTGATCTTTAAATGAATTACAGGCAAGATCATCCACAAATTCCCCTCCAGCACTCAAGCTTAATGTCTTTATGACTCTTATCATATCCCGTCTATTACTTACAGGGTGGAGAAAGAAAAGTAAGGACTATAGGTGCTAGATCTTGAGAGAACTTTTCAATAATTTTTCGGTTTCAAGCTAAGGAAATATTCATTCATGAGCACTCCTCACTGAAGACTTGAACAACCACTTAATTCAAGGTTCCATGGGGTAACCCAATGAAAGCAGGAAGAGGGTCCAAAAGATCAGGTTATCACCTTTATGCTCATCAAAAACTTGTCTTCCTAAAGTTGTTTAACTTGCCTTGTCCTTAAATGCCCCATCGATAAATGAGGGACTGCATCTGATCCATGACTCAAACAGAGTTCAATGGCTGTGCTCTAGGGCTTAGAGGGCAGGGTTCCATTGACCCATTCTGTTTTATCCAGAGAAACATGGTTTTATTCTGCTTCATATGTTGAATTTCCATGCAAGATTTTGTTTGAAGAGAGAGTTTTACCATTAAAATAAATTTGAAAACCCACTGGAGTAGAGGAACTAAAGCATGTGTAAATTGAAAAAGAAAAAATGAGTATCAGATGTATGTATGAGGACTTGACTCATAGTTGCAAGGAGCAATTATAGGTGAAGTTTTTTCTGGAAGCGCCAAGGCAGCCTTGCCTCTACACATGGTCTTCTTTACTCATTCTTGCTTACATCTCATTGGCGGGGGAGAGAAAATGGAAGGGGCAATTTTGGGTAGTGAGAAGAAAGAACAGGGGAAAAAAGTGTGATCAAGACCAAACTTTATTTTTTGGAAGCTGGGAAACCTGTACCTTGGAGGCTTTCAAACACCTTCTGGCTTCTGGTTAGAGACTGGAATTTGCCTTTCTGACAGCCCTCTCTTTATAATGGGAGGGCACACTTCGGTGAAACATTTCAATTAACCTTTTGTTCCTTGGGGAAGCTTCAGTGCTTCAAAGTGAAATGTCATGCACTCTGGTCAGTAATGAAAATTGGAGAGTTTGGCAAAACTGCACCTCAATAGAAGCCAGTGGATCACCCCTTCCAGTTCATAGCTGTGGCTCTTGGAAAGTGATGTGGCATGTCACATATCCTCAGGGTTTTAGATGTTCATAATTGTCCTGTCAAGCCTCAAAGGTGAGGTGGAAAATTAGGGAAAGCAGCCTGCATGCCTTTCCAGAGGTCGAAGAGGAGTGACTGGAGAGATCAGCAAAGCCTCAGGGAACTGTGATATCAAAAGGGTCATCAGTGGAACCTAAGCTCCTAAAGAGAAGGCACACTCACTCGTGTTTGCAGTTGTATCCGTAGCCCTAGCAGGCACTCAGGGAACAAGGACTGCCTGCCTGCTGAAGAGAAGCAGGGATAACTTCACAAGATGAGGACAGCACGGTAGATACGTCGCAGCTAGGGCAATGGTGAGGCAGTCACATGAGAGCCTGTGGAAAGAGCTGGGAAACAAGTGGAGGGGACTTAATGTCCCACAAGTTGTGCAGGTAGGGCTGTTGGAATAAAAGATTGGGCACAAAAGGGAATGCATCTTATTCTGTAGTCACAGGCTGATGGGGCCAATGATACATCTATGACAGGAGATAAACCAAATAAAGATTCAACCTTGGATGCAAAGCTACAAAAAGGTCCAACCAACAGAACTTTGCCAAGTGGACAATTTAATTGCTCTTGCATTCTAGCTGCACATAGCACGTTCTTAACACATAACCTTGGTCAGAAGGGAAAAATAAGAAAAATAAACAAAAATAAGGGAAACTCTCAAATAAGGATTGTGACAATGCAAGTAGAATTTAAAGAATAGGAAGTAAAATTGAAATGATCTTTGTACTTTTGAAAGTATAATAATTGTTAAAATAAAGGTTGCAAACAGATAAAGGAAAAAAATGCTTTCTGGATGGTAGTTTAAAAAGTTAATATCAAATTAGCATATATGTGTTTTCTACATAAGTAGGCTGCTTGAACAGACGCAGATTTTACCTGGCTTAGCTGGTACCAAACAGACCATTGAGTATATGGGAGAGACAAACATAGAACATTGAGTATATAGGAGAAAATTCAAAAGATGAAATCATTTGACTCCCTGGACAGTACAAATGGTCAAGAAAGGTTTTTCTATTCTACTTTTGGAAACGGGGAAAGCTTTAGAGGTGATATTTTACTGATTTATCTCCCTTATGGTCTGAATGTTTTTCTTTGTATTCCTTCAATGTTTCTCTGGCTTTAAAGTCAACCTATTTCTTCAAGTGATGTCTTTTATTGATAGAGAAAATAATTCTTCCTCTTGCTTCCCTTTTCCCTGCTCTTCTCTTGTTCCTTGGCCTCACTAAAATCTTTCCTACACTCAAAGACAATAATTAAATCACAATTTGGCAGTCTGTAAGGAAAAATGATTGGTCACTAGATATTCTTAGCTCCAAATGCCTGACATGTAGTAGTCCATCCTAAGCTTAATATATGAGTATTGTTATTTTTGCCATTGTTTTGTCATTTTTGTTCTTATTCATATCTGTCTCTGCTTAGTTCAAAGTATAGATCAGCACTGTCCAGCAGAAATTTCTGTGATCATGTCAACATATACTGTCCCATTTGGTAACTACTAGACATTTGTGGCTATCAAGTACCTGATGTAGCTAGTAAGCCAAAGTACTAAATTTTTTATTTTATTCTACTTAAATTAACTTATATTTAAATAGTCATAGGACAGTGCAGATCTTGACTCACTAGTCTGGGATGAGAACTTGGGCATCTTTATTTTATAAGCCTGTGATTCTAGAACCTGCATCAAAAAGACCTGAAGGACATTTTAAGACAGATTGCTGGACCCTGCCAATAGAATTTCTGCATCATTTGTTCTGGTTTGTGGCTGGAGAATTTGTATTTTTAACAGATTTCTGAGTGATGCTGACATTACTGGTCCTGGGCCCACACTTAGGGAACTACTGGTTTAGTTTCATCCATGGTTCTAAATTCTGGGTCCACATGAAAATCATGGGGAGAGCTTTATAAAAACACTGATGCCCAAGTTATGCCCCAGGCCAATTATACCAGAATTTTTTAAACCCCAGGTGATTCCATTGTACAATCAAGAATTTGATGAAACTCGAATCAGGTGACATGTTGGATTAGGTTAGTATTCCTCAAACTATAATGTATCACCTGGAGATCTTAAGAAAAAGCAGACACTAATTCAATAGGTTTGGGTTGGGGTCTGGGATTCAGCACTTCTACACTAACTCCCAAATATTGCTGATTCTGCCTGTCCAAGGACCATACCTACCATACTTTGAAGAGCAAAGTGTAGTCATTTAAAGCTGCATGTCCTCCAGATAAGCATGTTCTTGAATCTAATCCATTCCTATGGGTGTGAACCCTTTGTAAATTGTACTTTTTTATGAGGTTACTTCAGTTAAGGTGTGGCCCAGACCAATCAGGATAGGTGTTAATCTTCTTACTGAAGTCCTTTATAAGCAGAATGAAATTCAGACAGACAGAGAGAGCCACAGGAATTAAGAAGCTGGACATGAACAGAACCCAGAAGAGAAGGGAGAGACCAGGAGATGCCATCACTTGTCTTGCCGTATCTTAAACTAAGGACCAAGAATTGTTAACCCCAGAATACCCCAGTCTTGGGAAGAAAGCATTGCCTTGATGATGCCTTGATTTGAAATTTCTTTTAGCCTCAAAACTATAAGCAAATTCCCATTGTTTAACCTGGCCCATTTCATATTTGCTTGAGCAGCCAAGGAAACTAAACCATAGGGATTAAGAAGTGATCACTGAGGTTGATTCTAATCTTTAGATTCTGTGACTCTAGAACGAGGCAGAAAATCTGAGGCTTGGCATGCCCACAAGAGTCTGGTCCTGCCAGAGGGGAAAGTGAAAGTGCAGCAAATAATGGCAAGACCAATGTGTCCCTGGAAGAAAGGAGAAAAGAAAAGGGGTCCAGTTAAGATTACGAGGCCCTCCCATGAATTAAATCTGTCCCCCCAACTGTGATTTACTTAGGCAAGCTCCTTCTCCAGGTAGGATGAGTACAGGTAAAATTAGACACTGTGCTATCAAAATCCTACAAGGCCTCATGTAGAGATAAAGCCTATAAAACAACACCACCTGCTCCCATTCATGGAAGAAGGAAGCTAGGGATAGAAAAGCCAGTGAGCAGACTGTCCTGTGGTTAAATATGGCTGTTTCATACTCAGAACTGTCAAACTGTCCAGTGTTAAGATCCTTTAAATTAAAAAAGAAAATCAAACGTTGAAGGCTTTGTTGCATGATTGGATAACAACCAAGGGATAGTCCTGTACTTGTAATATCAAATAAAATTAACACTTAATGTTTCTTTTTCCCATTTCAGGTCAAAGGTGAGTTACAATTGTGACTTTAGAGGTAAGTTGTTAGATAAAATTCTGTGGTAAAAAGGAAAAAGAGAATGTAATGTCCCTCCCAGGAGGATTCTAGGAAAGATAGGGCAGCATATAGAAAACCTTTTCAGTAAGCCTGTGGGTGTTTCTTCAAGGGAGGGGATAAGAGGGAAGGAAAAAAACTGTTATCAAACGTATTTCTTTGCAAAGCTGTATTTTCTTACCACTGATGCTCTAAAATGATATAATCAAACAGAAAGAAAAATGTTTATTTCTACACAATTGTAGTCCGTTACTGTGAGTAGAAATATTTTTAGTAATGTTGATTGCCTCATGACCATACAACTTTTTTTCTTCTACCAAAAGAAGGAGAAAGAGAAAGAAAAAGAGGAGAAGAAGGAGAAGGAGGAGAAGAAATAAAAAAGATTACATTATTGAAAGCAAATGCCTCTTCTGAATTTCAAGTAGTTAATCATCTAGGCTGTACAAGAGCTGTTATAAACAGGTACTCAATAGTGATTCAGATAAACTAAAGTGAATTTCTCTAAATTTCTTACCAATCTTTTAATTCTCTTTTCCCTCTCACCAACAGAGCTGATATTTTAACAGTTCAGGTTGTAAATATATGTGCCAAGAAGAGGGAAGAAAAAGCGCAGAAATGCAGAATGTTTTAAACATAGAACTTGACTAGGTTCTTCTGCAACTTTGTCTTCCACTGAATCTGGAATTTCAGATGAGAACATTTCTCTCTTGTCTCAAGTAAAATTGAGTCTATTTGTTCTTTTTAAGGTACTCCAAGGGTCTTGTCATGGAACAAAATGAATAATGATGTTTTACTTTTCATAGTAGTTTTTCCCAAGAAGTTCACCATGTTTTAAAAAACTGATCTCATGAATCTTTAAGACACCCTTGAGAGGCAGAAAACAATTGTATCACTCCCATTATATAGGTGAGGAAACTGAGGTATAAAGAGTAAAGGGGAAAGATTTGCTGGGGCTGGTAATTATGGAGCTCCCCAAAAAGCAGATCTTATCTTTCCTAGATCGGTCCACTGAGCATACGTATGCTTTCTCATTAATGTGTCATAAATTTGAATACCCACATACATAAGGTGCTAATTTTGAGAAGTGCTAGAAAACGTCTACATTATTTTTAATGCATTATGCTAACTATTACAAAATTATCTAAATAGTGGTCCAATGATCTAGATTTCATTCCGTTTATATAACTAGCACTGTTCTGAGATCTGGAATTTATTTGCACACAATTTTTAATGTGTCTTGAAAAGACAAGAACCTACTCTGATGTTAGCATATCCACACTTACACAGGGATGGAATTGAGACCTCAGCAAATAATCAGTGGCTTTCTGTCCTTGCTTTCCATGCCCTTTCCTTCAGTTCTAACTCCTGCACCTTTTCTTCTGTTCTTTTCTTTTCTTTTCTTTTTTAAAATTTCTCTCCCCTTCCCCCCCTCCACCCCAGTTGTCTGTTCTCTGTGTCCATTTGCTGCGTGATCTTCTTTGTCTGCTTCTCTTGTTGTCAGCAGCATGGGAACATGTGTTTCTTTCTGTTGCATCATCTTGTTGTGTCAGCTCACTGTGTGTGTGGCACCATTCTTGGGCAGGCTGCACTTTCTTTCACACTAGGCTGCTCTCCTTACGGGGCGCACTCCTTGCCCATGGGGCTGCCCTACGCAGGGGGCACCCCTGCGTGGCAGGGCACTCTTTGCATGCATCAGCACTGCGCATGGGCCAGCTCCACACAGGACAAGGAGGCCTGGGGTTTGAACTGCGGACCTCCCATGTGGTAGACGGATGCCCTATCCACTGGGCCAAGTCCGCATCCTTCCCGCACCTTTTAAATTCACCCTGGAAAAATATGTGTGGCTCATCGAGAAGTGGGAGCTATTAGCAAGAATATCATGAACAGGTTTACCGACATTAGACCTCCTCCTCCTTTGGTGTCAAGGTTTTAACTAGTATTTCTTGTGATTAGTCTGTGAAATGGTAAAGGAAACTCAGTCCACAGGATCACCTTTATATTTGACACTAATTGCCAGTCAGGGAGTCCTGAGACTACCCTTACTTTTGATAAGTTGCTAGAAGGACTCACAGAATTCACTGAAAGCTGATCTACTCCCAGCTGTGGTTTATTTCAGCTAATGGGTACAGATTAAAATCAGTGAAAAGAATAGATGCAGAGGGCAGAGTTCAGGAAAATACCAAATGCAGAGCTTCCATTATCTGCTCTCTGTGTAACCACGGGCAGTGTTATTTTCTCAGCATCAACATGTGGCAATATACACAGAGTGTTGCCAACCAGGGAAGCTTACCTGAGCCTTGGTGTCCAGAGTCTTTATTGGATATCAATCACGTAAACCTGGTTGACTGTGACCATGGCTGTCTCCAGTTCCCAGAGAGTCTAGAGGTCAAGCAGATACCATAGAACCCAAAGTGCCCACCCTGAACCACATTGTTGTTGTGACCCTTAACCCCCTATGCTAAATCACATTCTTACTATCTGGCTTGGCCCAAGGTGCCCCCTTAAATCACATTGCTGGTGTGACTCATGTCAAAGAAAGACACTCCAAACAGGCACGGCATTCCAAATACTTAGCAGTAACAACAGAGGAATTGAGGGCAAAGGGTAGACCTCTTTTGGGGTAAAGTTAAATTCTTTATTGTATAAAATCAAAACTCAGTGATCATCTCGAACCTCAAAGTAAGTGATAAACATGACAAATCATGTATTGTGAATCAATATGCTTATGCTCTTAAGCAGTGTAATCAGTGGCATTGTAAGCAGTGTAATCACTTACTATTGGCTTGCTTGTCAGGAGGCAAGTAGTTTACGATACCTTAAGCTAGAGACACTCCAGATCATTAGGAAGAAATTGAAAAGAGGTGAATACAACTGGTGTAGATTTCTCAGACAATTGAGCATTTAGAGCTTCCTCATTTCTCCAATGTCAAGTACTAAAACTATCAGTCCTAAGAAGCCCACTCAAAGAGGAAAAAAAAGAAAAAAAAAAGTTTTCTCTTTTGGCCTATTGGATACTACCTAATCAATGTCAACCTTACTGTTAACAAAGTTCATTTGGGGTAAATTTCTGTCCCATACAAAGGAGAAAGCCTGCTAGTCCCCCTTTCTTCTCAGTTTGGCAGTCCCTAACCTCCAGTGAACACTTCCAGTGTGAAAACTTGCTACTTCCTAAAGAAACCTATTTCAACTAAAACTGTGAGAAAATTCTTTCTTATTTTGAAACCTCCTTCCCTGTCAATTCCATTCATTTTTTATCAGTTTTTCCCTCTGCAGCAATGTAAGTCTCCTTTCTCTTTCAAGTATTTGAACACAGCAATAATACCTCCACTCCCTTCTTTTTGAATGTTCCAAGTGTCATTCTTCAGCTAGTTTTTCTTGAGTTTATTCTATGGTATGCTAAGCATTAATACAAGGAAGATAAAGGACAGCCCTTTTTAAATTAAATATAAATTTAACTTAACAACTTAGACTCATATACAATTCCTCAGAATGATCACAGAGGAATAACATGGCTGTTGGAAAAGGACATCTAAGCTCTTTATAGCTAAGGAAAATGAAAGGAATATTTCTAACAGGGTAGAGGCTAGAGATGGCTCAAGCTTGAAAGGACTTGTAGTAACTGAAACTGAATTTAAACAACACTGCAAAATAAAACAATTGAAAAAAAAGATAATTATGTCTTACAACAGTTATCCTGGCTATGAAGCAAAATTAGCATAGTCCTTTCTAATTTAAATGTGCTGAAAGTGACTGAGCATGACAGCAGAAAATTACAAGGTTTACGACACAGACTTTGGTTAAAGTGATGACAATCAGATTATTGTTACTTTTTTCTACTGATAGCAATGACCAAAAAGTTACCTATAAATATTAATGCTGTTTAATGCTAGATAAGGTTTTATTTTGCTGACAAGTTCAGAGTCATTACATATTTGAAGAGGGTATTGTTTGATTTGTTTTAATTTAGTACAATGTGGTATAGTTTATCACTAATAGATTCAATTGTTTTTTAGTGCCAAATAATCCTCCTTCCCTCCCTCCCTCCCTCCCTCCCTTCCTTCCTTCCTCCCTCTCTCCCTCCCTTTCCTCCTACCTTCCTTCCTGCATTTTCATTTTTCCCCCTTTGAGTCACAGAAGAAAATGAGGAAGTCTTGGGGATGGGACCGTCCTAGGAATCGCTTTCACCTCTGCCCACTGTGCCATAGTGGGGAGCTTATTCTGGTGTCCTAATTTCCAATCAACTTCCAATTTCATTTCCAGTTCTAAGTTCATTGCGCTATACAACTCTTTTTACTTCCTTCAGAGAAGCTCTGTAGCATGCTTTCTCAACTGTTTTAACTATGATCATTTCATTACTTGGCACTTTCTTTTGTCTGTTCATGTTCTCTATTCTTTTTATGTAGGAAAATTCATCTGACCAATAATTTGTGCATTACCTTCTTCCTCTATCTCCTGCCCTATCCCAATCCACTCTGAAACTAAGCACACAAAGATGTCCTATATTTTATTTCACCATTTGAGGAAAAATGGTAATTTTCTACAGAGGCAAAGTCAGAAAATAGGCTCACATTAAAAAACAAAGACTAATCAATAATAATGGTTAGGTAGGCTGTGTAGTCAATTTACTTAATAAATGATTTAACCCAGGATTTCTCAGCCTTGGTACAATTAATATTGTGGGCCTTATAATTCTTTGCTGAAGGGGTTGCTCCATGCATATATTGTAAAACATTTAACAGTATTTTGGGCATCTACCCACTAAATGACAGTAGCACCCCCTCACACACACACACACAAAACTGTGATAACCAGATGTTTCCAGATATTGACAATGACCCCCCACCCAGGGTGTGTATGGCAAAACCAGCCCCAGATGAGAACCACTGATTTAACCCAATAAATAAAGTCTTGAATTGCAGAGAAGGAACACACTAGTCTTTGTAGGGTTAGTTGGTCCATTCCAGATGTCCAACTATTGACAATAGCAATTTAGAATGGTTTGATTCAGTTAGGAAGAAAAAATATGTTGTGCTACTAGTAATAGAAGCAAGAATTAGTAGCAATTTAAATATAGACACATTTTGCTATTATGCTAAAGAAGTCTGGAAATAGGAACTCTCTGCTGGTCTAGGGGCTTGTAGCAGTTTGATATAATTGATGAATTCCAAAAAGAAATATTGGATTATGTTTGTAATCTGATCTGTACCTGGGCATGATTGAGTTATGGCTAGGGCATTGAGTCCCCATCCCTTGGCGGGTGGGGACTCACAAATAAAAGGCATGGCAAAGAACAGAGTTGAGGATTTTCTGATGTTGGAATTTTCATGTTGGAGTTTGATGCTGAAGACTTAAGCTGAAGCCCTGGGAAGTCAGCATGCAGAGGAAAGAGAAGCCAGCACCAGGAAGGAGGGAACCCTGAACCCAGAGAAAAGCAAGCCCCAGGAACATAGGAACCCAGGAAGTCTGAACCCTCACAGAAGTTGTCAGCCATCTTGCTCCAAATAGACTTTGGTGAGGGAAGTAATTTATGCTTTATGGCCTAGTACCTGTAAGTTCCTACCCCAAATAAATACCCTTTATAAAAACCAACCAATTTCTTGTATTTTGCATCAGCACCCCTTTGGCTGACTAACACCAGGCTCCATGGTATTTTCAGGGGCTCCGTCTCTGTCTGTCTTTCTGCTTTGTCATCCCAAGAGCCTGGCTTTCATGATCAAGCCCCCAGCTATCTGGTGCTGTACCTGCATCTTATTCAATTCCTAAACTGAAAGCACAGGCAAGGGCTGGTAAGACAAAAAGTAGGAAAGGAAACTTTCCAAAAAGTCCTGCAACTACCTGGAAGGAAGGCTAGGAAATACACTTGCCAGGTGAACTATTGCTCCAGGATTTAATACAAAGCAAAAAAGGAGAGTGATTATTGAGTTTGCAATTAGCAGAATCTCCCATTCATTTATTCATCTTTTCATTCAGGTAAATACTTCTTAGTCACTTACTACATACTAGATTCTCTGCTAGGCACTGGAGATAATAAAATAAAGAATGGACTTTGCCATCTGGGAATAGTCTATACAAATAGACAGGTATTATATGATTAATTAAGCAATTAATAAATAAATTACAAGTTATAAATGCTACAAAAACAGGGAGGATTCTCTGACTCTCTTGCAGGTAAGATGACTTTTCTGTTTCTTCAGTACTTACCAGTGGTTTGGCATGTACTGTACGCTCAACAAACCTTGGAGACAGATGAATTAATTATTTGGTCTGGGATCCATTATACTATCAGTCACATGTAAATTAGTTGTCATATGCATTTCTGAAATAAAAATAGTAGCACAGCTATACAAGTGAAAGTCAGTCAGTTTCTATGGTATTTTAGTTTCATATATTGCTCCTTAAAGCCCCAGTTTTTCAAAATATACTATCTTAAGTAAAGCACTGCAGAAACTTTATTCCCACATAAAATGAATTCAACTCCAGTGATACATATATGCATCAGAAAGGTCAACTGCTCAAACACCTGTGTTTATTTAATTTTTCTGCAATAGATTAATGTGAATTTTACTCAACAGCGTTGCAACTTGGAAGTTTCCAAAAACAGAATGGACCCTGACTGTTCCTCTAGAATCTTATTTTTATAATCAGCATTAGCATTTATTTCCATCTTCCCATCTAAATAAGGTTTCTGTAATATGTGTATGATCTAAAGTACCTCTAAACCTCAGATGTTATTCTAAATATACATCTAAACCTCAAATGTTATTCTGATTTCTGTAGCACCTACTATTACCACACATACACAAACTCATCCAAAGAAACATAAATAAAAGACTGTCAAAAATATCCCCATTATTATCCACTATCATCCAGTTAATTCAAAAAACAGTAACAATTAAAATTTATCTGTACTAGAAGATATATTCTTTTATTGCCTTAAAAGACATTTCTCCATGGTTTTATTTTTCTACAGGAAAGTAATAGGAAAAATTATGAATTTCCTTTTCCTTGTGTGAACCAAAACCAGTCATCTCTCTTATAGTGTAGTGCTGGGATAGATATTGTATAAGTAAACTTTTCTTCTAAGTTTGTTTGTTTTCACTGTAACTCAAATGTCATAAAAGAAATGTCTTAAAGATTGTAAGTTTCTTCACTTTATAGTTATTATGTAGTTTAATCTCTCAATGTTAAATTTGCAAAAAAAAAAAAACCCACCCCAATAAAATAATAATAAAAAATAGCCAAATAAACTTCAACTCCAAAATCAATGTGGACTAAAAGGAACAGTATGTCTGCTACTATTTAGAGTCAGAGAAGAATTTGTCTTATGGACACTAAAATGTATTTATATTCAATCATATTCAACCGTAGATTACATGTTCAGTTCATCAAGAAAACAATAATTTAGCAAGTGTAGCAATTGGAAAAACAGCCATTATTAATGAAAATTGAAAAGTAATTGGTTGAAATTGGGCATTAAAGTTATATATACTCATGAATGGATAAAGCATTCATATAAATATGCACATCTACTAAATCTAATATACTTCTACCTATACTGTATAGATAATTGAGGCAAATTCAGTTGAATGTTTTGTTGTTACGTTATTTGAATTACCCGAACACTCTCTTGGCATTATTTACTGTACTACGGGTATTAAACTGTGAAAGAGCAATCAGCTAGCATTTAGCAGGTAATGTTCTATATATTAACTCTTTCTGCCTTTTAGATTAAAACTACATGGGTATTGAACTCTGCAGTTAAATCCAGAAAGGAAGCTAAGTTCATGGAAGGAGCTAGCTGACATAGATTGTACTAACTGACAAGTTCATGTTTAGAGAAACACATTATTTGGGATTTGAGCAAGGTTGCCCAAGAAGACGTTTAAGATTTTTTGATAGATTTTTTGAAAGCTTAGTCATATTTCCTTCCTTGAATTCTCAAGATAGCTCTTCGACCCTCCATTTTTCTTCCAAAAACCCTAATGAGCTATTTTGTCTTAATTCAATTTGAATATGTAAGTCCTTATAAAATACTGGAAAATTTTAGACATTGTTATGATTGGAGATTATTTTCAAGATATTAACCTAGGTTTTAAAATAAACTTTAAAATTTTATAACAGTTTTAGATTTACAGAATTATTATGAAACTAATACAGAGAGTTTCCATATAACTTACAATCAGTTCCCCTCCTATTAAGAGCTTACATTCGTATAGTACAAGCAATGAACAAATATTGACACATTATTATTACCTAAGGTCCATAGTTTATTCATATTTCCTTTGTTTTTACCTCATAAGCTTTGCTGTGTCAAGATCCCATCCAGGATACCACATTGTATTTAATCCACATATTTCCTTAGGCTCCTCCCAGCTATGATAACTTCTCACATTTCCCTGGCTTTTGATGAAATTGACAGTTTTGAGGGGTACGAGCCAGGTATTTTGTAGACTATCCCTCAATTGGGATTTGTCTGTTTTTTTTTTGTTTTTTTTTTAAATTTCTTATGATTAACTGAAGTTATGGAATTTAGGGAGGAAGAATACAGAAGTAAAGGACCTTTCTTATCACTTCATATCAAGGGTACATACTAGCAACAAACTGAATTATCACAGTTGATGTTGACCTTAATCAGCTGGCTAAAGTAGTGTTTTTCAGGTTCTGTCTTTTAAAAGTTGCTCAGTTTCTCCCCTTTCCATACTGTAGTCATTGAAAAGAAGTCACTATGTAACAGCCCACACTTAAGGAAAGAGTTTTAACTCCTGTCTTTGAGAGCAGAGTATCTCTGCAGTGGTTTGGAGTTTATGTGCATAGGAGATTTGCCTCTTCTCCCCATTTATTTATTCAGTCATTTGTTTATATCAATGTGGGCTCACGCGCATTTATTGTATTCTTTGGGTTATAATTTGATAGTATTGTATGTATGTATTTTGTTGATCAAATTATTTCAGTTTTTGTTATTGGGAGTTCTTTCAGTTGGTATTAAAAAACAAGATCTGGGCACTCCATACTAGGTTTCTTCATTTTAGTTTTCTTAATACTACCTTCTATTTTACCTTAGACACAATTTTTAATGCAGTTTAACCGTAACATATAGTTTTGTGTGTTTAAAAAAAAATTTTTTTTGGAGGGGGGAGGTACCAGATTAAGAACCCAGGACTTTGTACATGGGAAGCAGGTGCTCAACCACTGAGCAATATCTACTCCCCAGTATCATCTTAAAAGTAATTAATTTGTATTAATGATCACCTTCTGTGTTTTATTGTAACAATGTTTCAGACTACTACTTTATGTAGAACTGTAGTAAATTCTTCAGAGAAGAGACTTCAGTTTGCTTGTCACTTGTGTCTTAGTTTTAAAGATATATTCACTTTCATAAACACAGGGGAAGGAGTTGGGACAGGGGAGAATTAAAACACCACTGCATGGAAGCAACATAATGAAAACAGGTTCATATTAGCAGCAAGGCAAGGGTTTCTCACAATGTCTTCATTCAGCCCTTACAAAAAATTCCTTAGAAGACTTCACACTGATTGCATTAAAAATGTGAAAATAGCTACATTTAAGCATATAGCTATATTTTAATAAAGAAACAGGATCATCTATTTTCCTAAGAAAGAAATATACAACCATTCAACAAATATTCAAGTGCCTCCCATGGATAATGTGTAGTGTGTAGGTGTGTATGCATGTGCACACACACACAGTCCGAAGATTCACAAGTCAATGGTTTTTGTTTCCCTTGCTGTTCATTTTGTCACTGATTTTTATGCATGTGCTCACTTATGTTGCTTAGGGGGAGAAAAAGCTGTACATAAAAACAGATTATCTTTTAGAGTACTCCAGGGTTAGTTTCATTCCCCTCCCCCTTTCTTTTTATGACGAAAATGATAGGAAACATAAACGGGTGCCCTTAAAGAAGAAAATGCATGAAATGAAACGAGGAGGCTTTAAGAAACAAGCAAAACGTGATAGGCAGACCTCCAGCTTAGCGGGAGGGCTGGGGGTAAAATATGCACTATGTACCTGGACCAGTATATCTTCAGCACTTAAAAAAAAAAAGATAAAAGTGGTCTTGAAAGTGAATGAAGTTGACTCTCAAAAAGTGGGTCTTAGATGTTGAATATTTAATTCACTGATAAAAGGGACCTGATTTCCTGCACACGGCTGCCATAAATAAAAAAAATAAAAAATAAAAAGCACATCTTAAAAGAGAAGCAATGAGCAGAAACTGACCTTTCTGTGAGCAAGCAGATGAGAGAAGGTATTTGGCTAATCCCAGCTCTCTCTGATTGGCCAGACAGCACCGTGTTGAAAATGTCTCCATCTGGGCTAATCTGCTCTCAGTTGGATGAGCTGAGGCCTTCAGAGTTAACCTGACATTTAACAATAATTACCCTTTCGAATGACCCTGGCCCAATCGCCTGCTCTCTTAGAAATCTCTTTTTTTTGTGCATGCTCCCAAACCCCTTGACTTTTGTGTTAGAGATAGGGAAAAAAAAAAAAAAAAGATGAGACAATATTGCTTGTGTGTGTGTAAACACATAGAAGTGTGTGGTTTTATGTCTATACACACGCACACATACACTTGTATAGCATAGATGGTAACTAAGAATCTCCACCTGGGGCAGAGTTAATGGCTCCAATTTACTGTCCTGAATTCTGCAGTATATCAACCTCCTGTGAATTTAGGGGAAATGCAGAGGAACAATATCACCAATTAAAGTGGGACAGAATTTGTTTATTGGATATTTTATGAAAGTCAAAAGTTCCAGTCTGGGTTTTCTCAGGCACTTGAGTGTCCCTTATCAGACACCAGGAGAAATGGTGCATGAAAAGAGGTTCAGATAGAAAAACCAAGTTCAGGGGTCAGGGAGGCTAACTGTAGATGAAATGTGGCCATTTCTTTTTACCTGAGGCTGGCTTCATCTTTTTGTAGAAAGGTCATTGTGATAAAACAAAAACACATCTTGGAAAGAAAATCCATTCTGGTATTTTATTTACTTAAAAATAAAATAAAATAAAATAAAAGGACTTTCCCAGTTAAGATGGCATTTTTTTCTTTCAGGGACCATTGTGAGACAAAGCAGTTTCTAACACTAATAGTTAATTAGAATCTCCCATGAGGTTGAGGGTGATGCCACCCAGAAGTTCAGTTGTTGTCTTACCCTTGCCTAAAATATCAGGCCTATTTGGCTTAGCAAAACAGATCTGTAGGTCCAAGAAGCACAATTTCTTTTTGAAATTTGTGTTATTTATTATCCTTTATCCACTTCAAAATACCAAGAGAATTAGTAATTTTTAATATTTCTTCCCCCATCCTCTATAAATAATACAGAAAAAATTAATATGTAACTATAAGTATGGTAAATGTTGGAAATAACTCTAGAATATTTCATATTTCTCTATTTTCTAATAGACTTGCAGTGTATGTCTGCCTAGGACATGGATACCAGATTTCAGATCAATTCTTGTTTCCCTTTTATGCCCCATAGTAACTTTTTTAATGATCCATGATGCTAGTTGCTTACTGAAAAAAGATGATGAGACCTGATGAATTATTGAAATAAATTTTTGATTCAAATTTTACTTTTGTTTTCCTAAAAATGGAAAGCCATATTTGTTGAATAAGAAAGAGGAAAACTAAAGGAATTTGTCTTTATTATCTTTGCATGGGCCCATTGGTTGGAACTATATGGGTGCATGTACTTGCGTCTGTCTTTAAAGATCTTCAATATAGTTAACACCAAATTGAGTCTGTTTGTTCCACACTTCGTTGATTCATTTAACACAGCAAATAAAAGCCCTGACTCTGCTCCAAGCACTCTAACATTTGCTAGGCAAACAAAGGTGAACAAGAGAGATAAACTTCATGTTCATGAAACCTGTATTTTAGTGGAAATGAGAGAGTATATGCCTCTTGATTATAAATAAGAGAAAACTTATCATATATAGCAAATGTACATTAGACGATATACTAAGATACTCCATAGGTTTATTTAAATTGTTAGCTAAGGATATTCCTGTAAAAAAAATGCAGTATTTCTTACCCCATAATTCTCACCTTCAAATTCTTATTCCTTTAAATGAGCAATCTCTTTATTAAATCCCAACTAAAAAAATTGCATCAGCATTCTGACTACCCCAAATGGAATCACTGGATTTGATGAAGCCAAGATCTCAATTTTGATTGGGAAGAGGCTAACTTTGAAGACTTCACCCCATCATGTAATCACCCACCTTAAAAACATGTCAAGAGTAAGTGCCCTATTGGTAGTGGAGCAACTGGTTATAATATACGTGCAGTGAGAAAAGTCACTAGCAGAATTTGCCAACTATATCCAGTTTTCTCTCCTGGGCTCACAGCAATAATGCCTTTCCCAGAACTTGGTTTAAAGGAGCCATGTGCCCAGTTTTGGACGTTGAATTGTGAATGGAAATGTCTCATATCACGTCCATATTCCATACTGGACTTTTCATTTGCCAACTCAAGGCCCAATTGTGCTTCCTTTTGATTTGCACACTGTAATTGACAATGTTTATGGTAACGGTAGCTCCATCTGCTATGAATCCTGAGTAACTCTGATAAGCTAAATCTTGCTGAAGACCCATTACGGACATTCAGCTTGAATAACAAAAATATGCCTTTACTATTTTAGGTTCCTGAGATTCTGGTATTGTTTATTATGCAGTATTATGTCAAGTTTAATTTTCGTCTCCCTCTGCAGCCTTTGATATGTTTGATTGAGGGGGATGTGATGGCAGGCAGCAGATAAGTTTGGAGATTATCATGGTTGTGCAAGAGAAAAATAGGGAAGGTAAAGAGGCAAGGAAGATGGAAAAAGGATGTCAGATCTGATAGCTCATCAAATGAAAAACAGATACTCCTTGGGAATACCTTTTCTGTGGAGACTATAGGAGAAAGAAGACCCAGAGATATCTTTGAACAATCAATAGCCAGGAGACATACAGAATTAGCAGGTTTTGGGGAGTTAAGAAAAAGAAAGAGTGTCTTGAATAGTAGAATACCTAGATACAAATTACAAGTATGGAACTAGAAGAAAAATCAGGATTGTAGATATAGATTGTGCGTTCAATCACATAAAGGCAACTGCTATAGAAATAATGAAGACAGATGAAGTTATAGAAAGTCAAGATCACACATGCACAAACTTTCCACCAAAAGACACAGAGAAGACTCATACCACTAGGAAACTGAGCCCCAGGATGGTGGTTTCCAAAAAAATTCGAAATTTAAGGAGACCGCAGAGTCAACATTGTCGCATGATATGAGAAAACAGAGGGGAATATTGAGAAAAGACCACTGGGTTTGCCAATTTTCTTTTGATTTTGATTTTGTAAATGTTTAAATGTGTGCTAAAGAGGTTGAAGGATTTTGATAAATGTGGTAAATTCCAGAAGAAAATGAAGATGTTAGCTTCAGAGCAGATTGAGAAAGACACTAAGAGGCTTAAAATATTTTTTTCACTGTACTTGCCTCCTGACTAATATCTGCAAGTATAGGGGATACAAATAATAAAGAAAGATACATAGAAGATGTGCACATTTTTCTGAGGACTGGAAGGGAGGCAGACTCTTCCCAGCCTTACAATTTCAGTTTGTGGTTAAGTATTGTACTGTCAATTCTTAATAGAAATTATTGTTCAAGTCCCACTGTCAGAAGCTCCATGGGTTGTCCTGTTCCTCCAGTGTCATTAGTTACAACCTGATCCTTTCAGACTATACAAGAGGGTTAGGGAGAGCGATCACACAGCTCGATCTAGCGCACTTTCTAGTTCTACACATCTACCCTCCAGGGGTCTCAAGGCCACATGTTTATAATTTAGGGAATTTTTTTTCCTTGAGAGAATCCTCAGACCCTTCCATCACTCTACCTGTTTCCCAGGACTTGAACTGACTCACCGATTCCTAAATGTGTTAGTTCTGCCATAGCTTGAGCTTCATCTTGAAGGCAACAAACCGGGCAAGAAAAGGGTTAGATCAAAACTTCATTCTTAACATAATAAGACCCTATGGCAGCACAAGCAGATTGAAAGACTTCCCCTCCACATCTCCCCTCTTTCCCCACAAATAATAATAATAATAATAATAAGCATTACTTCACTTTTTCCCGGGGGTAGACTCTTAAGAACTTGGCAAGCCCTCAATAAAATGACCATTATCTTTTTGGAACTATTAACCAATAGCTGTTCTCATAACATAAAAGGAATGTTTTTGCATAATGCTGCCACAAAGTGGCTCTTTGGCTCAGGCACTTCATTATCTCAAAGTTTAACTAGAAAATAGTTTTAGAGGGGTGTGGGGTACTGGCAGACTTCACTGGCTATATTGTATCATTTGGATGATTTCCAAAAGATATTTGCCTTACTGTACAAGTCATCAAATTTCCCACTTTCATAATAATAATTTAAAATGTACTTAGGTTTATTATCTTCAAAACAAAGTCATTCTTCTTTTTAAAAATAACATTAAAAAATTCTTTTCCTTATAAAGTTAAACATGTTTACTGGAGAAAATTTGGAAAAATGGAAAATTTGGAAGAAGGGAAAGAGTCAGTTGCTATTTTTCTTTTTCTCTTTCTGAAAATGGCAATGAGTAGTAATACATAAATAGGATTGGCCTACATTGGAAATTGACTAAAAGTCAGACTAGTTTTTCTATGTGGATCATCTCATCTAATCTGAAACAACGCTTCTCTGAAGACATTAGTGTTTTGCTGTATACACACACAGACATACTGAGAGAGGTTTGGTATGGGGAAAGGCAGGAAGAGATGAGAGGTGGAGGCATCTTTGGGACATGGAGCTGCCCTGGATGGTGCTTCAGGGGCAATCACCGGACATTGTAAATCCTCACAGGGCCCACTGGATGGAATGGGGGAGAGTATGGGCCATGATGTGGACCATTGACCATGAGGTGCAGAGGTGCCCAAAGATGTACTAACCAAATGCAATGGATGTGTCATGATGATGGGAATGAGTGTTGCTGGGGGGGGGGGGGAGAGGTGAGATGGGGGTGGTGGGGTTGAATGGGACCTCATATATATATATTTTTTTAATGTAATATTATTACAAAGTCAATAAAAAAATATTAGGAAAAAAAAACCCTCATAGGACTATTGTGAGAATGAAATTAAATAGTGCAGTAAAGTCTGATTTAGTACATAAAAAAATAAATAAAAAAAAAAAAGAATTTGTTTAAAGCAGAGTTTCTCAACCTTGGCACTACTGGCATTTTGGGCTAAATAATTATTTGTTGTGGTGAGCTTTCCTGTACATTGCAGGATGTAGAGCAGCAACCCTGGCTCACTAGATGCCACAGCACCCCTTCTCCAGTTATGAAAATAAAAAATGTCTCCAGACATTGTCCGATGTTCCCTGGATGGTAACATTGCCCCTACTTGAGAATCACCAGTTTAAGAGCATATGTCTAGTAAGTGATAGGGGCAGGAATGAAAACCTGTTCTCCCTCTTCATAGTTGTGATCTTAATCCATATTTTCTTCTTTTCATTTTGTTTTTCCTACTTGAGCTGTGCTATCATTGGCCAAGCAATCCTTTTTTTTTTTTTGCCATACAAATAACGCTTTAATGGTTACCTTTACACTTAATCTTTTTTTCCTATTTATGATTTTCCTTAGGCTATGTTTTCCAACCTGAAATTTCTGAGGCATAACATATGAACGTTTTAGACTTTTGCTATGCATTGTCATATTGGCTGAGCCAACTTATTTTCCAACCAGTTTTGCATGAGGATGTCTTCTCTCTGCCCTGCCCCACCATGTTTATTTGAAGTTTGTAACTGGTGGTCTTAAAGTTGAGTGGCCCATAAGCATCCAAGATGGGATAAAAATGCCTCTTGAGAGATATCAGTGCATGTGTCACCATTAATGCCATCAGTGTAAGAAGTCTTAAACTTCAACAATTAACTCCAGCTTCATTTAATCATGTAATACTTGCTGGGGTTCCTGAACCTTCTGAATCCCCCTGGCCACTCACTTTCCAAGAGGAAGCTGTGGCCAACAGAACAATTTTTATTTGTGGACCACAATTCTGAAATGAGCCATCATCTTCTGTATTGTGATGGAATCCATTAGTATCAATCCTTTTCAGGAACCAGTGGGGCACATTTCATCCCTGAGAGCTAGACATCTGTGAATCAATCCAGTAATAGATAGTATAGAAAGTATATTTTATTATGTGCTTACAGGATTCAGGGTACACTGATTTACATAAGTTATTTCATTTAATGTTCATGGGAAGTATTATTATTTGTATATGAGACATGAAGTCATTGAGATTTAGAAAATATAAATTATCCAAGTTCACAAGCTAGAAAATCATGAAACTGAACATTGAAACCAAGTCTTTATTGTTTGGACCACAACCAGTTTAATAGATCTCAAAGATATTTCTCCCAACAAAAGCCCATAAGATTGCAGATACCCCAAAGATATTTTTACCATATCCTAACACCGGTTCTTGAATTGTGGTTCCCAAATAGCAGCAATAGTAACACCTGAGAACTTGTTAAACATGTGGATCAGAATCTCTGGGCCAAACAATCAGTGTTTTAGTAAGTCCTCAAGGTGATTCTGATGCCCACTGAAGTTTGAGAACAACTGCTTTCTCCCTCTCTCCCTCTCACACACACACAAACAAAACTTTCCCCAATATATCCTCTCTACCCTGAATAAAGAACTGCGTTTGTCAATTTTCATGTGAAAGGTAAGAAGATTTTACTGCTTCTACCCTGACTTTACAAAAATATGTATTTCTTAATTCTCCAGTTGTACTCTTAGCTTCTTGTTCATCCTATATGGAGTTTCACTGATGATTTATTACACCTCTTTCTACATTTCCCCCTATTGTTAAGCCTGATTTCTACAAGACTCTTACCTGGCAGAAGCTGAAAAGAGGGTTTAAATTTTAGGGCTGAAAATTCTAATCCTGATTTGTTTATTTATACACTCAATACTTCCACTGGAACTATAGTCATCAATTGAGGTGATCAGCCCTTTTCTTGGTAAGGTTTCTACATGTTTTAGAACCATCACATTCTCTGATAGCACTGGTGAATGTAAGTTTTGCTTCAGTTCGCAATCTGTATTGGAGCTCCCAGAAAGAGGGCTCTTCACACCACTGTATTTTCCACTTTCACAGTCAATGAGTAATTGCTGCTAATGTTGGGCAGGTCAGAGGGATTGGAGCTCTGCCCTTGAGAAAATGCCACAATGAGATATTGTCATAGAAGCATACATCATCTAAGGTACTATGATAAGGAATGCATTTTTATTTAGACAAAAGTATATGCTTAAAGGTATGAAAATCGCTTAGATATTTGTATAATGAACATGAAATAATAAATAATAAATTCTGGAAATGTTTGAGATTAAAAAACCAATTCAGAATGGGCATTCATAGCATAATTTCACCCTTGCATACATTTTAAACAAGGCTCCTAATCATTCATCACAAACTATCTGCGTGGTTCATTGACAGGTCTGAAGTGTGTTCTTTCTTTCAGAAAATTTTAGGGTGTTATGTCACACTTGGGGGCTACTTGGAGAACCCTGGTGGCCAATAAACACTTCCATCCACCTAATACCCAGCCACAATCCATAGAGCAAAAACATGTGGGTTAGTGAGTCATCTCTACTGTTCTACTTTCTCTGTAGCATAATAAATGTTGTTAATTAGATCATGCTAGAATGCCCATCAGTAAACTGAAAAGGAAGAAATGGCCCCCTTTAAAGCTATGGAGCACAGAAAAAGCTCCTTGTGATTTTTTTCTGAAACAAAGACCTATCTCCTTAGAAGAAACTTACCTGCATTCATTCCTTTTATCTATCCACCCCTCCCCTTGCTTTATTTTTCAAGTCACCCAGACCTTGTCTTTTCAGTAATGTCATAATCAGCAGGCTGAAAGCAAGGTTGCTGATAATTGTTCTTTATGTTGCTCTTTGTTTAGTATCTGATTCAATACATCTGTGTGGACACCATTTCATCACCTTCTTAGTAACAGAGGTGAAAAAAATCAATGACAATCAGATTACCTTGTTAACAGAAAGGCTAAAGGGCCAGTGTGTTAAGTTCACAGTGCATCACCTTTCATTTAAAACATTTCGCTTTTTTATTATTTATTTTTATTATTATTTATAGCTCCATGCACAGAGTATTTCCTAACACAGAGCGTGGCCTTGCATTTGGCTTCTACAGAGCCATGCATTTCTGCCACATCATGGGCCACATTGGGAACCTCTGGAGCCACTGCTGCCATTTCTCACAAAGCACTTTGGACCAGTCCCGAAGGACGCTGGTTGCAAAGCTGATCTTGTGATGTGAGTTGCCATATGATTTTGTTTCTGTAGTCATATTTGTTATTTACTGTTCAACCTTATTAAGATCACTGTTATTTTCCAAAGCACCAGTGTGCCCTGAGCTATGTAAGCAATATTATAATGAGCTCAAAGAACAAAAGTTCTCAACAGGGAACTTCCAGATGAAAGACATGATATGGGACCACACAGTCCAAAACAATAGGAACGGATGCAGGGTAGTACACAGAGGGTTAGGTGATTACTGCAAGAGGAAGTGCTTTGAAGAACAGGTGGGTATTGAGGAGGATTTTGAAAGTGGAGAAGGACGTTATGTTATTGCAAAAGTGTTATTGTTTGAGCTTAGTGGATAATTCAGTGATATTTTGGAAATGCAGAGGCACTAAAAGAACTAAAACTCTAAGATGAATCGAAAGACATAGAAAAGCCCATAGGTGAGAAGATGGTTTTCATTTGAGTGGGTTTAAAGAACAAACGTTAAGGGTATCACCACCGCTTACCCTTAATTGCAATACAATGAGCCAAATGTCAGTTCGTCTGTAGTTAGAGGACTTGCAAGTGTCCACTTCTGGATCGAAGGCTTGAGCTTGTGCCTGTGCTTCCTTGGAATAATATGGGCCTCACAGAAACCTCTGGGAACCTGACCTTAGGCTGAGATTCAGTAGGCGAGGCCCTCAAGTGTGCAGAAGTAAGGTGGCCCTGGAAGGTGGTATGGATGGGGAGCTAATCCCACTTCTGGACTATGTTTTTGGAAACACAAATTAAACTGAATAGATTATATCCTGATGTCTTGCTAAGTTTTCAAATTTCAGATCAAATTCAGCAGGTCATGACCCCTAATGCCCAGGCTGGCTGCAAGAAAGGGAGAAGTATTGGGTACTTTCTAAAAGCGGTGAGATTTACATGATTTATCCCAATGAATCTTCATAATACTCTCAACAAAATATGTATTAGAATCCCCTTTTTCACCAGAGTGCACAAGGGTATTGGAGGCTTAGATAATGTAAGTGGCAAAATCAGAGTTTAAACTCAGGTTCATTTGATTCAGAGGCTCTGGTTTGGCCCATTATTGGTTCTCAAAGTGTGCTCCATGGACTAACAGCTTCAGCATCCTCTGCAAACTTGTTAGAAATGCAAATTCTTGGGCTCCACCCAAGATTTTGGGAGATTTTGCACAAGTATGTATAGATGATTCGTCTCATCTTTTCAGGGATCTAAGTTCTTCGCAACAGAATCTCTGGGTGAGGTATCCAACAAACTGTGTTTTCATAAGACCTCTAGCTGATTCTGATGCACTTTAAAATTTGAGAACTATGCATTCATCAGGCTCTCCTCTGCACATTTTATAGTCCTACTGGTGTGTAAACTCAGAGGACAACATGGAACTCAGGTTCTGGCAAGATCTTGACACCAGCACAGCTGGCCAAACAGCTTCAAGCAATTTAGATTCCTTGGCAGATGAGACTGCACGATGCCATATTTGACTGCATACTTCTTTATTATCAACATCAACTCATATGCGGATAAGATTTACTGGGAGATACAATCTAAGACAGGTGGCTGATGTTGTTTATCTCAGAGCAATTAAAAGCTCTAGTTCTTCAAGATTGCTATTGCCTCAGACTACATTTTCAAATATCTGAAGTGCCCTTTTCTTTAGGGGCTAAATTCTCAAAAGAATTTTGAAACAACTTATTTGTTATTTCAAATATAAGCTTTGCAATTACTCATTAAGGCTCTTCAAAAGTATCTCAGAGTAAAGGACATATGAAAGATAAATGAAATGTGTGATCCTGGCTTGGGTCTTAGTCCAGAAAAAGGACATTGGAACCCATTGCACTTCTTTTATTGATGTTTTAATTGTCTCATCTTTGGCCTCTTCGGGTTACAATCCATGTCCTTCTGATATAACCTCAGTAATCTTTGGTAGTTTCCTTGCTTTCTGTTAAATCAACTTTTTTCCTTTGCTTTGTTGCACATATAATTATTTTCTTCTCTATCTTTGCTACCTATTGTATTTTGGCTCTTGATAGATAAAATTTCATTTTTTCTGGGATTTTACTGTAAAACTTCTATAAGTAAACAGACACATTCTAAACCAGCAATTCTTTTGAGGCATCATTTTAACAACTTTTATGAAAGACTTTTATAAAGTATTCATGCCCTTGGGCATAAAGCATATATTTTTGAGACTCTATTGTAAGGAAATACATATGAACTTGGATAATATCTGTGTATACAGCACAACAGTATTATTTTTAAAAAGCCAAAAAAGGTAATAAGAACAAAAATTGGAACCTACAACCCTAAATGCAACAAAATGGAATTAATTGACTATTATGCAACTATTTAATAGAATATGGTAATTATAAAAACAATTTAGCATCTTGAAAAAGTACTTATCATATAATTAAATGTGAAAGAGCACAACATAAAACTATACATACTATGAGTACATTTATAATATACATATGTCTATGATAAAAAGATCTCCAATATTTTTGTATTGTGAGTTAATGTTACAATCAGAAAGTTTTTCTTGATTTATCGAAATTTCTGAAATTCTGTTCTACTACTTTCGTAATTCAAAAAATATTTAAACCATTCAAAATGATGCTGGTATCAGAGTGGTTGAAATATTCTGGTGTTCTCCTTCTCATTATATTTGTTCATTATTTCATTTTGAGTAATCCATGAATATGTGAATTGAAAAGAAAAAAGAGCATTCTGAGCTCTATTAGAAACATTTTGCTGCTTTTACGTTTATCTCACTGTCCATTCCCTCCTCAGCCGCCTTTTGGTCTGAGCATCTCGCTCAATGCATGGTGATGGCCCAGTCTGCTTATGAGTCTTATTCTGACTCTGTTGGTCTGGGACAGAGATTGCTGAAAGCAAGTGCTGCTCTTGGCTTCAGATCCTATTCTGTTGGCTTTATACAGGTATTCATTAGAGACTGAATAAAATGGAACACCTTTCTACTTTTTACTGACTATTTTTAAATAAGTACAGATAGAGATTGATATGTAGAAATATTATAAAACCCATTGAGATCATCAATCTTTATACACAGATTATCTTTTTTTCAAAAAAAAAGATACTTAGATTACATAAATGTTACATCAAAAACAATGTAGGGGATTCCCATATGCCCCACTCCCTCCTCCTCCCACACTTTCCCTCAGTAACAACAACCTTCATTATAATGGTACATTTGTTATAATTGGTGAATACATATTGCAGCATTGCCACTAAGTGTGGATTTTAGCTTATATTACAGTTTAAACCCTCTCCCAAACAGTTTTGTAAGTTATGACAAGATATATAATGGCCTGTATCTGTCATTGCAACATCATTCAGGACAACTCCAATGTCCTGAAAATGCCCCGATATTACACCAATTATCTTTTTAAGCAACCATGTTTATGCTGAAATCAGGACCAGACTAATTATACAAATCCAGTCAGTTGTTATATAAATTTTGATACTAAATACCACATACTTTTGATTTTTGCATCTCAAGTGTGGATTGGATGTAATATTAATAAAAGTATGACCACTCAGTCTTGGAAATCAATAGTTGATTCTGTCCAATTAAATCCCTCCAATCACAACTGTTGGTATGATAGGTAAGTACTGAGTGCCAAGAAGGAAGAGCTTAACTTGAAGCCTCTTTGGATGTTCATGTGTAAAGCTGTGTTGCCTTGACCAAGTTATTACTTCTTAATTTTTCACAGGTACAGGAGGAGGTTTTAAAGAATTGCCCATTTCACAAGCTCATATGAGATCATAGTGGTGAAGGCAGAAACTAAGGAGTGTGCGACAGATGTAAGGAGCCAGTCACCCTTCTTATTAAATTCAAGAATGTGGAACTTTTGCTTTAACTTTTCTTCAGGACTTTTTTTTTCATTACTTTCTCTGCACTTTTTTCCTTTCTCTCATTAATTTTACAGCTAACCCTCTTCTCAGCGTTTCCAGGGGTGGGGATAGGGAAGGCAAGCCAGATAATTGTCTAACTTTATTTTACTCTCTAGATTCATCAAATTACTGACCATTAGTAGAGCACACAAAGAGGTTATGTTTAATTTTTATAAGTTTATGAACCATGGCATCTCCTACATGTTTGAATATCATGAAGAGACATATCTGTCTTCAAATCTAATGATTTGAACCCATCTTCATGGATTTGGAATAACTTTCCCTTGACTAAGCACAATGCAGAAATCTTGTTGGAGTCTTTATTTGTGCTGCCATTGCCAAGTCTTACTTATATGTCTAGTCACTGTGCTAGGAAGGCAGCCTGTCCATACGCATTAATTATTTCCATCCTGTGCTGAAACAAATCACTTCTATACATCTCTGCCTCTCATTTTTCACTTCAAGTTCCTCCAAGATTGGGACAATACTTTTTCAGGTGTCCAATGCCAGGATTCAATATGGTTTCCAACTAATTTTTTAAAAGTTTTTTTCCTCCCCACCCCCTTGTTTTTTTTCACTTGCTGTGTCTGTTTGTCTCCCTTTGTTTCTTTAGGAGGCACCAGGAGCTGAAATTGGAATCTCTGATGTGAGAGGGAGGTGCCTAATTGCTTGAGCCATCTTCACTCCCTGCTTTGTTATATCTCTCATGTTTTTCCTCTTGTGTCTCAAGCCACCTGTCCATTGCGTCAGCTCTCTGTCTTCTTTAGGAGGCACCAGGAACCTCTGTTCCCTGCTTTGCTGTGTCTCTCCTTATGGTTTTTCTTCTTGTGTCTCTTGTTGTATCAGCTTGCTATGCCTGTGCTCACTGCACCAGCTGGCTGTTTTCTTTAGGAGTCACCAAGAGCTGAACTAGTGACCTCCCATGTCGTAGGTAGGAGCCCAGTCACTTGAGTCACATCTGCTCCCCTCCAGGTGATTTTAAGCTCTTAAAGAATTATTTGTGCAAAGTTTTTTGAGAACACAGTTGACCACATTGATTGGAAAAGGAAGTATGTATTGGGTATAAATTGTATTGGTATAAATTGAAGATTGGGGTAAATGAGAGAAGGCTTTAAGCCAGGGATTTTTAACAAGGGGTCCATGAGCTTGAATGGAAATAAGAAAAAAACAAACATTCTTGTGGGGACTTGTTGGTGCAGGAGTGATATATTTCAGTTTAGTGTAGACTTATTAAGGGGTCCATGGTTTTCACCTGACTGGCAAAGTAGTCAAGAAAATTAAGGGCGAATTGTCCTCAGGTAGATTCTAACACGGTTAAGAACCCCTGCTTTAAGCAGATGGCAAAATCCTTCAGACATTAACCTAAGGCAATAAATATTTTTTGAGGATATGTGAGGAGTTTTAGGACAATGTAATTAGGTGAAAGGTAAGTTAAGTCCTGGAGGAAAATCCCGGAGATTTTGCCTAAATTCATAGGGACCTCAACCACCATTGTGGATTTTAGGCTAAAAATTCTGGAAAATTGAAAGAGAATCACCTGGGAAATATCAAAATATCCTGTGCTATTGCTTCATGTCAGTCACTTTTCTCTGTTGTGCTCTGGTAGATTTCAAAATCTAAGACTGCTTTTTGTTAACATTTATTTATTTTGCTTATATTCCATTAGTGTTTTCCTTTTTTTTTTTCCTTTATTAGAGAATTAGTGGGTTTACAGAAACTAAAATGCAGGATTCCCATATAGTACCTTAAATTTTGTTGCATTAAACCGGTCTAAATTCTGGAGGTACTGATGAACTGGATACAAATATGTGGTAAATGGATTTAATTTCAGTGAACAGAGTTTTTAAACAAGAATTTCCTATCAGTGATATGGATGTCCTTTTCTAATGCTATATTTAATCAGACTAGTTTGGTGATGATCCAAACAATACTGATGAAATGAATTGGATATGACATTTAGTACTTCTAATTAAAAATAATTATTTTATAACAAATATTCATCAACATTGGATACTTCCTTTTCTTCTCATGAGTAAATATATTTTAAATGGTTATTTAGCAAAAATAAATAAATAAATAAATAAATTTAATTCCCAAAGGAAAGACAAGGAAAGAGAGGAAAGAAAGAAAAAAGATGAAATGATTGGTTAACTATAAAAGGATCTTCAGTTTTTCATTAATTGATGTATGTTTAAGTATCTTTTAGTTTTAACTGAATTTCAAGTTAAATCTCATGTAATCGCCAGGAACTTCTTCACTACAGACTCATGGCTGAAATCGTTTTAATTAATTAAGTGTTGCAGAGGTTAGTAATGATTTTAGGCTGCAGAATGAAATTATTTCATACAGTGGCAAGTTCCCTATGTGTTTTGTCATTCTTCATCTGGAATATAGAAGGCAGAAATTGAATTTTGTCAATAGATTAAAATGAGCTTTATACCTAGAATGGCTTCACACATAAGTCCAATGACTTGTGTAAAAAAAAAAGGGGGGGGGGGGGTGGGATGGAAAAGTAAATAAATAGTCAGATGAAAGCAAAAGTAATTTCATTCCCAACGGAGAGGTTCTTTTAAGTTTCTAAAATGTGGCTATATCAAAAAAAGGAAAAAGGCACCATTACAAATCTCACACTCTGAAAAGTTTATAATATATTGAAGAAAAGCAGGCTCTAGTTTAGTTCCTAATACCTAATGTACAATAATTGAAGGACAATATAACCATAAGTACATTTTGGATTCCTATGTGATATCTGGCACCACACTAATAGTAGTCAAGAAAATTAAGAGAATGGTGATCTTCCCCTCAGGTAGATAGATTCTTACTGTATTAGTTATTCAAGATGTGTGCATAAGAAAAACATAAAAAATAAACACAGCATTTAATAAAACAATAATTTATACAGTAAGGAGGGAGGAGAGAAAGAAATGAAACAACTAAAATTATTCAGTGCTTACTTTGTGGCAGACCATGTGGTTATTGTTTCTTATTAAAGAAGTAATAACAAAAATGATGTACTATTTCTAAAATTGGGGAAAGACATATGAGAATGAAGGAAATTAAAATACCATGCGCTTTTGCTGTCTACAATTAAATTTACCAACATTGAAATTTTACTATATGACATTTCTTCCAGACTTTCTTGTGATAATGATGTATCTGTATATATAAATTGTACCATGTAAAGAAACCTAATCTAATTTTCTATTAATAATATCCTGAGCATTTTTACATGTCACTAAATATTTTTCTGTCAATTTTAAATCTATTCTAGGGATGCACCATAATTTTACTTAATGAATCTGCTAAGTTATTTAATTCTAAAGATCTCTCTGATTTTAAAAGTTACTTCCCCACCTCATGCATCTAGGAAATGACTATAAGTTGTCAAAAATGTTTAAGTTTGTGTCAAAAATATGAACAGTGGCCACTCTTCACATGACTCAAAATTCCTGGAAGATGGACTCTATAGTCGAGATAGTAGAATACACATAGTAGAATTAATAGGTATTTATGATTGATCATATAATTTTAATTTGAGCACACACTAGCTCTTTGTGCATGTGGACAGGGAATAAAGGAAGAGGGACTGTCTTAACTGATGTATTAATTTGCCAAATGGGTAAGTAATAAAAAAAAAAAGTAGGGTACTGGAACTAGGTAAGTAAGAAAGAATTTTACTCTGGAAGATAAATTGGTTCAAACATATGGAAATTAAAGACAGAACATCTTATTTGACAGAATTCTGTAAAAAAGGGTGGTGAAGCATTTTTAAGCCAGAGGAAAGAAGAGAAATAATGGGTTAGTAGTATTTAAATAGGAACATTATTATGAATTATGCTAGTAAGAAGACAAGGGAAGACTTCTGTTTCCACCCAAGAGGGAGTAATGGAGACCAGATTTACCCATCTGCCTAAAACAACCAAAATATCTAGAAAAAATAGATGAACAAAATATTTTTCATTATACTGGATGTCACACAATGATGAGCAGTGGTTTATGAGATGTAGGAAACAAATGTTAGGAATCCTATGATTACCTCTGCTTACCATATTGAGTTTCCAGGCTGTGGCATGGGAGAGGGAAACAACAAAGAGCTTGGCATATTTTCTGGGCTGAGAAGACAGAGCAGACAATGTGGGGAGAACAATACGGTGTGAGTTCAAAGGCCAGGGAATCACAAAGTAGATAGCTACACAGAGAGAGGACCATGGGGATCTCGCAAAGGCCTCCACTCAAGCATTCAGAAGAATACTGATCTACAGCTATGGAAAGAACTACCTGAAAGGAAAAGAGAAAACTGTACTCAGTATTTCCATGGGATTGGGCCCAATCCATAAATCACTGGACCAAATCTCTGAGAAGGGTCTTGCTTTAGTAGGAGGAAATAATTGGTCCAAGACTATATACTGCATTGGTCTTCCCCTTCAAATCTTTAAAAGCAAGACCCAGAAGGATCAAACTGTTTCCAAATAACTTAACTGTATCCTAGAACAGAGCTCAAGAATATTTATAGGAATTAGAAATTATCCAAGACCCAATAAGGTAAAATTCACAATGTCTGACATCCAAAAGTGATTATCAGGCAATCAAAGAAGCAAGAAAATATGAATTTTTATCATGAGAAAATCAATCAATTAAAACCGATGCAAAATGACACAGTTTTTAGAATTGGTAGAGAAGGATATGAAAACAACTATATTCCATATGTTCAAATAGTAACTTGGGACATGAAAAATATAAAAAAAGACCTTAATCAGTATTCTAAAGAAAAGATTATAATATCTGACATAAAGTATAGCCTGGATGAGATTAATAGAAGATCAGACATTGCAGAGGAAAAAAAATAGTGGATTTAAGGCATAAAATAGAAATACTCCAAAATGAAAATGGGGTGAAAATATTTTAAAGAATTAAAAGAGAACAGTGAGCTATTCAGTGAGCTGATAAAATGCCTAACAGACATGTAATTGAAGTCCCTGAAGCAGGTGGGAAGGCTAGAAAAAATATTTTAATAGGCAATGATCTAAAGTTTTCCAAATTGGATGAAAACAAACTACAGATCCAAGATGCTCAACAAATATCATATATAAGAAACATGAACAAAACTACACCAAGGCACATAATCATAATCATATTTATCAAAATCTGTAATAAAAAGAAAATCTTAAAATTAGCCAAAAAAAAAAAGAAAATACAGAGGACCAAAGATAAGATGACAGCAGAATACTTTTGAAATTATGCGAGAAGGAAGCCAGTGGGACAGTACTTTTAATGTAGTGAAAGAAAAGGAAATACTTGTCAACCTTGAATTATATCCAGGTAAAAAAAATATCCCCTGAAAATGATGACATAAAAACATTTTCAGTCATATAAAAGTTAAAGAAATGCATCCCCAGCAAGTACACAAATACACACTATAAGAAATATTAAAGGACCTCCTTCAGGTAGGAGGAAAAAGAAACTAGTTGTAAATACAAATCTTCACAATAGGAAATTTTATGTTTTCTATATATATAGAGAGAGAAAAGAATGGATCTACACAAAGGAATGAACAGCACCAAAACAGTAACCATATTAGTAAATATCTTAAGTATTTTCTTCTTATTTATAATTCTTTAAAAAGTAATTGACTGAACAAAGATAAAATGTTGTGGAGATTATAACCAATTTATAAGCAAAATATATTAGATTGATAGTATACCTAGCAAAGCTGGTATTCAAAAATAAGGGAGATTTAAAAATATTTACAAGAAAACAGAAATTAGGAGAATTTATCAACAAAAATCTGCTCTTCAAGAAGTATTAAAAGGAGTTCTGCAGGTTGAAAGGAAAAAACAGGAGAGAGAGGGCTGAAAGAGAGTGTAGAAAGGAAGATTATTAGTAAGAATAAATAAAAAGAGGGAGGGAGAAGATGGCACCAGATTAAGTGCATCCACATCATCTCTCTTACAAAAACTGGCTGAGTGGGGGCAGAATCCTGCCTGAGCAAGCTGTTTTGGGAACCCACAAAACAGGAGGCTTCAGGGCATTCATCTGGAGAGAGAGCAACAAACTCAAAATCATGAGTTTCTGGTGCTTGAGGCTGCAGCTGTGGGATGGCTAAGCCCCATCCTCAGGGCAGGAAGCCATGGTGACCCCTGACTCTTGCTGGTCACCCAACTGGAGGAGGCATACTCTGAAAGTGGGAGGGTTCTGGTGAAGTGTGGAGAGGTGTCTACCCTGGGTGGGTTTGATTGTCTGGACCCCCTTTTTAGAGCTTTGAGGGGCTCTAAACCAGCTGGCTTTGAGGAGAAACTAGGAAGAGGGGAGAGGCAAATCTGCTGAGGCAGCCTGATTTACCTAGCCACCCTCGAAAAGGGAAAATTGGCCTGGGAGAAGATGGAGTCAGGAAATTAACTAGTTATGTGCAATTCCCCTGAGGGGGACAGTAGAAAGTGATTAATAAGCTTCCAAGAGGATATGTAGGGTTCTCTGCAAGGAGTGGGTGCTCTGGAAGAGGCTGAGACTCATTTTTTTATGAGGTGAGTTAAGTCGATCAGGGTCCCATTTGAATTTCAAAAGGTAATTCTCACAAAAGCTATTGTGTCCTGCCACCTTGGGAGAGAATAAAAAGGGGGAAGGACAGATTACTAATCTATCCAATTGCAAGAGTCAATCTGGCCCAAGGGAAAGGGATGATAGATTTCTGAAGAGCTAATCAAACCAAAAAGAAAGTTTAACTCAGTGGAGGAGTTTCTGCCTTGAATATACTAGTTCTCTAGTTTGATTACTGGCTTCACTTAGAGTAGTGACCCACTAGGATATTAAAAATGTAGCCAATACTTTAGGGCAGGGAAAACATACACATTATTCTTGTATTAGCCTCCCTTGGGTCTCTTATTTTTCCTAATTAAAAAAAAAAAGGTTACTTTTGTTTTATAATTTAACTTAGTTTACTCTCTAAAACCCACTTCAAATCTGCAGCAAGAAAGTTGCAGGGTAATTGATTTATAAACACTGGCAGCCTGAGAAGCTCCATAGGAACTTAAGGGGGAAGACTGTTTTTTCTTAGTGTTTGGTTGACTCCTTGCTCATGGGTTTGTCTGTTTTATTTTTTTCTCTTGTCTTTTTTCCTCTTTACCCCTCCCCATCTTCTTTCTTTTTTTAAAATTATGGCTGCTGGCTTGTTTCTTATTTGCTATTTCCTCTTCCTTAATTATCTCTTTCTGTGTATAGTGATTCTGGCTACCAATGTTATCGTTTTTCCTTCCTACATCTATCTTTCACTTTCTTTTGTTACTCTTACATTCTACTTCTCTTTGTTTAGCCCCAATTATTCTGGCTCTTTATTTCTAACTCTTCTATTCTGCTTTCTATCTTTTATTAACTCTTTCTCATTTTATCCTTTCTTTTCTCTTTTCCTAACTCCTTATCACTCTGGCCTATTAATTCATACTATATACTTCTTCATATTCAGTTTCCCATTTCATTGTAGATACTCCCATTTTTTATTCCTATATCTCTACATGATTTACATGAGTTAAATATTCATTCTCCTAGGACTTATATGGTTATTCTGCTAAATTTTACTATCAATGTTACAATTATCCTTTTTATTTTCTTACCTCTTTTGCTTTCCCTGGCCCTAATCTTTTTCCTTAAAGGGAACTTAGACAATGACAAGGAAATAGAATAAGAACAAAGTGCCAAAGAGAAAACAACACACACACAAAAACAGCAACTAAATAAAACCCTAGACTAGAGGGAGAAGCTAATCAACTGAACAAACCCATCAAGATAAAAAGATGACAGGCAGCAATAAAAAATTACAAACCATACCAAGAAACAGGAAGACTTGGCCCAGTCCAATGAACAAACTGAAAACCAGGAAGAGAAGCAGAACATTGAACAACTAATCAAAGCTGTCCAAACAAATATCATGCACCAAATTATTGAAGTGAAGGAACAGTTTAAGGATATTAAGAAAACACTGGGAGAGCACACTGAATAAATTGTAAGCGTACATAAAAAATAATGGATATAATAGTGATGAATGGTACAATCCAAGAAATCAAAAATACACTCTCAGCAAATAACAGCAGATTTGAATAGGCAAAGGAAAGAATTAGTGATGTAGAAGAGAATACATCTGAAATCAAACAGAACTGACAGATAAAAAGATAGAAAAGTCCAGCAGGGATTTGAATGACAACACAGAACTCACAAACATATGCATTGTAGGCATCCCAGAAGGAGAAGAGAAGGAAATAATGGCTGAAAACTTCCCAACTCTATTGAGGAGATGGATGTACATGTCCAGGAAGCACAGCACATCCCAAACAGTATAAATGCCAACAGGCCTACTTCAAGACATATATTCATCAAATTACCCAATGCTCAAGACAAAGAGAAGGCAGAAAGGAAAAAGAAAAACACATACAAGGGAAGCTCAATACGATAAAGTGCTGATTTCTCATCTGAAACCATGGGTGCAAGAAGGCAGTGGTATGACATAGTTGAAGTATTAAAAGAAAAATTTCCAGTCAAGAATTTCTGTCCAGCAAAGCTGACATTGAAAAATGATGGAGAGGGAAATGGACTTGGCCCAGTGGTTAGGGTGTCCGTCTACCACATGGGAGGTCTGCAGTTCAAACCCTGGGCCTCCTTGACCCGTGTGGAGCTGGCCCATGTGCAGTGCTGATGCGTGCAAGGAGTGCCCTGCCACGCAGGGGTGTCCCCACGTAGGGGAGCCCCACGCGCAAGGAGTGTACCCCGTAAGGAGAGCCGCCCAGCGCGAAAGAAAGTGCAGCCTGCCCAGGAATGGCGCCGCCCACACTTCCCGTGCCGCTGACGACAACAGAAGCAGACAAAGAAACAAAGAAACAAGACGCAGCAAATAGACACAAAGAACAGACAACCAGGGGAGGGGGGGGGGGAAATTAAATAAATAAATAAATCTTAAAAAAAAATGATGGAGAGTTCAAAATATTCATAGATAAACAGAAGCTAAGAGAGTATGCCAATAAGAAACCTTCCTTTCAAGAAATACTAAAGGGAGTTCTACAGGTTAAAAGAAAAAAACAGGAGAGAGATTTGGAGGAGAGTGTAAGAACAACTTAAAAGATAAAAAGAGAAATAAAAATGATATAAGACACACATAAACCCAAAGAAAATATGGCTAATGTAAGTACTTGAGAGTAATAACAGAGTGTTAATGGATTAAACTCACCAGTCAAGAGACACAGATTGGCAGAATAAATAAAGAAATATGACTCATCTATATTCTGTATGCAAGAAACCCACCTTAGACCCAGGGATTCAAGGAGGTTGAAAGTGAATGGCTGCAAAACAATCTTACAAGCAAACAATAACCAAAAAAGGGCAGGAGTGGCTGTACTAATATTGGACAAAATAGACTTTAAATGCAAAACCATTGTGAGAGATAGAGATAGACACTACATATTAGTAAAAGGGGTAATCTTTCAAGAAGAAAGAACAATCATAAACATCTATGCATCTAACCAGGGCACCTCAAAATACATGAGGCAAATACTGGAAAAACTGAGTGGAGATATAGACACCTCTACAATTATAGTGGGGGACTTTAATACACCATTATGACCATTAGGACATCTCAACAGAGAATCAATGAAGAAACAAAGACTTTGAATACTATATTAGAGGGTCTGGACCTGATAGGCATATACAGAACACTACACCCAAATACAGCAGGATACACATTCTTCTCAAGTGCACATGGATCATTCTCAAAGATAGACTACATGCTAGGCCACAGAGAGTATCTCAATGAACTAAAAAAGATTGAAATCATATGAAGTAATTTCTCTGACCACAATAGAATCAAGTTGGAAATCTGCAAGGGCCAGAGAAACAGATTATGCAAAAAGATGTGGAAGTTGAGTGACACACTCTTAGACAAACAATGGGTCAAGGGGGAAATCTCAAAAGAAATCAGTAACTACCTTGAAAGTAATGAAAATGACAACACAACATATCAAAACTTATAGGATGCAGCAAAGATTGTACTGAGAGGGAAATTCATAGACATAAATTCATACATCAGAAAAGAAGAAAAGCTAAAATCAAAGACCTAACTGCACACTTGGAGGAATTAGTTAAAAAAAACAAAACAAAACAAAAAAGCAAACAACTAACCCCAAAGAAAGTAGAACGAAAGAACAAAGATCAGAGCAAAACTAAGTGAAATAGAAAATAGGAAAGCACTAGAAAAGATAAACCAAACCAAGAGATGGTTCTTTAGGATTATCAATAAAAATGGCAAACCCTTAGCTAGACTAACAAAAACAAAAATACACAAAGTAAGAAATGTGGAAAGGGATATCACCACTGACCCATCATAAGAGCATACTTGGAAAAGCTATATGCTAGCAAGGAGGACAATTTAAAGGAAATAGACAAACTCTTAGAAACACATTAGCAGCCTACACTGATGAAAGAAGAAATTGATGATCTCAGCAGACCAATCACATGGGGTAGAATCAGTCATTAAAAACCTACCAACTAAGACGACCCAGGAACAGATGGCTTCTCAGGTGAATTCTACCAAATATTCTGAAAAGACCTCACACCAATCTTGCCTAAATGCTTCCAAAATATTGAAGTAGAAGAAACATTGCCTAAGTCATTCTATGATGCCAACATTACCCTAATACCCAAGCTAAAAAAAGATGCCACAAGAAAGGAAAATTACAGACCAATCTCTCTAATGAATCTAGATGCTAAAATCCTCAACAAAATACTTGTTAATCATATTCAACAACATATCAAATGAATTATATGCTATGACCAAGTGGGTTTCATCCCTGCTATTCAAGGGTGGTTTGACATGAGAAAATCAATCAATGTAATACATCACATAAAAAGATTGAAAGAAAAAAATCACATGATCATATCTATAGATGCAGAAAAAGCATCTGACACAATACAGCACCCTTTCCCCTAAAAACACTGCAAAAGATAGGAATAGAAGGGAACTTTCTGGGCATGATAAAGGGTATATATGAAAAACCCAGAACTAACATCATATACAATGGTGAAATCCTAAAATCTTTCCTTCTAAGATTGGGAACAAGACAAGGATGTCCACTATCACCTCTCCTATTTAACATTGTGTTAGAAGTACTTGCTTAAGCACTTAAGCAATAAAAAGATATAAAAAGCATCCAAATTGGAAAGGAAGAAGTAAAAATTTCACTATTCGCAGATGACATGACCCTATACATAGCCCTGAGAAATCTACAACAAAGCTTCTAGAGCTTATAAATGAGTTCAGTAAAGTGCCAGGTTATAAGATCAATATGCAAAAATCAGTAGCACAATAGTAAGCAAACTGAAGAGGAAATCAAGAAAAAAAATCCCATTTATAAAAGCAACTAAAAGAATCAAATATCTAGGAATAAATTTAGCTAATGATGTAAATGACTTTTACAAACAGAACTACACAACACTGTTAAAAGAAATCAAACAAGACCTAAATAAATGGAAAAATATTCCCTGTTCAGGGCTAGGAAAACTAAACATCATTAAGAATGTCTATCTTACCCAAACTGATTTACTGATTTCATGCAATCACAATAAAAATTACCACAGCATTTTTACTGAATTGGATAGCTAACTCTGAAATTTATTTGGAAAGGCAAGGGGCCCTGATTAGCCACAGACATATTGAAAAAGAAAAATAAAGTCAGAGGACTCACACTACCTGACTTTAAAACATACTACAAAGCTATAGTGGTCAAAACTGCATGGTATTGGTACAAAGATAGACATACTGACCAGTGGAACTGAACTGAGAGTTCCGATATAGATCCTTGCATATACAGTTATTTGATATTCAACAAGGCTGCCAAGCCCACTCATCTTGGATAGAATGACCTCTTCAACAAATGGTGCTTGGAGAACTGGATAACCATATGCAAAATAATGAGAGACAAACACCATCTCACACTTTATACAAAAATCAACTTAAGATGAATCAGAGATCTAAATATCAGAGCCAAGACCATAAAGACTTTGGAAGACAATGTAGGGAAGGTAGGGGAGCATCTACAGGACTTTGTAATAGGAAATGGCTTCATGAACTTCACACCCAAATCATGAGCAGTGAAAGAAAAAATAGATAAATAGGACCTCCTGAAAATTAAAAATTTTTGCACTGCAAAGGACTTTGTCAAGAAAGTGAAAAGGCAGCCTACCCAATGGGAGAAAATATTTGGTAACCATTTATCTGATAGGGCCTAATATCTGGCATATATATAAAGAAATCCTACATTTTGAAAATAAAAAGACACACAATCCATTTTAAAAACAGGCAACAGATTTGCATAGACATTTCTCCAAAGAAGAAATACAAATGGCTAAAAAGCTCATGAAAAAAGGCTCAATATCACCAGCTATTCAGGAAGTGAAAATCAAAACTACAATGAAATATCACCTTACACCTATTTGACTGGCAGCTATTTAAAAAATTAAGAACTACAAGAGTTGGAGGGGATGTGGAGGAAAGCAGGGAACCCTCATCCACTGCTGGTGGAAATGTAGAATGTGCAGCTTTTGTGGAGGACAGTTTGGTGGTTCCTCAGGAAGCTAACTATAGAACTGCTATATGATCCAGAAATCCTACTTCTGGGTATATACCCAGAAGAATTGAAAACAGGGACATGAACAGATATATGCACACCAATGTTCATAGTGGCAATATTTACTTGCTAAAAGTTAGTAGCAACCCAGGTGCCTACCAGCAGATGAATGGATAAGCAAAATGTGGTATATACTTACAATGGAATATTACTCAGCCGTAAGAAGGAATGCAGTATTAACACATGGGACAACATGGATGAATCTCAAAGATCTTATGTTGAGTAAAGTCAGTCAGTCACTGAAGACAAATATTATATGACCTCACTGATATGACTTAAGCAAATTGAGCAGACTCACAGAGTCTGGAAGATAGATTATCCAGAGACAGAAAGTGAGTAGAGGGTAGTGAGCTGATGCTCAATATGGACAAAATCTATGATAAGGTAGTAGAGGGTGGATGGGCAGAGGATGGGGGCAATAGTGGTGCAGTGATGTGATTGGGTTCAATGGGCCTGGAATGTGACGGGGTATAGGGAAGGGAAGTTGGGTTAGACTATCCATAGAACTGGGGGGAGGGCCAGAGGAAGAAACAGGTGAACTCATGGGATTTGTAGGTATGTGGTTATAACTATAATGGTGGGAATGTTCTTTTGGCAAATATGCAGGGGACTGTTACTTGTGCAGGGCATTGGGGGTGGAGAATATGCAGGATAGGGTGCACCTGGGGCATGCTTCTGTGAAATATGAAAGCATTCATCTTGTCATAGTGTGTTATCTCCATAGGTGGAGACCCACACAATAAACAAGAAAATATTAAACTCCAAACCTGGGGAGTCCTGCTGTATTCTCAATTAGAGGGGCAAGAATTTCTCGAGAACATATCAAGTGCCTAATAAAAGAAAACAGACCAATATGTCAAGCCTTCAATAATATTGCATATAACTATGAACTTTATTCCTCAAAAGTGAAATTTAGTGTTTACCGTAGTGTTACCATTCTGAGGGTAAGGGATGGGCATTTTTAGGGCATTGGAATGGTTCTGCATGATCTTGCAATGAAAGATACAGAATATTTTAAATTTTGTCAAAACCTATAAAAATGTATGGTACAAAATGTAAACTATAATGTAAACCATTGACCATAGTTAGTAGCAATGCTTCAATATTTGTACATTGATTGCAACAAAAGTACAATACACATGTAAAATGACATTACTAGGGGACAGTGGGAAAAGAGGAGGAAAGTGCGAATAGGGGAATTCCCTCTATTTTCTCTGTGACTTTTCTGCAACCTAAAGCTTCTTTGAAGATAAAATGAAAAAATAAGATACTTGGGGAACATATGGAAGAAATTGTCACTGTACATTAAAGATGACAGATCTTATGATAATGAAAGACACATACACAAAATTTTCATTTTATTTTTGTATTTTGGTTGTTATTTTTTATTATTTTATTGTATTATTATTTTAAACTGTTCATTTTTTTGGCTTTATTTTGGGGGAGGTTTTGGATTGCAGAAGGGTCACAACTGTGGCAAGGGAGGATCACTGGTGTAGGGTGTTGGTGATGGGGGGATATGTGGGGACTAGTGAAACTGAGACATTGCCTTTTTTTAAAATTTTATTTTATTTATTCATTTTTTTTAAAATATTACATTCAAAAAATATGAGGTCCCCATTCACCCCCACCGCCCCCACCCCACCACTCCCCCCACAGTAACACTCTCCCCCATCATCATGACACATCCATTGCATCTGGTGAGTACATCTCCGGGCATCGCTGTACCCCATGGCCTGTAGTCCACACCATAGCCCACACTTTCCCACGTTCCATCCAGTGGGCCATGGGAGGACATACAATATCCAGCAATTGTCCCTGTAGCACCACCCAGGACAACTCCAAGTCCTGAAAATGCCTCCACATCTCATCTCTTCCTCCCGAGACGTTGCCTTTTTGCATATGAATATTTAAGAGGACATGGAACATTTTCTTGGTGGGTGGAGACCCACAGAATAACCGAAAGAACTTTGAATTACCATCCTGGGAAATCCTGCTATATTCTTGGATAGAGTTGCAAGAATCCTACATGGGCAGTACCTAGTGAAGGAGGACAGACCAATCCTCCTTGTTGCTCATATGAGGCCTCTCTCTAAGCCAAACTCAGCACATAAATGCACTACCTTTCTCCTGGCATGGGACATGACTCCTTGGCACTGAAGGATTATTACCAAGCACCAACTAGCAATGCGTTTGGAAAAAGACCTTGAACCAAAGGGGGAATATTAAATGCAAATGAGTTTTTTATGACTAAGAGATTTCAAAGTGAGTTGGGAGGTCAATCCAGGATTTATGCTTAAGCACGTCTCAGCAGGATCTCACTGACTGCCACAGTAAACAGTGCCTCAAGCAGGGGGACTCCTGAGGGCTCTAGAGACATCTAGATGCTATATGTAGGCAGACAATCTCGGGAATTTGACATCCTGTTGGTGGACCTTACTTTAGAATATATGCTTCCCAATGTAAGAAAGTTAGATTCATTTATAATTTCCTTACCCATGGCTATTCTGCCCCTTTAATTTGAATCTATAATTAACACTATTCTCATTAAATATATGTTCCAGAGATTTAAATCTTCAGTCTGTTCATATGCTGGTTGAGCCTTGAATCTCAGCAGAGTTGCAACATCTTCTCTCCAGTTCATTGGAATTACCCAGGACAACTAACAAAGGGATGATGGACAATGCCCATTCCAAAAAAAAGAAGGTATCCACAACTGTAAGCAAGACATTTCCATCCATCTGCCCCATGGTATCTAGGGTCCCTTTTAATCAGAAGCAGAGTGGGCATCACCATCCCAAAATCCTCAATATTGAGGAGTGAACAAATACAAGGGGGGACTACAACTATGGACTAAAGAAGATTTATTATTCTACCATTGGAAGAACTTGTAACATTGATATAAAGGCGGTGGTCACCAGAGTTTCTGAATGGAGGGAGAGAGAAAAATAAGTATAACATGGGCATTTTGGGACATTGGAATTGTCCTGTGTGACATTGCAATGATGGATATAAGCCATTATACCTTTTGTCAAAAATTGTAAAATTATTGGTACAAAGTGTAAGCTAAAGTATAAACAATAGACCAAGTTTAGTAGAAATGCTTCAATACATGTTCATCAATTCTAAGAAATATGTCACACTAAAGAAAGATGTTGTTAATATGGGAAATTGAGGGTGGGGGAGGGGTGGGCTATATGGGAATCCCCTATACTTTCAGCGTAACATTTATGAATCAAAAACTTCTTTAAAAATAAAAATATTTTTTAAAAGAATGATAGTTAAAGGACTGGAACAGTAGAAATGCAACTCTATTGCAAAGTTCTTATGCTATGAATTTTTCTTAAGAACTTTTTTTTAAGATTTATTTATTTATTTATTTCTCTCCCCTTCCCCCTCCCACCCTGGTTGTCTGTTCTCTGTGTCTATTTGCTGCGTCTTCTTTGTCCGCTTCTGTTGTTGTCAGAGGCACAGGAATTTGTGTTTCTTTTTGTTGCGTCCTCTTGTTGTGTCAGCTCTCCATGTGTACGGCACCATTCCTGGGCAGGATGTACTTTCTTTTGTGCTGGGCGGCTCTCCTTCTGGGGCGCACTCCTTGCGCATGGGGCTCCCTTACGTGGGGGGCACCCCTGCGTGGCCTGGTACTCCTTGCGTGCATCAGCACTGCACATGGGCCAGCTCCACATGGGTCAAGGAGGCCCGGGGTTTGAGCCGCGTACCTCTCATATGGTAGACGGATGCCCTAACCACTGGGCCAAGTCCGCCGCCTTATGCTACGAATTTTATACCAATTGAAGGGAGACTGCAATAAGTTAAGGACTTATGCTCTGAACCCTAGAACAACCACTAAAATAACAAAGCAATGATTATAACTAATAAACCAAAAAGGAAATAAAATGGGATCATAAAAAAATAATCCAAAAGAAGGCATAACAAGAGGAAAGGGGATTAAATAAATATTGGAATAAAAAGAAAATATGAGAGACTTAAACTTCAACATATCAATAAATATACACAAATGGTATAAAAGACTTGGATTAAATGCAAAGATTGTGAAATTAGATAAAAAGTGTGATACAACTATATGCTGCCTTCAAGGAATGCATTTTTATATAAAGACACAATTACGCTAAAAGTAATAGGATGGAGAAAAAGATACAATTGCTAATACCCGTCAAAAGAAGGCTTGATTTTCCATATTAGTATCAAACAAAGTAGATTACAGAGCAAAGAATAGTACTAAATAAAGAAGGCCATTTCAAGATAATAAAGGAATCAATTAGCCAAGAGTCAACAACAACCCCAAGTGTTTATGCACCTAATTAAAAATACATGAAAAACAGAGAGCTCCACAGAATACTAGACAAATTCACAATTATAGTCATAGATCTTAATATCTCTCTCTTAATAAATGATAAAACATGAGGACAGAAAATCAGAAAGGATAAAAGACTGGAAGAACACCATCAAACACCTTAACCTAACTGATATTTACAGAATACTCCACCCAACAACAGCCAAATGGACATTCTTTTCAAGTGCATATGGAACATTGAGCAAGATAGACCTGGAAGACTCAGAATATTTAAAAGATTCAAGGCATATAAAAGAAGTTCTCTTACCACAGTGAACCTAAAAGAGACAGCAATGACAGAGAGAGATGTGGAAACTAAATAACGTACACTTCTAAGTAACACATAGGTCAAAAAAGAAATCAAAAGGGAAAGTAGAAAGCATTTTGAACAGATTTAAAATGGAAACTAAAAATCAGAATTCATGTGATGCTGCTAAAGCAGTGCTTAGGGATAAATATATAGCTTTGAACACCTGTATTAGAAAAGAAGAAAATTTTCAACAAATAGTGCTGAACAATTTGATATCCATATGCAAATAAATGACCCAATGGTATATCTTACACCATTGAAAATGAATGCAAAATGGATCATAGAACTAAACGTACAACTTTAAAATGATAAAACGTCTAGAGGAAAACGGGGAATTTTCACGATGTCAGGTTAGGCAAAGTTTTCTTACAAATGACACCAAAAGCAAAGATCCATTTAAAAAAAGAAAAGATAATTAGATGTCATTAACCCTAAAATTCCATGTTCTTCAGACACACTATAATGAGATTGAAAAGACAAGCCACAGACTGGAAGAAAAAATACTTGCAAGCAGGAACTTTCACAACTCCACGATAAGACAGCAAATGATACATTAAAAAAGAGCAAAGAGTTGAACAAACACTTCAAAGAAACTATACAGATGGCAACTAAGCATGTGAAGTTTGATGTCACTAACCATTAGAGATATGAAATTAAAACCACTAATGTATGCCTATTCAAATGTCCAAAATTAAATGAACAAAAATCTGGATCATAAAATGTTTTGAGAGGATTCAAAGGAACTAGAACCTTCATTCATTGCTTCAGGGGATGGAAATGGTACAACCACTTTGGAAAATAGTTTGGCATTTTCTTAAATAAGTAAATATACATCTACCATATGATACAGCCATTCTATTCTTAGGTAATTACCCAAGAGAAATAAAAGCATCTCTATATCGAAAGTCTTGTATACAAATATTCATGGCAACTTTATTTGTAATAGCCCAAGCCTGGTAAAAATCCAATTGTCCATCATTTTGGATAATAAGTACAAAAATAATACACTATATTATAATTTATTACAATTTATTATAATTGAATAATAAATTCTGGCTTACACCTACAATGGATTAGTGCTCAGCACTAAAAAAAGAATGAAATCTTGATACATGCAATGATTTGATAAATAGCAACATAATTGTGCTGAGTGAAAGAATCAAGAGGGAAAGGAACACATATCGAATGATTTTATTTGTGTAAATCCCTAGAAAATGCAAATTAACCTACAGTGACAGGAAGCAAATCAGAGGTTGCATGTGGGTGAATGTTGGGCACAGAGAGCCAGAAGGGAATCATTTCAATTGGATATAAGTAAACTTTTGGGGGTGATGGGTATACTTACTACCTCAGTTACAGTGATGGTTTCACAGGTATATGCATATATAAAAAATGTGTCAAATTGCGTATTTTAACTATGCGACTTTATTGTGTCAGGTACACCTCAATAAAGCAGTTCTTAAACGTCAAATTAGGAGAGGTACATGGAACTATAATAGAGGGATATTTAGAGGCATGAGAAAAGAAATCCAATACCTGATGATTCCCTAAAATTAACAATCCAAATATATGAGTAAGTTACTATCAGTGGGAACATTTTAAAAGGCAGGAAGAAATATACTGCTTTTGATAGATAGATAGATGCTAGATACATAAAGAAAGTTATAGAAATAGCAGTAGAGATAGAGATTGATTATGTTATTAGGAGACTGTACAGGTAAACAAATGAGCTATACTTCCCAACTAATTAGGTATCACAGTCAACTCCATAATTTAGGAGCAAAGCCAAGGCAAAGAGGGCCAGTGGCCCTGCGTAAAGCTGTCAGGCTAAAGGACAGAGTCCCTGAGCCCGCACTTCCTTTCCTCTGACTGTGCTACATGTGAAAAGGCCTGGAGGGGAGAGGGAATCCCTCTTCTCCGAGCCCCTTATGCCCACAGCTTTGACACTCTCAAAAGACACTTAACAGCAGACCCATATTTCTCATTTAACCCCGTGTACAGACTTAACCATGTCTACCCAGGATTGTAACATGAATTTGTTGAAAGTTCAGAATGTTCTCAGCAGATGATGCAGCAACTCTGCAGGGAGATTTTAGTTCATTTTGTGGCACTTCTGCTTCTCTAACAAGATATCCAATAGCACTGAACTACTCATCAGATGATTTCCAGGAACAAAGCACTTTGCGGGTCTATTAGGAAGCCATGGGGTCAACGGTTAATGCTTCTGTAGGCCGTGATTTGAGCCTTGAGGTTTTCCATTCTGGCCAGGCTCTAAGGGAAAGAACAAGGCTTTTAGTTTGGGAAAAAAGTATAAAGAAACAGTTATAAAATTTCATAATGGGGAATTATTAAGCCCCAAAACTTTTATCGCTACACAACACTCTTGGCTTCAAAAGCAAGTTTAAAATAATTATCTGATGCTTCTTTTTTAAAGTCAAAGATTAAACCAAAAAACGCTATAGAGTCGAGTAAAAGCCTGAAGAAATGTAAACTGCCCAGGACTAAAGTCTCCCCAAGAAAAGAAAGGAGAGCAAAGGTATTAGTTTAAGTGAGTACCTTTATTATTATGGTGGGTCTGATTAGTGTATTTAAAATAAGAGTATTTGGAAGTTCAAGGATTTTTTATCTTGTTGCAACATTTTTCCATCTTTGTCTCTGCTTCTCTCTGTCTCTCTCTCCATGCTGCTCTTTTTTGTTTGTTTTTTTTAAAGATACTTAGATCACATAAATGTTACATAAAAAGTATAGGGGATTCCCATATGCTCCACTCCCTATCCCTCCCACACTTTCCCACATTAACAATATCCTTCATTAGTGAGGAACATTTGCTACAATTGATGAACACATACTGGAGCATTGCCACTAAGTGTGGATTATTGTTTATATTATAGTTTAAACTCTCCCTCACATTTTTGTATGTTATGCCAAGATGTATAACAGCCTATATCCATCATTGCAGCATCATTCAGGACAATTTCAATATCCCAAAAATGCACCATATTACACCTTTTTTTTTTTTAAGATACTTAGGTTACACAAAAATGTTACACAAAAAATATAGGGGATTCCCACTTGCCCCATTCCCCACACCTCCCACACTTTCCCACACCAACAACATCTTTCACTACCATGGCACATTTGTTGCAATTGATGAACACGTGTTAAAGCACCACCACCAAGCATGGACCAAAGTCTACATTGTAGTCTATACTCTCTCCCACCCAATTCTGTAGGTTATGGCAAGATACATAATGGCCTGTATCTGTCACTGCAGTGCCACCCAGCACAACCCCCAAATCCTGAAAATGTCCCCGCACTACACCTGTTTTTCCCTTTCCCTGCCCCCAGAACCCCTAGTGGCCATTGCCCCCACATCAATTATACAATTTCTCCCATTGCTTGGATCACAATGTCTATACTAGAACACCAGTAAGTCTACTTTAGTCCGTAGCTTATTCCCCAATCCTGAGTACCGTGGGATGGTGATGTCCACTCCACCTCCAAATGAAAGGGGGCTGTGATTCATTGGGGCCAATGGATGGGACTCTCCTTTCTGCATTTACAGACTCTCTCAGCTTCTTGGTATGATAGTTGTCCATCATCACCTCCTTGCCAGTTGTCCTGGGTGAGACGAACAAATGGGTGCATAGGAGTTTCAATTCCACCAAGACTCAAGACCCACCTGGCATACGGACAGCCCAAAGATCCAAGTCTCCCGGACATACACCTACCAACTTCAACACAAACCACAGATTCAAATAAAAGAACAGAAGAGCCATGTGTGAGGAAAACACAACTGAGCCCAACCCAACACCCTGGGAATTCCAAAGTAGGGCCCACTGGCAAGGCACCAAACCACTGAGCTATCTGCTCTGACCATAGTGTCTGGATGTCTCCAGAGCCTACATGAGCCCCACCATTTGGGGTAATATCTACATTGTATACCGCTCTTTTGTACGGCTGTAACAGTGAATCTTAGAGGTAATCTAATAATGAAAAAGACAGTCTGATATGGAATTCTAGAGGATTTAGATACACAACAATAAAGGATTAAGAGTATATTTTATTTTTAACAAATAGGATATCACTTACCTTAGCAATAATTTGAAAATACCATAAATTTTACCCCGACACTCCTTATATTGTTAAATTCTTAAGCTAAAAGTAACTCAGAGAAAAGTATTTCTCTCCATTTAAAATATGAAGAGAATTTTATAGACATTGACAATTTTAAGTGTATAGAGTTGGAGACGAGGGTATTTTGTCTGACTCGAATTTTGATTAAATAAATCATTCTAAGGTTCTTCTCTAGCTAGGATCTGTAAGTCTTCCAATCAGTGTCCATCAGAGGTGGTAGCAACATGAGGCATTTTCTCAAGAAGTCTGCAAGCTTCCATGATTATTATTTGTTAAAATCTGGATATACATCTCATATATATCCTTAATTCCACCCACGTTAAAGACAAAATGAGGAACTCCCATTATCTATGATTTTAACTAAATCCTCTTGGCTATTTATATAATCATTCTTTGTCCTATTAGTATTGTCCAGAGAGTTTAAAAACATCAACAGCTAATGTAGATGTTGATAGTTAGACTCTATCTCTTGGAATTCTCACAACTCTGTGTGGTAAGTAGTGTTATTCTCTTTTTACAGAGGAATCTGAGGCATTGGCATACTAAGTAAATTTCTCAGGGCCACGAAGCTTAGTAAATGCTACAATTATATCATGAATTCAAACATGTATGATTTAATATTCTTCTTGCTTAACCACTATCCTGTGTTTCAGAGATAATCTCTCAATATCAGTTTTCTGATATTTTAGGAAAAGGTATGTCTTGATCCAATATATCATGATGTTTTCATGGAATAAAGATCCTTACCTTAAATGATCAAAAACGATTCAAGAATTTTTTTTTTTACCACTAAATATACTAATTTTTAGATATGAGTCTCTCTGGACTTTGAAAAATCTCATCTGCATATCATCATCATCATTTTATTTAGAACTTATAAGTTTATTTTTGTTGAACCCTATAGAAGGTACTTTAAGAGTGCTGCTTGGCCTTGTCTTGGACTTCAAATTAGAAAGAATTTTAAATAGAGCAAATTGAAACATAACTGTGTTGATGAAATTAACCAAGATGAATAAAAATAGTCAGTAGGTGTCATTGGATGAAGTAACTTTATTGATAAAGATGTTGCTATTATACCAATAAACAAATCTTCTCTCTATCTCTAAGTTATAACTTTTGCTTGTTATACTATAATATCCTAGCACTAGAGGAATGTTAAAAATCAGTAATGCTGTGTGTAAAAATCAGTAATGCTCTTCCTAAAACTGTTTACTTAAAGCAACAATACTCTCCTCTGTGCATTTTAAATGAAGAACTGAAATGAATGAAGTACTATTGCATTTAATTGGAAGATTTAGTCAGGCAGACAAGAAAATCCCCTAACCAGAAATAGCGACATGTGGGTTAGTATTCTAGCCACTAGTAATTGCTTAATGGTAAGAGAATCCCAGTGTAAAGCCCATGAGATATTCTTACTATTAGTATAAACTGAATTCAAAGCTTTGGTTTGCTTGCTTGGGTATTATGTGCACTTATGAGATTAGATTAATAATAGCACAAACGGGTTCTGTTATGGCAAATACTATCTTAATGTTTCATGGCTTTAACCACATTATTTCAGCAAGTCCCAGGTCTTAAATGAACCTCCTTATTACAATCTAAGTGACTTGGAATGATTTCAATTCTACAACAAAAAATTTCCGACTTTTCTCTTCCATTTCCTCCATCTTTTCTATGGTCCTCTAACCTACTCCCATGCTTGAAACTTTTGAATTCCCTCTTGTATTCCTCTGTTACCTTTAACATCCTCTGCTGGTCAAGTTTCAGTTATTTCACAGCTCATTTCATATCTACTCTTGTATCCTTATTTGCAGCTATGGACCTGCTTTAAGCCTAGGCATTTTACCCCTGGTGAAGACTAGAAGCCTGCTATTAGTTGCCAGCCCAGAACCTTAGTTTTTTTGACCAAAGTGGTGATATTCCTTTTCCTTTGGTGCTTAAATGTCTAAAGAAACTCAAATGTTTCCATATCAAATTATAAGTCATCAATTTGCCTGAATATGCAGTTAACTTCACGTTTGTCATTTTATGCTTTCCTAACCCCTTCTCCCTCTCCCATTTATCCACATCCCAGACCAGAAACCTGGGTATCTTCTTCTACCCTTTCCTTTATAGTCCACCCTTTAGGTCTTACCCAGCCGGTCACTGAGCCCCACATACTGTTCTTTCACATCTATCACTATGTTTTTTTGCTATCTTAATTTCTTCTGCTGTTGTAACAAATTATCACAAACTGCATGGCTTGAAAGAGCAGACATTTATTCTCTCATAGTCTGAAGTCTAGAAATCCCAAATCACTGTGTCTTCAGGGTTGATTCCTTCTGGAGGCTTTGAAGGTGAAGCTGTTTCACATCCCTCTCCTAGCTTCTGGTGGTTGCCCACCACCCTTGGCATTCATTAGGCACTTAGCATCACTCCAGTCTTTACCTCCATCCTCACATAGCTGTCTTGCCTCTGTGTGTCTTAGTGTCTGTTTCCTGTCCTCTTCTCATAAGGGCTTCAGTCGTATTGGAGTTAGAGCTTCCCCTTAAACTTTATGGCCACATCCTAACTAATTATATCTGCAAAGATCCTATTTCCAAATAAGGTCACATTCTGAGCTTCTGAGTAGACATGCAGTTTGGGGAGACACTGTTCAACTCAGTAGGCATACCTACCATGTTCATTTCACATCAAACCTGCACCACTTTTAGCGGATATAACTGCAGTAATTTCTGGAATGCCCTTTTCAGCTTTGTTTTCTTTCTCCTAATTCCATAGTGTTACCAGTCCAAACTTCTCCCCAATAATAATAATAATAATAATAATAAATCCTAATCTTTAAAGCATTCAAGTTTAACATCACTTTCTCACATTTTTCTTATATAAAGTTTCCCATCAGCAATGCATATTAGAGTGGCCCAAGTGGGGTGGGCTTTTTTCCAAATTAAGGGGTAGTGTATGGACCATCACTTGGAATCTCTGAGTGCAGAACCCAGTCTCTTCCAGTTCTACTCTATGGCCACCTCCACCTGGTTATTTCCTTCTCAGAAAGGATATAGTCTCATAAGAAAGGCAATATATAAGTGAGGTTTCCATAACGTAAAAAGCCTAGTTATTTTAAGCTATAGTTAAAAATATGCCTCATGTGTATTAGAAAAACAAATTTTAAATGATTGTCCAGGCACTATGAAGTATTTAAATAAGTTATGTTACATCACTGATTTATTCACATTATGCTTTTGAAGATTATTAACTGCCACTAGGAAATGCTCATGATATAATGTTTCAAAATCATATTAATTGCAGTGGGCCCATTCATTTTAAACCCTCACTGAACATTCAGCCCTTCTACCTACATTCCATTTTTAAATTTTCACTGAGAAATTCAGAAATAAGACTGTTCACAATTGCACATTCTTTGTTCACAATTGCACATTCTTTGACTTGTCTGCATTTGCTAAATTTGCTAAATGGGTAGTGTATTAGTTTATTAATCAGAAAAATATTTTTTTTCAAAGAGCTAACTATTAATTCCAGTCCATACATGCCTATGCTTCTCATTTATATATTGTCATAGCAATCTTCTGAGTGCCCATAAATCAGTATTAATCCCACCCTATTATTATTGTTTGCATACTTTACTAGAATATGTATCCCTTATTTTTGAAATATATGTTTTTTGAGGGTAAGAGCCATGTCTGCATTACTAGTATTTTAAAGCCTTCAAAAAACATGTCTGGGGACAAATTACTTGGGTTTTAATGGCAGGAGAAAGCTGTATTTTCTTACTTTTCTACAATGAATATATAACCACATATATAGTAAGATAAAAACTTATTATTTTTAAAACTTTGATTATTTCTATTGAGAAATATGCTTATTATTCTCATTAATATTTTGATATTAATTTATGATATAAAAGAATCATTTTAAAATTCAAAATGTCCAGACTAAAAAGTGAAAGCCGCACTCTAAATAACTACCACCCTAAATGCAACTAGTATATATAATTTCTTATAATCTTTTCCAGAAAGCTCTGAACATTCATGAATGTATACAATCATGCTATATTCATATATGTGTGTGTTTATATTTATACCTAATAATAGAAATAAAAATACATGAAATATATTCATATTATATCCATACCTAATAATAAAGTTTCTTTATTATTTATGTACACATAAGGAATCAAATTATATATAACATGATGTACTTGATTTCTTCAGTTAATATATTTTAGAAAGCTTTCTATCCAGAGGAGTTTATCATAATTTAACACTCTCCCATTGACAGGTACTTTGGTTCTTGCCAAAACTATTTTTGGGAACTTTTTTGCAAAAATAATGTATTCATACACACAGGCACACATATAAATTTTATATGGAAGATATATATGTTATGTATGTATATGTGTGTATGTTTGTATATGTCTATGTGTCAGTGGATGTGTACTTTCTGGTAGGGTATTTATTTTGAATTTTGAAGTTCATTAGAAAGATTGGAGGAGGTAGTCTGCCTCCATCCACTCCATTTTTAGGGAAAAACCATCCTTGGCATTTATTTCAATCAGAGAGATTAAATATGGTAACCTATTGTTATTTTGATTTACAATTCTAAATTGTGAGTAAACCTATGTATAGATATATCTTTACTGGCCATTTCCATTTATTTCTCTGCCAGTTTTCTATTTTTTTAACCAATTTGTTTTCTCTTTTATTAATAAAAGTAGACCATTGTCAAGTCAATGAATATATTTTTTCCCTAGCTTGGTTTTGATCTGTAGACCTTTTAAAACCATGTTTTAGTTGTGATTTTTAGTTAAATATATCTAGCATTTTCTTATAATATCTATGTTTCTTAAGAAGACCTCCCCACCGGAAGATAATAAACAAATTTACCTATGCTTTCTTCTAAATGGAGAATTTTTAAAAACCTGTATTGCTTGCTTGCTTTTGAGCATTTAAATCCTTGATGCCTCTGTATTTGTGTGTATGTGTGTGTGTATAAAGGTCAGCTTTGTTTGTTTTTATATTTCCATACATTTAGCTAGTTCCCTGCCTTCTAGCCCCTTATGAAAACCATGTATTCTCACCTTTGAGGTAGTGTTTAAGAGCTGGGTTTTCTGTAACCTAAGGACTGGGGATGGGATGTGTATGGGACTTGGGCTGCTAGTCCAGGTATTTGCCCTCCTCTGGTTTTAAATGTCTGATGTCAAGATTGGCTTCTCAGGGATATGTCATATTCTAACATCTCTGAGATGTTAGAGTGAGTCCCTTCAAGTTTCTTTGCATCAGAAATAGTATAGATCACTTTCCTCTTCTTTCCACAGTGTCTTGGTTTGCTGGGGCTGCTGTAACAAAGAACCACAGACTAATTGGCTTAAAGAAATGTATTATCTCAAAGTTCTGAAGGCTAGAAGTTCAAAATCATTATGTTGGCAGAGCCATGCTTTCCCTTAAAGGGGATAATCCATTCCATGCTTCTCCCCTTGCGTCTGTTGTGGGCAGAAAGCCATGGTATTGTTTCTTGGCTTGTTGGCAGCAAAACTCAGTCTCTCCTCTATGGTATGGCTATCTCTGTCTCTTCCTCTCTTACTGACTGTGCACATTTCCTCTGCTTAAAGGACACCAGTCATATTGATGTAAGGCCCTACCTTAATCCAGTTTGGCCTTATTTTAACTAATCCCATTTTCAAAGAGTCTATTTAAAAATAAGTTTATATCCATAGGACTGGGGAGTAGGACTTGAGCATGTGCTTCGGGAGGACATAATTCAGTCCATAACAGCCAGTAATTATTTTTGCTCCTCATAAGCACAAGAGGTAAAAGACCTTGGGCAGCTCCCTTCACAGTGTCTAGGGCTGGAAGGACAGCTCCCAGGTCTCCCAGCCTGCCTTCCTGCCACTTCTTGCCTCAGCTAACCATGTGTCTCCAGCAGTGCCTCCTAGCTCACTTGAGTTCTGAGCAGCTTTGGAAGATTTGGAGCTTCTACAATGCCTCCCACCACCTTTGCTGCATGATGTGGATTATTGGAAGCTTCTGGCCTCCAGCCCTTTCCACAGTTTGAGTGCTGCCAACATGATTTTGTCATTGCTTATTTGTTTTAATTATTCTCATATAGCAACACTGCAGCATGAGGGTAGGGGACATTTGAGATCTGGCTTCATTCCTCTATCTTAAAAAACAGGAAATTCAAATTATTATAATCATTTAAAAATAATCCACTGCCATGGGAAAATAGCTAAAATAAATAGCCTGCAGCAATCACTTCTGTAATGAAAATGGTGTTCTTGAGAAAAGATATTAAAATCTAAAGAGTATTTCTAAGGAATATTTCAGTCAATGTTATTAATTGATACATATTACTGTAAGAGAACCATTTCTTATTCAAATCTTCTTTGGGAGTAGCAATTCTTATTAAATTTTTCATAAAGCACTTAAACTTGAAAGTATATAACATTAATCCTTATTGTTCTTGCCTCCTATCACTATAGAATTTGGCAGAAACAACATGAAAAATTCTAAACCTAGTATATTAATATAATAATGGAACCCATGGATTTTTTTTCCATGTCAATTAAGTATCAGCTCTATGGAGACCAAACACCTTTACCATTGAAATTAATATTTATAATTCTGAGTATAATTTAGATCACTGCTTCATTTATGAGTTTTCAGCACCAAATCATATTCAAGTATATGTGAAGAGGTTTAAAACATATGTGGAAAATCAGACTAGGAATGATTCAGCAATATGGAATAGGCAAAGCTTAAAATTTATTCTGAATCAAATAGTCATCATTGGAATTCTATCCTTTCCCCATTTGTCAAAATTCTTGATTTCTCTTGACATTTGGAGCAGTTGCATTTTCACAAAGCTGATGCGATTTGGTTCTTTTTTATAAAGCAGTTATGTGAAGCTGAGTCCACCATATGGGCTCTGGCTCTGTTCTATATGAGCTTCGTGTTTTTCACTCATAGGGAGCTTATGGAAGATGCCCTCCAGGACAAATTTTCTTCTGTACCTCCAAAGATGAAAGACTCCTACCAAAGGGATGAAATTTGCCTCAAGCTTTCACAATGTGATATCCAAGTTCATTACTTGTGCTCCATTCCAGTCAACTGGAGTCAAAACCACGGAGCAGAATCACTACCGCGACCTTGTCTTGCCATTTCGAAAATGACTTCCTAAACCACAGAGGGTTAATTCCAAGCACACCTTCCCATACAGGGTTGTTTGTTTGTTTGTTTGTTTGTTTGTTTGTTTGTTCGGTCTCTAAATCGTCTGTCTAAGCCAGTGATAACCAGGGCAATATCTGGTCGGATACCCATATTTCTGCTGTCAAAAAAATAATAATAATAAAATAAAATAAAGCCGTTTTTTCTCCCCTAAACCTCTCATATAAGGTCCCAAACTACAGCCTTGGGCCTGTGGGTGCCTGGGAAACTGCCAGATTGTGCAATGTACTATCACAGAATGTCATATTAGAGCCCAGCTACAGTTGCATCCAATAAGTAATCTGGCATGAAGAAAAGTTAACTGAATTAGTGGCCGATTGGGACACTTTGTGACCTACTCTTTAGGAACTCAGTCCTCTGAACTTTTCCATTTCGCTTTGCCTTCATACTTTAATAGGGACCGAATCCCCATTAACAATTGAGCGGCGACAATAAGTGCCATCAGGAAAAGGAAATTCAATTTTCGTGGGGGATGACAGCCTTACCTTTTCGCGCTTAATTGGCCGTATTGTCTCCAAAAGTTAATTGGTTACTTAGTCCAGGTAGTTAGTAAAATGTTTAGCTGCGTCAAAAAGCTCAGGCTCCCACTGTTAATGGGGCATGAAATGGAATGTTTGATACTGCAAATAAAATCAGTGATATTCAAGGATGTTATGGTAGGTAATGCGTTGAAACTGCCATTTAATGGGTCCTGGAAGATTAGGGTAGTGTCAGCCGGAACCGCCCGGTCTCTTTTCTGACATTGTTAGTTGCCTCTTCATTTACTTAACGGCTGTCTGCACTGATTACATAGGCATAAAACTCCCTACAAAAAAACAACAGAGACACGCTCTATTAGCAGTCCAATTAGAACTATTTGCATATTACAGTTCATTTCTGCTTAAGTGAATCCCTAATACAACTTTAGGAAAAAAAATTCTATTGTGTCATTTGAAAGAAAGAGAAAAGAAAAGCCTTAAAGGTGATCTCTCTCTTCCTTTCTTTTTCCTACTTCAATTTCTTTCATTCTTCCTGCCTTCCCCTCTCCCTCTCTCTCTTTGCTCTCCTTCCTCCCCTCCCTGCACCCACCCCTTCCTCCCCCTATCTCAAACACTGTGGTCTACATTGCATAGAGCTAGGGGAAGAAAAAAAAACTTTGACATGTAGACAGTTTTGTTGATATTTGTGAAAATGAGGATATGCTTGTGACAATTCAGGCCTTTTGCAATAACTCGGAGTAGGGTCACGACTCTGTTATGCTCCTTTCAGAGAAGGTGTGCACTTCGCAGAGGTGTTTCTAGGTGGTTTTTAGATCAGTTACTGCTTAATATTCTCACGCAAAGCAGTTAAAGTCTGTAACAATGCCCCTTGTCAGAAAGAACCCTTGTTGCAGTGTAGATTACCTACACAATTATAGGGCAGAAAATGAGCTTCTAGAGCCTGCCTCTAGTACTCTAAAGGAACCATATACATCTGGTGGATGTTTAACTGCACATAATATTAAAACATATTAAAGCAACTTCTTTTCAAGCAGGTGAAGGTGTTGGTTTGTAAGATTAAAGCAAGACTCAAGAGCCCACTTTACCAGACATTGCTCTGATTCTCTAAAACTCAGTCCTTAGAAATAACATCACTTGGTGGTTATTCATCAAGGTATTAGAAATATTTTATTTATGTTATTATTAATATTAATAATGATGGTAATATAGAAATCAGAGGGTCAGAAAGGAGTACTCCACTTGCATAGGACATGCCAAATAATAATGAACTAAAAGCAGCATGCTTTCGTAAGCTCATGCTTTAAGAATGTATGGAGTGATTTAAGATATTGCAAGCAATATATTCAAGATGCTTCACAGACAGTCCCATCGTTCCCAGAGTTTGTTGTATCCTTCGACCTGTGCTATGTTGAGTGTAGGGGAGATTAATAATTCTTTGGTGGCTGAAGAACTGTCTATTGGAAAGGAGAAATGGGACTCCCATGTTGCATATCTGTTAGGTCCATTTGGTGGAAGAAGCAGGACATTGAACCAAGAGTGAAAGTGATGGAGACACTCAAGTCTTGTGCAGAAAAGTAGCCTGAATGGCGAGAGAATGAAGATACCAGGTTAGGAAGCTTCAAAGCACTGGGCTTCTGAAACCAGGCAACACTTTGATCCCCAAGGATGGCTTTTCAAACCAATGTTGAACATTTTGTTTGGGATGAGTAAATAACTCCAAGTAAATAAATACAGGGGACGAGAGACTGGCAAGCACCAACAAGCATTTGAACTCTAATGAAACAGGAGGTGTGGTGAACCTGAGTGCAAGAGAGCATTATCATTTTTGGAATTTTTGTGATGGCACGCCACCCTGTAGACAAAGTCCTGTCTCCCTCCACATTCTCAGCTTATATCCACGTTCTTGACATTTTTCTTACCCACGGATCAGTGAAAGCCCCCACAGCTGACAGTTGATTGGCTCTCTCATCAGAATGGTTTCTAGGATGACATATATGTGAATGGGAAGAAGGGCAGCCATTTGATTGGTTCTGAGAGCAGTTACCTAAAGGAACCCAGGGGACACTTCTATGTGCACATGCTTATGTAAACAACCACCCCCTAGTTGTCTGATTCAGCATTGTGCATTCTATAAGAATCTCTCCAAAGCTTGTCCAGTCCCAATTCCCTTGCTATCAGCATACCGAATTTCATAGGTCACCCACCCACCTCCACTCTTACCTGTATTTGCCAATAAATGGAGGATTTGGGGAGTTGACTATGACCAATAGGGGAACAGAGAAGGAGGACAGGGGGGAGAAAAAAAATCTTCAAGAAATACGAGCAATTCCTAACTGGTCCCTTTCCTTATCCGTGTCTAATCCATGATTTTAACTCAAACACCTACATAATTGTAAGAAAAAGCAGCAGAGGAGAAAACAGGGACACCAATAACAGCCACACAACCCCAAAGCAGCGTAAACAAACCAAGGAAGCTGGGGAGAGGGGAAGGTAAAAGTCTCTATCTGTCATTTTCAATTCTCTTCACCACACGAGCGGAGACACAGTGTGAAATATGCTGGCTCTGCCTGCAATAGGTATTGTTTTGATGCCCTGTCGGGTCCTTGGTGCCCTCCCTCCTGCTTTTATCGAGCTCTCATTAACACCACCACCAGATCAGCACCGTCAGGGGCAGGAGCTAACACACCGGCCCATTGCCTCCGTGTGGTGGCCCTGCCAGGGGTGGCAAGGCAGTGCCAGGGACGGGGAGCACAACAGCGTGAGACACGCACTTTTGCCCCTGAAAGCAGTCTTTGCACCCTGCCAGGAAAACAGCTCTCCGGAAAAGCACAGCCTGCTAGTAAAATGGACTAAATCAGTAAACAGTGATTAAGGCTCCGGCTCCGTTGACTGTTGTCACCACCTCAGACACATGGCTTCTCCTCCTTTTGGAAAAAAAAGAATAGAGAAAGGAAAAGGGGAAAAAGATCAGTATAGTGAAAGCTGAGAACTAGAGGGGATGGGGTGAAGAGTTAGGGAGAGCGATGAATTTGTGTTCCTTGAAGGTGAGTTGCTCTGCTTTCCTGAAAAATAAAATGAATATTTCAGGATATTCATTTCCCTCCCTTTTTTTTTTTTTTTTTGACTTGCACTGAGAATTGCCTTTCTAAATAAAACATCAAGCAATGAATGTAAGCAGTAGTTTGTTCAATTCAACATCCACCCCTTATTTGTCTGATTCAGGAATGTGCATACCATAATCTAAATCCCTCAAATTGGTGGGATAAATCAGAAGCAGCATAACAAGCCCTGATGTGTGCCATTTAGCTGAAACATGTCGCTTCATCGAATTGCTATTCCTAAGTTAGGAGAATAAATTCTGCAAGCAAAAGTATGCCTGCCCGTCTGTCAGTTTATCTATCTTTACAGATAGAACTAGATACCATATTGTTTTAAAAATATATTTATATATATATATATATATATATATATATATATCTTGCTTTTGAAAATTTTGTTTTATAATACTATAACCAGAATAACTTAAAATATGCTGTGGTTTTCACTATAAAAAAATATTTTTATGCAGGAGCACACTCATTGTGCCTGTGCTGTGAACCAAACAGAAGGCTGACTGGCACTCTGGAATACAGCAGTATAATTCAAAAAGACTCTGACAACTTGGAGAAATGGTCAGAAACAAGCAGAATGAGGTCTTCTGAGTGCAGGGTCACACACTCAGAGGGAAAGAAAAAACCAATGAACTCCACCAAATAGGAAATGTAGGGCTCATAGCCACTGACAAGCTGGCCATGAATCAGAAGTGCGAGCCGGTGGTGGGGCCGTGGGCAGCGACCGCACCTGTCAGTCTTGTTGGGGACTGGATTCAGCCCGAGGCCACCCAATGTGGGTGCAACCCAGGTCCTGGTTCCCAGTGGGATGATTCAAGTTTGCTTGTGAGAAAAGAGTCCAGGAAGTAGGACATTTTAATCAAAAGGGGAGGAGGTAAAGCCCTCCAAAACGCAATATCTTCACATGAAAATGATATTCTTTAAAGGAAATGACTAAATATTTATATATATTCCTCCCCTCAAGTCTTTAAAAACAGCAGTTTGTGAAAAACAACTCAAGTTCTTGGAGGAACTGTCAGAATCAGGGGTGCATAGCATCTTCATCTGTGGTTCCTGGGTGGACCTTGATTTCTTCTAATTATTTTAGAATGGGCAGTGTGGTGTCATAATAACAATAGTAACAAAAATAAGAATAACAACAGTAAGTCTACTAATAAGGAACAATACTCTCCCAAGAAATGTTAGCAATCTTGTTCAGTGGCATTCATTAATATCTCCATTTTGGGCATGAGGAAGCTGAGTCTAGAAAGGTGTTTCCCTAAATTACCCACTTTTCTCTAGAGATTTTGACTAGCTTTTTCTGGCTTCCCTTTTAGCAACAACTGTATTAAAGGAATTCTGTAAATAGTCAAAGGTTTATTATTTTTAGTCAACATTGGGTTTGGGTCTACTACGTTGGGGGTGTATGATTCCAGTTAATGCCTGAGAGCTATCATAATTTTGAGTCTTTCTGTGACTGTATGTACAGGACTGGCAACATAGTTTGCAGAGCCCAGTGAGAAATGAAAACGTGGGGCACTGGCCAAGAACGGTAAGGACCCCTTCCCAAGGACCCTTAGACCCAACACATGGCAATAGATGCCCCCAGTGGATTGCAATCTTTGGGATGGGTTAGGGGCAGGGGAAAGGGCTTTGCTGAGGTGTCTGCTGAATGCTCCATAGTCCTGCCAGCCCTGGAAGTCCATGGCCTTGACCTTGCCAGCCCCTAAGACACCCCAGGGCATGCATCTAGCCCAGTGCTCCCTAGGTCTGCACCCAGGTCCCACAGAAGGCTGAAGGTGATGGTAGAATGTGGACTTGTTTGGCTGGCAAGTCCAGGAAGTCGGTCACATGCATGTGTGTATGTGTGTGTGCATGTGTGTGAGATAGGGTACAATAACTTTTCTAGGGTATTTAAAGGATGTGTGTATATTTAAATAAAATAAAGAAGGAAGAACTGTCCCAAATAAAAGTTATCCAGAAGACAAGGCCCTTTATGGGGCTATGAACTCTTTCCAACAATGGTCAAAATAGTTCAAAGCCTCCAGTTTTATGAGCACTTGGGAGCTAGTTTACAATCTTGTTACTTGAAAGTCATTGCTTTCCCTTACATAGAATGATGTACGATTTTGTATATATGTAAAAGTATATATATATACACTTCATGTAAATACCTTTCTTTCCAGAAAAAGACATAGATTATATCAATTTTGAGTTCAAATTCCTGGGAAGTGGCATCTTCATTAGTTTCTGAAGTTATGAACAAACTTACCAAGCAGCCATTTTTAGGAAGGATATGTCTCAATTAAAATTATATTTTGGAGGAAAAATACTAAGACTGAAAATGTCAGAAGTGATGGTATACTGAAATAAAATACGCCCAAACACCTCTTAACCCCATTTGAGTTCATGAATAATCTCTGATGTAACTTTTTATTTGTAAGCTATTTTTTCTAAACATGGAGAGTCATTTTGCTTTTGAGAAATGTGGTTGGAGATTTATCACAAGTTCACAGGAGACTTCATTTGCCAATATTTAAAAGTGAATTCTGTTTATAGCCCAGGTAGGACAATGTCCGCCGTACAAGTGGTCAATGGCAGAAAACTCTAGTCTTCTTGTCATTGGCAGCCTCTCTTTGCTCTCAAATGGTGGGGTGTGATCAAGGCGGGAGCTGGGAGGAGAGGCTAGTCTTTCAACTCTGCTATGCAATCTCCATTGGCTCTCAATCTAAGTAAAAGTGGGGTGCTTTCTTTGTAACCATAACTTCAAGGCATGTCTCCTTCCAATGTGAGTGCTACCATTAACCATTAACACCCTTCCATATAGTCATCTGGAGTTGTCACTGTTCTAGAACTCCAACAATGATTTCTGGTATTAAGAGACTCAAGTGGACACCAGACAATGTACTAAGCTTGCTGACTTCCATACACCCCTTCCCAAGATTAAACACTAGTTAAGAGAAGTACCTGTGCTTCTCTCTCCTTCTTAACACCCATACCCCGTTACCTTAATCATTGACTTTACTCGTGATCATTTTATATCAGCCTGTCTGGTGACATAAATTAATAGAACTTGAATTTTGCTTTTACATTAAGGAGCCATCTTCAAAAAAATACCAGATAATCATCAATGTCAGTAAGAAGGCAACATAGTATATTATAAAGGGTTTGGCAATTGAAGTGACTCAAATTCTAATGCTACTCCTATTAGCTGTGTGTACTTGGAGAAGTAGCTTGATCTCCCTGAGCTTCAGATACTTTCCCAAATATGGGAATGATAGCAATACATGAGATAACTTAGTTGTGCTAACTTAATTGCAAAGTAACATACAAGTTTATAGTTAGGTAACATGAAATGAAATAGTGATGTCATCTTTCTCTAGCAGTGTTGTTTTTTTTTTTTTTCTGTAATCAAGCATGAATGGAAATGGAGAAAGCAGTCAATTCATATTTAAAATTTAGGTCCAAGATGTGATTCAAGGAAAGGAGAAAAGCAGAATCAATCAGGGCACTCAGTTTAGATGGAGGTAAATATGGTATAATCCAATGGCACCTTAAACTTGTAGAAGAGAAAAGGTAAATAGTAATGGAAATGGGAGAGCTCTGAAAGGGAAATTGGCTTACTTTCCAGATTTCTAGCACCAATTCCTAAATTCATCCCCACTCCTAAACTATCACATTACACAGACAGTAGTCTGGGAGTTCATTGTCCCTTGATGGGCCAACGTAGTTCTGGCTACATGGAAAATGAATCAGCTCCAAAACTGAAAAGTGACTAAAAATTATTTTATTTCCTATATGTACCTCCATTAATAGGAAGATGAAAATTCTTAGGAGAAAGCATCAGTGAAAGGGAATTCTACCAGTGTTGTTGTGGTCAATAATCAGAATAGCAATTTGAAACTCTGAAGCAGACAGTCTCAGAGTGAAATGCAAATTAAATGCATGCATATCCCCACGTATTTTCAGATACTATTTTCATCATTGATTAACCAGCCACATGACCTTTTCAGTAAGAGAAATAATTGGCAGTTTTAACAAACGAAAAATTGATCCCATTACTCAGGATAGAATTTTCCACCTTTTTCAAAAGAGATGCTTATTAAAGAGGTCATTTCTTTTTTTCTTTTTTTCACCGACATGCATATGTAAGTAAGCATGGCTATTATGTGCCATCTATGAGAATGGACGCGCCAGCCATAAACACAAACATTCAGACTCAGCCAGGTCTCCAGCGTTCCTGTTCGCCAATTACAGTAATGCTGATGACATATCTAGCTTAATGCACATGGCATTAAAGTAGTCCCCCCTTTTCTAGGGAAATCTAATTACACCAAACCCAAGCACTCAATCAAACCTGTTATTCTGTGGCTAAACAGCCTGGCATTAATGCAATTTGAGGAGATCCAGGCCGTGACTGGAAACGTCATGTATTAACAATATCTAATGGGGGCTCCCGTAGGTAAATGAATATGCTAACAAGCAAGATCACTGCTAAATCTAATATCTTTAAGCTGTTTAATTCCAAACAGTCCCTTAATAAATCAATTGACCGGGAGAGCTGATGCCCCTATCAATTATTCAAGAGGGCAAATAAATATTTCAGATGATTTGATAGGAAGGCTAGTGGTGGTCTTATAGAAAGCTTTGCATTTCATTAGCTTCTTGCTAAAAGTTTTATAATGAGCCGAACACAGGTGGCATCCCCACTGTAGAAATGGGAATGGGGGAAATAAGAAACTGGAGATCAAGACTTCCTTCATCTCTGCATTATTCTATTACCCACACTTTTCTTTTGTAATGTGAAAATTGGAGTCAAGTCCCCCAAAGAATTATCATTCTCTGCAATCACAAAGGAAATTAAAATGATCAAAAGTATGTCATATTGCAAGGGTCTTAATTGTAATTCCTATTGGAAATGCAATTATCAGATACCAATATCATGAATATAATTTATGCAGCTCCACATCCAAATAGCCCTTCACCAAATATTTAATATCATCAATTCCTTTTTCCAGAAGAAGAAACTGAGCTCCCCTAGTCATTTATGAAGTGCTGACGAGGTCACCTGTGCTTGAAAGCAGGTGATTTTTTCCTTCTTCAGAGACCATCATTCATATTGAAAGAATACCTTCCTGCTTAGCATGATATCTGTCTTATGAATAATCTGCATTTAGGCCTCTGATCCTTTGTATCAGGAAAAAAAAGAAAGAAAAGATAAAAATGCATTAAAGTGACTGACAACATTTTTCTTCATGTGTGTGAGAATGTTTATGGATGATTAAAATGGAATTGGCAGAAAGGGAAAAAAAAACAACAGTAAAAATAAGTTAGCTACCCCAGGGTTAGTGTCATGAAGACAGTCACCTTCTAGTTTTATAATTTGGGGGTGTTGACCCAGATACTATCAGAAATGCATGAAAACGGCTAGCGACTTAAATAAACATTTCCATATTATCTTTGAAAGGAAAGTATTTGTGTATTTTTTCTTAAGCTCTGCAATTGATCAAGCAACAACATTATCAAATTTTGAGATTGCAGGCTATGAAACTAAACTGGTGTGTCATCTCTTAACAGCATTTTATAGTTTACAAATGTAAAATCCCTTTTAAATTACTGTAAGCATTATTGTTATAAGTACTGTAAAAGAGAAAAAGAATTTAGATTATCTGAAAAATAAAACTTAATTGTCAGAAGACTTGAATATAAAAGCAGTTGACGACTATTTTTCTAAATAGAAAGATCCATATAAAAATCACTGAATGAGGATTTTCTGGGCAGGCAGTTATACTCTACAGAATACTCAATGAGCTATGAAAGAGACATCTCAACTGCACAAAATCATAATTTAAATGTTAGGTTTGTTCATTTTCAGCTTCATGAATCAATAGAGAAAATCCTTTATATGACTCTAAGTAAAATCTGGTCATGTTTAAAATCTGATTTTGGGATTTCCAGTCATCAGAAATCTCTTTTCAGGGAGCCATTTGATTAAGTGTTTATTTGCTTAATATTCTAAACCCTATGGAAATAAGAAGGATTTGAACAAGGCAGAAGACTGAGCACATGAAACAATGTTCCAATCCTACCCCAAATACCTAGATATTACAGAAGTGAAATAGTAAAAACAAACAACCAAAAAACAACAACAACAAAATTCCTGAAAGCAATAAGAGAATCCCATATTGTATTGGAAATGGAAATTAAATCTCTTAGAGATGAAAGGCATTGTGGAATTTACTGGAAGGGCAACAAGAGACAGAGATCTCTTAGGAGAGGACTATGGAGAAAGTAGCTTTATCACCGTGGCTATGACAAAGACAGATGGAAGAATGGAACTCATGGGTTTGCAGTTTGTCACATCAGGAGGATGAGAGCCACCAACCACTCGCCACTTTCAAACTTTCTGAAGGTATCAAGAAACAGAGTATGGCAGTTTCCAGGCTAAAAGGGATGTCTGCAGCCTAAAAGACCAAGTACTATAGGCAGCTCATCCTGCGTGTCTCCGCCATCCCTGGAGGAAGGCCTGTGTAATTAGATATATATACTTGCACATACCACCTAGAAAGGCACACAGTTGAGCAAAGACAAGAAAGGCAGCAAACTCCACAAGTACACTTTGGGAAACAAAAAGAGCTATGAAAGCAAACAGGATGATAAGCACAATTAAATTCTTAAGGGTGATATAAGAAGATATGAAAGCCATTAAAAATCAAAGATCTGAGGAAAAAATTCTGATCATTATAATAATATTATTATTCATAATCATAATAATAAAACTTTAATCCAGTGGGGGATATAGTAAACTAAGCACAAATGAAGAAAGCATTTTTTTTGAGTTGGAAGATGGAACCAAATAATTCTTCTAGAACACCATGCAAAAAATGAATTCTCAATACTTTTTTGTAATTTTTTTATAAATCTCTAACTTCTCTAAAAATAAAGTTTATTATTACAAAAAAAAGTAAGGCAATGTAGTATTTGAAAGAAAGGTAGAGAGATACAAAAGATTGGTGTAAAATTGGCATCATCCATGTAGGAAAAGAATTAAGAAGATGAATGCAAGAAACAACAACTTGATGTTAAAAAATATTTCTCAAAACTAAAATGACATGGAATTTTGGATTGAAAGGACTAATGAATAATAGCCTAGAGAAATGAAAAGGCACACACATAGATATGTTGTGAAAAATGTTCAGAATACCATAATTTTAAAGAGAACATTTTATAAGCAACTCAAGAGAATAATGTTCCTTCCTGTCAGGTGAATGAGAACCAGATTGACATCATGTTTTAAGATGGTCGTAGCATGCACTATGTGATAGCAAAGTGAATCTTCAAAATTCTAAAGAAAATAATTTTGAACTCAGAATTCTACAACCAACTGAACTGTTGTCCAAGTGCATAGGTGAATTTAGACATTTTCAGGCAAAGTAAGACTCCAATCATTCAACTTTCTGACATAATTGTTAGCTGTCATACTCTAGAAGATTATAAATTATTTAAGGAAAATATGGGACACATTAAATAATGATGAAAAAAGATACCAGTAAAACATATTATTAAGTCTAAATAAGACTTTATTGAAAAAGAAATTTCTACCTTTTACCAAAACCCTGAAGTTGTCAAATTTGGAAGTTGTTGGATCAGAATGTGAGAATAGTGAATCAGAGGGGAGTTCAAATCTCTTTGTCTTGTTCAGGGAGAAAATGCATTCATGGATACTGTTAGAAGAATTGAAGTATAACCATAGAAGGATAGAAGTGTACCATATAATTTTTAAGCCTCTAATATGGGAAAATGAAATTTGAATAAAGACAAGAACAAAAGAACAAGAAGGGAACACATTAAATAGAAAAGAGAAAATAAAAATCAGGGTGACAATAAATGTGACTAGAATATAAATATATCTATATAACTATGTATTTTAGCTAACATCCCAACTATATGTTGTTTATGAGACACACCTAAATCACACAGAATTTTGAAAATAAAGAAATTTTCAAAATAAGAAAATCCTGACAAATTGAAAGCATGTATAACAATATTGATATCAAATGAAATTATTCAAGGTGACAAGCATTCAGTAGAATCAAGTGGGATAATAATATCAATTGAAGTCATAAACCAGCAAAATGTTATAATAGATAGGTGTCTAGCAACACAACTTTGAAACATATTAAAAAAAAATGGTTATCATAAAAAATGACTGGAAATCCACAAAGTGGTAGAATTAATACTTAACTCACAGAAATCAATATCAAGTAGACAAAATAAGGAAGACTAGTGAGGGATTTATGCTAAATTACCCACCATGACATGGTAGATCATACAAATATATCATTAGTGGAAGGGCAAGACTATAGAGAGTGGCAGTGCCTGTGGCACATCTTTCACTAGATATCTATTAGTTTAAATTTCTTTTTTTCACTTTTATTTTGAAAACTTTATAGACTCACAGGGAATTGCAAAATACTACCTAGAATCCCATGTACTCTTCACCCAGCTTCTTCCTGTGGTGACCTCTTCTGTAACTGACCTTGGTGTAATACTTCTAACTAGAATATAGATCTTAATCAGTGTTCACCATGTTTACCTGCATTCATTTGTGTGTATGTGCATGTGTGTGTAGTTCTGTGAACACTTCTGTCATGTAAAGTTTTATGTAAGCACCACCACTATCAAGACACTGAACTGTTCCACCACCAAAAAGAAACCCCCTCGTGCCATCCTGTATATTTGCACCCACCTCTGTCTCTGTCTCCTGGCAAGTAGTACTCTACTCTCCATCTCTATAGTTTTGACACTTTGAGAATGTGATATAAATTGAGTCATATAGTATGGAAGATTTTGAGACTGATTTTTCCCTCAGTATAACGCCCTCGCAATCCATCCAGGCTGGTGCCTGTATGAATAGTCTGTCCCATTTTACTGTTGAGTTGTATTCCACTGTATCAATGTACCATAGTTTGCTAATCATTAGCCCATTCATATGACTTTTAAAACAGTACATCACCAACAGAGACTGATACCCTTGATATGGATTATTTTAATAGAACAATTTACAAACTTTTTACAATATAATAGATATATAGAGAACTTTAAATCTGGTGATGAGAAATTTAAATCTGCTAATACACATAAACCAGTCACTAAAATATATCAGAGCACAAAGCCTATCTCAACAAATTCACCAGTCAAGAGCCACTTTCCATCTCGGACTGCAATTCATTAAAATTCCTTCCTTGACCCTGGTCTTCCAGAATCCATCCTGGTCCCCTAGCACCTATCCACACAGTAGAGCTGGTCCCTACTGATCTCTGTTTCTGAGGCTTTTTTCCAGAATGTTGGCCTGGCCCGTGTCAGTTCTCAAGATGAGCTCACAAGTCATTGATGCTTGAAGTCACCACCCTCTGGAAGTTCAGTCCTAGAAATTACTCAGAGATGACCTAGTAACAAATGATTCAGGTTTTGCGTGGCAAACATCTGAGTCAGAATCCTGGCTCGGCTTTTTTCTAGCTGTGTGGTATGGTGGGCAAGTTCTTAACTCTCTGAGACTCAATTTCCTAGTTTAAGTACCCAATATATGGCACTTGTTAGATTTTCTAAGAGGGTTTAATTATAATAATATTAGATAATTAGGCGGTGGACTTGGCCCAGTGGTTAGGGCGTCCTTCTACCACATGGGAGGTCCGCGGTTCAAACCCCGGGCCTCCTTGACCCGTGTGGAGCTGGCCCACGCGCAGTGCTGATGTGCATAAGGAGTGCCCTGCCACGCAGGGATATCCCTCGCATAGGGGAGCCCCACGCGCAAGGAGTGCGACCTGTAAGAAGAGACACCCAGCGCGAAAGAAAGTGCAGCCTGCCCAGGAATGGCGCCACACACATGGAGAGCTGACGCAACAAGATGACACAACAAAAAGAAACACAGATTCCCATGCCGCTCACAACAACAGAAGTGGACAAAGAAGATGCAACAAATAGACACAGAGAACAGACAACCGGGGTGGGAGGGGGAAGGGGAAAGAAATAAATGAATAAATAAATCTTTAAAAAAAAATTAGATAATTATTGTGAAACTCCCATTTCAGATCTAGGAAAACAATACACAGTCAACAAACTGTCAGACAAAGGTGATTTTACTGCTGTATTTATTATCAAATGGCATATTTTTAAACAACAGTGTGGTTTCTGCAGGGGTTATGCTTCTAATCTGGCAGTAATTATTAGGTAGCTATTGAAGACAACTACTTAAAATTTTCTTACATGTATATCTGAGAGCACAGATTAGTAAAATTATAATAAAATTTGTTAAAATAGGCTACCAATTAAAATAGCATAACCATTTCCCATTCTTGAATTAATAACTCTTAACCACATTACAAAGAATTTAGAGAAATTAAAAGCTAAACCACCTATGTACAAATTAAGTATCTCCTTGACTAAATATTTTAAGTAAATATTTTTTCACTGTCCTTTAGCGAAAACTTTAACTTTTTTTTCACTGAAAGTTGGAATATCAGAAATCAAGATTCCTGGCTGATTTACATTCATTCACATTTTAATGCAGAGAAAGCAGGATTTGATTTGCCTATCTTATATACCTATTTTGTACAATATTCTTTCAACCTAATTAACCAATCCTTTTCTTTCCCATACTGTAAAGGGAGGCTGGATTTTATATCCCATGCATCTTATTGACCACATGGCTTAATTTATCAACTGGAAAAAAGTAAGCCTGCCCCAATACTTGTACATAAGCAAAATTAGTCAAGGCATCATTTTATTGTCTATCATGGTAATTCCCATCTGTGATTGGATACACATCAGAATCACCTGGGGAGTTTTTAAAAAATTCAGTTAGACACATGTCAATCTCCGGGAAGTGGTGCCTGGGAATCAGTGATTTTAGGTGCTGAGGAGGATCTTTATTTGGGGTTCTCCAATATAGGTACACCATCTCCCCATTGGGTAGCTGTTCTCTATATTAGATGCGTAATAAATTTGCCTGAGAGTTCTGTAACAATGTCAATTGCTGGGTCCTTTCTTCAGAAATTTAAACTTAATCGTCCTGAGTATTTTTTAAACAGCTTGGCATCAGTGCATTTGAAAAGATCTCCAGGAATTCTTATGGGCATTCGAGGTTCAAAATCACTGCCAAGGTGCTTTACTTACTCTTTACAAGCTTCCTACCTCCTGGTCTTTGAAGCTCCAGTTAATATAAAAATTTCTTTGCACAAAATTGCTTAAGACTTAGCATTATCGATTCCAAACACTTCCCAAATCTCTGTCTTATCAGGAAATACATGAAGCTCTTGGAATTATGTTTTTAGATCTGAAGATGAGCATTATGACTGGTTTTGACAGGGGAGATAGAAGTGGGGAAGAAATGAGAGAAACCGGCCTTCACAAAACACCTTATAGAAGCAGAATGTTGCAGACATACCAGTATTTAGGCCTTCTGTATACCTCAGTTGTTTATCAACCCTTGTTAGAAATGACTTTGGGAAAGAAAGCCATGAAAGCAAGAGGCTGGAAGCAACAAAACCTGGAAGAGAAGGGAGAGACCAGGAGATGTGACCACGTGCCTTGCCATGTGACAGAATACAGGATCACCAGCAACTAGTCCTCAGGAAAAGGGTATCATCTTGATGATACCCCAAATTTTATTCAGATTCCCATGCCAAGGGTAAATCCTGTTTAGTCTTTGCCAGTGATGGTAATCCATTCCCCTTGCTGTTTCTGGCTCAGGATGAGCATTTTCTGGACACTGAGACATGAGGAAAGTTTGCTGAGAGGTTTTCTCACTCTTATGAAGATTGGAAGATATGGTCCCTCTTCTTTTGGATTCTGTCATACCTAGAAGGAACATGAGAACTGCTATAGCCATCTTGTAACCTTAGGGGAGCTGGGCCTGAGGACAAAGCCACCACACAAACAATGGATGAGCAGAAAGATAGGAAAAAAAAAAAAAAAAAACCTTGAATTTTGATTCTTTAGTAAGGCTGAATCTTGCCTTTCTGAGAACTTTTTATAATGTCAATAAATGTCCTTATTTGTAAGCTAAAAAAAAAAAATGACTTTGTGCAGAAAACCATACTCACTTCCTTTGTTCTTAAACTCTGCTCTTCTCTTGATTCTCTTCACTACCATTGATCCTTGTCTATGTCCGTTTGCCTGCATTGATACAGCTTTGCTACTTAATGGGCATATCATACTGGATACTAGCTTGTCCCCTCACCCCACCTTGAGCTAGAGTGAAATTAGGGTAAGACCTGGATGCTCTTCCTCCACCTCAGATGTGAAGGTGCCTCTAAATGTGGTTAAACTTGTCCATGAAACCTTTAACCCTGCTTTGAGAGAAAATGAACACATTAAGGCTTATTTTCTTAAGAAGAGAGTTTTCATGTCGGAATACTTTATTGTAAAACCTCTCTGTAATTTCCTTAATTGATTCTTAATTTTAGATACTTATCTGTATTAGTTAGCCAAAGTGGTGCTGAGGCAAATACCAGCAATCTGTTGGCTTTTAAAAGGGTATTTATTTAGGGTAGAAGCTTACAGTTACCAGGCCATAAATCATAAGTTACTTCCCTCACCAAAGTGTGTTGCCACATGTTGGAGCAAGATGGCTGTGGATATTCAGCCTTCCTCTTCCTCTTAATGCTCAGTGGGCCCAGCTTCTTCCAATATCAGCTGTAGGCTGGGATAAGTCTCATCTCTTTTCCAGGGTTTGCTTTTCTGCGGGTTCAACTGCTCTGCTCTCTGCACAAGGCCAGATGTAAACTATCCGGCAAATGGCTTGTCACTCTTCCTAGGGAAGAGTTGTGTCTAATGGAGCCTTCTGTCTTTCCTCATGTAACTGCTTCTCTATATTTAATCCCTGGGGCTCCAGCATTAAAACTCCCACTAACTCATCTGACTTGTAGTTTTCTTGGTGGCCTGGGATGCAATGTCCTACTGACATGGACCAATCAAAGCCTTAATCATAATTTAATCTAGTAAGAGTGCAACCACTGAATCCAGTACAATCTAATGTACCCAGAGGAACAGATCAATTTATAAACATAATCCAATATCTATTTTTGGAATTCATAAACAATATCAAACTGCTACACTAACTAGTGTTTATTGAGGGCCCTATAAGAATATTCAACCAGAAACAGGTCATACATCAACCATTGCCAAAAACTAGTTTGAGACATGATATTTCAGAATGGTGATTGAAGGCACATATTAGCCATCCCTTTCTCTAGAATCCCCAAATTCTATTCCCAGATTAAAGTAAATCTTAAGATCACAACTGCCAGGGCAATAACATTTTAGCTTTCCAGAGCAATGCCTTTGCAGAGTTGAGATTTAATATTGTATCCTAAGCTTTCATAGATGGATAATATAAGAAATGTTCTTTTGAAGAATGTTCTGTAGTTTTGGAAGATCAAAGTTGAAGACATTGTCCACTATACTACCTAATGTCCCTTTGATGAAGATTTATATGATACTTTTCCTCCTAGAAATTTAGCACCAGAAAAATTAGTTGTTCCCACTCCCGCTGAGTGATTTCCTTTATATGGTGTTACTTAAATATGGAATTATTTTGCTTTGTCTTTACAGAAGTCCCTGGAATTGATTAATAAACTTTTTACAGATACTTAGAACATATACTTTTATAAGATCTTCATGCTGTTTTTCATGTTTTATTTTTAAAATTTAACTTTGGGCTTTTATAAAAAGAGTACTTAAATTTTAAAAAGTGGTAGATATTTTAAGTTGCCTGAAATTTTTGGAAGTATATGAGGTAATGTAATAAATCATAATGTCATAAATTGAATAGGATGTCACAATTCAGCTAGAGAGGGGCTCTAAGTAAAGTATTAGGAATTTAAGCACATGAGATTTTATTTGGGCTTACTGAAATTAAGGCAACATATCCTAATCTCAAATCCCCATCAACATTGATCAAACCCACCTACATCTTCCTTCTCTATCCCCCTTACCTTCCTTTTATTACCACTGAGAAGTTCTGTATTATTCAATCTGAACCCATTTTCTTCATCTATGCTTTGCATCCTTTGCCTTCTGTCTTCTGAGTCCTCTGACCCTAATAATTAGCCATTTGTTCTCTTGTGTAGGAAATGTCTTCTTATCAACTGTAGCTATCCCTAAAGATCTTAAACTTGCTAAATTCTCCACTGGAAAATATAATAAAACAAAAGTCCAATCACGATCCCACATCTCCCTGCATCTCCTTCCCTTCACACCTAATTCTGAAAGAGTTGTCTCCAGTCACTATTTCCATTATCTTATCATCCCTCATTTTCAGCTCATCTACTCCAACTTCCACAATCATCACTCCAAAAGACTCTTAAAAAAGTAACCAACCACCTCATGTTACTGATAGCAAAAGTCATTGTTTACTCATCAATTAACTAAATCTCCAAGCACCAATTAATGCTTTTGGGCCTTCAATCCTTGAAATAGTTTTTGCTTTGCCTTGAGTGACATGTAATGTCCTGATTTTCCTACTATGAGCCTCTTTTATTTGGAGGCACATCCTCTTTGGCAAGCCATTAAGAGCTGGAATTCCCAAAGGCTCTGTTGGAGGCTCTCTTCTCTTTTCATAAACTAAACTCCCTACTTCCCCAAACAATCACCACATCCACCAAGGCACCTCTACCTCTCCCCAGGCTGCCATTTCCTCCCATGTGCTAGAGTCCCAAGTTCTTGTTTCTACACCAGACCTCTCTTCTGAGCACATGACCTTTCTATTTAACCACCTTCTTCACAATTCCCCTTGAATGTCTCTGAGGGACCTTAGAGTTAATATGTCCAAACTAATTAGTCAGAACTTCCTATCACAGTGAAAGTACCCAACATCCATCCCATTATACAAGCCCAAAACCTTGATACTTCTTATCACACTCCCCAAAACTTTCTGTAGATTTCATCTCCTACATATTTTTCAAACACTCCCACATTTCTCTCTTTCTTGCCACTATCCTAGTCCAAGCTGCCATTATTTCTTGCCTGTATCATAGAACCAGAGAGGTTGTAGGCTCTCACTTGGACTTCCCTGATCCTCCTCTCACATTTTCTCATCTATCACCCCCAATGCAGTCAGAAAGGGGTTATAAGAATCCAAAATTGATTTCAGTACCCTCTCCCCCAGCTTAAAACACTTCAGTCCATTTATCTTAGGATAAAAACAAAATTCTTGATGTGGTCTTTATGTTGGTTTGAGTCTTTTCTGGACCCCAGAAAATTATGTTCTTAAATCAGACCTATTGTGAAACTTTGATTAGATTAGATCAGTTAAGGATCATTTTATTGGGTCTTAATACTCTTACCGGGCTCCTTTATAAAAGGAGGAATCAAAAGCCATAGACACAGAAAAAATCTGCAGACACAAACAGAAGCCCCCAGAGGTTGAAATCCAGGACAGAGAAAAGCCATAGATGGAACAGACCAAAACTGAAAGCAATGAGGTTCAGAGGAGAGGGGAGAGAGAGTGGATACAGCCATTTGCTTGATCACCCACAGCTGAGCTCAGGGGGAAAGTGAGCCTGGAGGAGAAGGCAGAGATAGGCAGAGCTGCCATTGTGCCTTTTTGTATGGCAAGGGTCCAGGATTGCCAGCACCCAACCTTTGGTGAAAGGATTTTGACTAATGTCTTGATTTGGACATTTTTCCCAGCCTTGAAGCTGTAAGCTTATAAATTAATAAATCCCAGTGTAGAAGCCAACTCTTTTCTGGTATATTGCTTTGGAAGCCTTTAGCAAACTAAAACAGAGTTCAAGACTAATATAATTTGACCCTTGAAAAATCTCCACTCCCAACTCTTGCCATCCTTACTGTCTCTCTCTACTATCTCCAACCATAGCAATCTTCTTGTACCTCCTCAAAATTCTTTCTGTGTGACTGTGTGTGGGGACACAAGGCTTCCCCCAAGTCCTCAGAATGTAGCCACCTGCATGACCTAGACATAAGTCAAAGGTTAACAACCATTCTCAGAAAGAAGGGAATGTATAGATGGTATCATAAACTGTAATCTTTCCGAAGCCGTAAATGATCTTGGTGTTTCCTACAAGCATAGTGAAAACATCACTTATGTACACTTCACATGACCCTAGTAGAAACTCTGTTCTCATAACATAGGGAAAATCCTTGCCCTGGAACCCCCTATATGATCTCTCATTTTCCCATCTCTTTGCGGAGTGCTATCTTCATTCTCTGGCTGGCCACCATCAGAGCGTCTTTCCTGTTCGTAAGTCCCAATAAAGCTTAGGCCTGACTAAGTGTCACATGCATTCTTTGGTCTCATAGCCACACCAACTCATGCCCTTCAGGAACTGGGTTGGAATATCATGGTATATTTGCCCATGCTATTCCTGCTTCTTGGAACACTCTTATTCACTTTCACATGGTTAAAATCTATGCATCTTTCAAATTTCACCTCCACCATTCCATAATCAGAGCTGCCCAATGACTTCTTGACCTGGTCCAATTCCCCATTATGTGCCTTCTGGGTCACATGCTCATCGAATGTCCTTTATAATAGCTAATGTGTCATCTTCTATTGATTTTTATGTGCTGGACTGTGAGCTTCAAAAGACATATCTGTTTTTACTCACCACTATGTGTCATCATGTAAATAATGGATGAGTGAATAAAACATTCAAAAAAGAAAAACCTAACACATTGCCATTTTCATTTTTATATGTTCATCACCATCTCCATGAGCATCTACACAACATTGCTTTCTGATGTTCTGATAGCAGATGGCTTTTTGATACACATGCTTTGCAATAGCAATACAAAGTTATTATAAAGACTATAGAAAAATGAACATAGGCAAATGACAAAGGACCAAGGCACTTGGTTTATTTGTCCCAGCTCTTGACCAGAAAATAATTTGTGGGGTATAAGGGTGCTTAATCTTTAATGACTGGAACTCACCATTTATCTGATGTGGTCAAGGAATGGGGTGTGTTTATGGTAATAAGGAACAAAAATCCTTTCTATTTTGAGGGGAAGTTTTCTAAAATTTATTATATATGTTTCTTCTTAAGCAAGGAAGCAAAAAACAGAATTTGAGTACTATATGATTGCTTTGGGTCATCACACTCTGGACATCTCTCATTGTGAAGTATTCAGGTATGGAGAGCTCATCTTTACTTTCATTTTATTTTTTGGTTTTCTTCCTTTTTGCTCCCTCTCTTTGAGCTGTCTCTCCTTATCGCTATGTGTCTAACTGCCCAAAGTGCTTATCTGATTGCTTAGGTGTTTATACTCCTTAAACTGTGAACTTACAATCAAGTGTAGTAAAATTTTTGTATTAAGCAAATATACAGAAGCTCTGAAAAAGAAAATAAAGTCTCTCCAAATATCTCAAAGGTAGCTGATCCATGAGAGAGTGAATGGGAAAACTAGCCCTTTACATAACTACATAATTGATGTAGGCATTACTTCTTTTTTAAAAGAGACACACTCTACCAGGGCAAAGATATTGGGCTTTGGAAACAGCATTCATTGACTGTGAGACCAGAAACTAGTTTCTCTTTGAGGCCCATTTTTCACATTTCTCAAATGGTGATAACAACACTCTTTTTACAGAGTTATTGTAAATATTAAATGAGATAATATCAAAGTCCTTAACCTAGTGGCTATAGTTTCTATTATTATTGCATTGTTTTCCATTATGAGTATTGCATAACGTTAATAATATATTGCAACTTGCATAATCCGCAACTTTATTGGTAGTATTAACATTATGAATCATAGTACTAGGATTTCCATGCGCATTTTAAAGCTGCTGAAGAGCCAAAAATCTAAGAAGACTGGGTGGGAAAGAAAGAAAACAATGTTATATAAAGCAAACACAAACAACAATAGTTTGCTGAAGAAAAACCACTGTCAAGATTTAAAGATACCGGGGCGGGGGCGGGGATGGGGTGTGTGTGTGTGTGTGTGTGTGGAATGTGATTATACCAAATACCACTGATTGCAAACTTCAGATAAATTGTGTACTTTATTAATATGTATCAATAAAATTGATTTGTTTAAAAAAAACAAAAAACTAAGGTTTGTCAGCAAACTGGTAACAGAAAGCTACATTCTTTAGGAAGAGAGAAAGCCTTGCTTATATTGTGATTTTGGACTTCTAGCTTCTGAAACCATGAGCCAGTAAATTCCTATTGTTTAAGCCAAAACCAGTTTGTGCTATTTATGCTAGCAGCTCTGGCAAACCAAGACAACAGCCTCATTATTGCTCAGCTACATTTTCCCCAATCAATTTTTCAGAATTTGGGTTTGGGGACTCCATTGCAAGAACTTAAATTTTATTGTTTAATTTTCTTAGATTTAGTTCACTCTTCAGCTCATCCAAACTGTTTGGATATCAGCCACTCAATTTTTGATATTCTCATCTTACTGCCATTAGAGCATTCAATGACTGTGCCCTTTATCTTGTTATGTTATTAATAAAAACATTGATAAAGATAAGTATGGCTAGAGAGTCCTATAGGACTCACAAGCACCCCTTTGGAATGTTATTTAACAGGTATTTATACAACATCATCATGTAGTAATAAAAGCTATTACTCATGTCGAGTAATTTTTTTAGAGTTTACTCTTTTTGAGGAAGTTGTGCAAATGGCTTACACATATTATTTCTTTCAAGAATTGAGTTACCAAAGTCTCAAACATTCAGAATCATTAATGGTCTCCATTTTGCAAAAAAGGAAACTGAGTTACAAAGATGTTCATTAATTAGCCCCAGGTTACTCGCATCTCCCACTTCTCTAACCCAAATTGTTGCTCATTATCAGGAGGTCTGCATCAGATGCTCACCTACAGAGCTAGCAGAAAAAGCTGTGAGCCGCTTAGAGATTCATTTTCTTTCTATTCCACAACTTTTGTCTGTCATCATATCTTGGAAATAATTTTTAAGATTCAAAGCCATTTGAGATGAGAGTCTAAAATGAAAATAAAGACTAAATCCCATCTAATTAAAATTGCCCATTGCCACGAGTTCAGTTTGCTAACATCTACCAAGATGGCTTACTGAAATTGTGCAATTTGTACTATGGATTTTGGAAACACTACACAAAATTGTTGAGTCTCTTCATAGGTACATTGTTAAAGGTACATCATGACATCCCATTTAATTTAGGCATGGACCATAGCATCATTTATAATCATGTTATAAATTTCAGAAATATATTACTTTTATGAATACTTAGTATTTTAGCAATAGTTTCCAAATGATAGAGAAAGTTAATGTATTTTAACTAGTGTCTTATTTCAGACAGTGATAGAACCTTGCAGGGATGAGTTAGTTGTTTATCTTCACATTGTATTCTTCTCTTTTCATTAATTTAATTTAATTCCATTTATATGTAACCTGAGAGTTGCATTCCCCTGCAGTATGCCCACTCAGTTTGTACATTGAATTGAAGCTATCATCCTTGCTTTAATGGCTGTGAAGGACTTAGAAATTAATAGCTCTCTCTTGAATTAGTAAATTATATTTTTCCAAAGAGAGAAAAGTGCCTCATAAAAATAAGTGACTAGAGTCACTTTTATTTTATTTTTATAACAAGCCTTTTATGCTATAGTTTTAAATCCCCTTTTTACAATAACATCTTCCATTTATATAGCGCTTTATACTTTTCAAAGCACTAGCATGCACATTATCCTATTTTATCTTCACAACAACCTTCAGAGTTAAGTAGCGATGTAAGAGGAGGCCAGCGCTGCACACTAAGGAAGCAAGATATTAAGTGACTTTCTACAACGTGAGCCGATGGGCCAGGCTTACATCTCCTGGCAGCTTGTCCAGAATATTTTGTGATGTTCCTACTTGCCCATAAAAGCCAAATAGAGAAAACACTAATGAACAATGACTTTCTCACCAGATTGTTTGTCCAATGGTGAGAAAATTAATATATTGTCAAATGCAGTGGTTCATAGCTAAAAAAAAAAGTGAAAGTAATTCTTCAGAACACTTTTTACCTGAACTGTAGAAAGTAATTTATACTTTAAATTAAAAATTTCAATTCACACACACAAACACATTTCTAAGTAGTATGCCTAAGAATACCCTCTGATTTGCATAAGTAAGTCTAGCTCAAAAGTTAATTTTTTAAAGTTTGTATTTTATTAATATTTTGGTTTGTAAAAAAGGAGACAGAAACACAGATCTGTCTTTTAGTTACTAAAAAGTTCTTCGTTAAAATGTATTCGTCCAATGCCATTGGCCACTTTAAATGGTAATTACCCTACATACAAAATACATTTATGATATAAATGTGTGCTACTTCATGATCACATACTTTGTTTCCAGAGTTCACAAAATCTCCATATACATAAATGTATTCCCTGTGATGTTGGCTGAGTTCAGTCAGAGAGCAACACAGTTTTCGAGCATCTATGATATTCCAGGCACTGATCAAAGTGGGGGGGTTAAAAAGGTAAATAGTACATAATCTGCCCAATCTTTGCACTTGAGAGGGAAACACTTTAACAACTAAATGTGGGCAGCTGCGGGCCTCCGGGAGGGTCGATGCGGATGGCCGGGCAAGCTCTCCGGACGGGGGCTGCCCCACGGTCAAAGGAGAGGAGGGGGGTCGGCACGAAGCCGTTGGGCCCTCGCTCTCTCCGCTCAGGCACGGGGGACGCGCGGTGCAAGCAAAAACACCACGGAGACGAGGTCTGGGCACAAGTCTGCTTTATTGTAGAAGGGGACATGGTTTTATAGGGTCTAGGGATACATAAAGGGACTTGATTGGTGCTGGCAGGTGCTGTTGCTTGCGTAGACGGTTACTGGACAGTAGGCGGTTACTGGACAGTAGGCGGTTACTGGACAGTAAGCTGGCTAAGGGGTTAGGAGCAAGGGAGGGGAAGGGGAAAGTGTGGGCTGTCTAGATAACGGCTAGGCGGAAGACGGAGAAGGAGAGAAAGAGGGGCAGCGCCGGCTGCCAATACTGGGCGGGAAGGAGACTGGGACAACTAAAGATAACATAATATTTAAAAGGCAGATAGCAAATGTTGTGTGAAAACAAATACAACTATTCATGCCCCCTGAATTATTCAGGAAGACAGTGCCGACGAGGGAAAATTTTTCTGAGTTTTGAGTTGAGTAAGGGACTGTCTGGGAAGTCTGGGAGAAGGGGACTATGGATTGATAAACAGTTGAGCAAAGGAAAGAAGTTAGGTCTCCAAAAAGGAGGGTGGGAGATAATTAGGAGGGGCTTTTTCTGGAGCCAGGTCACAATAAATCTGATATGAGAAGCTGGAAAACATTAACTTAATACCTGGTACATTGTGAAACCATCAAAAAAAAAAAAAAAGGCAGGGAGGGAATATTGACATTTAATTATACTTACAAAGTACTAACAACATGCTTGAAGACGTTTTACTTTTAAAGAATGGATATTCACTAAATCAGGCTTTAATCTCATGATCCTCCCTCAAAAACACACATATACACATGTACGCCCACATATATTAACTAAGTCAAAAACTTTTCCCACAAGACAAGGACATGATGTGCAGTCAGGCAAACTCACAAACATCAAAGAAGTGCATCTGGGAGGCTCTCGGGAATCTTGTTCCTTTCTTGTGTTGGGGACTTGTGTGGCATTTTTTTTTCCTCCTTTTTTTTTTTTCCCCTACATCTATGTGCTTTGTTCTCTTTCTCCAGAAATTGTCTCCTTGATCTTGGCAAAAATGGCTACTCCACATTCCTGAGTTTGCGTGTCCTCTCAATTTAGGTTCTTCAAAGTCCAATTTTCTGAAAAGACACTATTATCAAGCTGGATTTGACCAGTTGTCCAACTCTGGCTGCATCCATTAAGACCAGGCAGCAGGTTCCTGGTATAAGATTACCTTAGACCAGGTATGTTCTTTACTGTGATTCAAGGAAGGTAGGGGATGAACTCTTGTTGGTTAAGAGCACAGATATCAGATTCCAATGGTCCAAGTGCCAATGCCAGCTTCAAGTGGCTGTAGGCGATTTATTTAACACCAGATATTGTATGCCACCTTATTGCCATTTTACTTGGATCAGGCCACTGAGGCACAGAGACAGTAAGTAAGCACTTAGTGTATGCGTAGGTCAAAGCATGGATTTGCACCCCAACTTTAACCGATGTGCTATTCTAATTGTAAAGAAACACATTTAAACAGCATTTTAAGTATTAAACCTGTTATTATCTTTGTTAAGGCATTTAAAAATATTTCTTTCCTATCTAATGAGGATATGATTATCTAACAAGGATGAGAGAGCAACAAAAGGAAAAATGAGTTGGAAAAGAAGGTACTTAGGGTTTACCTATAAAAATTGAATTCCTTTGAGATGAAATGATATTCTGAAATTGTATTGCATCACTTTCTACTTATTTAAAGCCTTTTTTCCCCGTACACGTATCTGTGGCTCCTGATGGATCTTTTGATGAAAAAGACCAATATATTTTTGGTATACTACTTTAGAGAGCAAATTCTTCCTAATTCCTTTACTCTCCTCAACTCCAGAAGACTAGTTCATTGTCAAATTCTAGATCATTTTGAAAATATCTACACCAGTTTTATAACATTATTTATCTTTATCACTGAAAACCCAGCTGGTGAAGAAAAATGAAGACAATTTGGTAAATAATGGATGCTGAGATGACTTACTGTTTTTCTGCAATGAGAAATTAGTAATTTATTATGTGACCTTTCTTCAAGTGCCTGTCAAGAACTCAGAAGTAATAAAGCTTTACTGGCAAACAGCAACCAATTAAAACAAAAAGATATACACTAAAAGTGTTGTCTCCCTTTATTAAAAGCAAATCTACTATTTGTGTGTCCACAGAAATAGTGCTAGATAAAAAATTTTCTCAAAAATTGCTGCGGCTGTACCCCATGTAATGCACAGATCTTGTTTATACTTTCTGGTTACAGTTTTTGACATAGTTAAATTTAAAAAGTAGAAAGTTCTACATGTGAGTGCTTTCTCCTTTATGAATAGTCACCTTGGATTCTGATCATTTTCCCCTAGTGTCCGGCTCGAGGCTTTTCTTTCTATTCCTAGGTGAAACCCAGTTTTTTCTAATAAATCTAGCATTTCACTTAATTAGAATATTCTGGAACTACATGTATATGACTCAACAAATCAGAATGTCCATGCATATCATACAATATTGAGATAGTGATGCTTCAATAATGCACCATTAAGCAATTTAGCATATTGAAAAGATTTTGTTTCTCTTAACCACTTGCTACTCTAAATTTTTAAAATTATTCACGAACAAAACAAGTTGATTTTTGCTTTAAAGTCATAAACATTTAACACAGTTCTCTTCGTCAAGTCAATTTCTTATTAAGAACTTAAACAATAAATCTTTTCATGAGGAACGTGCTTATTAAATGTAAAGGCAGAAATGCTCTCTGAAATAAAAAGAGTCAAAATTCATAAAATTAATGAAAACGCATACATTTTAACCCAGGTCATAACAACAGAGTTTACTTATGCTGATATATAGAAGTGAACTAGGTAAAAAAAATAAGAACCTATTTTATAAAATACATTATTTAAAATGTGCCTTGCCTGGTCTAGGCTCTGTAATTAGTAGGGTGTTTAATGATCTTTCTACTCAATAAAAAACATACTTCCATTCAGTGGGTCAAAATGACTGTAGGACTAAACATACTCATAAGATGAGCAAACACAAATAAAAGTGATACATTTATTTTCTAACAATGTCAGAAAGGAAGGACAGATTTGCTTTGAATACACAAATGGTAATCTCATAAGTTTTTAATTTTACCTGTAGAGCTCAGAAACAAAAAATTAGGAAAGCATGAGTAATCCAGTCATAAAATACATTCTAGTTCGACTACAGTTTTGGGTTTTTTTTTTCATATTTTAATGCAACCATTTCACTCTGTGCTGTGAAAGGTTTTCTTAGAAACTGCATTTTGCTTTCATTGGCTTGATACTGGTTCTATAGCTCTGAGCAGGCAAGAAAAAAAATAAGAAAAAGTCAAAATATTCAAATAGTGAAAACTGCTGGGGTTTTGTAGCTAAGCTTTTTTAAAGGAAAATGATAATGTCCCTTAGCTCTTATATTTGTTATTAAAACTCTCAAGTTTTGAAAACCTTACTCAGTTTCTTATCCTCAGAGAGAAATTGCCTTATCTTCACTCAGAAAGCTTGCGTTGCACTTTATTCCTAAACTGATTCAAAACATTTGAAATAAGTAATCTAGGATATTCTAGCAACAACTGAACAAAACAAAAAAAAAAAAAAAAATCTTACACATTAATTTGTATTGACAATTGTATGGACTCTGTGCTCAGGTATTTTTGTTACTTCCAGAAGAGTGTTCCAAGCACACATGTGTGTGAATGTGCAAGTGTGTGTATGTGTGTGTGTACGCATGCCTTGTGGTCACTTTGCATGTTGGTAAATACTTGCTTAGTCAATGTCTGAAGTGGTAGGAAAATCATATCAAACCTAACCAGAGAACGAAGGAGTTTACCGAAGTAAGCTGGAATCAGGGATAAAGGTCTTATCCTCTCTGTAGCCATTCAAGCACAAGGAGTAGAAGGCTTTGTGATACATTCTTTGGACCTGAATTTTTTTTTGAGATATTAGAAACTCAAAGATTGACAGTAATTCCATGTTTTTTTTTAAAGCCTCCTAAAGCAGTTGAATCATTAAGTCTATTGACATTTTTTGAGCATTTTCCCCAGTACTATGGAGTGAGGTAATATCAGAATCAATATAAAAATTTTAAAAAGTTTGTCCTTTCCTCTCTAACCTCTTTAGCCTGTTTTTCTACACCACTCTTAAGACATACACATAAACACCCTTTCTGACACCATATAAATACTGGCAACTCAAAGCCTTACAAATTATTCCCAAGACGTTCCCTTATTTCACTCTTTAAATCGTAGTGGAGGTGACTGATCTATAATTGCATTTGTATCAATACTAGTCAGTGCTTTCAGCTTATGAAAAGAACTAATTTTTAAAGCAAGGGATTTAGAATTTAGGAACCTAAGAGTGTGATATTAGAGTAAATGAAATGCGTCCTGTACCTTTAATATGTAAATCTGCTGAAATCCAACCCTCGACTTGTGAGGGGCTCCCTGCTTATTACTTTATGACATTTCCAGACTGAAGGTGCAGGAGGGGCTCACATTAATTTGTTTTATGTTTGACTAGAGAGGCTTCCCATAACTATTAGAGCCCACTTTGGGCCCACTTCATTTTAGAGTTGTTGTCAGTCATTTGAGAGTGATATGCCCTGTGCCTGGGAAGAATAAACACATCATATATTAGGTAAAGCTTTGATGCATGGGGGTTGCTGAATGCCAGCACCTCTTTCTGAGGATAGGAAAAAATCACAAGGTGGGGATGAGATCAGGGTAGGGAGGAGCTTTATCCCCAGGAGTCCAGCAAGCCTTCCTGGAATGCTCCAGCTCAGAAAGAAGCGTGGGGCAAAGCCAGTGATTGTTTTATTTCTGCAGTGGTTTTTGTTCCGAGAAGAGGAATGGGTCCAGGGGCACATATGACTGGTTTCTCTCTCCAGGTACTGGACGTCGAAATTAAACATGAGCTGATAGCACAGGTTGTTTTGGAACATTTCATTCGCAACCAGGAATTAACTGCTTTCTCAGAGCCAGCTTCTGAATCCTTAAATTTTGCCTTTTGATGCTCCCCAATGCTCCGTTTTACACATTTTTGAAAGTAGGCTTTTTAACAATATCAGAATTTGGTTTTAGAGAGCAGGCAAATAATTTTTGTTTAAAAATTAAATCCCTTTTACTTTCCCCTTCTCCTGGAGCACCAGAACGAATTAGTAATCTGTTAATAAGATTTCAAGTTGGGAAGTCAATGAATTGCAACATTATTTAGTGGGATTTCTCAAAATTTCAGGAAAAGGACGTTTTACCCAGAGGGATGTATTTGATTTTTCCATATGTTCAACATCAATTTGCTCTGGCTTCTCAGTGCTTCATCTTGAAGTGATTGGGTGTTAGCCCGATTTGAACACAGACATTTCCAGTCATGCTGCAGCTGGTTTTCATGCTAGACTACATGATTCTTATTGAGAACTAATTATTTCATCCAGCTTTAATACTCTTCAGAGTCAGGAGAATCTCAATGAATGATGATGGGCATACATTATTATCTCACAGGTGGTATTAAGCAGCCATATCTCAAATCCTAATTGTATTGCCACTCAACATCCCGCTCGCTCGCTGGGTCCTGTACCTTCAGGAACGTTCTCCTCTCCTTTTCTGTCTTGTTACCTTGGTTAAGGAAAGACACGCTGCCTGCTTTCTTTGCCTCGTGAATGAGTCAAGGAAATTCCATTGGTTAAAAGAAGAATCTGTTTATGAAATTACAAATTACAAATTACAAATCTCATATTGTTCTCCCCGTGGACATAAATCTGAGCCTTTGGGATGGACTCAGCCACACTAGAGAGCCACTTCTCTCCTTAAATAATTCAGAAGCCCATGATTTTTATTTAGTTAAAAGAAGTAAGGAAAACAGAGAAAAATGAATTCAATGAAAATGTTTCTAAATATGAATTTGGTCTAAGGTATATACTCACATTTAAAACAAGGAGATACATAACTATTTCTATAAATTTAATAAATTAATCCAAAACTATCAGGGAGCCACAAATGGTGAAAACTATTTAATATTTACAATAAATAAAAACTAAAACAAAATAGTTTCTGCCCTAGAAAAATGGGAAAAAATAAGATAGTAGAGAAGCCACACACATGCATTTGAGTTTCAGTCTCCTGGCAGATGAACCAAAACTAATGGTTTCTCTTCTAGAAAGCTAGAATCTTAATTTATCATGATTATTAAGTATATATTATTGTGAATTTCATCCTAAGGACCTCTCCATATTGGTTAGTTAGGATTATCTTAAAATATCTGAAAGGATTAAATCATCTACTTTAAAGCATATTACATCTATATGCGAGTGTGTAGCATTTATGATAACAGGTAATTTTTACTTAGCTCTTAGATCATGGCATCTACTGTATCAAAAACTTTGCCTGCATTTCATGTCACTAACAACCTAGGTGTGGTTACTTTTAGCAATATCCACTTAGTCATTTAGTTTTGGGAAATCAGATAACTAAAATAAAATGAAGATGTCCATGAATTGCTCTCTACACTGACATATTCTTATCAACCTTGCCAATAAGGTTTTATCAGCTTCAGGCATAAGGCAAATCTATCTTATTAGTGTGAAAACTAATGAAAGATCATCCTGACAATGATAATTAATCGTAGTTGTTGACAAGGACTCAGTTCCTTTACACTCCCTTTTCTGTTGCTCTTTCTCAGTCTTTCAGCTCTCCTCTCTCAATTAGACATATGGAAAGTGCGCCTCCCCCCTTTGAGAAAGAAGCTTTTAGATTAATCATATTATCTTAAGGTTCCAAATCTCCATGCCTGTGTGACCTTTCTTCCTTTAGAATCCATTATCTTAAACTATCACAATAATCCTGGCTTTAGGGAGGGAGAGAGGGAAGAGGAATCAAACCTAATAGATGGCAAATAAGATTAATCTATGATCTAAGTGCCGATTACACTTGGCCCTGCCCTTGAACACCCAGGTGTAACCTTGAAATTCACATCCGCTAAGACACTGCAATTGGATTGAGTGTCCCTGAAGGCCTTAGGGGCAGCTGGCCAAACTTTACCCATTACTCCCCAGCGAGCTCACCAGCCCTCTCAACCTCCAACTCTTTTTACTTGTGGAATTTGGCAGCTGTGCTTTTTCATGTTTGTTTTGGGATAGTTCACATTTTTTAGATAAAATACTTATTTTGGGTCCTTGATTTTTGTTTGTCAGAGCAACCGGCTGTGGAGGGAATGAACTTTTACCTGGACCTCACAAGAGGAAAACAAATGACCCAGCTTCTCAAAATCTGATAAATGCACCAAAATAAATTCAAGTCTTTGCTACTTTCAAAATACTGACATACTGATCCCTAAAACTACATTTGTTTAAGAACAACCAAGAAGAGGAAAAAATCCCCCTTGCAACATTTGTCTTCTGAACTTTGAGCTGATTATTTTTCTTCCACCGGCCTGAGGTCCTAGAAAGGACACCCTTTTGGTAAGATGGAACATGACATCAGAAAGTCCAAGCTACTGGTGAGATGAACAGGAAAAAGGATTAAGATTCGCAAAAGCAGTCCAGCCAAACAGAAATATCCCTGGGTCAGACAGAGAGAAGGGAAACAAAATGATAATGCGTTCTCATTAAATGTTGGCACTGTCTCTTGAAATTCAAAGGTGACCAACTAGAAAAGCATGTCCTTTCATCATGAAATTTTCCAGTCCAAATCTCAGAGTGTTCGCAAACTACGAAAGATCAAATAAAATTAAGCATAAAATTAGAGTGAGAAGAAAAGTTAGGTCTAAACAAAGAAAATATACGTAGCCTTCAAAAATGTTAAAAGTATAATATGACCTTTTCTTCTAAAAAAGATAACTAAACTATGCCAGGGAAACCTATCAGAGATTCTACTTTTTTTTTTTTTTTTTTTTTTTTTACTTAGTAGGTCTATTAAAACAGTAAAACAGTCTAGAAATTAAAGTTTTAAGGAACCACTTTTTGGAAACTATTTTTTTGAAGCTCAATTATCTTGAAGGCATTGCTGAGACCAGATCCTGCTTCTTGATGACCTCTGTGATCTTGCTCTTGTTGCTCAACATTCCCGAGTCTCAGTTTGTACAAACATAACAAGGAATAGGAACTAATTCTACATCTATCCAAGATGAGAATCCAATAATTGTTTGTATAGCAATGTGCACTGATGGCTGGTGTTTTGGTGGAATCCCAGCCTGCTGTTTCTTAGCTTTGTGACCTAGGAAAAATTGCTTAGCCACTCTGTGTTTTAATTTCTCTACCTCAACGTGGAAATATTAAAAGTAGCTACCTTAATCTCCCTACTTCAAAGTGAGACTATTAAAAGTAGCTACTCTATAATGTTGTTATGGGGCTTAAATGAGTTAAAACAGATAAATTGCCTAGATGAATGTCTGATTTTAATAAGTCTATGTAACTGTTTGCTGATGTCGTTCTTGCTGTTGTCATTACGAGTCTCCTTTATTCCCTCTCCCCCCCCCCCTTTTTTTTTTGCTGTGAACTTGGGACGCTGGAAAACATTAAGATTGCTTTTGCTAGATTTTTGCAAGGATCACACAAGGGGAGAGAAATCAAAGAAATGAAGGATAGCGGAAGCTCTGGTAAAAAGACAAAGGATTGAGGACTGCGTTCTTGTTTGCTGGGACAGTGGCATTTTGACTGAACGGAGCGGCCCTTGTCAGCTGTCCGGGGAGGGCTAACTCACACCTCCGCGGGAGCCTCATGCCATTAAGTCAGGGAGAGTAATGAAATTTCATTTAATTTGTCAGGAAGAAAGTGCTAATGTTAAAAGGCATTTAATAAAAAAGGGAGAGATTCTTTGAAAGGGAGTCCTTAAGTAATTACTTCAAGTGTCTTAGGCCTACTCGCCAGAATATTTACATTAGTGCCTTACAGCGCGAGTGTGTAATTAAATTAGTGCAGCATTTACGTTCAGTGCCTTTTTTTTAAGGAACTGTGATTTTATTAATAATCCTCCTGGAAAGAGACAGAGAGCGAGAGAAAATGACTTGACCTAATCAAATCAGATTTTAGTGGTTTTTTGAATTCTTACTGAGAGAATTGCTGAGTTAAAGTTGTGAGTGTGTATTGGTGTGAGTGTGTGTATGTGTGTTAGAAAGAGGGCTGGGGACCAGGTGGGAGTGGATCTGCTCCCTCCTCAGTTCCACTTGGAATGATGCCATCTTTTATCTACTCAATCCTGACGCGGAGAGGGCAGGTCAGCAGCTATGGACTGTCAGCATATTGCAGTGGATACCCTTGTCTAGCCCCGGTTCTCTTTTCAAGTTGTCTGGGAGGAGACAGGGAAGTTGGATGTGTGAGTGAAAGGAAGGACTTGTGAAGCCGTGTGAGGCAGGCTCATCCCTCATCACCTCTCCCTGCGTGCAGGGAGAAGCTATCACCGGCCATAGCCTGGAGAGATAACTGATGTTCCAGGAGTGGGGGTGGCCCCTGGGACCGGGACAGGATGGATGTGTACTTCTGAAGCCTCTGCACATCCAGGGAAAAGTGTCTAAAAAACACTTCTTTGGAAGTCATCCGCTACCGTTTTCCAAATTAATTTCGGAAAACATTCTCATGAGTAAGTCTGTGCACCAATATGAAGTGAATGCTTTACTTTTGTATTTCACCAAGTCTACCTTTCAAGGAGACCATGTAAGTGGAGTGGCAAGAACACAGGTTGCTGAGTTGAAGACAAAATAGGTGATTGAGATATATGTATGTGTGTGATGTTGTAGATAAAGCTCACATGGTTGATTTGAAGATGAAATGAGGTTTTCAGAAAAGTTTACAAACTCTAAAGTGCTATTAACTCTAGCTACTGTTGAAACTAGCTGGAGTGAATTTACCAACATACAAATCTGAGCACATCACTCTCCATGCTGTAATTTGATGTCTTTCCATGACTTGTAGAAGAAACCTAAACTTTTCAGTAAGCTATGCATTGCCTCTGTTAATCTCTGAAAGTCTCATCTTTTTATTTTTTGTGTAACATTTATGCATCTAAGTTTCTTTAAAAATAAAAAAAGAAAAGTATACTAAAAAAAAAATCTCCTCCTTCATGAAAGGACCCTTCAAACTATCAGGGCTTCAATGTACAAGATCTTCTTCATCTCTGGTCCTTTGCTTACATTTTTCCCTCTCCCTAGAGCTGGGTTACTCGATATGTTAGCTACTAGGCTCCTGCTTATTTTAATAATCTTTCATCAGTGGTAACAAAGATAACTACTGTTTTAAAAAATAGTACAATTATAAAGAACAGTGGTATCATTAATTGTTACAAACGTTCCACACCAATGTAAGGTGTTGGTGGTGGGTGGTGTTTGGGAATCCTGACTGTTCTGTAAATCCGCAACTTCTCTAACAAAAAATAAAATAAAACAACTGAAATTAATAAAATGAAACAATTGAAATTAATTAAATTTTAAAAGAAAATATTTAAAATTAAATAAGGCTTAATATGTAGTTCTTCAAGTGAACTAGCCACATCTCAATAGCTCAATAACCATATCAGGCTAGTGGCGACCATTTTGGCCAGTGCCACTATAAACCATTTTCATCACTGCCGAAATACTATTAGACTCTTCTGGTCTATGGTGACCTTCTCTACCCTCTGATGTCATCATTCACTTCTCAGATTACATGCCCCCCATCCCATTGCCTTAAATAGGAGTTCGGTTTTCCTTATCAGTATTCCACCAATGAAAGTTGCCTGCATGTGTTTCTGAATTTCCTGATCACACATGAGCTCAGTGAAGTCAGGGACTATTCTCCACTATTGATTGGCATTCTATCTTGCTGGTAGAGAACATTTACAAGTAAAAGCCTTCCCCGAACCTTCTATAGTAGGTGCTATTCTAAGTACCTTATATCTATGCTCTCTTAATGCGTAAGTGTATTTATTTTACTTCATGCCCAAGGGGGTACTATGCATTATCTCAAGACTGCAAATGAAGGCAGAGAGGTTGAGTCACTAGCCCTGGTGTCATGGCTATTGTGAGGGATGTTGGGGTGTAAGCCCAGGGACCCTGCGGCCAGCACTTGTCCTCTGAACTTCTTTGTCTCTGGCGCTCACACAATTTTTATTGAAAGAATGAAGACATGCCTGTGAATAGCTTTGATGATAGACAGTAGTTACTCTTTCAGAGCATCATCATGTTCTAAAATTGGACCAATTTCTCCACCAGCCTGACTATCCAGGGTATTTTCTTTTAATAACATGCTTTATGCTGTCTCACTCCCGGTTTAACTTTGAATATAAAAGGCATATTATACCCACTCTTCAATTAAGAAAACTAAAGTTTATGGAGGGTAAGCAACGTGAAATGATTTTTCCTGGAATGTCAAAGACAGACAGTTTTGACGAGTCATCAAGCAACATGATGCAGAAGGTCAGGGAATAGGAGCCATCAACTTTGATTTTCCTTGGCTTTAATGCCTTAGCTTCTGAATGTCCAAGTCATATTAATTGACAGTATCATTTTGTGTCCATACTTACATGTGGTACTGATGCTATTTGTTAGATAATGAAATCACTAGATATTGTTTTCAACAAATTAAGACAATCTCTTTAAGTAGGACCCCAGTCAAACCTTAGGCCTCTTGACTACTGTATCACTAGAATTATCAATAAATCAATGCTTATATACTATTATTATTATTATTACTAGTTCAGATTAAATGCTGAAACCTCCCAGAAAGGGGTTTTTCTTTTAAACAGCAAATTTATCTAATGCAACATTTGGGTTAAATGAGAATTTCACTGATAATGCACCTTAAGACTTTGTCTTTCTGCAATGTTCAAATATATTGGTAAATATGAAAATCTAGAATAAATAGAACCCCCATAAGGACTACATTCTACTTTGTTAAAACCCCAAAACATCAAGGGTAAATGTTATGGTCTTAATTTTTTTACACTCAAATTTAAAAGCTGACATTTTTGCTAAATATCAGATAAGCAATATTCTATGAATTTTTATATGTATCGACCCTTTCTCCCTGGCAAGAGATCTATAAGGTTAGGTACTGTCATTATGCTTATTATACAGATGAGAAAACTGAGGCACAGTGCAATAGTAACTTGCCCAAATCCCATAGCCAGTAAGTGGCATAACAGAATTTAAATTGATGCAGTCTAGTTTCAGAGCCCATTTGCTTAAACACTGCCTTTTATCATCATCAATTAGTACAGGCATATCTACATAAATGCAGGTTAGAGTTTAGAAGGACTTTTCTTAAGAAAAGGAGGAATTAGAAAGACTTCCATGTTTTTATTTGAGGATGGCATCTACATGGCAAATACAATTTGAATTGTCAGCACAGATTACAAAGGAGAAAATCTGGTGTCAATATCTAAATAGGAAAATAAAAGAAGGGATTTTTTAGAAAATCTGTATCTCTATTTTGACTGAGGAAAGTACCTAGTTAGATAAAGAAGAATATCAGGGAACAAATATATATAATCAATTTTGCACTTTTATTTTTTTACTCTAGTGTAATATCTCTTTTGGACAATAGGAACAAAAGCTTAAGTTATGGTTTAGAGAACTTTTTGAAGTTTGATCATTGAATACCATGTGTGTTTGGCTACTTTCTAATATTAGTCCATATAAAACCAAATTTACCTTCTTTCCCAAACACAAAGGTAGAAAAAGCCGTACAAATACAGTAGCTTAAAAATGTGTCCACAATTTTATATTAACAGCAGCTTCAATCAAAATCCAGATGTAATTCTTTCCCAATCATAAAGGCTAAATGACATTTTACAATTATATAGATTGTATCCTTTCTTGAAAGCTATTTTTAAAGAGCATACAATGGTTCACCCTGGTGTTTGGCCATCTTAGTTACTTAGCAGGATTGACGGAAGATCCCATCTATTGGCTCAGCTGTAATCTGTCCTTTAGACGGGAAGGAATCGAAAACCCAGAAGCTCCTGAAAAAGTCAATTCAAGTGAAAAGAAAACATATCCCTTCTATTGTAGACCTTGAAGTAGTTGAAAAAAGATGATAGGTCTTTTTGACTCTGAAGCTCTAAGACAGGAGTGAAAACAACAGCAGACCACTTTGCTTTTTGAAAGAATGATTTTTGAGAAAAGCAGCATTCCATGGAAGGACATAAAACAGCTAACGCCCTGAAATGCAATTAAAAACAACTGCCAACATTATTTAGAGTTAAATCACTGGCAGAGAAAACAGCGAATGACCAAAAAGCATGTTTGCAACAGTAAATATATATATATATATATTGAAATAGGGGAAGTAGATTCAGAAGAAATGATTTGTAAGGATGTGGTTAAAACTATTTATATACTGGGTTCTATTTGTTTTACAGCCAGTGGTCCACGGACAGCATGAAAGGTTATCTTTGACAAGGTTTTAGCTATTATTTTCTTCCAGTGAAATGGTATTTCTTGAGAAAAAAAGGTCTTTGGAACAAAATAACAATAAATCCTGATTTAGATACATAAACCTGCCATTGATATCACATAATATCAGTGTTCTTTCTCACTCGATACAGGCGTTTTAAAGATAAATGGTAAAACTGAACTGGAAATCCATCTGGCCGGCTGCCTGCTCTAATGAATAACCCCACTTTGGCTCCTGCAATGTAAGCAGAAAGTTCTCTCCCGGCCTCTTTCGTCTGTCATGAATCTACAAGACAGCCGACATAATATCTGGGCGACAACGGTGCGCTAACAGTGCAGTGACTTCCATTTTCTTTGCTTTCTATTGATTTTCACTTAATAACTGGCGAAATACTAAACGTCCGCCCTGAGTACCTAATAAATCCTGCCTGAGCTTTTTATTGAGGAGAATTTAATAAAAACAACCATTGCGGCTGAGGGATTTTTCTTCTGGACAGAACAGAGGGGTAGGGGACAGCGGGGTTGGGGCAAGAGGAAGAAGCCATTTGATTTTTTTTCCCCAGGGGACTTTCTCCCCTTCGGAAAAGCAGCGCTGTCGAGGCTGCCTGTGTGTTTGAACCGGGTGCCTCCCAGAAGCAACCATAAGTCCATATATGCAGGTTATTGGACAAATGTGATGAAAAGTGTTTGCATGAGGCTTTGTGAAGACCAACTTTCTGCTCCTCTGGTGTGCCCTGATACCTGATTTCAAGTTTTGGCCAAGGACTCCCTCTCTTCCCTCAGTGGCTGTCAAAAACCTGCAAGAATATGCATTTTACTATCCTATTTAACACCTCTTATATATTTGATCCTAGAAATACCAGCATCATATGACTTTTGGAGTTCTTGGATGCGACTATCAGAATTTTACATGTTATAAGAAGGGGGCAGATAAAAGTTAGTCTTTTTAATGCAAATTGGACACTTAACACATTCACTCTGGGGCACTCAAAAAGCAAGAGTGTTCTTTGTGACAGTTTAAAACCCAAAGAAAAGTGTAATAGAAATCATGGATTAAGACTTTGTCCCCACACCATTTTCCTCTGTATAAACTTCTGAAACAATTTCCATTGTTGATGTTTAAGAAAATATCCTTATTCTGTAGCATCATCTTTATGAAACGTTTCAGAACTTAGGACACCTTTACCCTTTCCTCTATATTTTAATTGCTCTTTAGATGAATTTCAAATCACTGGGCTTAGTGAACAATATTTTAGAATCTTCTTACCTGTATACATTTATTCCATTACCATTTTCAATAAAATTTCTAATGAAGGTCTCACACTTGCTAGAAAATGAAAAATAGAACCTATCTGAAAGCAAAGGTTTTTATTTTTTATTTTTTGCAAAATCCATAGATTTCAAGTTTAGATATCATTGTTGCAAAGTTCTGCATGACTCTATTACAGTCAACCATTACACTGCAGCTTTTCATACAGCATTTGGGGAGGGGGCAGTGGTGAAATAGCACAGGCTTCATGTCGAATAATCTATACGAAATCGAGGCTTTCCCTCTTCTGAGGTTTGGCTTCTTTGCCCATGAAATGGGAACACTGTTGCCTAACTAGCATAGATGACATCATCTCAACAAAATTCAGTAAATATATGGGTGCTCAACAAACGATATTGATCTGAATCACCAAATTGCCTCAATAATGAGTAGTGGTCAGTAAATCCAGGTAGAGTTTGAAAACAACCAAATCCCCAAAAGAACCCTTTTCTCCTCCCTCCTCCCTTTGAGATGCAATATGGTATTGCTATAAGCCTGTTATTTTTAAAGCTCACAGCTGTCTGACATAATTCCTCTGGGCCTCAGTTTCCCCATCATTTAAATGGAACAAAAATCAAAAGTTTTTGCAATTATGAAAGGAGTTAATGCATATTACAGGCTCAGAAGACTGCCCTGAACATAGAACACTGCAAATATTTGCTTTGGTCATTCATAAATGCTGCTCAAGAATAACTGAAATCAAGTTGTATGTCTTTACAAAGGAGAACCTGGTCATTATCCTGATGATGAGACTTTCCCTTGATTTAGGTACCTATGCATTTCTGTCAATCCCCACTTTTCTTTGTAGATACTGTATCCTTTCTGTGGCCAGTTCTTGCTGAAAATAAAAAGGAAGTAAAACTTTTAAAATTTTATTTTTCTGATCCATTTGTTTCTCTTTTTTTCCGGAGAAGTTTCTTTTTTTGGTTCTCATGAAACCTTGTTTATTCTTTCCTCAGCAGAATGTTTTAGTTACATCTAATCAGATAGTCTAACCCTGAAGAAAAGTCAACAGTCCTTATAGAGTGAATCCTGTGAATGCCCAAGTTGAGATTTGAGGAAGAACATTTGGGAAGCTCTCAGGTTTTTGTGGAACTGCTGGGTGTGAGGTGCCCTCTAATCAGTTCACATGAAGGTGTATTGCTATTCAGATAATGCCTTCCACTGCTCAACAAAAGGTTGTTGTACTGAGCTGTGATTGTGACAAATGATTTACTATTAGGAACATTCTGTAATTATTGTTCAGTGGGACCGCAGACCGATACATCATTAGCATGATAGACGGCCTTTTATATCAGCAAAAATAACTAAATTAATAAAAATGGCTTCATTCCAAACCTTGTCAGAAAGCCAATATTCAGAACAATCAAGTAGCAGTGATACCTGAAAAAGCCATAGTTTATACCCACCAACAAATCATGTTTTATGCATAAGTAATAAAATATTTGTATATATAATCTCTATAATATGGATATCTGTAAAATAATATAGATTTTTATAGATATCAACCCTAAACTAAAATATGAGATATTTAAATATTTTCTCCCAAATGATTTAGATTTTAATTTATGCTTTGGAGCATTTGGAAGGCAGTTTTTAGAATATTACAGGTTGCCTATGATGTCTTTTCTTCCAAAATATTTTAAAGTGGATGCCGCAAACTGGAATTCCTTCCTTCCTTCCTTCCTTCCTTCCTTCCTTCCTTCCTTCCTTCCTTCCTTCCTTCCTTCCTTCCTTCCTTCCTTCCTTCCTTCCTTCCTTCCTTCCTTCCTTCCTTCCTTCCTCTCTTTCTTTCTTTCATTAATCAATTCTGAAATTGTGCTTTAATTTGTCAGCCTCACATTTCTTACTTTTCCACACAGAATTAAACAATTAAATATTTCATGAAACGAAGCAGTTTTCTTAAAGCAAACAGTCTCAAGGCCCCCAACAACACTCTATCCCAAATTATTGCACACTTATCTGATTTAGGTCTTGTGAAAAAGACGGATATACAAGTAATAATGTTTGTAAAGAAAATTAACATAGCAACATTTGATGAAATTGGCTTGTTGCTGACAATTTTGTTCTCTGCTAACCTTGTGATCTGCATTTTGCAAGGAAACAGAGGCTAATAGAGACTGAGACCTCCAAGAATTTTGCCTTGCTTACTTCCTGTGATATTCTAATCAGCCCTATGAGAAAGCTATTGATATTACTACCCTACAGAGGAGGAAACCGAGGTTTCAGTCAGGGTCAGAAACTTGCCTAAATTCTGTCTCCTCATGATTGTTTCACCCACACAATGCTTCGAGGTCATGTGGAAAGCCATGGCAGACAGATGTCACCACTGAAAAATAAGGCCCCTTTTGATTTTGCCATCTCAAACAAACATTACTCCATGAAAATAAAATACGTCAGGAAGCTGATATGGCTCAAGTGATAGGGCTTCCACCTACCATATGGGAGAACCCAGGTTCGATTCCTGGGGCCTCCTGGGGAAAAAGAAGAAGAGAAAGTGTGCCTGCACAGTGATCCAGCCCCTGTGTGGCAAGCTGAGCCAAGTGCCCGTGTGGTGAGCCAGTGCCCATGCAAGTGAGTCACGCAGCAAGACGATGATGCAACAAAAGAGAGATGAAGGAGAGAGTCAAGGTGCAGCACAGCAGAGACCAGGAACTGAGGTGGTGCAGCTGACGGGAAAACTCTCTCCACATCAAAGTTCCTCAGCATCAAATCCTGGTGAATCCTAGAGAAGAAAAAGTGAAAGAAAAAAAAAGAAGACAAAAAGAAATAGATACAGAAGATCATACAGCAAATGGACACAGCCAAAACAGCAGGGTGGGGGGAGGGGGAGAGGGAAAATAAACAAATCTTAAAAAATAATTAAAAACAACACTTTTCACCATAAAATTCAGTAACATTACTTAAATAAACCATAAATTTCTTTAGAAATCTTTATTCTTGGGTTCAAAAATTTAATGTCTTATTGCAATGACAGATACAGGCCAATATACATTATGTTAAAACCCATAAAATTGTGCAGTGCAAAGTGTAAACTATAATGTAAACTATGACCATAGTTAGTAGCAATGCTTCAATATGTGTTCATCGATTGTAACAACTATACTACACTAATGAAAGACATTGTTGATGGGGAAAGTGTAGGAGGGGAGGTGGTGGGGTATATGGGAATCCCCCTATATTTTCATTGTATCCTTTATGTAATCTAAAGCTTCTTTCAATATAAAAAAATTTAAAAAAATCTATGTCTTTATAAAACATTATGTCTATTTCCAGTATGTTTTTACAGGCAAAGTAGGCCTGTGTATAGCACTGGATGATTGAGATATTTGCTTCACCTATCAATGTGTATTATGCATATGCAAGTGCGAGAGGAATCTAATAGTTTGGCAATAGAGTACAAGAGGTATTTAAATTAAAGATGGGATTAGGGAATCAAAAGGAGAGAAAATAAAATATATTTAAAAATTCAATGAATACAAGTAATTGCTCTTTGAGTGACTGTATACCTGACACGTTGATGCAGAGCCAAATATGTAACTAAATTTGCATGAACTCTGATCTGCTGTTTTGCAGTGCTGCTTGTGAAATTTGTAAGGAAACTATGAAGTACATTGTTTCTTTATATTAATGGAACCTTTGCACATTGAAGTACATGCCTCGGAGCATCAATGTGATGTTTAAAATTTAAAGCCAGATGATAGAATTGATTGGACTGTCTCCATTCCCTCAATTTGCTAAACTTGAATGTATACTTGTCTTTCAAATATATTTGCTGTCTTATTAATCTAAAGTAATGAATCATACAATCATAGACTTCAATGGTTTATAGGAAGGAAAGATGTATTTCTGGGTATACTTGGAAAATACTTATAGAAACAATATGTGGATTTGAGGCATTCATGTTGAAATCTTTATGGCATCTCCAAGTAGAAATCACAATTAGATGAATTAATAATTTTTATTAAAGAATGAACTTTACACTAGTGGGGTCCATGTGCCCATCTAGGTTTAGAATCCCCTAAGAAATCAATGAAAGGATAAAATACAACTCACCTACTTTTCTTTTCTTTTCTTTTCTTTTCTTTTCTTTTCTTTTCTTTTCTTTTCTTTTCTTTTCTTTTCTTTTCTTTTCTTTTCTTTTCTTTTCTTTTCTTTTTTCTTTTCTTTTCTTTTCTTTGTTACCTCCCTCTCTCCTTTCTTTCTATCTTTCATTGTATTTGGTCCATAGTCCCTTGTCCAAAATTTTTGGGGATGAGATATTTTATAAGTCAGAACTGTTAGGGTTTTGGAGGATAACTTGGTGCATATATTATATCCACCACAACCAGTGGGCCCTGGGAAGCATTCTGTGATCAGTCCATTAATATATCACATATGGCTATATGTGATATACAACACATATGGCTATTCACCCTAGGTGGGATAAATAAAGCCTTTGCATATCCCACATCAGTTTGGGTCACATCTTGCCAAAAACAAGTTCAAGTCAGGTCAACCTAGTTGCAACTCAAATTCCCCACCCCTCACCCCCCAAATGTTGGTTTCTGAGTGACTTTTAAATTAAATAATTGCAAACAAGGGATTTTAGAACTGTACAAGCCAACCCTGAACATTCTGGTAATGTAAATATAGTCTAAATTCACTTTGTGTAATCCCTTTTGTACCCTTTGATGGGGACTTCACCACTCATGGTATTAGATTTTTAAAAAAGTTTCCACTTAATGAATGCTCAATAAAATTGAATTTATTTATTAATTGGTATAGTAATATGGTAAACTTTTCAGAGATATGCTCTTACTACTCCATATTTCTACAGAACTTTTGAATGATCTAATGTTTTAGCTTATGTTAAATTCTATCTGCTGCTATTATTTTCAGAAGTATCCATGCCTTTAAGGAAAAAGTAAAAAATAGTTTATAATTGTCTAAAAACTATATATTTGTTTAAAAATGAACAACATGTTTTATAAGTGAGATTTCTGTTGGAGAGGATTTTGAAAAACATTGTTATGATGACTCTCTTCTCCAAAGTTTCTCAGCACGAGTGAAATCAGATACTGCGACTGACTGTAATGGGAAAAGTTGGTGATATGGGAAACCATGTTAATTCTGAAACCAAGAGAACACGAAGGTTATCTAGGAATGCCCTGTGTGGTGAGGGAGGATGCAGGTAAAGGTTCTGAGAACTGCCTTCTCTTGGTAGACAGGGAGAGGATCATGCAATTGTTTTTATGGCTCGAGCTTGATTGAGACCTATTTTAAACCTTGTCTTTTCTGCTTTGGCCTTCTCTTAAAGGAAGACAAATGCCCTTGAAAAGGAGTCTTAAAAGTATGATTCACGGACTTGGGAAGAATTACAGGATGCAGACGGCCTAGAGTGAGGGTTGCCCCCCTGAGGAGTTCACATTTCCTTCCTCTTAATCTGAGTGAACCATTAAAAAGTTAGTCCTGCTCCCTGCAGGCTCTTCCCAAGGAACGTCCTAAAAGGAAATACTCTTGCACTGGAAAGGTAATTTACCTAGGCAGGATTTGGAAAGCAAGGTTCCCAGTTCAGAGATAACCAAGGATTTCTTTAGGGTTAAGGCATGGTGCCTTTTAAGGCCCCTGGAATTAGTTAGCAAATCAAGAGGTGGGCAGAAAAAATAAAATCACAACCTCTGTCGCACATTTTATTTACTGTTTTTATATGGCAACAACTGCACTTCCCAACTAGGATCGTTTCACAGCTGTGGGAATCTCAAATTGTAAATATGCAATAAATTGATTTTTCCTGAAAATAGGCTCATAGTCAAGCCATAAACATTTTGTTTTATATTTTGAGAATGTTTTTAATTATTTCATCCAGTGGGAAAACTCTTCTTCTAGGGACAGGGATGTGGGAGGAGAGGGAAAAGTCTGAGCTACGTACCTTAGGGAGTGCTGTGGTAGTTCAATTTCTTCTGCTCTTCGGGAAACAGAACTTAAGAGTTGATTCCCTTTTAAGGCAAAATAACTCTTATGAATTTGCCTTTTTTAAAGTCCACTGGAAAAAAAAGGAACGTGGTTAGATAAAGCTACAGCTGTGAATATTTGTAGAGCAGCTTGGTTTCTCATCTCTCTCAATTCCCTCACTTCTGCCCCCTGCCTCCAACTTGTCCCTTACCCATGTTTTAGAGTAAGATGATAGAATGGGGGAGAAAGAATGAGGACTTTGAGACATATCAGTTCCCATCAACATCAAGTCTTGTAAATGATAGATAAGAAGTTGACCCACTGCATTTATTTCCCAAGCATTTTTGCATTTCCTGGGTCCAAACTCAACTTGAAGGAATTTTACTGGCTGTCATGACAGCTCTGTCATAATTTTGTTGTTCAGACTGTATTGGGGTATGCATTTAACATTTGTATTCATCGGCTGGTTACTTTAAAGTTCTCTCTTAACAGAAAATGGGGAGGGACTGTCAACACCAAGAAATGTAGAGAACCGAAAATGCTGGATGGAGCTGGCCCATGTAAGGAAGACTCTACACACTGAAAGATAACTTAGCTGGAATCAGCAAAAGTGGTATCTTTGGCTTATATTTTCTGAAGCTGGAAGTACTGGGCTCTGAAATACTGTTAGATTAAAAAAACAACCTCAACAAATAAGCATTTTGTTGCCTTGAGGAACTGAAAAGTTTCTTAGCTATACGGTAGAGTTCTGATACTACTCTTAATTACAATTTACATTCGAGCAAGAAAGATGTTGTGGTAACATTTGAATTTGCATATCTTTAATAAAAACAACTTTTTCACATGGGGAATGAAAAGCAAATTGTGCATTAACATAAATTTTGGCATTTTATGTTTCTAACTATAGTCAAATTTAAATTATCTGATTGTCGGGCAAAATTAGGACAGAAACTTTAAAGCTGCCCTTGCTGTAGTGTCTAATTTGCCCTTAAAAAGAGTAAAACTTGATAAGCAATTTATCCTATTTGTTCTTGTCCTAGGAATCGTGAAATAGAGTGAGGAAACACTTCCTTTTCTTTTTTTCTCTTTTCAGAAAACTCAATCCACAGGCCCGCATATTATATTCTCATTTTCTTGTGTGTTTCCTTCTGTATGTTTTGGCCACACTGGTGGAATTTTCTGTGATAAGAGGACCACCAATCCAGTGTGCGTGGTGTGGGGCTGGCCCAGCCGAAAGGGCCCCACTGGGCCTCCGGGGAAGAAGGCCAGGAATTTACAGGGCTTGGTTAAGGCCCTGGCTTGACTTGCTTTCAAGCTAACTCTGCTCTTCCTGGTAAATCAAAACCTGGGCTTTGGAGGCTTAACACCAACTCCACGACTGAGTGGAAACTCTGTAAAGAAGCCCCTGCACTGCCTACCTCACCTTTCTCCAAGCTTGCTTAAAAGTGAACTAAGAAAGAGTGAAGAAGGAAAGTCGACCATTGTGTGAGCTACTATTAGGGGTTTGGAAAGTTTTAAAACAACTTCCAAGGTAAAATATGTGAACATTAAGTAAGCGCACCTTTATTCAGAAAGGATAAACATTTACCATTTAACTTTTCATGTTGTCTTCATAACACATCTGCCTGCTATGGATATATATATATTTTTTAAGCATAAAAATAAAGATACTAGTGTTCTTCCAACTCCGATGTAGCTATTATTACCTGTGATCCAATTCAACTTGGCAAATACGCATGGATCAAGTAGTCCATTTAAGTTGTTGGGCTACATGCTGATGATATGAAAATAAGATAATATTTGAGCTTGGTCAAATGGCTCTGATCAGTTACCAATTTTCTATGATAGTCTTTTTTTTTTTTTTTCTTTTCTATGATAGTCTTAATGTGGTTATTAGCCTTTGCTTTCTCTTCTTGATAGGTCTGGGTCCCTATTACAACCAATTCTTCAACTCTCTGGCATCCATGCCCTTTGCTATATGACTATGTCATGAGTTAGTGAGAATGAGTATATTTATCTGTCCCATGACTTAGGGTTACCCATATGACTTGCTGTGGTCAGTAGAATAGGGCAGAAATGACAGCATGCCTTAAGAAGGCTTGAGTGTTTCTGCTTTCTTTGTTTTACTCCTGGTCTTAGAAGAACATACCTGGGCAAGACTACTGGTTCCAAAAGGAAGATGAAAGACATGCGAAAGAGTCATCCCAGCCTCGCTCAGCTTCAATTAGCTAATGCTCAGCTGACCTACACAGGCATGAGTGATAACAAACCATAGCTGTTTTAAGCTTTCTGAAGTTTGGAGCAATTTGCTGTGTGACAATAGTTATCTAATGAGATTCATTCATTCTTCATTCATTCATTCATCTTCAAAAATCCATTGGCATTTACGAAGCCCAACGTTCTATGACAAAGTCTTAAGTAACAAAATTGAAATTCAAAGTAGAAAAAGATAAACAGAAAAGTAAGTAAAAGAGAAGTGTGCTGTAGGTACTATGGTGAGTTCTAAATAGGGTGCTATGAAAGCATTCCAGAATGGGGATAATGCAAAGCAGAAGTGTAAGGAGAGAGTAGGGATTAGGAAGGTGCTGAGTTTGGCAGAGATGGAAGGCAGGATTTTGAAGGGGAGGCATGCAGGAAGACAAAGTGGGCAGAGGAAGCATGCAGCATTTGCAAATATACTAAAACAGAGTGAGAAGAAGCCTGATGCATGGTGGGCCCATAATCGCCAGGAATCACACGCAGCCAGGAAACATGCCTTGCCTTTTCTCAAGCTCCATGTAGTACTTAACGTAGCAAAGTCAAGTATGGTTGAAGAAAGGCTTGGTAATTACATTGGTCACTGTCTTGTGTGGAAACCAGAAATGATGTTTAAAGAAATTCAGCTTAAAATTGCCCAGCTGCCTATCTAAATTCGTCCCTAACTTCTTGAGAATGTCAGACTAAGGCAGGAAGCCTTTTGATTATTTGTGGTGTTTTTCTCTTTACTTCCTGCTCTGATCTTATAGCACAAGGACCAAAATATTCTAAGGGAAACTACTTCCTTGGTATTTTTGGCATGTCTCTTACCAGGAAATGGGTGGAAGTGTCAGTGGTACCCTTTTCAAGGATTTCCACTTAGACCAAGCAGGGTGTCAGTCACTTCCTAATCATCCTAGGCTTTAGCCATTTGTGATGTGCTCATTTTCAGTATTGTGAAGGCTGGTTGAGAAAAAGTAAAGGACTCTTAAAGCCCCACCACCGTGTTCTCTTAGCTGCCATTTATATCTAAAGAGTCATTTAAATAAAAGAATCTGGGAAATTATGATGGTCTAATTGGAAAAATACCCTGAGGTCAGTTAGGCCCAGTCCTATCCATTTAACAAGTCAGAAAGGGCTGCTCTAGGGACAAAAATGACTGTCCAGGATCACACTAATTAAGGACAAAATTGAAACTGGGTTCCCCGATTTCTGGGCTAGGGTGCTTATACCAAACCCACTTATATTCCGGACTGTTTTACCCAGCTTAAGTGACCTAGAACACTGAATCTGAACCAGGGACAAAACTTAGAAAGAAACCAAGTGATTCTGGTATCTGCAAACAAGGAAAGTCAAGCCAACGGGGAAAGTGGCATCCGGAACTTACACAGAAGTGAGGGAATATGTTTCAGAGTTAATGATGTTTATTTTCACAATGGTAAGACTGTTAGTAAACTTGAGATGTAGGTATTTGTCCTGAGGAAATGGATAAGAAAGAAAGAAGAGGGAAGAACACACTACATCTTTAAGTTGAATTGAATGTTCTGTGACTTTAAATGAAAGCTCTTCTGTTGTTGGGCAAATAAATTTAAACCACTTAACATGGCAGAGAAGGTCAGGCAAGCTTATTATAGTGATCATAGCGTTACAGCTATTGCGATTGACCGCTGCTCTCTGGAATCACCAATAATCAGAGACCGCAAGCTGTGTTTGCAGAGAAAGGTCATCATTCATTTTTTTCAAAGCATTAATATCTTTTGTTTGTTTGGCTCAACATGAAACAGGAATCGATAGAGGTAATTCACAGAGCAATTAGCCCCTCATCTGTCAAACGGCATCTGGGTATATTTAACAAAAAGACCTTTGGAAAGGTTTAAAAAGGAAGAAAGTGCCTGTACGATCAACAATTTATATTTTCTACATGACATGTTGTGTATGTATCTGTGAAAAGGGGGGCCTTGGGACTAAGAAAATATACACAAAACATGCTATAAATCTACACTTCAATGTCGCAGGGTAGAGATAGGGCTTTAAAAAAGCTCAGGTTACGTTCTCGCCTGGTGGCATCTGGGTTCTTTGCATCACATATGAACACAGCCATGGCACATAGTTTTCTCAGAAAAGAAGACGTCATGAAACCGTGTGGTCAGTGTAACAAATGGAACAGGGTCAAGCATCAGAAACAAATGCCCTATTTGGGCCTCACGACCTATGATTTTTGTGCTGGGCTTGATTGTTTCTGAAAACTGTCATAGGTCGCCCATTGGCTGGCTTAGGTGAGTGGACATTGCGTGGAGATAGCTCCCACCAGCCACACAACTCTGGGCTGAGCCTCTCTCCAAAGTCGTTTGCCTATATTGAAGCAAAGAGTGAAAATGTGAAACGCAAAATTAAGTTTTAAAAGTGTTCTATTTTAAAAAATGGGTTCTATTCTGGGTCTATTTTTCTTTACTGAATTTCAGTTGTGTGCACTATGGGATTAATGAAATACGTATCAAAGAGGTAGGCTTTTTAAAATTCAGCTTAGGGACTTGTCTACAAGTTTACACAAACGCTATTACTCTCAGCAGGACCAGATGTATTTCAGGAATGTGGTATTTTCTTTTCAATTCTCTGGCTCGTCCTTCTCAATTTTTCTTTACTTTTTTTCTTTCCCTACTCCCCACCCCCATCCCTTTTAAAAAATTTTTGATCTCCTCCCAAATCGTAAGATCATGGCCAGGAAAGAAGTTATGAGATAAAAAAAGAAAGCTACAGAAGTATTCCTTATTTTCTGACTGAGAGAGCATGTGCTGGTGTTTGAATTCAGTTTTATTCTTAATATCCAAACATTCTAACAGGTTGCTTATGTATCTAAGTTTTTTTCTGGATATGTTATGAATGCCTTATGCAGAAGTCATGTTATATAGTTAATTGAAAAAGCAAGAGGCTAACTGAACTTTGAATATGGTCACAACTCTGAAAAAAAGATCATAGCCCCATACTGAAAATAAACAATTCTTAAATAATGTTGTATTTAGATGAAGGGATTATGGAGGCTAGTTTGGTTGTGTTGAAAATTTGTCTTTTCAGTAAACACACTATTTTTTTTCCACTGGAAAAACTAAGAATTTCTTAAAATGTGTGCAATTTATTGCATAAACTAGACAGTCTTATTTCTTTGCAAATTTAAGACTTTAATTTAATACTGACCTGAGATACCCAGGTTTTCTGCTCTCTTACAAAATTTGTTTTCATGACCAGAACTAAAGCCAGTTATTAGAATCTCATGAAATTATACAGAGCATAAATATGTGGCTGTTAGATTGAAGTTGAGTGCAGTGGGTAGCAGAGAGTGACTCCTGGTACATCTAGATTTCTGAAATAATGAAACCCTTTTGTAAGATAAGTTCATTGTTAAATATTTGAGTTCATGTTATTTCTCTGGACATCTAATTTAATCCTGGAACCAAATATATTTTGACACAGTTTCCTCCTTCTCCCAGATTTTATCTTTCCTTCTGTTTACATGAACTGTGTTAGAAGTTCCCATATGGTCAATACATAACTTTCATTAATTAGGATGTTTCTCTGCCATCCACAGACACTGGCTAATAATTATATTTCAGACTTCTAGTTACTAACACAAACATCACAGTCAGCAGTTGCCTAAGTACTGCTTTGTTTTCATGAAAATACCATAATATGCTTCAACAACAGTCCAAATCACTCTGCCTTCCAAATGGTTATTCATAAGCAGGGGTCATTATTTTCCTGTTAGACTTTCTTAAGGGTGGGTCTGGCTTCCATAGGCTTTACACATTCTTCCTACTTGTAAATCAAACCTGAGTTGGAAAGATGGACTGCCACATCCCCAGGGCTCTGCTGAGTGTCACAGGGGTACAGTTCATTAGACAAACACCTCATAAGCATCAGTTCTGGCTGCCTTCCAGGGAAAACCATGTCATGCCATTGAATCACACTTAGGACCCAATCTTTCATCCTCCTCCTCCATAACTAAATAAATTGGGTAAAGGTCTTGCCCTGTCTCAAGATAACAAGAAGTTTAAAGAACTTACTAGTGTTTCATGTTGCAGACACTAAGCTTTGGAGGAGTGAACAAAAACAAGATGGCGGCTTTCCCGAAGTTCAAAAGCAGTTCTGATAGCAAAAGAATACCGACCATCCTTCTCATTCCCCTGAAGGGCACCAATAATGCAGCTGAAAACAACAAGGGAATTCTGATTTAGGTCTGAACAAAAATGAGCATAGACTTTCCTAATGCTATCTTATTCAAAACCCAATAATCTAGAACAGGGGTCAGCAGACTTTTACTGTAAAGTACCAGCAAGTAAATAATTAATGCTTTTGGGCAATACCATCTCTATGACAGCTACTGAACCCTGATGTTATAGAGTGAAAGCAACTCTTAACAGTATGCAAACAAATGAAGTTTGGCTATGGCCCAGTCAAACATTATCAGGGACACTGAAATAATAATTTCATGTAATTTTCATGTTGCAAAATATGATTTCTTTAGATTTTTTCCAACCATTGACAAATGTTAAAACAATTCTTAGCTCACAGGTGACATTAAAGCAGATATTGGGCCAAAATTTGGCTCTTGGGCATAATAAACCCCTGCTTTAGAGTCTAGAAGCCAAATCTAGATTTGTGACTGGCAGGTTCTCCAGACCTTTTTTTTTTTTCCCTTTTCTCCAAGCTGTCACATTATCTGCTTAAAATACACATGTCTTCAGAAACAACAGGCCTGTGGTGGAGGGGGACTACTGGCCCTCAGTTTCAAGTAGTGTTACAATAGTGCCTGCAAGTCAGGGCCCACCAGGGTCTACCATGTAGGTAGGGGAGGAGGAGCTGGGAATGGGTAGTAATAGCTGTTGCTCACTATTTAATCATCACTGCATATTAATAAAGGACTTTTTCTTTAGCTTGAACCTCATCTCTTTTAGTTTAGAAAGGGCTTATTAAACTTTGTAAACACACTGAATTTAGAAAAGAGTTTTAATTATGGGTGACTCAGGCATTGAGAGAATATGTAAAACCCGACCTAAGGAAACCACACAAAACCATTTCTTTTCATGTTAAACTTCTTTTTTTTTTTTTTAGGCAAAATTCCAAAGTAGTCCAAAAACTCAGTACCAGCTTATATTTTATTCATACAAAGAATTTATAATTAACTATTAAGGAGTTCTGAAATCTATTTGGTGACAAAGGAAAACATTCTCTTTCTAAATTGAAAAAAATTTGTCTAAGACATTACATTTGAGTGTATATTGATGTGTATTTCCTATAACTGAAAGTTGTAAACTGAAATGTTAAATTTTAAATGGGATGCTGGTATTATTTACTTATTTATGCTTTTTTTTCTGTTTCAAATATTTCGCACTAAGTTGTATTGCTTTCACAATTAAGAAAGAACAATTTTATGAGAATATTCTTTACACCCAACTTTTTAAATTGTTTCTTTAGAGAGACCCAGGACTCTGTGGCAATTTTGGGTAAGGGATCATGAAATTCTTTGCGCGATTCATTGACCACTGAAAGGGTTTGTAATAGCATTGAAGATAACCTTTAGTGAGCTCATAAAAATAATTACCTGCAAGTTGTACAAAAATCAGCATTTATATGACATGCAAATAGAGAAAAGAAAGGAAGAAACATGGAACAAACAAGTAAGATCTCATAAAAAGGACAGCAATAGCTGTAAACTAAAAAGATATAATAAATGTACTAAGTTCTGTAAAAGTTTGGCAGGTCAGTATAAGAACTGAATGAGAAGGAGCCAACAAACCTCCCTCTCTTGCCATATAAAGTAGAAACAAAGCACTAATTACTCCCTGGCCTTGAAATCTTATTTTGTTTATGACCAAAATTTTCTTAAAAGCTTGAAAAGCTTGCCTTCTTTTTCATCTGCAAGTTCCCTAAACATTTTGCTTTGGCCAAACAATTAAACTCTCTTTCACAGAAGAAGAAGGAGAACTTTTCCATACATGGTTTACTGGATTTTTATTTCAATACATTTTTTTAGTCTATTTTTTTTTTTTAAGATTTATATTATTTTTCTCCCCTTCCCCCCCACCCCATCCCGGTTGTCTGTTCTGTGTCTATTTGCTCCGTGTTCTTTTTTGTCCGCTTCTGTTGTTGTCAGTGGCACAGGAATCTGTGTTTCTTTTTGTTGCATCATCTTGTTGTGTCAGCTCTCCGTGTGTGGCACCATTCCTGGGCAGGCTGCACTTTCTTTCGCTCTGCGCGGCTCTCCTTCTGGAGCGCACTCCTTGTGTTTGGGGCTCCCCTACGAGGGGAACACCCCTGTGTGCGTAGGGGAACACCCCTGTGTGGCATGGCACTCCTTGTGTGCATAAACACTGTGCATGGGCCAGCTCCACATGGGTCAAGGAGGCCCGGGGTTTGAACCACGGACCTCCCATGTGGTAGATGGATGCCCTAACCACTGGGCCAAGTCCGTCGCCTCAGTACATTTTTTAAGAAAGCAGATCTCAACTCACAGCCCAGTCTATGATTCTTACTAATATATTTATACCTCTTATATTTTAAATACCACAAGAAAGTGATAAATGTAATAGTTTATTTTCTCCTTAATTAAAATATATCTTGAAAGGAGCTCTAGGGAAGAATGCTGTATTAAAGATATACTGCTAAATGGCTGGTTTTAAATGGTATCAAAAAATATATATATTTGTGTGGTTCATTATTTGGAAAAGAAGCAAGTGAATAGGAATAAAAGAACAAGAGGAGTCTTAGAAGTAAAATAAAGGCATTTCAGGCATTTGGGCCTAAAAGCTTGGGATTTAATAATTAGATTTGGCATGTTAACAATTTTACACTGAAAATACGACAAGAAATACATTTGAGAGAGGTACTATTCAGTGCATCTGTCCTCCTCTCTCTTTTTTTCCTATCCCATAGAAAACTAGTTCCCAAGTAATCTACTTGACTGACGGACTTGTAAGAGAAGAAATTGTAGCTGTAGGACCCATCTACTTTACTTCACCTTATCAAATGCACTCACCAATTTATGTTCCTAGCACTTTTCTACAGTCTGACAAAAATCAGGACTATGTGGGGGCTTTTTGAGACTTCCTGTCCCTTGGGAAGGTGACATTCTATCTTGACAACTTAGATCCAGCCACCAGGTACCACCCACAGACCACTGATAGCTTTTCAGAAGGTTGTAGGTGAATCGAAAGGAAACACATTTGCAGGCCTCAAATTTTGCTGTTCTATATTATAGCTCATATGTTTACTTTAATGTTCAAAATTCATCTCCAAAAGCTACAGCTCTCCATCATCTACTAACTGAAAGCCTACTGTAGCAAGTGAATACTAGGCAAATGGTTGCTCCTAACTTGTGGAGGCAATTCATATACTCCCAAAATGCATGAAGCTGTATGAGTAGCAGTACAGAAAACATGCCTAGAGATTGAAGATATCCTAGCAATTCAGAATGAAAACCTCACAGAAAAATTAGAATATGAGTTGAACCCTGAAGAGTCAGTAAGTTTGGATAGGTACAAAGAGAAAGAGACACAAAAGAAGGTAATGGCATGTGTTAATGGCCAGTATAACATATCCTATGGCATGTGTTTATTGCTCTACATGTGCTATCCCATTCAGTTCTCACAGCAACCATACTGGATTGATATTATCACCATTTACCAGATGAGGAAGTGGAAGTTCAGAGAACATAGAGTTTTTCAAAACTTCCACTGCTAAGAAATATGGAAAAAAATGGATTTGAGGTTGGATTTGCCTTTTTCTGAAGGCTTCTGGTCTTTCCAGGGCACTAAACTGTATCTAGGATACTTTTTATGAGGTAGGCTGACGGAAGCAAGAGTGAAGAGGTAGAAATAAACAATAGCTCCAGGATGACAGAACTTCATTCCTGGAAACAGAGGTTTGGATAGACAGAACAGCAATGCAAAAAAAAAAAGAAAAAAAAAGGTTCTCTAGGAAAAATTACAAGATGAGATTCCACCAGCATAACAAACATTCATCAAACCTGAATTTATGTCCTGATTGCAAAAGTTTTCCATCTTCATGGTGGAAAATTAGGAAACTATAGAAAGAATCACCAGCTATATAGTCAACCAGAATTAGCTACTATTAACATTCTAATGTATAAGCTTTAAACTTTTTCCTCCAAATATATAATCCATATATTATGGTTTTCATAAAATTAGAATTTTGCTTCACATGTTGGTTTGTATTCCAATGCCTGAATTAATAATATGTCATAACCATATTTCATGTCTTACACATTCTTTGAACAGAAATTTTGAACGAATATGCAATATTGCATCCTATAGATTTACCATAATTTATAAAACTTCTATCATTGAACATTGAAGTTATTTCTAGTTTTTATTTTAGGTGAAGCCCACATTTACATGTAAACTATTTTTTATCTCTGATTTTTCCTTACAATAAAAATTCTGTTTGATTTATCCTTCCCAATGATATGGAGAATTTACATCTAAATCTAAATTTACATTTAGATCTTGCACCATCCTAGGAACTGAAATGCAAAATGGATTCTCGTGGAAAGAAACTAATGTCCTGACAGGAGCTTTACCACCTTGTCACCATTGTCCTCATTGTCATTGTCATTGTCACCATCATTATCACTTTAGAAAGTTAACCCCCTTCTGCATCAAGAGGAAAGGACTGAGGAGAGATTGAGGCAGAGGGACAGGGGGAGAAGGACAGAGAGAGAGAAGAAAAGAATACAGGCGTCTCTTCCCCAGGAGGCAAATACCTGTTGCATGCATGCTATCCAGGAAGGCAAATATTTTTAAGACCAAACTCCTTGGTGGCAAATGGAGGGAGGAGGGAAGGATTCATGTTAGATTTCGTCACAGTTGTTATTGGCTTTTTTAATGCCCAGTAATATTCCTAGGTAATGGCTCTACATCACTCTGCAGATTAGTTTCTTTATTTGGGAACATCACATAATCAAGGAAACTATTTGGATTTGAGCCCCAGTTACTCAGTTGCTCAGAGCTGCAAATTTGGATAAAGGTATTGATTTCTTTGAACCCCAGTTTCCAAAGCCATAAAAGAGATAATAGTGCCAACAGGGAATGTTCAGAACACAATGATTCAATTAGATGATGTGTCACCAGGCTGTCATACATGGCAAGCTCCTTTCTCACTTTCCACCACCCTTTCCTTTTCACTGAGACAGGAATCTCTCATAGGAGCTTTCCTCATATTAAACAGAGAGTTCATTCATTCAACAAACTTTGAATCCCTGAGCACTGAGGATTCTCAGTCGAATAAGGCATTGCTATGTACATATGGAGATCACAGTCTAGTAAAAAAAGATAGGGATAGTAACAAGAAAATTAATTAAAATGCCAAAGGGTAGACGTTGGTATCAGGTTGTATAGTTCCCAAATGAGGGAGGACCAAATCTGTTTGGAGAAGGGACCATCATATATTTTCCAGGCAAGGAAAGGAAAGTGCACCTTTCTGGCCTGAGTTAAAACTTGGCCCTGTGGTAGTGTGGAAAGCGTTGGTGGTTGGCATATGGGTTCTAAAAAGAAGCCCAAAGTTATTCAAATGCCACTTTCTCCTCAAAACCCTCTCTGGTCCCCTATACAGGAAACACTTTCTGCCACCTTAGAACTTTAATTGCACCACATCTGTGGATTTCCTTGACATTTACTACTTCCTGCTTTGTTGTAGAGATATTCGTTTACATATTTTGCTTTCATTATATCACCAGAGAAACCAGGAACCACTGTGTTATTTGTATTCCCCACAGCGCCTTCAGCTTAAAATATATACATACACTTTTTACTTTTTAAAAAAGCAAGAGAATATATTTCACATTCATTCTCTTGATTATAGTGGACCCTTGGTCCTTTTATTTATGGGCTTCATGTCAGTGAAGAGAGGCTTGTCTTTTTGTCATACAGCTCATTACAGACTAAACATAAGCACATAGACAGTCCCCTTTACCCACAAAACCCAGGTGAGCAGGTTTTGCTCCTGCTACCAGAGAAATGGGTTTATCCTAATACCGTTGATTCTTCTAGAATAGATAATAGAGCTATCCCTATTCTATCACCCACCCAACTTAGAGCTTCTCTAACTGAGGCTTAGGCCAGAAGACTGAGATTTGTTAAGTTCCCAGCAGAGGTGGAGGGTGGCTGGGATCCAGAGGGTTGTGTGGTCAATTCAGTGACAGACTATGTGAAAAGAGCTAGATGCAATGTCTGGATTCCACTCTCTCACTGCATCCTCATCAGGTGGCTTCATCACCTCTGAAATCAATGGAATCTTTCTTCTCCCAGTACAGATGTAGATGTTATTTTGATCTCATACAACCAAGGAAGAGCAGGTCCACACAGTCAAGGAGAGAAGACCAGCTATTTCTCAATGGGAGTCACCTTGAACTCTCTTTTAAAGGGTGCAATGTGAGGGATGATCTCCATTCCCAGCAATTGTTCCCATGTTTCACAAGAATAGCTCAGACTTAGGACTGCACTTCCTTGATGCTGTCTTCACCTAGAAAACAAAAGTGTAGGATGATTTTACCCCTCCATCTTTCAATCAGCTAATGGATTGTGGTAGGCTCCAAGTCAAATCTTCCAAGAAGACTGTTAAGATTTATCTCATCTTGATTTTTTGGGGTACTAGTAGAAGCAATATCATATTATCATTTCACTTATGACAACTACTATTTATTGAGCATTTGCCATGTGCCCGCATGTCTCCAAACACTTTGTCAATATTAGCTCAATTAATATCCAAAGCAAACCAATGACTTGGTTACTATTAGAATCCTCATTTAATATACAATGGAACTGAGACACAAAAAACTTAAGTAACTTGTCCATGGGTCACATTTAGTAAGTGGTAGATTCAGGATTTGAACCAAGAATAAGCACATGCTTTTTATCTCTATGTTATTTCATTAAGTCTCAAGATGACCCCAATGGGGAGAGATTATTGTTTCTATTTTACAGATAAGATGCAGAGAGTTTAAGTGAATTGCCCAAGCCCACACACTGAAAAATGGGAGACCCAGGGTATGGAGTCCTGGCCAAAGCTTTAAAGCATGTTTGGTTTTAACTACATGGTATTTTCTACATATATATGTGCTCTATTAAATAGTTGATGGCTGTCTAGGATGAAGAAGTAGATTAGTGGCTTTCTGACACTAGTAGTCATGAAGACCAACTAAAGCAGGATCTAGTGAACTTATGAGTGAATTAACTACAGTATATTTGAGATATTACGATCTATTAAAGATGACTGCAGTGAAAATGTAGTCAGACCACATTTGCTTATGGTCCAGTCTTGAAGCTATGGTTTGGAACAGAAGGGGTTATGAATTCAGGTCAAAAAGTAAGAAAGAAATGTTCCAAAAGAGTAAAAATACAGAGCACAGGTCACCAAAAACAAGATAATTTTCTGAGATACTGAACTGATATAAATCAAAGACTAGGGAAGTGAAATATGTTTTCCTGCCCAGAAACAAGGCTGGCTTGAGTGCCTGAGCCCACTGGCCAAGGAAAATAGACTCCTAGTGTAGGCTTGGTGGAGAATTACAGATACAGGCAGTTCCTGGTTGTGAGCTTGGGTTGTATTCAATAGGAAGCAGGTGATAAATAAAAATAGTTGACTGATTGATACCAGTTTAAATTTATTTTATACAGACTCTTAAATGCACAGTCCCCTATTTTCTCATCATGGTGGTTGTGCTTACATACCACCAAATGGAATGGAGTCCTGAAAATGGCCTAATGAGTTTGATTATCACAGCTAACTTCTGCTAATTAACCAGAAGTACCTATCTTATGTGTCTCTTTCCTTCAATCATATATTTAATAAAATTGCCAAGTCATCATTTCAATCCCTGAACTACTGAAAGAGACTTAGCAGAATGGATAATGCAAGGGATGCTTTTCTATCTATTTTAAGGGTGAAATCAGTAATGTGTGTTTATTTAGAGGTGATACCTCAATAATCTGACAATTGGAAGTGCCTGCATAACGGCAGTGAGCATTCTCTAAATAAATAACTTGTTATGGAAGCAAGGCACTTTCTTCCCTACTCCAAGAACTAAATTTGACAAAGCTCTCGTGGTTTGTTTTGTGACCATCAACAACCAGCTATAAGGCAAATGATCCTTTAAACAATACATTTAGGTCTTCAGGCTGCTTACATTAAATTATTGACCAGGGGCAGAAGATGATTATTTTGGCCAGCTCAGCAAGTAAATGGTTGGATTCTTGGAGGTGTAACTGATTCATTGAGGAGTCTAAAGACAAATATTTGTTTGCTTGTTTGTGGTTTTTGTTTTGTTTTGTTTTCTGACCTGACTTTCAACCAAGCTGTGTCAAGCCTCCCTTCCCCATTCTACAAAAACAACTTGGCAAGGTCCAATAATTTTCCAGGCCCTCTCAGATATTAAAACTTAGCTTAACCAATCTGAGAACTAATATCTCATATGTATTTATATTTCTTCTCTTCCCTCCCCACAACTGCTTCCAACCCAGTACAGACTTGACCTTGTCCACTTGGATTGGAGAAGGGACATAGGAATGTTTCTTTCTACTCTCATCCTTTTCCCCCTTCTTGGTCTGGCTCTTCTAACCTTCCTGACTCTGACTAGGAAGAACTGAATCACATTTGACCTCCCTAGACCTTGATTTGCCTTCTGGTTTTGGAGACAATGACATGGAAGGAGGTGAAAGAAGGATCTACGTAAATAGCTAGAAAATTAGATTGAGGCAAGGTCCTTGGCTTCACTCTGATTCTCTTAGCAACTGTTAACCTCCATTCATGATATACTCTTTTTATCTGCGGTGATGTAGCTTAACCCCCAGGATCTCTTTGACATTGAAGACGCCTCTCACTCTGCTGAAGACCCCAGCAGTTCAATTGGGCCCTCCATTTTGCCTCCCTTCTCCATTGGCCTAACAATTTCCTGGGTAACCCTAAGTCTCCTGGCCTTTCTTTAATCTCAGTGTTTCCCCTCTTGCAGACACAGTGTAGGAGATTGAATTATGTACCCCAATTTAGACGTGTTCTTAATCTTAATCTGCATTACTGTGGATGTGAACCCATTGTAAATAGGATCTCTTAAAGATGCTACGTTTTGTTAAGATGTGGCCAACTGAAGAAGGGTGGGCCTTAGGACAGATTTCTGGAATCTTTTTTTAAGCAGAAGAAACTCAGACATGGTGGAAAAAGCCACAGGGAAGAGCCAAAATCTGGAAGTTACCTGGTTCCTGGAAGAGAAAGGAAAGCACATTGCTGTGTGATGTTAGGCAGGAACACAAGCCAATGAACCACAAGGATTTCTGACTAGCCAGAATGCAACCAACCCTAGGAAAATGCAAACCTTATAACCAATACCTTGATTGGGACTTCTGACCTCCAAAACCACAAGCCAATATATTCCTATTGTTTAAGTCAACCCATGGTGTGGTATTTGTCATAGCTGCATGGTAAACTAAGATGCCCAAGTACCAGTAAGTCCTCTATGCTCAGTCTGGAGGCCATGGGGACCATGTAGGAGGAGATGGATCTATCTTCTCACCAGGCCCATCACAGTCACAACAGACCCAACTCTCACAGGCTACTCTAATTGCCTTCCTAACAGACTTCCTGCCTCAGCAGAACTCTCTTGACTAACCCTAAGTTCAGCGTCCGTGCGCACTTTGCCCACAAACTCAAGTAGATACATGTCAAGGTCACACAAATCTCCCTTACCATATTCTTCCTTTCTTTCATAGCAGTAGTGACATTTGCAGCAGTTTCTTGATCCCAGAAAGCACCCAGATAGAGAATGAGACTACATTTGCCTCCCCTTAAAGGCATCACCACATTCTAGAAAATATTTTCCTGGCACTCACATTCTTCCTCCAGTTTGCTTTGGAAAAAGGAGGAAATAATCCCTTTCTGTGAACCTGTGACCCCAAAGATCTGAGTGATTACTTCTTCTTCATCACAGAGAAGGTGTCTGTTGCTAGCTGTAGGTGGCTGATTGGTAACTTGTGAATGTAGGATGCCTATGCTTTTGTATTCAGCTGTAGGCCCTGGTTGTTGATTTCAGGGAAAAATAAAAATTAAGTCCTCCTATATACACATGTGAAGCAGGTTCTGTTTGCAAGGGTCTGTTGGTATCATGTCACTTCCACTTTTCCTTTCCATTGCATCCTCTATTGCCTGAAAAGCTAATGCAATTAAACCCTCAAAATCAGAGTGCAAGCGGTAGAAGGGAGTTGCCAAGAATCTACCAGCAGTTAGCCATGAAACTGGAAGGACTCTCAGTCCTTCTCTTGTACTGAGTACTTTCCAGATGTGGTCATGCTTTTGACCATGGCATTCACTTGTGATCCTTGCTTCTTCCTTGTTTCTAATATGTGGGAAAGCAAAGTCATGTTAAGAAGCACATGTGGTAACCAGGGTGGTTTTTTGTTTAGTTTTTGTTTTTTTCCAAGGGTCAAATGGGTACCACGTGGCTACCACTTCTCCAGAACACTTCATCCTCTACTACCTGAGTAGCCAATGCATTTCCTTCTTCCTTCACATTAACAGTTTTAGCATTGCCCACACTGCACTTAATACACAAAATTCCGCTTCTTGCACTTACTGGAAATAAGTTCACTGCTGACAAAATCTGACCTATTGATGGATGGAAAGGAATGAAGGGTCAAAACTGCATTTGACCCTTTGTTTCACAGACTTATTTCCTCACTGAGCAGTCAAATTTTGATTTAAACTTTTCTTCTTCTAAGTCTTAGATCAGTTCCTTACCTTGCAGCATATCCCCTTTGCTGATCTCATACATTTTTTTTTTGATACTTGATGTTATGCTTGGATTATAGAACTTCCATTGAGTAAAGATTCTGTAACAAATTGTTCTTTTGTATGATTGCCAACTCCCCTAGACTAAAAACATATTGGGGAGAAAAAGCCAGATAAAAATTACATGAAGGCAAATTAGGGGCTTGCTAATAAAATCAGATTTTCTTGACACTTTTAGTCAATGCAAAAATAATTGTGGGAATATAAAAGGTTTTTTATGGTCAATTATTCTTGTCTTAGTAAGTATCTATAATCATAACCACCTCAGAATAGGTAATAATCCTCAGCAGAGAGACATGAGACTTCCCTACAGAACCATAAGAAAGGTAAAACTTTATCACATGCATGCATAAAATATATTAATATTGAAATGTGCTGGCTTTAAGGTCAGATGGTAGATGTCTTTCTTCTTCTATCCAGAAAAAATATATATATATATATGTATATATATATATTATCTGACTTTATTGGGCAGCTAACATCCAATTGATCTGCATTATTCTTGGTTGGCAAGAGCCTATATACCTAAATGCCTCAGATAATAGGTATTACAGTATTAAAGGAAAAGCTTCCATGTCGTCTATAGCAATATCAAAAAGGTAGACAGTGTAAAATAAGGGAGATTAAGATGACACCAGAAAGCTTTGAATGAGGTGTCATTTTGCATTTAGAGAGACAACCAGGAAAGTTAAGACAGAAGGAAAAAAATACCCCTTTCTCACCAGCTGCCCTTAAAGGTTTACAAATGATCTGTTAACAGAAATGAGTTTCTCTTGAGCCTCAGACACCATTTATTACGCTGGAAAAGAGACAAAAAAGGAGATGGAAAAGACTGGCAAATTATGCTTATTTGAAGGCAAAATGCTTCCCATCAGCAACATGATGAAAATGTACCAAAGGTGTCAGCCAGATGTTGACATGTTAATATTTTTCATGAGGTCTTTCACTGAGGAATGAGTACAAAGAACTTTTGGGGTGTTCTTCAGAATATGAAATTTGAGATGCCCTGTGAGCCTAGATGCATTGCCAGGGAATTCATGATCGTATTTGATGATGAAGAGGAAGAGGAAGTGTGTCCTAAATAGGGGGCTTGAACCTCGAATCCCTGGCTGCCTCCCAGATGTCTTGTGCTACGAATGGGCTCATCTGATCTCCCCTAGTCAATTTCATTCTGGAAAGTAGCCAATGAGCCTAGTTCATGACCCAGTGATGTCATTATAATTCATTCTCCCTCACCACAAAAGCTTCAGAACTTTCCAATTTACAATGGGTTTTTTTCATAAAGAATAGTGTCATGCACAGAATTTTTAAGCATTTTTAAGGATTTATCTCTCTCTCTCTCCTTTTTTTTTTTTTGTCCTTTTTAGCTTCAAAATGCCCTATCTTATCCGTATGAAGCCTGCACTATCAAAACCATTCTGGGGGTTTGTATCTTTGTTACACACCATGGTATGGTTTATGGGCTGTATGATGGTAACTTCAGCTGATTACAGGAGAGAATGTTTTCCAAACAAGAAAAATTTTCTATTTTTGGCATAAATCAGAATAGGGCAACTAAGAGGTAATATGACTTAATTAATACTTAATCTGAACACTCACATAGTAATTTTAAATAGGATGAGGGACATTTTTAGCAAGGCTTTACGTGCTTTGAGCCTGGCTTGAAAAGACAGGGAGGGGGGTTGATAGAGACACATGTGAGACACTTGCTAGCAGTGGCTGTGTCCTCTGTGTGTGCTCTCAACACCTCTCGTGGGTTATAGGAAATATTCCCAGGGGTAGATAACACATAGAGCGCAGGGTTGGGGAGGTAGGGCACTGCCCCAGAACCTCACCCCCTTGAACTTGGTTAACCCCTCCTTACTAAAATAAACTTTGCAGAGGAGACTTCGCTTATTCTTGGAGTGGCTCTTTACAACTCTGGGCAAGACAAGTGGGCGATCAATGCATGTGTGGCCCGCACTGTAATTTAACTTGCTCAGTGTGACAGGAGATGTGGAATAGCTAAAGAGAGGCTTTACTTGTAATCTTCTTGTCACCTTATCCTGGAGTGTTTGTGAAGAGGGAGGCCTTCCTGGCTCTAACTCCCAGTCAAGGGTTAATGCTAAGAAAGAGCAATTGCCCTTTGGTGTGTCTGACTTAGTGACCTGATAAAGTCTTCGCGGGACACCTTGTGAACCTTTGCCTCTAATGGCAGAATGTACACTGGCTTCTCTGAACTAACACCACTTGTCTTTCTTCTCTAAGCTCATTAACAGAAATAACTTGCCCTAATTGTGATGTGCTGGGGAAAAAATCCATACTCCCCACCCCACCCCTTCTAAATCTAGATTGTCATTGTTGGGCCATTATTAGAAAGAGAATGTGGATGATAAGAGGGAGGGGGCCATAGCAGGAAGGAGAGGAGATGGGGACCAATGGACAGTTAAAATAATATAGAAATGGCAAAGGTGGACAGAAGGGACAGGAAGAGATTTCAGGAGGAAAAGAGAAAAAAAAGGAGAGAGCAAGAGGAGTGAGAGAGATTTAATGAGAAATAAAACTTAGAGGAGCTCAGAAGAAAGGCAGGCTGAGGACATGGTGAAATTAAGGATTGGAGGCGGATGCAGAGCGCTGCTCGGAGAGGGAGAAATGACATTCTCAGGAGGCAGTTTTCCTGTTTTTCCAGAAGGCTGAGCCACAGCAGTCAGTCTGTCAGTCCCAGGTTTTCCCATGGTAGGTGATCCACACTCTGATTGGTGACTTTGAGGAGTACGGTTCTTCAACATGAGCACTATTTGGGAATCTGATCAAGGGAAACACTCCTGCCATTTGTTTCTCCAGGGAATAAATCCTAGAATGGGTATGCCCTCAAAATGACCGTATGTTAGTGGGACAGCTAGTTATATATATAACACAACCAAAGGAAATGATGTTCTCATAGCCACAAATATAAAGAGCTGGATGACCCAGAAATCAACCAGAGGAGGGCACTGGGCACACTTCAGAGAAGAGATATTAATAATGATAGCAAAACAATAATAAAAGCAATGATTGCATTGACAAAATTAACAGCCTTTGCTACTATTTTTAAGGCCCTATAATGGGCATGCACCTTCTGAAATTATGTCTGGTGGCCACAGAACCCCTCAAGGCAAATTTTATTATTATTTCTATTTTACAGCTGAGGATAATAAGGTTAGAGAGCTTATCAAACTAACCCAAGGATATGTACTTCAATAATTATAAAGTTTGATCCTGGTATATGAGACAGAAACATGCAACTATATCTAACCATTATATAAGTGATCAGAATGAGAAAGGAGGAAAGGCGGAAAGTGCTATATGAAGAAAAACATGATCAGAAAATTTGTTGGAAACCGACTCAGTGAATATCTCATACACTGCTTATAGGAAACTATATTTTGTTGTATAGGTAATAGGGAGATATTGGAGGTTTACAAGCAGGGAAGCCATAATCAGATCTGTATTTATGAAAGGTAATTGATTAGAGGACAGGTGAAAACTCAGCCTGTTTGTCCATGAAAGGATTATGACAATAGCCCAAGCAAAGCATGACAGTGTTGGAAATACCCACAGCAACAAACACGGTGCCTATAAAATTAATCAAGTGTGAGTTTACTTGTTATTTTCCTAAACATACAAATCGTGGGTAACTACCTTGTTTGTTAAAAGGTGTTTTGTTTCCTTCCTCATTCCAAGCCTTATTCTGTAGGCAAACAGTGGTTAGTTTGGGCATTTTTTGAAGAAGAATAGTCTGTGACTTCTTCCAAGTTACAGGGAGAGCAGAATCTTTATCCTACTTTCTACCAATATACAGAAATTTAGAAGTGTAATAGAGAATGATGGAGCACAAAGTTATACTGGAATTTAGACACAATTTACTTCATGCTTTATATAAATCTTTTCAATATTTGTCACCAAATTTTTTTGTTTATAATGGGAAAAAGACCATATTCTTTTATTTGCTTCCACTATTACACAGTGCCTTCCCAAGGTCTAAAACTTGGATATTTTAAACTGACAAGAAGATTAATAATAAAAATTGGTAAAATAGAAGTTAACGTTATGCCTTTGGAGTCAAGATTAAGTCCTGAGACCTGATTTGTAACTAATTACTTGAGTGACTTTGGGCAAGGTATTAACAATAGTGCCATCTCTGAAATGGGGTTAAATGCAATCCCTACCACATGCAATTGTAGTTAGGGTTAAGTTAGATATCTATAAAACTCTTATTATTGTTGCTGATAAGTACTAAGTTCTCAATACACTTATTTTACAACACATACACATTGAATCTACCTTACGTGGAAGAATGCATGGAAAATGAGTAAGTGGAGACAACAGGGATGAAAAATTCTTTCAAAGAAGATGGACCTAAGGGGGGCAGAGAGAAGTAATAGCTGAAAGAAGAGTATAATGCAGAGCTTTATGTTTTAACATTGAAAAAAATTGAAGCAACATCATATGGTAATAGGAATATGTCAGGAGAGAGGGATAAACTAATATAAGAGAAAGATGTGAAAGTTAAGAGGAAGTCCTACTAAAGAGAGGTGGAATTTGGCCATGGTAGGCATAGAGACGTGGTTCCTAACCCCATCTGCTCTTTATAACAAGAGGGAAGAAGAAAAACGGGAGTGAAGACAGACAAAAATTGAGCTTGGGTGGTCGGAAGGTGAGATAATGCTCAGATTCTGTTTCCTCAATGAAGTGTGAGGTGAGGTCATCAACGAAGAGTGATGAAGAGCAGAGGTGGGAGTTTTGAGAAAAGAGAAAAGAAATGAGATAATCACTTTAAAGAGAGGAAGGGTGGGATCACTAGAGAAGCAGAGAAGTCCTGATCAGTGCTTGGTGCCTTGTTGAGCTTTGTGATCGTGTATTTAACTCACAACTCTTCAAGCTGTTTGCGTAATTCTTTTCAAAGAAATTCCTGTAAAGGGGTTGAAGCAGGGCAAAGTTTCATGACTGAGTTTAGCTATGACTTAGATTCTGCTACCTGCATGAGAGAAGGCGAAAAAAGGAAAGAAGAAACTGAGGGTATTTGGAAGGGAGTGATTATATCAGAAAGCCATGGAATCTTAGATGGAAGAGGAGGGAAATGAAACACCAAGAGTTGAATTGAGTTGTAAAGAGGAGTGACAAGGTCATCGAATCAGAGTTTTTAAAGAGGAGGGAAAATTAAAATGTTAATAGAGAATTAAGGGAAGCGGATTTGGCCCAATGGATAGGGCACCCACCTACCATATGGAGTTGGATGGACCACTCACAAATTTTGAAATTGCCAATGATAAGAACTAGTATGAGATATTTATTATGTGAAAGACACTGTTCTAAGAGCTTTACATGTACATTGACTTATTTAGTCATAGCTCGAAGGGTTGTTACCATCTCCATTTTCATGGCAAAGAGAGTTTAAATAATTTTCCCATGGAAATGAAATTAGTAATTGCAGGTCTTGGACCCAAACCCAGGCACCAGAACCTGTTCTTATATTTACCACACCTTATTTTCAAGAAAATGAGAGTAGGAATGGAAAGTGAAACAAAGACCCAGAATCCCACATCTTCAGTGATTTATAGGACAAAATAAGGCTATTTGTAAATAAAAGAGGAATGGGTGATTTTTTTCAGAAGGTATATCCAGTGCAGACATTTATAAGAGCAAAGGGGGATGATGGTCAAAAGAATTGGGACTCAAGAACAGTGACCATACACTTTGGTTCCTGAAGGATTAGGAAATGAGATAGAGAAACAGTCTTGACTTTCTAGGGTTGAAGAGGAAAGGGTGTCCTCAAGGTCCTGTCTCTACAAATTCTTACTTAATTAGATTGATGTGGACTATAGGATATCAGCATTGTTAACAAGCTCTCAAACTGCGTTTAAGGTGCACTGTAGTTGAGAACCAATAAGGAAGTCATGGAAGGGAGATAATCTTCTGAAAATAAGAAGATAGGGGAAATTTTGTTGGTTACAGAGTAGGAATTCTACTAGGATAAATGGAAGTGTTTAGGAAGGAAGGAAGGTCTACTGTTGATACTGTTAATTCCATTGAACATGTCATTTTGAATAATCTCCTTTTCCATTACTTGATTTTATATGAATTTCATGATAATGGTTCAATATGATTGCATTATTTTTACTGGAAGCATCTAATAGTATTTATGGTAAGAGAAGAATGGGATGTGAATGCTAAAATATAATGATAACATGTAGAGATGCATTGCTGACTATTGTCTTGTGAACAGTTTGTGTATATAAGCAAAGAAGGTTTTAGTTTCACATGTAATCATATGAACAGTGGATAATTTTAATGAAGTAGATGGAACTAAAGTCCTACTTTTAAATGTTACTGTATTCTCCAAAGAAGATGGACAAATGACCAATAACACATGAAAAGATGCTTGACATAATTAGCCATTAGAGAAATGCAAGTCAAGAACACAGTGAGATACCACATCACATCCAATAGAATGGCTATTATTTAAAAAAAAAAGGAAACCAGAAAATATAAGTGCTGACAAAGATGTAAGGATGCAAGGATACTGGAATCCTTGAATTATGTTAATAGGAATGTGAAATGTAATAGTAGCTGTGGAAAAGAGTTTGTGGAAGAATTAAACACAGAACTAAGATATAACCCAAAATCCCACTTGATATATTCATGAAATAATTGAAAGCAGAGACTCAGACATATGTCTGCACCCAATGTTCACAGCAGTGTTATTCACAATAGTCAAAAGATGGAAGCACTAAAATGTCCATCAGGAAATGAATGGATAAATAAATTGTGGTATATACACACAATGGTATAATACTCAACTTTAAAGACATGAAGTTCAAATGCATGACACTACAGGAATGAAACTTGAAGACATCTTGTTGAGTGAAATAAGTCAGACACAAAGGCACGTACATTGTACGATTCCACTTGCGTGAAATAGCTAGAATATACAAATGTATAGAGACAGAAAGTGGAGTGCAGGTTATGGGGGAGGAAATAGGGAGCTAATGTTTGATGGGAACAGAGTTTCTGTTTGGGGTGATGGGAAAGTTCTGGTATTGGTTAGTATTGAATGTAGCGCAACATTGTGAATGTGATTAATCTCACTGGATGGTGTTCTTGGGAGTGGTTGAAATGGGAAAATTTGCATTCTATGTATGTTTCCATAATTATACAAGAGCAACTAAAGAGACATAACAATTAAATACAATATATGATCCTAAGCTGGACCTAAAATGTAGGGAAAAATACACAAAGGGACATTATTGTGACATATGAAAACTTACCTCAATTTTAAATTTCTTGAACTTGATAATTGTACTTACAGTGATTACATAAGTGAATATCTTTGTTTTCAGGATATGCACATGAACATATTATGTATTTAAGGAGTATGAAGTATGCAACCTCCTCCAAAATGCTAATAAAATAGGCCGATGATCAATATATAGACACAGCTCATTGGCAAAATGTTAAATTTGGTATATCTGAGTAGAGGGGAGTAGTATGCTAGAGTTTTCTATATGGGTTTTGTACTATTTTTGCAACTATCCTATACATTTGAACCTATTTCAAAATAAAAAAGTTTTAGGAGAAAAGCTGTTAAGGAATAGTTCCATGCTAATTTCATCCTACATTTTTGGTAATTTAAATTTAAGGAATCAATTATGCTCTAAGAATAAAGAAACCATCTCTGGAATAGCTACTTACTCCAGGTACTTGAATTTGTTAGTCAAATATAAATCCCAAATTTGAGTCCAAACCTCAATGGCACAAGGATATTGTGAGATAGCTTATCAGTAGCATATATGTCAGATGTATGATATGGCTACAGGAACAAGTCAAGTGGACTTGGTTACATAATAGTTGAGCAGAGAAGAGCAAAATAATGTATGGGCATTGACAAGCTTGAGCACACAGAAGATATCTGCCATGATTTTTTTTTCTTGATTAGTAATAGCTTACAGACAAAATAATGATCATGAAAATGTTGGTTGTCTGTTGTGTGTTATCCTAGAGCACTGTTAAAAACAATTCTCATAAGGGCAGCTTTTGGCCTACTAAAGGAACAATTTAATAATTGGGATTTCCAAATAAAGAATGGAGCTCTCTGGGAGATAAAGCATTCTTTTTAGAAGGAGGTCTTCTCAACTCTAGTTAATCACTTGTTGGGTCCCGTGAGAAGAGATTTAGGTATCAGGCAAGAAGAAAAAGTAGTAATAGTAGTAATAGCAGAAAAGAAGAAGGAGGAGGAGGGCGAGGCGACCGTTATTGAATATGTAATACATGTTAGGCACCGTCCCAAGAGCTTTATATGTCCTGACAACATTCCTATGAGGTTGATGGTATCATCCCCATCTCACAGATGAGGAAAATGAATCCCAAAAAAATTGCTAGCAGATGACATTGCCAGGATTCAACTTCTACTTGCTTAACAACCACTCTATATTGTCTCTTAAGGTAAGAAACCTCCAGGATCAGTTTGAATTCTGATGATCATTGATTGTGAAGATTACACTTCCATGGTTTAGAATAGCGTTTGGAGGCAAATCAGGATTGGAATCTGGGTTCTTTCCTATTATTACCTATGTGACCTTGGGTGATTGACTTAAACTCTCTGAAGCTCATTTTCTTCATCTGTTGAATTGAGGTCACATAGGTAATTAATAGGATTGTGAGGATTAAATGTGATAATGAAGGCAGTTTTTAAACACAGCATCTAGCACTATTTTATACCCTAAGCAAACACTGTTATTTTAGTGTTGTGGATTATAGATATTTTTATTTTTATTTTATTTTATTTTATTTTTTTCATTTTTTTTTATTGGTGCAGTTAGTGTTGGGGTTTAAGATATATTTAGGGGATTTGAATCTCTGGACTGACAATGTGATAGCCAGGTCCTGAGCCTCAACAGACTCCAGCACCTACAATCTGACTTATTGGGCTCACCACACTCAGCTAAGATGGAGTTGAAGAAGGACAACCACCACACCATGGAGCCTAGAGTGATTACAACTGAAAGTGGGAGGATTGCATCCAGCATCCATGTGGAATCTGAGCCTCCTCTTGATTATAGATATTTTTAGCATGGTATCTTGCAATGAAGTTTTGGTAACAGAATTTTTAAAAAAATATAATTCTATACCAAGTAAGATTCTTGACTGAGAATAACCATTTGATATCAGCACTCACTTTTTGGTACAGTAAGATACTGATTTAAAATAAGAGACAGTTTGGGGAAATATTTACAGTTTGTATAGAAAAAGAGAGATCAGTATCAAGAATATGTGAACACAACCCAACAAAATGGGCAGAGAACAGGTAAGTCACATCAAAAAGATACAAATGATGAATAAACATAGGAAAACATGCTCAAAGAGGATATTTTTGGCTCAACTCACCAGGCAAAATTAATCTCAGCAATAGCAATTACAATATACAGCTTACCTTTATGTTCCTCTTACCCCCACATCTTTCTCCATTAATTATTGCTTCTCTGTTGCCTTCATAACAGACTCTTCAAATGGTTTGTCCATTCTCACTATTTCTATGTTATAGCTCCTTTCTTGCTTGTGAATCAACTCAAATCCAGCTTCTCTTTCTCTCTCAACATAGAAGAGAAAGCATGTTCCTCTCACAGTTGCTGGTTGCCATCTTGAAATGATGGATGGAGCTGATTCCACATAAAAAGAGAAGAAAGGAGGAGCATACCAGACCATTGGTGCTATTGCTGAGAATTATACCTAACCAAGTTGAAGACTGCCTTACCTCTGACCGTTTATGTTATCATTTAACCAATTTACACTGGGTTTTCTGTTTCCTGTAACAGAAAGTTTCCTCAGGGACACATGGTGTTACTCAGAATAAAACATGGATAGACTAGGCCCATGCCTGTCTCAGGGCCTGTGGATGAGAGAATACACGGAAAGGCAATGACTGGCAGCTTTTAAAGAGAAAATATTCTAGAGACAAGGGCATGCAGAACTACCATATTCAGTTCATACAATTTCTGAAGATTTGTACCTAAAGAGCACAGGATAATTAAAATATGAGCCAAGTCAAATCTGAGAGACTCAACCAGGATCTGAAAGAGTTTGTGAGTTGAATGAATGATAGACTTTCAAAAAAATCAAGAAACCCTTTCAATTAAAATATGTGATTTCTTTGCTGTAGGATTCAGACTAAAGCAAGTTTAAAGTCCAAGTTGTATGATTTATCTTCAGATTAAAGAGTCATTGCTTTCTTACTCCTCTTTTCCTTGTAATTTAGTCAGTATTTAGAAACGACCCTTGTGAGTTGCTGGAGACACAATTATGAATAAGATACTCTTCACGTACATATTGCACAACACAAAGGGGAAGACAAATCTGAATATATCACTTTCACTTATTTTCATTGTGATGAGTGGATGTCTAGGGTTTGATTTTCAAAACCCTAATTATAATTCTTTCTTCTGGACTTTCTTCAGAAGCATACTGTTTAAACCCAAAGTTTAACCAAGAAATTTGATTTGAATTATTTCTCAGGTTTTCTTCAACAAATGGGTAAGAGATAGGGAAAGAGAATGATGGAAAGCATTCTCTACTGAGAGAGAACAGATCCTGGGAAACTCTAGACTCCATAGACTATGAACAAAATGTAGAGTGAGATCTTGTGAATCTTTGCAGTAAATGTGAGCTATGAAGCTTCTTCACCTTTCTATGGTTTATTCAAAGTTCCATTCCTGACATAGAAAGTGACCTTAAGAATCCCAGCTGTCAGAAATTTTGCCAGGATGCAAATCCTAAGCCATGTCCTTGCATTTTGCCCCTCTGCTGTGATATATAATTTTCACTTAGCATTTATGACTAATACTTTTTGATACTATCACTCTACCCAAATTATACTTTTCATTTCTCAATTAATATCTATTTAATTGCATATTTTGGAAATGCAAATTATGTTCTACTTTATGACTGTCATTCATGAGCATCAGTTCTCATAAACAATATTTTTACAGTACTTCCAGATTGGAAGAAGAATATTTTAAGTACAATGGATCCTAAAAAGAGGGGCATCTGAGAAGATTTTTCATCAGAGAAAGACACAATGAAATGCATTTTGAACAATTTAAGGAACTTTTCAGTGATGGAAACTTTTAAAAAATAAGTTTCCATCACTGAAAAGTTCCTTAGTGTGTCTTATAATGACAATGAAGTCACCTGAATTGAATTGAATTCTTTCACTACAATTCTGTTTTTGTTTATCACTATCAGTAAATTCTTAAAACCTAAATTAAACACTTGTACCCAACAAAAAAATAAATGGTCACAGTAACATAAGGTTATCAATATATTTGAGTTTATTTATGTTTGGCAGAGTCAGACATCCTGACTTTGTTTATACATATTCTTGTTTATGTTATAATATACACACAGTAAGTGTATGTATATTTGGAGAGTGCTTCATTACATCTTTCATGGTACCAAAGAAGATTTATTATGTGTAAGGGACAACCTCATGTCTCTTTATTTCCTACTATTTCAAACAAGATCATTGTCATCATTATAGTCACCATTATCTTCATAGTCACTCATTGTCGTGCTAGCCTTCAGTCTTAATTTAGTTCAACAACAACAACAACAAACAAACAAAAATATAGCCACTTCATTCTAGGAGCTGGAACACTTCTTGGAGAATCAGGACATACCACAGATATTCAAGGAAAACTAACTACACAAAGCAGTCTCTGTGAGTACCAAAGAAGTGACCAAGCTGATTATTAAGATCATGTCAGAAGAAGGAGTGGGCTGTCTGTCTGGACTTGCAAATGTGTACCTTTGGGAAAGAGTTTCACAGAAAGCAGAATACTAAACTGAGCTTTATAGGATTGTTAGATCTTAGATGGTAGAAAGTTGGGAGGTGTCTATTTCACATATGAGGAAGGAAAGAAGGGAAAGAGGAAAGGAGGGAGGGAAGGAGGGAGAGAGAAGAAGAAAGAGAATAAAGAAAGGGGAAATGAAGAAAACTTAAAAAAAATAAATCACTGATATTTCAAGCCTCTGCTATTTGCAGTGAATTTAAAACAAATGCCTGTCTTGAAAGGTTTATGAAGATTAAATATGTAAAGTGTCCAGTACAGTGTCTGACATTTAATTGATGTCTAATTCTGGTAGCTCTTGAGCATTTTCTTATTTGGATATTTTTGTTTGCCCATCGATATGGACCTTAAAATCTATTAAATGCATTATTATATTCCTAATGCTAGCTAGCAAATATTTTCATTCCTTATTTTTGTAAAAACAAGCCTTCTAATGACATCTATGGATTACATTCTCTGGTCTGATACCTTTTATGATCTGTTAGAAAGAGAATCATCTACAATGGGATTAATATTTTGCAATTTTATAGACTTTTAAGAATGTACTACTATATAAATTTTCCCAAAATATAATTTTCATACTATTTTCTATGATTTCATCTTGCTATAGTCAGCTGTAACTTAGACAATATTTTTAAATAGATACTTTGATACAAAAAAACTACAAGTTTTTTTTAAAAATTACAGTTCAAACATCTGTGGAACAGTCTACAAAATAATCAAACTTTATCCTTTTGATAGAGGTCCTTGGAGTTGAGTAGGGGAGGACCTATGCCTGAATCTCCATGGCATATAATGAAAATGAGGGGGGAAAAGTGCATTATTCTTTTTCCTCAAGAAATGAATATAATTCACATTTAATTTTTTTTTCTTTGCAGAGGAGATTACACACATTTTCAGTTTACCCTAACCAAATCCCCATTTTTCACAGAAGTTTTCTTCTGTTACCATGCAGTGGACTATTTCTTATCTTTTGGATTATTTGCATGGCTTCATTATCTTGCCATGTTCCATGGATCTTGACTTATAGCTCTTTTCCACTAAAGATGCAAAATGCAAATTGGATCTCAGGTAGAAGACTGATTTTCCAAGAGTAAGAGAATGCTACAGAAACTGATCTCCCTGCCGTTCTGGAGTTAAATCTCTGTTCAATTAAAGTCCATCCCCTCCCCTCCCGTGGAACCCTGTGTGAGAAAAACTTGTTAGGGAGAACATAACATAAAATCGGCCCAGGAAGGGCCCCAAAATTAATCGCGCCTGGTCCATTAGGAAACACTTCGCTGACATTTGCTGTCCCTGTCAGCCCTAATAAAGAGATTTTTACCTGTATTTGCCTATTCAACACTTCAGTCCCTCAGCCAATTTTGGAAATTATTTCTGATTTATGACTTTCTCTCAGGCGGGTGTCACCCTGCCTGTCAATTATGCCTCAAAGCAAATGCTAAGTGAATGCTGGCTGGTAGAATTAATAAGGGAAACCTTTACTCAAAAACCTAGAAAGAGCCTTGTAAAGGGGATCATTCAAGAAGGCAGTCACTCGGTGGCTGCTTGTGATATTTATAAGCACGACAGAGGAACGTGGAGAATTCAGTCACACAGATGGGAGAAGCATTTTTCTCCCCTCAGAATTTGAGACTCATCCACTTTGGAGAACACAAAACCCATCATAATATAAGTTCACTGATTCCTATTCCCTCAGATAGGGCCATAATACTAGTGCTTGGCAAAAGGAAATGACTTTTATTCCAGTTTGTAATCACAAAAGTCGGTACAAACCTAAGTGATAAATGTAGAGACACTGCATTGTATTATTGTTTTAAAGATTATTAATATAAATCACATAGCCCTTCATTTACATGTTTTTCAGATATTTGATACTAGAGGAATTTCTATTTAGAAGACGAATAAATGAATGAATGAATGTGCAAAGTCCACTTAATCTTGAAGATCTCCTATTTCTGTCTACATCTACCAAAACCTGGCCTTTTCTCTGATTCTTCGCCTCTTTCAAGCTAGGGCTTTTGCATATTCTGCTGCTTCTGCTTGGAATGTTCCCTCTCTGTTTCATCCCCTAGAGGACATGAACTTCAGATCTTAGTGTTAATATTAGTCCATTGGAGAGACTCTCTCTCCCAACAGATATCAGTCTTCATCTTTTATCTTCCCTTTTATTCTTTCTTTTGTTCTTCATGACACTCATCACAGTTATCAATTATGCATTTATTTGTGAAATTGGTTTAATACTTATTACCTTGTCTAACCTGTAAGCAAGAAGGCAGCAGACACCTTGGTTCCTATTTAGTTCTGCACCCCTTGTATCTAGCACAGCCCTGACTCATAAGTTTCAACAGATGCTCTTGAATGCTGACTGAATGATGAGTTTCTAACCTTAGGTTAGATCTATATGATTCTCAGTCACTTGGAGTCTGAAAGCATGCACTGCTATATTCTTGTTTTACTTTTCGGCACATAAGTTAATAAAAGACATCACAGTATATTATTGTCTAAAAAATTCTTATTATCTAAACATGCTATTAGCAGTGGGTTGATTATCACATATATCTAGCACTTTTCCTTCCAGTTCATGATAAGGTTAATTATCCGACCTCTTGATGAAAATAAGTCTTGGAAGTGAGAGAATCACATCAGATTCACACTTAGTCCACCCTCCATGTGTCCACACAGAAAGTGCCCACTATTTCCAAAAGCTGGAAATAGGTCACTTTCTTTCTGTAGAGTTGAATTGCACTTTTCTTATTCATTTGGCAAGCATTAATTAAACATGTGCTAGGTGCTAGGTTGTCTAGCATGAAAGTGGATTACCAAAGATGAAAGGCACTATATATGCCCTCGGATTGCGTTAGACCACAATCCAGGACTTTGTGGATTGTATTTCATTTATATCTAAGGAAAATAATCTCTGGAGGAAAAGATCCCAGTGTTTCATAGGAACTGATAGTAAGCACAGACTCTTGATCCTATTTAAACCGATTCAAGTATACCACGATTTTATTGATTTTTCTCCCAATCCCCTCTATCTCCTGAATTTGGAGATAATCTTCATGGCTCACTTCCATGGCCAAGAACTCTCATCACTTTATAAGTCTGAATAAATACCTATTGGATGAACTACCAAAGTTGTCTTCTAGATTGAATCAGAAACATCTTAGAATTAGAGGTCATGGTATAAGACTATTATCAAGGAGATACAGAGAAACTCCATGTTGATGTGTAGGTCAAGAGTCGTACTTAATTCACTTTGGTGAATGCCTAAAGCTCACTTTTCAATGCTACATGGCTTATAAAGTGTCAACTTTAGGATGTCCTTCTTTAGTACTTTTTGGGAAAGCTCTGTTACTCTTCCTCATTTCAGAGGCAGAGAAATACAGTGGAAAGGGTCTTGGAGGGGAAGATGCAGCATCTCCCACTTCCTAACTAGGTAAGACACTTTGCCTGCCTAGTTATTTTATCTGTCAAACCAACAGTAATTATGAGAATCAAATGAGTTTTCAAAGGTGTTTGTAAAGTGCTATATCAATGTTACTATTAGTAAAATCTAGGGATTGGAATTATTATATTTCACCCTAAACTGAATACATCATGCTCTCAATTCTCTTTCTCTCATTCTGAGAATACTTTTAATAGACGGATTTAGTATTCCCTGGGGTTAAAGCATCAAGGAAAGAGAAAAGAACAAAGAGAGGGAGATTTTAGTATATAGATGGAACCTGGAAAGAGAGGGGATAGAATAACACATTTTCAATTCATTCAACAGATGCTTATTTTAGTTATTGATCACCTACTATGTCCAAGGGATTATGCTAGATAATGGGGATGCCAAAGAGATCAAAATGGAATGTGTTCCTGACCTTAAGAAAATTATCTTCACAAGGCAGATTCTGATTTGTTTGTTTCCCAGACTGCTTGATTTTCTCTAGGTCCACCCAGGCCATCTCTTCTTTTAACTTCTCAACCACTTTTTTTTAGCATGAACACACAAGGTTTAAAATCCATCCTTTAAAACTGAGAAAATTGCTGCTTATTGACCAAACCAGGTTGAAACCAGGACAATGATATTCATGTAGACTAATTGAGCACTTGTACTGAAAGGGAAGCCTAAATGCTATTTTTTAAAAATAATTTTTAATTAAATTGCTTTTTTTTAAAGATACATAGATCACAAAAACTGTTACATTAAAAAATATAAGAGGTTCCCACATACCCTGCATACCCCACACCCACTCCTCCCACATCAACAGCCTCTTTCATCATTGTGGTACATCCATTGCATTTGGTGAGTACATTTTGGAGCAAAGTGGCACCACATGGATTATAGTTTACATTGTAGTTTACACTCTCCCCCAGTACATTCAGTGAGTCATGGCAGAATATATAATGTCCAGCATCTGTCCCTGCAATATCATTTAGGACGACTCTAAGTCCCGAAAATGCCCCCACATCTCATCTCTTCTTCCCTCTCCCTGCCCTCAGCAACTCCCGTGGCTACTTTCTCCAGATCAATGCTACAGTTTCTTCCATTACTAGTCACCGAAGTTCTATAATAGAATACCAGTAAGTTCACTCTAATCCATATTTTATTCCTCCATCCTGTGGATCCTGGGTTGGTGATGTCCACTCCACTTTTATATCGAGAGGGGGCTTAGATCCCACATGGTTGATGGATGCGATTCTCCTGCTTGGAGTTTAGGCACTCTTGGTTCCCTGATGTGGTGGTTGACCATCTTCACTTCCCTGTTAGCTGACCTGGGTAAGTCCAACAAACCAGAGAGTAGTTGAGGACGTTGTTCTCGATGCTATTTTATCTGTGTGAAGGTTAAGGGAACTTCTGTTTATTGACACCTAATACTTATCAACATATTGGCATATCTTATAATATCTTTGGGCATATAGCATATTATGATTTTATATTTTTCCCACTAAGCCAAAGCTTTGTGCATTATGTTCTCTTGGAACTAGTAGCTTTCTATACTATATGGTTATCTAAAGAATGACTCCCAAACACTGATTTTTATAGGTTCTAAACAAAAGCACTTATGATTCAACTTATGAGCCCTATTATGTGAACCATAAGATCAAAATCGTCCTTGTTGTACTTTGTCATAGAGAGGAAAACGCCTGGCAGTGACAGTTCCAGGTTCAAATTTAGATTTTCTATTGTGTGACTCAAAGCCATAATCACATTTGGCACTACACTGGGAGGGACGGAGTAGTTGTTAAAGGCAGAAACTTGGGCACTGGATACCTAGCCTGGAAGTCTTGTTCTGCCACTTTATATCAAATTACTCAATATCACTGAGGTCTAACTTTATCACTTGTCAAAGGAAGTAATAATGATGTCTTGTCATGAAGGTTAACTGAGATGATATTTGTAGAGTGCATGGAACAGAGACAGGAAAATGTAAGTACCCATGAAATGGTGGCTACCTGGCTACTTGTCAAAGTTCCTGATTTCAAATAACAACAATTTACCATGGTTATGGAGCTCAGGAAGGAAAAGTTCTGAGTTTTGAGTAACACAGACTGATGGAATGTTCCTATTTTATATATATTCCTTGAATCATCATTTTCATGTACTCTAAGAAACTATCTTAAAAATCTGAAACAATATCTAAGAACCATGCCCCAGCTCCCTCATACTGTGAGGTTTCAATATCTCAACACCATGAGGTAGAGGGCATGAGGAAAATGACAAGTAAGGGAGGATAAAACTCAAAATTTGTGTAACATTTTAGATTAGAAATCTTCTCTAGTTATCAGATTAAACAATATTGCCTGAGCTTCAGAATATCTTGCCTCCATGTCAAAAAGAAAAAAAGAAAAAATACAAACTAATACTAACTGCCACCAAATACAATGACAACACTTAACTCATTTTGCTGTGTTAAGACTATGTATCATGACACATAGGAGAACAAAATTGCCCAAAAAAAAAAAAGTGTTCTTATGACCTGTGAAGATTGCTATTGGGAAGATTGCAGTACATTAACTCCATTCCTTTCAGGGAAAGATCTAGACTAGGTATATATAACTATATAATGACATGGCTGCCTGGTCATGAGTAAGTAAAGCATGTGTCATTGGCCACATGTGTTCAATAAGACTTTTGTACGCATGCCAAAATTCACTACACCAATGATTTTCATGAATTGTGTCAGGCAAGGTTATTAGTAAATTGTGTAGTTAACCTAGTGCAGGAATTTTATTGCAACTGTATATTTGGCACTTACATACCAGAAAGGTTTTGGTACTCACGCTGTACAAGCCTTTTGATCAGAGAAATTGGATTTTTATAACCATGTTTACAGTTAACAGGAATTATTCTTACCCTCTAAATTCAGTGTGGGGGAGCAGCCATACAGATTTATTTTTAATTAGTGGTGGCAGTTAGTATTAGTTTGTATCTTTTTTTTTTTCTCCCAGGAAAGAGCCATGGACAGAGAACAGAGTGCTTGCCAATCTATCATTCCCTTTCAGAAATGTGTCTTTTTTCTCCTTGCCCAAAATACCTCCCAGCTGCCCACTCCTGCTCTGGCCCCAAACAGATTTCAAATAGTTATGTTCAGCGCTAGGAAGCCATCTCTATTCTGACTTAATGGTATTGGTGTTAAACTAAATGCTCAAGATGGCATGAAATAACCAGTGCAAGATGAAAATGGCCCAGTGACAACAAAAGGAAATACCTATTATCTGAGGTGCAAACTGCAAAGGAATAAAACGCTCGATCCACAAAATGTGTGCTTCATCAGTCTGCATGTCTTTGCACTTGCCCTCTATAATACAATCACAAAGACAGGATTTCCGTTAAGCATTTAAAAATGGCTTTCAGAACTTTACAGAATGCACTTATGATGTACAAAGACCACTAAGTTACTGTTGATAATTTAGGAGAGCTGGAGTTTAGTAAGAAGACTTTTTAGGATTTTGAGTTTGATCATGGGCCAGATGAAGGTACAAGTTCGAACATGGCCTTCCCCTTTTTGCTGGACCGCTGCTGTCTTCGTTTCCTAGGGCTGCGGTTGGTAATGTTGCACAAACTTGGTGACTTAAAGCAACAGAAACTTTTCATTTCTCCAGATATTTGTTTATATATTACTCTTTTTTTTTAAAGATTTATTTATTTATTTAATTCCCCCCTCCCCCGGTTGTCTGTTCTCTGTGTCTATTTGCTGCGTCTTGTTTCTTTGTCCGCTTCTGTTGTCGTCAGCGGCACGTGAAGTGTGGGCAGCGCCATTCCTGGGCAGGCTGCACTTTCTTTCGCGCTGGGCGGCTTTCCTTACAGGGCGCACTCCTTGTGTGTGGGGCTCCCCTATGCGGGGGACACCCCTGCGTGGCGTGGCACTCCTTGCGTGCATCAGCACTGCACATGGGCCAGCTCCACACGGGTCAAGGAGGCCCGGGGTTTGAACCGCGGACCTCCCATGTGGTAGACGGACACCCTAACCACTGGGCCAAGTCTGTTTCCCTATATTACTCGTATAAGCGAATTGTTTCTCTTTTATTGTTCTTTATATAATATACATATTGTAATTTTTTAACAAATCAATTTTATTGACACATATAAATAAAGCATACAATTCATCCAAAGTGCACATTCAATGGTATTTGGTATAATCACCTAGAAACTTTTTGACTCACAGTTTTGAAAGCTAGAAGTATCCTTCCTTACCTCTTCCAGGTTTGGTCCTTTGATCTTCGGTCTCTACCTTACTCATCCCATGGCATTCTCACCTCTGTCTGGGTGTTCAAATTTCTTCTTCTTAAGAAGAACCAGTCATACTGGATTAGGGCCCACCTTAATGCAGTTTGGCCTCATCTTAATTCATCACATCTTCAAAGCCCCTATTTCCATATAAATTTACATTTTGATGCACTAGAGTTTGGAAGTTCAGCATATCTTGTAGGGGGAACAAATCCTACCTATAACTATCAATCAAGTTGCAAAATTGGACCAGATATCATAAACACATGGGCTTTCTAAAGAGTGCTTTCTGATTAAGATCAAAGAAAACAGTATAGTTCTGAACCAGAATATATTTATGGAAACTGGTAAGTCATAATATTTTTGCCCTCACCAACCATCTCAGGCTGGGCTAAGCAAACGTGTTTTTGTTTTTTGCTCTTCAAGATATGCACCAGAAATCCTGTGGAATATTCATTGTTTATTTTAACAAAATAAGCAGTGCCAGAAATTTATTTTGCATAAGAAAACAAAGGGAAAAAGAAAAGAAAGAGAAGTATCATCAAGTAAGTTTAGAACTTTGCCAGCACAGCCAATTATAAATTTATTTGGAAAATGTATAGTTCATTTAAAAATCACTTAGAAATATATAAGCACAAGACATTAGAGTTATTGAAATGACTGTTTTTATCCAAACATTTCTGTATTTAGGTACAGTACAGCACTAATAATATAAAGATACATCATTACTGAATTGAGCAATATATTAGCATTTTAAAAATACAAAAAAACCCATAAATACATTATATTTATAATAATGCATTATCACTGTAAAACTGTGTAAAAACAGAAAGTTATAAAGACAGTAAAGGACCCTTTATCCCACTACCCAAAGATGACCATTATTATTAGTTTTTTCATATTGATAATAAAGTTTTGTCTTCTGATTTTTGCTTACTATAACCATGTATGTCCTAGAACTTGTTTTATTTAATTGCTGCATGATATAGCTTTAAGTGAAAACATTATAATTTAATCAATACCTTATCATTTCCTATGTATTGTTTTATTTGATTTCATAAATTATGTTATAAGGAAAAAAACTTAATAGCATCTCTTCTATATTTTAGATTATCTTCTTAGACATCTATGAATGTTATTATTTGATCAAAGTGTATTGGAGTTGTTAAGGTTCTTAATTAATAGTATAAAATTTCTTTTCAAAACAACAAAGTAATTTCTGGTGCAAGAATCCTTTTTTGGTGAGATGAGACTGTTGATAAAATAAATTATTTGTCTCAATGGCTCTACTTTCTAGAGCTTGATTAATGAAGAAATAATAAGTGGGAAGAGAAAGAGAAAAGGATGTACACTGTGCATTTCCGAAGTTCTTAAACATTTACATTTATCAACTCACTTTACAAGGAATCTTTCTATTCAAGATATAGCATATCTCCTGATCTTTTAAATGAGCCTATTTAGTTGCTTAGGCAAAGTGATTTTTCTTAAATTTATCTATTTTTGGTGAAAATATTTTGGCCAAATTCCAACCACAGAATCAGTGGGGTTTTTTTAACCTTTTTGTGATTATGAGGATGAAGATTATAAGGATGAAGAAAGCTAGAGATTCTCCTAGAAAATATACATACACACAAAATTTTGCATCTTTCATCACAGATTCACAGAACCCTAAAATGCTCATTCCATAGTACTCAGGGGATTAGAAACTTTCAGTTAAGGAACTCTAAATGATCATTAGCTCATCTTCAAATTATTTTTAAAGGGACGTAAATGATAGCAATCTTTAAATGCCATACATGAAGATCTTACTTCTTAGAATTCACAGAACCACTAAACATTATTACTGAAAAAAAAAATTTAGAGATCATTTAGGCAGATAGTTCTATACATTTTGAGGCACATAGATTCCTTTGAGAACCTGATTAAAGCAATAGACTTCCTTCCCAGGAAGAAATGTTCACAGACACAATTACCCATGAATTTTATGTAATATTGGTGGTTCAAATGTCTTCCAAAGTCTCTCTGCAGTCCATAGATTCCATCCTGAGAAACTGTAAATGGCAACCCACATCATCTCCATTTTATAAGTGAGGAAAGTAAAGCATTGAGTAGATAAGAGTTGTTCCTCTTCACGGAAGGAGCTGCTAGCAATGCTGGAACTATCATCTATATTTTCCAAATTCCTGATGGATATCATTTTAGATACATTTTTACAAGTCAGAAAATGAAAATTCAAAGAGGGAAGATTGACATAATCATGTATTACATAAGAAACAGAGAACAAGGAAGTGACTAGATTGACAAACTTTCCACCTAATTGGTGGCTTCCTTCTCCCTCCAAAGTAGAAAATAATTTTATATGAACTTTGTGAATAGATCAGTTAGTTGAAGGTGGTCATATTAATTTAACTCAGTCAACAATTTTTTCACAGAACTACTTTGTGATTAACTATAGGAACTACACACTTAAGAGCTAAACAGGTGTATTTGCATACTGGGGTAATTCACTGGACAGATATTAGTTTCTCAGTATGCTTATCCAATTTACATTGCAAATATGAATACGCTTTTCATTGAAAGCTTTCTGTTCTATACATAAAGTTTGACCCTTACACTTCTGAAGCTGACAAGAATCAGCTGGTTTAATTTTAAACAGTGCAATGTCTATGAGTAAAGTTCTTTAAGTGAATTGAATGCATCTCTTTGTAATCTCCTCTCAGCCCACTAATTTGAAAAACACATGAAAGGAATATGTAAAAATGCCCTGTTCATGATGGGTTATTTTGCATATCCTGGTGTTCAATTTGGTTGCACAACAGTGTCAGGGAGTCCACCTTCCTCAAGCTAGTCTATCCATAAATATGCTTCTAAGCATTCTTACACATTCCATCACTGCCCATCAACTTCCAGTTGTTTAATCATATAACTTCCCTTAGAACCTTCAGAGGGAATTTGATCAACTGGTAGTTGCCCACTAAGTTATAGTCTCTTAGCCTATTAGAAAAATAAAGTTTGACACTTATTCCATGAGTATTCCATTACATGTTGCTTGCTCTGCTAATTACTTGTTTTGCCTTTCAAGAGAAGGCTGAATTTCAGCCTAGTTAGTCTGTACACAGAGAGATAAATTAAACAATATCCATGACATCCAGGATTGTGACTCCAGAAAAGTCAGAGTATGGAACAGAGTGATCATCCATAGCCAGGCCTGGATTCCTTAGGGATGAATCAGTGACCTGCCATTGGAGGAGAATAATGAAGAAAAGGTTTAATTGGCCCCTATTCAGTTTAGAATCAGATCATCTTGCTGTGAATTAACTGAACTGACCACTAGTTTTTTTTTGCATATATATGCTTCTTCCTACAGAGATCATTGACACTACCATTCAAACCTTCCATGTGCTAATGCTTACTAAGAGGCTGACCATCAGACCAATGAATAAGAGGAATACCATTTTGGTTCTATCTTGCTTGACCAAATTGTGTGATTTTTGGTAAACTTTTGCTATATATAGAAAGGGAAGAAATAGGATAACATTTTCTTTTCCATATGTATGTGATTGCCACAGTATGTCAGGCATCAAGTTATCTGGGTTTAGATAGACAAGGAAAGAATTAAGTGGTCAGATCATCCAAGGTATGAATCCTTGTGGCACAATGATCCTGGATAAATTGTTTATCATCCTCAAGCTTAGGCTAACTCATGCATAAATTCAAGACAATGAGATTCTCTTTGTGGTCGTGGTGAAGCTTCAGTTATGAAAAATGTGGAACATTTAGTAAACAGCCCAGCTACTCAATAAATGATAGCTATTACTAGTAACAAAATGTGATTAGATAATAATAAAGTTTTTTTCTGTTTTCATATACAACCCTGAAATATTACAGCCTGACTTGGTAGAATTAATTAATATAGTGGACTTAAATCCCTAGTGAAGAAAAAACCCTAAAGTCTTCCAAAGATCTAAGAGAGGTCATTACCACTTATACCTGTCAGCCTTCCCTGAATAACATAGGTGGGCAGGTCAATGTGAAATTCCAAGAATATCTCCAAAATGATAATGTTTACAAAAAAACAGTCCCAGAGAAATAATTGTCCAATAAATTTCGATTTAGTTCTGAAGTGGACATAAAATTTATCTTTGATTTATGGACACAGTTTTCACAACACAGGGGATAGAAGGTGGCCATTGAAAAACAGACCTTGGGAGAAACAGATGTAGCTCAACCAACTTGGCTCCCATCTACCATATAGGAGGTCCAGAGTTCAATGCTCAGGGCTTCCTGGTGAAGACAAGCTGGCCTATGTGGCAAACAGACCCATGTGGAGTGCTGGCCTCTGCAGAGAACTGCCCCATGCAGGATTACTGCCCCACACAGGAGTGCTGCCCCATGCAGGAGTGCTGGCCCATGCAGAGAGCTGGCACAGCAAGATGACACAACAACAAAAGAAACACAGGGGAGAGATAATAAGAGACACAGCACATCAGGGAGCTGAGGTGGTGCAAGAGAATGATGGCCTCTCTCCTACTCAGAAGGTCCCAGGATAGGTTCCCAGAGCCACCTAATGAGAATACAAGCAGACACAGAAGAACACACAGAGAATGGACACAGAGAGGAGACAATGGAGGGGAGGGGGGATTAAAATTAATTAATTAATTTAAAAAAGAAAGACTTCTTGGGAGACAGATGTAGCTCAACTGGTTCAGTGCCAGCTTCCCATGTAGGAGGTTCCAGGTTTGAAAGAATGCAAATTATAAATTTGCAAATTTAGCAAAATATAGTCCCATTTTGATAATTAACCTTGGTGACAAATTATTATTAATGAGAAAAAAAGATCACCTAATTTCTCTAAGACAAAAAAGAAAACAATCTTTTCATTTATTTAATTTCTGAAGAAAAAAACAGCATTCATTCCTTTCTCCTTAAACCCAGATTTTAAGTTTTAGAAAGAATAAGAAACATAGGCTAGTTCAAGCCAGCACTCAAACACATGATTCATGTGAGTTGTATAACTTTCTATATAATCATGCATAATACACATTAGTTAGTTGTTCAGATAGACCTCTATGAACATGTGTATGTTTCCAAATTCAAATAAAAGAACTATAAATTTTGATTTACCCATATGCTTTCTCTTTTCTCCAAAAAAATTCATACATAATATAAAAGATGGCATAGATTTGGTAAGGTTTAAATATGTTTTACTCAAAATTTAAATTTAAAATAGCCAGGCGACTCCTGAAACTAGGACTTTGTAGTACCCCCAAGACATCCAGCTTGACTTCAGTGTCCAGCTTTACCAACACTGAGTCTAGAAACCTTAGGCAATGTAGCTGGCCCCCAGTATGATCTGAGAACTGTTATATCCAATAGCTGAAATTCTTCATCTGCAGGTGAGATATCAGTCCAGGCTTCTTGTACCAAAATGTCCATAATCCAAATGAGGCAGGGAGAATGATCTGAGTAGTTCAACAAAAAAACTAGTGTAAAACTTTCCTGCCCTACCCAATTTTACTTCATAAATTCATTTGTGTGAAGGCTGTCAAGAAGTTGTAAATCTGATTCCAATTCAAGCTGATAGAATCCACTTTCATGGGGAAGTGGACTTGGCCCAATGGATAGGGCATCTGCCTACCACATGAGAGGTCCACAGTTCAAACCCCAGGCCTCCTTCACCTGTGTGGAGCTGGCCCATGCGCAGTGCTGATCCACGCAAGGAGTGCCGTGCCATGCGGGGGAGCCCCACGTGCAAAGAGTGCACCCTGAGAGGAGAGCCATACAGCATGAAAGAAAGTGCAGCCTGCCCAGGAGTGGGGCCACACACACGGAGAGCTGACACAACGAGATGACGCAACAAAAAGAAACACAGATTCCCATGCCGCTGACAACAACAGAAGTGGACAAAGAAGAACACACAGCAAACGGACACAGAGAACAGACACCCGGCGGGGGCGGGTGGGGGGTAGGGGAGAGGAATAAATAAAATAAATCTTTAAAAGAAAAAAAAGAATCCACTTTCATGCAGACAAGTGTTATGCCCTCATCATCATCATTGTCATTGTCGTAATCATCTTTATTTCCTGTCTTCTGCATGTCGGGAATTGCGTTTATCCCATACATTATACCAATCAGTTCACCAAGCCACAGTGTATGCTAAGTATCACCATTACAACTAAGAATAAACTGACATTCAGAAGGGGTAAACAATTGCCACAGAATAACATAGCTGGTTTTCACTGCAGTTGAGATACGAATCCAGATCTCTTTGCTAAATTATTTGATAGGTTAATTCAAATGTATCATAACTCACATGGGTTTGGCCTTAGAGTATTTTGGGAGCTTCAAAATGTGAGGCTGGTGGGATGGGTGAAGAAGCCAAAGTTTGGGCCATGCTGTATGGCCAGGCTGAAAAGAATGAGTCCAGAGGGTTGTGGCCAGTGGATGAATGACAACACCTTATAACTATGTTTTCTCTGGCTTGACTCACAGTGGCATCACTACATGAGTTGTGATGACAGAAAGTCTGCTCTCAATGGACTCTTTTTGTATTTGAAGAAGTCTGCTATATAAGATGAAAATACTTTGTCCTGGCATGCAAATTCATTTTGTTTACTTTTATCATTTGTTTAATAAACATGTATGGAGTTCCTTCCACTTAACTGCCACCTTTTGACCTGGTGGAAAGAGGAATCACTTTGTAACCCACCCACCCAGATTTAAATTCTGCCCTTCTACCCACTGAGTGATTGGTTTTGGGCATTCAGCTGCTTAATCTCTCTGAGTTTTACATCTTCTATTTAAAAATAGGTGTGACAATTTGAGATTATTTTTGTGAATCCCAAAAAAGAGAAAGATTATGTTTGTAAGCTGCTCTGTTCCTTTGGGTGTGATGCCCTTTCAAGGTATTAAATTCAAAGGTTTTAAGTTTACTTGATTAAATCAATCTAGGCCCTTTGATTCAACCACATCAGAAAGGCATGACTCAGGTTAAGTCCCTGCCCCCTTGGTGGGCTGATATAAATGAGCACTAACTCAAGAAGACACACAGAAGAGAGATGAGCCATTTGCTTGATAGTTTGCAGCCAAAGAGAACAGAGTAGTTGAGCAACTGGGAAGGCCTGGAAAGAAATGAGCCCTATGCCAGCCTACAACTGAGAGCAGAAGTTGGGACCATGAAGCCTTAAGAGGAAGAAGGAAGGAGAGTATAGGCAGAGGTTGCCCACCATCTTGCTTAAACATGTGACAGCTGACTTTGGTGAGAAAGTACATCTTATGGTACCTTGAGTAGGACCTTGTATTTTTAAGCTTTTACCCTAAATCAGTACCCTTTATAAAAGCCAACAGATTTCTGGTACCTTGTATCAGCACCCCTTTGGCTGACTAATTTGGCACCAAGAGTGGAATACAGTCTGCTGCAATTACCAAAAAATGCTGGAATGGTTTTATAAATAAATAAGGGGTATTTTTTTTCAGAGGAATTGTGAAATGCTTGATAGAAGAGGCCTAGATTGCTTTGAAGAGACTGATGTAGGAATATGGACACCAAATAGCTTTTGATGAGGATTTAGAAGTAAATGATGAAACCATTATTGAAAACTGGAGGAAAGGTGATCCATGTTTTAAAGTTGCAGAAAACTTAACAAGATTGACTTCTGGTGTTATATGGAAGGCAGAATTTGAAAATGACAAGCCTGGACATTTAGCTGAAATGCTTTCCAAAGTAAATTTGGAGAATGTGGCTTGACTTCTCCTTGTAGCTTATGGCAAAATGCTAGATGAAAGAGAGAAGCTGAGAACGGAGTTGTTGGGCACAAAGAAACCAGAAACTGATTCTGAAAATTCCAAGGCTCTGGAAATCAAGCCTCCAGATGGTATCTCCCCATTTGATGAATTAACTAAATCTGGAACTTGTAAGTCAGGATTGAAAATGCAATTATCCAGGAAAGACTTATGGAAAGTCTTACTGTCTGATGGCTTAGACCCCTGCTTCCTACATGCTAAATCAACAAACTCTTTTGAGAGAGCTGATGAACAAAACCACTGTCAGCCTGGACTGAAAGGGACATGAGGGGAGAGAAGGAAGGGAAAACAGCTTTTGCAGGAAAACCATAGAAGCTGAGGTCTGGAATTAAGACATCTCCTTGGGCCAAGAGAGGGACCCCACCCATGTGTATGGAGAGGGCGCATTTTCCTCACCCTGAGATGATGTTCCCACTCACTGTTCAGGGAGAATTTTGCTACCCCAGGCTACAGAGAGGGTGGGACACATTCCCCAAGTGTAGACCCAAGAAGAAACCATCATCTTAAGAATGACTCTCAAACTTTGAAATCTAATGGAGTATGCCCTGCAGGTTTTCAGAATTGTTGGGGACCAATGACTCATGTTTCCCTCCCTAATTCTCCTTATGGTAATTTAAATGTTTATCCTATGTCTGTCCCTTTGAATGTTGGAAACAGATAAATTGTTTTATACTTTTCACAGATCTACAGCCAGAAGGGGTTTTGCCTCAAGACAAACTATCTTTCTATAACTGATTCATTGTGATGTGATTTTGTACTTACCATTGTTACCGATGTTAAAGTTTGGTGTTCTTTTTTTTTTTTTAAATATTGTAATGTCTTTTTGGGATTAAGAGGGTGGAATGTGGCAGTTTGAGATTATTTTTGTGAATTCCAAAAAAGAGAAAGATTATGTTTGTAAACTGTTTTCTGTTCCTCTGGTTGTGATACCCTTTGATTGTATTAAATTCAAAGATTTTAAGTTTACTTGATTAAATCAATTTATTGCTTTTGATTTGACCACATCAGTAAGGCACTCAGATTAAGTCCATGCTCCCTAGGTGGGCTGATAGAAATGAGCACTCAGGAAGACACACAGAAGAGAGATGAGCCATTTGCCTGGTTGTTTGCACCTGAAGAGAATAGATTAGCCAAGCAGCGAGAAGACTGGAGAAAGACCAGGCAGAGATCGAGCCAAAGAGGATAGAGCAGCTGAGCAGCTGAGAAGGCTTGGACAGAAATGAGCCCTTTGCCAGCCTAGAGCTGAGATCAGAGGAAACTGGGACCACAGAGTCTTAAGAGGAAAGAAGGAAGGAGAGACCAGGCAGAGATCGCCTGCTATCTTGCTCTAACACGTGGCAGATGACTTTGATGAGAAAATATCTCTTAAAGTTCCTTGAGTTGGACTCTTTAAGGCCTTGTTTCTGTAAGCTTTTACCCAAAATAAATACCTTTATAAAAGCTGACAGATTTCTGGTACTTTGCATCAGCACCCCTTTGGCTGACAAATACATTAGGAAAATACTGCTTTATAATAAATACATAGTGCCTAAAATAGTGTAAGTGTTCAGTAAATCAAGTTTGTTATTATTAGACCTTTTTGAGACTAAGAACTCACAGTTTTATCTTGAAGGACTGAGAAATGGTTATTGACTATCTAAGAACTTTTGCAAATGACAGATAATATGAATTCACATGCTTAAAAGTAATAGACACATCTCCTCTGTGGACTTTGAAAATGCATCTCTCAAAATCATTCAATCTGATACCATTATAATGGTTCCAGTTCAAAGAAGTCCAGAAATCACTGTTTTAATTTGTCCTCTGAGTTTACAGCAGTGATTCTCTCAATTGGTGCCACACCTGCTACCCAGGATCTATTTTGAAGAACCCTGACCTGACTTTACTGCTACCCCAGGCTCTTCCTGTTTCTGATAAACGGCATCAGATATCATTAAAAGTTGTCCTCCCTGAGGGAAGAAATCCAGTTTTAGCTCTTTCACCTTTTAAAATGTACAAATTGCATGCTTTTTATTTTTCTGAGAATGTCTTTGCCAATTCCTACTTGGAAAGGCATAAATCTATAGAAACGGAATTTCCTTTTCTCTAAATATTAGGAGAGAAAAAAATTAGCTTTCGGTTGGAGCACATCCGCTTCAGTTTTTCAGTTGTATATTTAAAAAGGAAGGCCATCAAAAGGAACCAGTTCTTTTCATGCAAACCATGATATGCCAATGCCTTTATTCATTTTCATTGTGATATGCAAAGACTTCACTAGCAATCTTGTATTAAAGGTATTATCATTTCCTTGTGAGAACAACAAAAATCATTTTGTGTTCAGGCTTGTACTAAGATTAAGAAAACATTTGATATGACTACCCCCATTTTAAAGAGGAGGAACTTTCAGAGGTTAAATTCCTCACCCCTGCCAGTTGGTAAATAACCTAGGATAACAGAGTGGCAAATGTTATAGCCAGTGCGTTTGGGGTCCAAAGCCCATCTTCACCCTAAAACTTTCTCATTAGCAAGTGTCCAGCTTGTTCAAATTTCTTTCTTCTTCAGAAATCATGTTAGGGGTGAAATAAACTTGAGTTGATTTAGTCTGTATGTTACTTGAACATTGGTAGTATATTTTGTAAGCACAATTTGCATTCATTAGTGGACTCACTTGAACATTTGAGTAATGGGATTTGGAAGTCACCATGGGTTAAGTAGAATATCCTAGAACCTGGCACTTCAGGACTGTTGGGCTTTAAGGATCAAGTAGTCCAGTTCTTTTCACCTTAGATATTTCTGTCTGAAACGTTCTTTGTGACTTCAAACTTTGTTGTTAAACATTGCCCTAAAATGAATTACTTTACTTTCTTGTACTAGAGCAGGGGTTCTTAATAATGGGTCTGTGAACTTGAATTGAAATTCAAGAAAACATTATTCTTGTGGGGATGTGTTGGTGCAGGTGTGATATATTTATTAAACAATATGCAGCATAGTATGGACTTAGTAAGTGGTCTGTGGTTTTCACCTGACTGGCAAAGGGGTTTGTGAGGCAAAAAAGATTAAGAACCCCTATACTAGGGCAAGTATTTCCTAATATTTCTTTGCCGATTCAAGATCAGGAAGGTCCCTGAGGTGGACTGAAGGATCAGTCCCATTATCCTCCCCACCTTGTATGTGTTCTCTTTGCCAATAATTCTGTAGACATTCTCACAGAAGTAGAGCATACTTCCCCAGCATTTGACTTTGGGCTGGGCCATGTGGCCTCCTAGTAAGTTACAAGCTTTAACCCAGGCAGGGGATAGAAACGTCTTTGTGTCACTGGGCTTATCTGCCCACACCTCTGCCATCCATGAGAAGAAAAGCTTTCTCCAGGTAGATTCTACCCCTTCTGCTTGGGCTCCAGGATAACTATAGGTGGAATAGACCAAAGCTTGAGCTGTAGAGAGGGAGAAAGCCCAGCTTAGCTGGATCTGCTTGAAGCTGCAGTCCATTTGAACTGAGCCTACTTCAGCTGACTCCTAGCTCACCCTCAGAAGAACTACAGACACAAAAGAAATAAGTACTTACGGTAGCTTCTATGATATTGTCTTCATTGTTGTGCAGCAGATGATTGAAACAACCTCTGAATATACATAAAATGTTTAACCATAGCTGACTTTAAAGTTTTTACATTTAAATATTATATTTTTAATTCATGATTTCCAAGATATATTTGTTATTTTTCTCTTGTAGAAATTAAATCTCATTTAAAATAAGCTTTAGAAAATAAGACTTTTGTTTGAAGAGGTAGAGGAAGACTTTTCCCCAGTCACTATTAATGTCGTTCATTCAGTACTGAAAATTTTTTCTCCTTTGTTTATTAATTTATTCAACAAACCTCTATCAAACACTACCATGCAGCATGTACCTGGTTTTCTGGATGAGTATCCCAGGTACCTTACAGTTTTAAAGAGAGATAAAAGTTCAAACAAACAATTATTATACAATGTGATGATAGAATAACATGACCTGTGAATGGTGAAGGCTTTTTAAAGAGGCTTTTACACAAAAATAGCTAAAGTGAATTACTACTTATTATGAGTCAAGTGCTAATCTGTGAGGTTTATATAAATTGTCTCTTTTAATCTTTGAAACCTTAAGAAAATGAATTAGAAATAGCTATATTTTTGCCCATTTTTTTAGGCAAAGAAATTGAGGTCTAGTATGGTTGAAGAACTTGTCTTGGTCAGGTATCTTGTAAAAACAGCAACTTGATTTGAACTCATGTAGTCTTATTCCAGAGCCTGAACTCCTAACTCAAATATTACAGATGCAGAGAAAAGTAAGATTATAACTGAGCTGATTCTTAAGTGATAAAAGCATTGGGCTTCATTAAATGCATGGGTTGTTGGGGAGATCTCATGTGGATACAGTTAGCTTGCCAAATTCAACCAAATCCAAGAGGGTGTGGTTACTCTGGTTTGCTTCATACTGGTGTTGATAAGATAGGGGTTCTAAATCCTCTCTTTTTGAGGATGATCCAAATGGTATATCTCTACCAACCTCCTTGTCTCTCGTTGCTATCCATGGAGGTCTCTGACTCTCATGCTTCCTTTACAAACCTAGTTCCACTTTCATCCTAGACAACTTCAATGCCCTTGTGAATGTCCTAGTCAATATCCTGACTCATAGTTTTGAGTCTCAGCTCTAATATACTTTGCCTGTATTCTGTTAACAGTGTAATGACCTTGCCTTTGATTTTATCACCATCAGAAATGGTGTAACTCATTAAGCCTTAACTATCCCATTCTCTGATCATAAACAGTCCTCATTTATTTTTTTAAATTATTTATTTATTTCTCTCCTCTTCCCTACCTCACCCCCCACTGTTGTTCGCTGTCTATGTCTATTCACTGTGTGTTCTTCTATGTCCTCTTGCATTCTTGTCAGCAGCACCAGAAATCTTTCTCTTGCATCATCCAGCTGCATCAGCTCTCCGTGTGTGCGGCACCACTCCTGGGCAGGCTGCACTTTTTTCGCACTGGGCAGCTCTCCTTACGGGGCACACTCCTTGAGTGTGGGGCTCCCCTACACTGGCGACACCTCTGCATGGCAGGGCACTCCTTGTGCACATCAGCACTGAGCATGGGCCAGCTCACTACACAGGTCAGGAGGCCCTGGGTTTGAATCCTGAACCTCCCATGTAGTAGGCGGATGCTCTATCAGTTGAGCCAAATCTGCTTTCCAAGTCCTCATTTCTTTGCTTGTTTTCCTATCTAGCCTGGCATGTAAATACATTTCCTCAACTCCTTGCCACCATTATTCTTGGCCCTTTCAACATCTTGTCCTTTCATGACACCCATTTACATACCCAAGTCAGTGGATTACATCAATCACCTGTTCCATCTGCTTTTATTCATGGACTGCTGTATCCCACTACAATTTTGTGATTCTCAAACCCAGCTAGATTCAATTATCTCTATGTGGATACCAAGCCATCTCTCTCCTCACAGTAGTTATCCAAAGCTTTAACAGTATTTTCAAATCTCCCTTTTCTCCATCTTACCCCCTTTCTTTAGCAACTGATCTCATCTACTTTTGGGAGAAAATAGGGGGTTTTAGAGGCTTTTTACTCTGAATCTGCCTAGTTTCTTACCTACAAAACCTATTTTTCCCCTTTTACTTCCCAACCCCTCCAAAAGAAAAATGTCTATACCCAGACCAATGCTGATCTTCCATCTTCATTTTGGAGCCTATTTCTTCTGGTCACTTTGAAGGTTTCTTACATAAATGATCTTTTTCTTCTCTTCTATCTTAAACCTTTTACTCTTTGCAGGATCTTTCCTTTATACCTAGAAATAGGCTAATGTTAAGTATATACTTTAAAAATGATTAAATTAAAGCCTCATTCCACTATAATACCACAAAAGAATAATACTCTGCTTCCCTTCCCATTCAAACTTCTTGAAGAAAGAAATTAGCATTGTCTCAGTCCAAATCTAATCCAACACTACAGACTATACTGAATTACTCTGACCAACTCACCATTGACCTCCTGACCCAAATACAATGAACGTTTTTCATTGCTGCTCCTGCCTGCCTGTTCTCTGGCTCTCAAACTCTCATGCACTCACTTTCCTTACTGGGTTCCCATGATATGACAGCTTTTTGTTTTCCTACCAACTTCCTGATTGTTCTTTATCCATATACTTCTTATTCCTCATCATCCTCTTACTGTATATTTTTTAATCTGTTGATGTTCTTATGGACTCTGTCTTCTTTCTTTTCTTTTTTCTTCTCTATTAATCTCTGTTTTATTCTCAGACACAATTTCAACTCCTTGGAGATATCAAACTGATGACTTAAATTTTTCTTTTTTGTTTCTCCAGCAAGTATTGTACAGTGGATAAGAATGCAGATTCAAGAGCCAAACTACTGCTTCCTAAACTGTGTGATTGTGGGAAGTCACCCTCTCCCTCTCCTTGACTTTAACTTCCTCCTCTGTAAAATAGGTAATGTTTTAAGGATTGTGGTAGATTGAATTGTGTACCTCAGTTTGGACATGTTCTTGTTTTTGATCTGTATTCTGGTGGGTGTGGATCCATTTCAGATAAGATCTCTTCAAGATGTTACTTCAATTAAGGTGTGGCTCAATTGAATCAGGTTGGGCTTTAATCTGGATTACTGAGTGAAAGTCAGATGGAGAGAAAAGGTGTGAAGAGTAGCCAGAAGTTGGAAGCTAACAGAATCCGGAAGAGAAAGGAGAAGACATCGGCATATGCCTTTCCATATGACAGAAAAGCCAAGGAACCCTAAAGATTGCTGGCCAGTTAGAAGATGCCAACCCGGGGTGGAAGCAACCCTTCTAGCCTATGAATCCATGAGCCAATAAATTCCTGTGGTTAAGCTAAAACCATTGTATGGTATTTGTTTTAGCAGCTAGTAATTAAAAGAAGGCTTAATGATGTAAAATATGTAAAGCACAGAGAAACTGCTGACACATAATGAACCCCAAATAAATGTCAGCTATTATGAAATAATTGTCCAGATATCTAGTTGTATACTTAAGACCATTTATTGACCCCAGATGTCCCACAACTACTTCAAAGTTGTATCATCGTCAAATTGAATGTATAATCTTTTTGTCTCAAAATCTTTTCTCCTGGTTGCTTTCTCTGGAAGATTTGTATCATTTCCAGACATGAAATGAAGACCTAGTTGCCTGTTGAGACTGTTCCCTGGCCTTCCTCCCCATCTTCCAACAGTTACCAAACCCTTTTGTTTCTGCCATCAAATTTCCCTCCAGTTTCTGTCTCCTACTTTGCATCCCCACTGCTGCTGTAATACAGGGTCTTATTGTTAGTGTGTATATTGTTTGGGTTGAAGGAATAGGGGTCTGGACACATGCAACTAATCTCTCTAAGACTAGGTCCACTTTTCCAGTGCATCATTTTACTTGGCACTAAGAGTATGTTTCTAAAAAATAAACACATTCATGTCACTCCTCTGCTTGAATACCTTTAGCAACTCTTCCTCAGCTTCAAGGTAATATGCACACATTTCACATGGTTTCCAAAGTCTCCTTGATCTGAACACTTTATTCTTTCAGTTCAAACACCTACCATTTCACCCAATGTGCCCACAATGCAGCCAAACTCTACTACTTGCATTTGAGGATTGATGTTATCTTTCAAATCCTTTGCTACCTTCAATGGAGGCTCCACTTGGAGACTTTTAAGTACAGAGCTCAAGTAAAAAAGTTCTAAATGTGTAAGACAAAAACTAGTTCAGATAAAAGGAAAACACAGATATATTGAAATTTCTCATAAGAAATTAAAACATTTTAATTATGTAAAGCCAAGAATGTCTCTGATTTCTTGTAGTCTTTTCACTTATTTTCCTCCATTTTACAGATAATTTCTGTTGAAAATGAATCTCCTCCCCCCACTGCCCCCCTCATTTTAGAGTTTGATCCATATTTGTTACCCACAATGCTATTTTGAAGCACCCTGAGTTTGGATACTGCAATAACAACTCCCATTTTGTAAAAAAATTCATAAACTAATAGAAAACAGTATATAACATAAAACAAGGAATAGTAGTGTAATGTGCACTGTTCGTATTTTCCTTTTGTGTGCATGCATTAGCATTTTATAAATTTTCTAATCTATGTATTTGTCATATTTATAATAAGAAAAATGTCTAAAAATGAAACAATTGTAGAACATTAAACTTATAATATGAATTGTAGTCTACATACATATGCTCTCAGCATAAAACACTTGGACTTAAGTGTTACTGAATGCAAATGTAGAGACACCTGCTAGTTAAATGGGCACCTTAATACAAACCTCTTGGAGATTTGGCATATTCTTCCCAGATGTAACTTTTGTATTTTTCCTCCAGCATAGATAACAACTATTGATGATACGCACAGTAGAATGAGCTATATAACTTTGGAACGCTCTCAGAATCACTCTTGATAGAAATATGTTGGAACTTAATTCTCTTTAACAAGGGTTAAGGAATCTTCCCACATCTCAGTGTGCATAATTGTAAGTTTGTCATTCTTGGCTTTGAGCACACAGGATATTTGCTGTCTTTTTTCCAACCACTTCCCCAGCTTTGTCTCCACATCCCTCTATGCAGCTCTACGAATGCTATTGCTTTGTTTATACTTTAGGTGACAAGACACAAACCAGAATTTGGAAAGAGTGGGATGAGGCTGACTTTAAGTTGCCTTTAAGGAAGATGCTATAACTTCAACATTTGCATCTGGCATTTTGTAGCTTGTGGCCTCCTCATCCTATGCTATGTGTGAATTCCAGTCTGGTGATTCATTCTGACATGGGAGTTCTTTGCTTCTTTTACTCTGCAACAATGAAAGAGAATGATGGGAGAAGGGTCTCATTCCTTCTGATTTTTTCTAAGCAATCTTAATTTTTTCCCATAGCTGGGAAAGAGATTTTCCGATGAGAAACTTTGCAGTTATGACATAACAATTCCAAGTTTCACACCCCAACTCATGCTTCTTGTTGCTCTTTTATTTTTTTCCTATTTCTCACAATTCAAAGTAAATTGTAAGATTAGTAGTACAATTAAGGCTCTGGAAAGAGGAAAACTGCATATTATGGCCTTGATAACCCTTCATGGAGGACAAGTTGCTCCTCTGCCACAAATTCCAATTTTAGAGTTGGGTTCAACAATAATAGTGAATAGAAGAAACACAGGAAAACAGATATGTGATTTAAAAATCATCCATAGCCAGAAATGTTTATCTAGAAACATTAGGCTCCAGCAAGATGTGTATCATGTCCTCCTTGCATATATTCCAATTTGGGCAGAATAGCCCTTATCTATTATCTAAGTGCTTTTACAACCCTATTTTGGAAAGGTCTCCCTGGTCACACGTACCTTATGCTAAAGAGGAAGGCACTTGATTGCATATTTTCTTAACTGAAATGGTTTCTTAGAACAATGTGAATTATATTTATACTGTTGCTTGCAAAGACTAAGATAAATGAAATTGTAATACCCACTGGTATTGGGATTGAAACTTTCTTTGTTTAGTGAGCAATGCTATTTCAACACTCAAATAAAAAAATGTGCAAAAAAATTGTTAAAGCAAATGACCTATACAGAGGTCAAATATTTGGAGTTGAGACCAGTATCTTTACGCTGTCTGAGTTCAAGCAAGTACATAAAAGTCATGGGAATATGCCATTCTTTACTTACAGAGATGTTGTCATAGACAAAATTTCCCATCTGTCCAACATGTCACCAAAACCTCTTTATTCTTGCCAATATATATTTCTCCAATCCATATCCTATTTCTGCCTCTGACATTTCCATTGGTTTAGATGCTCATTAGTTTTTATTAGTAGTTGTGGCAGCCTGGAGCTGTGTACTTCAGAAAAACACGTTCTTAATCTTAATCTGTCCCTGTGGGTGTGAAGTCATTGTAAATAGGACCTTTTGATGAGGTTACTTCAGTTAAGATGTGGCCCAACTGAATCAGGATTGGTCTTAATCCTATTACTAGAGTCATTTATAAGCATAATGAAATTTACACACACGGAGAGAAAGACATGGGGAGAATTTGGAAGCCAACAGAACCCTGAGGGGCAAAAGAAGTAGCCATGTGTGTTGTTGTATGACAGAAAAGCCAGTGACCAAAAACACACTAGCAGCTGTCCCTAGAATGTCACAGTCTTCAGGGACAAAGCATCGCCTTCCTAACTCCTTGATCTGGGCTTCTCCTCGCTTCAAAATCATAAGCCAAAAACTCCTGTTTAAGGCAAATCATTGCATGGTACTTGTTTCAGCATCCAGGAATCTAAAACAATTTTTGGTACCACAAAGTGGGATGCTGTTATTACAAATAACTATGTTGTAGAAACAGCTTTGGAATCAGGTAATGGGTACAGGCTAGAAGAACTATGAGGTACTTAACAGAAAAAAACCTAGATTGTTTTGAAGAGACTGTTGGTAGAAATATGGATACGGAAGTTACTTCAGAGGAGGCCTTAGGAGGAAATGATGAATACATTGTTGGAAATTGGAAGAAAGGTGATCCTTGCTATAAAGTATCAGAAAACTTGGCAAAATTGTGTAATGATGTCAGATTGAAAGTGTAACTTTTAAGTGATGAATTTAGACTTGTAGCTGAAATGATTTCCAAGCTAAGTGAAGAAGGTGCAGCCTTCTCCTAGAAGCATGTAGTAAAATATGAGAAGAAAGGCTAAAGCTGCATACTGAACTCTTAAGCACAAAGAAACCAGAAATTGATGGTTTGAAAAATTCTGAGCTTATCCATATAGCATACTCTGACACTAGAGCTAGAAGTGGCTCTATTAGGTACCTCCCTGGGCTTCTGGAAAGCAAATTCCTGAAGGCAAGGGCTCCATGTGAGGGTGTAACTGAACATGGATCCTGGCAGCCTTTCCAGTGGCAGCCAGGATTGGAAAGGCACTTATCCAGGCAGGATCTGTGCAAAGTCCTTCTGTCTGATGGTTTGGACTTTTGTGAACTGCATGCAAAGCCAACAATGTTTTTGCTAATTTTATATGAGCAGAACTGCTGCCACCTGGGATTGAAAGGGACAGAGAAGGGACAAATCAAAGAAAAAATTTACACCTCTAGTTCAGTCAGCCAGCTTCTCCCAGGGAATTCATTGAAAATTTTCCTCAGAGTTCCCAGCTTGTAGTCTGTCCTACAATATTCAGACTTGTCAATCCCCACAGCCTCATGAGCCAATTCCTATTTTAAATTGGTTCTTTCCCCCTAGAGAACCCTGACTAATACAATAATCTTCCAACTTGCCTTCCGAGCGTCAGTCAAATTTCTCAAGTCTTTTTTTGCAACCACCAAACCTTCTTATGTGCCTGAATTGGTGAGAATTTCTTTAATTGAAAGTGACAGAAACCCCAATTTAAAGACAGCTTAACTAAAATAGGGAATTTATTGAGACGTCTGAACTATGAATATAAATGGTTGGTATTGACATGGTTCTAAAGCTATCATTTAATAGCATGTAATCCAAACTGTATACCTCTCTTGATTTCTTGAACCTAATTAATTCTGCCTGTCTGCCTTACTTCTCAGATACAATCTTGATGTGGTACAAGATGACTTCAAGAACCCTGACCCCAACATTCAGCTTATTAACAAATCCAATAAAAAAAAAAAAGAAGTCTTCCTTTACAGATTTGGGGAAAAAAACCCCAGCTACAACAAGCTGGTCCTACTTAGGTAATGTTCCCATTTCTGAATAAGTAATAAACTGACAGTAATAATAAACTGACAACTGACTTCTAAAAAGAAACAACGAAAGCCAGAATACTATGAAATGATGCATTTGAAGTGCTGAAACAAAATAAAGATTAAACTAGTTTTCTATGCCTAATGAAACTATAAAGATAAAAGAAAGACGTTTCCTAACAGATCAAAATATGAGAGGATTCATCACCAGCAGACCCACATTATAGAAAATATTATAGAATATTCTTCACACAGAAGAAAAAAGATTAAAGATGGAATTTCAGAAACACAGAATGAGATAAAAAGCAGCATAAAATGGTACATATGTGGACAAATCTAAATGATCTTGTGCATATAAAACAATAATAATATCATATGAATTTTAAAATATAATTTATTAAAATTCACAAAAATAATGATATAAAAGATGGGAGATAAGGAAACTAGAGCTAAAATATTCTAAGTTCCCTGTGTGACCCTGTAAGAGGATATAAGAGTTAATGTTTGATTTGGAGAAGTCATGCAAGAAAGGTGTAATTTCTATGGCAACTATTTAAAGAATAGTAAAAAAGGGTATAAGTTTTAAGCTATTAAAGAGAAAAACTGCATAAATAAAAAAGTATCTAATCCAAAAAAATAAATAAATGAAAGGGGAAAAAAAGAACACAGAACTGGTAAAATGATATTTTTTAATCCTAAATATATCAGAAATCTTTTAAAATATAAACCAACTAAATTATGCAATTAAAATACAACTATTGTTAGACTGCCCCAAAAGACTTAAAACTTAATTCTGTGCTGTGTTTAAGAAACACATTTAAATTATAGAAATACAGAAATATTTCAAGTAAAAGCATTGGAAAAATATACACTATGCAATCACCAACTAAAGGAATGCTGATATGGTATATTAATATTAGACAAAGTGAATTTTTCTGGAAAATTATTGAGAATCATGTATAATAATAAAAGTGCCAATTTAATGGGATAATATAACAAATTTAAATTTATTTTCACATAGTAACATAACCTAAAATACATAAAGCAAAAATTACCAGAGCCACAATGAAAAATGGAAAAATCTAGAACCATAGTATAAGATTTCAGATGAATAGCTCTTAACAGCAAATAAAAGAAGCAGGTGACGATTTGAAAAAATAAGTAAGAATACAGAAAGTTTAAGGTACGTTTCTTAACAAAGTCTGGCTTCTTTGTTGATGATTTCTAGATCGGGTCCCGGGATTGGACATGGACTTTGTATACTGGAAGCAGGCGCTCAGTTGCTGAGCTACACCTGCACCTGGTTTCTGGGTTTTGCTCTTATTGGTTTGGATGTGTTATCATTTCCTGTTTCTTTGTCTTGTAAACTTATATCATAAACTCTACATTTGAATATTTTATTATGTTAACTCTGGATTTAGTTCCTGAGCTGTTTGTCACTTAACTTCGTATCCAGTTAGTGATATGACATATTTCCTTGAGTGCCAAGAACTAACAAAAACAAAAAAAAACACCATTGTAACTGCCCAACTCCAAAACCTCCTCATTGCTTTTGAGTAGTATTCCATTGTGTACAGGTACTACAATTTGTTTTTCCATTTGTCAGTAGATAAGAGTTTGCACTGTCACTTTTGAGCAATTATGAGTAAAATTGTTGTAAACATTAAGGTACATGTATTTGCATGGATGTATGCTTTCGTTTCTCCTGGATAAAAGTCGGGGGGGGGGGAGATTAGTGGGTCATACAGTAAGAAACTGCTAAACTGTTCTACACAGTGACTGGATTTACATTGCCACCAATTATGCATAAGAGTTCCAATTTCCCCACATCCTTGCTGGCATTGTTATTGTCATTTTTTAGCCATTGTAATAGATGGGTACCAGTATCTTATTATGGTTTTTCCTAATGACTAATGATTTTCAGCATCTTTTCATGTTCTTATTGCCATCTTTGTCACATCTTTCATAAAGTGTCTGTCTAAACCTTTTGCCTATTTTTATATTGGATTGTTTGTGTATTTATCATTGAGTTTCGGCAGTTCTTTATAAATTCTGTATACAGTTATTTTACCAGATATGTTTTTGTAAATAATATATCACAGATTATCACTTTTTTTTTCATTTTGATAGTATCTTTCAAAAAGTTAAAGTTTTTAATTTTGAAGGAATCCAATTTTTCAATACTTTCTTTTTCGGTTTGTGCTTTTTGTCTTCTACCTAGGAATGCTTTGCCTAACCCAAAGTCATAAATAATTTTCTTCTTACAGAAGCTTTCTTATAGAATTTTTATAATTTTGGTTTTATATTTAGACCTATGATCTATTTAGAGCTAATTTTTGTATATGATATATGATACAGGATGAGGTTCATTATTTTCCATATGAATGTTCAAATTTCCCAACTGTGTTTGTTTAAAAATCTGTCCTTTATTGAATTCCCATATCACATTTGTAAAAAAACTCATTGACTACATAGGCATAGGTCTGTTTTTGAAAGCTCTATTCTTTATCATTTTCCATTGATCTATGCAGCTATCATTTTACTGTTATCACTATTATGATGAAAGTTTATATTACTGATTGGAGACCTTTCTTCTTGTGTAATATAACTATTTAATCCTATGTATTTCCCACTAAACACTGTTATGTCTGTGTCCTACAGATTTTGATACATTGCTGTTCCATGGATACGCAATTAAAATATCTTCCAATTCTATTTTGACTTACTCTTTGATTTGAGCTAAATTAAGATCTGTATTGTTTAAATTCTAGATATTTGGGGTTCTCTAGGTATCTTTCTCTAATTGATGTCTGGTTTAATTACTGTGGGCAGAAAATAGACTTTGTATGATTACAAATCTTTTAAATTTGTTGAGAGTTGTCTTATGACCCAAGAGTATTGTCTCTCTTGGTTAAAGATTCCACAGTCCTTGAAAAGAATGTGTATTCTGTATTGTTAGGATACACTGAGTGTTTCATAGTTTTCATTTGGGTAGAGTTAATTGATGATATTTATTTTTTCCCTTAAGGATTATTATCTTTTGCTTTACGTATTTGGAAGTTCTCTTATTAACCCCTTATGCAGAAAAAAAGGAAAAACCAAGAAACCGATGATAGCCAACAACAGAAAATAACATGATCTTACATAGTTATGAATTTAAGGAAGGGTCAGGGATTTTTCCTGTCCCTGACTTCTATGAGGATCTTACCATAGTATCTATAATTGACAGTGATTAACTAAAATCTTTCAACCTCATAGCACTGTTGCAAAACTACAAAGATATTCTTTATAATGATAGTTTTATAGGTATTTCCCACAAAAGTCAGGGAATTTTTAAGTACAATATTAAATTCTTTTTGAAAAAGGCTATACCAATTTAAATTATTACCAACAATTTAGGAGCATGCTGATTTCAACACATTCTTTTTATCACTTTATATTATCTCATGTTCATCATTCAAAATATGATGGGAATAAAATATTACATTAATTTTTTATTTGGTTATCATATTAAGCACTTTTTATGTTTATTGGACATTCATATTTCTTCCATGAGTAATCTGTTTATATCCTTTAGCTATTTTTCCATTGGTATAAAGGAAGTAGTTATATTTTTTGTTTCTCTTTTAAATACTTTCCAAGTTAATCATTTATCCTTTAGTTCCTTAATTTTTAAAAAATGACAGGACTTTACATTTCAAGATATTTTTAAATATTGACTATTTAAAGATATATAAAGGATTCACACAGTTAAACATATTTCATGTTCTCATTCAGGACTTCTTTGATACAGAAATCACACTTTTAAAATATATATTCCAACAGAGTGTGGGTAGCTCAAGGTTGAGCCCCTGCTTTGCATGTACGAAGTCCCAGGTCCAATCCCTGGTACCTCCTAAAAAAATTTTAAAAAACAATATGTATATATATATAAAACAAAGAAAAAAATAATTGTGTGTAAAATGATCATTACAATGATGCTTATGTAATTAGAAACAACCTAAATGTCCCTGTGCAGTATAATATTTAAATAATTATTCAAATGTCTAGAATGGAATCTGAAACAGCCTTTAAAAGTTTATTTGAAAAAAGTTTATATTTTGCAAAATGTTCGTAATATAATGTTATGTAGAAAAGCATGGTTCAAAATTGTTTATGTCTAGATCTATAAAAGGAAAATATGTAAATATACTTTAAAAAATTCAATCATAGATGGAAGTCTGGGAGGAAATACATCAAAATATCAACTGGTTCTCTAGGACATGGGTTTATAAGTAATATATTTTTCTTCGCATTTCTCAGTATTTTCCATAAAGAGCGCTTATTATTTTAAATGTGAAAAGGAGACATTGAAATAAAAAACTGGGTCATAATACTAAATATAATTTGGTTAACTTACTTCTATTTGGTGACAAAATTAATTTAAAATCAACTAAATTGTATTATGTATTGTGGTAGGCATATTAATGCCCCCACCCAAAAAATGTTCACATCCATTCCTGGAATCCTGTTCATTTATATGGCCAAAGTAAGTATGCAGATGGAATTAAGGTCATGGTTTGTAAAATAGAGGGATTATCTTGGACAATAGACAAGAAGGCAGAAGAGTCAGTCAGTGAGATGGAAAATGGAGAAAGGGGGCAGGAGAGATTCAAAGCCCAAATTTATTATCCTAGTAATAGAAGAATTTTTATCATTGATTAAAGGCAGTGGCCACCAGAAGTTCTGAGGGGAGGGAGAGGGAAGAATAGGTGTAATATGGGGCATTTTCAGGACATTAGAATTGTCCGGCATGATATTGCAATGACAGGCCGTTGTATGTTTTGTCATAACTACCAAATTGTGTGGGACAGAGTGTAAACTCTAGTCCACTATTAGTAGCAATGCTTCAATATATGTTCATCAGTTGTAACAAATGTACCACACTAGTGAAGGATATTATTAATGTGGGAAAGTGTGTGTGGAGGGGGAGGAAGGGGCACATGGGAATCCCCTGTACTTTTAATGTAACATTTATGTAATCTAAAGCTTCTTTAAAAATAAAATAAAATTTTTTAAAAAGAAACATACATAAATAACTATACATGTCATATTAAATTGCATATGCAAAGTTACATGAAAAGTAATTCTACATAGTGGATTCAGGCATCAGAGAGGTTATTTGTTTATCTGTGGATTACAGTCACTGCCAAGGTTCCAGAACCAGATCTCATATTTAAAATGTGCTTAATAATGTTAGTCTGTAGACTAAGAATGTAATCTAACTTCAGAACTACAAGGAATAAACTGCTGACACACAAAACTAAAGACCTTTTCTTAGTCACAAGTTCAAAAATGATTCCAATTGAGTAGTCCTTGGTTCTAAACTCGTTACAATAATACCAAATAGATAAGATACAACTGGCCAGATTAAGGAATTTCCCCTCTGCTCTATTTGAAAAAGGGTCCTTAAAAGCAGCAGTTGAAATTTATTATGACCTATCAAGGGCTAAATGAGGAGCAGGCAGTGCCATGTGTATCTCCCAAGAAAGCTAATGGAGGATTTGAGACCAGAACTCATGATTGGCAGCCTTGTTTGCCAGCGACCATAACTTCCAGGCAGTGACTGTTTCATCACTGTATTAATATTTTTCCATGTTTTTTTTTACAAACTAAAGCTATAAGTCTTTATTTCACCAACTTTGTCCTAATTCACTTTCTAATAAAGACATGCACTGAGGACATTGTTTAAAACCTGGGACGGTGAGATGCTGGGTGTCTTCTAGGCAGGGTCACAGTAAAACTCCAGGCTTTTACTGGTGGTGGGCTTTTGGGTAGCATGGACCAGAAGTTGTTACAAACCCTAAGCTGTTAACAGCTAATATCAGGGACAATCTTTGCATCATCTAATAAAATGCAATCATTTCCAAAAAGACATCTTCTCATTGTCCAAAGGATTGTTCTGGGATGAGGTGAACTCCATAGTTTCAGAGTTTCTCCCCTTTGCTGCTTAAAATAATCTGTGCTGAAACCATTATTCTACCACAGGCATTGGGATGGAAGTTCATAAACTGAGAATGCTTGAAGAATGCAGTCTCATCATTGGCATATTCAGTCAAAGTGAGATCTATTTTTCCAATCCATGGATGTCTGCATCAAGCAGTATGTTCATTCTTCTTGCCAGTTTCCTTTCAGTGGAAAAAGCAGAAAAGACTCAGTCAAGAATAGGCTGAAGTTTCTTAGTAATAAATGGCAACCATTAAGACTTTGGCACACATATGCCAGGAGAGTGATCAGTGAAGTTAGAGAGCAATTCCACAAAATACCTGGCAATGGGAACCCTCCTAGTGTATCATTTGTACACTGTGAAGTGTAATTTTAGGAGAAAGAGAGAACACAGTAAAATGCAATCAGCTCTTCAAAAACTGATGCATTGGGAAGTAATAACATTTACAAAACTTTCAAGACTTCTTTTTATTTATGCTTCATCTCCACAGGGTGATTTTCAGAATAAATGGAAAAATCTAAGTATTAAAAAATGAGGTAATAATGGAGTTTTTTCCCCCCTGAAATAATTTCAGGGACGTTATTATGAGCCTGAGCATCTTTAATTCTCTCACCTATATGAATTCCCACTGTCTGAATTTCCTTGTACCCAAGTGTCTCAGAGAAACCTGCACAATGATAAGGCTAGAGTTTTTAGTGAATAGGTTAAGGCACAAAGACCTGTTTTGCTTTTGTTTTGTTTTTGTTTAATGGTGAGCATGTGAGCAATGGTCTAACTTATTTCCAACCTATATCAAATCAATATGTTGAGTTTCTAATATATGTTTAGAATTATGCTAGGTACCTAGAGATACAAAAATGAATAAAATAAAGTCCTTGTCCTCAAAGAGTTCGCAGTCATCAGTGACATAGAGGAATAGAAACAGTTACGTATAATCACCAACATAATTCTTACCTTCTCATACTTAGCCATATAATTCTAAAAGAGGTGTGGGATTACAAAATGGCCCTAAAGTTCTCTGCAAATATTCACTTCTAAGGAAGACTAAAGATAAACCATTCTTTTTCCCTGTAATCATTTCATATTCATCTCAAAATAAAATTAGAATTTATTGAGCAGCAAATTTCCAATTTGTAAGTAATCTACTTTTAAATATATGTTCTGTTAGACTTCTTTAAGTTATTGAATTTAAACTGAATATACTATCTACCAGTTACTTCTTTATCACCAATAATAATGGTCACTGTATTATTCTTATTTTTTTTTAATGGAGAAGTTGTAGGTTTACAGAAAAATCATGCAGAAAATAGAGTTCTCATATACATATTCTCACACACGGTTTTCCCTATTATTAATACTTTTCTTCAGTGTAATATGTTTGTAACAATTGGTGAAACGATATTATTATAAGTATACTGTTAACTATAGACCATATTTTACATTGGGTTTTGGTGGTTGTGTTTTATGGCCCAAGTTGTTTTGTTTTTTAACTTTAATTCTATTAACACAACCTATATTTTCCCCATTTAACCCCATTCAAATATATAATTCAGTAGTGCTCATTACATTCACAATGTTGCACTGCCAGCACCACCATAAATTACCAAAGCTTTTCCATCACTCTAAACAGAAACTCTGTACCAATAAAACATTAACTTCCCATTCCCTGTTCCACCCCAGTCCTTTGTAACCTATATTCTTGTTTCTGACTCTATGGATTTGGATATTTAATTGTTTCATATCAGTGAAATCATACACTATTTCCCTTCAGTGCCTGAGTTATTTAACTAAACGTGATGGCTTCAAATTTCAACCATGCTGTCATACACATCAGAACTTCATTACTATCTCCTTATATGTATATACCACATTTTGTTCATCTATTCATCTATTGATGGACACTTGACTGGCTTCCATCTTTTTGCAATTGTAAATAATACTGCTATGAACATCAGTGTGCCAGGTCATATGGTAATTCTGTACTTTGCGTTCTTAGGAACTCCCTACAATTTTTCTATTAGGGCTTTGTAAGTCAGTCCTATTTTTGTTTCTCAGTTCTTCCCTTAATACTAACGTTCACATTTATTTGATATTTTTTTGTATTGTACTATTTTGAGTACCTTCTCGTTTCTTTTTTGCATATATTTTTCATTTATTTTCTTTGTGGTTACCAGGGGCTTAAATTTAACATCCTATATATGTAACACATTTGGTTTGATAGCAATGTAACTTCAATAGCAGACACCCACACTGTTACTATACTCTTCCCTTCTCCCACCTCTTTGTTATACTTGTTACACATCAAATCTTCATATACTATTATGTCTCAAAGTATAGATTCATAATTTCTTTTTAAGCATTTTCATTTTTGAACGTGTAAGAAGTAAAAAGTGGAGTAACATACAAAAAATACAATACAAAAATACTGGTATTTTTTTACCTATGAGTTTAAATTACTAGAGCACTTTACCTGTTTAGGCTGCTTCAGTTCACTGTCCAGTGTCCTTTCAGTCTGAAAAACTCTTTAGTATTTATTTTAGACCAGGTCTCGTGATGACGAACTTCTTTAGCTTTTGTTTAATGTTTTAAGCTCTCCCTAATTTTTTAAAGTTTCTTTTTAAATAAAATTTTATTGATGTATATCATACATACATACACATCCATATACAGTAAATGTATAGTAGAAGTTGTGAACTTGCAAAACAAACATGCATCTCATCATATAGGGCTCTCATACATCATCCCTCCTCCCCTGCACCAACATCTCGCATTGTTGTGAAACATTTGTTACAAACTATGACTAACTACAGCCCATATCTTACCTTTGGTGTATTTTTCCCTCAACCCATCCAATTACTAATACCCTATATTAGTATGTATTTGTTATAGTTCATGAGCTCTCTTTCACTTTTGAAAGACAGACTTATCAGATATAAAATTTTACTTAGCAATTGTTTTCTTTCAGTACTTTAAATAATTGCTCCACTACCTCCATAGTTTCTAATAAGAAATATGCTCTTAATTCTATTGAGTCTCCTTTGTACATCGTATATTGTTTTTCTTTTGCAGCTTTCAGACTCTCTCCTTATCCTTGGTATTCAATAGTTTGACTGCTATCTTTATGGCATAGTTTTCTTTGAGTTTTTTCCTCTTTGAGGTTTATTTGACTTCTTGTTCACATATTTTGTTCATTTTGGGAAGTTTTCTGCCATTACTTCTTTGAACATTTTTTCTCCTTTTGTCTCACCTTTTTCTCCTTCTGGGACTCCCATAATGCAAATATTAGTAAGCTTGATGGTATTCAAGTCCTGTTCACTGTTTGTTTGTTTGTTTTTTGTGGTTTATTTTTATTCTTTTTTCTTTGTTCCTTAGCCTGAATTATTTCATTTCCTTTGTCTTCAAGTTCAATGGCTCTTTCTTCTGCTAGCTCCAATGTGCTATTAAAACCCTCTAGGTAATTTTTCACTTTATTTATTTGGTCTTCAATTCCAATTGTTCTGTTTGGGTTCTGTTTTGTGTGTGTGTGTGTGTGTGTTTTAATCTTCTATTTCTTTAATTGAGTCCTCATATTGTTCCTTCATACCACTGATATCCTTTAGTTCTTTCTCTGTTTTCCTTTATCTTCTTGAGCATATTAAGGATCATTTTATCAAAGTCATTGTCCAATATGCCCCAAATCTGTTCTTCTTTGTTGATGCTTTCCTGATACTTATCTTGTTCCTTTGCATGGGCCATTATTTCTTTCTTCTTTGTTTCTCTTGAAATATTTGTTGCAATATTTTAAAGTATTAAGTCTAGGACTTTGCCACTGAATTGTCTGTTCCTTAAGTATGTAGTCAGATGGTGACATGACAGAGATTTCCTTGACTACCAGGAGCTTACAAAACAAACAAGCAAGAAGATCAGCCTGAGGCAAACATGAAGTGCAGAATCCTCTCTCTCTTTTCTGAGTCTTTTCCTGGGCTTGTGCTTGCTGTTGGCCTTAGGAATTCCACTGTTGACTGCAATTCAAGTGCCCTCTCTATCTCTTATGTAACAGATTTTCTCCTCTAAGCTAGTTCTCTTTTGTATAACTTGAAGGTAGTTCTTTACCCCAGTCTGCTTTGACTTAAGTGTTTCTTAAACTGCTTTAGCCTTTTGCAAGCTGCTTCTGCCCTCAGAGCATGCTCTGAGAGGTTGACCCAGAGATGGGTTTCCTGATTCAGTCTTTCAACTGCCACCTGAGAAATTGGGACTGCCCTACAGGCAGCATAGAATGCACATTGGGGCTACTCCATTCCCTCCAGAACAGGAATAGGAACCCACAATAGGAGTGCAGGTTGGTTCCACACTGCACTGGGGAAAGGGAGGAGAGATGTCAGCAAGGGTGCCATGAGCTACTCCTACTGTTTTGTTTTGTATTTTTTTAAGCTTTGATTTCTTAATTGGACACTAATCCTGTTCCTGTAAACTTTTAGCTGTTTTCCAGAGTTCTGAGAAAGATGTCTCTGCCAGTTTTTGCTAGATGTTAAAAGATTTTGTGGGGGAATGGCATTTTAATGCTGTAATTTTGATTGGCTAGCCACTCTTCTTATTTTTCAAACAAGTAATAACTTTTAAGTCCGTTTCATGATTTTATAAATTTAATTTAATTTAACTTTCAGAAATTTTACATGTATTTTAACAATGTATTAATTAGTGACCATTAAATGAGACTGTTTCTAAGATTTTGTTTTATCAAGTGCACACAGAAAGCTTAAATGTATTTGCAGGCAGGTAAAAAATTAGTTGATCATCAAATATATAAACCCACATGATTCCAAAAAAATCTAGAGATAAATTGATAGAAGAAATTATTTAAATAATTCCTTTAAACATTTACAACTTATGATCAGAGAGATAAATCTCTGGAATCACATGTAGTGTTTATCACTGATTTTCTAGATTATAGGGTTCATTTTAATTTTAAAATAACTATCATTGGAAGACAGAGAACATCCAAGAGACACAGAAAAATTAGGACTGGAGATAAAGATTTCTAGAGAAAGTTCCCTCAGTTTTATGAATAAATAGAATTTTAGCCTACTTTTTCCTACTCTTATCACCACAGCTCACCCTGATATATCAATAAAATGTTTGTATTAATAAGTTATATGAAATATTCAATTTTGCTACATGTGTTAAACACAAGGAGATGGTAGAAAGAAACTAAATATGATGTTTTCTAAGTATGTATTCTTTAGAAAATTCTTTTGTAAACTTTGAAAGAGGTGTTGGCCTTTTAATGGTGGCTAAAGGTAGAATCTCAGAGTACACCTTTTTGGGGCTCTGAGCATCATTACCTACAAGGATCTGGGTTAAGAAGATTATAAAATTCACAGGGCAAAATTTGTCTTCCTGACCACAGAACTGTATACATTCCACTCTGGTTGCATTTCCTTACTAAGATGCAAAAAGCAAAGGAGAAAACCGTATATTCAAATTGGAACCAAAATATAAACAAGGATTCAATTCCCATGGTACAATCCTCAGAGGAATAAAAATGCTAGGAAGAAAAGAAGTTTATGAACTCCATGTTGAGTGGAAGCAGGCTACAAAAGAGTTTAGCTGTCCTTCTAGAAAACAAAAATTAATTTGCTTTGGCCAAATTAAAATTAATTAAAATTATGCAATGTTGCCCTTGTGTTAATTTTAACGGTGAGGTTGTTGTGATTTAAGGCTACAATTAGTTCTAGTGTTTGAAAGAGAAGCTCTGTAATCGAGACAGGACATTTTAATAATCCTGGTTATAAACATTTAATACATCATCTTTAGGGACTCACAAACACATTGTAATTAACTTTTACAACTGAAATAAATCAGATTGCATTAGCATATTGCAAAGGAAAAAATCATTTGCATGATTGAAAACAGCTTCAGAAAATTATGTATAACAGGCTTCGTGCAAACAACTTTTATCAGGTTTCTTATGGAGGGGTGGATTATTTTTAACAAGTACAGTTTTGGATTTTCTGACTAATTATAACTTTGTCATATATGGAAATATTTCTGTGCCTGTAGGAATAATGTCCAACTTTATTGTAAATGATTTGGGAAAGACTAAATAATAATATAAGGTGAATGTGCTCTGTAGCTACTTCTATGCTATGTGCAAATAACGTGATGAAGAGAAAAGAATTTTATGTGTGTGTCTTTCATATTTTTATTGCTAAAGTCATTAGCTGGAACAGGGGTGCTGATATTGGGCTCACAAGTGTTCCTAATCTGCTCCAAAGAGTACCGACCCTTCCTTGAGTCATTGAACTGTAACTGATGGAAGGACAGTCAACCGGTTTACTTTTTTTTTTAAAGATTTATTTTTATTTATTTCTCTTCCCTCCCTCCCCACCCCCAGTCGTTTGCTGCATGTTCTCCTTTGTCCGCTTCTGTTGTCGTCAGCGGCACGGGAATCTGTATTTCTTTTTGTTGCGTCATGTTGTTGTGTCAGCTCTCCGTGTGTGCGGCACCATTCCTGGGCAGGCTGCACTTTCTTTTGCGCTGGACGGCTCTCCTTACCGGGCACACTCCTCGTGTGTGGGGCTCCCCTACATGGGGGACACCCCTGCATGGCACTTTTGAACTGAAGGAATGAAATAAGTTCTTAGTAAATATTGACTATTAGTTTAACCAAAGAGATTTTAGATCAACTAGACCAATTGGTTATGGTCAGTCATTTGATATGCAATGAGTGGTCACTGGTCCCTGCATGTCCTATGTAGAGGTTAGTTGTTAAAAACACACTCTGTAGTCATATTCCCTAGGTTTGACTCCTGGTTCCACCATGTGGTGACCATGTGTCAGCAGTTTCTATGCCTCAGTTTCTCCATCTATAAATGATATAATAAAATTATTGTGATGATTAAATGAGATAACACATGACATTTATCTCAGAATGCAATCTGGAACATAGTAAGTACTCAATAAACATTAATGATTCCCACTGTAACTATTATATCTGTGGGTCATCCTTAGGTGAAAACCTAAGAGGAAAAAATAATCAATTAATTATTTTCTGGGAGCTAGTGAACTTCTTTCCTATGTAGAATTTACCCAGTACTTTTTCAACACTCACCATTGAGTTCCATCCCTCCATTCACATATTCAATAAATAATTTGCATCTACAGCTGCAAAGCATCAAATTTGCAAGAGAGGGCATATGTGAGATTTCAGCACTGAAGCCAGAGTAGATATAGCTCAGAAGCCACCAAAGCTCTGAAATCAATAAGGAGCACAACCAGATTCTGATTCCAGATGTCCAGGTAAAGCAACTAGAGACTTACCTTCCCCTCTAACCAACCCCCTCCAATATAAAAACAAAAGCAAATAAAAAACAAACAATTCCACGTAGAATTGGATAAAGTCAACACTTATGGACCAATCTTCCATCAAATACAAGAAGGAGGAAGGCTGAGATGAGCTGGTGAATATGCTCCAGATTCTCACCTTCAACATGGCTCTGTTCTCAGGGCAAGACAATTCTGAAGAGCCCGTTCTTCCTGCTGCATTAGCTTAATGATGAACACCTAAATAACAATGGCACCGTTTTGGAAGTAGTTAAATCCTGGTAGGAGACTGCAGAAAGGCATATTAAATCTGGTTATTGTGAAACCAAATGATAGCCAAGAACTGAACCTCTTTTAGGCAGAGATTTGGGGTAAATGCACTAGTAGTTTTCCTTCAAGGAAGATATTCTATTCAGATTTCTGTTTAATCTTGCTTCTAGAAATGGATGCTGGATGAACTGGAAATGCAGCTTACCCATCAAAAAGTTCTCCTTAATTTTGGTCTTTGCTTTACAGGAAGCAGTGGGGTCTCACATTCTGCTCCTCCCTAAGGGAAAGCCCTAGACTTGTCTAATGGGAAACTTCATTTCTCCTGAGGCTATAGCTTATTGACTTAAAAGAGCAGTAGCTTAATTAACAGAAGAAATGAAGCCTATTGCATAATTAACAAGACATTTACCTAAAATCAATAATCTAATTGCCACACCTACATAGGGGATAGCCGTTATCCTATTGAAAACAATTCATCTATATCTACATGTTAACAAGGTGATTGGGGTTTGTTTTAAAGACTAATCTGATCTGTAAAGCGATAACTTATTGAACAATCAATTAATCTTTTTAGTACTGCAACTATAAACAAGCAATGAAGAGCCACAAGGGTGTGTCTACTTATGAAAGGTCAAATTTAGCAGACCTTTATCCTGAGTTCCTTCTCAATCAGCACTAAGATGTGCAAACAATAATTAAGATTTTATTTTAATACTAACCCTTTGCACCTGTCACTTTCAATATAATGCAAAGCATTTATAAATGCAAAAACCATCAATTAAAATATGTGTCCTATCTTTACAAAGGATACCTAATTTAAATTGTGTTTCCTTTTTACAGATACATATCATGTCTGTCCAAATGGTTTTGGTTCACCAAGCTACATATAGAGTCTCTGGGATTTTAATTCAATTGTGTGAAGGATTATTTCATATCAAGGAGCATGAATTATTACATTTATCCAAGAATATGGGTCAATGTCAAAGAGTTTTAAGATTTGGTTTCAATTAAATACTTCACAGTCTGCACACTTTTCCAAAGTTTATTATAATCTTATCACCCTCCACAATAGGTACATGTTTCCCAAGAGACAAGGCACTTACTGCTGTGTGACTGTTCTCAAAAGCATTTTATTCTTAAAATATTGTCATAGTTTAGCATACTTCTCTTCCCTCTTGTCTTGAATTTGACAATTTTTTTAATTTAAAAAATTTTATCAAGATATTCCAATCCATTAGAAATATACGCTATAAGATATGATATGGGCCTGTTTCCAGAGGAAGAGTTTAAGTATCCACAAAATTTTATAAGAATTTAGACTTTAAAAACTACATAAGAAAGAAGAAGTAATGCTGAAGGGCAAATGAAGAGGGTGATTAGAGAAAAATACAATAAGATTATTTGATATGTGAAAATAGGGTTCTAGGTTTGGAATAGGGTTCTAAATTAGGGTTCTTGTACAGTGATCTGGTGTTAAAAAGCATAGGGTGGGGGGAAGGATTCATTAAATTGGTTGGGGAAAATTACATTTTTATTTTCCCAGTTTAATATTTCCTTTCATTATCAGTGTGGCCAACACTCCATAACATTATTAATAATATCTATGACTTTTTGGCCAATAGATATCACAGATATGTTACACTGCCAGAGGTATCTCAAAATACAAATGATCATTATGTCTCTGACATAATATAGGTTATATTAGACATTTGTCTTTTTAATATCTGGTAATAGTATATAAATATGTATTTCATATTAATCATTTAAAACCTTTTTTTCTGAGAGGAGTGCATATTCATCAAACACCTGAAGGAATCCACTGGCAAGATGGGAAGAACCCTGCCTTAGAGTGTGTGTGGGAAATGCATGGACTGGTACTGTCCTCCCTGTATAGTACACAGGGCAGATGCTACTCAGGGGTCATAGCCTTCCTTCCTGGAGTGTGGGCACAGGCTCAGGAATCCTTAACCAAACACCATTACCAGGAATTATGGGAAATGGCAACAAACTAACAGGAAGAGCTGAATGCTCTCTCAAAAACAACGGTGAAAGAGCCAAAAGCTGTCCAAGGGACCTGCTTTGGGAGTCAGCAGACCAGGACAGTACTATACAACCCCCAAGAGGGCGAGGAACAGAGAGAGGAAGAAGCCGAAACAACAAATCTGAGTTAACAAACCCCAGTGGTGGCTGAGAAAGACTCCCCTCCCCCACCCCCAAGATATTAATCTAGGGTAAAACCCCTGGCTCACTGCAGCCAACTGAGAGGGGAACAGACATCCTCCTCCCTGTCAAATGTTTCAAGGGTAAAGGCAAGGGATGTCAGGGTGCTTTTCTTTGGTGCATTCTGGCAGCAGAACACAGGAAAGCCCAGACTGAAACACCTTTGTGGAAATATGCACTGACTAACGCCATCTTCTGGCCAGTCTGGAAATTGCATGGACAAAAACTGTCCTCTGTATTTTCTGTGTCCTACCCTTGGGAGAAAATCTGTGCCCCACTAGTAAGTCCCTGGCCCAATTTTGATAACGTAAGCTGGGCAATTTTAAAGACTTAGAATAAGCTGAACCAAATATCAAAGAAGAGCTATGAGAAAAACGAAAAACAATAGATGAGAGAAATTGGCCATCAGAGTACATTTACCAACACATACAGATGGCTAGACATCAGCAAAAAATTACAAGCCATACTAGGAAATAGAAAGAGATGGCCCAGCCAAAGGGACAAACCAAATATCCTGAAGTAATACAGGACTTAAGACAAATAATCAGTGATGATCATACAACTCTCCTAAATCACTTGAAAAAATTTTAAATATATGTATGACTAAAGAAATAAAGGATATTAAGAAGACACTGGGAGAGAATAAAGAACAATTTGAAAGCCTGCAAAGAAAAGTAACAGAACTTATGGTAATGAAAGACATGATGAATGAGATTAAAAATATATTATATGACACAACAAGATGACACAACAAAAAGAAACACAGATTCCCATGCTGCTGACAACAACAGAAGCGGACAAAGAAGAACACACAGCAAAATAGACACAGAGAACAGACAATTGGGAGGAGGAAGGGGAGAGAAATATATATTATATATATATAATATATATATATATATATATATATATATATATATATATTAGAGGCATATAAAAGCAAATTTGAATTGCCTGAAGACAGAATTAGTGATTTCAAAGACGGAATATCTGAACTGGAAAAGACAGGAGAACAGAAAAAGCAGAGAATGGAAAAAATGGAACAGAGTCTCAGGGAATTGAAAGAAAATGTGAAACACACACGCACTCATATCATTGGTTTCCCAGAAGGAGAAGAGAATGGAAAATGGGGCAGAAAGAATATTTGAGAAAATAATAACCAAAAACTTCACAACTCTTCTGAAGGACATAAATGTCAATATCCAAGAAGGACAATGCACCCCAAACAGGATAAATCTGAATAGACCTACCCCAAGATGTTTACTATTCAGAATGACAAACATCAGAGATAAAGAGAGGATTACGAAAGCAGCTAGAGAAAAGCAAAGCATCACATACAAAGGAAACTCAATAAGATTCAGTGCCAAGGAGAGAAGAGAGTGGTATGATGTATTCAAGGTACTGAGAGAGAAAAATTGCCAGCAAAGAATTCTGTATGTGACAGAAATGTCCTTCAGAAATGAAGGTGAGTTCAAAGTCTTCACAGACAAACAGAAGTTGATAGAATATGTTACCAAATGGCCAGATTTATAAGAGATACTAAAGGGGGTACTGCAGCCTGACAGGAAAAAACAGAGGCAAAAGATATGGAGAAACGTTTAGAAATAAAGATTATTAGGAAGGGTAAATGAAAGGATAAGAAGACAGACAATAGAAAAATATGATGACAGAGAGCCAAAGGACAAAATGAAGTAAGTAATGCCTTTACAGTAATAGCATTGAATGTTAATGGAATGAATCAAAAGAAATAGACTGATAGAACGATTGAAAAAAATATATGAATTGTCTATATGTTGCCTACAAGAACCCACCGCAGATGTAAGGACAAAACCAGGTTAAAAGTGAAAGGTTGGAAAAAGGTATTCCATGTAAATAGTAACCAAAAAAGAGCTGGAGTAACAATACTTATATCAGACAAAATAGATTTCAAATGCAAAACTGTTATAAGGGATGAAGAAGGTCATTATATATTAATAAAAGGGGCAATTCACTGAGAAGAAATGACTATACTAAATGTTTATGCACCTAACCTGAATGCCCCAAGATACATGAGGCACACACTGGCAAAACTGAAGGGAGAAATAGATGTCTCTACAATAATAGTTGTAGACTTCAATATACCACTCTCAGTATTGGACAAAACTGGACAGAGGATAAATAAAGAAACAGAGAAGAAACAAAGAACTTGAATAATATAATAAATGAACTATGAACTAGACCTAACATACATCTATACAGCATTGCACCCCAATACTGCAGGATATATTTTCTTTTCAAGTGCTCATGGACCCTTCTTCAAGATAGACCATATGTTGGGTCACAAGACAAGTCTTGATAAATTTTAAAAGATTGAAATTATACAAAACACTTTTTATGATCATAATAGAATGAAGCTGGAAATCAATAATGGATAGAAAAGGGAAAATTCATAAATATATGGAGGTTAAACAATGGACTCTTAAATAATCAGTAGGTCAAAGAAGAAATTGCAAGAGAATTCAGCAAATATCTTGAGATGAAGGAAAAACAACAAAACATCAAAACCTAAGGGACACTGCAAAGGGAGTGCCCTCAATGCTTACATTAAAAAAGAAGGAAAAGCTAAAATTAATGATCTAACTGCACATCTGGAGGAACTAGAAAAAGAACAGCAAACTAATCACAAACCAAGCTGAAGGAAAAAAAAATAGTAAAGATCAGAGCAGAGATAAATGAAATCGAGAATAAAAAACTATAGAGAAAATCAACAAAACCAAAAGTTGGTTGTTTGAGAAAATCAAAAAATCAACAAATCCTTAACTAGACTGACAAAGAAAAAAAGAGAGACAATGCAAAAAATAAAATCAGAAATGAGTGGAGGATATTACCGCTGACCCCTCAGAAAAATGGAGATCATAAGAAGGTACTATGAACAACTGTATGCCAAAAATCTCGACAATGTAGAGGAGATGGACAACTTCCTAGAAACACACAAACCACCTACACCAGGGGTTCTTAAACACTTTTTTCCCCCATGGAACACTTTTCCAGTCAGGTGAAAATCATGGACCCTGTACTAAGTCCACACTGTACTGTGCATTATTTAATAAATATATCACACCTGCACCAATATGTCCCCAAAAGAATAATGTGTTGTTGGTTTTTTAAAATTTAAATCCAAGCACTCTGACCCTTTATTAAGAACTTCTGGTCTACAGTGACCCTAGGAGAAACAAGACCTCAACAAACCAAGCACAAATGAAGATACTGAAACAATTCTTAAAAACCTCCATAAGATGAAAAGCCCAGGATCAGATGGCTTTACAGGTGAATTTTACCAATCACTCAAGGAAAATCTAATACCAATCTTGCTCAAGCTCTTTCAAAAAATTGAACAGGAATGAATACCACCAAACTCATTCTATGAAGCCAATATCACCTTAATACCAAAATCAAATAAAGACACCACAAAAAAAGAAAATTACATACCAATATCCCTAATGATTATAGGTGCAAAAATCCTCAACAAAATACTTGCAAGCATAATACAAAAGCACATTAAAAGAATTATACACCAAAATCAAATGGGTTTTATCACAGATATGCAAGAGTGGGTCAATACAAGAAAATCAATCCATGTAATAAACCACTTTGATAAACTGAAGAAGAAAAACCACATGATCTTCTCAATTGATACAGAAAAGGCATTTAACAAAACAGACGAAAAACACTCCAAAAGACAGGAATAAGAGGAAGCTTTTGCAATATGGTAAAGTGCATATATGAAAAGCCTACAGCTAACATAGTACTCAACGGTGGAAGACTGAAAGCTTTCCTGCTAGGACCAGGAACAACACAAGGATACCCAAAGTCACCAATATTATTTGATATTGTGCTAGAGTTTCTAGCTAGAGCATTTAGTCTAGATAAAGAAATAAAAGGCACCCAAATAGTAAAGGAAGAAGTAAAACTTTCACTATTCACTGATGATATGATCCTGTACCTAGAATCTCCTGAAAAATCCACAACAAAGCTTCTAGAACTAATAGATGAGTTCAACAAAGTGGTGGGATATGAGATTAATACGCAAAAAAATCAATAAAGTTTCTATACACTACTGATGTGCAATCAGAGGAGGAAATCAGAAAAATATTCCATTTACCACAGCAACTAAAACATCAAATATTTAGGAATAAACTTAACCAAGGACATAAAGGATGACCTACATTCAGAAAATTGCAAAACATTGCTAAAAGAAACAATAACACTTACATAAATGGAAGACTAAATATCATTAAGATGTCATTTCTACCCAGATTGGATTATCAATTCAACACAATCCTAACAAAAATCTCAACAGCCTTTTTGCAGAAGTAGAAAAGCCAATTATAAAATTTATTTGGAAGGGTAAGGGGCCCCAAATACAAAAAAAAGAGTTTAAAGAAGAAGAACGAAGTTGGAGGACTCTCATTTTTGGTCTTTAAAACATATTACCTAGCTACAGTACTGTACTAGGCATAAAGTACTTTACTGGCATAAAGACAGACACATTGACCAATGGAACCGAATACAGAACTCAGAAATAGACCCTTACAACTATAGTCAAGTGATTTTTGACAAAGCAGTCAAGCCCTCCCAGTTGGGCCAGAAGAGTCTATTCAACAAATGGTGCAGGGAGAACTGGATATCCATATTCAAAAGAAAGAAGACCCTATCTCACACTTTACACAAAAATTAACTCAAAATGGATCAAGGACCTAAATACAAAAGCGACAACCATAAAACTCCTAGAAGAAAATGTAGGAAAACACCTTCAACATCTTATAGTAGGTGGTGGTTTCTTAAACCTTACATTCAAAGTACGAGCAAAAAAAGAAAAAATAGATAAATGGAACCTCCTCAAAATTCAACACTCTTTTGCCTCAAAAGATTTTGTTAAAAGGGTGAAAAGGCAGCCAACTCAATGGGAGAAAATATTTGGCAATCACATATCTGATAAGGGTTTAATATCCATAGTATATAAAGAGATCATACAACTTAACAATAAAAAGACTATCCAATTTTAAAAAATGGATAAGAGACTTGAAAAGACAAATGTTTAAAGAAGAAATACAAATGTCAAAGACACATGAAAAAATGTTCAACATCACTAGCGATTATGGATATGCAAATCAAAACTACAATGAGATATCATTTCACGTTGATTAGACTAGCCACTAGTAAAAAGTTAGAAAACTGTAAATGTTGGAGAGGATGTGGAGAGACAGGAATGCTTATTCACTGTTGGTGGGAATGCAGAATGGTACAGCCCCTGTGGAGGACTGTTTGGCAATTCCTAAGGAAGCAGAATATAGACTTGCCATTTGACCCAGCAATATCATTACTAGGTATATACCCAGAAGAACTGAGAGCAGTGATACAAACAGACGCCTGCACACCAATGTTTATAGTGGCATTATTCATGATAGTCAAAACTTGGAAACAGCCCAGGTGTCTATCAACTGATGAATGGATAAATACATTGTATATATGCACAATGGAATATTATGCAACAGTAAAAAGAAATGAAGTCGTGAAGCATATGACGACATGGATAAACATGGAGCGCATTATGTTGAGTAAAACGAGCCAGACACAAAAGGACAATGACTTTTTGAGTGCACTGTTATGCACTAAATATACTGTGTAAGTTCATGGAGTTAATAATTAGAATATAGCTCATCAGAAAATAGGAGGGTAGAGAATGGAGAGCTGAGAGTTAATCTGTACAGAACTGGTGAAAAGGTTGTTTATAAATCTTTGGAAATGAATAGAAATGGTGGAAACATGGTGTTTGTAACTAGCAGTGCTATTGTATGGGTATGACAGTGGTTGAAAAGGAAAGTCTAAGGTCATGTATATTACTTGAAGGAAAGCTAAAAATGTAACATGGGACTATGTAAGAAAGTAAAACCTCATATTAAACATGAATATGGGTGATATTGCATATACAAGACTTTTTACAAAATATAAATCAAATATACTAGAGAGAAGGAAAACGATAGCAGCTATGCTTGGCAGGTGAGGCATGGAGAGACTGAAAGGTAATGAGTTTTTGTTTATTTTTTATTATTATTGTTGGAATAATGAAAGTGCTATGGTGGTGACTGGGGTGATGAATGCACAAACGTGATTACTCTGCACACCACTGATTGTACTCTTTGGATGGATTCATGCTTTATTAATATGTATCAATAAAATTTAAAACACACACACACCATTACCAATTATTAAGGTGATTATTACCAACTGATTGTTGCTCTAAGTCTTTATATTTGTGGGAAACTCTGGAGTGAAATTTGCTGCAAATAACAATCATAACAATAGCTAAATCATTACCACTTATTGAGTGCCATGTACTTTACATATGTTATCTCACTAGGACTCACTGTGATCCCAGGAGGTGGGTATTATCACTATTTAATAGATGAGAAAACAACTTAGAAGGCGGCAGAGACAGTTTTCCAAAATCTCTGCTCCTTCCAATATATTAGTACCAACAACTGCAAGGGTTTTGTGGTTTTATATTTTTTGAGCAGTAATAAGGTCACATATGTTCATGGATTCCTGTTGTAACCAATAGATACTGACATAAAGTAAACATTTTATCATTATTTTAATAGCATGGTACTTGGCATTCAGCCTTTATGTGACTTTATATGGTAGGTAGCCATTGCTTTGTTTTTGCTGTTCCAAATAAAAATAGATTAAAAGGGAAAGCCAAGGCACTATGCTGAGAGTGAAAGGGATGTTCTAGTGTTCTAGTCAGGGCTGTTTCACTTACTGTCACTCCCATCCAGTGTAGATTAGATGTCAGCCTGTCTCGAGTCCTTGAGTCACTATTTTGTTTTTCGGGTTTTTTTTTTTTTTTTTTTTTTGGTTTGTTTTTGTTTTTAAGTACTGGGGGCTGAGGATTGAACCTGGAACCTCATATGTGGGAAGTCAGCACTAACCACTGAACCATGAGCCACATTGGCTCCCCTGAGTTGTTTTTTGTTTGGTTGTTTTGCTTGTTGTTTGTTTTTGTCAGGAGGCACTGGGAACCAAACCCAGAACCTCCCATGTGGGAAGCAGGCACTTGTCTGCTCCTGAGTCACTTTTTTTAAGCATAATGTTGTGCTAGGTACTGAGGCATCATAGAGGTGAATAAGACTATTTTTCACTTCGAGTAGCTCACAGTTGAGTGTGCAGGAGAAACTGTCCTAAAAACCACCATCCAAAACAAAAGACAAAATAATGCTTAAAGCTGATGTTTATCGAGTACTTAGCAGATGTCAAAATCTTTTCCAAGTGATTCACGTGTGTTAAATCATTTAGCTCTCCAAGTAACCTGAACGCTAAACTCTACCATTACTTTCCACTTTGTACTAATGAAGAGTCTAAGGCAAAGAAAGATTAAGTTAGTTGCCCAAGGACATACAGCATGTAAGTTGCAAAGCTGGGCTTCTGACCTGAAGATGTACTCTGAATCACTCTGTTGTTTATAATGAACTAAATCTCTGTCTTAGTTTGCCAGGGCTGCTATATAACAAATATCACAGACCCATTGGCTGAAACCACGGGAATTTATTGTCTCACAGTTTTAGAAGGTAAAAATTCACCATTAAGGTGACAGCACGTCCTGGTTTTCTTTGACGTCTGTAGGGTTCTGGTGTTGGCTTCCTGGCCACACCATTACTCACATGGGCAGCTGTCACCTTCTGTCTCCTTCTCACTCCTCCAACTGTTGCATCCAAATGTCCTCTGGATTATTGGATTAAATCTTCTATTGGATTAAGGTCTAACCTGATTCAGTTTGGCCTCATCTTGAGAGGATCTTCAAAGATCCTTTTGACAAGTGAGTTCACATTCATAGGACCAGGGTTTAGGACTTGAGCATGTGTTTGTGGGGAGGCATGACTCAACTGATACAACATCTCTTCCAAGTTCTGTAGCCTTCATGTTGAAAGAGGGATGGATTCTGATTGAAAACCACGGATTTCTTCCCAAAATTGTGTGTGTTGTACATTTGTAGCAGTTGATATGGTTATGAATTCCAAAAATATATATTGAATTATGTTTGTAATCTGACCTGTACCTGGGCATGATTGAGTTATGATTAGGGTATGGCATGACATAAAGGCATGGCAAAGTACAGAATTGAGGGATTTTGATGTTGAAGTTTGATGCTTAAGCCTTAAGCTGGAACTCCAGGAAGTAAACTCACAGAGGAAACAGAACCAAGCCCCAAGAAGAGAGGAACCCAACAAGCCTGAACTCTCACAGACATCAGCAGCCATCTTGCTCCAACATGAAAATAGACTTTGGAGAGGGACGTAACTTATGCTTTATGGTCTGGTAACTGCAAGCTCCTACCTCAAATAAATACCCTTTATAAAGACCAACCAATTTCTGGCATTTTGCATCAGCACCCCTTTGGCTAACTAATACAACATTTGTAAATTTAATTTGACTTATATGACTCAACAGGTGTTTCCTGAGTCTCTACAAGGATAGCATTAGTGGCTTTGCAGTGATGTGCCATCTCTGCTGCTAGGAGATTTTTAACTCTTTTTCATCAGACCTGTCGAAGCCAAGAGCTATCTGAAGGCTAGAGAGACTATTGAAATTTTACATAAATAATAAAATTTTCATGAGCATTTTCTTCTGGGAAAAAAAGTCGCTACAGTGTCTAAAGCAAGTTTCTTTTTAATCAAGAAGAGAATCATCCAGGAACAAAAACTCCAATGTTTTGGGGAGGTATTTAAATATGTTCATAATGGGACCCCCTCCCACATTCATATAAATTTATTTTTACATGAATTTTTTAAAACTTTAGAGGTGCAAAGAAATGGCACAGCTTTTTTCCTTCTTTTTTTTTAAACATTTCTAGAGTTCCTATATTATGTTGCACTTGCTGTTAAAAGAACACTTAAATTCCAGAATAATGCTCCATCTTACAGAGTTCCAGTGAGAGATTTCTTTCTTTGGAAGTTATTTCTCCATTCTGCTAAGGAGGATTTTTTTTTAATTTTTAAATTTATTTTTTTACATATTTTACTTTCATATTTTATGCTGGTTCCTAATTTAATTTGATATATTCAAATAATTTCAGTCTTTGGTGTGCCTGTCTAAGGTGAGTATCCTTTATTTTTTCGTTGACTTTCTAGAGACATCTGTTTTAACTATATTAATGTGATTATCCAACATATGATTTTCCCTATTTTAAAGACTGCACACAATAGAATACAATATTTAAAGTAAAAGGCTAATTTTGTAGCTTATGCTTGGTTAAAAGCTCAGATGGACACTTTAGGAGGCATATCTACATTCAGGACTATATTGGACTAAGAACTATCATAATAAATCTAAGGTTATGAAATAGAATAGAGTTTACTCATAACTAAACAGAAACCTAATTCTATCTCAAAGTGGACGGGGAGAAAGACACCTCCAGTTTCCCAATGTCAGTCTCATAATTCAGGACTGACCTGGTAAGGATTGGAGTCATTGTAGGAGAGGCCAAGCAGAGCCAGGACAAGTATGGGTTAGCAGGAAACCTGTAATTAAAGATTAGAAGGATTCCTGGAATGAAATAAGACAAAAAACATAATTTGCTCTTTGGAGGTCTAACCAAATTGGTCTACCCGGGACTTTTGATTAATGAAACCTCTTTTCAAAGTCCACAATCGAACCCCCTTGATGGATATTGAAATCTTTGAGCACAAACTCCACCACATCTACTTTCCTTTACTGTGAATTCTGCTTAACTTGTCAGGGCTCATTACGTTGTTGTGAGAAACAAAACCTATATTTTTCTTTGAGAAAGTGGACAAAAGGTGGGCTCTGGATATCAGAGGATCTGGGTGCTAGAAGGTTCAGAGAGGCAAGGGGAAGCCCCCACAGGTGGCTCTTACTGTTTTATCATTAGGAAGGGAATGGTTACGATGGCTATTTCTTTTAAAACAGAAGTTTCACATCACCCCTCAAACTGCCTCTGATAGTTTGTTTCTAATGGTTTGCCCTTTATCAATTCTTTCTGCCCTTAGCTTTTCCAGGAGAGTGGTGTCTCTGTGTTTAACCCTTTCTAGGATTTGCTTCTTCTTCCCTATGGCTGACTTTCATTTCATTGGACTTGAACCAGCCATACACAAACAGCCCAGCTAATCTTTCCAAATTAGCGCAGCACCAGCTCTGGAGGTTCTCATTAGATGTGCAGCTGAGATTTATCAGATCTCATTTGCCTAATATGGAGCCTAACTTTAGGCACCTGGCCCTTGCAGTAGGGGGTAAGGGAGAATAGGAACGGGTCTTTTGTCACTGCTATGCAGACTCACTAATTTGCTCCGCCTAATAAAATTACAAATGAATACCGCTTTATTCACATTGCCTTTATAGGTTATAATAACCTTGGTACCCCATAACCTCCTGCTAGCTGAATTAATCAGATCATATTAATATTTCTTCTTACTTTCTTTTAACTGGTTCTTCTCTTAATTAAAGGGGCCAAAGATGTAAACAGGGTAGGTGACTAGAAACATGGCGTCAGGTTATAAACAAGGCTCATTAAAAAGATGGATGTGCAGGCAGACTGCAAAAATTGCTTACTTTGCAAGTGTACATTTTGTAATTTCCTGACGACTAAAGGAACTAATGCCAGACCCCACCCGCTCTCTTTTTCACATGTATAAAGATGATAATTTTTGAATGCTGGGTGGGAATGGCAAAACTGAGCAACCTATTCATCAACTAGAGAAAGGTCTTTTACATTATAAGGCTCTGACCTCTCCTTCCACAAGCCTCCCAATATAAGACATGTTCAAAAGTAGAGCAAAGGGGGAAAAAACCAACAGGAAATGACTTAAAAAGGAAACAAGATGAAGAACTTTCAAGAGAGAATATTAAACATATTACACTACAATTAAATTTGAGAGAGAAAATGTGGGACTTAAAAGACTAATAACTTTCGAATTTGTGCACAGAGGGCAACTGAGTGCTTAATCTGTAAGAATGGGAACAGTATCTGCTAAAATGGATAGTATATTGGTATCAAGTTTAAATGAAGTTATAATGACCATAACATAATAGAGCTGAAAACAGTATAGTTTAGGAAATTTAATTCAAGCGTACCTTGCATTGTTAGAAATATTTTGCAGCCATATGTACATTGAACAGATGGGGTACCTATATAATAATATATAAAGTTTATATAAGTGGAATATATATTGTTTATGTACTATATAATTTACATATGATGTATGTTATACATATTTATGACCTATAAATATTTTTATTCATTCACTTATTCCCTCAAACATATATATGGTAATTCTGTTCTCACCTACATTTTTGAAACTTTTGCTCACATTCCATTAACCCACTCGGAAAGTGCCAGCATTTCTTTCCTCACAGCAATTTCTAAGAAAGCCCCAACCCCCGATATCCTCTTTCCATCTCCTCTCAACAAGAGAGAAAGTCATTCTGACAGGATGATGCACAGCACCAGCAGGCAAGATCCTGCTCCTTCATGAATAAATTAGAGATGAAAGTTTAACTGATCCCCTTGCATTTTTATGGAGGGACCTCATCCTAATTTACCTAAATGCTTTGAGTAGAGGAAAGAAAATGTAAGAGGCTAAGGTGGAAGGTTAAAATCCATGTTTAAATGGAGTTTTTTGTTTGGTTTGGTTTGGTTTTATCCCAACATGCTACAACACATGGTTGTCTGCAAAGGATCTGATTTCTTACTCAAACATTTAAGGCAGAAACCAAAGAGGGAGTAACTTTTCCCCCTACCACTGTTGCTTTTTTATATAAACTGCTGCAGGTACGACCAGAATTTTCAGTCCAAGATATACAATTCTCGTAGGAGATACCTATATATATATATGATATATATATATATATCATATATATGGTAAATATAGGAGAAGAAGATCTAAACAATCTGTTTCTAAGAGATCATTTTTCTCAATGGAGCTAAAACTGCAGAAATGGTATTTTTCTGAAAGCATTCTAGGCTATGCTCCAGCTAAGGACCTATTTCAGCATGTTCTTCACCAGTGCAATTTTAGTGCCATGCAAGCATGCATGGGTGTGTGGCCAAAATACTCGATTTTCCCATATAGGATCAGACCAGTGTGCTAATGGTTCTGGAATCCTGTCCCTGGCAGTGGTCATTATCTGATTCCTCAGAAGCCAAGAATGAATTTGCACGACCCAGCCCTTAGGATATTCCCTGTGGAAATATAGGAAATTGGCAAGAAGGATCATTTCAGGGATGCACTGAAGCTGTCATTCCTAGGAGGCTTTGGCCTCAGCTCTGTGTCTGAGAAGTTCACCTGAGGATGAAGTAGGAACTGTTCTCATTTGCACATGGCTCATTTTACAGGGACACTAAATACCCGATGTCCATTCTTAGTCTTCTTTCTTGCCTTTGACTGTTGAAAGGTTGCTAAATACATGTCCTGATAATACTATGGTTGAATTTTTCAAGCATGACTGAGATATTGAGGTATAACAATTTAAAAGAAGGGTTAATGAAAGAAATTAAATCATGTCAATCCACTGTGTAGTGTGTGTGTGTGTGTGTTTAATGGCAGTTTAATATTCAGTTGTAAAACTGCTGAGGAAAAAAGTAAATGAAAACAAGTCTATTCATTTTGTGATTCTGCTATTCCCTTAAAGCTTAAGTGAAATCTTCATGGGGTTGTAAATATGTGTTTTCCTAGAATAAAATCATTTTGACGTTTCATTGTACTTATTCCTAATAAGGAAAACTCACAAGTCTAGTCTATGGTTCAAAACATAAGCATTTTTATATGAAGTCCCTTAATTTAAATTTTTTACAATTGTCATATCTATTTCAAAAATAAATAAATTTCAAGGATAAAATATGTTTTTTGCATTCTGGTTCTGTGTGATTTCTTATTTTAATAAGCATTCTAATTCAGTATTAGCTCAAAGTTCCTGTGTGTCAGGTGATCATTTTACCTTGTGCTTTTGTGCCAGCAATAGTAAAGTTTCTGGGCTATTTACCACGACCCACCGTTAAACTTTTGGATACCATTTTAACTAGCATTTGGGCAAACACGATACCATTTCTATTAAAGGGACACACAGCATTTTAAAAGAGCTTCACCGAGGAGCTATGAATATTTTTTAAATGTTAAAACTAGTTTCTTCTCCTCTTTTGACCATTTTTCCGAAATGGATTGTTCTTCTCTCTCCCTCTCAACATTTGTCATTAGAGGAGTGTAATTTCATGCCCCTTTTTATTCTACTTGTAACTTCCTTTAAACAAAGGGCACAATAAACAAACACAGGAGATAAGACAGTCTCTTCCTCCACCCAGCCCCCTTCCTTGAATCTCTTGAGCAGCCCACTTTAGTCCTTCAAATATTGCCCTGAATTAGTATCCACCCTAATGTTGTGAGGCTAGAGTGCAAGATAATAACAAATACCAAATGGGGCCCCCACTGTAATATGTGTATTGATATATATATTTTTTTCTAGTACTTTTGGCAAACCTATCTTACTGACTATACTGATGAAGGTTGCAAGTAATTGTGTACGCATTTCTGTGAAAGATAAATGGCCTTCCTTCCCAAGGACGCTTGGCCAGGCCTTAATCCTGAGTGTGTGTGTGCGCGCGTGTGTGTAACTGTTTTTTGAAGGCCTGACAAGGCATCTTGATCATTTCCTCATTTTGAGGCCTACCCACAGCCTCGCACGCGGCCCCCCTCTCTGAAATGTTATTATTCTGTCGTGAGGCCTTCTTCAGCCAGGATGTTACTTCATTTCCACCTTTTGTCTCAGCCTGAATGTGAATGATGCTCTTTCAGCAATATACGGCCGCTTAAACTCCCTGCTGCTGCCTTACATAAATATACAACACCCGTCTCGCCCTATAACTCACTTCAGGCCTGGAAAAACAGTGACTTCCTTTATTGGTCAGATTCTCTTGCAATTCCCAACAGCTGTATGTTCTCACCTCTGAGGATCCTTATCTTCAAGTTTCCATTTGTCTCAGCACTATTCCAGTGGATTGCCAATAAAAATGATTCCCATTTTTATAACCCCTGAGAACACAGGAGCCAGCTTTCCAGAGATACTACCTCCTCCCCACCCCAACCACACACACCCCTCCACACACACAAATAAACAAACCAAACCTCTATCTAACTTATCCAAAAAGGGGTATTTTGTGTTCAGGAGACATGACCTTAAAACTGAGTGCGTAGGGGATCCAGTAAAACATGAAGTGTCGTCTCTAAACACATTAATTATACTCAAGAAAAATCTGTGTTTGCTTTATTCCTTGAGAGAATAAAATTCAGAGGGATGGCATGTAATCGTTAACATAACACATGTTCATAGATGTATTTAATAGACATATATGTATGAGACTATGTCTGATCCATGCCCAAACTGTAGTAGTTTCTTTATCTTTGTTAAAAAATGTAATTAGTTCCCTATGGCTCTGAATTGAGGGTGATTTTAAAATACGGAGGAGAGGGAGGTTTCTACTGAATTTCCTTATTATAGAAGATGATGCCAGAAAGGGAAAAAGATGCTTTTGAAAATAGAAGATGCTCTGTCATTGTAAAGGAGTGTAATGGAAAAGACAATTTGTGCTTAGAGGCTAATTAGATGTGGTAGTAGATGTGGACTGGAGCTCAGTTTCTACCGTTTAGCACTGTGGAATGTGGACAACCTACTACACATATCTGAGTCTCAGTTGCCACATCTGTCAAATGGGGGCACAATATCTCCCTTCCAGATGTTGTGAAAATTTAAAAAAGAAAATGTATACCAGAGGATGAACTTTGAAGTGCTCTACAAATGGGAGAACCTTCATTATTTTCCCTCCTCCTGATGAAGTTGTGGTTGCTGCCAGCAGCTTTTAAATAAAAATATTCAGAAGGAGTAGGGAGATGAGATGAAGGAAATGAATGCTGTGGGCCTGTTCATTTGTGCTACAAGACCACATACCGAATGGAAGGGCAGTAATATTAAATATTAATGTGTCAAAGCTACAGTTAAAAAAAGATATGAACTCAAGGAGCAGGGAAATATGCCAGGTTGAAGTCAGTGCCACCCCGCTCTCTTATGACCTCGGAACTCTCCACAGGAAGAAGACAGATGACGGCTGACATACAGCACATGTTAGCAGAAGGGCTTGCTTGGGAGCTTTTAGCCAGGCAAAGCTGACAATTGTTACCGTCTTATGCAAAACTCTGGCTTTGGTAATTGTTTTCCTTTTCTGCTCTCTCCATCCAACCTCATTCCAAAGAAGGAATGATTGCTTCGGAAAAGTCACCTGGCTGTGTTCAGCAGATTAAACCTGCCCCCAAATACAGTTTCCAAAAAAACTCAAATTATCCTTTCTGCATTTTCCCTGAATATGTCCTAGAAATGTGCTTTTCCTCATTCCTACCCTCTCTCTTTGGATGTATGTACAGAGGCAGCTTTTTTTATAGATTCTCCCCTACACTCTTAGATCGGACCTAAATCTCCAAAACTGTGCCTCTAAATAGGAGACAATTGTCATCTTATAACCGACAACCCTGAAGGCCACCCAGTGTCTTCTATTACCCATTACCTCAAACAGCTGTGGGTCGAACTTAACATTTTCTTGGAGCCAAATGTTCTCCTTGTCAGTGGGGATATTTTTCTGCTCTAGATGAAATGTTACAAAATACATTCCCCGCCCCCCAACAAAGCTTTGGACTTAGAGCTGTTTTATTTATGTGACGTTCTGAGGACTGTAAAACATGCTGTTTCACATTGTAACACAAGCTCTTTTTTAAAGTGTGCCCTGAGTATTTGCAATTGTTATCAGGCCCAGATGTATCCTAGTGTCAGCGTGAAACTCTGCTAGTTGGCTCAGATATACAGAATGTAATTAGCGCAAAAGCCTCACACTAAATTTGTAGTGGAAGAACCAAGGCCTGATAACAACCATTTGCTCCTCTCCCCGCTTCCCCATATACACACACAAAGCGGCCACAAAGGTTAAAATCTATTGTTCTTGATGTTAAAGCTGTTTTGAGTAGAACAATTGCAGATTTTGATTGAGATTTTGAATGAGGAGCCAGTAGCAAAAGTTAGCTGGGCAGGAACGGCAAGATTAACAAAATCTCAGACTGAGGATAGTCCAGTTTAGAGTACTTCCAAGGGAAAATGTGCTGCTCAGCGAAGTTTTAAATTGCGTGCTTGAAAACCAACATCATAGCATTTTGCCCATTTTCCCTCTCTGGACCTTCAACTTTTAAAAAACCGGTCCAAGAAGCAACATTTACATTTTCTAGGCAACATTTCCCAACCATTGCTTCACCCTGTGGGCTTGTTTCAGAGAAAAGTTATCAGATGCCGTCAAAAAAATAAAGCTGTTCTGATGCCACCAAGCAATGGCATGGGCTAAACTGCTCTGGATCCTTAAGAAAAGTAATCAGTATATTAGGTTCTGAAAAAGGACCAAAACCAAAACAAAAATAGGTGAGTCATTTATCCCATGCAGTACACATTGGTGAAAGCAGCGTAATTCCTATCTGACCCTTGCAGAAAATCAGTGTGTGCCCTGAAGCATGAAATTTGATTGTAATTATTTTAGCTTGCTCTGCTACATATGCTATTGATGATCTTTCCTAAAAATCACCAGCCTTTTAGAAATCCTGCCACAGTACTTGACTCAATGACCTGTAAGGTATACATAATAGAAAATAAACCATGCAGGGTTTCTCTATTGATTGTCCTTAGAAACTCACTTTTCCTAAAGACCGGAGTCCCAGCATTGTACAAGACTGCAAGATTATATTTACAAAAGTCTAAACATTTATAAAAGGTGCAAAGTCCACATGACTTAACCAAATGCCTTGAAAGCTCAAGCAGATATTTGTCCTTAGCTCATAAACCCAAAAGTGGGTTTCTTTGCAGGTACAGTGAAGTGGCAAGCTGAGACAATTATCCAGATGATATGGGCTTCTAAGCTTTCTGTTGGGAATGTACATTGAGACGAAGACCAAAACTAATCCGTATTTATCAAAGCTTTTTGAATAACTGTTCCATCCCTCATTTGGCTGTCCTGCTGAATTAATGAGTAAACATTCTAGATAAGCACATAAATAATCAACAGATCAAATAGGACCCAAGAGTACAAGATTATAACTTCTTGGGGCTCTGGCTTCCTGGAACCAAAAAGGGAGGCTCATGATAGTTCAGGGTCTGATTGCAGAGGTAGTCACCTTATCTTACAGAGTACTTTTCAGAAAACAGGAAATACATGACTGTGTATTTAATTTTTTTTCCTATTTGGACACTCATGCCTTCCATTCTGAAGAAAGAAACCAAACCTATTGGATAAGAATTAAATCTTGACTGTAAATTGAGTTCTCTACCTAAAAGCCCCATTAGAACAAGTTTTACTCAGGAGTTGGAAAGGTTTGGTGTACATTTCTCAGTTTTTCTCTCTATCCTTTGACACCGGTTCATTAATGCAAACCTATTATTTGGTGTGTTCCTGGCTACAACCGTGTGAATAAATATAAACATAGTGCCTACCCTTGTGGAGCTTCCATTTTATCAAGTGAGATAGATACTTTAAAAACTAATAATGCGAACAATTCTTGATTACCCTTGTAATAAGTATGAAGAGGAAGCAGTGAAGAATGGGTTCTGAGAGAATGCCCCCAAGAAAAGCAGGGCCCAGATGGTGACTGGGGGACGGGGCAAGGTCCCTGAAGAGCGATGTCTGAAATGCAATTCAAAGCTCCAAGAGGAACTAAGCAATTGAGTGGGAGGCGAATACATTTCACATGGAAGAAACATCTTTTTCTCAGTGAAAGGCATCTGAGTTTGCTTGGAGGATCTCAACTCTTCCATCAAAGGGAAAACCAGTGTCAGCATCATTCAGGGAGAAAGTGTGATACAAGAAACCTGTGCCGTGAGTTACCACGGGGACCACTTTTAAATCACAGGGCATCCTGTGACACTCTCTTGACTTCACTTTGATTTTGTCAGGGTTTGCTCCCTTGACCTATGCCTTGGCCTTGACCAGGCAGGAGGAAACCCCTTATGCATGGGTTGCTGGAAGGCCTAAGGCAAAACTCAAGCCAGTCCATTTAAGAAAGGAAGAGGTCAGGATACAAAGAGGCAGAGGAATAGATTTTATAAGGTATCACAATAGTCAAAGAAGAGGATGAAAGAGAAGTGGCATATTATAGAAGCAGGCCAGAGTCCCTTCTTTAAAAATATTCCCTGTATGGCTGATAAAAGAAAGAAGCATCCAAATGCTTAAAAGAACGATGGCAGGTAAATAATGGAGAGAAAATCAGAGGAAGTACAAACGTCTCTATATGTGAAGGTGCTCTGCTTCTTTCCCTTCCCCCATCAATCCTACCTGGTGAGACTTTTCAAACTCTCACACCTTCTCTTATGAGATAATTTCCCCCTGCAGCCTTAGTTCTGCAAAGTCAACACGGCTTATGAAAATCAAGTTGTACTCTGTATATTTAATACATCATCTCTAAGGATAATCATTCTGGAATCTGAACTTGTTTCTGTTATCTAGCTCGGCTTGACAATGATTTATGAACCAGAAAACAAGACAGCTTCATTTTCATAAAGCAAACGGAACCTTCTGGACCAGGAGGAGCTGTGAAACTTGTTTTGACTAGCACACTGAAACAAACATGACATAAAAGTCAATACAACCGCACCACTGGGCTCTCATCTTACAACGCAACTTTTTTCCACTGCTCCAGCAGGATGACAGTTGAAATGTTGCATTACCCAATAGCAATTTTTATCTTCACTAATTACCAGCCTGGTATGATCAGGAAGGACCCTAAAAAATGGAATTAAGCACATGACAGTCATCTCCTACAAATGTCATTCTCATCTAGAAAGTGGGAGTTTAAAAAATGTTTTAAAGGAAATATTTTATGGTTCCATTAAAAGCCCTTTGATAACTTTAAGTGAAAGAGATGGCAATAGTATTTGCCTAAGGTGGGCATAATTTACCCATAGTAAATGTTACTTGTAATGAAAACTTGTAAAATAGTTTATAAAATAATTCAATGAGCATGAACTAAACCAAACATTGTGATTACAATCTTTCGCCCATAGATATACAAAATACGTGTGTACATACAATAATAAGCTCTTTGATAATTCATATTGTGGTGGTGGTGGTGGTGGTGGTGCAATTTGTCAGAGTGTTAACGGGACAAACCACAGTTGGTACCTGAGCATGGCTACTTATTTTGGGCAAGTCTCTTTATCTTCTCCACGAATCTGTAAGAAGAAGGTAATTAATAATTTTGCCAGACATAATGGGTTGTTGAGAGAGGGTTAAATGAGCTACTATGTTTTGGTTGGCTTTTTTAGTTTATGATGAGTTATCCATTTCAGCAAACATTATGAAGTGCTTGCCACATTCTTCCATTTCCTTTTGGAAATGAGATAGAGTTAAAAACTATTCAAATGGCATAACTATTCTGAAATGCAAGAATGGGACGATTTATCTAAAACTCCTAAAATTATACAACAGCAATGACCTACAGTTCCATCAGCAACACACCTGGGAGAAATGGGATGATAGCCCCCTTAAGTGCCTGATTTAGTCTTGATAAGTGTCTTAAAAGGAGATAGGGATATAAAACAACAGGCATTTTAATGGACTGCATTTGGCTAACTTGAACATCTGAATAATTGATTTTAAATCATAATCTTTATACATATTGTTAACTATTGAGTATATAAGGAAAGTAATTTATAGAACATTTAAGATCTCATAATTCTCATACATACTAACTAATCTCTGTCTAGAATGATTTGAATTGATATGCCACAGAAATATATTCATATTTGTGAAATAAAATGTACAACTTAGTGGTGTGCCCATTTTACTTATCAGAGCTCTTTTTTTTTTTTAAGAGAAAACGAGGAAGTAGAGAAGGTACATCTTCAGAACCACCTCTACTCTTTCTCTCCTTTTAGTTATTAGTTTTTGATTTTTGAACTCTGTATTTTAAAAAGTGCATAAATTATATTTGTGCATTTTAAATAATTATAATAATAAACTACCCATAGACCTACCTCTTAGGTTAAGAAATATAGCATTACCAGTTCCTTAAGAATCCCTGTAGCCCACCATCCCTCGGTCTACCCATTCAGGTTACACGAGCCTGAATTCTGAGTTAATAATTCCCTTCCTTTTCTTTAAAGCCTTTTCACCTTCATTTTTTCTCTAATCAGTATGGGATTTAGATTTGCTTATTTTTAAATTTTGTGTAAATGGAATCATATGTGTATATCCTTCTGCATCTTTCTGCTTTTCCTCAACATTGAATTTTTGAGAATCATTGGTGTTGATGCATGTAGCTGTTCATTCATTTTCTCTGGTGTATATTTTCCATTGCACGAACATGTCACTTTATTTTTCCATTCTACCACTGATGGACATTTGGGTTGTTTCCAGTTTTATTCTACTTTGAACACTGCTGGGCACATGTGCAAGAATTTCTACAAATATATATCTAGAAGTCAAATTGCTGTGTTGGAAGACACATACATTGCCAAATTACTAGACAATGTCAAATTCTTTCCCAAATGGTTATATCAATTTTTGTCCATCCAGCAGTGGATGTGAAGTCCCATTGTCGCACATTTTCACTAAATTAAAATAATGAGCATATTCATTGAAAAACCACTCAATTTAGGGACAATAAATCATCAGAGTGAAATTTTAATATAATAATCAGTTGTTTTAGAATCTTAAAAACATAGTGTCATTTAAACAAAATGTTCTTAGCTAGTTAACACAATATTAGTGTTTTCCTTGGAGCACTAAAAACAGAGTAAAGGATGCTTGGCTTGGACTTTGCCCAGAACTCTCTGAGCACTTGAAATATCGTACAGCTTCTAGAACCTCAACAGTGAAGATAGGGAGTTTGATGGTTAATTTTGTGTCAACTTGGCTAGCTTATGATATTCAATTTGTTTGTCAAACACTGGCCTGCATATTGCTGAGGAGGTATTTTACACATGGAATTGGCGTCTGCCATTAGTTGAAATCAAGCAAAAGAAGTAACCTTCCATAATGTGGGTGGGCCTCATTCACTTGATCTGATTGAAAATAACCTGAGGGTTGCACAGAGAAGAAATTCTGACTTAAGACTTAAGCATCAACTCCCCTCAGAAATTCCAGCCTGCTGGCCTCACCTATGGATTTCAGACTCAGTACCTCAACATCACTCATGCCAGAATTTCCAGCCTACCAATCTGCTGTATCCATCTCACACTTGCCAGCCCCTATAATTGTATGACCTGATTCTGACAAATTAATCTCCTAATATGTTAGTGCATATTAGGAGAACCATGGCTGATATAAGGAAGGTAAACTAGAACATAAGACGTAAAGAGGACTGATAAAGAACCAATTTTGCTTTTAGTATGCTTCAATTGGACTTGAGGAGGAAGAAATGAGATAGCTCTTTCCAGGGGGCCAAGGAAAGGAGCACTCAAACAGTACAAGTATGATTTGCTGTTTCCTGTTATCACAATTAGGGAAGACCAAGGTGAAGATCCTTCTGGCTCTAAACATTCTAATATTGTCTTTAAATGTAAATATAAAAAAAAAAACAGAGAAGTTGTACAACTGTTTAGCCAAGCAACTGATTATCTGTTCAGAATTCCTTAGTCAATGATTTTGACTAAGCGCTTTAGTGTTTTACCTTAATCAAAAGATTGGAGCAAGTATTGTAAGCTTGGTAAATTTACAGACTTAAATATAACTAATTTTTAAAGATTTCTGTCAAGAAATAAACAAAATGATTTGATGACCAACCGTAGGGCCGAAGAGAAGCATTCATATATCAAGACATTAAAAACATATTCATGTTACCTACATAGTGGGAACAATAGCACTTTCAGTCGATAGTTTCTCAGCACATCAAATTAATGGTTTTCCTTCATTTGAAGAGGCAGGCATAAAATACTCAAAAAAGGTTAGGTTAGGTCTTCATGTGGTGACCAGACCCCGATGAGAAATACATGATTTAATCATTTCCATTCTTAGAAAAGCATGCTTGGTCACTATATAATTAATCCATCAGAGGCAATTACTGTATTGACTATAAAGATGGACAAAAATATAGGTTTGACCTTGCCCTGTCTTCTTGTTCAGGTGAGTAGAAAGTGCTGCAAAATATGAACTGTCTTCTTCCTAACTAAATTAGTTAGACAAATGCAATAGAAATATAGAATTTAGGGGCTATTTCTGAACAAACTACAAGAAGACTATTAAATTGACCAAATTTAATCTGATGGCCCCACTTTGAGAGGCATTTCTTGGAATACCTTTATAACCAAAGAAGATAAGGGCCAAATGGGAGCTGGAGAGAAAGGTCTACATTCTTCCTGGGTTGTTTTCACTTTCTTATTCCCAAAGTAATACTTCAAATGACTAACAATAAATATTTTAGCTTCGTTCAAGTAATTTGGCAAACACATCTTTTTTGATTGTCTAGTGGTATATCTTTTCTAATACATAGTGCTACTGCCTTAAGACCATCTACCTAGGCATTAGAGCTAAATGAATGAGCATATGTGTAAATAATGAAGAAAAGCATGGATAGGATTAATCTCAGATAAAGGTATCACAGCTCTGCTCATCTGGTGCAACTTTACTGCTTATTAAGTAACCAAGATAGCCATGGGCCAAAAGGCATAGGAATTCCAATATGAGATAGGGAGAAATTGTGGATTCATTTATTCAGCCTTACAACCAATATTTATTGATTACTTACTATGTGCTGGGCCCTGAGCTAGGTGCAATGATGGTGATAAAATGAAAGCTCTCTTAAGACCTCTTAATTTCTCAATTGAGATAGCAAGAGTAGGGGCATATATCCGGTAATTGGTGGGCTACACATTTGGGCAAGATGTATTGAGTAACATGGCATTGATGATATTGCCTATATGAGGCTGAAGTGTTTGTCTGAGCTTTAGCACAAAAATAAGCTGTGTTTTTTATTCTAATCTTCTTTGAAGTTGTAAAGCAATTTAACTGGGATTTTGCTAAGATAATAAAATCCCCTTTGATTTTATATGTATGTATGTGTGTGTCCACATTTATTTCTGGTATTGATTTAACGCTATTGTTTACAATAATTGAATTTATGATCAAGTTCATGTATGAGAATATTTATAGTATCCAGGATAAACATGACCCCTATTATGATGTATGTCCTGTTTAAAAATGAAATCTAAACCAAGTTTATAATTTTATTACATTCACAAAACAATAAATGTTTACTTTTGAAATTTAAAACACCTCTAAAAGTCTTGCACCATTGAGTCAACTCACAGGAATTCTCTCTCTAAGTTCACATTAGCATTGTAGATAGGTATTCATAAGTCAATATGTTTATCTCTGAGAAAGCCTTTCAGTGTTTCAAAATGAATGTGGGTCCTTCTAAAATGCACCATGAACTACAGAACATATTGCAAATTATGCCAGTTACAAAAGTGGGGGAAACATAGGTGCAGAAATTTCAAAGTCAACTGATTTAGATTTGGCCCTACCTGGAATGTTGTTCCAGAATTTTGACCCATGTCCATTGCCCCCAGAAGTGGACTCCACAGATCTTTTGGCAAAGAGAGCAAAGAGTGGAAACTTCCTGGAGAAAAACAGATAACTGAAATAAGCAGGCAGCAAAATTACCCTGGCAAGCCATTCATTATGTGTTTTCAATATCCTCTAAAAGGGTTGCCCACCCCTAACTACATATTTATACCTATTTACTTGATAATCAATAAAAGAAAATGGCTGCATTATTTAGATTAAAATATCAGCTCTACATGTTACTATAAAATCACATTTAAGAAGCCAGAAAAGGGGAGATAGCAGTTCAGGCTACCCTCCTGCCCATGATATATGATATTTTCAAGCCGAAAGGAGAGCAGACACATTAAGAAAATAGTGCTAATGATATTAAAGTACTTTACAAGGCTTGTTACTAAGAGCTGACAAACCTGTCAAGTGTATAATGTAGGAGGCTATCGTAACGTTCTCAGAAAACCATACCTCTACCCCATTTCACTGCAATCTCCTAATAATGGAGATGCTATAAATTTTAGCCAGCAATGGGACAGAGCCATGGCTTCTCACCCCAATGTGAGGACATGATAAATATAAAAGAAAATGGCTGTCAGTTTTGGCGCCGGAACCTTATTACAAAGTCTTAATCTTACTGGCCTCAGCACCTTTTATCACCGCCTTGTTATGAGCTGATGGCTTTTTTATTTGCTGGGAGATGGAGGATGTGTCATCTGATGTCCTTTTATGTAGCCACTGCTCTGTCCTCTCATGAAAAAAAAAATTTATATGTTTATTACAGTAACCGATTAAATGCAAGACTCATGCTGTTGGCTCAGGTACCACGCGCTCAGGAGCTAACCAAGTCGGGATTTAAATACGTCATTGTGGGTATTTATGTTAATGGGACCCAAATAGGAAATTAATTTTTCTCAGCATGGAAATGGAGCATTGGCAGTACTCAGGACTGTTTACGCTTGCGTTATTGTTATTGGGACTGGCCATTCTTGCTTCCAAGGCCGGCCGGAAATCTCAGCTTTCGCTTTTCTTCTTTCTTTAAACATCTAGCCGTGAGGAAGCAGGCCTTGTAAACACGAGCTGGCTCCAACGCGGGTCAGGTTCAATCAGCTTGATCCGTAAGAGGAGATAAATTGCAATTATCTAAATATTAGTCTAAAAATCTCACAGCTCACTTCCCATCTTCCTCGTTTATGGCAAATGAGAGCCTGAACTTCCCTTGAAAACGCTGCCCCTGCCACAACCTCGATTCACCCACCGGAACTGCCGCCAAGTGCCGGCCTCGGGTACTTAAGGGAACCTGACATTGACGGGCTGGTTTCAAGCTGTGGCCAGCGACTCCATCACTAGATCTTATCATCAATTTGTGTCCATAAAACGCGATGGCCCTGAGTGTCGCCGCGCAGAGAGCTTTCTCCTGTCTGGTGTGCTTGCCAGCCGAGAGGCGCGCGCTGTCACCCCACCCGTGGCTGGCCTTCCTGGAGGCCTGCGCGCGGGCGCGCCCGACGCCCAGCGTACGGTTCTCTTCACCCAAGGCTTCTGCATTTCAAATCAAAGGTCAGGGGGTCCCCCGGAGATTTATTTCTCTGTATCTGGTAGGAAACTGCCAGATTGGTTGCTCCAGCTATGACTCTACATATTTCCCCTCTCCAGGGCAGAGTTTATGTAAAGTTAGTAAATCTGGTTTAAGCATAAAGTTCATTTAGGCAACTGAGATTTCCTACCAAATCACTAAAATTTGACTAAGGTTTTGGCATAATGAATTATTCATTTCACTAAAGGGACAGAAATTAGCTGGTATGTTAAGGCATTGTTGAGGCATGAGTCACATTTTCCTCTTATTTATTATATTGTGTGAAATTACCTGAGTTTTGCAGAAACCCATTTTGTCCTGAGATCTAGCTGTGGGGCTTGAGAAGAGATGGGAATACCTTCTGTTCTTTTCTTTGAAAATGAAAGTATTTGAGACCTTCCCTTTCTGGAATGCATCTGACATGTGAGAGAGAAAGTCTCCTTGTGTCTTTTTAGCATCCTTGACTTTTCACTTGTCATTCTCTGTTGAAGAAGTATTTATGCTAGAAATGTCGCTTTGGCACGAGAGGCCTTCGAAACGGCCCCTCCTGTGATTGTTCCTGTAATAAGCCCTTCGTGATTTGCCACTATATGCAGAAAACACTGATGAAAAATCTAATACATCGGAAACGGCAAATTGCATGTCTAGAAATTTAATTAAAAAGGAAATAACCCTCCCAGTATAAAGGTTGGCAGTCCCCTTCACAATCCTCCTCTCACTCCTCCTCTTCCCTCCTCTCTCCAAGTACAAAAAAGTACTTAACCAGTGAAAGCAACACTGGCATATTAATGAGGAAAGGTAGCCATTGCAAGTACACCCCAAGTTCTTGGTCCTACTAAAGAGGAGAGCAGGTAAACCAATCAGTTTATAACTGACAGTATCTCCTCTCTTAGACTTTCATTGTGTGTCCTTGATCCTCTTGTAAGCTGATGATGACTACAATATTCACACTAATAAAGAGAGCATTCCCTGATCACTGAATCGCACATTACCCTTTACAAAGCTTTTTATGTGTACATTTTTTCATGTTATCCTCAAAATTGCCCTCTAAGGGATGTAGAGTAAACACGATCATATTCACTTATGAGACAAGGGCTTGCCAGGTAAATTACAGGATGGCCAGTAAATTTGAATTTCACAGAGGACACGGATAATATTTTAGTGTAAATATGCCCCAAACATTGTGTGGGAAATATTTTTGTACTAAAAATTTACCCACTACTCACCTGAAATTCAGATTTAATCTGGATATCCTGTATTTTTATTAGATAAATCTGTCAACCCTAACTAAGGCTCAAAGAAGCATTTGATGCATTTCATGCAAATAACCAATGTCAGTGTTGCTACTGGACATTTTAACAATTATCAATATACCTTTCATATGTATTATCTCATTTAATCTTTCAAGTACGTGATTATCCTCCTCATTTTCCAGATTAAGAAACTGAGGTACCCAGAGATTCAGTAACTTTCTACAGGTCATGCAGTTGTTTGTGGCAGAATAGGAGCATAGTTCCCAATCCATGTTTCTAACACACTATAGCATCTTTAGGAGCTGGGGTTCTAGCTCCACATGGTAGAGTCCCATTTGATCACGTTTCCTTCAGTAGCTTTGTGGCTCTCAGCTGGGAGGTTGTAACCTCCATAAAGGCACTTGAGGAATTTTGTCCACAGATGACCAGTATACACTTAGGTGTCAGGGACCCTTGGCAGAATTGTTTACATGAGGTTTTGCCTCTGAGGGCATCTTCAGTAAAATGCCATTACCCTTTGCTGAGAAAGTCATTATCAAGGGAAGCCTGACCTGCACCAAATGGTAATGGCAGTGCCGATTAAGGGCTCCTTAAGGCATACAGTTAGTTCAGATCCCCAGGGAGACTGCATGGGACACAGAGCTGAAGGAGCAGGATTACTTTGCAGCAGAATTGAACATGCCAAAACAGGTCTTCAGGACAAATTCTCAGATGTAAAAAAAAAAAAAAAATCAAACTAAACAAAACACAGCAAAAGCATAGCCATAATTGTCGTGTTGGAAATCATACTGATATTATGCACATTATGGTAGATATGGAGAAAAAAGGTGAGAAGGAAAATTAACTTTAGAAGGAAGAAAATGTGTTGTACATTTTACATCTGTTCAACATCTGCATGTAAAGGTAAACCTTAGAGCTCTTTCTCTCTCTCTTATTTTTTCCTTTTAAGCATTATATCATGTTCCCTGTACATTGCCAACAATACATGTATAGTATCTCTGGATACCCAGACAATATAGACACATGAGTCATACTGTTACTTAGCTATCATTTTGCTTATTCATCTGTCAATATGCCATTGAGTGTCTGAAGCATCCATTTCCCAGCCACAGTGCAGTAGGCTCTAGCAAACTTCCCAACACACTTATTAAACCTTCAATACATTTTCTTCTACTTCCTATGTAGCCTCTTTTTAAAAATGTCACTGTCTTGATTAATTTGCTATTCCCCTTCATGTTCAGATGACATGTGGGAAACAATTCTCCCCAGAGAACCAACTTCTCATATTCCTGACCCCTCCATGGAACTATAAGTCAAGATGAAAATTAGCAAGCCCCTCCGAATCTCCACATAGTAACGTGTATAAGATGCTGTAATTACCCTGTTGTGACTCCCTTGTAACCACATGGCTAGCACTATGGTCACGCATTAATAAAGTGAAAGATCAGTCACAGCAATGCTAACCAGTGTGTTTTATGGGTACGTATGAAAAGAAAGATCACAATCTTCTCCAATCTTGTGCACAGTATAATTGGATGCAGTTTCCACAGTGAATTTAAAATAAAAATCTACTGTAAAATGGACAACTAATAAAACAGTTTAAAAATTCCACCCAACTTAGATCTCCTTCTCATTCTTTTCCCACCCTTGCCCCTCCCTGAGCCCTGAGAATGGAATCAGAAAGCAGGGGGAAGGAAGCAGACTTGGCCCAATGGATAAGGCGTCCGCCTACCACATGGGAGGTCTGTGGTTCAAACCCAGGGCCTCCTTGACCTGTGTGGAGCTGGCCCATGAACAATGCTGATGCGCGCAAGAAGTGCCATGCCATGCAGGGGTATCCCCCCGTGTAGGGGAGCCCCACGTGCAAGGCGTGCACCCTGTCTGTTGGGAGAGCCGCTCAACACAAAAGAAAGTGCAGCCTGTCCAATAATGACGCTGCACACATGTAGAGCTGATGACACAACAAAAAGAAACACTGATTCTCAGTGCTACTGATAAGGATAGAAATGGTCACAGAAGAACACACAGTAAATGGACACAGAGAGCAGACAACTGGGGAGGGGGGAGGGGAGAGAAATAAATAAAAAAGAAATCTTTAAAAAAAAAGAATGCAGGGGGAAATGGCATGAGAGAAGTTAAAGAAAAGTTCACCTCTTCAAGGCAAGGGAGGAAAGATGGGAGAGTTTGGTGGAAAACTCTTCCTTCATACAAGTTTGGCAAAAAGAGAGAAGCTTATTTGATCAACTGAAAGGAATGTCAAAGACAGAGGTCATTTTGTGTAACTCAATATTTGAGACCTAGAAGGGGCCAACTTCAGAGTTTGCACACACACACCATCGAAGGGACTGCTGCATTGCAGTGAACTTGAGGTTAAGCAAAGCTAGAAAGGAGGAGAATGAAGGTGAACTTCTCCCACATTGCCTTATTTACACCTGGGTCAGGCCAAGAGTAGAAAAGCCTGTGTGCCCCCCGGAGGAGGATGAACTATCCCCCTGGGACAGGAGACAATATAAGTCCAAAGTAAAAGTTTCTAGGTGGACAGCCCAAGTCCTGGGACCAGTGGAATGGTTTTGTTGATGACTCAAAGATCAACCATACTGTGAGCTTCACTAGGGAACAAAAGAGCCTATGAGACATAGCCCCAGGGCATGGGACTTTCACTCATGAGTGTCACCTGTGTAGGAAACAGCCACTGGCTAGGAGAGGACAGGGTTACTATGAGAATTCAGGGAACTCATTTCTCCCCCAGGATTGAGGACAGAATAAGTGCCCTTCATATCAGTAGACACCAAGATGAAGATGAGAAGGGGAGTCACAAGTGTCTCTGAAACATTGGGCATTTTATCCAAAAGAGATCACAATTTCTAATTATGCTATTAAAGTGAGATTATCAGATTATTCTCAATTTCATGCCCCTGCATTCTCCACTTAGCAGGAAACACCAAGAGCACAGGAGAGAAAGCACATAAATTAATGCAAATATAAAGAAAGTATATCACCTTTGCACAGGGGGATGTTTTGTGAGTAGCTATGTGATCCTGTTCCACACGTTTATGTAATATGTAAATGTGGGTCTTAAAGATGCTGACTTCTTTATGAGTCAAGAGTTAACTTACTCAAGGAATATCGGGGAGGTGTGGGCTTGGAGAAGATCAAGGGTCTCATCCATATATCTGCGTTTAAGAAAAGTCACAATCAAGTGTAGAAGATGTTTGGCTTGAAGGTGCTCTGAACTGTGCAGTCTATACATTCCCTCTTGGAATGTGCTTGATGAGAACTTCTCCAATATAACTATTTAGCTCTTATGTTCCTCAGGACCTTTCACTGCAAGTGACAGAATGTCCCAGCTCAAACTAGCAAACAGGAAGGGTAATACAATGTCCTACATGACCAGGCCATGGGAAGGAAAAGGCCAACTTGAAATTTTTCTAGTACCTGATTTCTTCTTCTCAGCTCATTCTTGCAAATAAGCTTTCTCAAAGCATCCCCTTTCTGTTCCAGGCTCATAACTCCCCAGTCCTGCATTTCCCTCACTAGCTATGCCTTGGAAATTCCTAGGCAAAATATCTTCTTGGTCTAGCTTAGTTTACATGAACATCCTTGGATTAGCTCGCTATTGTTGCTGTAAAAAATTGCCATAAACTGAGTGGCTTAATACACTTATTTATTATCCCATAGCTCTGGAGGTTGGAGGTCTGAAATGGATCTAGCTGAGCTAGTCATGGAGACAGCGGACTGTGTTCCTTTTGGAAACTCTAAGGATGAATCTGTCTCCTTGCCTTTTCCAGCTTCTACGGGTTACATGCATTCTTTTGCCGGTTAACCTTCCTTCCATCTTCAAGGTAGCAACAGTTGACTGGGCTCTCCTCCCATTGCATTACTCCAACCTTCTTTTCCACCTCTCTTCCACTTAGAAGAACCTTTGTGATTCTATTGGTTTTACTCAGATAATCTAGCATAATGTCTCTATTTTAGATCAACTCTAGATGATTTAATTCCAAATACTACCTTAAGTCCTCTTTGCCATGTAAACATAGATATTCACAGGTTCTAGGATTGGATGTTGACATCTTGGGAGGCCATCTTTCTGCCTTCCATAACCCTCTTGGACCAATCCTGTTGACAGGAGAAACGAAATGCTCTCATTGGCCTGACTTGGGTCAGAGTTTTACCCCAATGACCAGGGGATCAGTTTATCTGATTGGTAACACCTGGTTGGGTCTGTGAGAAGAGTAGCTTCACAGACAACAATATTTGTACTATACTTTCTGATATTTCAGTCTTAGTACAGTTGCCGACCATACTGAAGAAATGATATCTTCATAAAAGGAAGTGGTACCAAGGAACTGAATGTTCCTAGAAGGCCAAAGGGAATAAAATTATAGGTCAAAAAGAATAATTTGCTTTAACACTTGGGGACCTTCATGGGTAAATTCTCTGAATATATTTTCTAGAGTCTATACTACCTCTTATAGCTATGCTGCCCCCAAATACCAAGTATCACATCATATGCCTCAATACTTGTTTTTTATTAATTGTTCAGTCCCCTTATATGTGGAAAGAGACTTTTTAAGGGAGGCAGAAAGAAGGGAATGCTTGCAATGCACATGCATCATAAGTATAATGATGGGGATCTTTTACAAACCACTCATTGCCCAAAATTCTGAAAATGTCTCTTAAGGAGGTCATGTTGCTTCGGATGAGACTTCAGGTCACAATGGGCTGAAGTCATGGATGTAACTGTGGGGTAAAATGCCTTAGTGGTACCATCAAGGAAAGAAAAATGTGTACAACTTGTTGGGGCATTGGCTTGAAGAAGGCAATGTGACGAAATAAGCAATTAAGTAGTTGTGCTACAAATGAAAGTATTTTATGTAAAAAGTATTTAAGGAAAAATATTTCAAAGCCCAGCATTCATCAATGGAAGAGCAACATATATAAAACACTGGGTACAAATTAAGTAAGAATTCCTAGATGACATTTTGAAGAGAATGTGACACCGTTAAGGATGAAGTTGACTTTGAGAATGGCAACATTATTGATTGCATGGGGAATTTTAGGATTTATCCCACCCAATTGATCTACTGGACATAATTTTTCTATATAGTTTTTTAAAAATACTTTCTCATACATTAATTCATTAGTTTCTTACCTTTGAGGTAAGAAGAACAATTTTTACTGTTCCTCAATTACAGGTTTGTTATTTCAGAGCACCTTATTCATGTGCACATTATTAATGAATCTATCTCTAATTCACTGGATTCTAATTTTCCTTCCTTCCTTCCTTCTTCCCTCCCTCTCTCCCTTCCTTCTTTTCGTCTTCCTTTCTTTTCCAATATGCTTGCTTTCTTGATTGTTTTCTTGTATTCTTCTTTTCTAGAGTGCATCCTCACCAGATTGTGAACTACTAGAAGGTAAATACATCTCCTGTGCCTAGCATTGTTCCTAGAGAAATAATTTCAATGTAACTTTAATGGGCACTAAATTCATGCCCATTTTGTGAATGTTCAGCATTCACTCAAGAGTCAATTTGAGAAATGATGAAACCTGGGTATCCTGGTTTGTCTTTTGTGGACTGCAGAAAACTATACTCTTAAGCTAACCCATTCCTGTTCTTGTAAACATTGGAGATGAAGCCTTTAGATTAGATTCAGTTAAAAGATCTTCATTGGATCACTTGATTAGACTGCTTTTGATTGGACCAAGTCAGTGAGTCATGACTCTGGTTGGGTCTTTGCCCTCTTGCTGAGTCTTATATTAACTGAGAACACACAGGGAAAGGGAGCTCTGCCATGTGAGAGAGAGGACTCAAGGATTACTAGCAGCCAAAGCTGAGGCACAAAGAATTCCCCAAGAGGCTGGGTCAACAGAGCATCTCAAGCCTGAAGAGATGAGACATATGCCTTATCTCTCACAGCTTGGCTCAGGGAGAAAGTGGAGAAGTTGAGGCTGAATAAGGAGACCAGGAAAGAGACAAGCCATATGCCTGATCGCCCACTCCTGAGCTCTGGGAATCAGTGAGCCTTGAGAGGAAGGCAGGGACTTAGGAAGAGATCTGATACCATTTTGCCTGAACACCTGGCAGGGTGCCAGGCTCATCAGTAGCTGACTTTGATGAGAAAGCATCTATGAGGGTGCCTTGATTTGGACATTTTTGCAGGCTTGGAATTGTAAGCTTTTATCCCTACATAATTTACCCTTATAAAAGTCAACCTATTTCTGGTATTTTCCATTGGCAGCCCTTTGGCAAAATAAGACAATGAGACATCAGGAAATTTTAAATATAAAGGCTATAAGAATACTACACATTAACTATAAGCAACAACCTCAAACTAAATCCAAAGAAAGTAAAAGGAAATATTCAATAATTAGGAAAGCATAAATTAGATTGAATTTTAAAATAAAATATTAATGAAAATACATCCAAATACTAGAGCTTAGCAAAGACCAAGAGTGTAAACAAGCATCTGGCATGAATGATCAGGAACAAAATAAATCACCTACAAGATAAGACAATATTAAAAACAAGAAACGAAGATTCTACATACATGGAGGAAATTTTAAAATATTATATGAGCATAATATGTATACCTTCATGACAAAAACAGTAATCATAGAAAAAAGAAGATTGTTTTGTAGAAAAAGATAAAGTATCAAGATTCTAAGAAAAAAAGGAGAACCTGAAAATACTAATAATTATTGAAGAAACTGAAAAGTGTGTCAGAGATTTGTCCCTGAAAATGACTACAGGCTTTTATGGAATGTATATATAGAACCTTTAAAGAAGTATCTATGTTATAGACAGAGTTTCTAGGCATAAAATAAGATGGGTATCTTTATAGCTCATTGCATGTTGTTAGTATAATCATGACACCAAGCTTTTATAAGAATATGCAGAAACAGAAACTCACTCACTCACAAAAAAAAGCAAAGTATAGACCAAAGTGGCACTTATAAATATAGATGCAATATTAGCTAATGAAATCTAGCAGTGGGTTAAATGAATCATGAAGAAACAAGATTTATCTGAGTAGTGCAAAGATGACACAACATCAAGAAAGTTATTAATATATGTCACTATGTTAAGCAAAGGTGAAAATCAAACAAACATTTCTAAAACAGCAATAGTAATAACCATAGCTAGTTCTTATTGTGCAGTGTGTACCAGGCATTGTTTTAAGCTCTTTAACAATTGTGAACTTATTTCATCTTCAAAATAACCAGTGGAATAAGTCCTATTATTTCCTCCACTTTACAGATGAGAAAATTGATGCATAGAAAAGTTAAATGGTGGGGCTGATGCCGAAACTTGCTCTCTGAAGCAATATGTTCTGATGCCTCTGTATAAATGACACTCATTCATGATGAAAATGAAACAAACAAACAAAATCATCAACTCACTCTAACCTCTAACCTAAGATTAAAAAAAAAAGTCTCAATTTGAATAATGGTATGTACCACAGATGTACAGTCTATATCAGACTTAATGCTAAAATATCAGAATTTTTCCCACCAAAACTCACACACAAAAAGACAAGAAAGCTGACTATCATAGCCACTCTTCACATTCTGGTTAATGTAATAAGATGAGAAAAACACGAGAACAATCAATATTAAAATGGAAAATAAGGGACAAAATTTAGGGAAACTACTATTATTTATCCAGAAATTTTAAGAGAAAGAATGGAAAAACAAAACAATAATAGGATGGTTTATAAGATGGCCAGATAGAATAATATTGCAAAAGCAATATGTTTTCTTAAGACAAAAGTAATGAATAGAAAATATGGAAATAAATATGCCATTCAAAATAATAAAACAAAATAAAATAAAGCTTTACCAGATAATATAAGACCTAATTAAATGGAAAAAGGAAAGTTATGTCAGACAGAACAATTCAGTATTATAAAGATATCAATTTTAATACATATATCTATAAAGTAAATACAATTCAAATAAAAATTGCAATAGGTTGTTTAAAAGAACTTGACAAGTTGACTCTATGAGAAAATATGCAAACAGAAAAGAAAGCTTAGAAAACAAGAGCATTAATGGGGCCTTTCTCTATTAGATTGCAAAACATATTGCAAACTTAAAATAATTAAAACTGTGTGACACTTGCAAAGCAAAAAAAAAAAAGAAAAATGTATCAATAGAAGAGAAAATATAGAAACATACCTCTGTGTACATGAGAATTTAATTATGATAAAATTTACATTTCAAATTAGTGGAAAATGGAAAACTATTTAATACATTGTGAATTGGATGCCTGACTAATCACTTAGAGTATTTGACCCTTACGTACCTTGGTTATGTGAGTATTCCAAGATGTGCTTCAGCAAGTGGAACTGTCAAGTGTTGACAACATAAATATTACACAATTCTGGATATGAAACCACCATAATGTAGATGGATGGGACTGTCTTGCTTGTAGTTGTAGATATTCTGTTTTTTGGGATGGGCATTGTCCATCATCATCATTTTGTTAGTTGTCCTGGATGAGTTCAAAGAACTGGAGAGCAGGTGTTGACTGAAACTCTGCTGATATTCAAGGCTCAATGGGCATAAGAACAGAAGGAAGATTTTAAGTCTCTGGGACATATTTTTAATAGGTATTGTTCTAAATATGGTTTCAAATAAAAGGGACAGAAGAACCATGTATATGAAATTATAAATAAGTCTAACTCTGATACATTGGGGAGTTAGGCTATCATATATTCCAACGTAAGGCCCACTTACAGGGTGCTGATTTCCTGGTGTTGTCTGCCCTGCCTAAAGATCTAGATGTCTCTAGAGCCCTCAGGAGCACCTCTACTTGAGGCATTATTTACTGTGGCAGTCAATGAGATCCTCCTGAGACATGCATAGGGAGTAACCTCTGGAATGACCCCCCAACTCACTTCGAAATCTCTTAGCCATAAAAACTGATTCATATTTAACATTTCTCCTTTCTGGTCTAGGTCTTTTTCCAAATCCATTGCTAGTTGGAGCTTGGTAATAATCCCTCGGTACCAGAGAGGCTCATCTCTGGTAGTCATGTCCCAGGTCGGGGGGAGGTAGTGAGTTTATATGCTGAGTTCAGTTCGGCTTAGAGGGAGGCCACATTTAAGCAACAAGTAAGCTTTCAGGAGGTACGTCTTAGGCACCCTATAATACTAGGCTAAGTTTCAATTTCATAAGGACAAGGTTCATTAAGTACAAACATCGATATCAAGGGCCTGCATGCCAGGCATTTTTAGAGGCTGCCTAGATTCCTTTGGCACAGCTACATCAAGATTGATGTATAGAGTGGATGGTAACACAGAGTGAGTAACAGCTAATTTATAAATGGGGATGTGACCAAAAATGGTAGTCTAGGTATGAAAATGCCAATTGATAGACTGCTAGGAACTGAATAGCACAGTAAACCAAAAGGTGGATGAGATTTGTGGTTGATGGTACAGATACAAGAGTGTCCTTTGTGAGCTAGAGCAAATGTACATTACTACTGCAGGATGTTGGGAAATGTGGAGAAGCATTGGAAAAATACAGCTCGAGTGACCTATGGACTGTGGTTAGTAGTAATAATATATTCTTGCATCTATGTGAAAGATGTACTGTGTTGATAATTATACAGTATGGAAAACGTGAGTCAAATGTACACCATGGACATGATAACAGTCAGATGATATTATCTTATCTGTAGCAAATGTTCCACCACAGTGTGTTGTGTTGATGGAAGGGTGTTGTTTGGGAATTCTGCACATGTGCATGATTGTTTTATAAGTTTACAACTTCTGTCATAAAAATATATTTTAAAAATAATAATAGGGTGGTTTGGGGGAAAACATACCAAATGTAAGATAAGGACTATGATTAGTAGTAAGATTTCGACAATATTCTTTCATAATTTGTAACAAACATTTCATGACAATGCAAGGTGTTGGTGGAAGGTTGATATATGGGACCCCTATATGATGTTATGCATGTTTGCTTTGTAAGTTCACAACTTTTACTACACACTTAATTGTTTATGTAGGTTCATATATAAATGATATAAGGATAAGAATAATAGGGTTGGTTGGGGGAAAATACTTTGGTTAGTAGTCATATTTTGACAATGCTCTTTACTCATTAGTTAAAAAGGTTTAACAACAATGCAAGTTATTGGTGGTAGGGGGACTTATGAGAATCCTGATTGATGTTATATATGTTTGTTTTGTAAGTTCACAACTATTATTATATACTTATTGCTTATGTATGTTTATGTATGAGTGATATGCTTCAATAAATAAATTTTAAAAAAATAAATAAATAAAATTTAAAAAATTTTAAAAAAAGATTGATGTAAGCATTTTTGCACTTGATGGACCTTTGGTTATTTCCAGTTTTTCACTGTTGTAAGCATATCTACATTGAAAATACTCAGACATAAATCTTTCTGCACCCATAATGGTAGTTCTTTAGAATCAGTTTCTAGAAGTGGAATTTCTGGTCCAATTTTCATTTACTAGATACTGTAAAACTTTCTGTCAACTCCTTTCAACCATGTATTCCTTGCCAACACTTGTTTATTAATTTTTTGGGCAATGGTTGCCAATATGGTGGGTAAAAATTTATAACAGTTTCTCTATTTGATATGTCTGATAACTAGTATGTCATAAATGTATTTCTTTTTTTTCTCTCTGCTATTAACTTCATATTCATGTCCATTCTTCTACTGGATTTTTAATTGATTTATAACAACTCTTTTGTATGTTATATTAGTGTTGTGCCTCAATTCATAGCAAATATTGTCAAAAATAAGTTTTTAAGGACAAGTAGGAGTTTATTTAGGGGATGGGGAGAGGACTTTTTATGCATGAAGACAGCACACCCAAAGGTGTGGAGATATGAAAGGATGCTACAAATTTGGGAAACTGTAAGTAGTTTCTTTTGTTTGCAATATACCTGGGAAGTGTCAGGGTTTACAGGAAATAAATGAAGATGAGAACATTAAAAAATATTTTTTGGTATGAACTAAAGCCTAGGAATTCATGATATAGACATTACGGGCAAGAAGAATCCAGGATCTTCTATTGGAAAACCTTTCCAGAAAGTACCTTGAGCAGTGTCACAAGGTTAATGTTCAGAATGAAAATCAGGGAATCAATTTTATTCAAATGATTTGAACACATCTAAGAATGAAGGAGGTGAGAATTTGCAGTGTTAACTTGTAAAAATTTTAAAAATTAATAAATTTTTTTTAAAAGAAGATTTTTAAAAGTGGCATAGGGAAGCAGGTGTAACTCAGTGGTTGAGTGTCTGCTTTGCATATGCAAGGTGCCGGGTTCAATCCCTGGTACCTCCTGAAAAATAAAAAGGTGGCATACTCTCACTTCTGTGCTATTTGCCACATAGATGAACCCTGTGCAATGTGGGAAGGGCCTATACAAGTGAAAGGAAAAAAGAAATTTTAACTACATAATTTAGTCAGGTAGTTAGGCAGACTGTTTAATTCTATTCGATTCAATCAAAACATTTGTTTATTTATAGTGAACCAAACCTAAAACTGAATGTTAAAAGTGCTCCTCCAGGTAACTTGAATTAAGACTCCAAGTCTTATCAAAGCCTCACAGCATGTATATGGCTGCCCACCCTATATAAGGCAAGGTCCAAAAAATTTGACCTGCTCAAAAATAGTGAAGACCATCTGTCTGTCATGTTCCCTATAATTATTTTTCAATGAAGTTGTGCAGATACATGTACATGCTTTGGTGGTAGAAGTTATTGTTGGACTTAGAGTGGGGAGGAGAGATGGGAGGAGGATTAAAGCATGGTATCTAAGAGCATGCTGCTAACATTTGAAGTTAATTATGTCTTGCATTGACAGTTGTCCAAATGTTTCCACATATGTCTTGACCCTTCAAGCTGCCATTTTGGGAAGACAGGTGTGTTCTCTTAGATGATGTTACAGGACTGGCTGAGGGCCTCAGAGCTGGTGAGGAGGACTTCTCTTCCCTTCCTCCTCTCTATTCCTTCTTCTCTGTCCCATATGACTCTAAAGTTTACTCCTTAACCATTAGTATATCTTATTTCTTTGCAAAACTTAAGTTTATCAGATTAATTAATTGATACCCAATTGTGATTAGGAAAGCAGAAGAATATGATACAGGCTAATTTGTTCATGCATTCAAAAGATAATTTGCTGGCCCTAGGGTTAAAGAGAAGAAGTAAATTAAACTAAATGACTTGTCCTTGTGATGATCTATACTTCCAAGTGTTTTGAGGTCAAAGATTGTGTCTTTTCCTTGGTATGCCCAGCTCTGAACATGGCATCTACCATTTAGGAGGCAGGCTTGGAGATTTAATGGATCAGTAAACAACAAGGAGGACAAAAATAATTAGTGATTGACACATAGTTGTTCATTGATATTTTAATTTTCCAAGTAAGCCTATTTAGAAGATAACTATTATCTACTATATCATGCTTTAAAATATAGTAGAAGATAATTAAATGTGGCAATATATTCCTCCAGAACTGGGGAGCAGAAAGAAAGGGGCCCACCCCTGGCTTGTGGCTTTTTCAGTCTCTCTTCCAACCTCCTACTCCCTGGTATGGTAGTGTAGTCAGCACTTGTGTGGACACCTGCTCCTACGAGTTCTGCCCACCTCTACTCCATGATGTGTTCACACTACCAAAGGTGCACTTGATTATCTGCTCTGGAAATGCTGAGGCCCAAATTATCTAGCTTTTCTTTCCATAATCATTTGATTCTATAAATCAAATGAAACTCTTGGTTAACTCTTAGGGGTAAGGAAGGGGCCCGTGGAAGACTTCTCGGTTGGCAAAGTTCAGTACAAGTGTGCTTGTCTAAAAATTCATTAAGCTGTACATCTGTAGAATGCATTTTTATATAGGTGTTCCACTTAGTGAGAAAGTTGTTTTTAATGACTGATAATTGTATTAAAAACCTATTATATATATAAATCTGAGCTCATAGTAACAAAAACACAAAAAGAAAATCTTAAAAAGAAGAAATCTCATTGGTAACTCTAAAAGGTTGCTAGGAAACCAGTTTTATTTTTTTATTCTGAGAACTAATAAAGTGAAAATAAGTGTAATAAAATGTAGCCAAATTTTCCCTTTAGCAGAGACAAAGCCTGAAGAAGTGTGGCTGAAATATGCAGGGGTGATTGATTAGTTTCCATCCATATATGTCACTAGGACTCCCTGAGTGACAAGGCATATGACAAGGACCCTGACATACTAGTGGGACTGCCTTGAGGAGCCATGGCCAGCCAGATAGCACCAATTCACTACAATCCCAGTGGCACCTTCTTCATAGCAATAATGGCAGACACTATAAAGGAAAACGTGAAACAGAATTACCCAACCAGTGCAAAAGGCAAGGGCTCAACTCCAGATTTATCCAGAAAAAAACCCATGTTAGTGAGATTTACCCACTTTAGAAGTGTCCACTGTCAAATGTTGGAGACCCTTGATTGAGCAAAACTCCTGAGAACTGTATAAAGGGAACGAGTGTGACATGGTTAAAAGATACATCTTTTCAAGAACTTCATCTTTAACATTATTAGTATGATATAATTAGGTCACTAAAATTATAATGTCAGGTGAAATAAAAGTTAATCATCAGCCTCATCCTTATCATAATGATGATGACATAGTCATGAGGCCAAAAATAAAATCATCAATGACATCTAAGGAGATGAAGTGAGCGCTCCCTCTGAGATGGACACTGTAGTCTGTGCTTTGTTAAATTCTGACACCCACTCAGTGAAATTCACATTTCACATATAAGGCAACTGGTTAACACTGAGAAGTAAATAGCTTGCTAATAAGTGGCAGGTATGGACATTTGAGTCTACCTGTATCTCACTTATATCTTGTGTTCATAACCACTAGGACATATTCTCCCTCTCACCTACAACCTAAGGAAGAAGTTACAAATTATGAGAAAAACCTTTGGCATTTCCAATGTTTTTAAAAAACATTAATTTCTTCAAGAAAGAGGCCAACACTTAATGAGTATTTGCCACATGCCGCCTAGCCCATCCTCACGATGGTAATATTGATTTGAAAACTTGTGATAAAAATGATATTCTTTGGAAAATGAGGCCACAATCCAGGTTTTAAAAAACTGTCTGATACAAGGTATGGTTTAATTTAATTCAAGTCTTGGGAAACAGCTTGTCCAAAAATGACTTTTGCAAGTCATATATGGTATTTCAATCTGTCATTTTGTATTGACCTTCATAGGCCTGAAACATATTGCTCTGGACTTGTGAAGCTTAAGAGAATGATATTAAAGTTGGTAATATTTTTTAAATCTTATTTTACATCCACTCCAATTTTACTCTACTATATACAATTCTTGGAAACAATGGTATTATGAAGCATTCCTGGATATCTACTAGTTTTTTTATTAATTAGAATTTATTGAGGTTAATTTAATAAATCACTGCAATGTAGAAAGTTTATTAAAATAAAATGCAGAGAATCATATATTCAGACGAATAGGCCTCTCAATATTTTGATGCTGAGTACAAGATTATATATTAAGGTTTTAGGAAATTGTATGTAAACTTTAGCACTTAGTGTATTAGTCTGCACATGAATAGAGTTTGGGATAAGTTGACATTCATTAAATATTACATCGTTGACTATAACTCTTCTATAATCTATTTCTCCTATTTTAATTTTTGCCTTTCAATAATCTCATAGCAGAAATTAATCTTCTTTAATGTGTGGTACCTTTTGCTTTCTTGGCCAATGCAGAACACAATTCTACATTATATATACGGCCTATTTCAATTTATACTCAGCCATTCTTCACTAATGTTGGGAATAATCAATTGCTGAAATAATTAATAATGTTACTTCAAAAAATAGCATTTAAACAATGTAAATAATCTTAAGAAAACCCAAGGACATGCTAGGCAAAAATTAACATCAGCTGAAATAGGGAAGATGATAACAAAGAGTACTTTAGTATTCCTAACTAAAAAATTTCAAAAACTACAAAGCGTATTATAATAACCAATGAAATAATCAGTTTTCTTTTTGAAGAATATGTCTTTCTTCATCATTGTAATAGGTTATCCTAACAACTGTATCATTTGTTAAAAGAATTACAGCTGGCTTCTGGGTAATGATGGTGACTGAACATACATCTAATATCACCGCTTTCTGAATATTGTTAAAGTAAAACTAAAGGGAATTTTTCTTTTAAGGCATAATGTCCAAGGAGTAGGAAAGGAAAACAGAGAAACAACAAAAACAAAAACAAACAGGAAAAAAAAATTAAAGCTGAAAAACAGAATCATGAATGGTAACTGATTAGGCTTAGCTGAGAATGCTGAATCCAAAGCTGCCTATGAGGAAAACAAAAAACCAATGGGAACTAATGGTACCAGGGCACTCTGAAAATGGAGGCTAAGAGGGTATAATTACAAGAGGAAGTTAGTTTGGAAGTTGTTTAAGGAGCAGTTAGAACACCACATCCCGTTTGCCCCTTCAAACTGCACCCATTAGAAGACTGAAAATTCTGGAAAGATAAAATATGAAGCAAACTGAAAATATTTGATGGGTGGATACAGAAAAAGAAAAATAACCTTACTCCCTTAGGTAGCAAAGAACTGGCAGCCAGGTTTTTATCTCGAGAATTGTATCTGAGGGAACAGGTAAAGAAATAATAAAATGGCTCAGTTACATGTGGGTCCTACAATGAATTACACACTCTACCCATATACCCAGAGCTTCCAATAACTTTAAATCCTCACTTTTTAGATATGAGCAGATGCCCAGGGATTATCTGACAATTTCTGAAAACTTTCTACATGAAAACTAGGGACTAAACCAGAGAGGAAAAAATAATAATAATACTTGAAAGAAGAAGAAATGTCAAACAACATTCATTTACTTCCTCAGAGAGAAAAAAGAGGATACTGCAAACACAAAACTGCATAAGGTACTATAAAAAGAATGAATAAAAACCAAAAATAATAATAACTCAGAAATTAAAAAGCTGACATCAGAAATACAAACTCCGTAGGAGAGTCAGACAACAGAAGGTGAGTAATTATCAAAGAATTAATTCAGGACAATTTTCTGGAAAATACATCCTAAATTCCTAGCACTATGGATGAAAACAAACCCTTACCAATATACATCTTAGAGAAAACTATATCCTATAATCTGGTAGATAGGAAGAAAATCACTTTAAAAGGATCTGAATCTTTATAGATACAGACTTCTCAGTAGTAGTAACACAAATGGAAAAATGCCCAGGAAACTCCAAGCCAAACTGCCAGTAAACCATACATGTAAAACAAAACCATGTTCAGACAGCAAAGTGTCCCCTCTCTGTACCCCACTAATACTGGAGGATGGGTTCCTTGTGAGCAAACCAATAAAGAGAAAACCATGGACTACAGAAAATAGAAGACCAAATAGAAGGCCAAATTCAGGAGAGAGCTAAAGGTTATTTGCAGGATGATTGGGAAGGAAGAACCTATAATGGCAACTGTGCCACTAAGGTAGACCAGAAAGCCCTGAAAAGGTTTTTCTCTAGACAAAATGTATTTAAGTAAAGTATATGACTATTTTGAAAGGAGACTTAGAAATTGGTAGAGTTAAATGATCTACCCTAGAAAGTTAAGGAACAGGGAAAAAACAAACAAATAGGGAGTATTGTAGCTCAGTGGTTGAGCACCTGCTTCATATGTACAAGATCCTGGATTCAATTCCTGGAAACTGCTTAAAAAACAAAACAAAACAGTGACAGCAGGGAAAATGGAAATTGCACAACCCTGAATAGCATCTATTAGTGATAATAACTGAATATTAATTTAATAATGAGTACAATATAATCATATTTAGAAAATAAGTACATGGGTATAGTTAGTGACAGGGATAGGAAGAAAAAGAAGTGTCTTTCAGTAATGCTAAAACTAAAATAATACTATAGTAAGAAAGAGAAGGAGCAGGAGAAGAAGAGGATGAAGAAGTTAGGAAGTAGCAATCAAACATATTACTTACAGAAAGGGCAGTGAACCCCAAAAGAATTTAATAAAAATGTTGGAAGTATTTGCCTTTAGGGAAATGGAAATAGAATGAGGGACAGAAAAAGAGATCGATTTTTTCTTAACATTTGTAACTAAATGTTGGAAATTATAGTTGGTATAACATATAATATGCACTGTATGTAAATGTATTTTATTTAGGAAAACAAGAATAAGTTTTCCTTCCAAGCTAGCAGATCCAACACTTGGGCTATAGAGAGTCAGCAAACTTCAAGTCATTCAGAATTTTTAAGAAGCTGTGTTCTCATTCTATGAAGAACAAAACACACACTTTCTACCAAGAATCTAAATTCCCCTTTCAAATGCTTATTTTTAAGGGTAGAAAATCTAAATTTCACATCATACACTATTTTATTCTCATGTGCATTTTAACAGTTAGTTAGCCCTGACCCTGGAAGAGAAATAGGAACCAGTGTTCTTGAAACTAAATTTTACTAGCACAATTGGATCATAATTATCTGAATGAAATATGTAAAAGGAACATTCTGTGCTTTTACAAACAAGAAACAATAAGACCTACTTTGATTAAAATCATTAAATATTATAGAGCTCACAATCCCATTACATTTCAATTAAATGATGTATGACAACAAACATTCAACAGCATCCATTTGTGCATTTAATTGAATAATAAATTGGGAATATTCATCAGGCACTAGCATGGGAGGGGATTCAGAAGTTAATAATCTAACCAAGCTACCTCATGTGTCTATTTATCCAGCATGTATGAGATCTTGGAATCCTTGGGATTTTTAAATAATTCTACGTAAAACTTTAACATTTAAGTAATGGTACACTTTATCTTTCTTAGCCAAACAATTTCTCCAAGGTAAAATTACTAGATTGTCATTGATTCCAAAAATCCCCTTTAGTTAGCCCTTAGAGTTGGTTAAAGTAATAGGAAGAAAATAGCTCCATGTTCATGAAAACATGGTTTTCCAAAGTATTCTTAATACATTTTACTTAGAAACTGAAATTAATTTTCTTCTGGAAATGATACCCAAATGGGGGCCGCTAATACTCTAATGTTCTTGTGAACTTATGGCTTAATTATTTTCTACTGGCAATGTTCATGTTTGTGTGTGTTTGTACTTGCAAATGTACTCAGATCTTGCTTTGTGGTTAAAAAAAAAGTGTAGTCAACTGGAGCAGTTAGAAGTGTTTCTTTTCTATACTCCTTTCTTAAGGCACACAGTCATAGTTGCACTAAGAATACAGACGTGTGCCCAGAGGTTTCAGAGCAGCTAATGTTTCAGCATGAAATCTGATATTTGATGGTATATTATTTTCTCATTCCTAGCAACGTTTTTTGCATGAACTGCTTTATGCAAAGTCTTGGATTTGAGGGAAGAGGTGTACATATTAAATCTCATTGCTATGAACAATTTGTTTCAAGATAAAATGCCAAAAGTGGACTTTTGCAGCAAAATCACACTTCATTGTGAACTTATTAAAATAAAAAGCTTTGAGAGAATAAACTTAAAAAAAACATTGTGAAAGAAACACTGCATTTTGAAATAGACTAACATGGCCAAGCCCTTTCTTTCACATATTATTCCAAATAAATGATTATCTCAATTCAAAAGATAGACCTTTTGTAAACATGCTTTTTTAATGTTGGGAGAACAAATTTCTGCTCAAAAGTTGGTTGAGCAGAACTGCTGAGATCGTACCTAAATTGTTAATTTGGTTAATCAGTAGATTCTCTGCATAGATATTGTAAGGGAAAACTGGACCCATTCCCTGTGCATAATTTCACACAGTATTAATTCGCAAAAATTTATTGGTAAAGTGAAAATAATATCAAACCCCAGTCATTGCCCAAACATCTTATATACTATAGGATGCAAAAATTTGGTATATTTTATCACAGTTTGCACAAAGGAACTTGGTTTATAGTTTCACTACATATATAATCTGCATTTTACAACTGAACAAAAATCCCCCCTCAACCCCACATCAAATAAATATTTTTAAGGTGTAAAATTAGGATTCCTTCCCCAGATCCTTTGAGTGACTTTTAGTTCATTTTAAGAAGTGTTCTGGTTGTTTCATTTTTAGTCAAAGTTACTTTGCTAAAATGCTTTTCAAGCAGATCTCAGTATCTTACCAGTCCAAGTCTGGCTCTGGCCTTGTCGTAATTTGAATATTAACAGTCATCGTTTCACAGCCGCTCCATTTTGAGTAATGCACTGTGACTCCCACAATTCAGCCGTCAGTTTTCCCCTTCCTCAGCTGGCCCTGGCCCTTCGAATGTTTGCGTGGTGTCACCGTGAATGTGCTCAGAGCAGAGTTATATGGCATCATTTGGAGAAACATTGCGTTAATAACCAGAGTTCAAGGGCAAAGGATATAAACGGAGCAAATTACAAGTCTGAACAGATATATAGCTTTTGCTAAAAGGGACATGGGCTGTTACTTTATTTACTGGGCACGGGTGCACTTGCAGAAGGTATACAACATGCGAAGGCATTTTTAAATGACCACATCACAGCTTAAGAAAACAACACAAATTTTCAGGGTCAAAAAAAAAACTAGCGCAAGGATCAACGAATCAGAGTTTCCTAATGAGAGAATATGATTTGCTGTAAAGTACCTTACATTTCCAGGGTAATTTCACAGATGATAATATCATTTTATGAGCCACAATAGAGGGAAAGCAGAAGCTTGCTGGAGAAACAGAAGGTTTGCTGGAGACTTAACTTCAGCAGATCATTTCAAACTGCAACTTAGCTCAATTTTGTGTGGCATTTCTTGTAACCATTTTAACCAGGGGCTGCCACCTTGTATGAAAATTTAACAACATGATTGAATGATTTGTGGAAATACTCTATTTTATTTTTCACATGGTGACTTCAGAGCTACCTCAAAGATTAAATAGAAGAGCAACCAAACATTCCAAAGATAGGAAGTAAAGCCAATAAAAAAAAAGGAACAAAAGGGCAATCTCATTAATAATCAAAGAAAATGAATACCAAAGAAAAATTCCTACTTACTACACAACCAAATATTTGATCATATTTGTAAAATATGTATTGCATTATTTTTCCTATTGGCAGGATGGAAGGCTACAATCCTTTATTGTGTAACGCAATTTGGAAACTACTGTAAAAACTCTCAAAATGTTCATGAAATATGGGCCATTTAGTCCATTTTAAAAATGTATTTGAAATAAATAATGTAAACCATGATAATATGCTTAAGATGTTCCTTACTGTGTTATTTATTTTGGTGAAATCTTCGAAGCAGCAGAAATATCTAACACTGGCAGAATGGATAAGCAAATTTTATCATAATAATAAAATATTATTCCTTTACTAAAATTGATTAATATGGTTATTCCACAATAATATTAAAATGTTTTTTGACATAATAGTGCATGAAAAACCCCAGAGATTGAAATCTACTCTTTCAAAGTATTTAACTATACATAAAAACAATTCTAGAAATAAGCATGCATGGATGTATTTTCTGTTTCCTTTTTGGTATGTTTTGTTGGTGTTAAAGAGATGAGATTCTTAGGTTCCATTTTTAAATTTCTCTTTTTTTTCCCTAAACTCACTGTTATATTACCTTATTTAAAATATGGTATTTAAAAATTAAATGCACATAGCTAAGCTGTCTCCCCCACTCACTTTTCAACCACAGTTAGATAAACTATACCTTTGTGACACATTTCCATCTCACTTATTGCTATTTTAAACATGGTTTTCATTTACTTAGTATGGTAGTGGTGATGACAGAAGGGGGAGGTGGGATATTCTAAAGCCCAATGAGACTGAATAACATTTTCCTCATAAGAAGGAAAAAAAAAGTCCAACTGTTTTCTCTAAACTACTCTGCTCTCAGAGGTAAATGAATCAGCTTCTAAGCAAGACTGACTTATTCCTTGACATGAGATGTATTACCTTCAACTCTGCAGCTTGCACAGGAGGAAATACTTGCAGTGAATGGACATGTCCTTCAGTTGCCAAAGAGCCTGGATGATACAATAGCTCTCTCCCAGCCCCATTCCATGCTGTTTCAAGATATATTTTCTCCTGCTATCTATCTGTCGGCTTCAATCCAGCTTCTAAACCTAATGAGTTTTAAAAAAGGACACCTCTTAAATCGAATTGCCTGGAACTATGCATTGTCAACTTTTTGCAAGGATAAAACATTTTCAAATTGCTCGTGGCTTTTAAGACATGTAAAATCTAGATAAACTATGAAAATTTTATACATTCTAATGTGCCGTGTATATACTGCATATTTTATTTTATTATTTTTGAAAAAAAATCCCATTAGCATTTGATATCCAATTGTCTTATTTTTCTATTTCTGCATAGAACATCTAAAATGTTTTGTCCCCCTTCTGCCTTCCTCCTTTTTTAAACCTATTTTCAGTGGTTTTAATATTGCCTGAGATAAGGAAATGCAACTGTTCAGGTCGGATTTCATATTGTTTCTCAGACGCTGATAAGCATCATTCGTGTAAATTACAACCAGGAGTTATCTGTTGGCAACTTGGGAAGGGGAGGCTCTGTGGGTTGTTCTGATGCCGAAATGATTTTCTCAAACCTCAGTCCAAAATTACCGTGGCTCTTCGCCCTCTGCTTTCCCATAGTGCGTTTTCCTTTCTCCCACAGAGATATAATAGGAACTAATCTTCAAAATCTCCCCATTCCAAGCCCGGTGCTTTTATGCAGGCATCCTGCTCTCCCGGCTGAGGGCCGCGCGGCGCGGAGCGCGCTCGTATTTCCAATCGCGGGACCCCCACTGCTCGGACCCCGGCCGGCCGACAGGCCATCCATCATCCGCCCTCCTGCCGCCGGGCGCCGCCGCGGTGGCCAATCCCGCGGCAGGTGGGGCCGCACCTGCGGGACAGCCCGCCGCTTCTCTCCATTCGGTTCCGCACACCGCGCGCGCTCGCGGCGCCCTTGCAAGCCACCGAGTTCTCCAAGGCCAGAACGGGACAAGGTACGCTCGGGTGACAGGGACGATGTGTGCGCTGCGCAGCCAGGGGGGCGGCTGGAGTGGGGGCCGTGGGAGGAAACGTTCCCCTCTTAATGCACATGCCTGCTGTGGACGGCTCTGCCATCGCACCGGCCCGCACTGGGGTTCAGCCCTGGAAAGTTGAAGAATAATGATGCTTACCTTAGGAAAGGAAGAGCTACTGCGGGCATGTTTTAGTGACCGAACTTACTGCCGCAGGTCTGTGGCGGCGATAGTATGAGTCCCTGATGGAGTTTGCCAGGAAAGTCTCAATCCCGCTTGACCCACGGATGTTCAGGCAGTATTCCCCCAAGACCCAAGAAAACGCTACTAACAAAACGCTGATTATTAAATAGTCTCCACAGGATGGGAAATTACCCCAAACCAAAACCTAAGGGACCAAAACAGATTGGAACAATTACAAAAAAGAGCATGCAGGCAGGCCTACGTTTTCCAAGTGGGCAAACCATTTCTAGTGCCACTTTGTGGGGGCTTAAATTTGGTGCCGAGTCCCTTGGCTATTTGTGGTGGCAACAAATAGAAGTCCCGCTAACATGTTGGGGATTTTATAACTGGGCTGGATAACTCCATTTGGTTGAAAGGATCCCCATCATGTAATGATCCTGTATCATGTAATCAATTTGAGAACAACTGAGGACAAGAAGAAAACCTTTCTCCACCACCATCTGTGTTTTGGGAGCATCTATACGTAGATGTGGGTTATGTCAGTGTCAGACCTCAGAAAACAACAGCCCTACCCATGGCTTCAGTGGCTTCAAGTTTTCTCAGAAAATCATATTTCTTTAAAAATTACCAGCAGGTCCAGCAGCAAGCATCATCTCCCTGCACAAACTCACATATGCATGCACGATCTGTATCTTACTTCTGAATCATAAATCACAAGAAAGAGAGAAGTGACTTCAGCTTTCCTTCCTTTAACAACTGAGACTGATAATGCAGAACTGGAAGAGAACTAACCATGTGAGCCAGACTGACGCAGAAGGTGGAGGGACACTCTTGCCAACTTTCTGCCTCTTCAGTGAAGACTTCCCATGGCTGAAAAAGGGTTTCTCCTTTAGGCACAGGAAAGTCATCCAGGGAGTGTTTAAGAAGACATCCATGCCAAGATGCAGATTCTGATTTGACAGGTCTGGGATGGGGTCTGGACATAAGTCCTTTGAAAAACTCCCATGATGATTGCAAGTGCAGTCCTCCAGCTCTTTTATTCTGTTCCATTTCATGGGATACAATTGTTTTGCTTCCTCCCCCAACCCACACATACAGCCCAAATGGGGGAAACAAAGTCTTCTTTTTTTCTGTCTTCCATCTCTGTTAGCATTTTGATCCCATTCAGTTCCCACACTGGAAGTCCTTTCCGTACCTTGAAAGCAGGTGTCCTTTTTGCTACTGAGTCATTTATGTATATGATTATTTAAAATATTGACTTTTGGGGGAGATGGGGCCAGGGGCAAGTGATAGACCTGCTGAAAGATTTTTGAAGTTGAAACTCTTTCTCTGAACTTGGGGATCCTGAGTGAAGGAGCCCCCCTTGGCCTGATGGCCATGAGGCCTACCCATGGCATTGCTCATCTCCCGGCAGGAGTGTGACTGCACATCTTGTATGAGCAAAGCATTCTTCCTGGTCACCAAAGTGGAACTGAAGTTTCTTTTTCGCTGGGTTTTTCTCACTCCCTGTGGCCAGTAGCACCTCATTTCAGGATTATGTTGTATACTTTTCCTTGAGAGATAGATGATCTGTTCTTTGATTAGACACCCTGAACTTTTACGGGTGTTGATCATTGATCTTGATCTGGGCTGGATAGGAAGCTCTTGACTCTGAAAAGTTTCTCTACCTCTGAAACCACAGGGAAATTCAATTTCTATACGTCCACCGAGCCAGTGCAGCAGGACGCCTCCTCAATTAGGATTCCTCTTGTTATTATTTTACTTTTATTAAGCAAGCTGCAGCCTCTGATTTCCAGCTCTAGCTTTTAGTTACAGTAATCAATTTTTCAGTGGAGCAAGCTGTAATTGTTGGCTTGGATATTGAGCTTTCATAGGATTTAGACATAGTATGTTCCTGTGAAGGGTCTTCTCCCTTCCTCATAGACAGATGGGTAATAATACCATACATTAATACCTCCACATTGGTTTATGTGTGTTTGACCACAGTGCAAGCATAATTATTTTTGCCCAGTAAAAGCTATTAGAGATCTATTTGGTAGGTTTTACGATCAATAGCTCCTGTGATATTTGTGTAGCAGCCACGGAATAATCAATTGAAGGTCATATAAAGTAAATTACCATCCTCCTATAATGATTCTTTTTTCTAGATGAGAATTGGGTTTTATTATTTCATCAGAAGCTCCTCATAACGCATGCTCTGCCTGTTGAAAAGAGAGAGAGAGATAAAAGTTGGGAGCGTATTTTGAACATAGTATTAATATCCATTACTTGAATTTATGTTATTGGATTATTGAATTAGTGGATTCGCACTGGAATTCCTTCAAAAACCTTTCTTATGTACTCAGTGACACAGTTAATAACAGTCGGGAGCAAATGGGGGCCTTTGCAGCACGGTGGAGTAAGTCACTTTGCAAAAGTCAATCTTTGCAGCTGTCTCTTTAAAGCAAATTTAGAGTTGGTTAAATGTGTTATATTGACAGTGTGACCGAGCTTCTTTCTTCAAACCCTTTTGGATAGTGACTGGTGAACTAAGCAGGAGATGGAGGCAGGAATGCTGAATACTAATGTGCGAACACCGGTAGCTCAAGGTGAAATGGGGAAGGTCCTCTTAGGCCTGCTTTCCAGAAGGGGCCTCTCACCCCATAGGCCTAACCTGGATTTCAGACTTACAGTGCAAGCTGGCCTGCCTCTCTGAAAGATTGCAATTTGCCATCCAGAGGCAGGCAATCCCCCAACTGTCTTAAAGGGACCCATTTTCAAAGTTCAGCCTTTCTTTTTTGTGGGTGCAATCAGTTGTGCACTGAAAAACTGCAGCCACAGTTGGATAACTGCAGGCACAACAGGCCACGAGAGGCTTCTTTGCTCCAAATTTTGTACCTGCAACTAATTGCACTTACAGAAAATGGGAGTGTGGTAGGAGCCTTTTTAAAAATTGGGGCCAGTAAATTCTCCATGGAGGGAGTAGGCAAGCCAAGAGACAATTACTCACTTTCTTAAAGACAAAGGCAAATAGAGACAGCCTTTGCACACAGGCAGTCTAGTCCATGGAGCATGGTCTGAGAGCCAAACACCAGGCATCACCGAGCCCCTGATCACTCGGGACATTACCTGGGAATCTGTGACATTTTGCAAATATATATGAAACATTCAGTTGAAAAGTACTTCAGAGATAATTTTGGTGAGTATGAGACTTTATCTTTGCTGATAAATTCATGAAATGCTTTAGAATCAACGGCAGCACATCTTCTTTTCTCTTTAAAGGACTGGTGATTATTTCTGTTACTCCTCATTTAGTAGAGGGATAATTAATGCAAAAGTTAAGATAGTGGTGCCTCTAGATTTTAATGGAAAGCTAAATCAGCAGTCACTTGAAATAGATATATTTATTTTTTCCCTCTCCCACTTAAGAAAAGGATAATCTTGCCTCTTAAGGGGTTCACAAATGCTACCTGAGTCACTTCCAATTCCTGGTGTGTGAACATCTATGAGGAGGGACTGTTGAAGCTACATCTCCACACATTCCCCTTCCCTCCATCTCTTCTATACAATGGGGTGATGAACAATTTGAAAGTGATCCAAGCACTTATTTTCCACCTTTTGCAGATGACCATCAAGTAAGCACATATTCTGGAAACTAGAAACCAAATGCAAAATAATATTGATAATTCGAGAGAATGTTCTTTCAGAAATAGTTTGACATGCAGTTGTACCCCAATGACAAATTTAATAACTGAACAAAATAAGAAACAGTCTTGGTCATCTTTGTGGTTCCCAGGATATTGATGAGGAAGTAGCATAGTGTCACTGTTAAAAAATTTAAGAAGCCGAGATGCCGTGGCTGTCTGCTTTTGAAATAAGACAATTAAGTGCCAGGAATTGACTCTTGGTCCACCTACTGCTTCTAATTTGCAACATGGCTGTAAATGATGTTCTGAAACTTGGAAACTCTTTTCCATAGAGTAATGCTAAAAAGAACTGTTGGGTTCTCTCATAAGTGTACTTAAAAATGAGTCTTAAAATAAATATAAAATTCAACATAGAATTGAAAGTGTTAGAATACCAATAATGGCATTTGTTTTCATCTTGGTACATTGGTCAAGGAATCTAGTCTCCCTGGGAAAATGCCTTCAAGAGAAAATGTGCCACAAGAAGTACAAATTAACTTCCAGGCAACTTGTTAATTGGCTACTCAACATGCACCAACATGGGAACATCTTGCAGATCTGTCTCTTCATCTTTCCTCATCTTTCATTTCTTGATCCCTTATGCAAATGAAGCCTATACCATTGCCCTTTGAGAGTCAATCCTCTGCATTCAGTTCTGATCACACTACAAAAGGGGATGGGGAATTTGTAGATGGTTCAGAGAAGGAGGAATCCAAATGATATAAGGAATAGACTATTGAGACAAGTTTAAAAACTGTCCTATGGAGGAGGAAGGTTAAAGATGATAAGTGTATGAAAAAGATCTATGAGGACATTGCAGGACCATTTTTCTGCAGAGGTAAAAGCAATGAAACTGGTGGAAATAGACCTAAGAAGAGATTTCAGGTACACAAAAAAACTATCCTATTAACCATGGAAGTTAAAAAATAGTTTGAATAACATCAAAGAGAAGCTATAAAATATCATTTCTTATAAATTAAAAAATGCCCTATGCAGACAAGGTATTTAATAAGCAAACAGCTGCTGTTGGAACTGCTGTTGATGATGAAAATGATGATGATCATTAGAATTACTTCCTTAACATTTCTATAAAAACCTCACACTTTCTAGCCGATCTTGGTACTTGCCTTGCAAAACCACAAGCTTGGGTTAACTCTGCCATTTGCCTCTTCCATATCTGCTTCAGCCATTTCACTTGGCTAATATTGGATGACTCTGGCTAACCTTGGTTTTCCCTTTAAGGATTAGGTCTCAAGCCTCAAATGGACTTTTAGCACACTGCTGAATCCCTACTGTGTTTCCCTATAAAGTTGAGTGTCCAAGACAATAATTCTATGCCTTCTCTTCTCTTTTTAAACCTCCATTTTACTCTAAGCTGGCAAACTTAGAAAATAGATGCCGTCAGTTGGGAAATCCCTAACCTTATATAATTCTAAAATATCAACCATCACCTATATCTGTAACATCTCTCCTTCTTCCTCCAAAATTACAACTGAAGAAATGTGACCCTGTTCTCAAATACCACTCCCTTTGCTTAGGTTCTAAATCCTATAACCCTAGACCATCTCATGACCTTTATGGACTTTGTGCATTGCTTTACTGCATTCAACGTTTCCTCTATACTGAATCAGTATACAGACTTAACAATATAAACTTCTAAACACAAAAGGAAATAAATGAAAATCAAAGTTCTCTTTGGCAAATAATGGTAGTTGATCTGCAATACCCAAAATTCCATTTCTTCCTTGATAGAATAACCTATGCTTTTAGTTGTGTCCTTGAATACCTGGAATAAACAATATTCCTCAGTCTCTCTTGTTGGTAGGTGGTAGGTGTGGCCATCTGTGTACCAACCTGTGTGAAGCGTTCTCAATGGGAAGAGCTGAGCTCTTCATCCTTTTCTCCTATGTTGATGTTGGCATAGCTGTGAGGTAGAAAAATCTGGGTCCCTGATGTTTCCATTGCCACCATGGGAGCCCTGGACTTCTTACCTCTGAAACTAATGGGAGAGAAAAATAGATATCTGTTTACTTTATCGCTGTTGGGTTTTCTATCACTCCCAGGCAAAACTAATTTTAACTGTACACTAACATTCTCTTGATCCCTCATTTCTCTAAAACTACTGCCACACCACCTCCAACCAAGTATTTTGAGTCATCTATATAAATGGCCTCCACATCTGCATTCCTTTCATGTCTTAACCCATTCCAGGTTGGACTTTACCATCACCCTTACAGAGACTGTATTTGTCAAGCTCTCTGACCTCCATTTTGCCAATCCTCATCTTACTTAACAACCTAACAACACTCAATGTCTTTGTCCACACCCTTCTTCAAATTCTTTCTTTTCTAGTATCCTTTGATAGCACAATCTCCTAGGTTTTCTTTGACCTCTCTAGTTAATATTCTTCACTCTCTCTGCAAACCTTTAACTCAAATGTCTATTGAATTGCTCCCCTTTTTGGTTTTATAGGCATTTTAAACTTAAGGTATCCAAAATGGAACTCTTGATTCACCCCTCCCAAACCTGTTCCTACCTCAATCTTTCCCATTTCAGCAAATCCACTGAGTTACTCAATCTAGATCATTGGAGTCATCCTTTATTCTACTTTCTACTTTACTCTCCAAAACCCAAATCCCAAAGCAACTATGGTTGGGTTTATCTTAAGCATAAAAATTAAATCTATCTCTTTTCTTTTTCACTTCTGCCACCCCAGAACAAGCCATCATCATCCCTCTCTCATGCTACATAACAGCATCTCATCGGAATTTCCCATTTCCATTTTTGCCCTATGTTAATCTAAAGAAATAAAACGTACTACCCCGCTGTTCCGAGCTCTGCAATGAATTCGTATTACACTGACAATAGAATCTAAAATCCTTAGCATGGATAGTATGTCTTCATATGTGACAGTTTGAAGTTCTTTTATGAATCTCCAAAAGAAAAAGATTATGTTTTTTAACTAATCCATTCATGTAGGTGTGAGATGCTTTTGATTGAACTAGATCAGTGAAGCATGACTCAGGTTGAGTCTCCACCCTCTTGCTGGTCTGATATTAATGTAGACATAGAGGAAAAAGAGGCTGTCATACTTGATCCTGCAATGTGAGAGAAAAGACTCCAGGCCACCTACGGCTGAGCTCAAGAAGAGAAGTCCTGAGAAACTCCAAGAGCTGAGGCCCAGGGAGAGATGAGCCATGTGTTTGATAGCTCACAGCTGAATTGGGAAAAAAAGCAGAGCAGCTAAAACTGAGAGAGGTAGCCCAGTAAGAGACAAGCCCTATGCCTGGTGGCCCACAGCTGAGCTCCAAAAGACAGTAGATTCTGGAGAGGAAGGTAGAGACCTCACCAGAGATCAGCAACCATCGTGCTTTTCCACATGGCAGAAAGCATTTCTGCTGATGCCTTGATTTGGACATTTCATGGCCTTGGAACTATAAGCTTTTACCCATAAGAAATCTTCCATTATAAAAGTCAACCCTTTTCTGATACTTAGCATCCATAGCCCTTCGGCAAACTAAGACACCATAATACATCATCCCCCCCTCCTCATGGGCTTCCATTCATTTCCTAAGATAGGCCAAAGTCTTTCCCACCCCATGACCTTTACGCAAGCTAGCGCTTCTCCCCAGTAGTTTCTTCCCTCAGTGGTTCTTATCATGACTGACTCTTTCTTACCCTTCAGATCTCCCAGTAAATGTTATTGCCTCAGCAAAGCCTAGAGTGGCCAACTAATATAAGGAGACACACACATATGCACACTAATTCTTTATCACTCTCCCTTCCTTGATTCCTTTTCTAGCAACCATTATTATTTTTCAAGGAATATTTCCTTTGGTTTACTGGACTAGTTAATTTTTCAAAGATTTTTAACAACTTTATTGTGTATTACACACCATAAAATTCATCTGTCTTATATGTATATTCAAGTTTTTTAGAATAAGATTATAGTTTGGAGTAGGTGTAACTCTGTGACTGAGTGCCTGCTTCCTATATACATAGTCCGAGGTTCAATCCCTGGTATCTCCTAAAAATAAATAAATAAATGAAAATAAGATTACAGAGTTGTGAATCATCACAATTTAATTTTGTAACATTTACATCACCCCAAAAGAGTCTCCATTCCTACTTCAGGTCCAAGTAACCATGAATATACTTTCTATCTCTATGGATTTGCCTTTTCTGTACACTTCATGTAAATTCTATTATACAGCATGTGATCCTTTGTGATTGATTGTCTTCTTTCACTTAGCATGTTTTCTAGGTCTGTTCAAATTGTAACATGTTAGTACTTCATTCCTTTTTATTGCAGAATAATATTTCATTGAATGGATAGACCTTTTTTTTTTTCCTATTCACCATCTGATGTTCATTTGGATTTTTTTCAATTTTTTTTTTTAGGTTTTTTTACCTTTTAGAATTCTGTGTAGCATTTATTACTTTCAGGTATACATTTTATGGCTTGTTAACTGAATGTCTCCTTTGTAAAGCTGTAAGTTTGAGCATAAGGACTGTGCTTGCTTTTTTTTTTTATCACTGTATGCCTGGTACTTAGCAAATGCCTGCTACGCAGTAGATGCTCAGTATGTATTTGTTAAATGAATGAATGGTGATGATAACTGTTGAAATTGAATCATGGTCCCCACAAAGACATTTTAAAGTCTTAACCCCCAGTCCTGTGGGTACAAACTCATTTGTAAATAGGATCTTTGAAGATCCCATTAAGATGATGCCAAACAGGGGAGCAGATGTAGCTCAAGTGGTTGAGTGCTTGCTTTCTACATACAAGGTCCAGGGTCTGAGCCCTGTACTTCCTAAAAACAAAACAAACAACAAACAAGCAAACAGAAAAACTAACCCCAGGGAGCAGGTATAGCTCAGTGATTCAGTGCTGGCTTCCCACGTACAAAGACCTGGGTTCAATCCCAGGTCCACCAGTACCTTAAAAAAAATTTATATATATATATATATATATATATGACCAAGTAGAATCAGGGTAGGCCTTAAACCAATATGACTGCAGTCTTATAAAGGGAGGAAATCTCAGCAGAGACACAGTCAACTGAACAGTAGGTATAGAAACCAGAAGAAGAAACAGAAAGAGACAAGAGATCCCATGTGAGAGGCAGAGCTTGAGACACCACTGACTTAGGAGAAAGCATGACCTGCTGAGATCACCAGTTTGGCTTTCTAGCCTCTCGTACTGTGAGACAATAAATTCCTGTCTTTTAAGCCAACCAATCTGTGGTATTTGCTATAGCAGCCCTGGCAAACTAAGAAAATTAACTCCACATTGATTTCCAAATATTCCTTCCTAAAGATCAGAGGCTGCCTCAGGTGATTGTGAAGGCTAGGAAAGGTGATTTTCTAACTTTTGGATGATATGAGCTCCAGGTAACATAAACTTCCCAGTTTACCTCCACTGTTTCTCATTGTGCCTACAGAGGAAATATTAATTTGAGCTTGGAAGAACCCATATTCCCTCAACAGTAGTTTGCCTTATTGTCCAGATCTGCCTCTCTGGAAAATCTTGTAGCTGCACAAGAAGTATAATATTATTGCACAATTGCCTGGAGTTCTGGAAGAGAATCTTTGAAGACTACATGGGAAGTGTTTTTCATACAGTGAAATCAGAGAACATGACCTTTGACCCTGTAACTGGATGGGAAATTAGGAAGCAGTTTCTGGATGGGAGTGTGAACCTTGCCAGACATAAAATCCTCATTAGGATTTAGTCCAAATAGCTTAATTCAACATCCAGCATGCCAATTTAAGTAGAATTCATTCCCCAGGCAAGAACTAAAGAGACTCAACTTCCCGAAATTGAGTCTAAGTATGCCTTGTGAACAGAAAGGCCACATCTCACCTAAGAAAAAGGTGACCAATGGTTCTCATTATGCAGATGCTATTTATCTGTTTAACTGAAACAATGAGGTTTTAAATATATTGAAAACTTGCCCCAGATGTGTCAAGTACTGCAAAGAACTGTAATCCCCATTGTTTCTTTGTAAAACCATTAAATAACAGTAAAGAATCTGTGAACTTATCATTGGAATCCACAAGTATATGTAGAGCTATAGTGACTGTATCCTACTGCTCTGGGAAAAAAAAATGTCCAAGAAAAAGAGAAGTAGAGAAGAGCAGGCTAAATGATCAGGGCTTGTAAGAGGTTAAAATCAGGCACCTGAAGGCAATCTGACTGGGGCTGTGATGGGGCCAGAGCCCCAACAGACAAAAGGCTCCAGAGAGAGTGTAGACGGGACTGACTCAGCATGTAGACAGAACTAACTCAGGGGTACTCAATAATTTAAGTACAACTCTAAGAGGAAAGTAGCAAATAAATAAATCTTCTATATTTCTAGTAGGAAAACAAAGCAAAGCAATCTCAAACAGTACAACTGACCTAATTTTTGAAAGGGTAATTTGGGAAGAGCTGTTAGATATTTGGGTCCTGTGGCAAGGTGTCAACTAGGAGCCTGTCTATCCAAAAATGGTAGGAATGAGAATGAAGAACAAAAAAGAAGCTCTTAATGGAACTAAAGGTGACAGAAGGATCATTTGCTGTGGGCATTAGGGTTTCAGAGGCAAGTAGGAGAACACCATATCCAGATATGAGGTAGCCAGAATAGACTGGAAAGCAGGGAGCAGCCACTTACTATTTGTGGCTGCAGGAAAGAAATAAGTCCAGGGAAGAACCCAGTTAAGGAGAAGGTATAATTAGTAAGAGTAGGTGAGAATAGGGTTCTGACCTGGAAATGGAGATGGCTGATGACCAGAAATGATGGAGCAAATCCAAAGGCTGTAACCAAATTAATGATGTTATAAGACATTAAAAAATACAATTTGGATATCTGCAGAACCTGAAGGAACCTTTTTTATTGAGGTGGGTTGAGCTGGTTTACACTGTAAGACTGGGCACCTATTTCTCAGTGTGTAGTTGCTCCTGCTGCCTCCCAGTAGGATTTCCCTTTCAGAAATTATGGGAGCAGATGTGGCTCAAGCACCTGCTTCCCACATGGGAGGACCTGGGTTTGGTCTCTGGTGCCTCCTAAAAACAAACAAAAAGAAAACAAACAATAAGCAAACAAATGAAAAAAACCAACTCGGGGGAGCTAAAGTGGCTTAGAGGTTGAGCCCTGGCCTCCCACATCCAAGGTCGCAAGTTCAATCCCTGGCCCTGGCGCCTAAAAAAAAAAAAAAAAGAAATTATAAGGATTTGGGTTTAAAGTGCTATCCTAAGAGTAGCTGTCTTAGCTTTCTAGGGCTGTCATAGGTACCACAAGCTTGGTGGCCAAAACAACAGAAATATATTGTCTCATCATTCTGGAGGCAGGGCGCCTGAAATCAACGCATCAGCAGGACAGCACTCCCTCTGAAATCCTGTAAAGCAGATCCTCCCTTGCCTCTTCATAGGCAGTTCTGGAGTTTGCTGGAATCCTTGACCTTCCTTGACTTGCAGCTGCAGCACTGCAGTTTCTACTTCTATGTCACATGTCTGTCTACTCCTCTGTGTCTGTCTGTGTGTCCAATGTTTCTTCCTTTTATAAAGACACCAATACTATTGATTAAAACCCACCTTAACCCAGTTTGGCCTCTGTGGCAGTTTGAAATTATTTTATGAATCCCAAAAAGATATTATGTCCATGAGCTGGTCCACTCCTGTGGATGTGAGACCTTTTTCAATTTCTAACTCAGTGAGGCGTGCCTCAGGCTGAGTCTTTGCCCTCTTACTGGGTCGAATGAAAAATGGAGACACAGTGGAAAAGAGAACTCTGCCATTTTTCACCTTGCCATGTGACCAAAAGGAGCGGCTCAGGCAGCTGAGGCCCTGGAGAAAGATGAGCCAGCTGCTCTCTTGCAGCTGAAATCTGGAAGAAAGCAGAGCAGCTAAGCCTGAGAGAAGAAGTGTGCCTGGTTGCCCTCAGCTGAGCTCCAGGAGCTGCTACAGACCAGAGGAGAAGGTGGAGATCACCCACCATCTTGCTTCAGCATATGGCAGCTGACTTGGGTGAGAAAGCACCTCTGACGGTGCCTTGGGTTGGATTTTTCATGGCTTGGAACTGTTAAGATTTTACCCCAAGTATACCCCATTTATAAAAGCCATACATTTCTTGTACTTAGACTCGGCAGCCCTTTGGCAAACTAAAACAGTCTCATTTTAACTAATCACACCTTTCAAGACCTTATTTCCAAATAAGGTCACATTCATAGGACCAGGGGTTAGGACTTGAACAAACCTTCTTCAGGGGCACAATTCAACCGAAAGCTGTAGCCTTCACTCTTATGAAGCTGTGGCCAATGTTACCATTGACAGTCTTTGGTGGAATTGGGAACAATTGCCCCTAACTGCAAGGTTGCAGACAGTGGCCAGAAAAGAGAAATCAATCCATCAACCAGGCTATGTCATCTGAAGATAATTTGAAAGACCCTTGCTTTGCATCTCTCCTTATCTCCCTTCCAACTTTCAGCCCCAGTGCCTCCCATGAGAATCACCATTCAGACCCTTTAACAATATTTCTGAAATGTGGTCAGAGTTTTTGAGGTTCTCGCCTTCTCCCTTTTATTTCCTCCTGATCAATACTTAGCCTTTTATAATATTAGTAGGAAGCATTTATCCCCCTGAAAAAAGATAAGGAGACAGCAGTGTTGTGTATGTGTGCCAAAATGGGTGACCCATTGTGGCGTAAGATGGCAAAAGTCCATAGTGAATTTCAATGTAGAAGATGCAATGCCTTCAGCAGGGCTTCTTAGCCAGGGGTCCATGGACCAAGGCATCTATGGAAAGATTTCAGGGGGTGCATGAGCTCGAATTGAAAAAAAATCAACTTATTATCTTTATTTTCTCTGACCTCCAGTGTTGAGTGTCATAAAACTATCTGCCACTGTATTCTTAGAAGGGGTCCATGGTTTTCACCTTACAGGCAAAGGGGTCCATGGAACAAAAAAAGGTTAAGATTCCCTGGCCTATAGGAAGATACCTTCAGGTTATGGTAAATTGTATGGGTTGTAGTATAAAACCCATATATATATATAAATATATAGACATATGATATATCACATGCCAGGCAATAAGATTAGGAAAAGATAACCATTTTTTTTTGCCAGGGACACTGGTATTAAACTTTGGAACTTAAGCTAGGGGCAATTGACAGGGAGCTGACACTCAGCTGAAGCTCTGAGAAGAGATTTTGGTTAGGACCCAAGAACACTGTGTGTGGTGCTCCAGAGGACTCACTTAAAACACTAGATCTGAAAGGAGGGTGCCTTGGTAAGGTATGAGTAGGAAGAGAAAACAACAGCACCATTAAGAAGAAGAAAATTATACTGTCAAATGCAGTGAATGGCATACAAGTTATCGCAGGAACCAAAAAGAATAAAAATTGCTATGATCAATAAAACATAAGACCTGGTGTTTATGAAAGTGGAGCAAAAAGCTAAGAAAATAGGCTGGTTATAAGGACTTCAAGACATCACCAAAAGATAAGTTATATGCAGGTCTTTTTTTTTTTTTAGGAGACAGTGGAAATTGAACCCAGGACCTCCCACATGGAAAGCAGGCACTCAACCATATGGAATCCCCTATATACTTTTATACAACATTTATGTAATCTAAAATATCATTAAAAAATAAAAACAAAAAAAGGTATTTTTTAAAAAGTTGTGAGAAAAGGGAAAGAGAAGGAGACTAATGAAAGAAGAATGAAAAGCAAATGTAGTAGGCCATGGGAATAGCCCTGAGGGAATATTCCCCTCCCTGCTTGCCCCAGAGGCTCCCAGAGGGCCCTTCCTTCCCTTGGGACTTAATGGAAAGTAAATTGTGACCTGCAGAGGCAGCTCACTGCTGAATGCAAAGAAGACTCAATTAAACAATTTTTTTTTTAAATTATCATCCTCGGGTGGCAGACATAACTGCTTGCAAGGCAAAAAAGACAAACATCCAGGAAGTGGAATTTGGTTTGAAATAGCTTGCTTGTTTGATCTGAAAGAAGCTGTATCATAACCCCATCAACAGCAGCCTGTCTGTCACCTTCTGTTTTTGTTCACCATCCTCAAGGACATGAAGCAACCTGGATGGGGAAATTAGAAGAAAAGGCCTAGCAGGCATCTGTGAACTGGCAGGTGTCAGAGGTAATAACATTTGAATTTATCTTACATCGTACCATGTAAATAATAATATTATGACCTTTGGCATCACTAGGAATGAGGGCTGTTGGAAGGAAATTAAACTAACTTATAAAATAAAGACATTTCCAATTTAAGCCCTTGAGTTTTGTGTAACATCATAACTCAAATGGATGATATCAAGTTACATGGAGAAACTAAAATCCAATTGTGGAATTAAAATTTGAATCAATAGCAGCAAAGACTAAATATTATATTGAAAATAGGAAAACACGCAAAAAAACAAAAACAAACTCGACTAGTGATATGAAGAACTCTCATCAGAAATTGAAACACTGACCAAAAAGAAAAAAGAAAATTGAGTGTAAGAAGATGATAAAATGGAGATAGAATCTAAGAATGTATAGGGGTTCTAGAGGAAGAAGATAATTGGAACAGAAAAAAAATAAAGAAAATTAAAGAAAAATTTCCCTAGTTGAAAAAACAGTCTGAATATGCAAATCAAATTGGCTCATAACATTAGAATAAACAGCTTGGCAAGAATATTAAATTATTAAAGTAAGTATCATATAAACAATCAGGAATAAAAAGAAAAAAATATTTACAAATAACACAAAGCAGGCTTTCCTCAGAGTTTTCTGCTAAAAATTCTAAAGGTACTAAAGAACCATCTTCCTAGTACTGTGGCAAATAGAATATGACTCATCTATTTTGTCTCTCATCAAGTATATATAAAGACTTCATAAATGCATTTTCAAAGAATCTAAAAAATCAATCACCCATGTATCATGATTTTTGAAAAGAAAATCATTCACAGTTCCATATTGGCCAACTGAGAGAGAGAGACTGAAATTAAGAACTTGGGAACAGGGACTTTCATGGCAAAAAATTGCCCCATCTTCACCTTTTGCAATTGGATTCCACTATTGGCAATATAAATTAGGAATCCAATTTGAAGGATTATTATGCATTGAGAGGTATATGCTGCCAGGAGAGGCAAGGACTGGCCGTGCCTAGCTGCTGCCCTCTTATACACCTCATCAAGAACAAGACGGGTTTTGAGTGGTCTAAGCCCTCGCCTTCTCGAGTACTATTTACAATAATAAATAATGCTGTTCTGTCCCAGCACTTGTTGCCGATGACCTCACTCTTTATGTCTTCCCCATTTAGGATACTATCCTGGCCTCCTAGGACAGGAGCTATAAAATGGCAAAACAATAACCAGTTCATTCCCAAAGAATTTGCCAGATGCATTTTTTACATCATCAAAAATTATATTGAATGCCTTGAGTCACTGGTTTTTGGGGTTTGGTTTTTGTTTTGCACCGAGCCAACTACTATAACAATCCTAAGAGTGCAGATAATATCTCTCATGAAACCTCATTTTTTCCCCAGTGAAAAACAAACATCGTGGATTTTAGACATAAAAAGTAGTACCATGCTTAATCTTTTAAAATAATTTATTTATACATATACCCACATGTAGAAAAATATTTGTGCACAAATGTTTCCTTTTATGGTATCATCATTTTTGTTTTCCTTTTCCTTTTCAACTTGTAAACTCTCTCCACTCCCCTACTCATATCAGTCTACTTCTCCACAGGAAAATAATGTGCTTTGCCTAGTGATACTCCTTCCAAATGTTTCCTAACACATACATTCTTATACAAATATAATCCTACAATCCCCTGTGGGTGGCTACAGAAGTTGTGTGTGTGCAAGGGAGAGGAAGGGTGCATATGTCCCACATAAAACCTTTCCCACTCAACTGTTCTGCGTGGATTTCTAGCTATCTGTGTCAAATGAAATGACCCCCCAATTTATGCTTTTTAATAGTTGCATACTATCCATAACATAGATATAGCATGCTTGATTCACTTTTCCCCCACATTTATCTATCTATCTGTCTGTCTGTCTACCTATTCATTCCCTACAGACAATCTAAGTGAGACAGGATTTATTCCTAGGGGTGGATTTCTAGGAGTTGGATGACCAAGTTGAAAGACATATGTATTTCTAATTAAAATATTATCAGACTGCTATTGTAAAATGCAAAAAGCTTCACATTTACAAGCTATGCATGAATGCACCCTTTTCTGCATGTTCTTGTCACCACTAAGTGATTGCAGCTTTTAAAAATTTTTGGCAGGTCGATGGAGATAAGGTGACACCTCACTATTAAGTTATTTTCATTTTCCTGATTCCAAGTGCGTTTGACCATTTCTTCATTTCATCAGGAGCCACCTGGATTGACTCTTCTGCTGTCTCCTCATACCGCATGCCCATTTTTCTCTAAAGCTGTTTGTCTCCATCTTTACAGTTTGTAAGAGCTCTTCATATACATTAGCTGTTAGCTCTTTTTTTTTCTATTTTATTTATAATAAAAAAGAAGCTTTGTTTAAGAAAAAGATAGTAAGTAGGTAAAAGGATATGAAATTCATTCAAAGGTGAAAATGCTTAAAACATCCTCTCAGAAAGATTTGCATTTAAATTGGTATCAAGCCTGAAAAGGAAAGAAGGAAGATCCTAGAGATACTTCTATTCATCAAGAAAGAGTATAAATCAAACCATTCCAATGGCCTGATTTGCACCTCCCCTGCAGGTATTTAATCTGTATACACTGTGGCATTTGGATACAGACCAATGCTGAAAAGTTGAGTATGTGTTCTGCTCACACTCACAGTGGAGAAGGGAGACAGCAAGCTGCTGAGGGACACTGGGGATAGAGGCTGAAACTTCCAAGCCCTTGATGACTGAACTGACCTTTTATTTGAGGTCATCTCAGGCTTGTTCCCACAAAGGGAGCTGATGTTCAGTCATGCTAGGTCAATAGAGCACCCAGGGCTGCCGGGAGAAGAAAGAGGGCTGATGTTTCCCTACAAAGTTTGGAGGCAGTTGACACAGCCTGGTATAGAGCAGTACTCCCTCTACTCTTCCTTCCACCCCTCAATGCAAAAGAAAAAGAACAACAGAGGTTTGTGGGCAAAGACTCCTCAAACTCTGCTTTCCACACTACATTTGGTTCAAGTATGGGTTCCACTGTTCACTAATTGCATTAACATGGACAGCTTAAACGTGGTGCTCAACTTCTAGTCTTGCACTTGACTTCTTAGGAAAATACCACCAGGAGTTGTTCATTGGATCAAGTGTTGAATGTAGATGAAGTTGCTTTGACATGTAGTTAGAATGGGATATAAGTTTTATGGTTTTGGCAACTTATCAGAGAAAGCCTAATTTCATTGTTAGCTGGTAAGAACAGAATTTTTTTAATCTCCCTTTTTTGTGAGAATAAGATGGCAATGTAAGTCCAATTTCTTAAATATGTTTTTATATTATTAAAACCTCTCCTTCAGTAAAGATATCAGAAGGGAGAAACATAGCCATGGTAGGATATCCTACACAAAAGGCATGATTCATGAAGACAGGTGTTAAATTTAGCAATTGAAGCTATCTCCTACTACTCCCAATATAAATTTCCAAAAGTGCAGATGAGCTACTGGCCAGTGAAGACTTTTCTGCATACCTGCAGATCAGCCCTTCCTAGGTGAGAGCTGAGGTCCTTGGAGCTTGTTGATGAGCAGTCAGAGCCCATGCCAGATATACTAAATACAACCATATCATTCTACCTCCTCTTCTCAGTTGTGAGGTCTTTTGTGAAGGCCAGAAACATTATTTCTGGCATTTCCATTGTGTTAAAAAAAAAGTCTGGAGTACAAGAAATAGACATTAAATCTATTGGTAGGCAAAGTGTCTTAGGAATTATGGTAGTTTACTGGAGAATTTGAGCCAAGCTAATACTCTAGCTTGAAAAAGGAATATAATTCAGCCCAAATTAACGTTCAGGTTTGAACCTCCAACAAATGGTGATAGTTCGCCACTTCACTTGGCTCACATGGGTACAACAATCCCGACTCCTAGCATGAAATGAAGTTTCTAGGAAAAATCAAAATCAACCTGTACATTTTACCTTTGGAAAGCATAGGAGGAAAAGAAACAAATTAGGGATCATTACTATGTGGTCATCAGATATCCTTTCTCTATGTTTTATAAATTGTATCCCAGCTGCATAGACCACACTAGAGCTGAGGACAAACTCCATCAGAATAAACAGAAAAGAGCTAGGGACCACTTTAATTGGAAAGTGGTCATAAACCAGTGTGCTGGAATTTCATCAGTCTGACATCATTCCCAATGTGACATCGGAGAGCCCACCCTCCATTTCCCCTGCATCTATCCCTCACACACGCCCCCTTTCCTCTTAAAGAGATGATGAAGCTGCCTGTGCATCCCAGAAGGATAATAAAAACCCTGTATCCCTTAAGCTGAATTCAGCCCAATGAACTGCACAAACAGCAATAACCAAAACAAAGCTAGCAGGAAACGTTTGCACACAGCATCTGTTATGATCACATAACCACGAGACAGCTGTTTAATCCCAACTGTTAACATAAGATCATTTGTGTGTTTGAAGAGCGATCCCATTTGGATTTCCCCCTTTATTTATTTATTTTCGAGCTTCTCTGAGAGTGAGGCTTTCTCAGCCGTAGGATGCAATTTGCGTTTCTGGGTTTTTTCCACTTTCACCATCAGCTTCCGAATGAAAGGAGCGGTAAGGTTTTCCAACTATAAATACTCAGAGGGAAAAGAGGATGGCTGTGTGGTCTCCTCGCCGAGCCCTTCCTCAGCCTTTGGGACCTGCTCTCTGCTCCTCAGAACATTTGTAAACCATTCTGGTCAGATTATGGTTAGAGGCCCTCACATGAAACGTGTCTGGTGGTCTCAGCCAAATGCTGGTGAGACAGTTTTCTCAGCACCACCCAGGATTGGATTCAATCCCTGTAAAGTTTTCAGTTCCAAAACCTGAAAACAAAGTCATCCGTCTCACAGTTGCTTTGAGAGGGTCAATGAAGGATGTCCGCAGTTTGGGTGGCCTGTCTGAGAGTCCAAATTGGAAGTCTTATCTTGACACCTAAAAAGTTTAGGATGGTGAGTATTATGGACATGCTTTTTCTTTCTTCCTTCCTTTTTCATGTATATCATACCTCACTGCCTGCAGGCTTCCCAAATGCTCAGCAGAGAATACGCACACTTCACTGTTGAAATGCAGCCAACATATCACAAAAGTGGCTAATGCCAGAGACTAGCTTTACACAGATGACCACGTGGCCCTTGGGTGAGGGGAGTTAGCCATGCAAATTTGGACAAGCATTAACCTTGAAAACTGCCTGAAATTAGCATTACATAAATCTTTCTTCACCTCCTTCTGTCTCTTTTAGTATTTCATGCTGGAAAACCCTCCATTTTGATCCAACATGATAGCTAATAACATGTGCAATATTAAGTCTATATTTCTGGGAAAATTAAGTGTTGAAGTTCTGAAATGTCCAAGTAAATGTCTTAAACCTGATTCTTAGGGCATGTTCAGTTCTAGGTCACATGAACCTTGGGAATGTAAGGGACTTTTTATTCCTCACTCATTTTAAATTTATAAAAATATAATTTTCTCAAGAGCAATTTAAATCCCCTAGAGATGGAAAAGTATCACAATATCAAACTTTGAATGATCTCTAAATATCTCTCCAATAAAACAGACCCTCTTATTCATTCCTGTAGTTCCACCTCCTCCCAATTATTGTTTTATGCCCCACAGCCGCTCCCACTCCAAGAAAAGTTATAGGAGACCTTTATGGATGTCCACTTCCTGAGATTTACTAAGAAAAACAAAAGTAGTCAGGTGTGGCAGCCGTCAAAAGATATTGACTCTCTGTGTTGGAAACAATTAGATATTGAGGTCAGTCTATGCATGATTTCTTACCACACTTAGCTAAAATGCTTTTACATTTAGCTTCACATTCTTTATCACACCCACACAAAGTTTGCACCCCATAGCTTTGGGGATCATGGTCTCTGCAGATTGTGAACATCCATCTTAATGTTCAACTTCCCCTCCTGGGGACAAAATCACCAACATCTTTAATGGGAGAAAATCCTTTATCGACTGATTCATTTCCATGTTTTGTTTCTGCATCTAGACGGGATGTCCTGTAAGGTAGTGAAAAGGGAGGAAAATTTAGTACTATCCGTTTGTGATTTGCCATCATTATTATTATTGTTATTTCTGTTCTCAAACTGATATTGTATTTATCTACTGATTTTCATATCTAATACCTATTTTTGGGAGACTTGCTTTTTTTTTTTTTTGGTCTTCTCTCCCTCCTGTTTCTAGCCTAGCTAGAAAATTACTTTTGGTGGGATTTGGCAGAGAGTTTACACTAGCTCCATAAAGAAGTCTTTTCATTTAATTTTTGCTTCTTTCCTTAAAACTAAATAACAAAATGTGATCTAAAATATTGAGTCTAAAGTTGTTTTATCATGTACGTGTATATGTGTATGTGTATTTAATTTATTTTTAAGTGCAGGACCAGTTAGGAAAATAGTTTTGATTTATTTTAAAAGAAGAGGAACTGCCCAAGCAAAAAGAGAAATTCCACAGCCTGAGCCAGCATGCAGGGGTTAGAATTATCTCTTAAATGCTGATTCATTAGTCTGCGAAAATCAGGAGATAAATATCCTGTTTTGTGATCACCTCCAGTTAGTGCTGTAAAAGGAAACGTACATGAGGAAAAGATGATTCTGGAAAGGCATCCCAACTGGACATGGACTCATTTACATGCGACCTTACCTGACACTTACCCACGATGTAAACCACCAGATTAATCTGCTATTGCCCCCACAGTCTTGTGAGACCCAGCCACAATTATTTTTGAAACTTTAGTCTAAGATCAGAGTTTCTGAAGTGCATTTATCTGGATCACTGCATTTTTGTCAAATACAAAATGCTACATTTCAAGGCAGTATATATCTTTGAAACAAAGCTTGAGGATTTTCCCATTCAATATGCCTTAGTGTTTTACACAACATAAGGCAGATCTTGGCAAGCAACTCTTCATCAACCAATCATGATTTAAAAAACAAGCACATTGGAAATTTAGGGCAGGTAGAAAGAAAATGACTTGACATCAGGGGACAGAAACTCTGAGACATTAACCAACTCCAAATTAACCTAAGACTTCATTTTACCGAAAAGATGCTCTTTGTGCTTATAGCTTCTTAACTTTTGTGTAATATGACTCACAGAGATAGTAGCCCACACTCAAGCAGGTCATCTTGTTTGTTTGTTTTTAAAGATTTATTTTTTATTCATTTCTCTCCCTGCGCCGCCCGCCACCCCCCCCCCCCCCCCCTCCGTTTTCTGGTCTCTCTGTCCATTTGCTATGTGTTCTTCTGTCTTCTGGGTCTGTGGCACCGGGAATCTGTGTCTCTTTTTGTTGCGTCATCTTGCTGCATCAGCTCTCCATGTGTGCCACTCCTGGATGGGTTGTGCTTTCTTCGCATGGGGTGGTTCTCCTTGTGGGACACACTCCTTGCCTGTGGGGTTCCCCTACGCAGGGGACACCCCTGCGTGGCAGGGCACTCCTTGCGTGCATCAGCACTGTGCGTGGGCCAGCTCCACACGGGTCAGGAGGCTTTGGATTTGAACCCTGGATCTCCCGTGTGGTAAGCAGATGCTCTATAGTTGAGCCAAATCTGCTTCCCAGGTGATCTTGAATGGAAGAAATAAGCCAAAAAAACTGAGTAAGCAGACAATGGAAGTACAGATTTAGGGATATGGACAGTGTTTCATTAGAAAGCTGCAAGTGCAAGAAATTTGTAGCTCTAGTAAAAAGCCTCCACATTCCTCAGCAGGTCAATGGCACAAGTCTTCCTCTCTCTCCCCCACTCCCTCTCCTGCTCCATCCACATTTCTCCTGGTACCTCCACACCCTCTGTCCCATGGCCTTAATGGCTGTGCCATCCTGGGGTCCAGCTTGGCTTTTTCTAGTTGGCATTTTCCCCTCCAAAATTACATCGGAGGCCAAGGAGTGTTTTTGCTTATCCATCACCTATTTCAGTGATTATTTCTTATTATGTCAATTTTCCTCATGATTTTTATCAATGTGCTCTGGCTGATTACTTATTCAACATCCTTTACCATAAGACACAGCAAGTGAAATTAGGGGCACTCCAAATACATCCTTTGAAAGGCTTGCATCTGAGTTAGGCCTAAGGTGCAATAAATGTTTGCAATCTCTTCTAAATTTGGGGGCCTCTCAGCCCTCTCGATGCCGCTCTCCAAGTCACTTTCTCACCTCCCACTCAACATCAGGCTCATACTATGGAGGCAAATGGATGACTGAGGTTCTGATAATGTGAGACCATGTCCAAGACTTTAGATCTGATTGGGAATAACTCAGCACAGCATGAAGGATGAATGCGATTTTACTTATTAAAAATATTCCTGAAATCGTTCTGTGCCTTGAAATATCTATATTGAATTTGTCAACTGGCAACTGGCTTCATTGTTTTATGGTTTTCTCTCTCTCTTAACCTAAATTGCTAGGATTGATTGGTAATTTGAGAATTTAAAACAGCTCTAGGAGGATTTTTTGACAATTGAGTTATAGTGTGTTTAAATTTTAAAAAGGCTTTTCATTGAGTAAAACATACTTGGAGAAAAAAAAAAGTCTGATTAAGCATTTTATAAAATCAGAAAAGAAAACTCAAGTCAGCCAATTCCTAATTCTGTATCCCCTTATACAAATGAAAGTGGTAAATTATCCTGAACACCTTTCCTTAATTATGGGGATTGTCTAGGTAAGCAGGTTTGAGGCCTAATTTTTTAAATTTGCACTTTGTTTTGCATGTGAAGATACAATTACAAGTATCATGGTCTCTTACAATTTTGTATCAGAACTATGTACCTAAATTCACTAGAAAAAAATCTTCCAAAAGATATGTTAATGCCACTGCTAACTTGATTTTTAGTTCTTACTCCTTTTATGTATTTTCCAAATGTCCCATAATGAGTATACATAATATTTATAATTGGAAACAAATGAGCATATCAAAAATTACATTAAAATAAAACATCTTGAAGTAATTTATAGAGTTTCTCAATGTGTGGTCTGGGATGGGAATTTTCTTGTAGCCATCATTGGAAGATGCGATCTGTCCTAGAGCCCTTCTAGAATATGTGACACCTGGCCACTTCCTTTCTTTAAGAACCATACACAAAATATTAGGAACCTTTTCAAGTTCAGTACACTCAAAGATTGTATTCATATGTGTAGTGTTGCCTTAAACGAACGGAACTTTCGCTTAAAGGTGAACTCCTTTTCTGGCCTGTCCCATTGGGCTTGTGCTGTCTACCACGAGGCCATCCTAGTTGTCTTCGCTTTGGCCTATCTCTCATTTCTCTCATGAAGAACAGATCCCCTGCTTCATTATATTTAAGGCAGTTTGAGGAACTGCCGAGCTTTTTGCTAGGCATTGCTTTATCCATTTTATTGATAATCCAAAAACTAATCTGAAAGATGAAGGTCATGATCCCTATTTTACCAATGAGTGAAACTGAGGTTCAGACGGGGTACCTTGTGCCCAAAGTCAAATATCCATGGAATGCAGAAGTAAAATTTGAATCCAGGTCCATATGACTCCCAAACTTATACTTTTTGTGCTTATATCATGCAAAATCTTTGATGCCACTGGAACTGCTATAAAAAAAGATCCAAATGAGAATTCAGAACTTTTCTGCAGTTACTCAATCCAATAAATCTAGTTCATTTCAACAGACTCTACCTGGCACTTATTATCAAAACAAACAAACAAAAAACCCTTGAGACATTCCTGGACCCATGGAAAATATAAACATCCCCAAATTCTTTTCTTCCAGAGCTCATCTGGAGGTGGCGTTTCACATTACACTTTGTTGTTAGGGAAAATATAATTATAGAACTTACTTTTGTCCAGATATTTTAGATGCACCATTTCATGCACTTCTCACACCAAATCTGTGAAGTCAGTTTCAACTTCCTAGATAAGGATCAGAAATGTTAAGTAACTCCCACTGCAAAGAAGCTGCATAACTGAGGTGACAACTCAAGTCCTTCTGACTCCAAATTTCAAGTTAGTATTCATTTTTGCCTGCACTGTTCTTCTACCATAGGGTTTCTCAAATACACATCTATTAACATTCTGGGTCGGATAAATTTTTTGTTGCGGGGGTTAGGGTGGGGTCCCCAGAAAGGCTGTCTATGCTTTGCAGGATATTGGGCAGCATCCCTGGCCTTTTCCCACCAGATGCCAATAGTCCCCACCCCCCACCCCCATTGTAACAACTAAAACTAACTAAATATCTCCAGATACTGTCCAATGTCTCCTAGGGAGCAAAATCACCATCCCCATCATTCGAGACAACTGTTCTAGCATTACATGAATCCAGATTGAACCATGAAGATAAGTTCAAGTGGAGTGGCCCTTGAAGTAGATTATACTGAGGGCCATTTGTTGTTGTAATTGTTCTTGGAGTGAGTTGTAGCTTTTGAACAATAAACCTGAATTTTAAGAGAACTGTAAACACAACAGTCTTTTAAATGAACAGTTATGCCTGCATCACTCTTCGAATAAAGGAGAAAAATAGCAGCTGGAAGATTTCAGATTAGAAAAATCTAATGAGAAAATTTCTGTGTTACATCAGATAGGATTTGATGAAAATTCAGACATTTGTGGTCTAGCTATCTAGCTGACCCCAATGGAGGCCTTTTTCATATTAATCCAATGAGACTTTAAAGCATGAAGCAAGGAAGTGTCTGAAGAGATTGTGAAATGTCTTGTCCACCTTCGGGTTGAGAAGTAGACAGCAAGACCTACAGTTATTTGGAAAGGCAAGGAATACCAGAACAACCGAGCTATAAAAATATCTCAGTTGCTCAGCCTAAAGACATAGCCAACATTTAAGAAGACACATATCTCGTAATATGGCAAGTAGCTGTTTCCTACGACAACTTAGATGGATGTTTCCCAAGCAAGAGAAACGATGACCCAGAGCCAAGGTGAAAGAAAATAGGAGCAAACAAAGCATCGCCTTCAGAACTTTGCAAAAAAGTTCTGCCCTCCCCAGGCTACACCCAATTGCCCAACTGGTTCCTTCTATCTGCTGCTCCAACCTAAGTCAGCCTGAACAATTGCCTTTATCTTGGCAAAGACTTTAGTGTGGCCGCCGTATCCCTGTGGTCTTTGAGCATTTCATATCTCTTTGTGGCTGGACAAGTCTGCGTCGGGTAGTGCTCTCACAATAAAGAGCCATTCAAGTTTCCCCCTGTGACCTGATCCCATCAACACTCTGATACTGGAAAGACGCCATAAATACCGTTCGCTCATTCTGTAGTGTGGAGTAAAAGGTCTTTACAGGAAGTTATTATCAACGGTCTGTAAAGAAAGGGGTCAGAGCCCTGCTTCCTCCCCCAGCCTCGGGAGTCCCCCCAGCCAGGCAGGGACAGGTGAAGAAGCGATACAAGGAGGAAGCCTTCCCAGCCCCAGGAACCTTGAGGTTTACCACCCCCGCACCACCCCAAGACTCGCCATCATCACCAGGGGCTGCAGAAGGGGACACAGGTCCACAGAGAGGGAAATGTTCAGCGGCCGAGCAATGTCACTCAGTGTCCTTCAAACCCAGAAATGAAAATCCTCAAACCCATATCCCCGGGAAGGGTGTCTGCTTTCCCTCCCCCTGGAACTGGCCATTCCTGCCACCACCCCACCCCCACCCCTACCATGCCCAGAGCATCCAGACTTGCATTCTGTAAACTTGCTTGCTGAAGAAAAGTTAACTTGGCACTCGTCTTAAGTATTGACTATCTGTCTTGAGGGTGAGGGCTGTAAATTCTCTCTCCTAAGATCCAAGTCGATTTGTTATCAAATCAGGCATTGAGAAGCTGATTCATTGCTATTCAGCGCTATGCTGATTTATATGCAGAATGTAAAACAGATGCCTTATGTGATACATATTTATGGTGAGTGCTGTTCTAGGAAGATTTATTACGGATTCCTTTGTCGGGGTTTGCATGAGCAGAGCCATGATGACTTGTATTTCCTCTCAGCTGCCAATGCCAAACTCATTAAAAAGAGGTGTGACTATTAATATACATTGTAATACTGACAGGCTCTAATTTATAACACCCTGGCTGGCTGGAGTAGTCTCCTGACTTGAGAGGTGCTTTCTGCATTTCTTCCTCTGTAGCTAAATGGCACAAATAGAGATGTATATTCTCTCTCTCGTCCCCCTTTCTCTTCTTTCTCTTTCCTTGAACACCCCTGCCCTCCCTCTTTCACTCTCTCTATCTTTTTGTCTTTTCCAATCATCTAAATCAAGCCACATTATTTTGGAAAAAGCCAAATGCTATGCTGATTTTTTTATTTTTTATTTTCTGGGGTCATATACACCAGGGGTTTATAACAATGCAGAGCTGTGCTTTCATGGCCCTGTAGACACATGTTGACAGTGTTATCCTTGGCACCAGCACTCTATCTCTCTAGGCTGAATTCGCAAGGAAGAACTTGGGGGAACAGGGCACATCCAGCTTTCTTGGTGGTGGCCATGTCTGGCAGGAAGCTCCAGAGATCAAGAGCATATGTTGCTCTGTGCACAAGAATCGGAAATCCACCGCCCAAAGGGCAGCTTCAAGGAAAGACACATGACTAAAAACAGGAATCCACTGCAGATGGGGGGAGTTAATCAGGAGAAGGATGAAGGAGAATGGAGTGGTACCTGAAAGAGCTGCCAAGAGAGCTTGGCCCTGATTAGAAGCTGAGCACCTGGAAAGTGATTGGACTGGTGGGCTGGGGATGGCGTTAGAGTAATGATATAAGACAGACAGTGCTCGGGAAAATAGCTTTTTCTCTCTCCTAACTTTGAGACAAACTAGTTCCCGAAGAGAGAAAGCAGTGCATGTAGCAATATTTTTTAGTTGGTGTCTAGAGCCTTTGAAAAGCAGCTTAGTGCCCGTGTGGAAAGTGACCATATATGCATTTTTAATGACTCCATAGTGGCTAAAATCAATTTCTACTGAATGTGAAAATGGTAAATGGACAGAAATGAGAAAAGTGGTTCACCATCTTTCCCGGCTGTGTAAGCAGTGCTGGGTCTAGGGTGAGGCAAGCGAGGCATGTGGCATGGGTACAAAATTTAAGGGAGCACCAACAAAATTTCAGTAGTTCAGGAAAATAATACTTGAATGCAAATTACTAAAGTTAAAAGTTAAGTTAAAAAAATCCATAATAAACAAAATATTAAAATTTAAAATACTGCTCAATATTGCTGAGTTTTCCTGTGATCTCTGTCTCTCATATGGCTAGCATATCACTGTTACTTACCCTTTATTTATAATTTTAATAGTCCGCTCTTAACTCATTCTAATCCCAGCAGGAGTGAGGAAAACCTCCTCTTTTGCCTCTTTGTGCCCTTCCCTTTGCTGAGCACAGCGTCTTTTACTTAAGTCAGCAACCATAAAACATTGGTTGATGATGATGGTGGGGGTCACATTTTGAAAACCAATGAATGACTTCAAAATGAGGCTACTCTTTACTTATTTTTAAATCAATTTAGCTAAATGTCCCCAAAGCATTTCTAAATTGGAGTTGATTTCCTTTGGCAAAAAATTAATAGGCTTGCAAAAAGATTATGGTTTCCTTAAGTCAAAATAATTTGTCCTGGCAATCCAGACAGCAGAAATCCCTCATTCCACCTATATGTTTAACCACAGTTTCTAGAAAGTACTCCTCATGGTAAGCACTGTGATGTGTCGAATAACTGAATGTGAAATACATATATAGGTAATATGTACATATACAGTTTTTTTTTAAGGTGTCACAGTCCCATTTGCTGTGCCTCATGACCAGAGTTCCAGGATCAAACAGATCAATGATAACCACATGGGAAGATTTGCCATTTCAAGGTTGTACCATTTTTAGTTATTTTCAGATATGAAATTCTGTAGTGAGGAGAAAGACTATACTCCTAACGCACAACACAAAATGTTCTTTGCTTCCTATTATAAAGAAAAAAATTGGCATCAGAGATCTCCTAAATATGAATAATATTTGCCTGTGTGAATAGGGATGAAATTTTCTTTCTCTAATTAAACTCCCATGAGACTCAAGCTGCTGTGGAGTTGATCTTACTCAGAAAATGCTTTTTTCCTTTCCTCCTCCTCTTTGCCTCCTCTTCCAGTTTGTAGAGAGCTTCCCAGAACCACACTTGAAAATCTCAGAAATGTCAGCAGCATCTCTCAAACCATGTGGAGAGGGTGGGGAGTTAGACAGAAAGAGAGCAAGATAAGAAGAGAGTGCTTCTGGCCCCTGTGGCTCATGTGGTTCCCTAGAGCAGAGTTTTGAAAAGAAAGGAATTAAAATCCTAGGGTTACAACCCAGTTGACATGCTTCCCAATCAGAATAGCCTTTTAGTGTATCAATTTTGTTTCTATTCAAATAAATGAAACAATAGCAAATATTTTCCTTTGAAGATACTATGTATTATTGATTGTCACTATAAGCCTAGTATTCTTCTTAAGAGAATCCCACTTTCATGCCACTTGAATGCCAGTAGATATGCCTCTATACCCTACAGAACCAGGAGGAAAAGCAAAAACTCTCAAAGGTTCTCCAGATGCAAACTGGTGGTAAAATGGCTCTGGAACAATGTGTAGCTGTGACTAGAAATCAAATATGGGTATGGAGGAAACCTCTCTCTTTGTCAAAAGGAGTGATCACATGTTGACAGCTGGAATTTACATGGCTCCTTCTTCAATAAAGTAGCGCCTTCCCTGCATTCCAACATCAGCAGCACAATAGTGGCACAGAAGCAAACTGACACATGACACACGGTCCAGCTGTCCCTTCTTCTCTCCATGGACCCCTCCTCCTTCTGCCTGGTCTCCCTCATCTTCCTCCAGCATGAGCTTTCACTTGTACATGATCTCAGCACACACTTGTGGGCTGATCTGTACAAATGGGTGCCTGATTTCACGCTTGCCTGAGTGAAGGATCTGAATTCTACAATAAAGATGAAAAACAAACAAAAACAGGACAGGATAAAACCCAAAATAAACCCCTTCCACTTTGTTGTTAGCACAGAGAAAGCTGTACATGATAAACATTTCCCATATCGAGTTCTTGCCGGCATCACAAACCTTTCATTTACGTTGGGTGTACATGGCTGTCTTTATGAACTTGAACACAAAGGGAATGTGACCTGTGGAGTAACCAGGGCTACAATTAGTTCTAATCATTTTTATTGCCTCTTGCAAAAAATAATCATCTGAGAAGAAACATGAAGTTCCATAATATGTAACAATATACAATGCTTTTGTTGATTATGTGTGTGCATATATAGATGTATTTATTCATGCATATACATATACATATTTTTCAAAATTTTGACTGCACCATGCACTCTTTGGTTAATAGCTTTCATGAAGGAATCCCAGAACTTTCCCAGGAAGAATGTTGTATTGGGAACAATGTCCATTTATAGTGTTAGTGTATACTGCTTACCAAAAGAACAGTAAAATGCATTAAAAAAAAAAACATATCAAATGATTCTGGGATTTGTGAAACAACCCATTCAGTCTAGAAGTTTTCTTGTTTAAAACATTTTATTGAAGATGAAGAAATTCATTAGTAATTACCTCACTACACTATGTCCTTAAAATATGGTAAAAAGGGCGGGGGGATTCACTATATATTAGGAAGTCGTCATTAAACTTTAATCTCTACCACTAGAGGGCAGAAAGAAGTTCTTTTCTAAACTGAGGGCTAGGCAATCAACCATCACATCATTGTAACATTGAAGGCACTTCAAAAAGACTCAGATGTTTAACTATTGTGCTAGTGATCATACATTCATATTGGGCTGCAGGCCAAAAGAGAGAAGGAAGGGAAAAAAAAGAAAAGCCAGAGACTTGCAGCTGAAAAGCTATAAAGTGGTGAATTCTACCTTGGAGCAAAACCATCTTCAGTGACAAATTTCAAAGGCCATATGTATGCGATTTTCATGAAAAGCAGACAACCCTAAATTTCTTTGTTTAACTGGAAGCGATGTTCTTCACAGAGCAAGCAGGTTCTTTTCTGCAGTTCCCCTTGTTTATTGTACTGTTACAGATTTCACTTTCCTTTCTAGTACTGCAATCAGGATTCTTGAAATGCCGTTCAGTGCCAAGGGGTATTTCATTAACACTGCCACCTCCAACATCTTCAAGGATATTACTTCAGGCACAACATTACTGCTGGAGAACGTTTAGAGTATTCTGATAAAATAAGGATTTTGGTGGGTTTTTTTTGTTGTTGTTGTTTTTGTTTTGTTTTGTTTCTTGCCTTTAAATGAAAACTTCTGACACAACCTTTATTCTACGGTAACAGCTCAATGTTCCCAATCAAATTTTTCCAAGACAGGATATTATGATTTCTTTTTTCCACTGTGGTTAAAGTGAATGAGTCATTGGGATGATGGACATTATTTCTCACAAAAATAGGGCTTCGACACATAGGACTTGTTCAGAACATTTTCTTTTTAGATTTGATGGCAAGATATTTCTAAGATACTTTAAAACATTCTAAAAAGTGGGAAATGCACCAAAACACAATCTATGGTGGGTTTTCTAAGCTAATAAACTTAAGGAAAGGTTCTGTCAGCTGAATATTTAGCCAGCTTGCCAATTCCTATTCTAATATATGTTGTTGTTTAAAGAAGAGGACAATTCCGCTGGATTCCTATTTTCATCAACTTAAGGTCCCATTAGCCTTAGAAGTTCCAAGGGAAATGCTTGGTTTAGCATTTTCCCTGCCCCCACCTTATTTTCAAAGTACAAGACAGTTTTGTAAATAGAGATAGTGCTGAAAGGAGTCACATCTTCCTTTTGGCATCAGGAGTGTTACTCGATACATATCAATATTTCCTGTCAGTTCCCACAAAGCGAAATCTTGGGCCGTATGGTGTCCTTTGGTGACTAAATATTGTTTGCTTAAGTCAGCGCGTTCCAGGCCTTTTCTGTGGCCTGACAGTTGATTTGGAGAAGGCCTACTAACTTTCTTAAAGTGTGCAGCCATCCGTTTGGCGGCCGGCTCCGGGGGTTCCACATGAAATCCTCTTTAGATAAATTCATACTTGCACAGGGTGATTAGCCTTGCAGCTTGGTTGGCTCACTTGTCTTTAAAAGCAGGACTTCCGTGATCAGTGCAGGTCTGAAGTTGTCTTCTATTAACAACCCTGACTCGAGGTTTCAGTCACCAAGTTTGTGAAGGAAAATGCAAACGCCCCTCCCCCAAGAAAAAAGAAAGGAAAAAAGAGAAAAGAGAAGAAAAGAAAAGAAAAACTTTTTTTATCCTCAAAAATGACAGGCTGAAGTTGACAACCTAATCCTTCAGGCTTGTCTTACTTACTGAAAGGCTCAAGTAAAGTCAAAGGAACCATCTGATAACAGTCTTCATGCCAAACCTAACAGCTTTATTGCAACAAGAAACTTTCACATTAAATTTCCATGTGTTTTCTCTCCGGTCTCTTTAACTTCACTCTCCCCTCCCTTTTTTTTTTTATTTTCCAGAGAAAGATTAGACTTCTCTGCTGCAAAAGCCATATAGAAAAGGCTGTAGAGGGCCAGCTAGGATATAGTCAAATCAGTGGATTATTATTACCTTGGGGACTTTAGAAATCAAGTTTGTTATTGGCAGTTCTTGTTTCTGTAAGAGTTGTTAATACCTAACATTTAAAGGGTGCTGGTCAATCAACAGTATTATTTTCTTACGTGGTAACTATAATTTGGCTTTATTTATTTATTTATTTTTTCTTTGCTGCTACTGCTGCAGTTGCTACCTGCCACCAAGATTGTCTCTTATTCTAACCTCCTTCAAAATTGGGAAGCAAAGCCAGTTTTTACAGAAACATGGAGAATACCTTTTGGACCCAAACTTGTGGACTAAGACAGCAAGCAGTTGGGGGCATTTGGAAACTAAATTTGACAAAGAAATCTTTTAGAAAATGATAGTAAACTGTTAAGCATACATGAAAATAAAATAAATGCACAAGTTGCAATATAAATAAGGGCAGCTTAATTCCTTTTCGGTTCTTTGAGTATGATGGGTAGAATGGTTTCCATAGAATACAGATTCTTACCTCCTTATACTTTGAAGTGTTTCTACAGAGAAAGTTTTACATTTTAAAGCTAAGTTCTTCATCTAGGAATTTTAACTAGAATTCATCTTTTTAGTTTTGTTTTTGTTTTTATGTCTATTGAAGATGGCCTTACTTCTCCATGTTCTGTTTAAAACAGGCAACAACCTTGCAAGGAAATCAGAGTAAATAAAGTCTTTTCTTTCCTTCTTTTTTTTTTTTTTTTTTTGGTTATTTCCCTAAAGTAAGTTACTTTTCCGAGGAAGTGATGATACACCCCAATTTTGAACAGCAAGCATTTTATTCTGGCTTGATCAATGTTTAGGAGAAAACAGATTCATGAAAACTAAACTTTTGTATAACTATGTCTCTGATAGGAACAGCAGAAAGTATCCTAGTTAAAAAAATGAAAGCAAAACAAAACAAACCCAATTTTACCTTTTCCTTTGCTAATTTACTTTGGAACAGCGTTATTGGTCAGGTGGCTAGATTAAGGACAAATAAGAGATAAAGATTTCTACCTAGCGAAATACTTATCAAGGGGTTTGTCAGCTGGCAACTCTAGTCCCAAATATATAAGAAAAAAGGGGTATTTTTTAGTAAGATTTCTCACAATGTACTACTTGGCTATTTTTGAAAACTCTCTCCACAAATTACATCACATCTGTAATAAACTCTGCACTGTGGGCTGCAGAACCTTCCAATATATTCTGTGGAGTTTGTTGTATTTTCCACATTTCTATATTTAAATCAAATTCCTTACCCATCGACCCCCTCTTTGAGTTTAGGGAAACATAGATTAACTCATAAACTTTGCACTGAAATGTTTTTTTGTTTTTGTTTTGTTTTGTTTTGCTTTCCTGTCTAGTATTGTTTTTGAAATTGTTCAGCGGTAAAGGAAAAAGTGAAGGCTGCTGGTCTTAGCTTTTAACACTAGTAACAGTCTCCCTATTTCTTTTTGGCTCTATTACACTGAAATCAAGCTGCAGATATAGATTTTAGAGCAGTAGGATGATGTACAAAATCACAGTCACCAATATATAATATCAGCAAACCCATGAACTCAAAGTACATGAAAACGAAGAGTCACGACTGGTGTTATGCAATGTCCGTTTTGCAGATGGGGAAACTGAGATGAGAACTTGTCCAGAAGATTACCCATTAATGTGACTAAGAGCAAAATCAGCTAAAACACTAGGAACTTTTAACATTAAGAAACTTGCATAAATAGCATGTTCCCCTGAAGTATCCAAGCTGTTTTGTCAAAGGTGCATATGGGAGGTAGGGGCAGGGAAAGGAATGCAAAGCAAACCTGGGTGATCTTTCTCTTTGAGAAGCTGGGGCAAAAAAAAAAAAAAAAATAGCTGTGCCCCGGGATGTTCCTATTTTAACAGAAAACCCTTTCTGAAGCATAGAACTTGAACGCTTTGAAGACACAAGATGGATATTTTCAGCTTTCTCCCGCCTGGAAAGAGTATTTGCAAGAGCATCCTCATAGCTGCAATAATAAACATCTCCAGCTGCAAAAGCTCGGCTAAACAAGCCCGGACAAAACAGGCCGAATTCCTTTCCTTTGACCATCTTAGATTTCCCCTATATGAGGCAAGTCAGGGAGCCGGCCCTGGAAATGTCCCCCAGCTCCCCGCGCAGCTCGGCCTCTCCCCGTGGACACACAACCTCCCCCAGCCCGCCTCCCCACTTTTGTTTTATTTACGAATATGTTGCCAGAATTCCAATGAGTTATCTATTCTGTGGCCCCGTCATTTTCCCACCGAGGCCTTGTCGCCGGCTGACTCAGTGTCCAGTCGCAACAGTGAGAAGAAAAGAAGAGAGCAAAAGAATTCTTTTCAACTTTTTTTTTTTTTTTTAATGTTTGACTCATTTCTCTGCCTGTCTCTCCCCAGGCCTCCTCCCCTCCTGGGTCCCCTCAGGCCCTCCCCCAACCTCCTAGGCGCTCCTTTACCCTCTTTATGTTACACGATCGCTCAAATTGAAGCTCAGGAGGGTCCTATAGGGATTGCATAGGATCCCTGGGAGAAAAAAGCCCCCAACAAGCTATACACCAGATGTATAACGTTATATGGTCAAACTGGCAAACACAAAAGCTGAAAAACAAAAGGCGTGAATTAGGGAGAGGCATTCAAAGGCGTGTTTTCAAAACAGCCCCGGCCAAGAGCCTGGATCTCCCTCCTGAGACTAAATGCTTGAAAGAAAAGGTGCTAAAGAAAGAAAGGAAAAGAAAAAAAAAAAAAAAAAAGCCCATTTTTTCTAATTAGCTGAGGCCTAACAGGCACTGAATTTCTCAACTAGTTTTCATCAAGGGGGTTGTGGCTTGTGAAACTGAAAAAATCTGCTTTTGAAACCGGGATGCAGACCTTCCACAGACCAAAGCTGGAATTAGTCTTTGAGCAATATGAACATTTTTCCTCTGTCTCTCATTTTGGGTTCTGTCTTACCTCGGTACTAGATCCCTTTTTCACACCCTTCCCCCAAAGTACAAATATTATGTGGGCTTAAAAAGAGAGCAGGAGGGAAAGTGACAATGGTCCTCTAGCCCCTTCTTTCTGTCTCCATGGCAGGGGGCTTTGGATGCCAGAAACAGTCCTGCTTTGCTCTGAATCTCATTCCAAAACACCACTGAGCACCAAAGGGGGAGATAGGTGTCATTGCAGGCGGGGTGTGTGTGTGTATGTTTTCTGTAAATGCTGAGGTTACAATTAAAAACTCCCCACCCCGGTGAATTTAGATATCAAGAGGTTGATCCCTCACTGTGAGTTTTTTTTTTTCAAAAGCAACGTTTTTCAAGGCTCTGAGGTGTAATCCTGGAGCAAACAGCTTTGGTCCTCTGCCTTGAGAAAGGACACACATACACAGGCAATTTAAATTCCTTTTCCTGTGATTGTGATTCTTACTTAAAGTGAGGAGAAACGGTGTCAGGACTTATTCGTCCTTTCCTGCCTGACAAATTATGAACTTACAGTCTTTAATCACATTTCTGATAGGAAAACAAAACCGAACTCGTGGATGAGAGTTGGTGGGCAGCCCACATTTTGTAGGCGGCAACTTTAATTGCCGCACCGACTGGCTCGGATGCCTTTGGTCCTGCGTGGTGTGTTTTAGTAACAAACGCTTGTTCTAATGAATTAGCCTTATTAGGGGGCTCCTCATATTCTTTCATAAAGAGCAGAGCTATTCTGAACTTGTGAATGCAACAGTCTCTTGATATTCTCACACTGAAGCCTGTAGTGTGGACTCTATTTCCTCCCCTGTATTTTCATAAGACTGGGATTTTTTTCTTAATGGCAGAAGAGTGAGTAGCAGATAAGCAGGTAGCAGCCATACACGTACCCAGGAGCCATCAAAGACGCCTGGAAAATTATTATGCTAAAAATGTTCACAGCTGAGCAATCCAGATTTTAGTTCAGTCACCTCGTGATGCAATTTTTTTGCTTTTTATAAACTTATGGCAATGGATAAAACAGATTCATTAGCTTTGATTAACCTTCTTTAACTAGAGTTAAAAACCTGCTTGTAGACAGCTCCGCTACCCATGCAGCCTTTAAGATACTTTATCATGTTTAAGACCCAATTACTGTTGCACTGAATAAGAATAAAACATCACAATAAAATCTGGTACAAACAGCCACTCTAATGCACATGGCAAATAGTCATTAATTTATAACAGCAACTTTCCCATTTCTATGGTTTTTCTGATGGGCTGCACTTAATTCAAGTTGAATGCTCTGGAATTTGATGATGATCTGAGAAACTGTTTCCCCGGTCTTATGGACTGCTAACTTTCTTTTCTCCCTTCCTTCCTTTCTCTCTCTCTCTCTCCTTTCTTTTCTCTTTCTCTCTCTCTCACTCTCTCTTTCTTTTCTGTCTTATAGATTCAATTTAGAGTATCAGAAAGCTCCTTTTAAAAAGTTCCAAAACAAAATAGAAAAGAGGATCTAAAGTCTAAACAGTTTCTGCAAGCTCAGGTCTATATGAGAGAGGGATGGGATTAAAATGTGATGGAACGTTAGGATTTTAGAACAATTTCCGCTCAACAACCAGACAAATATCTAATAAGAAAATTTAAATAGTCAAGAAACACAGACCAGTAAGATCAGAATTGAGTGAATGAAAGAGTTATACATGTATTATCTGCAAACTTTGTGAAAAGAGCTACAGTAAGGTCGCTTTTTTGCAGCCTGTAGAGAACTAGAGCGAGGAAATATCTCCAGAGCATAATGAGTTAATTTTGGTCAGGATTTGACTGAACCAGGAATAATGAACAGTGAGATACTGCAGCTTTCAGGCAAAACAGAGTAACAACAATTAAAAAAGAGAGAGGAGGAATGAAGGGAGAAAACAATCTCCAGTCAGTTAACTAACAAGAGCAGCGCAGTGTTTGAAACAGATAAAACAGAGGCCACCGGGAATGCAGCTCTCGCTGCGGCTGGCTTTGTGCTTGGGTGCGGAAAGCATTACAGCATTTGTGAGCCAACTGTTTGTGGGCTTATTCTCATCTGCTTTAAAATATTTGGTTTTGCCGTATTTCCATAATAACCACAACCACACTTTCCCCTCCGAAAACCCCCCCACAACAACAGATGTGTGTTCTAAAAGGAAATAGAGACACTGATATAATCAGACACTAGTTAGAGTGCTTTCATTCTAAATTCTCCAGCAAATTCACAACAAAAAACTCTCCACCATGGGTGGAATTAATCTAAGATCCTTGATTATTTGAAGTTCTAAAAGTTTTCATTTTGCATTTTGTTTTTGAATGTATAGTGCTTTATTTATCAAACTACAGCATAATTTTCCCTTCAGTTTGAGGCTGTGATTGTGAAACAAATAAATTGAAACTTAAGGGCCTGTTCTCTCCAAATTTAGTTCCATTATCACTGTAAGAATGCACACTACTTGATAATACAAAAGAGGTGTGTAGCTGGTTATTTAGTTGCTAACTCAGCAATATGTTGGTTAACACAACACTCCCCAAACTCCTTTCTGGGGTTGTTTTATCATTGCAAGTCTCTGTGTGTGCCATGCATATTTGTGTGTATGGGTGCTAATATCAGATATCAGAGGGCAGCAATATTGTCCAAAGATTTAAGATTTTCTATTTTAAAGGGGCCAAAAACAACCAAGAATAAAGTTTTGCAAATACTTAAAAAGAACGAAACACATTTTTAAAAATAAATGCACGTTTAAAAATAAGTTTAAATGAGGATGGTTGTGATTTTTGAAATATTATATTTTATCTATAATTAAATACATCATTATCAGCGCTACGGTTTTCTAGTAATGTACCAATATGCATTTATTTAAAGTACATTAAAATACTCTAGACTCTAGAGCATAAAAGAAGGTCCAACGCATTTGGCTGTTTTCTGCAATCAATAACTTTGGCCCTTACACCGAGTTGTTTCAGTTTTAATGCTGTAGCTCATAACTGCACTTGCCTTGGAATAACCTATTTAATCTTCTTTTCCTGAACATACTCTTAGATATCCACATAACAGAACCCATAGTTGGGGGAGAAAAATGGAATAGAGTTTAAAAAATAAAAGTTGGTGACAATCCCTTCGGTTCCCTGCTACTGTATCTTTCTAACCTTAGAAGCTGGAATAGCTCAACCCCAACCAACAGGTCTAGCCCTGAAATGAATCTGGAAACCATCCTGATCTTGGGCAGAAAGAATTCGGGGAGCCTTACACCAGTAGTTCATCAGCTCAGCCAAGCATGAACCCTCTTTGGCTGCTGGACAAACTCTGTTGCCCATTTCTAGAGGTCAGACTCCAGGCTTGCTCCACAAGATGAGGCTTTAACTCTTAATTCAGTTTAGTGCCCTTCATCATGTCCACATGCCCAAACGGAGCCTGTTGCCTGCTTTTGTATATGGGTCCCTGTTCCAAGTACCCAGGGGAGCTCCTAGAGCCTGGCATACACTCCTGTAATTCTAGTACTCAAGACTGGATTTCCGTGGCCTCTGTTGTACTTACTAGATGCTGCTTGCTCCCCATCTTATACCTCTCCCTATGCCTGCTGCTAGATATCCCTGAAGCTTTACTGTGTCTTCTTCCTCGGATATCTAACAGTCAACTACTCTTGGACCCCATAGAGGTCTGAACTCTTTCAAGTATTCTTCCTGCTAGATCAGCCTCTGAAGCTCTGTGGAAATCCCAAGTTCTGGCCAATTCTGCTCTGATCATTCTCACTCATAACATTTTGAGTTGGTTGTAAAGGAAAATGAAAAGACTGCCGGAGCACTGTAACTGGGATTGTTGGAATCGCCAGTGATCTGCCTAATGTATATTCCCTTGCCTTAATTACCTTCTCATGTCCCCTGGATTCTTGACCCCCTTGGAACTATCCAGTCTCCACCTTTAACACTAATTAATCACTATGCCCACCAAAGCTACAGAAATTTTGTCTCTGGCATTCCAGTATAATCCCCATGCCCATCCTGCAGAAAAATATTATTATCCATGCACCCTGACTAGGAGCATCAATGGAGTGGACATAAATAAGTTGCCGTTTGCAGCTGTCAGTGAGAGATGTTGGCAAGGTGGCTACATTTGAAAAGGAGGTAGCTACCCAAATTTTGAAAGTGAGAGTAATTAAGGAGTGAGGAGAAACCTTTCCTCAAGACTCCTTTCTAGACTGCAAAGAGCTAAGGCACACAGTGTGTGCCCCATGAAGCAGCTCATGTCCGTTTCCTAATGGATTACCTCCCCATCCCTAGCATGTTAAAGACCAGGAAGCTTCAGTAGCAGATGACCATCTGATGTGACCCACCCAACAGTGTCAGTTTCGACCTGCCAGAGCCCTCCTAATAATTGCCCTTTGACACACATCAAGGTGTCATCTTGGGTAATTGACAGCTGAGTAACTACAGGAAAGGTGATTTGAATAGTAGCCCCTTGACAATTTTCATCTTAGATTCTTTATGTCAACATTTTTCAATTCTGACTGCATTGGAATCACCTGAGAAATAAACTATAAATGCAGGTGTTTAACCACCAAACCCTTAAGTTCTGATGCCATTGTTCTGGGGTGGGGGTGGGCATGAAAGTTTCATTTAGAGAGTTTTGGGGAGTGTTCATGTGCCACCAAGGTTAAGAATACTGCTTTAGGTATTTATTTATTTATTTATTTTCTTTATTTCTCTCCCCTTCCCCTTCCCTCCCCCCCATTGTCTGCTCTCTGTGTCCATTCACTGCGTGGTCTTCTGTGTGTGCTTACATTCTTGTCATGCAGCCCTGGGAAATAGTTGCTTTTTTGTTGTGTCATCTTGCTGTGTCAGCTCTCTATGTGTGCAGCACCACACCCGGGCAAGCCACGCTTTTTACGCACAGGGGAGTTCTCTTTGCAGGGTGCACTCCTTGCACATGGGGCACCCCTACATGGAGGACATCCCTGCATGGCATAGCACTCCTTGAACGCAGCAGCACTGCACGTGGGCCAGCTCACCACATGGGTCAGGAGGCCCTGGATCTAGAACCCTGGACCCTCCATATGGTAGGCAGATGCTCTATCAGTTGAGCCACAACTGCTTTCCTGCTTTAAGTATTCAGACAGCAGAACACCAGCACAGCTCCTACTCAACTGCATAGAAGATTCTGTGAAACCCAAAAGGATCATATACTTTCATCACCAGCCAAACTCAGTTTTCCATGCAACTAAGTTCAGCATTTTCTTCTCTAGAGAGCTGACAGATGATGTCATAGTTTTGTCTACCAATGTATTCCATTTTTTAGTACCCAATCCTATATAATTAAGGCACAATTACAGCTCTGTGGGCTTTCAAGGCAAAGGATACTTATCTTAATTCCCAACTAACTTTTGTCTAACTACCTCCCTGAATTTCTTTCTTGATCACCAGAAGCCTAGTTCATGATGACCCATTGATACCCGCCTTGGCCTCTCTCTTTTTACTGCACTGTCTGTCTCTATCCCTTGAGAAGCTACTGGGATGTTCTGCTGCTGATTCTGTTAGCTATTGGGCCTAGAGTTGAAGATTAAGCAAAGTCCTCAGTGGGCTCCAAACTCCAGAAACTGCTTCCATCCAGGATCTTCATAATTATTTTCCTGACTACAACAGCTACCAAGGAGAAGGATGGGCTTTTTCTTCTTCCTGGCTACCAGATCCAGCCCCAGTCTGCTGGAACCTTGAAGTCCTGGAAAGTCAAGAAAGCATATTGCAGGGACAGATCTTGGACATTATATATCCTGCCATAACCTACTGAATGTACTGGGGAAGAGTGTGAACTACAATGTAAACTATAATCCATGTGGTGCAGCAGTGCTCCAAAATGTATTCACCAAATCCAATGAATATGCCAAAATGATGAAAGAGGCTGTTGGTGTGGGAGGAAGGGGGTGGGGTGTGGGGTATGTGGGAGCCTCTTACATTTTTTAATGTGACATTTTTGTCATCTATGTATCTTTTTTTAAAAAAAGACAATTTAATTTTTAAAAATTGCCCAAAAAAAGCAATAAAAGTTTTATCATTCATCAATTCAGTGAGAGGGGAGTGAAATCTAGCTCACAAATTCTTTAACATTTAGCCCTTAAAGATCCTTCCCCTCCCAATTCTATGTCAATAATGCTATTGAGGAGCTACGTAGCAGTACAGGCAGCCCTGGGTTGCTGGCTCACTGGGTCTCTAGATCTGTAAGACCTGGAGAGTTCTTATAACTTTACAGGCACTGACAATATCTAATACTGGTGCCGTGCATTACAGTTTAGATAACATTTTAACATGCATTATCTTATTTAATCTTCACTGAGAGAGTGGTTGACATATATATGTATATATATGTAAAGAGAGAGAGAGAGTAGCACTTAACTGCACAGCATTGTTGAGAGGAAAAATAGAGTGACACTAAGTAAGGTACCATGGAGATGCTCCATAAATGTCTGAGTCTTTCCTCCCCAAATTTGCCCACTGCTTATATAATTACCATATTGTTTTTTCTATCTGTTTGTTGGTATAAACAATGTCCAAGGTAGGAAGATTGGGCAGGAGACTCTTAGGAAGTCCTCTATTTTTCAGATAGTCTTCTTTACCAATGACCTAAGCATACATTTAGAAGTTTCATATATATATATGTATTTTTTTCTTTTTTTGCTAGAATGTTGAATGCTTTCAAGTATATCAATTTGTAGGAATATGAACAAACAGACAATTCAACTGCTCAATGTTAGGGCCTTCCATAGAACACTCCAGGATTCTTCATTTCTGTTTCCTGTTTTCAAGTAGCTGTCTGGAACACCTAGACAATCACTGCTGTAAGCCTGGATGTAAAACGTGAAACTTCAAGGTAACCTCTACACCATTGCTACTTTGTTTTTTGGAAGTGCGTATGAGAAGAAGATCATGCGCATTCAATAAGTGTTACATTACTTCTTATGCTTGAAATATTTCTGCACAAAAATGAAGACCAGGACTTGGGATCCATTAGCCAAAATTATAAAAATTATAAATGCTTAAAAGGTTTTGAAAGATGTTCATCATGAATGTGTAAACAAATCTCAATATGAAAAAAGATGAATGCCATTTTGGGACAATACCCAGAGATCATATCAAAGAGAGATATACCCTAAACTCTGCCTACTAAGCTTAAAGTATAAGACTTTTTCTCAGTGCAATGAAACCCTTTGGGAAGAATTTATTTAACATTGTAGGAAATCCTACCTGTCACCTAAACAAACAAAGAACAACAAACCTGTGATTAGGATTATCTGGATCTAATTTGTTTTCTTGAAAGGGTGACAATTAGTAATATTGGACTGATCATTCATTCTTCCATTTAATAACTACGTTTGGAGTAACCAACTTGTGGCCTGTGTTTTTCTAGGTACCGTGGACACAGCAGTGAAGAAAAGACTCCCTGGCTCTTAAAGGGACTGAATTTCTAAATGGAGCCATTAGGTTCATCTATTTATGATCTAGAATTGGTCAAAGTTTTCAGTAACTGAGATAGGTGAGCAAAGCATTCATAAACTTATGCGAGAATCCAAATCCTCAGCCCTGTTTATGTTTTAGATTTTAAAAAGGGGTGAAAATGAATGAAAAGCAATAATCTCACACTCCAGGTGCACAATTACCTTGTCATTGTCATCACAGCAATCTTCATACTGATGACTGAGGTTCAAGTTCTAGCACATGATACATGAAAGAGCAAAATGGAGAAAACAGTATAAAGGCCCTGTGTAATTTTTCTTTGGCAATTATGAAGAAAGTTCAAGGTTATAAAAAGCCAGCTTCTAACAATCTCCCCAGTTCTCCATCCCAGACCCCAACTTTTATGGAATGACATTTAACATTTTATTTTGCTTAAATGAAAAAATTTTTTTAAAAGTCAAGCTTCAATCCAGTCAACAAAAGCCCAACACAACATTAAAAGATAAAAATAGGTGTCTGAAAGCATGGTATGTTTCTCAGACTCTAGAAGTGACTTGAATTAGTATCAAGAAGGCAATGTACTCTTTCTTGTCCTGATATAAACCAACAAATAAACAATTTCTGAAAGTCCAGTTCCACAGACATAAGACATCTGGATATTTTAAAGAGGAACCCAAATTCTTGGCATTGTATTCAAACTTGGAATCTAAATCTTCTGAAGTTCACACATCATGATGAATTATGACAAAATGCTTTTCTCTCATGGTATGTCTCCATAAGATCATGTCAACATTATCTGTTCTGCAGAACATCTCCTTAAAAATTTGACAACCTAAAGGGAAAAGAAGTTTGATCCCATAAGGTCCCAGAATTTGGTCTTATTTGTTCATTATGAACAGAAGGTACTCAATGTAATATGCAGTTCATGATGAGAATGCTTGAAAAGGTCATTGCCTTAGTTCAAATAAACAAAACGCCTTCTCTATAACATTCTGGCATGATAGTCAAAGATAAGAATTGCACCAGTGAGAAGATTGCAGAGTATTAAAAAAATCAGAGGTCAGTTGAGTTTGGGCTTAGAGTAAGGCTATTTTTAGTACACTGAAAGATTGCTGGAAAAAGGGAATGGTATGTAAAAAAAAGGAAAAAAACTGTTCATAACATGGAATTATTTTGAAAAAGGTATAATTCATTATTTTAAATGATTCACTCTTAAGTCAATTGGATATTTTTCAGGTCTAATTGGTAGAATCCATTGTCATTCTGGCTCTACTTTTCTCAATGCAAAACTTTTTTTAACATCTCAGACATTATAGGAGGAGAGAAGTAGCTCTTGAGGCTTTATGAAGACTTCTTAAACCATCATGTTATGAGAACAAAAGCAACAACACAATTGCTATTTTAAAAGATTAGCTTACTTTAAAAGAAAAGATTGTAAAAAGTATATTCATATACTTTTGTTGTGGGTTTCATATTTTTCAATGGAGGGCCTAATATGTGCAAGGTTTTTTGTAAATACTTTTTATTGAGTCTTCACTATAATTCTATGAGGTGAACATTACTGTTTTTATAAGAAAAGCTGAGCTCAGGGGTTGGATAATTCCCCCAAAGTCTCTGGTGGATAATTCAGAACTGAGCTTTGGGAACAGCCTTTACCCAAAGCTCAGTCTTTGGACTACACACACTGCCTCTGACTAATGAATGAAAGAAAGGCATCATGAGAAAGCGCAGAAGAATTTCAGACCTTGTAACTGATAACTGATTGAATGGTGACATTAAAGTATTTTTCAAGTATGATTTCACCAGTTGCTGTGTTCATGATCTCTGAAAAGAAATCAGATATGAAAAGAAATACAGGACTTGTTTTCAGTGGACTTTAGCTAAAGAGCACCATGAGAAGCTGAAGCTCTTCTAAGGCAGACTGCTAGATTTGTGGGGAAGGTCTTGCCTAGTGAACTTGTGGAAGTTCCCTGCAGATATTAAAGCATGCTCAGCTAGGAAAGACACTGGATTCAGAGCCCATCAAAGAAAAGGATTTGATTAGACTTCCTGTCCAAGTGTATTGCTTGCAGTAAGAAGCCTGGCTGTGGTGAACCATGGAGACCAAACCACGACTCCAAAAGAGGTCAGTGAAATGCAGGGAAGAATATCTTCTCCAGCTTGAAGGAAACTTCCAGCAGGGTAGTTCAGGGTTCTGCTTTCATTAGCTCTCGTATTTACATTATCTGTTGATGATTTGGGGCAAAAATGTAAAAATGAAGATTCCAGGAGCAAGGATAATAGCCAGTAGTGACTTAAGAAGTCCAAATCTCTCTGTGTTTGCATTTTTGTCACCATTGTTGTAAATGAACCTGTGGATGGAAAGTTGGCTGATGCCCCCATTTAGGGTACACGAAAAGCTCCTCAGAAGTCTATAGGCAAACATGTACTCTAAAGGGAATAGAGAATGGGAAAAAAATAACCTCTCCAGAATTCTACATTCCAGAATTACTGATGGAAAAAGAAATCAAAGGAAATATAAACTTAAGGAGCTGAAAAAGAATACATGGTGCTTTTCTAATCTATTAATAAAGTGTGGCCGAAAAATAATCTTAAATTACAAACAGTGAATATTAATCTATTTTTTAATCCAACATTATACAATGATATTTAAAGAAAAACAAACAATAAACCAGGAAAGCAATGCACCTTTTTAAAAGTAGGAAACCAGAGACACACACACAAAACCCTCAAGTAAGGGAAAACTAACAGTTTGGGGAAAGTGTAATTCTAGTCATCAAAAAAGTATTAATGCAATTGCTTATTAGTTTCAGAGTATAAGGTACATATCATTTGCTGAACAAATTAAAGAGCTTAATTTTTTTTAACTCTTTCAAATAATGGAGACCTGAAACATCCTCTGTTATATAATATATACATGACATTAAGACATCTTATACATATATATCCAAATATATATACATATTTATGTATTCATACATACATATAAATATCTACATATTTGTATGGCAAATCTAATTTATAAAATGTCTATTTTTTTCCTTGTCCCAATTGATCCTCTCATAAAACATATGAGGTTGTTATTCCCCAGCTTCTTCAGGCATTTTCCTGATTCTATTTCCAGAATGATCCCATAGTACCTCTATTAAAGATATTAGCACACTGTAGCAAAGAGTCACCCCATGTGATTCTCCTGCCTCAGGATTACCTAGAAGAGAATTGGTCCTTATCATACTTGTATGCCTCCCTCATGCCTACTACATAGAGATCCCTGGGTTCTACTAGAGATTTGCCCATCCAAATCTTACTTTTTCAGTAAGTTAAAGTGAGAGAATGTGTGGTATTACAGGCATCTTGGCAATTCCAATGTACCTGAAACCTAGCTTGGTATTAGGAAATGTTTTGCTCTGCCTGTTTGTGGTGGTCTGAAACTATATGTACCCCAGGAAAGTATGTTCTTAATGTTAATCCATTCCTGTGGGTGTAAGCCCATGGCAAGTGGGATCTTTTGGTGAATAGGTTCTTAAGTTAACATGTGACCCACCCCATTCAGGGTGGCTCTTAATCCTCTTCCTGAAGTCTGTTACAAGAGAATGGAATTCAGAAGAAAATTAAAAGCCACAGATGTGGAAGCAAGAAGCTAAAGGCAATGAAACCTGGAAGAGAAAGGAGAGACCAGCAGATGCCATGTGCCTTGCCATATGACAGAGGAGTCCAAGATATGTAGCAGCAGGTCTTTAAGGAGAAAGCATCACCTGACGATGCCTTGATTTGGACATTCTTCTCAGCCTCAAAACTGTAAGCTCATAAGTTAATAAATCTCTGTTGTTAAAAGCATTTTGGAAGCTTAGCAAACTAGAGCGCTGTTCCATCTGCAGTGCTTTGAACAGCACTTGCCTCATTGGAACCCCTCTAATGTTGTTTGAAAGACTGCATACATAAGCTGCTCCATAATTTGGCAGCTATTAGGTGAGGGTCAGGACTTGAATCCAGGTCTTTTGTGTTGTGTTCTCATTGTTGCAGGAATAAATCCTTCCCCTGGCTCAGTTCAGATTACCTACCTGCCCTTGATTATTGTTTTGGGGTGAGACAGTAGGTACTAACACAATTAAACTATGTGAGTTAACCTTGATACTGTTTTTTCTCTTCTGCTTTTTCAAGCCTAGACTATGCTGTCCAAATAAAATAAATTCAGCAAGCACTTATTGCTCACTTACTAAGTGAAAGGAACGGCAGAGTAGGAAAAAAGAAAGAGTAGTTATCACAACCTGTTCTGTCTGTTTATTGGATGTAGTTATTAGTACATTATAGTTCTACCCCAAACTTCTTTTTTTCAAATAAGACCTTAGAAGCATAAAGTCATGGAAAGAGGACTGCACTTGAGGGTTGTGGCACATGTTTTCAAATTTATGATAAGAGAGAGCCTATATGAGAGCATCCTAATACACTTTTTGGGGCTGATTAGCCCTTCTATCCTTCAGGAACCTGTTAAATTTTCTTTCTGTGATTTATATGATGCAAGTGTTCAGTTGTACCTATTGGCAATTTCAGTTAATTTGTATGAAGTAAAAATACAATTCTGGTGGCTTAACTTGTTACAATTCTTCTTTACTCACCACCAAGACAAAGATTGTGGACCTGGAGGCTATCCCCTCTAATGCCCTGACATTACAGCATCCACATTTTCCAGAAAATCAAGCTAACTTATTTTCCAGTCTTACTTCATTTCATCTCCAGTTGTGTAGACCCAGCCTTAATGTACCCAAACAAAATGAGATGTTTTTCCCTCCCAATAGGACTAAGCACTTTAAATAACTATATATTTCTTAGTCCAGAAAGAAAAAACTTTGAGACAGTGGAGATGCATTTAGAATTATTTCTTAAGTTGGGCAATCAGATGACCAATTCCATGGAGAAAGCATTTGGGAAACTGTATACATTCTCCTAAAGTTTATTATCCAAATGAGTGGATTAATTAAAAATTAAAGTAACAGAGAATGAAGAATATTTTATAAAACTAATGTCAACTTTTGTACCACAAAATCTGATTTTGGAGACCACATCCATTAGCCTTTAAATTTTTTAAAGATAAGCTAAAATGCTTAGCTTATACTCCATCCATTTCTCATTTCTACAAAAAACAGGAGAATAAAAAGTATCATGAGGGGGCATATTTCCAGTTCACAATTCTACTCTCCAGAGGTTTGAAAAACTTCATCTATTTTTTTGTCTTGGACATGATACAAACTGAATTTGAATTTTAGATATTCGAGAGTGAATATTTCAGTCTTGGATCCAAATTGGCCACAAACTACCCTATGGACCATTTCTTCACAGTTTATTCTTGCATATTATAAATATTGTGAAAATACAGAATTAAGAAGTTAGAAACGGACATTTTTTATCTCCCAGTCACTGCCACTTTTTTCTCTCCTGCCTTGGGTCTTGGCCATGTATCTAATAGCTGAGTTGGTGAAATAATCAGTAGTATTGACAAGATGCTGTTCTTTTGTCTTCTGAAACCACATTTCTCAGCCTTTTCAGCTCTCAGCAGACTATGGAAAATGATCTTATCAAAGCTAAAGATCCACAATGTTCCAAACATTCATTTACACTTAGGGTCAAATTATGACTCCATATTCCCAATAAAATAAAGCATAATATTCTCACTGTATAATGGAAAGGCTATATATCATATACATGTCTTTCTCTCAGGATATTATTGTTTTATATACATATATACATATACATAACAGTATGTATACAGTATAGCTCTATATGGTATCTATATACATATAACTGTGCATAGTTATTTTGTGGAGAGAAGGAGATATTGTAAATAGCTTAACAATTATTGAGGCTGTTAATTAGAGTCTAAATTGGAGTAGTAGAAGCCTAGAAGAAGAGATAGATATATGAGATATTTCAAAGAGAAAGGCAGAGAAGAAAAAACACTACATTCATGATCTACCTTCTAAGCTTTGAAGGAAAATGTTCATTCCTCATCACCATATTCAATTAAAATGATTGGATATTGAGACAAAGCACATCATGGCACTACCATCTGAGAGCTAGTCTGGGGTGGGAGTAAATAGCAATGATGAGCTAAGTAAGTAATAGACATATCCAGCTTGATGCTATAAGAGGCCAAATACAGAGTCAAATACAAGCTTAGAATTTAAGAGTGAGTTTGAGACTGGAGATACAGACAGGTGGCATCTACACAGTGGTAGCTACAGTGGAGAGAATTGCATCAAAGGGAGTCAGAGCACAAAACCTCATTCTTGATGAGTATAGTGGTGAAAAGAAGTATAAGTGAGAAAGTAAAATCTCATGAGTTAATAATGTCATGGAAAATTTAATGCATTTATTTAATTTTTTTTCTTTATTAGACAAGTCATGATTTTACAGAAAAATCATGCAGAAAGTACAGAATTCCTATACACCTCCCATAATTAACACTTTATATTAGTGTGGTACCTTTGTAACAAGTATTGAAAGAATATTATTATAATTGTATACTAGTAATGTCCATGGTTTACATTAAGTTTCTCTGAGTTGTTTGTTCCTGTTTTTTGTTTTTTTGTTTTTTGTCCTTTATTGTATTTTTATTCTAGCAACATACGCAACCTAAAATTTCCCCTTTTAACTACATTTAAATATGTAATTCAGTGTTATTAATTATATTCATAGTGTGCTACCATCACCACCATTCATTGCCAAATAGAAACTCTGTAAAATTTGCTATTTTTAAGCAGAGAGAAAGTTTCATCCTGGACCATAGGCAACAGAATCAAAGTCATGGGAAGCAGAATCATTCATTCATTCATTCATCCATTCTTCAGGATAGCCAAATAAGGGCCAGAAAAGAGGGACTTGGCCCTATGGAACAGGAAATTGGCAAAGGAATTTCTTCATTTTTTATTTCAGGAGTTCATAGACTTTGATATAGAAGTGAATTCTTAATCCACCCTCAATTCTGTCAACTAGAAGCCAGTGTTGTTCCTATTTAGGAAACATACTGCCTTTACTTTTTTTTTCCAGGGCAAAATCCACTAAGTAAAATTGTGACTGAACATAAGACCCTAGGAAAGTAAAGAACAAAACAAAACCTAATTTATTTCCAGGCTGCCTTTTGATAAAGATTTAACAAGGTAAAAAGATAGTAGGTTAGTCCTAACTTAGCTTACTGGTGAAAAACCACGAAGTCTGCCTGGAAACTTGAAAACCTAGGAAGACCAAGTCCAGCAGAACCAAACCTTTGCAATGTTGAGGTTGTCACTGAACTTTTAAAACTTCATCTTTTCAAACCAAAGTAGCTCTGTCTACCTTTGCTTGCTATAGAAGATCCTCCAACCCTGTCTCTGAAAGGTCTCTCTTTCTTGGGCCAGACATACTGAGATTCAGTTAAAAAAGGGCAAAGCAGCTGAGAAAGCCCAATTATCTCTTTGCTGAGTGTTGAAAAGTGTATAAAATGTAAATTTATTTAATCACTGGGCACTTAGGCCTGGGGGCACTAAAAAGAATCGGATGACAAGAATTTTGACCTTCAGTGTAGGCGGGAGGAATCAAAGAGCTCACATGACCAATACATTCTTAATACACTCCGATGGTGAAACATCCACTGTTAGGTAGACGGTAGCTGATGTTCAGATCTTATCGCTGGGAACTTAATATATTTATGAGTGTTTATTTCATTAGGCCATTGCCAGGGACAGATAAAGGGCACTTTTTATGGGTTGAAAAATTCCCACAAGAGTCACAGACTCAGAAATTAGAGATGGAAAAACCATGTTAGGTTTTGTTGAGCCAGTTCCCTTTGGCTTGTTCTCCCTGACCCGAGTTTTCTCCAAAAGAGTCTGATTCAAGCAGTGGGATTTCTCCCTCTTCCCTTGAGGTGTTATTTCCCAAATGGAAGATTTTTTTCTAATATTCAATCTGAATTGTTGTCTCATGAATTCATCGTAAAATCATGAGATCTAAAATGTCTTTTAACAGCATTCCTTTTTTTTTAAATGGAAGAATTCAAAGACTCTGTCAAAAGCCCAGATAACAAAGAATAAACATGCCCCTATAAAACATAAGTTAATTAATAAAGAATATCCAGACATTGCACATTCCTGAAGTTCACCAATGAGAAACAGTGCAGATCCCATTTAGAATTTGTTATGATGATAAAAATTCAGCATACAAAAGGAGGATAGGTAAAATTAAATGGATACTAAAAACCCCAAAGGATATCCCACTCTTTAAACTTCCATGATTATACCATCTGGTGTTCTCAAGAGCATCTCAGTTTTGTTAAGCATCAGCAGCTGGAAATGAAGTACAACCAGATCTACTTACCCAGGACCCACATACAGCAAAATCCTTCAGTCTGAAGCATCCAGAGTCCTTCCCAGGCTGAACATAAGAAATCTTGATAATTAAAAATATACTTTATTTAGTACTCCACACCCATTTCAGATATAATTTTATAAGCAATATTAACAATGTTGATAATTACAATGAGAATGATTTACCATGAGATGAAATAAAAGGTAAAACCAATTGGAAAAGTCTCAAACATGGACTCTTGCTTTGAATTCTATCAATGGAGAACTGAACATATCATTGGTGTTCTGGCCTTCCAAAGTGGCAGAGGGAAGAGAAGCTTGATAAAGCCAGTTGCTGGGGATTCAGAGATGAATTAAACTTCAGGACCCATGGAGTGTACCTTTTAAGGAGACAGACAGAAAACATGTAAAGAGAAAAATACATAAAATAATCCAAACTGTGATGTGCTAGGAAGCCAACCAAAGGGTTGCTCTAGAGAATTAACTAGGAAAGGGGGAAGGTGGCACATGCTTCAGATAGGTAGGTGAGAAAGTCTTGGAGAAAGTGATGTTTAAACTGAGAAGGGACTAGCAAAACAGGTTGTGGAGGAAGAACAACCTAAGGTGCGTATAAGGCCACAAGGTGGGAAAAGCATGGAGGAAGTTCTGGAGGAATGGCCAGAGTTGTTTTGGCTGTCACATTGAGGTCCAGGAAAAGAGAAGTATGTGAGGCTGGAGAATGAGATAGTGGCCTTCACTACGTAGGGACTGTAGTACAGAATAGACAAGGGAAAGGGAGGACCCAAGGAAGGCCTGTAGACATAGGGAGTAAACAGATGGGTGAAATGGAGAAGCCAGGATGGTGTTAGGGAAGAGAACAGATATGGTATGTGAGTCATGGGGGTGGGAGGAATGGAGATTTCTGGTTTGGACGTATCATGTTTTTGAAATGTCTTTGAGATATTCAAGGCCCTTCTTTACTCTCTCTTCTTTTCTCCATCCCTCCCACATTTATTGAGCAACAGGGGATGGGGGACAAACCAGTAAGATTCAGTTTCTTATGTTAAGAAAGTTGAGCAACCATCAGGTGGGTATGGGAACGCAGATGAGGAAACCAATCTTCACAGGTTGACAAAAGTTAGCTGTAAAGTGTCCTCATGAGCACTGAGGGAGAAGTCACTCCCTCTGCCCCACAGATTGAAGGGGCTCACTGAGAGTACGAAGAAATAGCTCTGTAGATATTTCAGGATCTGGATCTGGATCCCAATATTAGAAGGATATCAGAGGAAGGGAATTTAAAGCAGGTGGAACTGTATATGAAATGTCCCAAAAGCATGACAGAAAAGAGCAGAGTCAGGGAGAGTTAGGAAGCTCTGAGTGGCCAGGTCCCAGAGCGCCTTGAAGGGAATGTATAACTGGTGAGGAGCTTCAGATGCTGTGCCTAGGAGTTCGATCTTAATCCTGCCACTAAAGCTGTCTACAATGTGTGCTTTAGGAGAATTACCTGGCTGCAGCCAGGAGAAAGGTGCAAAGTGGTGGAGACTGGAAGCAACATCTATTCAATAGTGATCCAATCCTGGGAAGCCAGTCCCTGAGCTTGAGGGCCATTCCAGAAGCCATGACATGAATTCCCAGGGATCATGGGCCACAGTTCTATCATAGCACCTTCTCACTGGACCTCAACAATGACTGTCATATCTTATAGGGAAGGGACACATGAGGGAAAACAGTGATGGCTATTCGAAGAGTCAACAGCAAATCTGGGATTAGAAAACAGACTTTTGGCCTTTCTGTTCACCTATTATGTCGCAAACTCCCTTTTGGCTCTTTAGGATTTCTGAAATAAACAGACAAAGCACTCTATGAACCCTTATCTCCAGACTAAACCTGCTAACAGAGTCCTAGATTATAGAGGATGATGAATGTGCATTTTTTTTCTAGTAGTCATGCTAACATTCTTCAAATATAAAATACTGCCACTGTTATAAACTAAAATAAGCATTTGCAATTTCCTAGTTTTTGAAAGTGTATCAGCAATTATATTTGAATTATAAAGTCAGCTGAAGTGCAAGACCAGATTGAATTCCAAGGCTCATACATGGCAGCACATTAAAGTCAAGAGGCTGCAGCTGGCCAAGATGGGAAAGAAAGCTCTCTAAAAGGATAAATTGAAAAAACTGTTGACAATGACCTTACGATTGAGTATTGTTCTGAGATTATTTTAAAGTAGAAAAAAAAAAAGATTTTGCAAACCCTAAATCATTTATTAGCTTAAGATATGACTGATACAGTTCCCAGCCTTGAAACAGAAGTTCAAATTCAGACTCCTTGGGATGTCTGCACTCAAACAGAGTTCAGTTCCAAGACCAGTGGATCCAAGGAAGGAACAAGATGAATTCCATTTTTACTATAAATTTCAAGAGGGATTACTTCAAAAAGGAAAGAAAGGAACATGCTGAGACAAGGAAACTGAAATCAATGCACCCATGGTGACGGATTCAATTGGAATCAGAATAAAGTTCATTGGTGTATCAACAACAAATTCCCCTGCTTTAAGATGGCATTTTGAGGGAACATAAATCTCATAGACTACTCATAAATCCACAGAACTACCCTTGGGTTTTTTTATCCTGTAGAAATGATAGATTTGTCTCACCATGATTTCTCATTCAGCCTTCCTTTTGATCCTTAACAAACACAGGCAATACAGCCAGGCAAACAAAAGGATTGCTAGTTTCTAAACCAGTTGTACCCATGTTTTTCTGAAGTGGGAAAGAAAACAATGAAATTTTGATAGAGGTATGTTCAGTCTTATTATTATAGAAATGAAGCAAATGTCTTCTTATTAATGTGTTTTGTTACTCCTCCCACTCAATGGCAGATTTTTTTTTCAAACTTTGATTTAGAAGCCAAGTAAATCCAATGGTGACCCATAAGAACAAACATTGACTTGATCAACAGATATTCCCAATTCTCCACCTAAAAGCTATAGGAGTTTGTTTTAATAGGTGAAAACTGTCCAATTTTGTGAAGAAGTTATAAAAATACATGACCTTCTCCTTTACATAGTCCCATGCAAACAGCAGGATTGGTTTTCAAATAAATTTTGGCTCTTTTACAGGAAGTTTAAGGAAACAAATGAGGTTTCGTGCCATGCCTTCACTAGGCTCTGGGCTGGTGGCTTGCATTGTAGAGGTTGTCAAACTACTCAGAAACCAAGGCTTGAGCCAGTTCTATTTTCTTTTCACAACAATTTTTTTATTTTCTCTCTCTTTTTTTTAATCAAATTGTTTATTAAAGCAAACGTTTAATCCAGAAGACATGAAACAAGACATAGCCACCCATCTTTTATAAGTGGGCATACCTCAGGACAAGGCTTCCAGGTATGTGGTATAAATACTTTGATTCCCAAAGGTGGACTTGCTCTTGTTAGAATCAATTTTGGAGGTAAATGGGGCAGCATTTGGCAAAAGTCCTGTAAAATAGGTCACCTACCACAAATGGTAAGAGCTATAAGCAAGTGCGTATCACATTTCTGAAAAAATAGGATTTAGTGATTGTTACACAAGGAAACTGTGTCCAAAGACCCTTTCAAGGTGCACAAGAAAGAAGTCTTTGTTGGTGTGAGTGATTGAATCTGCCTCTGCTCCTTTCTTTTACACATCACAGTATCCCATGACACACCAAGCATACCATTTAGGTAGGTGAACGTCATGTGATACAGCTTAATAAACACAAAGATGTGAGGTGGGTGTTCTGTTCCCAGCTCTTGACCTACTTGCTCCATCACACACTATACATCACAATAAACAGTGCACACTGTTCTGGGCTCAGCGAATGCCTAGTAAAGTCGAACAAATTAGATACAACACTTAGGACCAGATTCAAACTGGCTTCTCTTATTTTTGTGAAGCCAACTTTAGTGTTACCACATCCTCACTTTTAATGCCTGATTTCATTACTTCTCAGAAGACATCTGAGCCCAGGAAAATGAATCTCACACATGTGCTTTAACACTGTTTTGGCTTTTAGTGAAGAGATAGTTTCAAAATATTTTTCAAATTAGATTATACACATAACTACTTACCAAAAGTTATTTTAAAAATAATTAATATTTTACTAAATTTTATAGTAAACTATAGTTATATGTATATATACATTGAACAAAAGATATTTCTTGAGCTGGGTTTTGTATCATGTTCCCAAATTCCAAGTTCATTCTTGGTAGTAGTTAGGGACTTGCTTTAACTCTTTCAGGAGAATAGAAGTGCAAGTAATCCGTTGTGTCAGTAATACATAGAGTTAGTATTTATGTAATCTCTCATACAAATTTTGAAACATTTAGTATGGTATAGTCAGAGCATGTAACCTATTATTTGATTGTTTTTATTTTGTATGAAAAGTTGTGAGTATAATTATTTTACAGATGAGACAACTCAGGAATTCAGAGCTGCATACCACGTCCAAATCATCCAGCAAATTGCATCAGAACCAGTTGGGACATGTCTTAAGGAGGTGACTGACTACAGTCAGATAAATTTTTTTTCTGTTTTTAGATGACAAAAGTACCCTCGATAGTGCCTCACCAAAAAAAAAAAAAAGTAATTAACTAAAGTTAAAAAACAAACAAACATGATAGTTGTTATACAATTTTCCACAGAATGCCAATTTTCCACAGAAGGTTTGCCATTGGGTAAGCAAAGCAGTAATGAAATGGTTCTCAACTGGGAAGAATTTGTCCCCCAGGGACATCTGGCAATGTCTGGAAATATTTTCAGTTGTCACAATTGGGGGAGGAGCTGCTACTGGCATCGTCAGGATGGAAGCCTGAGACGCTGCTAAATGTACTACAATCCCCCAACCAGGGATTATCCAGTCAAAATGTCAATAGAGCAGAGATTCACGAACTCTGTGGTAGTGCATTTTGAAGGAACTCTTGCACAAAAATTCTTTAAAAACCTCAATCTGAAAAGTGATATATTTAGAAGAATAAGGAATTGCTTCTTTGAAGTATTTATTAAAAATTTGACAGTTATCTAACCAGATTCCAAGATACCTCATTTTAACATTATTTTAGAAGCAATAAACTGCTGACAATAGTTTAGCAAGGGAGACTTCCTATGGGTCTATTATTAAGTGAAGATTGCAGAGTGAGATTGACATAGGAAATACTTACCCTGTATCAGAAAATTCTGCTCTGATGATGAACTTCCTAGGAATGCAAGTTTTGTTTGCTCCCAATGAACCCTCATTTTTCTAAACTCTTTCTCTTGCCTTTTTAATGCAGATGTCTTCTAGATAGGTGCAGGATAAGATGCAACAGAATGAGCCACAGAAAATACTTCCTTACCTTGAGGTTGATCTTGAGAATCACTCCTCTAATTCATCCCTTTCTTTGCAGATCTGAACACTTTTTGGGGTAAGAGAACTATTTAGTCCTGGAGTCCTTCCAATGATTGGGCTCATTTTTTAATTTTTCTTTTCAGATGACCAAAATGGATTCAATTAAAGATAGTTATGGACTATATTCAAAGTTACCTTAATTTTACCCTATTCCTGTAAAAGTCCCTCTCAAAAAAAAAAAAAAAAAATTGGTCCAGAATGAAAGACTGAAAGATATTTTATTTTTTCTCCTTGGTTTTGGAAGTACTTTATTCCTACATGTTTGAGGTTGTCCTTACCTTGCATAGTACTTTGATACTTGTGAATATGGCTACATGGCTTAAAACAAGAGCAGTGATAATGCATACTGATTATTCCGTTTTCATATCAATGCTTGACAAGCTATTATTTTCTAATAACTTTTTCTTCACTGCTAATGGTTGTAAAAATTAAGAAACCAGGAGAAACTAGAGAATTAGTGGTTCTTGATAGCAAAAGGCTTTCATTTCACAGAGTTCCTGCCTCCAAATCATGTGAAGCAATGTGCAAAAGAGGTGTAATCTTCTCTGACTTCAAGACTCTTGCAGAATCAAGTCAAACTAAGGCTGGTGTGATGGGCTCTCCCACCAAACCTGAGGGTCTGTATTAGGATGAGAACCATTTCTCCCTTTTGCTCTATAATCTTCATTTCTATTCAAGGTGAAATTCCACTTAATCAGATACATTTATGGTAATTTAGCGATCCCATTCCTAGGTCCCAACAGAAGCTTATAATACAAATAGGGGTAGACTATTTGGAAATTCAAACAGATTTAATGTGATGTCTTGGAATATAAATTGAATATTAATAAAATTACCTGGGGAAACAGACTTTGGCCCAGTGGTTAGGGCGTCCGTCTACCATATGGGAGGTCTGCAGTTCAAACCCCGGGCCTCCTTGACCCGTGTGGAGCTGGCCATGCGCAGCGCTGATGCACGCAAGGAGTTCCGTGCCACGCAAGGGTGTCCCCCGCGTGGGGGAGCCCCACGCGCAAGGAGTGAGCCCGTGAGGAAAGCCGCCCAGCGTGAAAAGAAAGAGCAGCCTGCCCAGGAATGGCGCCGCCCACACTTCCCGTGCTGCTGACGACAACAGAAGCGGACAAAGAAACAAGACGCAGCAAATAGACACCAAGAACAGACAACCAGGGGAGGGGGGGAAATTAAATAAATAAATAAATCTTTTTAAAAAAATAAATAAATAAAATAAAATAAAATAAAATTACCTGGACAACAGAATAAAACAATTAGGTTGGTTTAGGGGTGGGGAGTAATTAACCGAGCGGTTTATATTTTATTAAATCTATAGGTCTTTTGAAGTGGGTCTGAAGTAACAAGATCACTCCTTGGAATTAGGTATTTCCCTTGAAAAGTGAATGGGAAACCCTAAAGAGGAAATAGGTATGAGGATGACCATCTAGAAGGGTAAGAAAGAAGATCTTGGGAAAGGCTGTCAAGAACAAACTGGATATTAGCAACACATTTGTACCCTCACAGCCACCCCTACCAGACACTACCAAGGAGCCCCAAAACTGAGGAAATTTTTTGTTGTATGAATGATCCAGATGTCTTGGTCAGGCCTGGACAAAATCAGGACCTCAAATGTGAGACATGTCTACCCTCTTCTTGCCATACTAAACCTCTACTCTGTTAGCAAATAAACCCCATATTGTTCTTCCTCTACAACTGATTCCCTTAAGAAGGTATGGCATCCAAGTTGGCGGCCAACCAGTTGGTATTCAGGTTGGATTTACCTTCTAACAAGTTTGTACTAAAATTGATAAAAATCACATTGCAACATTTGCAAAAGAATAATGCAAACATGGGAAAGAAAATGTGCAGTACAGAATAAGTTCCTAAAGATGCATTTCTTCAAAGAAATACAGGTAATATGCTATAATACCACAACACAAATACTTGTCACTAACTCCACCCAGCTGTGACAGTGTTCAGGTGAAAATAGTAGTATAAGTATCTGTTGGAATGTAGCTTTTTTCCTCCTCCTTATTTTTAGGTATTTCTAACTGGGCATTTGCTAATTCCTTTTCTAGAATAAATCCCCCTCTCTTGGTTATCCTTGATATAAAAATCTGTGTTAAGGATAGGTCTTTGAATTTCACCAAAGACTCTTTCAACATTTTCTTCTTCAAAACCATTCAACAAAACAGCTAATGAGTAAATATACAGGAATATATATAGGAAATATATAGTAAATAACTACCTCTTTCTGTATGATTTATTCAGAAGGAAGGAAACAAAAAAAAATTAGCAGAAAAAATGAATAGTAAATTTAAGGAAGAAAAGTTACCAAATCTCTGGAAAATATCCAGTTTGGAAACTCAATTTTGAAAGGGAAGAACTATCAGTTTAATCTTCTGAGTGTCAGGTGCTCATTTAGTCTATACAATGGAGGTGATACCTACCTATGAGGACCAAATGAGGTTACAGAGAGAACATAAATATAGAAATTGAGATTTGAAGCCAAGTCTATTTTCACTTATAGACCAGAGTACCTTGGACTCTTTCCTGCTGCTGCTTCAAGAGTCATTCACATACATCATAAGGCCATGTCATACTTTTGGTATCTAAGGTCCTACTTGGAGCCTAATGAAGCAGACTTATCCAGAGAGAAGGGCCTCTGTGAGCACGTTTCAAATTTCAACATACACTCGAATCACCTGGGGATTTTATTAAAAGGCCCATTGTGACTCAGGAGATCTGGGGCGGAGTTTGAGATTCTGCATTCCTAACAAATGTTCAGATGATGCTAAAGCTGCTGACCCATGGACTAGACCTCAAGTAGCCATAAGATGGTACAGAGATCAAGGAGAGAAATGCCTGGAGAGAGGTTTAGTTTAAGGAGCCAAATGGACTAAACCTTACTAAAAGTAAAACTTGAGTCCCCCAGGAGAATTCCTTCAGTAGATCACACAGGCATTCACAGAATGCAGCGAAGACTACTCTTGTGATTGACTTTTTTCACCAGCAAGCCTGGAGTTCTGTCACAGGTTGGATGAGTCCCCAGCTCTTTTGTTTGGACAGGCTGGTAGCAAGGTCTGAGCTTGCACACAAAGGGCTTATCACCAGCACTGGCCTCTCTTTGACAGCTGTTTTCCTTCCCAGCCCCAGGACTGGTCAAAGGAAAGGGAAAGGGGCTTGTTAAAGGAAGAGTTGGTGGTATCAGCAAGCTGCCTGTGGAGACCTGGCTTCAACACACACTCAGGCTTGCACACACAAACACCCGCACACGCACATGCACCAGATTAAAGATCAGACTCCCAAATGATAGTTTGACAAATCATTTAGTTTTGTCCACAAAAGCTAGTGCAGTGTAAGGACTAAATTATTTCCTATCATAAAACAAGGAATTTCTCTAAATTGCAATTACTGATTTTCAAGCCCTGCAGGAAAATCTGCTTGCATCTCCATGTGTCTGTGACTAAACAACACATATCCGACAAGCCTGAGGTTAGGCATATGAAATCAGTGTTAGGTATATGAGTGTCACATTCAGTAGAACTGATAAAAATCAGGGTCGCTGTCAGCTGTGTAAATTGAGAGGAAGAGGCACCTTCTGTGACTTCCTTTGGGGAAGGTTTGCGTTGCGCTGGTGAACTGCTCCCCCTGGTGGATCATGGATTGACATGTCTGTGGAGGGAACAAACATGTCCTTGAGAAAATTGGGCAGTTTCAGGTACAGAAATTTTCTCCCCGGAAAAAGCTAACTTTCAGAGCACCCAAAATAAAGCTGACTGCCTGGCTCGGCCTATGGCCGGTATTGAGCATGCACCTCACCCACTCACCCACCCCCGCCATCTGCCCCGTGCTGTGTCTTCTCATTATGATGGTTGTTTTGAAATCATGGTTCTGTATCTCTTGGAGAGACATCGGAAACTCTAAGTTCTGTATTTTGTTTTAGTCCCTTTTAAAAATAATTCTGGACATTTATAAGGCAAAATGACCCACAGCAGGAAGGATATTTGGTTGTGAAATCATTTGTTTTGCTTACTTCCTGTCTCCTTTTAACTCTCCACTCTCGCCGATTGCCTTTCCGACTCTGGTTAATTTATGCCCAGGTCTCTTGTTCTACTTACCTACCCTGGAAACAGAGATACGGTTTAGGATTGTCTTAGGATCATCTTTCTACCTTCATTATAGATTTCAGTCTCCAAAGTAGATTCTTTATGTTCTTGTGAAAGAGACTTTCTATATGTCATGCCCCACAGGATGTGATTTTTCAGGTCAGGCAGAGATGAGAATCTATGGCAATGTTCTCACTCTTTCGAACATTCTACAACGAGTCATATTGCAGCCTCAGTCCAAACAGTTTATAAGCTAAATAAGGAGGCATTTTAAATATTTATTTAACAAGACATATTTTAAATAACCTACATATGTAAATAGAGCGTTCTTAGCCTGTACATTATTGCCAGGTCGATTCTCATGTTCTGATATATAATTAATTACTGGTTTATTCCTCTGTAAACCAAACTAGGGAATAAATCAAGGATGCCAGGTCACTGATGTCAGCAAAATTGTAATACCCTCCTGTCAGTGGAATCGGTGAAAGGGAAATATAGACTGTATAAGATCTGCAGTGGTGGTGTGGCAAACTATTCGAAAGGGGAGTTTCTATCCCAATTTAAGCTGCTTTCTCCTGCTGTCATCTTTTTCTCTGTGCTATGTAGGTAGGCTTGGAATGCACATTTTCTAATTATTTAAAGTAAACTCACTAGGCATATGCATAGTGTGAACTATGCATATTGTAAGGTGTGCATTTATAAAGTGTTTGTGTGTCATGAGCATTTTAAGCAGTAGCATTATATTTCAAAGCAATAAAAAAATTACGAAAATTTTTGGTATGTCGTGGTGGTTGAAAATATGAACTTATTAGTGGTTAAGCAAATTATGTGCACTCATTTCTAAATTTTATTAGAGGTAAATATGTACATGTATATTTTTTTCTTTTCCATTTTAAAAAAAGCATCTTTCTTTAAAATTTCTCCTCTGTGAATTTCTAAACAGCAAAAGTTTTTAACTTCAAATTCGTCATGAGTTTAGGTCTTTCAAGGGAAAAAAATTAAAGCAAAAAGTGCATCTTTTCTTCTTCAATTTAATTTCTGATGATGCAACATGAATAATCATCTCAAGTTACCTCAGCATATTGTTGGTCTGTGCGGGCAGTCAGACAAGCATGTTTCAGTTAAAGATAGAATGTGTGGCTTACCAATAACCCAACTCAAAGTTCTCATTTCCAACTCTGTGAATTAGCTCACCAACCAAATTCTGGCCAGTGATTTAGCAGTGTTAATTATTTTGGTCTCTTGCCAAAACATCTGGAAAATTTAGTGTGGAAAATCATTTAAAATAATTCATGACAACATGACAAACCAACCCATGGATTAACTGACCTTCCGCTTTTGGCCAATTGTTTTACACACTTTAAAATATTCTGTATTAAATTTGCAGTGACTACTCTTGCTGTTCTTCACTGGGAAGAAACATTGAATCCTTGGAAAAATAAATAATAGCAACAACAAAAAGACTGAATTTGATCATTGGAATAGCCATCAGATGTACTCTTAGGCGCAGAGTCAATCTCTGCATTTCTGGTAATATTTTTGTTCTTGAAATAATTGTCCCTTCTCTAATTAAAAGAATATGGCCAGTAAGACATAAATTAGTTCATAGCAGGTTCTGAACGGGATGATGTTATACAGTTGCATTAGAGAGGAATTAAACTTTAAGCATGGCACATCACCTCTCCTTCAGGTCCCCTCTGCAGTGTAGACTCGTGAAGTGTCAGCAGGAATTGTGGCTTTAATACAAATATGGAAGGGCTCAAGGAATTGCTTCTTTAGGATTTGAGGTGAATTTTTAGACTTTCCATAAAAATATATCGTTTTTTGAAATAAAGATGTTGATTATGCCTAAGCCTTTATATCAGAATGGAAAAGGAATTTTCTTTTAATGTAAATGGTGGCAATAAGATACTCAGATTGTGTTCTCATTAAATATCATTATGATTGATACCTCTACTCTTACCCTTTTAAGGAAAGTATTCTTTTAAAGTTGTGAGAGGGACACTTCCAATTTTAGGAAGATGGAGTAGACACATTTTTTCCTATTCCTCCTACTAGATACAGATAAGACCTTGGACATTATAATATATATACTGCATAACAAGATGCTGAAAGGTGGAGAGAAAAAGGCAGATGGGCTAGGGAACTCAGAACCTACAGAACTGTATGTTGGTAAGTTCCCTGGTTTTCTTTTCCCCTTATACACCTCAAACTTAGAGCTAAAGAAGTGAACAATCTGAAAACAGCAATGGATGTAGACAAAAAAAAAAACAACAATAGCAACAAAAAAGCCTGCTTTCTCTAGCCAAAGTACAAGAAAAGGGTAACCTAGCAATACAGAAAAGTTTAGACAATAACCACCCTACTGCAGTCAAATATCACAGAAAAATGTCAGAGAAAATTGAGTAGTGAATCCAAACTTTCATCCTATATGGGAAGGTGCCATTGGAGCCCTAGTGAGAAGCTGGTAACTCTCATGCCTGCCCAGCAGTAATGAAGAACATCCTGTAGCTTGGATGTGAACAGAGGCCAAGTGAGGATCTTGGACTTCAACCCCTAACTAGCAGAGATGAAGTGGCATGACCTCTTTCCAGCCCATAAGACACTGGTGCTGGAAGAAGCCAACTAAAACAGAAAGTTTAAATAAGATCCAGATCTTTGCAGTTTAACACCAAGTATATCTAGGTACCAATAAAAAGTCACTCATATCAAGAATCAGGAAGATCTCAAACTGAACGAAAAAAGAAAATCAGTATACATCAACACTGATGATGACCAAGATGTTAAAGTCATCTGAAAAAGATTTTTAAACAGCCATCATAAAATGCTTCAATGAGCAATTACAACCATGCTTGAAACTAATGAAAAAATAAAGAGTCTCAGGAAATAAATAGAAAGTCACAGCAAAAAAGTAGAAGACATAAAGAACCAAACAGAAAATTTTAGAACTGAAAAAATATAATAACCAAAATAAAAGTCCAATGCATGGATTCAGCAGAATGGAGAAGACAGAGAGACAGAGGAAAGAGCAGTGAACTGGAATAAAGAACAATACAAATTTCCTATCTGAACAACAGGGAGGAAATAGACTGAAAAAAAAAAAAAAGATCAGAGCCTCAAGAACTTGTGGGATCATATCAAAAAAGATTTAACATTTGTATTACTGGACTACTAAAAGAAAAGAAAGAAGAGAGTGGGCTGGAAAAGTATTCCAAGAAAAAATGATTCAAATTTTCCCAAATTGGGCAAAAGACACAAACCTACAGATTTAAAAAGCTAAGAGAACTGCAAACAAGAAAAATCTGAAGATACTTACAACCAAGTCAAATCATAGACAAACTTCAGAGAACTAAATAGAGAAAATATCTCAAAAGCAGTGAGAGAGAAATGACACATTATTTATAAAGTAAAACAATTCAAGTGATTGGAAATTTCTTATCATAAATCATGGAGGCTATGAGAAAGTGGCACAACGTTTTTCAAGTAATGACAAAAAAATGAACTGTTAACCCAGAATCCTATATCCAGCAAAACAGGCTTCAGGAATGAAGGAAAAGTTAAGATATTCCCAGGTGAAGGAAAGTTAAGGTAATTTGTTGCCAGCAGATCTATCCTAAAAGATGGCTACGGAAGCCTTCTAAATAGAAAGGAAATGTTAAAAGGGCGGATTGTGGATTTTCAAGAAGGAAGAAAAACCACAGTAAGCAAAGACATGTTAAATGCTATAGAATTTCCTTCTCCTCTTGAGTTTTCTAAATTATGTTTGATGGTCAAAACAAAAATTTTAACTTTTTCTGATGTGATTCTTAATTTATGCATAGGAAATGTTGAAGACTATTATATTACAAACCTGGGAAGGTTAGTGACATAGAGGAAAATAAGGCTTCTCCACTTAACCCAGAATGGTAAAATGATGGTAAAATTAGGCGGTGATAAATTATGTATATGTTATATAACATGTAGAACAAAAACTGAAAAAGCTATACAAAGAGATACACTCAATAATACTTATAAACAAAAATGGAATTCTAAAAAATGTCCAAGAAATATGCAGGAAACAGAAAATTAAAACTAACAAATGAAAAACAAAAGGAACAAACAGAAAACAAAAATAAAGTGGATGGCAGACTTTAATATATCAATAACTGTATTAAAAGTAAAAAGTCTAAACTAAAAGACAAAGTTTGAGAGAGTGGGTCTAAAAACATGACCCAATGATATCCTTTCTTTAAGAAACTCACTTCAAATAAAAAGATATATATGGGTTGATAGTAATATGAAGGGAAATGATACAGTAATAAATCATTAATCAAAGGAAAGCAGTAATAGCTGTATTAATATCAGTTAAAGTAGATTCCAGAGCAAAGAAAATTACCAGAAACTTAAAGGCACATTAATATAATGATGAAAGTGTTATTCTACAAACAAGACAAAGCAACATTAAATGTGTGTACAACAAACCAAACTGAGTGGAGAAAAGGAAATACTGCCAATGAAGAACTGAATGGATAAAAGGAAGTTTTTATAATTACATTTGGAGAGTTCAACACTCCTCCCTCAAAAAGTGATAAAACAAAGAAAACAAAAGAATATAGAAAAACTCAACAACACCATTAACTTGCAGGATCCAATTGGAATTTGTAAAACATTCCATGCAAAAATAGCATAATATACATTATTTTCATTTTGCCCACAGAGCATGTGCCAAGATAGACAATATCCTAGACAATAAAACAAACCTCAACACATTTAAAATATTTGAAATCATACAGTGTTTTCACCAATCACAACAGAATCAAACTAGAAATTAATAGCAGAAAGATAACAGGAAAATCTTGAAATACTTGGAAACTAAACAACACACTCCTAAAAAATCTCTATATCAAAAAACAATGTCTCTAGAGGAAAAAATATACTGAATTAAATGAAAATGAAAATACAGCATAAGAAGATTTGTGGCATGCAGTTAAATTTGTAGAGACCGAAATTTAAAGTGCTAAATCCATACATTAAAAAAGAAAAAAGGTCTAAAAACAATAATCTGAGCACCCATGTAAACAATCTAGAAAAAGAAGAGCAAAATAAACCCAAAGAAGCAAAATTAAGAAAATAATAAAAATAATAAGAGAAGATATCAATGAATGGAAAATAGAAAAAGAAGAGAGAACATCGATGAAATAAAGATCTGCTTCTTTGATCAATAAAATTAACAATCCTCTAGCAACAATGAGAAAGAATAAAGAGAGAAGACAAAAATTATCTATATCAGGAATGAAACAGGGGATATTATTACAGACCATGCACACATCAGAGATAATGAGAAAAGACTAGGAATACTTCTATACAGATAAATTTTGCAATTTAAATGACATGAATCAATTCCTCAAAATGTACAAGCCACCACAATTCACCCAATAAGTACTAGATAATTTGAATATCCCTAAATCTATTAAGGAAATTGTATTCATAATTTAAATGTCTCTCCTCCCTAAAAAAATTCCAGAACCGAATTGTTTCTCTAGAGAATTCTACCAAATGGTTAAAGATGAATTAATACCAATTCTACAGAATTGCTTCCAGAAAACAGAAAAGGGAGAACATTTCCCAAGTCATTTTATGAAGCTAGTATTACCCTAATATCAAGGCTAGGCAAAAACAGTATAAGAAACCTACAGACCAAAATTCTTCATGAATACAAACCCAAACACTCCTTTAAAACTATTCACAAATGTATTTCAGCAATATACACTAATAAGAGGAGTTTATAAAAGGGATGGAAAATTCTAATTCCAAACAATTATTCTATCATATTAACAGTCTAAATAGGAAGAAATCACATGATCATATCAATTGGTGCAGCAATAGCATTAACAATATTAGACAAAATTCAAAACCCTTTCATGATAAAAAAATTCTCTCAAAAATATGAGTAGAAGGTAACTTCCTAACCTTGATTAAGTGCATCAATAAAAAATTCAAACCTAGCATTATATTGAATGGTTAAAGGTGGAATGCTTTCTCTGTAAGGTGAGGAATAAAGCAACATAATACTAGAAGTCCTACTAGTGCAATAAGGCAAGAAAAGGGAATAAAGACACATGGGTAAGAAAGGGAAAAATATCCCTTTTTTGCAAATGATGTGACTGTCTATGTAGAAAATCCCAAACATCAAGAAATATTAAAAGAAAACCTTAGAACTAATAACTGAGTTTGGCAAGGTTGCAAGATAGAAGATAAATATACCCAAATCAGCTGTATTTCTACCTACTAGAAATGAGAACACAGACACCTAAATTTTTAAAAAATACAATATAATTTACACTTATACACACAAAAATGAAATACTTAGGTGTGAATCTAATTAAACATGTACAGGGCTTATATGCTGAAAGTTGTACAATGCTGGTGAAAGAAATAAAAGCAGACCTAAATAAACAAAGAGATATATAGTGTTCCATGACTGAATGGATTGAAATACAACATAGTAAAGATGTCAGTCCTACCTAAATTAATATACAAGTGTAATGTAATTCCTATTAAAATCACAGCAATATTTTTTAGATATAGACAAGATTATTCTAAAATTTGAATGAAAAGACAAAAAGAAGATGAATAACTAAAATAATTTTGAAAAATAAGAATAAAATGGGAGGAATCAGTTTATCTAACTTCAAAATATGTTGTATAACTACAGTAATCAGAGCATATATCATCAACAGAGGGGTAGATCACTGAAAAATAGAGAACTCAGAACCACATCCATACAAATATATCAATTTGACTTTTTAATAGATAGTTTTTTATTGTAGAAGTTATGAGCTTGCAAAACAATCATGCAGAATGTGAAGAATTTCCATACATCACCCCACCACTGCCACCATGCATTGTTGTGGAGCATTTGTTACAGATTATGAAAGAACATCATCGGACTATTACCACTTAATCCCAAACATCAAGAAATATTAAAAGAAAACCCTTAGAACTAATAACTGAGTTTGATGTAAGTCCAAATGTAAGTCCATAGCTGACATTTGGTATATATTTTCCATACATTCCCTATTATTATTATTAACACCATGTACTAGTATTGTACATTTGTTATAGTTCATGAGAGAACACTGTCATATTTGTACTGTTAACCACAGTCCATCTTCCACCACATAGTTCACTGTGTTATACAGTTCCATGCCTTGTACATTCTATCCTGTTATACACTCGGTAGCTCTCAGTTTCATCAGAGTTGTGCAGTCATTACCTCAATAAATTTTTGTACATTTATTCAAAAGAAAAAAAATCATATATCCTGTATTATTGACCCTTAGCATTGATATAGTTCCTACTTTGATGTTAATGCAAGAATATTATAACATTGCTTTTATAATCCATAAACTACATTAACTGTATTTTTCCCTGCATCACCATATTCTTACCCCTTTGTAATAGTGATGTACATTTGTTCTAATTCATAGAAGAACATTCTTGTATTTGTATTACTAACCACAATTCTCATCCACCTCTGGGTTCACTTTTGTTATTCAATACCTAGACTATTCTCTAGCTTTATTTCAATTGACATTTTTTGTCCCCAAACTAAACCTTTCAGCCACAATATCACTTATAAACAAGTCATGTTACTTATACTCATTATAATGTGTTACCATCATCTCTATCCATTTCCACACTTTTACAGTCAAGCTAATTAAAAATTCTACATACATTAAGCATCAGAAACCCTTCTCAGCTCTCATTTTTTCCTAGTAACCTATACTGTAGGTTTGAACTCCATGTGTTTATTCTTTGTATCTAGTTCATATTAGTGAGACAATACAGTATTTGTCCTTTTATGTCAAGCTTATTTCACTTAGTATTGTGTTCATCTTATAGCAGCATAGTATTCCATTGCATGTACCTAACACATTTTGTTTATCCATTCATTGATTGATGCACACTTGGGTTGTTTCTATCTTTTGTCAATTGTAAATAACACCATTATGAATATTGGTGTGCAAATGTCTGTATATGTCACTGTTTTCAGTTCTTCTGGATATATTTCTGGTAGATGGATTGCTAGATCATATGGAAGTTCTATATTTAGCTTCCTGAGGAATCACCAAACTGTCTTCCACAGAAGTTGCACCATTCTACATTCTCCCCCAAAATAAAGGAGAGTTCTAATTTCTCTACATCCTCTCTTGCACTTGTTGTTTTCTGTTTTTTTTTATAATGTCCATTCTATGAGGTATTAGATAGTATTTAATTGAGTTTTTATTTGCATTTCCCTGATAGCCAGTGATATTGAACATTTCTTTGTGGGCTATTTTGCCATTTGCATTTCCTCTTTGGAGAAATGTCTAAGATTTTTGCCCATTTTCAATTGGATTTTTTGCTCTTTTATTGTTGAGATGTATGATCTCTTTACATAGCATGGAACCCAAACCCTTATTGGCTATGTGGTTTCCAAATATTTTCTCCCATTGAGTGGGCTGCCTTTTTTTAAAATATATTTTTTATTTATTTTTTAAAAATACTTATATTACATAAAATGTTACCTAATAAAATATAAAGGATTCCCATATGCCCCACTCCCTGCACCTCCCACTTTTCCCCATATTAACAACTCCTTTCATTAGTGTGGTACATTCACTGCAATTGACAAACACATTTTGGAGCATTGCCACTAAACATGAATTATAGTTTACATTGTGGTTTACACTCTCTCTGTATTAGTCAGGGTTCTCTAGGGAAACTGAATCAACAAGAGATATCTGTCAATAGTATATGATTCTATAAGATCTCTCACACAGCCATGGGAATGCACAAGTCCAGGTTCCACAGGCAGGCTGCAACCAGGGGCTGCCATGGAAAGCGCAATGAAGGTTCTTGATGAGTTCTGGGAGATGCTGAGAAATTCTTTCTCAATGTTGGAATCACTTCCCCTTTTAAGGTATGCAACTGATTGTGTTAAGCATCACTCACTGCTGATGGCAATCTCCCTGATTGATGTAATTATAACCAACTATCTATGATTTACCACTGCAGTAAAGTCAATGGTGACTAAAGTGCATAAATGCCCTTGTATTACAGTTAGCCCAGTGCTTTCTTAACCAAACAACTGGACACAATTACCTGGCAGAGTTGACACAATAGCCTAACCATCACCCTTTCCCACTCAATTTCTGTAGGTTATGGCAGGATATATAATGGCCTGTATCTGTCATTGCAGTGTCATTCAGGTCAATTCCAATTCCTGAAAATGCCCCCATATTACACCTTTTTTTCCCTCTCCCTGACTTCAGCACTTTTGGTGGCCACTATCTCCACATCAATTACATAATTTCTTCCATTGCTAGAATCAAAGTAAGTTTATAGTAGAATACAAGTAAGTCCACTCTAGTCCGTATTTTATTCCTCAATCTTGAGGATTCTGGGATGGTGATGCCCACCCCAACTCTAACAGAGAGCGGTCTTTAATCCCATATGGCTGATAGATGGGACTCTCTTGGTTACAGTTGTAGACTCTCGGTTCCTTGGTGTGGTGGTTGTGCATCCTCTCCTCCTTGTTAATTGTCCTGGGTGAGTCCAATTAACTGGAGAGTAGGTGTTGCAACTCTGCCGAGGCTCAGGGCCCAGCTGGCACATGGACAGTCCAGAGATTCAAGTCTCTTGGATGTACACCTACCAACTCCAGCACCAACTATAGGTTCAAATAAAAGGGACAGAAGGAGGATGTGTAGAGAAATCACATCTGAGTCCAATTCTGTCACACTCAGGAGCACAAACTCCAAAGTAGGGTCCACTGGCAAGGCACCAAACTCTGGAGCTATTTGCTGTGACTGTAGGCTCTGGGTGTCTCTGGAGTCCTCAGGAGCCCCACTATTTGGGGTAGTATCTCCTTGGGTTGTCTATGAGATCCTGCTGAGATGTGCATAAGCATCTCCTCTCTGATGATGTCCCAACTCACTTTGAAGTCTCTTAGCCATATAAACACATTTGTTCTTACCTTTACCCCTTTTATTCAAGGTCTCTTTCCCAGTTGCATCACCAGCTGGTGCTTGGTAGTAATCCCTCAGTGCTAGGGAGGATCATCCCAGGGAGTCATGTCCCTTACTGGGGGAAAGGTAATATATTTATATGCTGAGTTTGGTTTAGAGAGAGGCCACATTTGAACAACAGGAAGACTCTCCGGAAGAGGTAACTCTTAGACACCCTACAATACTAGGCTAAATTGCAAATTCAAGAGCAAAAAACTCATAAGCATAGTTGTCAGTATCAAGGGCACTTCAATGGACCATCTTTCTTCACTAATACTGCCTCTGTACTTGGGGGATTGTTGCTGTTTCATTAGAGACTGTGGCAGACCTCCCCAGCATGGGAATTCAATATTCTTTTGGTTGTTGTGTGAATTTCTACCCACTGTGGCAATGTCCCATGTACATTTGAACATATTTATATACCTTATATGTATGCCCAGGTGAACTTCCTCCCATTTATTCCCCATCACTGAAACTCCACACCAATGATCATTCCCTTCCATAGTTGTAACCCTTCTGTGATCCAAAACTTCTTCAAAGATGAAGACAAGAATATTGCCAAATTCAGTTAATTAAAAAATGAAATAATAATGATAGGTTTAAAGATATGAAATAAAATACATAATAATTTTTAAAAACTAAAGGAAAATTTTGTGGTATTAAAAAATGAAAAATATTTGAAAATTTTTGTTTACTTTTTTGCCTTCATCACTGTAATATCTGCTGCATTTTCTTCCATGTATGTATAGTGGCATTTTCTTCCATTTTTCCCCAGTGTCTTACTTTTTTCCATTTTGTTTTCAAATAAGTTTTAGGTCTCCATAAAGTCACATACAGAATATAGGGGACTCCCATATACCCAACATCCTCCTCTTTTCCCCCCTTCTATTAATAACCTTTTAACATGTGAATGGTACACTTGTTACAACCAATGTACATATATTCAAACATAGCTACTAACCATGGTCAATGGTTTGTATTATGGTTTACATTTTAGATCACACACTTTTATAAATTTTTGGTGAAATTTAACATGACCTTATCCATCATTGCAAAATTATGCAGAACACTTCCATTGTCCCCTAAATACACCCTCTTCCATCTATTCTATTTCTCCCCCCGCCTCCTCTCAGGGCCCATGGTGACCACCAGGCTTCACTCCTTGAAGGACAAGATTCATAGATACTAGCAACAATGCAGAGGGCTTGATGCAATCTGTCCTCCCCTATTAGGAACTGCCCATTCTCTCAAGAGACAACCTCCCCTCTGTTTCACACCATACTGGGCCTCCCCAATTTGGAAGTCCAACTCTTTCCCACTCATTATGTGTGTCTCCTCCCACTGATACAACACACTATGAAAAATGATCATTCACACATTCTCTAGAAGACTGCCCCAGGTGTTCCCTGTCCCAAATGACCCCCATCCAACACCTAAACCAGTAAACTGTCCTTGTCATATTACCAAAAGAGTTTTCTCAACATTGAGGTTTCAACCATGTACCCACCAATCTCCAGTGTTTACCTGCTCCCTCCTTCAATCTTCCCCCCAGTTCCATGGACCACCAAATCCAACCACCCCACCCTACCCCCTGTTAAGCTTGCACTGCCCAACCCAATAGTATCCCTACACCCCTGCCATATCCCTTCACTGCACAACTACTCACTTCCACCGTATTATAGATTTCACCCAGATTGGCATTGGCTCACAAACTTCTTCTCCCTTTCTATTTCCTGTAAACCTGTCTTCCAGACTCTACTTCACTAGGTCAGCTCAATTTGCTTAATTCATTTCAGAGAGGTCATGTAATATTTGTCTTTAAATGCCTGGTTTGCTTCACTCATGATAAGGTACTCAAGATTCATCCATGTTATCCTGTGTGTTAGTACTGTATTCCTTCTTATAGCTGAGTAATATTCCATTGTATGTATATACCACATTTGTTTATCCATTCATCTGTTGATAGGCATTTGGGTTGATTCCAACTTTTGGCAATGGTGAATAATGCCACTGTGAATATTGGTGTGCATATATTTGTTTGTGTTCTGCCTTTTACCTGCTTGACAAAGTCCTTTGAAGCACAAAAGTGTTTAAGTTTAAGGAGGCCCCCTTTGTCCTTTTTTCCCCTTTTTTTGCTCATGTTTTCATTGTAAGGTTTAAGAAACTGCCACCTCCCACCAGGTCTTGAAAATGTATCCCTACATTTTCCTCTAGGTGTTTCATTGTTCTAGCCTTTGGTCCATTTTGAGTTAATTTTTGTGGAAGGTGTGTGATAGATCCTCTTTCTTTCCTTTGGATATGGGTATCCTATTCTCCCAAAATCATTTGTTAAATGACTGTTCTGCCCCAGCTATGTATGCTTGACAGCCTTGTCAAAAATTACTTGACCATAGATGTAAGGGTCTATTTCGGAACCATCAGTTCAGTTCCATTGGTCTACATAACTATCTTTATGCCAGTACCATGCAGTTTTTAATCACCGTAGCTGGGTAATATGATTTAAAGTCAGGAAGTGAACATTTTCCAAATTCATTCTTCCTTTTTAAGATGTTTCTTGCTATTCAGGGGCCCTTTCCCTTCCAGATAAATTTGACAATTGGGTTTTCCATTTCTTTAAAAAAGACTATTAGATTTTTATTGGGATTGCATTGAATCTGTATTTCAGTTTGGGTAGAACTGACATCATAATGATATTTAGTCTTCCAATATTTGAACATGGGATATCCTTCCTTTTTTCTAGTTCTTCTTTGATTTCCTTTAGCAATGTATTGTAGTTTTCTGAACACAAGTGCTTTACATACTTGGTTAAGTATATTCCTAAATAATGGTTTCTTTTAGTCTATTGTGAACGGAATTTTTTCCCTGACTTCCTCTGCAGATTGCTAATTACTAGTGTATAGAAACATTACTGATTTTTGTATTACTCTTGTTATTCTGCCACTCTGCTGAACTCATTTATTAGCTCTAGTAACTTTGGTGTAGATTTTTTCAGGACTTCTCTCTGAATAGAAGTTTTACCTCTTTCTTTCCAATTTATCTCTTTTGCTTGCCTGATTGCTCTTCCTAGAACCTTTAGCATTATATTGAACAACAGTGATGGCAGTGGGCATCTTTGTCTTGTTCTCAATCTCAACAGGAAAACTTTGTCTTGCACCATTGAGTAGAATGTCAGCTGTAAGTTTCCTTCAATTCCTATCTTTTGGAGTATTTTTTATCTAGAAAGGATGCTGTATTTTGTTAAATGCCTTTCCTGCATCAATTGAGATGATCATGTGATTTTTCTTCTTTAATTTATTAATATGGTATATTATACTGTTTGATTTTCTTGAATTGAACAAAAACCCTTGCATGCTTGGTATAAAACCCACTTGATCATGATAAATAATTCTTTTAATGTGTTGTTGGATTTTATTAGTGAGTATTTTTTTGAGGATTTTTGCATCTATATTTATTAAGAAAATGGGTCTTTAATTTTCTTTTTAAATAATATCTTTACCTGGTTCTGGTATTAGGTTGATGTTGGCTTCATAGAATGAGTTTGGTAGTGTTCCTTCCTATTAAATTTTTTGGAAGTTTTTGAGTAAGATTGGTATTAAATCTTCTTTCAGTGCTTGGTAGTATTCACCTGTGAAGCCATCTGGTTGAAGGCTTTTCATTTTGGGGTGTTGTTTGATGTCTGTTTCAAACTCTTGTGATTGGTTTGTTGAGGTCTTCTATTTCTCCTAGGGCCAGTGTAAGTTGTTTTTATGTTACTAGAAATTTGTCCATTTTGTCTATATTGTCTTGTTTGTTAGTGTACAGTTGTTCATATAACCCTCTTATGATCTCTTTTATTCCTGTGTGGTCAGTAGTAATGTTCCTGTTTTCATTTCTGATTTTATTTGCACCTTCTCTCTTTTTCTTTTGTCAGCCTAGTTAAGGATTTGCCAATTTTGTTGATCTTCTGGAAAAACAAACTTTTGATTTTGTCGATTCTTTTTATAGTTTTATTTGTTCTCAATTTCATTTATTTATGCTCTGACCTTTGTTATTTCATTCCTCCTGCTTGCTTTGAGATTAGTTTACTACTCTTTTTCTAGTTCCTCCAGCTATGCAGTTAGGTCACTGATTTTAGATCTTTCTTCATTTTTAATGTAACCATTGAGGGTTTCAGGCTTCCCTCTCAGGACTGCTTTGCTGCATCCCATAGGTTCTGATATGTTGTGTTCTCATTTGTATTTGTCTTGAGAAATTTGCTGATTTCTCTTGTGATTTTTTCTTTGACCCACTGATTATTTAAGAGTGTGTTTTAAAATCTCCATATATGTGTGAATTTTCCCTTTTTCAGCCTGCTGTTAATTTCCACCTTCATTCATTATGATCAGAGAAAGGCTTTGTATAATTTCAACCTTTATAAATTTATTGATCTCTGTTTTATGACATAACGTATAGTCATTTATCCATGAGCACTTGATAAGAATTTATATCCTGCTGTTTTGGGGTGCAATGTTCTGTCTTTATATCTTAGGTTTAGTTCATTTATTTTATTATTCAAGCACACTGTTTCTTTACTGATCCTCTGCCAAGATGATGTATCCAAAGATAAGAGTAGTGTATTGATATTTCCAACTATTATTGTAGAGACATCTATTTCACCCTTCAGTTTTGCCAGTGTTTGCCTCATGTAATTTGTGGCATCCTGTTTAGCTGCATATACATTTATGATTGTTATTCCTTCCTGGTGAATTTCCACTTTCCTTGTCTCTAATAACTTTACAATTTATTACAATTTATGTCTATTTCTATTTCATCCAATATAAGTATAGCTACTCCAGTTTATTTTTTATTTTTTATTTTTTTGGTTACTGTGTGCATGAAATATCTTTTTCCAGCCTTTTATTTTCAATCTGTTTGTATCCTTGGGTCTATGGTGAGTATCTTTTAGACAGCATATAGATAACTCCTATTCTCTTATCCATTCTGTCAGTCTATGTTTTTTGATTGGAGAGTTTATTCCATTTACATTCAATGTCATTACTGTAAACGCAATTATTATGTCACCAATTTTGAACTTTAAATTTTATCTCTAGTATCTTATTTTCACCACTCTTTTTTTTTTACATGTTTAACTACTTTTACTGACATAATCTTCATTTCTAGACTCTTCCAAGCCTCTCTCTTCATTAATATTTCCTTCAAAGCCAGTCTCTTGGTTATAAACTCTCTCATTTTCTGTTTTTCTGTGAATATTCTAAACTTGTCTTCATTTTTGAAAGACAGTCTTGCTAGATATAAGATTCTTGGCTTGCAGTTTTTCTCTTTCATTATCTTAAATATTCATACTACTGCCCTCTAGCTTCCATGGTTTCTTATACTAAATTAGCACTTAATCTTATTGGGCATCCCTTGTATGTGATTAATAAGTTTTCTCTTGTTGCTCTAAGGATTCTCTCTTTATCTTTAGCATTCGACATTCTGATTAGTATGTGTCTCAGAGTACGTTTATTCAGATTTATTCAGTTGGGATTACATTGGACACAGATATCTATGTCCTTCAATAGGGTTGGGAAATTTTCTACCCTTATCTTCTCAAATAATCCTTCTGCTCATTTTCCCTTTAAGCTTCTTCCTGGGACACTCATGGCATGTATATTTACCTTCATTTAGTTCCCTGAGACCTTATGGTTCAACTTAATTTGGAATTTTATAGTGGCTTGTGTTTAGCCAATCTGTATTTTTCAGCTCTTTTTCTTCTTTTTCTTGTCCTTTCTTCCTTGCTGATTGATGAATAGAGCTGAGGATGCAGTTAGTACTGCAAGCCATGGAGGCTGAAGTTGCCCATCTTGCCCTAGTAACCAAAAAAGCTTCTCCCACCTTTCCTCTTTGTCAGGAGTTGGAATGGAGCCACAGCTGTGTGTAGTAATCCAAGCCATCCAGGCCAAGACCATCTACAGTTTCCAGGAGAGACTGATAAAGCTTCACATCCCTTCCTCCCCTGCCTGGGGCATAGATGGAGCCACAGGTGTGGACATTAAACTAAGCCATGCAGGTCAAAATTGACCACAGTTGCCCAGAAAGACTGAAAAAGCACTGGCCCCCTTCCTCCCCTGCCAGAGAGTGGCTGGAACCACAGGTGTGTGCAGCAGTCTTGTCTGTGCAGGCTGAAATGGACTGCAGTTGCCCAGAGAGGGAGAGGGAACAGTCCCTCTTGCCCTGCAGGGTTGGGGATTGAGCCACACACAGGTCTGCCCAATAATCTAGTCTATGTGAGCCAAAAGGGACTAAAGTTGCCCAGAGAGGCTGGTGCAGGTCCTCCCAGCTTCATTGCTGCTGGAAACAGGGCTGGAGTCCAGGCTAGGGCAGCAGTCAGACCTGGGTGGATAGAAACCAGTCCCTACCATCCCTTTTATTTTCAATCAACCCTACTTCCTCTCATGCTGCGGGTGAAGTATTCTACTGTAGAACTATTGTGACTAGTAATGGAAGAAACTGTAGTATTGATCCAGAGAAAGTGGCCAAGGAAATTGCTGAGGGCAGAGAGAGGGAAGTAGAGATAAGATATGGGGGCATTTTTGGACTTGGAGTTGTCCTAAATGATATTGCAGGGACAGATGCTGGACATTATAAATCCTGCCATAACCCACTGAATATACTGGAGGAGAGTGTAACCTACAATGTAAACTGAAATCCATGTGGTGAGCAGTGCTCCAAAATGTATTCACCAAATGTAATGAATGGGCCACAATGATGAAAGAGGTTGTTGATGTAGGAGGAGTGGGGAGATGGGAAGTGGGGTATGTGGGAACCTCTTATATTTTTTAATGTAACATTTTTTTGTGATTTATGTATCTTTTTTTAAAAAGACAATTTATTTAAATAAAAAAAAAAACACACAAAAAACTAGAGGGTATCAGTCTCTTTCCAATCCAGACAGTTTCAAACTTTAGTTGTTCTTAGGATTGAACTTTAGTCAGCCATCTTTACTAATTAGTAGCTGAAGTGGGTGCCTGACCATCTTTTCTTTCCATGTTTTTGGGAAATGGAACTTCCAGCTCCAGTCAGGGAATAGCTCCTGAGGTCTTGTGTTCCATGACATGGAGCACTCTGCATATGAATCCTCACTGCAGATGGGCAGTCTCCTCCTTCTGTTCGTCCAAGGATGTTGAACAATGCTTTTCCGGTCTCCTGGGTCCACCCTGTGGGATGAACTGACTCTTGGAGCTCCTTATTCTTCTGCCATATTGCCCCTTTTCACCTTGGTTTTTTATACAGTAGAGTTTTTCAGCAAACTCTACTGGAGCAATTGGAAATTCATAGGAAAAAAAGAATATCAACCTAAGTCTTACATCTTATACAAAAATTGGCTGACAATTGATCATAGATTTAAATGTAAAATGTAAAATAATAAAACTTTGAGGAAAAAACATAGGGAAAATATTTGGGTTCAAAGGCTAGGCAAAGAGTTCTTAGACTTGACACTGTAAGCATGATCTAGAAATGAAAAAATTGGTAAATTGGACTTCATCAAAATTAAAAACATTTGCTCTGAAACAACTCTATTAAGAAGATGAAAAGACAAAGTATCTATATTTTAAAAAGAAGTGTCAAAATTCAACAATAATAAAATAATTAATCCAATTAGATAAAGGATAAAAAAACATGGAGACATTTCACCCAAGATAAACAGGTGGTAAATGAGCACACAAAAAGCTATTTAATATTATTAGCCATTAGGGAAATACAAATTAAAACCACAGTTAGATATGACTATACACACCTGAATGGCTAAAATAAATAATGACAAAACTCAATGCTGGTAAGAATGTGGAAAAATTTGATCACTCATATATTATTTATAAGAATGTAAATGATACAGCCACTCTGGAAAACAATTTGCAAATTTCTTTAAAAATCAAACTACCAGACAACCCAGCAATTGCACTCCTGGACAATTATGCTAGATAAATAAAAATATATATTCAGATAAGATCCTATATATGAATGTTTATAACAGCTTTACTCATAATAGTCCCAAACTGCAAACAACTTATATGTCATGCAATGGGCAAATAGTTAAGTGCCTGTGGTACAAGACTACCATGGAACACTACACAGCAATGAAAAAGAACAAATTATTAATACATGCAAAAACATGAATGAATCCCAAGGAATTATGCTATAATAAAAGCCAAGCCAAAAAGGTTATATACCATATGACTCCATTTATGTATTGAAGCAGTTTGATATTGTTTATGAATTCCAAAAAGAGTTATTGGATTGTGTTTGTAAACTGATCTGTTCCTCTGGCCATTTTAGATGGTTTTAAATCCAGAGGTTTCACTTTTACTTGATTAAATTATGATTAGGGTTTTGATTCTGTTATGTCTGTAGGACAGGGACTTACAGAGAAAATGACATGGCAGAGGAGAGAGGAAGTAAATACACAGAGAAGCAGATTCTGAGGAAAGAGAGAAAGCTCCAATAGATACTTCAGAGGCCCAGGAAGAGAATGAGCCTGATAGTCTATAGCTGACCTTATGAAGAGAGCAGAGCTGCTGAGCCCGGAAAGAAATGAGCCCTGGGGAGAAAGTCACAAATCTTATGTCTCCCTACATCTGAGATAGGAAGCAGCTGGGACCATGGAGCCTTGGGAGGGAGAGGAAGGCTGAACCCTGGAAGAGACCAGCAGCTATCTTGCTCCAACACGTGGCAACAGTAATTTACACTTTATGGCATTAAGACTGTAAGTGTCTATCCCAAATAAATATCCTTTATAAAAGCCAACAGAGTTCTGATACTTTGTAGCAGCACCTGTTTGGTTGACTAACACATATATGATTCTTGAATTCACAAAATTATGGAAGTTGAGAATAGTGTTTCCCAAGGGTGAAGGGGGTGTGGGGGCAGGAGAGATGGCTGTGGCTAAAAAAGGGCAAGCTGATGTACCCTTGTGATGATGAAAATGTTCTGTATATTGATTGTATCAATGTCAATATCCTGGTTGTAATATTATAGTATAATTTTTCCTGATGTTACCACTGGGCACAAAGATACCTTTATATTATTTCTTATAACTGCATGAAAATCCACAAACGTCTAAAAATAAGAGCTCACACCTCACCATTTCTCACCACATACAATATTACAATCGGTCCAGGCCCCTTTTCTCTCTCCTCAGGACAAGTGCAATAGCCTCTTATTTGGTGCCCCTGCTTCCACTCTGACCCTCCCACTGTCCTTTCTCCACTCAGAAACCAGAAGGAGACTCTTCACACATAAATAAGTTCATGCCACGTTAGCATTCAACAACTTCCATGTCTCAGAGTTCAAGCAAATATCTGTGGCTTTGAGAAGCACATTTCCTAGCTGAGCATCATAATCCCTTAGTGATTCTAGGCCAGGCAAAGGCAAATTCCCATACCCCAAAAATTGGATGATCTGAGGTGATGCCTGGCTGCAGCCATTTCAAAATCTCAAGCCCCAATTGCTTGAGTAAACTCCTCACACGTTACCTTTTCAGAGAAACTTCCTCTGGCAACCTTATTTAAGCATCACTCTTTATCTTCTTCCACTGAATTACTTTTCCTCATAGCATTCTTCACCATATGCATTATGTAGTTATTGGTTTATATGCTTATAGTACATCTTCTCCCACTAGAAGATGAGCCTTGGCTATTTTATATTTTGTTCTATCCCAGGTGCCTATAAAAGTCATTGGCACATGCTGGACACTAAATAAATATTTTAAAAAAACAAAACTGAATGGGCAATGACAATTTGAGGAAGAATTTCCAATTCATAGGTAGGCGATATCAAGTGGGGAAAGGCAAGGGGAAATGACCAGAGAAACAGAAGGAAGTCTTGTAAAAAAGGAGTTAGTAATATTTTTTTCCTTAAGAAGATGGGGAACCTTGACTGGTTAAATAGGATACTGCCACAACCAGATTTTTATTTTAGAAAATTCAGTCTTAGTGCATTTGGGGGAGGGTGTGTGAATTAGTTCAAAATAGAGTTCAGGGTACTAGAAGCACAACTACCTGTTTGGAAACAATTGTCATCATGAGAAGAGTCTGAGCAAAGATATGACCTATGTAAGCATTGCAGTATGGAAAGAAATAGAAACTGAGCCATGCATGCGTTTGTTTTGCCTTATTAAAAACAGACGTAACCGTAAAGGAATGAATGGCCACTTGCGTTTTAGCTCTATAACTCACTGTTACCCTCTTGCAAAAGCTCATCTTTGTCCCTGGGTCTTTCTCTATTCTGCTTCAACAAATAAAAATTAAAACATCATTAAAAATACACACAACATCTACAGACACCAAACAGAGGCCATTTGAGGCTGGGTAGGCCCCTCCTGTTCTAGTGCCCTATTTCCCACGTTGTGGCATGAGTGATCCTGATGCCACTTTTTTTACACCTTGCTTGATAGACCATTCCCCACATTAATTATTTCCATGGGAAAAAGTGTTACCTACTGTGTTAAACCTTCTAATTTCCATTTATACACCATTGTCCTATAATTTGTTCAAAGGTGAAATAGAACTGAGGTATGATCTTAGCATAACCTCTACCAATTTATTTTATTTACATATTTTTTCCTAATTGAACAAATTCACAGTAAATAAAATACGCTTTATTTGTGAAAGCACCCCCAAATTGACCTCAACTCTTTAACTTTCAACTTCTAAACTTGCTAAACCAGGAATATATAGAGTTTTCGCCCCTGTTCTTAGAACCCACTATTACTCTAGTTAGAAAAGTACATTTAATTAAAGGAGCATGGACAATGCATATCTTTCACCAGTTGGGCCTACATGATGGAAAATTCTGTAGACTGCTAGGAAAAGTGCTCTCAATGTTGTTGAAACATCTGGGTTTCTTTGTGTAAAATCTTTTTCGTGGGGTGGGTTAAGATTTTTATTCTAATTGAATTTGTAGTTAATTTCAGGTAAGAATGGATTTCTTTTTTTTTTAAGGAGGTACTGGAACTTGAATTCAGGACCCCATACATGGAAAGCAGGTGCTCAACCACTTGGCTACATCTGCTCCCCTCAATACCCACTTTTCTTCCAGATAAATAAAAATAAGTTGTGGATTTCTTGGGTCATTTGCATCCCATTTGCATATATTTTTAGGATAGAAGGAAATTTTTGATACATTTTATTCCTCCTCTGTTCTTTTGAACCTTGGGTGGGAAAGCCTAAATGAAAGACTCCCATTTCTTAAATGTAGTGCTTCTAGCCAATAATGCACTTGATTTGAAAGTGACTCATCACCCTTCTTGTGAGTATTTATCTGGTACTAATTGATCAGAACAAGAGATGATATTGATCCTAAGCCATTTATAATAGACTAAGGAGTTGAGCTTTCCATATATTTGTTGCAATATTTATCAAACAAATTAATAAATGAGTGAATGAACTATAAGCCATAAGAATCAGGGCCTTTGCCATGTCAGCTAGTTGACAACCTGTCTGTGAGTATTAGTGACCTTTTCATGAGTTCATATTTTGGATGTTATAGAATAAGGTAAAATTGTTTCTTTTCCAACCAACCTTGATAAGATAATGGACTCTCTTCCCCTTCCCTGGTTATAGAATTTCATCTGGGACTTTTCAAAATAGAAATTGAAACCAGAAAAAGAAGATAATTTGGATCTACCACAGCCTATCAGGTAGCCTGGAATCTATCCCCACATAGTTTGGGGGTCACTTAACAAAGGCAAATTCCCATTTCTTCAAGAGACTCTGGATCTACACAAAGAATGCCTCCTATCCTCCCCCAGAAGTGGGGTAGAAATGTCAATCAAAAGTCATGGATGACAGACCTTAGAGTAATCTTGGCATTCTAAAAGCTGCTGCTATTACCTCTTACTGCTATGGTTCACCATTTCTTGTTACACACCTGAAACATGGATTTCAACCCTTCCTCCTTGAGAACTCTGCCATGATTTTTCCAGCTGAGTTAGTTGTCCGTTACCTGGGCCCTTAATTTCCAGAATGTATCTTTATCTATCACTGTGCTTATTTACCAATTTGTGACTTTTTATACACACATACTCTCTCTAGATCTCTGTTGTTAAAGTGAGCATTTCAAGGACACAAAGACTATGATTAATTTATTCCTATAATTCAGCAGATACTCAATAGATGTGGGTTTTTTGTTGTTGTTGTTGTTGTTGTTTTTAATAATTAACTTAAGCTCTCTCTGCCTAGAGAAGCTTGCACCAAATCTTGGTGTGTATCAATCTTTTCCTTTCATTTCTCAGCAAGCTCTGTTCTTTCCCCCATTTCCCAATAAATTCTTTTTAGTGGCCTAACTAAAAAAAAAAAAAAAATCATAATATAATTAACTTAAATATATGTAGAAGGATGAATAAGAAAAAAAAGCAATGTTGGCTATATGAGGTCATCTTAAGTACAGTAAGAAAGAAAATTATTACTTTAGAATAGTGTAGATTGATTCTGATTTATCTTTAATATAATAATCCTGCAGGGAATATTTTGGGAATAAATTTTTGAGTGCATTTCTAGTTATACCTGTAATGGTAATTCATAGAAAGTAATTACTTAGCATTGCCTATTTTTATTAAATATATTAATAATTGAGAGGTGAAAGTGGTATCTCCTTGTTTTAATGTATGTTTCTTATATATACACACACATAAACATGCTTATGAATGGGTTTGCCTTTATGTGTGTATACATGTCTTCTTTTATTTATTGTTCTTATGCAATCCTCAAAAGAGGAACACATTCTTGGCCCCAGGAGGAGAATGAGTTGTAGGTAGAGTAGAGCTACTCTAGCCAACTTGCAACATGAAGCTGAACCATTTAACTGACTCAGAAACTCCTGAGCCAAAAATAAATGCTTATTATTGTATAGTCCTAAAAATTTGATGTTGTTTGTTACACAGCAATAGTTGACTATTACATAAACTTAATATAGACCAGCACCACTGCTTTAATGAAGCTTATACTATCCTAAGGGTAAAATGTATACTTAAATATTATCTATATCCATATCTATAGTATCAGGTAGTGACTGATGTGAAGAAAAACTAAAGAAACTAAAGAATAGAAATTAGCATGTGAGAGCAAATTTATCTGACTGCTAACGAATTTGAATGCTTTGCATTTTTTCTGAAACTTGTCTCTTCATGTGCTTGGCAAATTTTCCTTTAGAGTGTATTTTCTACCTCTTATTTGTAATTTGTTTTGTATTTTAATTATATTTACTTCTTGGTTATTGTAAATGTTGGGGCTATCTCCTTAATTTGATTAAAATTTTTAAATTATTGTTGAACAGAGATTCTTTAATTTATGACTTAGTAGACCTTTGTTTTATGCTTTACTGAATGTTTAAAATTTTTTAACAACCTCAGTTTTTACACTTTACTTCATCGCTAATTTCATTTTGGTATATGATGTGAGATAAGAAGTTTACTCAACTTCCATCTCTGCCAAATGGGTCTATCATTAATATTTAATCCAACCTTTCCAAGTTAATATGACACATCACCTTTATCATATAACAGAAACTGGGTCACATATATTTCTATTGTTGAATAATACGTTTCAGTAATTTCCTGCATTGATAAATATTAAATGACTTTGGGAAGTATGTATAAAATTACTTTCAATTTAAAAAGCAGGGAATATATATGACGCTATATGTCCCTAATTCTGTAAAATCAATGTACATACCCATACAAACTAATGTCAGAGTTCCCAAAAATCAATAGTGTTTAACTTGTGAATAGATGGAAGGTTAATGGTTCATTTTTATTTCTTCTTTTCTACTTTCTGTACTTTCTAAATGCTCACAGAAGACATATATGATTTCTATAATCAGAGAAAACCTTATAAATAAATGATCAAATATAAAATAAGACTTCAACAACTCATAAATTTCTATTAACTGGATCTTCAAGTTTGCTTGATAATTTGCTATTTAAATAAAATAGCCATTTTGTTGAATTTTTATTGTTGTTGTTGCTAATAAAACTGGATTTCATTCAGTTCTTGAATGGCCAGTAATGGATTTTCCCTTAGCCACAAAAAAGAAAAAAATAATTTCAATGCACTTCCTTTCTTCCTCTAGAAATCATTTCCCAACTACTGTACTACTACCATTCTCAGGAGTAAGATCTATTTTTGTTTTAGGTATAGGAAATTTATAGGTTCTTCACAGAAATAACTCCACCCTCTCTTGCCAAGTGGCAAAGTTAATTCTACTTAAAATGAGTTGTAATTATGCCAGTGAAGGCGAGAGTTTTAATGGAAAGAACTTGTTCAATGAAACTATAACTTTTATTGTAAGAACTGAGAGTCAGTCAAATTCACTTTAAATGTGGTGAATTTAATTTGAAGCTATATTATTAATTTTGCAGGCAACAAAACTTACATCATTCTCATAGAGTAGTTAACTCATTGTCCTTCCCTATATGTGAAATAGCTATATGTGAATAGAACCCACAGCTTCTAGAAAATATTTAGCTTCTGATTTTCTGTACTTGGTGTCTTTTTATCCTCAATTTTTACTTTAAATTTACTCTCCTTGTTGAGGATATACAATCTCACAGTTTTGTAAGTAGTTGCTTTTCTATGACTATAAACTACCATTTATTGAATGCCTCCAAAAGTAGAAGCTTTACAGATATTATTTTTAACAATTATAAAAATACTATATGGGAGATACAGTTACTTCATTTCTTTTCAGTTACTGGAATTGAGGAACAGTTAACCAAAATGTCCAACATCCTATCATTTATAATTGACTAAACTAGGACTCAAACCTAGGTCTTTCTGACATCAAACCCCTTCTTCTCATGTACTCACCATCTCCTAAAAGGAGAATCAAAATCTGATTCATTCGTTTCAGTACCTGGCTTACATTACTTTTTAGTAAGATATATTGCTCATAAGTTTGCTTATTGGCAAATTTTGACCTAAATATCAGTCCTCAGATTGAGGTAGGACTTATCCTAGATATATAGATTAATTTGATGTCCCTAAATTATTGATTCTGCAGGTTACCAAATTAACACTATTTTCCTGATAATCTTCTACTCTGCTTTTAATTCTTATCATCAGTAAATTAATTGAGTTAAGGTTTTTATTTAGAAGAACTCTGCTGAACTGCAATATAAAAAACATGACATGGAGAACTATGTTATTATCATATAATAATGTATGCACAGGTTGTTTTTTACAGATGAGAAGATTGTCATCTTGAAAGGAAGGGGAGAATAGAGAATGGAAAATAGAACAATTTGATAATAATAGGACATGATACAAATTTAGAGGTGAGAGTATTAACCAAGAAGGCCTGCAATGGGGATGATTTCTTGGGAAATAACATGTCACTCGATGCCTGGTAGAAGGGGAATGGAAAGGACAAAGCACTGAAAAGTTTGGTCCATGTGCTATTGAAATCAGACCTCATGTTTGAGGACTCTGTACTAGGAACAAAATGGGTTTTTTGAGTTTAAAGTTGAGTGAGTTTCACTATGTGGTCTTGAGCAAGTCAATAACTTATCTTAGTATTTTTTTCTCCTAGGTATATTAATCATAATCAGATTTCAACGAGTTGGGAAATTCAAATGAGGCAATGTGAAAAGTGGTATTCTAGGGCTGACAGTATATACCCCATTCAGTAATATTTTGATGGCTCTCCATCCATGAAATGAAACAACGGAGAATGGACAAAGAAAATTTGTAAAGCTTGATAATGACTATCATCAAAGAATTCAAATTCCATTAGTTTATATTCTAAATTTAATTTCTGATTTAGGGGAAAGCATTTAAGTCCTCATGCCATATTTTGTGTGAGATAGATTTGACTGAAATTTGATGGCCATCAGAAATTTAACCAGGGGAACTCATCCCATGTTCTCACTGGATAACCACAAGCATCCGCCTCCCTCTTTGACGCTATAAATTCCTTAACATCTTTGGCGATTTCAGGACATCTTTGAAGAAAACCTCTCCATGAATAAGATATTTAAAGAACAGCAGAAGCAACAACAAAATGATTCTAAGTATGATAGAATGAAATAAAAATTTGCTACTATTTTCTTCCTGAGTGAGAACAGATAATCCAAACTGGCGCATTCAACCTATCATCAAATTCAGTAGCATATAGAGGAAAGTTAAAAATCCAGGCAGGCATTACTTAATCTTTACAGGTATCTATTCCTTTAAGGGGCTTTGCTTTTGTTATGTTTGACTTTTTTTTTTTTTAACAGTTAGTGTTTTTCTTTTGAGATAATTAAAGGGAGAGGAAGTCTAAGAAGAGATTGAGTGACATCCAATATTCTCTAATACCCTCTTGTTGCTTTAGGTGATTGGTACGCTTAATTAAGGAGGGTCCAAGCTCTATCATCGACTAGGGCCTGACCTGGGGGTGGGAGGGAGGGGGGTTGTAACCTGACCGAGCCCAGGTGTGTGCCTGCAGGTCACACACTGGGAAACATGTGGCCTCAGCAAATCTTTCCCAAGCTTGGCCATGCCTTTAACTATTTCAGGTCTTTCTCAAATGTCCATTTTCTCTCATACTTAGAGGATGCCAGCATACTTTCCTCTATATTAAGATTTTCTAGTTGCAAAATGAAGTACAGGAGGCTAAGGCATTTGCATAAGGCCTTAGAATCTGTTACAAAGGATAGAACCCATCTCTTCTGGCTTCTAGTTACTACTCTTTGGATGAAAACTCACTGTATCTTATCATGTAATTGCTCACATCCACAAACACCCGTTATTTAAAGTTTAAGTTCTCTTCCTGAGAACAGCTTTAACTCCTTCCTTTTTCTTCCTCCCTCCCTCCCTTCCTTCCTTCCTTACTTCATCACAGGTAAAACAATCTTTGTATTCACCATGTTATAGGAAATTTGGTCCTGGTGTGTACAGCCCATGGTGTTAAGGAAAACACAATGGCAGGTCAGCTTTGTTCCCTATTGATTTTCCTATCCTACAAGAGGCATTTATTGAAAGGAAGACTGTGGATAAGTGAGGCAGGCTTCCAAAACCCTCTACACACTCAGCATTAGTAGGGAAATAAATTAAAGTGTCCTCCCCATTAACAATTCTATCGTAGGATTTTCATGAGCAATGAGATATAATATTTACAGAGAGAAACAAATAGGAAAAATAACCTTTGTATCTGAAATCAACAGAGAATCTGCCATTTTGAATAGAGCTATCTGATTATTTAAGTAGTTTGAATTTTGTTCCTTTTTTATTTATAATTTTGTTTGTAAATCATTCTAAAACTGGTAACACTCATACCTGAGTTTTTACAGTCAGCTGACCTTATTTTGAAGACTCTTCATTGTGAAAGTTAGTAACCTAACTACATCATCCCACACAGCATCCTAAACTGGTGGACCATGCTGATTGACAGCCTTTCAAAATGCTTTGTGAAAACAATGAGGAGCCTTTGAGGTACAAATACTTGTTTGACCAAAGTCACTTCTACTCCCATGTCACGCCTTAAGGCAGCACACTTAATCAACTGCTTCATGTGTGGCTAGAAGTTCAGTTCCCCCTTTAGTTGGGTGAGCTTGTGCTCCAGGGTCCAATGTGTGCCCAAAGAAGAGTGAGTGTGAGCATTTGGGTCAAAAGGACTGGATTGCAAATTCACTTAGTACCTCTGTGATATTTAGGCAAGTTAATTAACCTTTAAGAGCCTTAATTCATATGTAAAGTGGGAATGGAAATAAGCACTTAACAAGATTGTTAGGAATAGATAAATGTACTAAGAAGATAAAGGATACAGTTTAGCTCCTAGAACAAATTGATGCTCAATTCAAGTCCATTTCCTTGTCTTTCCCTTCTCTGATGTCAGAACAGCTGTGATTCATCTTTGCAGACCTTCTGATCTTTGTCATCCTTTCCACTGTCCTTCACACCACCTTTCTTTTACCTTGTGTCCTTTTCCCATTGATTTTTGCTTCCTTTTGCCCCTAAGAAATGTTTTCTATAGAAAAGTAGTAGCCAATTAAAATGCCCTGCTCCTTCTGATTAGTGAGCTGATTAATTGGTACTCTGGACTCTCATCAGGTCTTTTTTTGTTTTTATCCCCATTGACTTCATAATGCATCTATTTTGACCACCAGGAATGCTTTTGCTATACCCCCACTCAAAACCTTCACCACCAGCAATCATACACGCACTCTCAATTATTTGGAGATTTGGAAACCTTTGAGATAATTATGGGGACCCAAACAACTGAGCTTTGTCAGTAGTTACTTGGTTCAAGTTGGACTTATGAGCCTATCATGAGGACTGCTGAGAAGGAGAGATGGTAGACTAGTGTAGTCTTCCTTATTCTTTCCTTTCTCCTCTATTTTCTTCTAATTTTCTAAACCAAAACAGGAATGTCAGTATTAGTAATATGGCTGTGTATGAATTCAGACTTATCTAATTCTGTATCCAATTTTGCCTAGTTTCCAGAAAGCCAATTAAGTGATACAGGCTCCATAGGCTTTGAATATTCAGTAAGGATATGAATGTGTATTCAAACTTATATCCAGACGGAATGTGGGCGGTGTATTAATACAAGCCTACCTGGTATCCAAACAAACCCCTAAACTCTAAGAAACTAACAAAGAAAGTCCTTTTTGCATCAAAGTGCCGCTTTACCCCCACTCCTAAATTCTTTGTATAAAAAAGACCTGGAAATATTGCTCTAGGCTCAGTCTTTGGAAAGAAGTCTGGTGGACCTGGCTGGCTGTTAATAAACATTCCTTCCCAGAAAAGTCTTGAGTCCTGGCCCTCAATACCATGATCACCGATTTCTCTCTGCTACTACATTTCTGGGGGCTTATCTGGAATTACTGAAAAGGCCAGAGATGGCAACAGTTGGTTGCCCCTCTTGGACATCTCCAAAAAGGCTGGAAGGGCACAGGTGAACCACAGCCCAGGGTGCCCCTGGACCCCTTTAGTCAAGAAAGAGGTTGTGGATACCATCAGAGCCCTCCTGGAAGAAACCGGAGGGACTGGAGGGTTTGAAAGAGACCCTGAGAATGAAGCAAAGAGCTCCGCATGCCAGCTGGGTAAGACCCCTGGGGGCATAGTGCAAGGAAGAACTAACTGGAAGTCAGAAAGGGGAGCTTGAACACCTCCCAAAGAAGACCCTAGTACTCCTAAGGAAAAGGGAAGAAGCTGTCTTTTCTAGGTCTGAGAAAAAAAAGGAAGGAGGGTGGTTGTGTGTGTGTGATTGTGGTGACTTAGTGAGATGCAGAGACACACTTCTGCGGGGCAAAAGCAGAGTCCCAATCTGCAGTTCTGTGGTGACCTCATCTGGTCAAGGGTGGTCTGGGGACCTCCCTGAAATGGGACCCTCTTCTGAGTCACGGGTTTATACCAACCTGTTAAGGCTAAGAGGTGCCGGCCGGAGACTGATGAAGGGAAAGGCTGAGTGAGTGTTGTGCAGCACTGACATAGGGTGGAAACATGGGGAAGACACAAAGTAGGACTCCATTAGGCTGTATGCTGAAAAACTTTCCCCAAGTGTCCCGTGGAGATGTATACCGCATAAAGTTCCAGCCAGGAAAGCTTAGAATGCTTTGTGAATTAGAATGGCTGACTTTTGGTGTGGGCTGGCCCCAGGAGGGTACCCTTGACCCCTGGATCATCCATAAAGTCCATGACATGGTAACTGGGAAACCAGCGCACCCTGATCATTTCCCTACATTGATGCCTGGCAGGACACTGTGAGTCAAAGTCTGCGCTGGTTAAGGAAATGTGTGATTAAAGAAGGCAAGATTTGCCTGATACAATAGCCCAGAGGTGCTGTCCAGGGAACCAGGCCAAACAAGCACTTTGCAAAAGGTCCAGAGAAAGTGAGCTTGAAATCTAGTTCCAAACCACCCATTCTAGAAGAGCCAGAAGAAAATGACCTCCCGCCACCTTATGCGGTTGTTCCTACTGCATCAGTGCCGAGAGTGGAGGTGAGCCACTTTCCCTGAGCAGCGTGATGTCGCTGCTCCCACAGCTGCTCCCACAGCTGCACCCGCCGCTACTTTTCCCAAGCTGCACAACCTCGCTGTTCCTGCTGCCGCACCTGCCGCCACTTTCCCGGAGCAGAATGGCCTCACCACTCCCACAGCCGATTCCATAGCTGCTTTCTCCAAGTAACATGGCCCTGCTGCTCCCACAGCCGCATCTGTAGATGCTTTCTCTGAGCAACGCAACCCTGCAACTCCCACAGTCATTCCTGCAGCCACTTCAGCAGCCACTTTCTCCAAGCAATACAGCCTCTTTACCTCTGCAACCGCTGTCTCCACCAATTGCTGCCAAAGGCAGCATAGTGCTTTTCTCCCAGGCACAGTCCTGACTATCAGTCAGGAAGGAGCCCCTGAAAGATGACAACTCAGACCATGAGGAGCCTTGGGGACTGATGGAGCAGTGAGAAGGGCCGCCCTACAGCTACCTCTCTATGAATCCTGAGCTCCAATTTATTACAATGCCAATGGCCAGGTCCAAGGAGGAAACTAAACGCTTCGGTACCAATCCTTCACTACCACCAACCTCTTTAACTGGAGGTCAGAGAAGCCTTTAACTTACTCAGAGAAGCCTCAGGCCATGACGGACCTCTTCCAGTCCATCATACAAACTCACAAACCCACCTGGGGCAACTGCAAACAACTCCTCATGACCTTACTCAATTTCGAGGAGAGAACGTGAGTCACACAAGGGGCTCTAATCTGGCTCAAAGAGCACCCACCTGAGGGAACCCTGGACAGTGACCAATATGCCCTCACACAGTTCCCAGAAGAGGAAACCCAACGGGATCCCAATGACACAATCAGACTCAACTGACTAGAAACTTTCCATAGGGCTTTAGTCGAAGGGTTCAGAGCGGGGAGCCAAGAGGGAGTAAACATGGTGAAGACCACCCAAGTCCTACAGACTGTTGATGAAAGTCCTGCTCAGTTCTATAAACGACTATGCAAAGAGTTTCGTGTATACACACACTTTGACCCAGGCATTCCCAATAGCCAAACAATGGTCAATGCCGCTTTCGTTGCCCAGTCACAGGCTGACATTCAAAGAAAGCTACAGAAGTTAGACAGGTTCACTGGTATAAACACTTCCCAGCTCATGGAGGTAGCCAGCAAGGTTTACATCACCTGTGAGATGGAAACCAGGAGAGAGGAAAACTGGAAAATGAAAAAGAAAACAGACCTTCTCTCAGCAGCAGAAGTCAAAAGAAGCAACCCCATGTCAAGGGAAGTGAGCTGGGACACTCCTATCTCAAGGAGGGGCTGCCCACCCCTAGGATGAAATCAGCATGTGTACCACAAGGAAGAAGGGCACTCGAAGTAGGTGTGCCTCAACAGGCCACTCAACCCCGTCGCCCCCCAAGAAGGTGGCCAAAGCATCAGCTAGGAGAGCAAGTGGGACACCCCAAACTAAACTGTGGGTTCGCAGAAATTCGGAAGGAAAACCTACAGATCAGCTCATTGGACTTGCAGGAATAGAGGGCTCTGATGATGACTATTAGGACAGACTGGGCTCCTATTCTTTTGGCCAGCAAAGCCCATGGTTGGAGTCCAAATTGGGGGCCACACCATACATATATGGCCAACTTTGGGGCTCAACACTCTGTAATGATGAAGCCAGTCATGGCATTAATCAAAAAGACAAGCCACTATCATAGGGGCAACTGGTAAAAGCACCCAGCAGCCCTTTCTCCAAGCCAGGACCTGTACATTGGGGATAAACAAGTCACTCATGAGTTCCTGTATCACGGTGGTGTTAACTCTCCCTCTGCAGGAAGAATGGAGACTGTTCTGCCTCAGCAAAGCTGGCCAATCTAAAGCCACACAGCTCCCCTTTAAAGATGTACCAGAAGTTTGGGGAGAAGGTAACCCAACGGGAATGGCAAACTCCATTCCCCCAATTGTTGTTGAAATAAAGCCCGAAGCCAGCCCAGTAAGCATAAAACAATATCCCGTTCCACATGAAGTGCAAGAAAGAATCCAGTTACATATTCAGAGATTGCTGAAAGAAGGCATACTAATGCCATGCCAGACCCCATGGAATACCCAGCTCTTCCCAATTAAAAAGGCCACTGGGACTACTGCCTGGTCCAGGACTTGTGAGTGGTCAACTCAGCGATAGTGACCCTTCACCTGGCGGTCCCCAACTCTTATACTCTCCTCAGCTTGATACCCTCTTGGCAGTCTACTTTTCATGCCTGGATCTCAAAGACACCTTCTGCATTTGAATAGCACCCCAGAGTCAACTGATCTTCACCTTTACATGGGGCAATCTGAGCTCTGGTGAAAAACAACTGCTAACCTGGACACAACTCCCTCAGGGATTCATAAATGCACCCACTATTTTTGGACAAACCCTGGCCAATAATCTCAAGTCCTCTAAAACCAGAAAGCCATAATTGTTTCCTCCTCCAATATGTACATGTCCTCATCCTTGGAAGTCCCACCTACCAACACTGTGTTAGCAGAACACATGCCTTCTTAAGACATCTGCAACAAAAGGGTTATTGGGTGTCTAAAAAGAAAGCCCAAATCTGCATACCTCAGGTCAAGTATCTAGGCTATAAAATAGCAAAGGGGCTCTGAAAATTAGGACCTGAAAGAAAAGAAGCAATCTGTAGCCTCCCTGAGCCCAGCACTCACCAAAAGTTGCAAGAATTCCTTGGAGTACCTGGATTCTGCCGCATTTAGATCCCAAATTTTGAAGTCCTCACACATCCTTTGTATGAAGCCAAAAGAGGGGAGATTGTGAACCCCTGCTCTGGGAAAGCCCACAGAAAGATGCTTTCAGTGCTCTCAAATGGGCCCTGATGGAAGCACTGAACCTTGGGCTTCCAAATCTCAGTAAATCACTCTACCTCTATGTCCATAATTGCCAGGGCATTGCAGTAGGGGTACTCACTCAGAACCTAGGTTCCTGGCAAAGACCTGAAGCCTACTTATCCAAACACCTGGACACTGCAGCCCAAGAATGGCCCTTTTACTTACAAGGTGTAGTTGCTGCAGCAATGTTAACACTAGAAGCCATGAAATTAACTCTTGGGCAGCCTATGATTCTTGGGTTCCACACGTGATTGTCAAAATCTTAGAAGCCAAAGAAACACACTGGCTTACCAACAGCCACCTGGCTAAATATAAGACCCTATTATGTGAAAATCTTTCTGTCCAACTGGAACTCATAAAAACTCTGAATCCTGCTACTATGCTACCTGTCTAGCTGGGGTTCCAAGTCATAACGTCTGGAGACATTGCAAGAGGTGTATTCCAGCAGATTGGACCTCGAAGACCAGCCACTACCAAATCCCGACATGGATTTCTTCATGGATGGGAGTAGCTTTGTTCAGGGCAGTGGCTGGTAAGTGGGATATGCTATAGGGACCTCCAAACCCACAGTACAAGCTCAGCGTCTCCCGGATAACACCTTAGTGCAAAAAGCCAAACTAATTGACCTCTCCTAAGTCCTACAAGTTGCAGCTGGAGCCAAGGTTAACATCTACACAGACTCCAAATATGGCTTCCTTACCCTGCACACACATGGAGCCTTATACAAACAAAATGGACTCATTAACTCGGGAGGTAACAGCATTAGATATAGCACACAGATTCTGGAGCTATAGAAGCAGTTTGGGAGTCAACCAAAGTGGCCATGATGCACTGTAAGGGACACCAGGCAGGTCACAGCCCTGTCGCTTATGGAAAAGAGAGGCATGGGAGGGATCCTTATCTGAGAATCTGGCCACTGCCTTCATTCCCCAACCTCTTAATTATCAGAAACTCCAGGATATGCAGCCTGTTCTCATCACCCAGCCTCTGAATCACTGGAAGTCGCACTATACTCAAGTTGAGAGAGAATGGATTCTCTCTGAGAGGAACACAAAGAGCAGGTGGGTGGTGGACATTACCCGATCACAGAATAGTCGTGCCTTAAATATTAGCCACAACCATAGTTCAGGACTACCATGAAAACACACGCTTGGGAAAAACCCATCTTAAAGAAGTGTCAGAAAGTCTTCTACATCCCAAGTCTAGCCACGAATACACATGCCATATGCCAGTGGTGCGTGACATGTGCAAAGAATAACCCTTGCCAAGGACCCATGGGAGCTCCAGGAGCCCAGAGAATTGGCAATATGCCTCTCAAAGATCTAGTACTTGATTTCACCAAAATGCCATGATCTGGAGGCTACAAATACATCCTAGTCCTCATTTGCACCTTTTCTGGCTGGGTGGGAAGCCTTCCCCACTTGGATGGAAAAGGCTGAAGAAGTGGCTGAAGTACTGCTCAGGAAATCATTCCTTGATAAGGGCTACCCCTCTCAATTGGCTCCAACAACAGGCCCATCTTTTTTTCTGAAATCCCTCAAAAGATTGCCAAAGCACTGCATATCCGATGGAAGCTGCACACTGCTTATTGTCCTCAAAGCTCAGGGAAAGTAGAGCAAATGAACCGTACAATAGATTTACGTTGCCAAAATTTGCCAAGAAACTGGGCTAATATGCGTGCAAGTGCTCCTGAGTGCCCTCCTCCAAGTTCGAACCAGCCCAAGTCAAAAGCTAAGCCTAACCTCTTATGAAATCCCCTTTGGGACCCTTAATCTGAAATATAGAAGGGGACCTCAGAGAAAAAAGAAACTTATCAATAGGTCAGCAAATGATCAGCTTAGGAAAAATCCTACAAAACCTGCATCACAGCGTCCAAGAAAGGGCCCCCATTAGTTTAAGCAGTTTCACACACCTGTACCAACTGGGAGGTACAGTCTGGGTCAAAGACTGGAAATCAGCTCCACTAACCCCTCAATGGTGAGGACCCTATCCTGTCATTTTATCCACCCCTACTGCAGTTAAAGTAGCTGAAATCACCCCGTGGATACACTGTAGCCAGGTCAAACAAGCTGCCCCAGAGTCCTAGACCTGTATTCCAGACACCCACAACTCAAAACAAACTCATTTTGCAAAAGAACAAAATGCCAGACTCTGCTCCAGTCACACCTTGGAAGCTGACTGGTCCACACACAGCCAAAGGTTGAGGATGGAACACCGAGCTCTGCTCCAATCACACCCCAGAAGCTGATTGGCCTACACATACCTGAAGAGTAGGAATCCAGTTTAATCCCAGTTATAATGTCCTTTCAGTTATTTCCCCTATTCTCAGACATGACCCTCCCCTGGTCCCAGGTTGGCACCACAGAGTGTGAGCCATGTATCCAAGTGTGAAAGGGGGCCCATGTCAATACCACATTAATATATCATAGCCATTACACCTGCAAGGGCCATATAGCCACCTGCCAATTTCCGGGAATCTTCTATAATGTCTGTAACATATCTGGCCAAATAACGTGCTTTGACCTCAAGCCCCCAACAGTCTCCTGTCAATAGGAAATAAGAGCATCTAATCAAGATGGGGAGCTACTTAACTCCACCCAAGTCACTAGCTGGAACCAACGAGTGTCCCTCCTATTTGACACATGTCAGGTCATAGACTCTGGGATACCATGGAACATCGACTGTGGAGGGCTCAGCTGGGAGCAGGAATATACTCATAACAATAAGCATTTGTGCGCTCCAGAAATGAAAAGGCTGCCCAAGGGGGTGGCCTACTGGTGCAAATATCTAAGTGCATACTACTGCCCCTACTGGTCCTGTATCACCTGGACCACCTGGGACAGAAACACAACTAGACAAACAGCCGTCCTCAGGAAAGGAATGGCCCCAACTAGCAGTTCATGTGATCAATGTAACCCCTTAAACCTCACCATCCTAAACCCTGAATCCTGGCAGACCCCAGGAATCCAAATGGGCCTCCATATTGACAGTAAAGGAATAGACCCAGGAGTCTACATCTGGGTCGGGTATTGGGAACACCCCCTCACAAGTAAAGCCCAGTCTGTGTTCCAGTCCTTCTTTGAAGAAACAAGAAAAACCCTTTTCCATTCCACAAGTAGCAAAAAACCTCTTTATATAAACCAAGTTGAGGTTGTTGGGGCAGCCTTAAAGGTCTCCTCATGTTATGTATGTGGAAGTACTAATATGGGAGACCAACAACCCTGGGAAACTAGAGAATACAATTACAGCCAACCATATAACAAAACAGGCCTCTGAGATAGTATGTGGCCCTTGCAAACTTCTGTCATAAGAAAATATTGTGCTTCAAGGGTCTTCCTAAACTCCTCTATATCTTTTGGAAACCTAACATATACAAGGGGAAACTTCCAAAATCACAACACCAATACAACGGAACCTTGGGGAACATGAAATGTATCTGACTTCATTCTCATAAATCATACTTTCCCAAATTAGTCACAGTGTGGAACTCCACTGCAAAAGGTCCCTTTACTGCCTCAAATGGCCTGTACTGGATTTGTGAGAAAGCTACATTCTGAGAACTTCCCCAAAATTGGTATGGTACTTGTATGCTCAGTACAATAAAACCCTCCTTCTTCCTCATTCCCTTAGCAGAAGGAAAAGAGCTGAGCCAACCAGTATATCAAAACATAAGAGGAAAAAGGGCCATCATTACCTGGGGAGATAATGAATGGCCCCTTGAGTATATAGTCCAGTACTATGGGCCAGCAACTTGGGTGGAGAATGGCATGTGGGATTATCTAACTCTTATCTACATTCTAAACCAAATTATCTGCTTACAAGCTGTGGTAGAAATAATAACTAATGAAACCGTGCCTGCTCTAACCTTACTAGCACAACAGCAAACCAAATTCAGAAACACTGTCTATCAAAACCGTCTTACCCTAGACTATCTCCTGGCAGCTGAAGAGGGAGTTTGCAGAAAGTTCAATCTCTCTAATTGCTGCCTTGAACTAGACAACCCTGGAAGGGTTATCAATGAAATTACAAACAAAATGGTAAAAATTGCTCATGTTCCAGTGCAAACCTGGTGTGGTTGGAATTTAAGTAATCCCTTTGGAAATTGGCAGTCAATAGGAGAAAATTTCAAACTTCTACTGGGAATAATTGCCTTCCTCACAGGAGAATGTGCCATGCTCCCTTGCCTCTTCCCTTTCATCATAAGCAGTGAATAGAACAGTGAAAACAGCAATAAATAGAACAGTGAAAATACAAACAGCCACCTATCACATGGCTCTATATACATATCAATCAGTCCAGAGAGATTCTGACAATAGTGATGCCAAAGCTTAACAACCTTAAGCAGCATCAAATGGGGGAATAATATGACCTGTGCATGAATTCAAACTTATCTAATTCTGTTTCCAAGTTAGCCTGGTTTCCAGAAAGCCAATTAAGTGATATAAGCTCTATAGGCTTTGCATATTCAGGAAGGATGTTGTAGACTGAATGTGTACTCAAACTTATATCCAGATGGAATGTGGGCGGTATGTTAATCCAAGACTACCTGGTATCCAAACAAACCCCTAAACTCTAAGAAACTAACAAAGAAAGTCCTTTTTGCATCAAAGCACCGCTTGACCCCCCATTCCTAAATCCTCTGTATAAAAAGGACTTGGAAATATTGCTCTGGGCTCGGTCTTTGGACAGAAGTCTGCTGGTCAGCTGTTAACAAACCTTCCTTCTCAGAAAAGGTTCGCCTCCTGGCCCTCAATACCATAATCACCGACTTCTCCCTGCTACTACATTAGGACTTCAAAAATTTCAAAGTCTCCCTCAAAACTTCCCATGTTACATTTTTTACACATACCTTTGAACAACACTTTCGTTGTCACAAAATTCTGCTCTTTCAAATTGGAAAATACTTAATTACAAAACTGTTTTAGTTCTTTCCTTTAATTCTTTTTCTTTTTTCACTATTTCGTTCTATTTCATTATATACCAAGAGGCTAAGATTTTTATTTATACATGTCCAGTTTTTCAATTTAAAAAGAGAAAAGTTGATAAATCATTAAGATCAATCATCTATATATCAGGTATTTAAATCCTTGGTTTCTGAGAACAAAATAAATCAGGTTGTGTTAGTAAGAGTTACATGGTAAGAAACATGACATGTAAATAAGTTTGTGAAATGATGGGCTGAAACAAAGTTAGGCAGATTTTTTAAAAATGTCATTTCCCAAACTATTAACCCACAAAACTCCTTTTTGGTGGCATACTTCGTAAGGATGATTCTATAAGGAAAAATACTTTGGGGAAAAATAAGTTTTTGGTGTTGAGCTCTATCATCTGGAACATAATTATTGTCCTACAGTAAGTTAAAAAATAGAACATGTTTAGATAAACAGATTATAAGAAGCAAGTGGAAACATTTTGATTGTGTTCAGGTTTGATTGAGAATTTTCTTCCATATATTAAAATTAATAATAACCAAGCCAACACACACACACATAAATATACCAAATAAAATAAAAGCATTAATTATACTCATCTTTCAAACCAGGATGACTTTGAATTAAGTTTTAAAGTTTAAAAAACAATGAATGAAGCACTTATTTCTTTGGGGAATGCAACATGTGTCCAATCTTTTTTCTTCTCATATAGCCAACACATGCAAATCAATCCAGATAATCTGGATTTCAAACAGCATTCAAGAAAAAAAATCCAGAAACTTGTTTTCTTTTCATGTCCTGAAATTCTCTAGTCATAGGCTGGAACTGAACCATATCTGATGGCAACCAGTGAAGCATTTTGGGGCAATTATGAGCAGGAATGTGCATTCCACTGACATGTACAAATCATTATTTCTTTGACTCCTGTTCTAGCTCGATGTGGTTTCTGCTGCAAACTGCAAAAAAAAGGCAATGTCTAACTCATGATGACCTTACTATTTTTATCTATAAGTTGGGCATGTATGTCCATTCAATGCACATGGGCCTTTAATTCTGCTTGGAAGCAAGCAAAAGGTAGCTCAGCTGGTTTTCTACTTAAAATTAATATAAAAATATGAAATAGCAAAGTGGATTTTAGTGACATTGCAGACTATGCACTTGTATTCACCCTAAGGGGACCACAGCATTCCAATCAGTTCAGAGAAAGTAAACAGGAAAGCCTGAGAGAAAGTTTTTCAAAAGAAAGACATGAAAACCAGCATTATATTTGGTGAGAGGGCCCTTTACATTGTATTAAAGCAATTAAGAGCTTCTTTTTACTTAGGAAGTAATATACACTATTGGAATAAGCAATTTGTTTACTTTTTCAAAAAGTTGATACTGAATATTCTAAACTATAGTGGATATCGTTTGATCTTTGCCTAACTGTCTTCTATTTCTCATTTATCTAGTAACCACACTTTGATTTTGCTTTGAAGAAATGCCCAACCCTATATTATGCAGTCCAAGAATAACGAAGAAGTTGAGTATCTGTTCTTCCTTGCTCAAGGAATGGGAGCTACTATGCCAATAGAATTCTTCACCCATGATATTGGAATAAAAAAATAGAGAACCTGTATAAAAAAGAAAGAGAGCTGATTCTTCTGAGACAAGTATTCTAAAGATACTGCTCATCAGTTCCCAGCCCAATGAATGGCACCTCTCTTCTTACCTCCCTTTGATGGTATTTTAAGAATTTCTTTATACGAGCTTTGGGTTTCCATATTCCTCAGCTCTGATATTTCAAATGAGTCATGACTGCATCAACAAATCAACTGAACACCCCCTTTGTTGCTCTATTTCAGCTTTTGTGTCCCATAAATACAGCCTAGCTACTGTCTACCCTATATCATATTCAATAAATACCACAAAGAGTTCTTAGGCTGAAGGACTTTTGCCATTTACACGTTATTCTTGAGCAGCTAAAACCATGGTAATTTTTTTTTACTGAGATTTTGCCTGATGTAATAAATTAGTAGAACCCTCTGCCCAAATGAAAATGGTTTATAAACTTCACAGAGTTTAAAGAATGCAAAGCTGAGTTGTGGAGAATAAAGTGAGGCATTGTGTGGCAAGATCTAACTTTCTAGCATACAACATTGGAAGTGGTTAAAGGAAGATTGCAGATTAGATTCACTGGAAACACTACATTCTCAACCACCCGCATCACCTCTAGAAGCAAGAACTAAAAATGAAAATTAAAGGAGAGTGAGAGTAAGTGTATTAATCCAGGAATTGGCCAAATATAGCCCACACGCCAAATCCAACCATTCATATACATGTTGTCCATCACTGTTTTCATGTTACAGTCGCATAATTGAATAATTGTGAAAGAGAGCACATGGCCAGGCAAGTAAAAGTATTTACTATCTGGCTTTTTACAGTAAAGTTTGCCAACTACTGGATGGAACTATATTCTGTAGATTGATGAGAAGAGATCTTAAAAATTGAAGAATAATGTTATTTAGTGTCCACCGTTTTTTAAAGACTTCCAAAAAGACTGACATTTGAAAGATCTGGTTATAAGTGTCACTTTACCACACATACGGCAGTCATTTAACTTCTCTGAGCCTCAGCTTCCTCTCTTTAAACCAAGGTTGTCAATAATATCTTATTCTCAGACTTGTATAAAGGGTTACCTGCCCTAGTATATTTGAATACAATTTATGAAGATTAAACTGTCTAAGATTTTAATGAGGTGCATTTAAGAGTGACTTCACAATTCCCCAAATACACATTCTTTCTTCCCAAAGAAAAGAACTTCTCACCTTATTTTTTCAATTAGAATTCTAGGCGTTCTTGCCTAAAATCATTAAATAGCATCCAATTCTATTTCTCTTTCTTCATTTAGCAACTTGAAATGTATCAATTGACTTCCGACTGTGATAGGTAAGGATATCATTCACTTCCTCCTTTTAGTTTATCTTTCTGTAATTCTGATTAAGATAATTAAACCTTGATTTCTTATTCTATCTCCTTTCAAGAAAATTGATTACAGCTATGTTCAACTACATTGCTTCAGCTACATTGCTACCATTTCATCCACCTCTTCTTCCTTTCTACCTTTCAATTTTTGTTAGGTCTACTGTTATTTTTATGTTATTATGATACTAGCATTATGATTCTACTGTTCTGAAATCATTAGAGTGCCTTAGTTTTTCAAAATGAAAACTTCCTCCAGAGTATAGGTTACCTTATATATATATATATATATATATATATATATATATATATATATGTAAAATGATATATTATAAAATATACTGGCTATTTCTAATAGTTAATTTAGTAATTTAGTAAAAGACAAACATATGAGAGTACATCATATAGACATTGTGTTAATTTGGAAATATTTTCCTACTCTCTTGTTTCTATGAAGCAATTCTTTTCAGAACCTTCAATATTTATGTTGTTTTTTCTAGAGCCACCTGTAAAGTCATCACATTCAGAATCATCATCATAATTGTTTCAGATATAGAGTTCTTTGAATCCATTCAGTATTGTCACTATAATTTTACCTCAAACTTGAAGTTGCCAAGTGCAATTTTTATTCAACCCAGAAGAGAAAATTCATGATCTTCACAATATAACCACTCATTATAGTGCTTTTTAACGTGATCATTAGAAGGTTTCTTTGCAGCTACTTTCAATGTTTGCAATTGTGAGGTCATTGCCTAGGAATAATGATCAAATCTTTGTCAAATTTCTTTGCCTCCATTGTTGTAAACATGATGATTCATTCCATTATAGTAAAAATGATAATAATAATAATGGTGCTTTCTTTTCCTTCTCCTCTTCTATATTTTTAAAGATTTTATTATTATTATTATTATTTTCAATCTCTCCCTGAGATGGCTCCCTTGTCTGCCTGTTGTCTGCTCACTATGTCTGCTCACCTTCTCTAGCAGGCACCAGGAACCAAACCCAGGACCTCCAACATGGGAGGTGAGTGCCCAACCACCTGAGCCACATCAGCTCCCCACTGGCTGCATTGTCTGCCAGCTGTGTCATCTGCTGGCTGCATCATCTGCTGGTTGCAGCATCTGCTCATTGTGGTGTCTGCTGATTAAGGCATCTGCTCATCTTCTTTAGGAGGCACCAAGACTGAATCCAGGACATCTGTATGGGAGGAAAGTGCCCAACTGCTTGAGCCACATCTGTTTCTCCTCCTACATTTTTAGATGAAGTAGTTTCCCCTCCTGGAGCTTTTAAGATCTTACAGTTTAAGCTTTGATGTTCTGTAGTTTTACATTTATGTGTCCAGGTTTTTCTCCATTTTCATTACTCTTGCGTGGTACTCAATAAGATCTTTCAATTTGCAGTTGCATATCTATCTGCAAAATCTCTCCTACTATTGATTTGATAACTTCCTCCAAAGTCATTTGCCCTATTTACTCTTTCTGATACTATATTAAACATGTGGAACTTTTTGAGTTAACCTTTGCTGTTGCTTATCTTTTTTCCACATGTTGTCTCTTTTTGTTATTGCTCCACATTCTGAAGGATTTACTCATCTTTATTTTCAATCCTTCCTTTTTCTCTGCAATCATAACTTAAATTTCTAGGAACTATGAGGTAGGCCAGCCAATAATTCTTCAATCGATCATTTCTCATAGTAGCCTGTTCTTGTTTGATGAATGTAATATCTTCCACATTCCTCCGAAGATAATGATTAGGGGTTTTCTGATTTAGTTCCATTTCCTCCCCCAAAGCTCTGGTGGAAAAAGTTGGTTTTTTTTTGAGGGGGACAGATCCTGGGATTTAACCTGGGACTTCATGCATGGGAAGCAGATGTTTAACCACTGAATTACACCCACTCCCTGGAAAAAGTTTTTAATTGTATTTGTTTCCTTCTGTTTTTTTGCCCTTTTTCTTTTTTTGTAAAAAGCTGAATGTTTTCTCACTTTCTGAAATACTTATATGTTCCTATTCAAGAATGAGGAAGGAATATGTTTAAGGGAAAGCTCTGAGCACACAGGTGATGCTTATTGATTGATGGTCTTTAAGTCATGGGCAAAGATTACTAAATGCACAAGAACTTTCCTCTGAAACCCCAAACCTTTTCCAGCTCCCAAGATCTCCCAAGAGATTTCAATTTCCTTAAAGAATGCCTGCGTGATATTTTCTGACTAGAGTAGATACCTGATTGCAAATAATTATGCCTGGTAGGATGGAGTGGGAAGCTTGCCTTTGATCTTCACTTAGTTCCTCTTTTACAGGCTCATTTCTTCCTCACCTCCAGGACCAGACCATCTGAAGTCTGCCACCAGACTGGCAACCTCCTTCAGCATCAGTATCTTATCTTAATTCTGGGCTGTGTCTTTTCCTTTGACTTCCCAAGATAACATGTATTTTCAGCATGCAGAAATGGGTCAAAATATCTGGTTCTCTGATGGCCTAAAGTTTTATAGCTTCATATCTTTGTTTATACCTTACTATCCTTTACTATCATTTATTGGGTGTTTGGGAGGTAGAAAAGGTAAATCCATATAATCAGTAACTTATCCTGAACTGGAATTCAACTGTTTTCATTTGTTAAATCTTTTTTATTATTCTGCAGATATCACGTTTCACACAAATAAATTACAAAAGTAATATTGGAATTAAAAGAAATGGATTCCCAATCCTACCTCCTTTAGAAGATTAGCCAAATTAGCTTTGATCCAACACCATCCACTTCTTCCTTTGGTAAAGATGTTTCTGCCATTGTCCTTTTTAGTTATAATTAATCTTTAAAAGAAGTGACTTTACAGCTCTTTTTCTCCTTAACACCACATGAAGACACCTCTTAACCCCCTTTCTCTTTGCCTCCAAAGGATGTTCTAATTGTAATTGCTAAGAATCAGTCTAATTTAGGTCAAGTTTTTTATATTTTTAAAGGATCTTGTTCTTGCTATGAAGAAATGACATGCTATATGACTGTTAAGGTCTCAATCCAGCATCCATCCACGCCAGTGGAGAGTGCTCTCTGGTCTGTAAAGGGTAAACAGAATGCAATGTTGGCTTTACACCGGGAAATGCCTCTAAGTTCATTTACACCAGCTGTAGCATATTGCTCTCAGCTGAGCTTTCATCTATTCCCTCTGCCTCTGGCTCACCCCATATTGCTATTTTCTGGTAATCTAAGGGCTTCCTTCCCTTTCCTATTTCCCCTTCGCTCTTCCCTTCCCCCCCCCCCCTTGCATTATCCTTCCCCTTCCTTTCCCTTCTGTATTTTTTCTTTAACACATTGCTTTATGAATAACTAAATAAGGAATCTAGATTGAGAATACATTGATATCTTTCCAAGTTAAAAAAAAAAATCCAGGCTTGTTAAATATGGTGATTTACCACAAAGTCACACTGGGATATATTTTTTTCCTCCTCCTCCTTCTTTTTCCCTTCCTTTTCCTTCCCCTTCTTCTCCCTTCCTCCTGCTCCCCTCTTTTCTTTTTCACCACCCCTGCTCTTCCTCTTTCTCCCCCACCCCTCCTTTGAAATGAGCTTCTTGTATCAAGGCCTCACAAAAGCTGCCTGGGTTTCTGATAAGCAGCTCCAATCCCCAACCCAGCACAGCTGTAATCTGATGTTATCAGGACCAGCAAAAGTTGATGGCCAGGAGCCAAGGATTTGCTGAACAAACAGGTGTTGAGAACACCAACCTCAGCATTTTAAGCAACAAGTCAAAGTATTTTGAAACCAATACCAGGAAACCTCCACAGAGGAACAAGATAGTGAGGGAGGATGCTAAGAATCCCACCCCCATCCCCACCCCCATGTTTTTCAAAGGGGCAAAATCTGTCATAAAAGAGCCCCTACTCTGGGGAATACTGATTCTAGACCTGAAAAATCTCTGGAAACTTTTAGGATTTTATGTTTTCCCTCTGTCTTATGTGAGCACTCATACTGGATCATTACGGAATCTAGAGGTGTGGTTAATAACTCAAAACCAAGATATAATTGATACAGATGCCTTTTTATAATACTCTTCGCCAAGACATCATTTTTGTAATTTTTCAGCCCTCTGAGACCCATATGCAGTTGGGCATTTAAGTTGACATATTAAGAATCTGCTCTGGTTAACTTAGCCAATTAAAGCTAAGTGGCAGGAATCTGGCCTCAAATTTTGCACTATAGATCTGTTAAAGGGAGAGAATGCATTTAGAGTTCTCAAAGTGTGTCTAACATATAGTTGGACACTAGGAAGAACTTTTAACAGAATGTGAAGAATTCTGTGCAAACCGAATCAACTCAGAGCAAATATGCTTTATCTATGTGTAGCCCACTTCACATGCATGGGTCCTACCATAGGAGAGTTATACCTATTTGTCAGAAAAGAAAAAGGAAACGCAACCTAATGCCTCTGAGTGTAGGAGGTCTGAGGGAATCACCCCAGGGAAGAGAAAATTGAGGTAAGGCCTGGTTATCGCTCTAAGTCCCTGCTGTTCGGTATTCTTCCTGCAAAGACTTTGCAGGCCAAGAGCCTAGCACCTTATATTCCCATATGCTTGAGTATTTTTGAGTGCTATTAAGGATGCCCATAGAAAATGTGTGTCACATTGACTATTTAGATTATACTTACTAGGCCATATTTTTTAATCCTTCCTTCTATTTTTGTAAGCTAAAATTTTGCAGGAGTAAGGCGGTAGATGCACATATCACAATGTGAATATAAGCCAATTAACCAACAACCACATTTTATGAGGTTGCAACTACCTAATTGTTTTCTGTCTGCAGCTAATTATTTCTGGGAGATATTTCTGCATATGCAAAAGGCGTCTATTATTATAATGGAGTGTACTGCAAAAACAAAAGTTTTGCTGTAAGGACATCAAGGGCAGGGATCACAGCTTCACTATGTTCTACAAATTTCAATAAAACAGTTTGTGCCAGTGGATTCTAAATGAACATAAATTGTTAGCAGTGATATGATTTTAAAGTTTGAAAAATGAATCAAATAGTTGGCTGCAGGGAACAATATCCAACATATAATATTAGTAAAATTCTCTTTGGTTGGTGTTGCTGTTAACTCCTTGACATCTTTTCTTACAGACTCATAGAATTTTGGAGCTTGAAAAAATCATGGATGTCACTTACTCCAGTAACTCTATTTTATAATTTGAGAAGTATAGCCCAGATAAATTGTGGTCTTCCCAAAGGCATAGCTATTGTGATGTAATCAGGTCCAACCCCAAGCTGCATGGTGTCAAAACCTGTGCACCCTCTGCAATAGATTCTAACACTATCCTGATTTCTTGTTTAAAAGTATTAGAGGCAACACATGTCAATGGCAAACATGTTTATTAAACCCAGACATGCCAGGCCTAAGGGGACTCTGGCAAATTAATTGTATGGCAGGAGGCTAAACTTGTTCTTATAAATTGGTATGTCCAGACGAAGTAGTGGGCAAAGTATGCGGTTTATGCAGATAGATTTTATTTTTGTTATTATTGCAGCTGTTCATGGATATTTTAATGCAAGTTTTTATTGAGCTATGCCCTGAGGCTTTTCACATTGAGGGTTCAATTATTTCTAAAATCTAATAATTAAGTAAATTAATGAGCCTAGTCAGAAATCTGGCAACCCAACTATAAGGATTAAACACAAGAAATATTAACAGGAAGACATTTTTTTTCCTTCTTTACAGGAAGATCTTTTAAAATCTTTTAGACTATGTTTTATAGACATAAATGCAAAGTCTGGCATTGGGAACCACAAATAAGCCATTGCACAATGTGGGTTAGATATATAGATTATCACCAGCTGCGGGATGGGAAGAAAGGACCTTGTAAACCAATTTGCCCTCTCAACAAAGTGACTTTGCGTTGCACTAAGCATGGTCTCTGAAGATACAGAGGAATATCACTGTATTCATGTCTCTTCACATAAAGGTAATAATTGATAAATCATTGCATGTCTTGAAGAAAGTGATCAAATGGTCACTCAGAAGCCATAAAATGAGGCTAGGTTAAAGAATCTAGGGGTGTTGACTCTGGGGCGATTGGGGTTATTGGAGAACATAATAGGTTTCTTAAAACACTTAAAAAGAGAACTAAACTACTTCTGGATTGCCCTGGAGAACTCAACTAAAGACACAGCTCTGGGTTCCACATCAAGCCTTCCCTGCTCCGGTTTCCTCCTAGGGCCACGCTGCAGTCCTGACCTGGGTCTGCCCCTTGCTTTTCTGACTTCAGCCTGAGAGCAGAGGGTGCTTCTCTGTAGTTATGAAGCCCACAGCATTTTCTTCTAAAACTGATCTTCAACCAGGCTTTTTACCTTGGTTCCTTCCAGTTAGCAAAGTTTGGATTTGGTTAATTGCTTGGTCTCCTGGTCCTCTCACAGGACTGGCTCGGTTCCCTGTCCCTGGGTTAGCCTATTTGCCTGGTCTTCTCACCCAGCTACAGGATTTTCTGGCATTGCTACATTGCCTGTGACTCACACCTGGGGATGAGCAGACTTCCTGGACGAGAGTCAAGGCCCTTGTACAGTGTCTTGATATGGCTGCTTAGCTAAAGGAATTTCGGTTTAGAAAGAGAGAGGCACCCCAGCACAGTATTTTTATAATCTTATCGTTACTGTGTAATAATAATAATATCACACGGTTAGCTAGAACTAACTTGGGACCAGGCCCTGCCCTCTCTTTACTCCTCTTTATTTCTTGTAGCATCACTACTACAATGCTACGAGATTCAAATACCTTGAGTAACTCGCCTGAGCTCACATAGCAAGGAAAGACAGGCCTGGAATATGGACTGCCATTTGATGGCAAAGCCCATGCTATTTCTCCTATAGTCCCCTCCATTCATGATTTCACACTCCAGATTATGATTTATTTTTATAAAAGGATGGTGAAAACTACAATAGGACTCTTTATGAAGTATGGTCTAGTGTAGTCCAGGTGTGTTCATTATTTGCACAGGACATAATTATTAAAACCAGTGTTCCAATACCTTCTAAAATTTAAAAGTGCTTATAATCTACTTAATTCCTTATTGAACAAAGAATGCTTTGTCCTGGAGAGTCCAGTTAAATAAAGCTAATGAAATGGAAAAATTTTCTGTAAGTAAACCAAATGATGAAACCTGGAAAGAAAGCTAAATTCTAGAAGGTGGAGTGAAAAAAAAAGCTAAGTATGTAAGTTCAGAATCACAACAAACTGCATAGGCTATCAGATCTGCTGCATAAAGACTTTCTCTATATTTCCCAACACACCTCTGCATTCTAATGATAATTTTGATTCCTCTCAGAGTTCAGAAGTAGCTGCTGCAGATGGACTAGGAGAGTGGACAACAGTAGAGGTGAAGGATACAGCATCCTAGACCAGGGATCTCAATCTAGTTGAGAAAATATCCCAGTTGAAAGGGAAAGTGTGAAGAAATGGGAAGAGCCTGTTCTTGAAGTCAGGCAGATCTCTTACTAGCTACGTGGTTTGGTGCCTATTGTTTAACTTTCTCTGAGCCCTGATCGTGTCTTCTGTAAATGGGGACCATCTCATAGGTTTTGTTGTAAAATTAAAAAAAAAAAACCCAACATTACATAAAGTGGTTTGCGTGAAAAAATGATTAATATTTATAAGTTCCTATTTCTTATGCCGCTGGTCACAATAAAATATCATTTCCAAACCATTGTAAGCTGGAGAAAAGAAATCACATTATTTTAATTTTGTCCTTACAGGATATGAAAATGACATGGTTGTGCTACTATTTTTCAGCATTGCCTCTGCTGACCTGGTTGGAGAATGTGTGTTGCTTCCTCTTTCCTTGCTGATCCATGCCCAGAGATGTACCTCCTGGTGTCTCATGATCTATAGGGAAGAATAATCATCACGCTGGCATTTTTCATATATAATATGCGATGGGTACATAATAAAAGTTTTTACAAAAGGAGTTGTTATCCACAAAATACAGGAAAACCATGTGTTTGCTTTGCTTACTAAAGGAATTGTGCCATTATCCACTTGACAGCAAAACCTGCCATCAATGCTTTTGAATTAGCCATTGCTCAATTTTACTATTAAAATATAATTTGAACAAAGGAAAACTCTGGTAAAAATCCATGAGTATTAACTTCTTGTCCCCACTGACCAGAATTGCTCTCAGCTCACGATTTGGCAAGCCATTTGTAATTTAAACACACGTGATTTACCTTGTAGTTCCATCATTTTGGGTGGATGGCTTTGTATTATTTCTTGGATAGGAGATATTTGGGTGAGATATTTGTATCATTAGAGAATATTTTAAAAATTAGTTTATTTTTCCTACAAATAATATCAATGTAAACAAAAATCATAATTTTCAGCTGAATATATCACCTTCCAAGATTAGATGGAATACTATCTCCCAGAAGATTTTCTCTAACTTCCACTACAAAAGGGGAAATTAGATTAGAGTTGGGTTAGCCACTATTTTATAAACAGGACTGAAAAAGTGCATACTATTCTTCCATTTATAGAAAGTTCAAGAACAGTCAAAACTAACAGATGGCTGGTAAGAAAAGTCATTGTTTTGAGGGATAAATGAGTAGAATAAGAGTAATATCTAAGAGGGCTGGTCATGTTCTACATGTGTGCTTCTGAAACCTCAGTTATGTCCTTGGAAAGCTTGTTGAAAGGTAGCTTCTGATTTAATAGGTCTGACTATGACCTGAGATTCTATATTCCTGACATACACCTAGGTTACGTTGATCCTAAAGGTAAGTGAATCAGATCACTCTTGGTAGAAAAGTTCTACGTCTTCTTCTGAATGGTGGATACACAGATTTATTTGTAAAATTTTATCAAACTATCTGATTTGCACTATCTCTGTATATGCTATACTTGAACTCAAAGTTCTATTGCCTTAAGTAGACCTCCTGGAATGGAAAACTGAAGTGACGTTTTTAGTTGCATTTTTGCAAGTAACATAGATAGAACTTGGAAACTGTATTAGTTAGAGGGTTTTGATTGAATGCAATAAAAATAAACTGTGACTAACTTAAGCCAATGTGATATTTATTGAAATTGAGTGTGGGATCTTACAGAACAGGAGGCAAGGCTTAAAGACCAGCTTTTCAAAGAAGCAGACTCAGACAGCACCAGAGGGCCTTGGTACCAGGAACCAAGGCACCAGCTTATCCATGTACTGCCACTGGAATAAATATCTTCAAACACTTTCAGTTCTTTTGCCCTTTATTCACAATTTAGTTTCCGAAGAGAAAATGCCTAATTGACCTGTCATAAGAGATGCACCTGCCTCATCAGCTAAGAAAAGGCAAGAAGCCTGATAACAAAATATGTGAACATCATCCAGAAGGCAATTGGGATATGCTTTCAAAAGATGGTAGAATAATGCTCAGCAGGCGAAGACAACAAATGTCTAATTCCACAACATTGTGGGAGCGACTGTCAAAAGATACCATTGCCTATTTCTACAACTAATCCTTCTTTCTCCTCTGTTTCATAGCTCTAGGAACCTTTCCAAGCTTACTCCTCTCTCCTAACTCAATTATGGGATAAAATGTGTATGTGGCCACCAGGTGAGAGCAGCCACAGGCAAGGATTTGTACAGGACAGTAAAGTGCACGGTATTGATACTGTTGACTTGATTCACTCAGGGGTGGTTTCATATTTGAAAAATCAATTTTGGAAAGAGCTCAGGAGTTTAAAAATTAGCAAGTAAGTACTATCCATACCAGATAAATAGGATTTCTTAGATGTGTTAGGTCTGTTGTTAACATGGATTGCTTAGTAGAGAATTTTCTTTATTCAATTGGTCTAGTAGTTGTAGTGAGAGTCCTTTTAAGTTTCATAAAACTCTTGGATAATGACGGCATGTAGTTGTCATCCCAAGCTGTTAGTTATCCCAGGAGTTATTAATTTGTAGTTATGGTCAACTGCATATTTCCCACCCCTTAGGAAACTCCAGAAAAATGTTTTGGATCCATCTGGGTAGAAAGCACAGCACAGGCATAAGATCATTATCATCTGTGACACATTCAGGTCATGTTTCTTCCACATTTTGTTAGTTTCAATGAACCAGGGACTGCTAATGAATGATTTCCATTGGATAATTCTGTTTTTTCTGTTTCAAGTTTCAAGTTGCCTGTCTGGATTTCATTAACAGTGCAATAATTTACTCAAGCAGGCTTTGTTTTTTAACTTGATTGGGAAAGGGACATTGGAAGGGTGTCTATCTTTGTGGGAAAGGAGATATTTTTTTAACCCCATGGTGATTGCATATGTGTGTAGAAGGGATTTGAGGAGCATGATTTTTTTTTTCAGTTCATTTTGCTTTAATTTCTTCAAACTGTAGTCTATGTAAACTACTGTAAACTTATTTTGTCACTCAGACATGACTATCATTAGCATTGTACTACTTAGGGCAAGTTACTCCATAAAAGGAAAAATATTTTTAAGTAAAATATACTTCAAATTCAAAAAAATAAAATAACAGACAAAAGGCAGCTTAACAAATTATGGAAGCATTGCTTTAAAAAATTCTGTCCAGTAATATCTTATTTAATCTCAAAAACAAACTCAACTGTTTCTCCAGTGTTCAGGAAGATAAATAAATAAGCACAGATTAATTAAATGGCATGACCGAGGTCCCCTTGTTAATGAAGAAAAATGCTTGATCATATTCTTATCTCATAAAACTAAATTCCATATTCATTTTTTGATGTTTAACAATGGTATAGTACCTTCTTTGCTTTTGCTACAAAAATATTACAATCTTACTGCTAACTATAGTCTATAAATTACATTAGTTGTATTTTTCCCATGTATCACTACAGACTTAACAGCTTGTAATAGAGGAATATTCTTGTATTTATATTATTAGCCTACAGTGCTCATCTACCACCAAAATTACTGTTACACAGTCCCTAGATTATCTTATAGCTTTCTTTCAATTAATGTTAACCTCTCTAGACTACTTCTTTCAGCCACAATCACTTTTATAAATCAGCCATGTTATACTCATTTTAATGTGCTACCATCAACTCTATCCATTTCTACATATTTATAACTGACCTTATTAAGCATTTTACATACATTCAGTATCAGCTCCCCGTTCTCAACTTACATTCTGTATTCTACTAACCTGTACTCTCTAGCTTAACTCCGTAAGTTTACTCTGCTTATTTAGCTCATATTGGTGAGACAATATCCATCCTTTTGTGACTGGCTTATTTCACTCAGCATAATATTCTCCATGTTGTTATATGCTTCCCCAGTTCATTTCTTCTTACAACTGAATAGCAACCCATTGTATGCATACACCACATTTTATTTATCCATTCATCTGTTGATGGCCACTTGGGTAGCTTCTATCTTTTAACAATTGTGAATAATGCCACTATGAACACCAGTATGCAAATATCTGTTTGCATCCCAGCTTTCAGTTCTTCTGAGTATATTCCTAGTAGTGGGATTGTGGAATCATATGGTAGTTCTATATTTAGCTTCCTGAGAAGCCACTAAACTGTTTTCTAAACCATTGGTGAATGATAATGGCTACAGCATTTTACATTCCCACTAACAGTGAAAGAGTGTTTCTATTTCCCTATGTCCTCTTGTAGTTTTTTTTTTAATAATTGCCATTCTGAAGAGTGTGAAATGATATCTCATTGTAGTTTTGATCTGAATTTCCATAATAGCTAGTGAGGTTGAGTATCTTTTCATTTGCTTTTTCTCCATTTGTATTTCCTCTTTGGAAAAATGTCTGTTCAAGTCTTCTGCCCATTTTTAAATTGGGTTATTTGTCTTTTTCTCCATTTGTATTTCCTCTTTGGAAAAATGTCTGTTCAAGTCTTTTGCCCATTTTTTAATTGGGTTATTTGTCTTTTTCTCCTTGAGTTGTGTGATCACTTTATAAAACATGGAAATCAAACCCTTGCCAGATAGACAGTTTCCAAAAATTTTCTCCCATTGAGTAAGTAAAAGCAAAAATATTTGGTAACATAATGGAAAAGTATCTAAAATCTCAATGAAAGACAGGAGTAACTGTATTTGAAAACTAATTCATGTATTTTATTATATTATTATTACTTAGACTGTTTCTTTAGAAATTTATTTCTTAGCTCACTTCATCAAGTTCTTTTTCTTCTTTGCTTTATGATAATAACGTGAAATATAACTATTTCAAAACAGGTCCAAAAGATTGAGAGAAGATGGTGAAGTAGGAAGCTCCAGAACTCATTTCCTCCACCAAAAAAACTTTAGAACTGGCAGGAACTGCTTGAATCAAATATTTCAAAACTCAGCAGTCTAGTTGAACATGGTGCAGGATCCAGGGAGGAGAGTGAGATAAAGGCTGTTAAACTTATAAATACTGGTGCTAAAATGCAAATGCATAAAAGTTACGATAGACCTATGGTTTTCTGCATACAATGTGCAAAGATATAATTTGTAACAAGTATCCACCACAAAGGTAAGGAGATAGAAAAACACAAGAACATTACATGTGTGTGCTACTAAGAGTATTTTAGTATAAAATTAAATATGATTGTTACAGATTTAGGATGCTACATTTTAATCCCACGATAACCACAAAGAAAATAAATGAAAAATGTATTCAGAAAGTAATGAGGACAAAATGGAACAACATCAAATAAATAAATAAATATGGAAATAGGTGGAAACTGGCATTAGCAAAAATATTGAGGATCAAATAAGTTTTAAGACTTTAAAAAAGTAACAAAATGACAGACAAAAGTTCTGCATTACCAGTAATTATTTTTAAGTGGAAATGGATTAAAATCTCTCTCAAAAGGCAGAGATTAGGATAATGCATGAAAAGCATGACCAAACCATAACCTGCTTTCAAGAGAATCACTTTAAATTTAAAGACATAAGTAGGTTGAAAGTGAAAGTATGGAAACAATGCCATGCAAATGGTAGCCAAAAGAGACCTTGGGTAGCTATACTAATATAAAATAGACTTTAAGTCTAAATCTATTAAAGAGATCAATTCAACTTGAATACATGAATATATATTCACCTAACAGCAGATCCACAAAATACATGAATCATATACTGAGAAAGTTGAGGGGAGAAATATCTTAATAGTACCACCTCCAAAAATAGATAGAACATTAGACAGAAGATTGATAAGGAAATAGAACAGTATACTACATCAGCTAGAGCTAACAGACATAAAAAGAAAAATACTTCACCCAACAGCGGCAAAATACACATTTTTCTCTAACACATGTGGGTCTATCTCCAGAATAGATCCATATGTTGGGTCACAAAACAATTCTCGATAAATCAAAAAAAAAATATTGAAATAAGGCAATGAATCTTCTCCTGCCACAATGGAATGAAGATAGAAATCAGTAACAAAGGGAGAAAAAGAAAATGTACAAATATGTGGAAAGTAAGCAACCAAAATTTAAAAATACCTTAAAGTGAATGAAGATGAAAATATGACAAACCTAAACTTATGGGATGTAGCAAAGGCAGTGCTAAGAGGGAAATACATAGCTCTAAATATTTCCATTAAAAAAGAAGAAATATCCAAAATCAGAGATTTAACCTCAAAACTAGAGGGACCTAGAAAAATAAAAGCAAACTAAACCCAATGTCAGCAGAAGCAAGGAAATAACAAAGATTAGAGAAAAGATAAATGAAATAGAGAATTAAAGAATAATAGAAAAAATTGACAAAATCAAAAGGTAATTTTTTTGAAAAACTAAATAAAACTAGCAAAACTTTAGCTAGATTGACAAGTTAAAAAAAAAGAGGACACAAATAACTAAAATCAGAAATGAAAAGGGGGACATCATTACCAGCCCCACAGAAATAAAACAGTCTATAAGAAGATAAAACAAACAATTGGGCATGAACATATTAGATAACCTAGATGAAATGGACAACTTCCTAGAAAGACACATACTACCAACATTAACTCAAGACTAAATAGAAGATCTCACAAATCAAAACTAGTAAAAAGACTGAGTTATTAATCAAAATCCTCCCAAGGATCTGATAGATTCACAGGTGAATTTTTACCAAACAGTCCAAAAAGAATTAATACCAATCCTGTTCAAATTCTTCCAGAAAAAAATGAAAAGAAGGAACATGCTCTAACTCATTCTATGAGGTCAACATCACCTTCATATCAAAGCCATGTAAAGATACCACAAGAAAAGAAAATTACAGACCAATTATGTTTTACAGATATAGATGTAAAAATCCTCAACAAAATATTAGCAAACAGAATTCAATGGCACATTACAATAATTTTACAACACAATCAAGTAGAATCTATTCCAGCTATGCAAGAGTTCAAAATAGGAAAATCAAATAATATAATATACCACATTAACAGAATGAAGGAAAAAACAAAACAAAACAGAATCATTTCAACTGGTGTAGAAAAGGCATTTGAGAAAATCCTGTACTCCTTCCTGATAAAAAACAGCTAGAAAACTAAGAATAGATAGAAATTTTCTCAACATGATAAAGGACAGATATTAAAAACCCACTGTTAACCTCATATGCAATGGTGAAAAGTTGAAAGTGTTACATCTAAAACAAGGCAAGGATGTCCACTTGTCACCATTGTTTTCAACACTATACTGAAAGTTCTAGTTAGAGTATTTCGGCAAGAGAAAGAAATAAAAGGCATCAGCATTGGTTTGAGTTCTTCATGGACCCCAGAAAATTATATTCTTAAGCTGCACCTATTATGAAACCTTGATTAGATCTGTGGAAAGTGCTGTTGTCCTTGGCTAAGGGTCCCATGTACTACCTGCAAAACCAACAAGGTTTTTGAGAGTTCTGTATAAATGGAACCACTGAACATATTGTAAGCCTTTGATTCGATTAGATAGATTAAAGACCTTTTGATTAGATTGTTCCATCAGGTTATAGCCCAGGGTGGGTCTTAATCCTCTTACTAGAGTCCTTCATAAATGGAGGAATAAAAAGGAGCAGACACAGAAAAAAGCTGCAGAGAGAGAGAGAGGAACCCACTAAGCAGAGAGTGCTTAGAACAAGAAGGTGAAAGCAACATGCCCTAGAGGGCATGAACTGCTGTTGTGCCCTGCCAAGTTTCAGAAGTCCAGGATCACCAGCAGCCAACCTTCAGGGAGAAAACTTTGCCTAGTGCCTTGATGTGGACATTTTTCTTTTTTCTTTTAACCAAATAAATTCCTATTATGAAAACCAACACTTTTCTGATTAATTGCTCCCAGCAGGTTTTAGTAAACTAAAATAGCATCCAAATTGTTAACAGCATTCCTTATTAGCAAATGGCTTGATCCAATATACAGAAAATCTTGAAAAATCTATAACATAGCTGAGAACTTATAAATGCAGCAAAGTGGCTCAGTACAAAATTAACATGCAAGTAAGTGTGTCTATATACTAGTAATGGATGACTTGAACAAGAAATCAACAGAGAAATTTCTTTTACAATAGCAATTAATCTAATCAACTATCTAGGAATAAATGGAATAAATGTAATCAAGAATATAAAGGACTTGTACACAGAAAACTAGAAAACTTTTCTAAAATAAATCAAAGAAGACCTAAATAAATGGAAGGACATTCTGTATTCATGGATTGGAAGATAAATGTTGTTAAAGATGTCAATTCTACCAAGTGATTTACAAATTCAATGCAACCTCAATCAAAATTCCAACAGCCTTCTTTGAAGAATTGTATAAGCCAGCCATCCAATTTATATAGAAGGGTATGGAACCCAAATAGCCAAAACTGTACAGAAAAAGAAAAATGAAACTGGAGCACTTACACTTTCTTATCTTAAAAACTATTATAGTGCTTGCTTCAGCAGCACGTATACTAAAAAAAAAAAAAAAAAAGAAAATTGAATGATAAAGAGAAGATTAGCATGGCCCCTGTGCAAAGATGACATGCAAATTAATGAAACTTTCAATATATATAGATAGATAGATATAGATATAAACCTATTACAAAACCACAGTACTCAAATCAGCATGGTACTATCACATGGGCAGACATATACACCAATGGAATAGAACTGAGAATTCAAAAATCAACCCCTACATTTATAGTCCCTTATTTTTTGACAAGGATGCCAAGTCCACTCAATTGGGAAAGAATAGTGTTTTCAACAAATGACGCTGGGAAAACTGGATGTTCATATGTAAAAGAATGAAACAAGACCTTTACCTTTCATCCATACAAAAATCAATTCAAAATAGCTCAAAAGCCTTAAATATAAGAACCAGAACTATAAAACTCCCAGAGGAAAACATAAGGAAGCATCCTCAGGACCTTGTATTAGGGAATGGTTTCTTAGACTACATTAAAACACAAGCAACAACAACCTAAAATGCATACATGGGATTTCACCAAAATTACAAAGTTTTGTGCAACAAAATATTTCATCATAGAAAAGCAGATTTGGCTCAACTGATAGAGGGTCTGCCTACCATATGGGAAGTCCAGAGTTCAAACCCAGGGCCTCCTGACCCGTGTGGTGAACTGCTCATGTGCAGTGCAGAGGCACGCAAGAAGTACCATGCCACACAGGAGTGTCTCCCACATAGGGGAGCCCCACACACAAGGATTGTGCCCTGCAAGGAGAGCCACCCCACGCAAAAAAAGCACAGCCCACCCAGGAGTGGCATGGCACAAATGGAGAGCTGACACAGCAAGATGATGCAGCAAAAAGAGACACAGATTCCTGGTGCTGCTGACAAGAATGCAAGTGGACACAGGAAGAACACACAGCGAATGGCACAGAGAGGAGACAATGGGGGGGTGGGGGAGGAGAAAGTGAGAAAAATAAATAAAATATAAATCTTTAAAAAAATTTTCATCTTAAAAGTAAAAAAAGACAACCTATAGAATGGGCAAAAATATTTGGAAACCACATACTCAATAAAGGTTTACTATCTAGAATATGTAAGTAACTACTATATATCAATAACAAAACGACAACCCAAATAAAAATGGGAAAACACTTAAATAGATATTTCTCCAAAGAGGATATACAAATGGCCAAAAAGCATGTGAAAGATACTCAACATCATTAGCCATTAGGAAAATGCAAATCAAAAGCACAGTGAGATACCCTTTCTCACCCACAGGAATGTCTCTATTTTTTAAAAATGAAAATTAGGGGTATTGGAGAGGATATAGAGAAATAGGAGCACACATTCATTTTTGGTAGGAATGTAAACGGTACAGCCTCTGTGGAAAACAGTTTGGTAGTTCCTCAAAAAGCAAAGTGTAGAATTACCATAGGACCCAGCAGTCCCAGGTATCTGTCCAAAAGAATTACAAAAGGAATTAACAGATCTTTGCCCACTGAGCTTCATAGTGACATTATTCACAATTGCCAAGAAATGGAAACAGCCCAAGTATCCATCAACAGATGAATGTTTAAATACTATATGGTATATACGTACATTGGATTATTATTCAGGCATTCAAAATGAATAAAGTTTTGATATATGTGACAACATGGATGAACTTTGAAGACATAATGTTGAATAAAATAAGCGAGAAACAAAAGGACAGATATTTTATGATCTCATTGATAAGACATAATAGGTATAAGCAAATCCAGAAGAAGCAGATTCTAAAATACACATTACCAAGGGTAGGGTGGAAGTAGGGAATGGGGAATTAATGCTTAATCAGTACAGTATTTCTATTTGGGGTGATGGAAAAGTTTTGGTAATGGACTTTGGCAATGGCAGTACAACATTGTGAATGTAAATAACACCACAGAATTATATATCTGAATGTTGTTAAAAGGGAAAATTTCAGGTTGTATATATGTTGCTAGAATAATTGAAGAATAGACTGTACATCAGAGTGAACACATATAAACTATGGACTATTGTTAATAATACTTGTTTTTGTTTCTTAGGCTGCTTAAAGCAGATACCATGAAATGGTTTCAGCTTGAACAATGGGAATTTATTAGTTTACAAGCTTACAGTTTTGAGGCTGAGAAAATGTCCAAATCAAGATATCATCAAGCCAAGCTTTCTTACTTAAGATCATCGGCTGGCGATCCTGGGCCCTTCCGCCATGTAGCAAGGCACATGGTGGCATCCACTTCTCTCTCCCTTCTCTTCTGGGTTTCTTTGCTCTGGGCTTCTTGGGTCTGTGGCTTTCTTTCTCCCTCTCTCTATTCATTTCATTTATAAATTACACCATTAAGAAGATTAAGACCCATCCTAAATGAGTTGGGTCACAGCTTAACTGAAGGAGCCTCATCAACAAGTCTTACATACAATGGGTCCACACCCACAGGAATGGGTTAACTTTAAGAACATGCTTTTCTGGGATACATACAGTTTCAAACCACAACAGTATTATTATAATATAAGATTATAATAATATTTTATCAACTGTAACAAAGGAACCACCCTAATGTAAACTGAGTGCGAGTGGAGGCAGGTATGAGAATTCTGTCTTTTCTGCTTGTTTGATTTTTTAATCTGAAATAAATTCTGAAATAAATAAATAAACAAACAAATAAATAAAATAGTCATGAGTCCCTACAGCCACAATCAACTGAATTTGGAAACCACCAGAATAAACTGAGAAGATGCTGAGGTCCATATTGGAACCTAATCCTGACTCACACCTTGATTTCAGCCTTGTTTGACCATGAGCAGAGAACCCAGCTAATTTGTGCCCAGACTTCTGACTTGCAAAACTGTGAGATAATAAATGAATGTTATTTTGAGCCACTAAGTTTGTGACAATTTGTTCTGCAACAATAGAAAACTAATACATTCTTCATACATATTACACCTAGAATTGCATATCCAAAATTTCAAAGTAATTACCATTTATCTAACAAAATGTGGTGACTAGCCTACTTTGCAATTTGTTGCTAAGAACACTCAGAAAATGTAGGAGAGCTACGAGTTTAGTGCTTGGAAGAGGGCAAATGGTTAAAAATGGTAGATTGGAACTTATCTTTAAGCCAAGACCTCATTAATAGCCACTGGCAAATTGTAAGTAATTCAAAACACTTACATACTATTGATGTGGGCTATGGGTGGAAGGCTCTTTGTCTCTTCAGAGATAACTAAGTTGTTTGACTTGTGGGTGTGAAACAGGTAAGAGGCTGCAGTCCTGCTCTTAGGGACCAGCAGGCTCCAGTCCCAGGAAATGTTTAACAAAGCAAGGGCTATAAACTTTAAGTATTTAGGGGAAATGCAAAAACCAAGGCTTATCTAAAATGTCTGGAGTCCTTGCTAAAAGCTTACCTAAGATGTGAAAGAGATATATGCTAATTGAAGCCTATTGAGAACTGAAACAAAGGGACCATTTGGCCTTTCCTCTCTGTATAAAAGACGTTTGAAAATCTTGTTCCGGGCTCGGGATTCAAACAGAAAGCTCCCGAGTCCGGCCGGCCGTCAATAAACCATTTTTCCTTCTCAAAATCATTGCTGAGTCCTGGCCTCTCTATACTCAAATAATTGAACTTCTCTTAAATTCCACAGCATTAATGGCGACCGCGAAGGGACAATAAATGAAGGCCAGAGACGGTAGCATTTTGCTGCCCCTTCCAAATCCCCGAGGAAGCCGGGAGGACTCGGGTGAACCCCAAATCTGGGCGCCCCTGGATTAAATTTAATCCAGAAAAGATGTGGGCTCCACCAGAATCTTCCCGACAAAATCAAGGGGCAATGGAAGGTCTGAAGAGAAAGATTCTGGGAACGAAAAAGAGCTCCGAACAGGGAAGAAGGTAAGACTCCCCGGGTGAGCAGAGTCTGGAAGGCCCTAGCTTTAATTGCTAGGAAGGGGAGGCTGATCACCTCCCGAGAGAACCCTAGTAGCCCCAGAAGGCTGGGGGGAAGCCGTTCTCTCTAGGCTTGGGAAAAGGAGGAAAACCGGGGAAAAGCCCTGGTGTTTTGGGTTTGTCTAACTGCATGTTAGAATCTGGTACTGGTCTTATATCCACTAAAGGAGTGGAGTCTCGATTTTAATAGGAAGGGTATTTATAGGTTCGAGTCCTAATATCCTGGAAATTGGTCTAGATTAAGGAAAACAAAACTTGGTTACAGGAAAATGGATCGGCTTTTCTGGTGGAGCTTGGTCTGGGTGTAAAGTTTAAACAGTGGAAAAGTCTAGCTGGAATCTTTTGTTATGGTGCTAATTTGTGAATGAATTTGCTTTATACCAAATGTTAAGTGTTCTGAGGTTTGTGATGGCTGTGGGGGCAGCCGTGGTGAAAATAAATATATAAACTTGTGAGTCAGATTAGTGACCTTTGTGCTTCTGTCTGTGTCAGCTCAATGTTAGTGTTGGAGTTGTGTCCTTACATGAAGTAGAATTACAGCTGAGCTGGAGCCCTCCCTTGCCATTGGCAAGGGGGTGAAATGATTCTGGGGCAAAAGCTGAGGAGTCTAGATGTTTGTGCATGTTCTGGTGTCTTGTCTCTGGTCTGGCCCTTTGCCGGCTTGGAGGCCATCTGTGTCCGCGCCAAGCACCCAAGTCTGTTGGGAATGTCCCAGTCAGGGCGGCTGGGTTCCTGGGAGAGTTGCCAAATTTGAGTAGGTTCTGTCTGCCCATTTTGGCTGAAAGCTGGAAAGGGGGGAGCGGCTTGCCCCTTTCCAGTGAGTCCACCCTTCTATTCATAAGCCGCATTCCTGTTTGTTGTGCACCCGACTGCCTGGAAGGGGGGGAAGTGAAGGAGGTGAAAAGCAGAATCAGAATAAATGCAGTAAAGTTCCCTCCTTAGGGTGTCAAAGCCAAAATACGTTTGCATTCTGCTCAGGTTCTTAGAAGGTATTGTAGTAACCTTAAGTAAGAGAATGTTCTGTGAAGGTAAAATTTGTGTTAAGGGTATAAATATAAAAGTTTTACAAAGCATTGTTTAAGGTATTTAAGTGGCTAATTGCAGAAAGTCATTATTTAACAAAACTGAATTGATAATAATAATAATAAAAGGCAATTTTATAACAAACTTATTCGGCAGCCAATCTCCCCTGCCAACTTGCTTCCAAAAAAACTGTTTCTGGTATTACATGCTACTAAGTATTTAAAGTGAAGAAAAGTTCATTATTTTAACAAACTTGGTTAGTATAATGGCAATTATATGTTGCAAGACGTTTGCCTGGTAACTTAGTATGTGGGATATATGGAGTGTGTTTTTATTGTTAAGGCAACAGAAGATGATTTTGTCCTAAGATAAAATGATTGATTATTGGAAAGAGTAGAGTGTGGGACAGAACCTGAATGAATACTGAAAGTGTAGAAGGTTTGTGGAAGGGAAATTTTTATGATTAAATTGAGTAAGATCAATATACAAAGAAAATATTTTATCAATAGCTTCTTGTGCTTTAACCTCATCATATCCTCAATGTTTGAAGAAGAGTTCTTTTAAAAGAACATTTTATGTTCTAGAAATCAAATCCTGAAAAGTAGCCTTTTATTTCAAACTAACTGCAAGAGATTTATTCTTTCACTTTAAAGGAAAAATTAAAGTAATGGTTAAGTTCATTTAATATGTTATAAGTTGAATGAAAGGTATTTAAAGGTGTTATAAAATTAATAGGTTTTAAAAAAATTAATAAAAACTGTAACTAAGAGTTAAAATCATTTATAAATGCATTTATATTATAAAACAGTGGAAAGACAATAACTGAGATTATAGCTGGGTGAATTTAGCCTGAAACTATTATTTAAGTGTAAATTCTACACTAACCTTTCCTTTGTTTATGGTTACTTCAAGCCTAACCTCACCCTTTGCCTTTGCCTACGGTTATTTCATAATTGAGAAGAGCTGGGACATCACTGTCTCCTCTCCTGGTATTAGTAACCCTTTCTCTCATGAATTCAAGTGTAAACTAAATAAATTGCTGCCTGATAGAATAAGGTTAAATGGCCACTGGAGTTTTATTATCTCCAAAATCAGAAAGGGGGGTGGAGGGGGAGAAGTCTCCTGCCTTGACGGTCAGTGTTCCTAAGAGTGGCAATTCATGAGAGAAAGCAGTCTGTCTCCCTGAGGCTTCAAATAGCCTCAGTAAATATATATAAAGTTAATCTTGTTGCTTATCCAAAATTCTGCTAATTTCAAAGTAAAATATAAAGTTCTAAAACAAAATGGTGCTAAGGCATTGAGAACATTTTGGTTATTACAATCCATTAAGTAAGAAAGAAAATTCTTGTGGTAAACTGCATGGTCATAGTGCAAATTAAGAAGAGTTTCAAAAGTCTTTGAAAAGTTTAAAGTAACTAAAGTCATGTTGTTGTGTCAAACTATTCATGTCTGCCTATTTGCTCAAATTGTTAAAAATTAAATATGCAGTTATATTTATAAATATTCTTAAAGCCCAAATTGAACTAAGCAGGATGAAAAAGTCATAGAAATCTGATTATGGAAACAATTGGGAAAGGGCCTCCTCTTTGCAAGAGCTTTTAAGGCAAGACTAGGTGTGGCAGATTAAACCTATCTACTAGGCTAGGGAATTAAGAATCAGTTTGCCTGGTAATTTCCCAGTTTAAACCTTTGTCGGCCATAAATTGAAGAAAAAAAAAAAAAAACCCAAAGATTAGGTTAATTTTCACAGAAGAAAAATGTTGATGTAACCCGGCGGCCTGCTGCCTCAGTCTCCCACTCCCGGGTTGGACAGCAGTGGAGGAGACCAGTTTAGGCCAGTCCTATGGGCAGTGGAAGGATGCCCAAGAAGGAGCTAACTAAGTCGGTGCCATTTCAGCACTAAATTCTATTCCTTATTTGACAAAGGGGGGAGCAGGTAAAAACTAAAATGGTTGGAATGTGATAGAAGAAGCAGTTAAATCAAACTTTTGCGTGGGAAAGTTAAATCTCAGATAAGCTGTAACTTCTGAAGTATCCAATCTATGGAAAAACAGGAAGAGCTTGCATGCTAGGCTTAGGGGTATAAATTCTGTCATTTTTCTTTGTTCGGGGCACCAGCCATATCTGGCTCTGCGCCCCTTCTTGCAAGATTGAGAATAAAGTATTTTCTTCTCGACAATCTGGTGAGCCTTATTTTCTTCCAGAAGATTTCTTTCCAACAAAATAAGGTAATTAGTGGCTCTATTAACAAATTTCAGTAAGTAAAAGAAAGTCCATAAAAACTATGGAGAGATCTTTCCTGGGTTATGATTTTTAAAAAATTAAGTAATTGTGTAATGTGTTTTGAAACCTGGTAGTCAGTATGCATGTGTTTTAAAACCTGGTAGTCAGTTATGCTTTTAAATTAATAATTTTCATAACTTAAAGAAAAGAAGTTTTTAGCTTCCTGTAAGGGAAAAAGAGAACATTCCTTGCATAAACTATAATGGTTTCAATTTTATTTAACTTGAGTGTAATCTCCCATAGTTAATTTATAAACTAAATTAACATATGTACAAAATCTTTACAGTAATGAAAATTGTAAGTGAAAATTGTAAGTTCACATTGGTGAAATTAGGCTAAAGGGAAAAGATTGTAGATATGCTCTCTTAAATAAAGAGTAAATTTCTTTCATTGGTAATTGTAATTTAGTAAGTTTATTTAAACATGAGGTGTCTAGTCAATGCGGTTATAGTCAATTATAAAGAGTTTGTAAAACATCTTCCAAACTGAAAATGTTTAAATAGTTCTAGTTGTAGAAGTCATTGTTAACTAAAGAAACTTAGATTGGTATTGGTAGCAGAAATAACTTCATGATAATAAACCTGTCTGAAGGCCACTGCAAAATACTCATTTAAGTAAATGGTAATAAAAAGTTGTCTTGATTCTATTGGAAATATTCTGTTTTCATTCTAACAATGAAAAATAATATTTTTCCTCTATTACTAAAGTACCTACTGTTATCTTCATAGTAAAATTGTGTAAGTAAATAGTCATTTGATATATGTATTGCGTTAAGTTGTTTAAAATATATATAAAACAAGGAATAAACTTTAACATTGTCAAACTCTTGTGCATTCGAACCAGGCCTTGTATACATTACAGGTGGCCTCTCCATGTGAGTTATTGGCTAGGCTGGTCACTGACCCCTCAATTAAAAATATGTGCTATATCAGTCTCTGGTTCTGCTCCTGAAGTCGATGGAAACTATATTGCAGTTTCAAGCTCCTGCAAGCAATAATGACTCGGTACAGCCAAGTGTACAATGGATATCGCCTCCAGACTGGCACTGTTCCATGGTGCCAGAGAGCACTATGCACCAGGCTAGTAGAATACTGGAAAATCTCTGGAATACTGGAAGGATGCTGCAACTTGCTCACTGCGTTGAAGAACATGCTAAGTGGAGCCATGATACCAGGAGACTGTAAGTAAAACTTAAACACAATTGGCATTATGGCCTGCTCTCATGGAGAGATAACATGTAAAGTATTACAAACCTGAAACTCAAAACTAATAATGGCAACTCTGAATCCTTATGCATTAAGTAATACATTAGTTAATATTAAGTGCTGTACTTTTATCCTGTACTAAATATATGCCTAATAATTGTAATGTTATCTTTTCTATTTTGGATCAAGTGCAGAAGTATATTAGACATGTTAAATTCCTGGTAAAATCATTTTCTAAACAGTTAATAACATGTCTATAGAATAAGGTGGCAGTCTCAGCCAGTCTCAGTTAGCAAAAGTGAGGCTTGCTTGCTGATGGTGAGTCACCTATTGAACAAGTCAAAATTGCTAGAAATTGTACAATGAAAACCAAGGTGTAAAAATCTTTATTCTGTAGTTCTGATCACTCCCACAGGTGAAAACTAAGAATATTTCCAAATTAGTGTTCTAATCCTGAGTGAAGCCAGTTGCCCAAGGAGTGCCAGTTCACCAGGAGCATCTGACAAAGCGAATGAGTGTCAATCATTGAACAGCTTGGAATGTGTCTTCAGACAAAGCTAAGTGTCTGTTGCAATTTCTCTCTAAAGATGGATAACTTAAAAAAGAACATATATGCTGTTCCCACCAGCTTTTAAGGAATGCAATCTTTATAGGCACCTAACCTTGTCTACCTCTGTAATCCAATGTGTCCTCTTTTAAAAACAGGTATTCCAAAATTTTAATTAAGTTTGTTTCTTTCAGAGTGAACATCTTATTAACCATATGAAAACTTCATCCAACTTCGTACAGAATGCCAGATCCATCTTCCTCCAGTTAGAATAAATTAAAGAGTTTTACACCTTATTAGGCAATGACTACAGCCCATGGCCAGCAGGAAGCAGTTACAGAAAAGAGATCGTCTCCCTTCAGCACCCCTTTTAAATTAAAGGTGTAAACTCTTTAAGAGTAAAATAAAAGTAATAGATGGATCTGGAACCTGACTGGAAATCCACGTGAGTGCCAGTGGCAGCAGAATAACTGCGGGAGGCCCCTGCCCAAGATTCTGCTGTCCAGAATGAAAAGTTCTAAACTTCTAAAAACGGTCCTTGATGCTGTACTAAAGACTGATAAATAATCAGTCAAGACAACAAACAGTCATCCATCTCATAGCTACAACAATAATTATGCCAAAGCTTAGCAAGTAAACTTTGACAAAGGGGGGGAATGATGTGGGCTATGGGTGGAAGGCTCTTTGTCTCTTCAGAGATAACTAAGTTGTTTGACTTGTGGGTGTGAAACAGGTAAGAGGCTGCAGTCCTGCTCTTAGGGACCAGCAGGCTCAGTATTTAGGGGAAATGCAAAAACCAAGGCTTATCTAAAATGTCTGGAGTCCTTGCTAAAAGCTTACCTAAGATGTGAAAGAGATATATGCTAATTGAAGCCTATTGAGAACTGAAACAAAGGGACCATTTGGCCTTTCCTCTCTGTATAAAAGACGTTTGAAAATCTTGTTCCGGGCTCGGGATTCAAACAGAAAGCTCCCGAGTCCGGCCGGCCGTCAATAAACCATTTTTCCTTCTCAAAATCATTGCTGAGTCCTGGCCTCTCTATACTCAAATAATTGAACTTCTCTTAAATTCCACAGCACTATGATTATCAGTTAAGTCTCAGTTCTTATTATCTGATAGGAATAAGCAAACTGCTTTGGGAACCACTGCTGAAGACTGCAGCAGACTTTGTAGACCAGAAGCTAGTATATCATAACCTCTGGCTTCTCAGGGAGAAAGCAATGGAATAAAAAGGAGGAAGGGCCTTGGTTATTGTTACTCAGAGTGCCCCCATTTAGAGATGAGCTAAGTGTTCTATATAAAGAAATTCAAAAGGCTTGCTCTTGATAAAGGAAAATAAATGTATCCTCTCTTGCCACCCATATAAACTTTATTATTCTTCTGCAACATTCCCATGGCCAAATGAATTGTTGAGAAAACCAAAGCCACATTATTTAAGGGGGGTGGGGATTGGGCAGAAAATTCCAGAAAAATTCAAGTTTTTGCATTTTCAAGTGAGAAGTAAGAAAAAAATATGGTGAAAAAAATTGTCATTTATTGCACTTGACAAGTGGCTAACCCTTTTTTCCACCTAGGTAAATTTAACACAGCCAATTGCACTGTTGTTTGTTAAGAAACACTACGTTTGTCCATATATGAGAAAAAATAATAAGCTTTCCCCTCCCCTGCAAGGATTGTTGGTTTGTATATATTCGGTTTCTCAAAACTGAATGTGAATGAGGAATAGACTGTGATATGTTTTGCACACAGGCCTGTCTTGCAAAACCACTAGAAACTCTATGACTCTGGGAGATGAAAGGAAGATGGTATTTAAAATTTCTAAATTATTCTACAATTTGTTACTAGCTAGTATTTCAAACACTAGGGAATTGTTTGAATTACTTTTATTTTATTTTTTCCCATTTGTGCATTTATGGAACAAGTGAGATGAAAGGGAAGATGGTGGTGATGGATTATGGGTTTTTGTTTTTTTTTTGGCAGTCTACGTATTTTTTTCAATTTCAAAAATTTTAGAAATTCTAAATTCATAAACCTCTCCAGAATTCTCCTCCCACTGGTGTTTTTGGTAATTGTATAACTTAGCCAGAAAAAAAGGACACCTGCCCCCTCCCACACACATGCGAGGAATAGTGAGTAACAAATGCTCTTTTGCTTTAAGTGGCGTCACATTTGTTTTCATCTGGATCTTGTTACCTTAAACGACACATAAAGAAAACATTTCTTACTGAAGTGGCCAAAACATGAATTTCATAATCTTTCTCCCGACTGTACTGTAGTATATGGTATATACAGAAAGCCAATACCCTCCAGTACATAGGAACATGGATGTGATGATTTCTATATGTTTTCTGTGGATGTGTACCTAGGTTGGAGCACATCAGAAGGGTTAACTGCCTTCCCACACTCTGTTTTGTTCAGTGCTCTAAGCTTTCAGACAAATATCTCTTTGTTTTTCTCCTTTAATATCCAATTCCAAGCTCACCAGGGAAGAGAGGCTAGAGCGCCACAAAACCCACTTTGTCTCAGCTAGAGCTATAACACAAACAAGACACACAACCAACTTTTCATGCTTAATTTTCTCTTCATACTTCAGAAGACACCTGCCTGAGGGTCTTGTGGCTAATGGGCTGCAGAAGGCTCAGTTCATCGTTCAAACCCAGTAGCCCCATATGATGTCCAGGCGAAGAGCAGTGATTCCAGAATAGTTCACATTGTCCGAGTCTGCTTACCACACAGTTTCTTTCAAGACTTGAAAGTCTCCTTTCCACCTCTACCCTTCCTCCTACCCCCAATTCCTTTTAAGATGGTAAGAAACAGTGACCCTTGTGGGTTAGACAATCCTACATCAAGGTGAATTCTTGATAACCAGCTCTGTTCCCGCTTATGCTTTGTAAATAAGTTAATTAAAAGGAGCTTCGTTTTGAAGATCAAGGGAGAAAGACTTCTGAAGTCAGGGCCAGCAATCGAGGCAAATCTCTTTCTAGTGACTTGCTGAATTTTTGCTAGGCCATTTCTGGGGTCCTACTGAAATAAGAGTCTTGCAACATGTAACATCTCAATGTGTATATTTTTAAATTGTCCATGGTAACAATAGCAGAAAGTGCAAGGAGCTATCTCTGTCACACAAAAGTCCAAAGTATGGTCTCTCCTCTCCACACAAAATTTTAGCACTTAACAAACCATTAGCCTCCCAAGTTTTCTCTCTTCCTTATTCACAGTGGAAATCTCACTGAGTGTCCTCTTTAGGGGAACCTTGCCTGTCTTCCACATTATTAAAGAGTTTTTATCTTTACAAAGTGCAAATAATTCAAATGCATCTTTCTTGGTGGATGAGCTCACTCTTCAGTACCACTAAAATTGAAGATACAGTCAGCTTATAATAACCACACCAGGGTCCTTCTTGATATTCCTAATAAAATATTAGCTGCTAGTTCCCTGCTTCCCAGATAGCTACAGGCCTTAGCAGTGTGGATTTTCTTAGATTTCAAAGCTAGCATGAAAACAACTTCATCTAAATCACCTGTTTAGAAAGTCCACAAATGTTATGCATTTAACTCTCTGTTCTTTTTTTTTTTTAAACACAGGACCAAGAATATCCAAGTGAAATGAAAATACCAAGGCTGTAGCATCTTAAGTATTTATTAAAATTCAACAGCAAACTTGGCCCCGAGTTTTCTATCAGCCACGAAAAAGGAAACAAGCAACAGTGTGAGTGGTTTCCGACCTGGTTATGCCTCAGAGTCACTCAGAGCACTTTTTTAAAAAATTAGAGCTGTGAGCTTACATAACAATCATGCATAATGTACAGAATCCCCATATGTGACCCCACCACTAACACCTTACATGGCTGTGGAACATTCGTTACAATTTATGAAAGAATGACATCAAAATATTATTGCTAACTATAGTCAATAGCTTTACATTTGACATATTTTTTCCATAAACTACCCTATTATTAACACCATGTATTAGTATTGTACATTTGTTATAGTTCATGATAGAATGTTCTTACATTTGTACTATTAACCTCAGTCTATCATCTATCACATGGTTTACTGTGTTATACAGTCCCATGCCTTTACATTCAATCTAAAGTGTACACTTAGTAGCTCTCAGTTTCATCAGAGTTGTGCTGTCATCGCCTCAATCAATTTTAGAATGTTTTCCTTACTCCCTGGAGACTTTTAAGTAATGATATCCTGGGCTCCTCCCCAGACAGGCTCAACCAAATTTTCAGAAGGCAAGCCAACATGCCAGTGCTTTTTATAAAAAAATATGTTAGTCGGGCTTAGAAACCACTGGACTTGATGACTTGCATTTATTTATTCTTAAGGAATATGAGATCAGTTCAGAACTCTCTAGAACTTAATTCTCCTTTATGAAGACTCACAGAGTCATGTTGTATAGTCCAAAATGATGGGGTAGAATATATATTGAATAATATGTTCAGTATAGTAAGTTTCATAAAATATGACATGGAGCTGCCCTGGATGGTGCTTCAGAGGCAATCACCGGACATTGTAAATCCTCACAGGGCCCACTGGATGGAATGGAGGAGAGTATGGGCCATGATGTGGACCATTGACTATGAGGTGCAGAGGTGCCCAAAGATGTACTTACCAAATCCAATGGATGTGTCATGATGATGGGAACGAGTGTTGTTGGGGGGGGAGGGGGGGGGTGGGGGAGCGGGGTTGAATGGGACCTCACATATATATTTTTGATGTAATATTATTACAAAGTCAATAAAAAAAAAAATATGTCTTCAGATTTCCTTGAAGAAAATAGAACTAATTAAAGCAAAGTATAAATGGGAAAAAATTACTTTACAAAGGTAACACCAATAAGATTAAGAAACCTACTTAAGAGTATACAGCTTTTCTGACTGAAGATTGCCTTTAGGATAATCTAGATGGTTTTTAGATTCCAAACAAGTGTCCCTGTTTGTCTATTAATCTTAGGAAATTTTTTTTTTTAAATCAGTAATCTGGAGGAAAATTTCACAATTAATCTAATTATATACTCAATTATAGCAGTCTAACATGAACATGGTAAGAAAAACAAATCATCAAGAATGAAAGAGTCCATACTCTTCAAAAGTAAATTCTGCTACCAGAGTCTTGCCTTCCAAAATTAACCACGTTGTCAGTTTTTGTTCTTAGTTCTTCTTGTACTACCTCCACAACTCTAAATCACACTTATACAAATGTTTGACTTGTCAATGTTAGATACTAATGATTGACTTTCCACTAGGAAGGAAGATTTAGTTTTCTTAAAATGCCTCACTTCCTTCCCCCATCAACTTTCTATAAGCATATTGAATTATATTTAGTTCCTTTATTGACTATTTTGTATTTTAAATGAATTCTTAAGAATCTATTTTATGTTTTTATTATTTATTAAGGCATCTCTTTGTTCCTCCCTGTATATGTTAGGGATTTCAAAGCTCCCAATTTTCTTCCTATATTTCTCCACCACAGACTAACCTCCTCTCCCCTTTCCAATTTCAACATAATTCAGTTTCTGACTATATTTAAATCTTTCAAGTCTTGTCTATACATGGACTCATAGAAATTTAAAAACCTAATATACAGTATGACTATATACATATTGTTCATTGTAGAATGCACAGTGTTAAAATTACATTTTCTTTTCTTCCCACTTACTGTTGTATCACCGTGCAACTGAAGGAGACTGTTCCTTTTTTCTGAGGAACATGTTTATTTGCTTAAACTCCTTCTATATAAATTGCTTTTAATCATGTCATTTTATGGTTTGCTCCATAAGTGTCCAAAGATATTCTTTATGGGGTCTTGTTTATTTATTTTTTTATTTTTATTTTTATTTTTTTAAAGGAGGTACTGGGAAATAAATCCAAAGCCTCATACATGGGAAGTGTGCACTCAACCACTTGAACTGCATCCACTCCCATCTGTTTATTTTTAAGTATCTAATTACCTTTCTGTTTTCTTTTGAGAGATGCCTTTTCATCGTATCATTATAATTTGCATTTTTAAACTATTTTTATCTATTGTTTAGAATTCATTCTTTTCTTTTTCCAGAGATTCACTTATTTCCTACCCTATTTTTGACTAGTTGATTTTTAGGCAGTTATTATCCAGAAAATTATATCCAGTGAGTTTTTCTGGGTCAATAATAACATTTCTTGTACCTCATGTCTTCCTCTTTCTTCAATTCATTTTCTTAAAGAACATCATCAAGTAATATCAGTAAAGCGCCATAAAATACAATCTTTTTAAGTCCTTAAAGATCTGTAAAAAAAAAATCTTTATTTTCAAAATCTTCTATACCACACCAATCAATCAGAAAGTCTGAATGAAATGGAGAGTTTTAAATGAAAACATAAGGTACTACATTTTTTCCTACAAACGGAGAACCATTTTTCCTGTAGCAATGGAAGAAATTAACCCAATTATTAAAGTAATATTTCTCAATAAAGCTCAGTGCCCAAATGGATGCACAGGTGCATTCTTTTAGCCATTTAAGGAAGAAACAATTCTGATGTTATTTTAACTAATCTAGAGCATGAGAAAAAGAAAAACATCTGTATGATTTTTATAGGTCTAGCATAGCAATGAAATCCTACACTTACAAAGCACAGAAATAGAATATAGATGAATTTTACTGGTAACATCTTAACAAAATAGCAGCAAATAAATTCAGCTGGACATCAAGAGAATAAAATAGTCTAACCAAGTGAAGCTTACTTCTGGTAGCTCCAAAAGAGGAAATCTATTCATAAAATGTACAATATCCAAAAGTCAAAAGAAAACGTGAGTGAACTTCTCAATGGTTGTGGGAAAACATTTGCTTACTTTAAACATCTGTTCTTGATAAGATTTGTTTATTAAAATAAGAAAAAATTATGAAAGTACAATATTATATATAAAGCAAGATGTATAAAACTTGGTGTATATATATACGCAAAGGAAACACATATAATGCTATAGATATAAGAATATGTAGATATGGACATGCATATAGGTATATATCAATATGATCAGACAAATGAAAGAAATTGCAGATAAAAATAATGGAAATAAGAAAATGAAATAATAGTTCTTTGCATATGCTACCTTACATGCCTAGAAATCTTAGGAAAATCATCAGACACTATTACAAAACAAGAGAAATTTGTAATGTGGCCAGTTACAAAATTAACAATAAAAGTGTCATTTTCTATGTAGAAATAAATACTGAATGTATAACGGAAGGAAACAACTGATCTAAAGCAGAAGTCAGCAAACTTTTTCTGTAAAGGGTAGAATAGTAAAGATCTTAGGTTTTCCAGGGCCATACGGTCTCTGTGTAAATACTCCAGTATAAGCAGCTATAGTCAGGACCTAAACAAATGGTTGTGGCTTTATTTACAGAAACAGGCAGCCATTGTTTGCTGACCTCTGATCTAAAATAACAGTACCAGATATAAAATGCCCAAGCATCTTAACAAGAAACATCGGTTATTCCTTTAAAGGAAACTAAAACTTTACTAAGGGAAAAAAAGAAAGTCATTTTTGGTCTTTTTTAGTAAGATTAAATGCTGTAATGGTGTCAAATTTTCCCAAAATGATTTATGAATTTGATATGACCCTTTTAAAATATTAACTAAAGTTCATCTAGAGTCCAATAGAGAAATGAGGACTGGATATGAAAAGACACATTGACAAAAGAGAACCCTGTATATACAAAAAGATTTTTGCGTAAGTGTAAAACAAAGTATCCTGCTTGGAAGGCAGTTTGGCGACATCTATGAAATTTGTGAGAGAACATAGCTTTTGATAGAATTATCCTGCTGATAGGAACCAACCTACTGAAATGCACACGTATTTTCACTAAGATACTTGTACTATCTGACTCTTAATCATGTTCACATCTTACTTTGTTTATATTTTTATATTTTTCATGTCAGCAGGGTTATCTAGGCAGGCTATTAAAGCTATCTTATTTGTTTGTATACTTGTCTCTATATTATAAAGAAAAAATCCATTTAGTTTTGCTTTAGTATCCAAGAGAACATCAGCAAACCCTGGGAATGGTTTGGCCTGAGATTGTCAAATACTTGAACTGTCTTGGCAATGGAAGCAAGTAACAGGATGCACTACATAAGATCTTCCATTAATGTGCTTACAAAGGTAAAATTTTAAATTAGTGTGTTAGAATTGTTTTCCAAACCATGTGCTATAGGCACTACAGCACTGCATCTATACTCCCCTGCCCTCATTTAAATAAGTGTTCTGATGGAAGGAAAAAAGATTCCATTTTAGACGAAGTTTGGAAATTGCTTTATCCATATTAACTTGTAGAGAGAACACTTTGTTCCCTGTTCATGAATAATTTGTGAAGTATAGCCTTACAGAAATTAAAGTAAATTGTTATTGAGTATTTCTTAGGAAGACAGTTCTAAACTGTAATATGGTGGTGACGGTGGTTGTTATTAAGTGTTGTTTGGGGGCCAAAGTTGAGTAGATGCTCAAGATAGTGCTCCTCAGCCCCGCTCCTTTGTTTACAAAAGCTGGGAAGCCAGAGAAAAAGGAGCTTCTGACTTTAACGTTTTTAAAATGCTGTGCTACATGAGGATCTGCATATTTTCCCCATGAATTAAAAAAGAAAAGTAAAAATCAAAAACGACCTTTTAGCTCTACAGGACAGAAAACTGACCTTAGGAGTTATTAGAGCAGGGGTGATGTTTTACAGGGAAAACAATAGCATCTTGTGTAGACACCTTCTCCATAGCCCGGAAATGCAGAAAAATGTTAGGGAAAAGAGAAAAAAGATTCCCTCTGCAAACAGATTCAAATATTTGCCTTCTATCTGCTTTGCCAAATGAATAACCGAGGAAACGAAACAACATGTCTTTTACAGCAAATCGCTTTGCCTTTCTATCCCAGGATCTTTTTCTTTTTGGGGGGAAAGGGGGGGAGGTGACATTGAATACCTTCCACGGGCGCCCCAGCTGCGAGTGAAAAGGCCATGCGTGCATTCTGACTTTCACAGCTTCACTCTGCCTTTGACACTTTCACCTGTCTTCCTCAGCGCAACGCACTGCCCCCCCCAAACGTTTTTATTTTATTTTTTCATAGTCTCTGAAAATGCAATGGAGAATAAAAATGTGGTAAGACCTGTGCCGCCAGCACCTATGCCCTCCAGTTCTAAGCTGACAAAAATGTCAAGAAACTGACAGTAAAATATGCGAAGAAAAAGTCCTGCAAATAAGAACAAACCCCAGACTATGTGGCACTTTCACCACACTGTGTCATGGTTTTCAAACAGAAATAGCAGTTGTGGGATTTATTATCTCTAGCATCACTTGTTAAATTTTACACTACTCAAATGATTTAAAGAATACCAAATGGGAAGCTACTAAGGACAGAATGAGGCAAGGCAGATACGAAAATAGACAGATGGACTCCATAGAGCGCTAATGGGGAGATCTTGGCCACCATCAGTAGAATTGCCACTCAGCCTCTGTGGGTTTATAACAGGGTGAGAGGGCTGGTAAGGAGAGCAAAAAGCAATGTGCATCGTAATCACCAACTCTGCCTATGCGAGTTCCAGTGATATGGATGAAAAGTTGCAGTACATATTTTGTTTAATGGCCAACCTGGTGTTAGATTTAATTTCCCTGCACACATGTGATATTTATTCAATATGCTTCTAAGGTCTTCTGGAAATGAACGAGAACTTTTGAGAAGTTGTGAATAACCATAGCCCTTACTGTTTTCTGAGCACGTGGTGGAGATTGGGTTTTTCACCTATTGCCTAATTTAATCTGTACAACAATCTTGCAACAGTTGACCTTCATTGTTCATGGATTCCATATTTCTGAATTTGTTCATTTGTTAAAATGTATTTGTAATCCCCAAATCAACAGCTGGGGTGCTTTAGTTGTCATTCATGGGCAGAACAGGGGAAATTTTGAGTCACTTGAAGCACATGTTCCCAGGGGAGGTCAAACAAGGAGATTTTCTGCCTTCTTGTTTCAGCTCTCAAATTGTAAACAAGTGTCCTTTTCATGGTATATGTAGGGGCAATTTTTTCACATTTTTTTTTACTTTTTCTTGTCTTCCAGGTATAGTGCTGAAGTGTTGTCTAGTGCAAGATGGCTCTGATATGTGTTACAAAGAAAATATGTCAGAGAAGCTTAGCTCAGGCATGAGTTATTGGTCATAAGGTCAGTGTTAATGAATGAAGGTGCTATTGGTCATAAGGTCAGTGTTAATGAATGAACAATATATAAAATATTAAAGAAAGTATATTGATCAGCTGACAAAATTGTAACCAGAGGCTCACAGGAACCCGTATTTGTCCAAAGAGTATTTGCTAATTCAGAGTTTGTGATGACATAGTTACCCAAATAATGAGAATTGACTGGATTTTTCCTTTCATTTGAACAACAAGGAAACAATGGCTTAGGGGAATGTTACTTTCAGAAGATTGAAACCCACAATTGTCTGATCCCAAACTGTCCTCCTGACATAAAGTTCTTCCCTGAGAAAATAGCTAATTCAGTTCTTTAATAAATATATAAATATTATAAATTTATAAATATTTAATAACAAATCATTTTAAATAGAAAGCACAATTTGGGGCACTGTATAAACAAGAGCTGTAGTTATCCTATATTTATAAATGTAAAATTACATGTTTATTCCTTCTCCATCTTTTACAAGTTGAGACACCCCATAGATGTGCTATATATATTTCAGTATCCTTTAACAGATTGGGAAACCAAGGCACATAAGAATAAAATGTCCTGTTTTGGTTAAACTAATAACCAGGTCACTCTTGTTAAAATTGGAAGAAGCTTCCATATAAAAAGATGCCATCAAAGCAGAATTGGGTTGCCTCCTCCAAATCTTCAATATTATGGATATGTTTAAAATCGATCACTTTAAAGTGAGATCGAGGTGCCCTACTTAGCCCTGGGTTATACCTGACTCAATCACACATCAGATTGGCAACTTATGCCTTTAAAAAAGAAGAAGAAGAAAGAGGAGCAAGCAAGGGAGCACACACGACTCAATTGCCCTTGAAATTTGCACGCAATATTTGCCACGGGCAATTAATCTGTACACAGAAAAGAGGGAGGCCCCTGTAATCCTATGTGACTTTTCAACGGAGGTGATGGCAAAGCCAGGAGTAGAGCCAGGGGTTGGCGAATCTCTGCCCTTTGCTGACCAATGGACGACCTTCCCTCTCCTGACAGGCAATGGGATGTTCTACACACCTCCACTATGAGATAATAGCTGTAAAGTGAGCCATAAAACTGCCATAGACATCCAGATGTTATGGAGGAAATGTCTAAGGCCCAGAAGGCTCCGGCAATAACCCCTTACTGTGCGAATCAATCCCTGAGGGAAGGAGAAGCACAGGCTTTTCTTTCAAGATGGCTGCCGTGGGCTTGCTGCTAGCCCGGCAGCTCCGGGGTCCGGGAACACAACCTTTGGTAGCACTTCTTCATAAATCTTATTATTACTTTAAAAGAAGATTGTGGGGAAGAAAGAATAACAGCTTTAATGCAATTTACATATGAATGGAAGAATGTGTACAGGTAATGGAAACAAACCTGTAGTTAAAATGTGAGCTACAGAACAAAGACGGCCTGATTAGGAGTCTGTGTGAGGTTAAGACACACTCAATTATTTTAGCTCTAGCTCAAAATGTTCTAAAGGGGCTGTGACCACTTCCCTGAAAACTTTTCAACACTTTATTTTCAGCGTTTCTACTTCTTTCTTCATTTAAAGGATTTCATTTTGCATCTTACACAGAAAGAAGATGTATTTATTTTGCATGAGTGGTACAAATGTAAGAAGTAACTTTCACTTTGGAGTAAAGCCTCTTCCACTTTAATTTTGGTCATTGGTTGATGAGAAAATAGAAGCAATATTTTTGACTAAAGATGATCATCTAAGTGTATCTAGTCCACTTAGTCTCATCTTAGTTCATCGAATGTTCTGTTTTGAGAAAAAAAATAATTAGGTGGTGTTTCTATGTATTTTATCTTAGAGAAAATCGATATATTTGTATTTCTATCCAGAAATGGGTAACTCCAGTTTTTTTTTTTTTGGTAAAATTTGGAAAATTGATTTATAGTGGGAAACAGTTTTTATCCTTACTTCATATATGCACCAGAAAGTAGGTATAAATAGTGTAAATGTTATCTATGATTAATACAGTGAAGAAGTTCTATTGTTTACAAGAGTTTCCAATACCATTTCCAGTCTCAGCATTATTTTGGACCAAATCTTGTGCACCTAATCTTGAACATGAGTCTAATATTAAATTTAACATTGTTAATTTCCCTCTGCTATTTTTCTTTCCAGAATTCACAGTCAGTAGATTGCCTATGTTGCCTATTTCAAGTATTGAATTTCTTTGTTGGCAACTTTCTGGAATTGAAGATATCCTTCAGAGGTATTTTGCTTTTAAAATTGTATTTATTTATAAATTTCCTGTATCAAAAGAGTCATTCTGCTTCTTCCAACATGAGATCTTTCAATACATAACTAGTGTATTACACAGTCTTAACTGGGTTTCACTAGTCAATTCCTTATAGTCAATTCCTTATTGTCCTTGATAGGACATAGTATGATTTAATAGAAAATTGAAAATTATGCACATTGGATTTTGAAACCATAGACATGTATTTATACAGGCCTATAGGAGGCTTAGTGGAAATGTGAAATGAACAGTAGAAAAGTAAAAAAATAAAAAAGTCCAGTCCTCCTGATGGCTACTTCTCCTTAAATGATAGTAACTAAACAGAAGTCCTGTTGTTTTAAACTGGGTTGATGAAGTATTTAGGATAGAAATTAAGAATACTAGCTTTGACATTCTATAGGTGGAAGTTTTAGTTCTGCCACCTACTAACTATGTGGCCTTGTTGAAGATCAGCCTCTCTAAGCTGTTGTTTCCTCACCTGTTAAATGGAGATATACATAGTACTAACTCATCTGTTTGTATTGGAACTCATTATGTGATGTTTACCAACACTAGTAGTAGTAGTTGAAGTTGTAATAGTAGTAATGGAGAAATTCAGTTTCTCACACACTCATATGCATGCACATATTCAGAAATATGCGCTGGAAACAAACCACTCAGACACGAGCCTTTTCTAACCTGGTCTGGATCCAGCACCACTTAGTGAGTACATACCCTTTGTTTTTGTCTTTTGCCCAGTTCTCATATGTTCCTTAATGTAAACTATTTAATATAGATTAGGAATTTATTTTTGGCTTATATTAACTCATTGTCAATTTGTGCCATATGCAATCAAAGAAGCCTTACTGATGCAGATGAGAAAACTCAGATACTACTTTTTCTCTTCTGAAATGATCATTTTCTGTATATAAAGATGATTCAAAATCGGTGGGCACAGAACACTACTCAACTGGTCTAAAAGAGTTCATACATCTTCCATGGCATAGCTTGCATCCTCTGGAAAGATAACCTGTCGTGTTTGCATGATAGTGCCTTCTGGTCAGTTCAGTCCAATGACCAGTCAACTTGATGAAACGACATCAACTAAAGTGATTGCTCTGCTGCCTTGACCATTCATGTCAGTTTAAAACTATAATCCCATGCACCTCCTCAGTAAGTCATCACTGGGTTGAGCTTAGTCCTTCCACAGAGTCTGGAGGGAATATATATGAAATGATAGAGCTTGTATTTAAAAGTGACTTCTTTCTATTTTTAAATTTTAACCATGACAACCAAGAGTTTAAAATAATAGGAGGCTAAAGCATCATAGATTTCTACATCACTACTGTTTAAGGTTCTATGTGGTCTAATGTGTATGCCTTTCTGGGAGAAATAAAGCACTGAATTTTGAGTCTGAAAATCTGGGTTGGATTTCCTATTCTGTTCACATAGTAGCTGAGCCACTTGCATCGAAGTAGGTGCCATTTTTTGTGCCTGCCTCATCTGTAGACAATAGTACATGGTCTTTGTATCCCACAGGCCATTAGTAGCATTAACTGAAAGTGTCTCTCAATTAGTGTTCACTGACTATAATACTAATATGAAATTTTGTAAACTAGAAAACACAACACAAACTGTGATAAAACTATGGTACAGCAAACCTATTACCTTTTCCTAGTAAATTCATTTTCCCATTCTCAAGATTAATATTTCCTAATTTCTCTTCTCTCCTCTCTCAGGTATTTCTCCTTTCTCCTTTTACATACCCTGCTTTCTCCTCATTTTCCAAATCTGAAGGCCTTGTCTCATGCTGCATTGAGAAAGTAGAGGCTGTCTGACACTTCCACAAATTCAAATTCTTCCATCTGCACCCATCTTTACCTTTATATTTCCTGTTAGAAGTGAGGAAATGACATTTCATCTGTCAAATACCAAATCCAGCTTGTGCTGTTGATGACATCTTACCTTCACAAATCATTTGCTCTTTAGCCATTTCTTATCTGTTTTACATAATTAGTATCTCTTTTTTTCGGGGGGGGGGCATTTTTCAGCAACATAGAAACATTCTCTAGTTCTTTGTTATTCAAAGTGTGGTCTATGGCTCACGAGCATTGGCATCACCTGAGAACTTATTAGACCTGCAGAATCTCAGTCATCCTTCCTCCTGAATGCTGATATTTTCCAGGTTCAGTTCTAGCTTTCTTCATTTCCTTCTCTATATTCTCTTCCTGTGTGATTTCTTCTAGTCTCATGGTTTTAAAGCTCATCTATAGTCTAAGAACTTCCAGTGTAGTAGTTACTAAACTTCAGACCTATACAAAATTGCCTTCTTAACATACAAAATGCCTCTGTCTCCACTGCCCTCAAAAAAAACAGCAAAAAATAAAAACAGTGACCAAAAACCAGTCTCTCTTCATTTTCCCTCCTTCCATAAAAGCATCTCTATCTAGCACTTCTAACAACTTTCTAGCATTTTCACCAATTTCTAGTCTTTTTGCTTCAAAAACAGATCTCAAGTTTGTCCATTTTTCTACTACTGAGTCCAAGCTACCAGTGTTTCCCTTCTCCAAATCTTGGCCAATTCCAAACTACTCTTCATACAGAAACTCTAACACTCTCTTCCTTTACTTAGAATAAACTCTGAACTCCTTACCTATCATTGCTACAAAGTTTTAATTAATTTGGTAGGATCTATACCTCTTACCTCATCTCTGGTCATTCTTCCATTTGCCCTTCATTCTCCAGCAATCTTGAGTTTCAAACCATTGAGGGCACCAGATCTTCCCACTTCAGGACCTTTGTATGAGCTGTTCCCTCTAGTTGGAGCACACGTCTCTTCAATTTTTGCATGGTGGAATCTTTATTTCTATCTCAGCATAAATATCTTTCCCACTCTACCTAAGGCAGTACCTCTGATGTTCTTCTATAGTAGCACTACATCTCTATTTTCTTTATAACACTTATCAAAAGTCATAATTGTATATTTGTGTTTTTATATATTTCCCCTCTTCAAAAGATGCTAACTAACAGGAAGACTAAGACTTGGTTCATACCCATTTTATTCTTCTTTATTCTCCAATGTGTACTTTGAGCCTAATACAATCCCTAGTATATAGCGTTTGCTTAACCATTATTTCTCGAGTGAGTGAAGTCTTTACAATGCTCAACTTCTAGCTCCAGTTTCTCTTGTTTAGTCATGCTAGAAATCCTGAAATTTATTTAGGATTCTAATCAAATTACATGCAATAAGGATTCTATTGAAAATAAGATTTATCAACTATATAAAAATGAATTTTCTGTGTAGATCACAATTTAAATGCATAAAATTTCCCCATAGAGTAATTTATTGATGCACTATGCTATGTAAAACAAATGGAATGGAACCGTTGAAGGAAAAGAATCTCCCAGGTTGATCAGATGCTTTATCTCACCAACAAACAGAATTGTCCATACAAAAATTTGAAACAGGAACAATCTTTGGAAGGTCTATAATCTTTATAACCTGCTCCCTAATTCATCATTTCTAGAATGAATGTCCTTACTCTACTGATGAAAGAGAACTTCCATAGCCCATAAACTCAATGAGCCATTACATAGATGACAATAATCTTGACAGAAGTTTGGAATATTTAATTAGCACAAAAAATACTCTTAACTAGTGAGCTCAATTACTTCCTTGGGTACTCCTCAAAATATCAACCAACTATTATGCTTTGAGAGACATTTAAGACTGGGAAAAGGAGATAATATTTCATCTACTAATTGAAGATTTGACATCCTAGTGCATGTCCAGTAATAAAGTTTCAAAGTGAATTCAGTTTAGATCCTTGAGATATTTTTAAAGGTGACATTTCTATACTTAAGGTTAATATTACGTGAATGTAACTTAAACACTATAAAAACCTTTGGGATAGAGAAGGAAAGAACATTTGTTGGACTCAAGGCTATCATCATTATTGTTTCTTTTGCACATTATCTACATGGACCAAAGACCAAAGAAGCAAGGTAAAGAAACAAGAAAATCATAATCTCATAAATCATAATCTTCATGTAAAAATCAACACTTCTGAATTGGTCTGTCTGCACAAGAACAGTTGATGAAAACTAAACAATGGAGAGGAGGTAATAAGAAAGAGAAGGCAGGAAGGAGGTGGAATTAGGTGCTTTAAGTATAAGGAACACAAGAATATTTGACTTATTTTTATAAGACTTGACTCAGTATTCCTGTCAGTTTGTTCAATAGGTAGTTCATTTTATGGTTTCAACAGGTAGATATTCAAGATTTATTACATCATTACTTTTCCAGACCAAGTTAGTATTACAAAGACATAATTAAACATTTAGTTTTCCAATGCTCAGTGTTTTATTAGATGTTTTACCAGACTCCAACACCCAGATTTCCTCACTTGTGCAGTTCTGACATCACAGCCCTGGCCTACCTGGGTGCTAGAAACAGGTGAAATATTTATTCTTTGTGTTGTGCAGTCTGAAATTAACTCCCTCTGTATACTTCTTCTTATACTATTAATGCCTTCTGCCAGTGATTGTCGATCATATTGGTGGTGGAGAGTGGGAGGTTTTGTGATAGAGATTGGTATAGAGAATTTAGATGCATGCTCAAATTATCTGTTCTAAAATGAAGATGATGCCAGGGGGAGGTCAGTGGCAACAGAAAGAAATAATTCCATTTTTCAGGAGGACTGTCTCAGGTATTTAGATTTCTGGCATTACTCAGTTGGCTTTATATTGACATGTCTTGTTTCCTGTACAATGTGTCAATCAGCAGAGAGTACATTAATTATATATCCATTCATTTATTTTTCATTTTATTGAGATAATAACCATTATGGAATGTTTAATATGAACCAGATCTTGTGTTTGACCTTGGAGATACAAAGATGCATAAGAATACCAAATAACTTACAGATAAGTCTATTTTAAGAAATTATTAGAGAGATTGTGGGTTTACCAAAAAATCATGCACAAAATACAAGATTCCCGTACCCCACCCCACCACCAACACCATGTGTTGGTGTGGAACATTTGTTATAGTTGATGATGGCACTTTTCTATAATCACCTGGTAGCAGGATTACCAGGTCATATGATAATTCTATACTTATCTCCCTAAGGACCTGCCAAACGTCTTCCACAGCAGCTACACCATTTGGCATTCCCACCAGCTGCAAATGAGTGTCCCTATTTTCCCATATTCTCTCCAACACTTGTATTTTTTTTTTTGATTTTTTTAAAAAGTAGCCATTCTTGTGTTTCCCTAATAGCTAGAGATGTTGCACACCTTTTCATGTGCTTTGTAGCCATTTGTATGTACTTCATGGCAAAAGTCTATTCAAGTCTTTTGCTCTTTTTTAATTGGGTTGTTTTTCATTTTATTGTTGGATTGTTGGATTTCTTTATATATTCTGGATGTTAAACCCTTTTCAGAAATGTGGTTTCTAAGTAATATCTCCCATTGAGTAAGTTTTCTTTCACTTTCATGACAGAGTCCTTTGAGGAACAAGAGTTTTTAATTTTGAAGGGGTCATATTTATTTTTTCTTTCATTCCTTTTGCTTTAAGTATAGTGTAAGAAACTGTTGCCTAACACAAGATTCTGAAGATATATCCCAAAATTTTCTTCTAGGAGTTTTATAGCCCTAGTTCTTATATTTAGGTCTTTGATCAATTTTGAGTTAATTTTTGTATATAGTGTGAGATAGGAGTCCTCTTTTATTCTTTTGCGTGTGAATATCCAATTCTTCCAGTACCATTTGTTAAAGAGACTTTCTGCATCAAGTGTACTTGGCAGCCTTGACAAAAATTAATTTGCCATAGGTATGAGGTTCTATTTCTGAACTCTTAATTCAAGTCCATTGGTCAAGATATCTATTCTTGTACTAGTACCATGCTTATTTTGACCACTGTAGCTTTGTCATATGATTTAATGTCAGGAAGTGTGAGTCCTCCAACTTTATTATTCTTTTACAAGATATTTTTGACTATTTGGAGTCCTATACACTTTCAAATAAATTTGACAATTGATTTTTCCATTTTTGCAAAGTAGGCTGTTGGAATTTTGGTTGTAATTGCCTGGAATTTGCTAGTCATTTGAAGTAGAATTGAAATCTTTAGTTTTCCAGTCAATGAACATGGAATGTCCTTCCATTTAGTTAGGTCTTATTTAATTTCTTTTAGTATTGTTTTGTAGTTTTCCATGTATAAGTCCTTTACATTGTTGGATAACTTTATTCCTAGATATTTGATGTTTTCATTGCTATTGTAAACAGAATTTTTGTGTGTAATTTTTTCTTCATATTGCTCATAACTGTATAGAAACACTATTAATTTTTTCATGTTGTTCTCGTAACCTGCCACTTTGCTGAATTCATTTATTAGCTCTACTAGCCTTGTTGTAGTATTTTTAAAAAATGAGATACTTGGGACTGAACCCAGAACTTTGTACACAGGAAGCAGGTACTCAACCACTGAGCAACATCCGCTGCCCAATGAGAGTTGGATTTTTTGTTTTTAGGAGGTACCAGGAATTGAACCCAGGACCTTGTACATGGGAAGCACACACTCAACCACTTGAGCTACATTCACTCCCTTTGTTGTATATTTTTGGGACTTTCAATATATTGGGTCATGCCATCTGCAAATTGTGAATATTTTCTTTCTTCCTTTCCAATTATTTGGATGATCCTTCTTTTCTTTCCTAACTGCTCTGGCTAAAACTTCCAGCAGAATGTTGGATAACAATAGGGATAGTGGGGATTCTTATCTTGTTCCATATCTTAGAGAGAGAGCTTTTAGTCTTTCATCTTTGAGTATGATGTTAGTGATGGGTTTTTCATATGTGCCCTTTGTCACGTTGAGGAAGTGACCTTCTATTTCTATTTTTCTAAGACTTTTTTCAAGAATCGTTGCTGGATTTTGCCAAATGCCTGTTCTGCATCAATCAAAATGATTATGTGTTTTTCCCTTCATTTTATGAATTGAATGCCTTAAATTAATTGATTTTCTTATGTTGAACCATCCTTATATGCCTGGGATAAAACCCAGTTGATCATGGTGTAAAATTATTTTAATGTGCTATTAGATTTGATTTGCAAGTATTTCATTGAGGATTTTTGCATTTATATTGATAAAAGAAATTGTAGTTTTCTTTTCTTGTAGTCTCTTTATCTGGCTTCGGTATTGGCCTCATAGAATGAGATAGTGTTCTCTGCCCTTCAGTTTCTTTTGGAAGTGTTTGAACAGGATTGGTATTGATTCCTCATGGAATGGTTGGTAGAATTCACCTGTGAAGCCATCTGGTGTTGGGCTTCTCATCATTGGGAAGCCCTAAGGATGGGAATCATTGATGACTGATTCATTTTCTTCACTTCTAATTGGTCTTCTGAGATGTACTTCTCCTAGAGTCAGTGTAGATTGTTTGTGTGTTTCTAGGAATTTGCTCATTTCATCTAGATTGTCTAATTTGTTGGCATAAAGCTGTTCACAGCATCCTCTTATGATCCTGTATATCTCTGTGGGGTCAGGGGCAATGTTCCCCTCTCATGTCTCTTTTCTGATTTTACTTCTTTGCAATTATCTTTTTTTAAAATCAGTCCTACTAAGAGTTTGTCAATTTTATTGATCTTGTCAAAGAACCAAACTTCAGTTTTGCTAATCCTTTCTATTGTTTTTATTCTTTTTTTTTTTAAAGATTTATTTATTTATTTAATTCCCCCCCTCCCCCGGTTGTCTGTTCTCGGTGTCTATTTGCTGCGTCTCGTTTCTTTGTCCGCTTCTGTTGTCAGCGGCACAGGAAGTGTGGGCGGTGCCATTCCTGGGCAGGCTGCACTTTCTTTCGCGCTGGGCGGCTCTCCTTACAGGTGCACTCCTTGCACATGGGGCTCCCCTACGCGGGGGACACCCCTGTGTGGCACGGCACTCCTTGCGCGCATCAGCACTGCACATGGGCCAGCTCCACATGGGTCAAGGAGGCCCGGGGTTTGAACCGCGGACCTCCCATGTGGTAGACGGACGCCCTAACCACTGGGCCAAGTCCGTTTCCCTGTTTTTATTCTTAATCCCATTTATTTCTGCTCTAATCTTTAATATTTCTTTTCTTCTGCTTGCTTTAGAATTAGTTTGTGATTTTTTTCTTCTTCTTCCAGGTGTGCAAGTAAGTCTTTGGTTTCTTTGATTTTCTCTCCTTTTTTAATGTCAGCATTTAGGGCCATAAGTTTCCCTCTCATCTCTGCCTTCCCTGCATCCCATAATTTTGACAGGTTTTATTCTCATTTTCATTCATCTCAAGATCTTTACTGATTTCCCTTGCAATTTCTTTTTGACCCACTGATTAAGAATGTGTTACTTAACTTCCATATATTTTTGGATTTTCCTGTTCTCTGCTTGTTATTGGTTTCCAAGCATCATTCCATTTTGTCAGAAAAGATGCTTTGTATAATTTCAATCCTTTTACAATATTTATTGAGACTTTTTTTGTGATCCAGCAGGGGATTCCTGGACAATGATCCATGTGTACTTGAGAAGAATGTAATCCTGCTATTTTGGGATGCAATGTTCTGTATATATCTGTTAAGTCTAGTTCATGCACTTCTTAGACATAGATATTTATGTCTTTCATAAGAGTTGAGAAATTTTCAGCCATTATTTCTGCAAATATTCTTTCCACTTCTTTTTTGCTTCTGTTCTCCATCTGAAACATCCATGACATGTACGTTTTTGCAGTCCATGCTATCACTTAAATCCCTGAGACATCACTCAATTTTAAAAAAATTCTTTTCACTGTTTTTCTTCTGACTGTATAATTTCATCATCCTGTCTTATAGTTCGCAGATTCTTTCTTCTACCTATTCAAATCTGCTATTGCATGCCTTTAGTGTATTTAATTTCTGCTATTATGCTTTTCATCCTCATAATTTCTTTTACGTTTCTTTTTATACTTGCAAATTATTCTTTTTACTTACCCATTTCCTTCTTAATATTCTTTGTTTCTTTATGCATATTTTCCTTCATCTCTGCTTTTAATCTTTTTAAAAACTTTTTAAAGAAGCTTTAGATTACATAAATATTACATTAAAAATATAGGGGATTCCTTTATGCCCCACTCCCTTCCACTCCTACTCCCACACATTCCCACATTAACAACATCTTTCATTAGTGTGGTACATTTGTTATAATGGATGAACACATACTGAAGTATTGCTATTAATCATGGCCTATAGTTTACATTATAGCTTACACTTTGCCCTGAAAAATTTTGTAGGTTTTGACAAAACATGTAATGGCCTGTATCCGTCATTGCAATATCATGTAGGAAAATTCAAGTGTCCCCAAAATAGCCTCATATTACATCTATTCTTCCCTCTCCCTCCCCTCAGAATGTCTGGTGGCCATGCCTTTATATCAATGGTAAAAGTTCTTTCTTTACTAGAATAATAATTTCTATAACAGAATATTAATAAGTCTACTTTAGTTCATTGTTCATTCCCCTATCTTGAGGATTTGGGGATGGTGTTGCCCAAAATGTTTCTAATTGTGAGGGGACTTAGATACCATGGGGCAAATGGGTGGAACTATCTTGTTTGCAGTTGCAGACACTCTCTAGTCCTTGGAATGGGCACTCTTCATCATCATCTCCTTTTTAGTTGTCCTGGGTAAGTCCAATGAACTAGAGAGTAGGTGTTGCAACTCTGCTGAGATTCAGGGCTCAACCAGCACATGAACAGACCAAAGATTTAAATCTCTTAGAAATATATTTCACACATATAGTGCTAATTATAAGTTCAAATAAAAGCAGCAGAAGAGCCATGTGTAAGGAAACTATAAATTAATCCTACTCTGTTACATTGGTGAGCATAAGTTCCAAAGTAAGGCCCACTGAGAGGGTGCCAAATTCCTGAGATAGTGTTCCCTGTCCATAGTGTCTAGAAGTCTCTAGAGCCCTCAGGAGCCCCAGTGTTTGAGGCACTGTTTACTGTGGCAGTCAATGAGATCCTGCTGAGATATGCATAAGCATAACCTCTGGAATGGTCTCCTGACTCACTTTGAAATCTCTTAGCCATAAAAACTCATTTATATTTAATATTTCCCCATTAGTCAGGGTCTTATTCCAGATGCATTCTTAGTTGGCACTTGGTAATAATCCTTCACTGCCAAGGAGGCTCATCCCTGGGTGTCATATCCCACACCCAGGAAAGGAAGTGCATTCATTTTACTACCTTTGTACTGAGAATGCACCATGAACACTGAAACATACAGTTGGACCTCAGTACTCGCTGTTCTTTATTTCTGAAAGGCATGATAAGTACCAAAAATAAGTACAAACAAATTTTCCCATATGGAATAATGTAAATAAATTTAATGTATTCCATAGACAATGCACATTTTTAAGGCAATATATAATAGATAGGGTTGTATATCATTACTTTACATGAGAAACAAATCTAAAATTTAATAAATACTTAAATTAAATAAAATAAGACTTCACTTTACCTGTACTGAGAAGAGTCCATGGCCTAATGGAATGGTGGGAGGAGAGTGGTGAGGAGAGATTACATGGAGTGTGGCTTAGAAGGAGAGTCCCCCTCCAGTAGAACATCGGGCACTTGCACTTCAGGTGTTATTTCTCTTTTTTACCTTTTTTTCAACTTGTGCCACAGGCTCTGACACACCCTTTGTCATATTCTCTAAAAACTTAACCAATGAGGACTGCTTCTATCTTCTTTTCAGAATTCCTCAAACGTGTGAAGTTGTTTGGTCATTCAATAAATTCACATTTCTGCTAATCAGAGCTTTGGATGGTACTTCTACACAAAATTTTGAACTTCTATCCATTTTGCATACCTTTTTGCAAGGAACTGGGAACATCCTTCCTTATCTCCTTCTCACCTGAAGAAATCTCTTCAACCATCTCTTGTTGCAGCTACTTATGTAGTTCCTGCACCTCCTCAGTGCTAAGCTCTTCACAATGTTCCCCCACCAACTCCTAAACATCAGCAGCATCAATCCTCAGACTCATGGATTGGCCCAAAGATACAATATCCTGCACAACTGTAGCCTCTGTACCTGCAGGCTTGGGGTCAGCCTCAAACCCTTTGAAGTCTCTTTGAATCACAGCTTCTGGCCACAGATTCTTCTTTGCTAAATTAATTGTCCTATAAGATAATTCATTCCAGGCCTATTCCATAGGGTTAAGACAGTGCAGGATATTGAAATACTCCTTCTAGAATTCTGTGAGGGTCAGCTGGATGTCAGAAGTAATCTCAAAGCACCTCTGGGAAAGTGCCTTGGTGTACAGATTTTTGAGATTTGAAATGATCTGCTGGTCCATGGGCTGGATGGGAGGAGTAGTGTTGGGGGTCAGGGACTTTACAGTGATGAAGCTGAAATCCTTGAGTAAGTCATCCTCCAAGCCTGGAGGGCGAGCAGGCACATCGTCCAAAAGTAGTAGAGCTTTTTCTTCAGCAAATATTATTTCACCGAAGGACCAAACACTTCGTTTATCTACTCAGTGAAAAATTGCCTCATGACCCAAACTTTGCCCTCCACATCACAAAGAGTTTGCTTTTTATTACATTATGCTTCTTGAAGACATACAAGTTTTCACTATGATAGACTGATAGAGGCTTGAGTTTTAAGTCCCCATGAGCATTCCTATAAAACATTAGAGTGAGCCTGTTGTTCATTGGTTTGTGCCCTGCTAACATCTTCTCCTCTTTTGTGATGTATGCCACTTGGCATCTTTTTCCAAAAACCTCTGTTCTCATCACAGTTAATAACTTGGTGGAGGATAAAACCCTCAGCCTCTACGTAGTCTTGAAATTCATTGACAAATTCAGCAGCAGCCTTTTCATTAGCACGCGCTGCCTCTCCATGCCTCATTACACGATGGATGCCAGTACTCTTTTTAAAATTATCAAACCAGACATGATTGGCCTTATAAACTTCAAAAGTCTCATCACTCAGTTCTGGTTTGTTTCTCAAAACATTGGCATGCAACACTTTTGCTATTTTCCCATATCATGGCTTCTGATACACTGTCACCCACTAACTACTTCTCGTTTACCCAAATTAATAACAGCTTCCTCGAGTGTTTGAAATGCTCCTTTGTTACTGCTTTAATTCCTTTCACAACATCAGCCTTTTTTTATTGCTTCTCTGTTCTTAATGATGGTAGAGACCATTGTTTTAGGCATACTGTATTCCCTAGCAAGATCAGTAATGTGAATACCATTCACATATTGACCTATTATTCTGTTTTTTGCTCTATGGTGGTACGAAGTAAGTTTCTTTTCTGCTCAGAAAAGGGGACCCATGATGAGAGGAAAAATGCAAAAATACACAAAATGACCGCAGAAGCTAAGTTAACCTCAAAGGAGTTTGTCAAGAAAGTGAAAAGACAGCCTACCCAATGGGAGAAAATATTTGTTAAACATATATCTGATAGGAGACTAATATCCTACATATATAAAGAACTCCTATATCTCGGAAATAAAAAGACAGCCCATTTTAAAAATTGGCAAGAGATTTGAACAGTGCTTCTCCAAAGAAGAAATACAAATGGCTAAAAAGCACATGAAAAGATGCTCAACATCACTAGCTATTAGGAAAACGCAAATCAAAACTACAATGAAATACTATCTTACTCCCATGAGACTGATAGCTATCAAAAAAAACCAGAAGACTACAAATGCTGGAGAGGATGTGGAGGAAAGGGAACACTCATGCACTGCTGGTGCAAATGCAAAAGGATCCAGCCATTCTGAAAGTCAGTTTGGCAGTTTCTCAAAAAATTAGCTATAGATTTGCCATATGACCCAGCAATTCCACTGCTGGGTATGTACCCAGAAGAACTGAAAACAAGGACACCAACCAATATATGTACACCAATGTTCATAGCAGCATTATTCACTATTGCCAAAAGTTGGAATCAACCCAAATGCCAATCAACAGATGAATGGATAAATAAAATGTGGTATGCTTAATGTACGTAGAAGTTTTAATTAACTTGACTATAAAAGTGTGGAGATGGATTGAGTTGATAGTAACACATTATAGTGAGTAGCAACTGGTTTATAAATGGGATTGTGACGAAAAAGGTAGTCTGGGGAAGTAAATGTCAATAGAGAGAAAGCTAAAGAGTATTCCAGGGACTGAATAACACAGTGAACCCAGAGGCAGTTGAGAATTGTGGTTAAGGGTACAAATGCAAGAGAGTCCTTCTGTGAGGTAGAGCAGATGTACATCACTATTGCAGGGTTATGGGAATACAAAGAATATGGAGAAACATAGGAAAACTACAATTGGTGTAACTGTGGTTAACAACAATACTATAATATTCTTGCATCAATGCCAAGCTGTACTGTGTTGCTAATGGAGGTGTATGGGAAAAGTGTGCCAAATGTATGCTATGGACCATGATTGGTGGTAATAGGCTGATGATATTGTTTCATAATCTGTAACAAATGTTCCACACAGTGTGGCGTTGTATGGGAAACCTGCACATCTGTATCATTGTTTTGCAAGTTCACAATGTCTGTAACAAAAATACATTTAAACAAAATAGAGAAAACATAGTATGGGTTGGGGGAAAAATACACCAAATATAAGATAAGGACTATAGTTGGTAGTAATATTTTGATGATGTTCTTGCATACTTTGTAACAAGTGTTTTATACCTATGCAAAGAGTTGGTGGAGGGGTGATGTATGAAACCCCTGTGTAATGTTATGTGATGCTATTTTGTAAGTTTGCAATCTTTACTATACACTTATTGTTTATGTGTGTTCATGTATGAATGATATACTTAAATAAAAATTTTGAAGTATAGGCTAAAATGTAAACCATAATGTAAAACATAACTAAAAATTTAGAAAATTGTACAGTCTAAAATATAAACCACACTGTAAGCCAAAATGGAACCATATTTGAAAGCTATGTTTCAATAACTGTACAGCAGCTGCAGCAAGTATAACATGAACATGTAAAGGGATCGTTGTTGGGGAAGAGGGAAAAGGGTTTGATGTTGGATATATGGGAATCTTCTATATTGTATATACAAATTACTATGATCTAAAACTTTTGTAAAGACAAAATTAAAAATTAGAAAAAAACAACAACAAGGATATAGACACTGAAGAAGAACTGAAAGAAATTGCCTTGCCACTGTACATGCAGGGCAACACCTATTGCAGTGATGAAATGCAAAATGTCAAAAACAAATCTTTCTAATATTTTTCATTTTCTAATACCCAAATTTATTTTTACTCTATTTAGGTTTTTCTTGAGGGCAAGCATGCAAAAGTTTGGCTCTCAGAACTGGCCGCCTCCGAGGTCTGAGGCACGAAATACGCCTCCCTTGGTTGGCCCCTCGGGACGAGGTATGCACCTACGCCTCCCCGCAGGGGAAACTCACGCAAGCCCCCTCACACCACCTCCGTCTGGGCCAATCTCAGGGCCTCCTACCTCATAAAGACACGCCTGCTCTCTTCCACCTATCAGCGAGCTATCCAGCTCAGCCCTCTCAAATTTAAGCTCTCCCTAGTAACTACTGACCAGCCTAGTAGACGAGTTCTGCTTCTATGCCCTTATAAGGTAACAACAGCTAATCTAGCCTATCAGAACCCAATCACCCTCCACCAATCCCCTCTCTTCATACTCTATAAAATTGCTTGTACTTCCTCAATAAAGTAGACCTGCGCCATCCGCCTCATCTCCGCAGTTGTCCTTCGAGTCACTGTGCGTCCTCTCACGCCTGCGCCTCCCCACCCCGAGCCCCCTGTCTAGAGAAGTGGGGGCTCCTCACCTCATTTCTAAATTACTATGTATTCTATTTCTAATTTTAAAATCCATCACTATATTTCATTTCCCTATTAATTGAATTTGGTAATATATTAAGCTTCAATTTTGAAGAAGTTTTAGACCACAGAGAGGTTCAACTATGGCAGGGGAGGAACACTGGTGTGGGGTATTATTGATGGGGTGTACATGTTTGGCAGGGAGTTCTCCAGAGCATGTATATAGGGTACATAAAAATATTTGTATATATATTAGGTTTTTTCATAGTAGTTAGAGTTAAAAAATACAACTGAGGGTATGCTGAGTTCCTAGCCAGGGGAGCTCTATCACATTCCCCAATGAAACAGCAACAATCCCCCAAGTGCAATGGTGAAGACCAACAAAGAAGGATGGTCCAACAATGAGCCCTTGATACTGATGACTATGCTTATGAGCCTGTCTGCCTGAAATATGAACTAGGCCTAGAGCTGCAGGGTGCCTAAGAGTTACCTCCTGAGAGCCTCCATGTTGCTCAAATGTGGCCACTCTCTAAGCCAAACTCAGCATGAAAATGCATTAGTTCCCACCCCCCACCCCCACCCCCCACATGGGACATGACTCCTGGGGATGAGCCTACCTGGCATTAGGGATTACTACCAAGCACCAGCTGGTAATGTAACTAGAAAAAGAACTTGAATAAAAAGGTCAACTCAGACCAGCAGAATATCTTAGCCTATGTGTAGGATCATGTGTTTAAAACTGCTTTCTGACCTTGACTAAAAGGGGGAAATGTCAAAGACAAATGAGTTTATATGGTTGAGTCTTCCAAAAAGAGTCAGGAAGTCATCAGAGGGATCACGCTTACACACACCTCAACAGGAGCCCAGAGACAACCAAAGTAGATACAACCCCAGGTACTTGTTATCCTGAGGGCTATGGAGACCCACAAGTTTTGTAATCACAGCAAATGGCACTGAAATTCAGTGCCTCGTCAGTTGACCCTACTTTGGAATTTGTGTTCCTGAATACGATGGAGTTGGACTCAGAGGTGACCTTTCTACACATGCCTCTTCTGTCACTTTTATTGAACCTGTGTTTGGCACTAGGGTTGGTGTATACTCAGGATACTTGAATTTCTGGGCTGTCCATGTGCCAGCTGGGTCCTGAGCCTCAGCAGTCTTGCAACTCCTACCCTCTGTTTCATTGGACTTACCCAGGCCAGCTAACAGGGAGGTGAAGACGATCAACCACCACACCAAAAAACCAAGAGTGCCTACTACTGTAAGTGGGAGAATTGCATCCATCATCCCTGTGGAATCTAAGCCCCTTCTTGATATAGAGGTGGAGTGGACATCACCGTCCCAGGGTCCACAGGATGGAGAAATAAAATATGGATTAGAATTGATTTACTGATATTCTACTATGGAACTCTTGTGACTAGTAATGGAAGAAACTGTATCATTGAGGTGGAGGAAGTGGCCACAGTAGTTGCTGGGGGCAAGGAGAGGGAAGAAGAGATGTAATGTGGGGCATGTTCAGGACTTGGAGTTGTCCTGAATAATATTGCAGGGACAGATGCTGGTCATTATATATTCTGCCATTACCCACTGGGTGGACTGGGGGAGAGTGTAAACTATATTGTGAACTGTTATCCATGTGGTGCAGCAGTGCTCTGGGGTGTGTTCGCCAAGTGCAATAAGTGTGCCGCAGCGGTGGGAGGTTGTTGATGTGGAAGGAGTGGGGTGAGGGGGGTGAGGAGTGTATGGGAACCTCTTATATTTTTTTTAATGTAACGTTAAAAAAAGAAAAGAAGAAAAAAAAAAGACCACAATGGGATGTGCACAGGGCAAGAGCTACCATGTGACTAACGTGTGACCCTCTGTTTTGGCTGGAAAGGGTAGCAAGTCGAGGGAACTGACACCGACACGTTTTAGCTTGTGTGTCAGATACCAAACAAATGACAAGTAAGGGGACAAAATTTTTGCATCAAATTTCATCAAGTACTAAATTAGTTGCATTTCAAAGCAGTCATGTACCAAGGTATGACTGTACTCATATACCTTAGAGGCATACCTTAGGTGCATACCTACCCACACTTCCCCCATCACTGATACCCACACTAGTGATCCACCCCTGTCTCAGTTGTGAACCTTCTGTGATCCAAAATCCTTCCTAAAGTGAAGTAAAACAAATCATCAAATAAAATTAATAAGAAAATAATCTTAAAAATAAAATACAAAAATAAAACATAAAAAATTGAAATAAAATGAAAAATTTTTATACATTGTTCCTTTCATCAATGTAATATCTGTTATCTTGCATGTACAATGACAGTTTCTTCTGTAAGTTCCCCAATGTCTCACAGTTTTCATTTTATTTTCAAGGATGCTTTAGTTTACAGAAAGGTTGCATAGAAAATATAGGAGATTCCCGAATACCCAACACCCTCCCCCTTTTCCACTCTCCCCTATTTATAACATTTTACATATGGATGGTACATTTGTTACAATTGATGTACAAATATTGCAGCATTTCTACTAACTGTGGTCAGTGGTTTACATTATGGTTTACATTTTGTCCTGTACACTTTTATAGGTTTTGACAAAGTTTAAAATGGCCTATATCTGTCATTGCAAGATCATGCAGAACAATTGCAATGCCCTAAAAATGCCTTCCCCCTCCACTCAGAGCATTTGGTAGCCATTAAGTTTCAATTTTTGAAAAATAAGATTCATAGTTACTTGAGATAATATTGAGGGCTTGACATTGCAATAATATTGAGGGCTTGACATATTAGTCTGGTTTCTTTTATTAGGTACTGCCTATATTCTAGAGAGTTTCTTGTTCCTCTAATTGAGACCATAGCAGAACTCCTTAGGAGGGGAGTTTAATATTTTCTTGTTTATTGTATGGGTCTCCACCCACTGAAATGACACACTATGACAACATGAACACTTATTCCATAGAGGCATGTTCCAGGGACAGCTTATCCTGCATATCCCCCCACCTCTGACGCCCTGCACCAGTAACCCTCCCCTGCCAAATTTGCCAAAAGAACACTCCTTCTACATTGTAGTTTTAACCACTGACCCACAAATCACCTGAGTTCACCTACCCACACTGGAATTTCTTCCTCCAACCCTCCCCTGAGTTCCATAGATAGTCCAACCCTAACCACCATCCTACTCCCCTTCACATTCCAGCCCTATCAAACCCAATCACATCATTGCAACACTATCACCCCCATCCACTGCCCATCTACCCCCTTCCACCTTATTATAGACTTAGCCCATATTGAGCATCAGCTCACCATCCTCTACTCCCTTTTGGTCTTCTGATAACCTATCTTCCAGACTCTAGCTCTGTGAGTCTGCTCAATTTGCTTAAGTCATATGAGTGAGGTCATGTAATATTTGTCCTTCAGTAACTGGCTTACATCACTCAACATAAGGTCTTCAGGATTCATCCATGTTGTCTTGTGTGTTCATACAGCCTTCCTTCTTATGGATGAGTAATATTCCATTATATGTATATACTGCAATTTGCTCATCCATTCATCTGTTGATGGATACTTGGATTGCTACCAACTTTTGGCAATAGTGAATAATGTCACTATGAACATTGGTGTGCATATCCCTGCTTTCAATTCTTCTGGGTACCTAACCCAGAAGTGGGATTTCTGGATCATATGGCAGTTCTGTGGTTAGTTTCCTAAGAAACCACCAGACTGTTCTCCACAATGGCTGTAACATTGTACATTCCCACCAGCAGTGAATGAGTGTTCCCATTCCTCCACATTCTCTCTAACGCTTGTAGTCCTCTCTTGTTTTACTAGCTGCTGCCAGTCTAAGAGGTATAAGATGATATCTCATTGTAGTTTTGATTTGTATTTCCCTAATAGCTAGTGATGTTGAGCATCTTTTCATGTGCTTTTTAGCCATTTGTATTTCTTTTTGGAGAAGTGTCTATTCAAATCTCTTGCTCATCTTTTTTAATGAGTTGTTTGTCCTTTTATTTTTGAGATGTAGGATTTCTTTATATGCTAGATATTAGGCCCCTATTGCATAGATGGTTACCAAATATTTTCTCCTATTAAGTAGACAGTCTTTTCAATTTCTTGACAAACTCCTTTGAAGTTCAAAAGTTCTTAATTTTAGGAGGTCCCATTTATCTATTTTTTCTTTCATTGCTCATGTTTTGGGTATAAAGTTTATTTAACCATTTCTTACTACAAGATTTTATAGATGCTTCCCTACATTATCTTCTAGGAGCTTTATGGTCTTGGCTCTTATATTTAGATCTTTGATCCATCTTGAGTTAATTTTTTAAATAGGGTGTGAGGTGGCAACCCTCTTTCATTCTTTTGGACATGGCTATTCAGATCTACAGGCGCAAATTTTTGAAGAGGCCATTCTCTCCCAGTTGAGTGGGCTTGGTGGCCTTGTTAAATATCAGTTGACTGTATATGCAAAGATCTATATCAGAACTCTAAATTCCGCTCCATTGTTCAGTATGTCTATCTTTGTGCCAATACCATGCAGTTTTGACCACTGTTGCTTTGTACTATGTTTTAATGTCAGGTAGTGTGATTCTTCCAATTCCATTGTTCTTTTTCAATATGTCATTGACTACTCAGGGCCCCTTGCCCTTCCAAATAAATTTCATACTTAGTTTTTCCAATTCAGTAAAAATTCTTGTTGTAATTTTTATTGGGATTTCATTAAATCTGTAAATCATTTTGGTAGGACAGACATCTTAATCGTGTTTACTTTTCCAATCCATGAACATGGAATATTCCTTCATTTACATCCTTCATTTTTTAATTTAGGAGATTTGTTTGAACTTCTTTGATTAGTTTTTCCAAATTCTGTATCTCCTCTAAAAATAAATAAAAGTTTTAATTTTTCCTCTTCACTGAGCCATATTTTCCTATTTCTTATTATGGTTTGCAATTTTTTGTTGGTCTATGGCCTTATTATTCTGATGAGGTAACTCTAAAGGACTTTCTCTCCTTCCTGTCTTGAGTTTTATTGTTCATTGACTCTGCCTTAAGGCTCTTTCTCTGATGCTTGGTGGAACTTATTCTGAACCTTTAGAATAGCGTGAGGTAAACTGACCATACTTTATCAAGTCTTCCTTATCTGATTCTTGCCATGGATGAGTGGTACAATTTTTAAGATTTCACTTTTGTCCTCCCACCATGAGAAAGCTGCCTTTCCTCTTTTACTTCTCCAGGAAACTTGATCTATTCTGTTTGTTTTTATGCAGAATTTTCTCCCCAAGTCCTATGTTTAAATTCTCTCCCTCACTCAGTGCCTCATTTTCCATATTCTCTCTCTCTCTCTTTCTCTCACTCTCTCTCTCTTTCTCTCTCTCTTCCTCCCTTCTCCTCCCTCCCCCCTTCCTCCGTCCTTCCTCTGGGAGTGGGGTTCTAAGTCACTGCTGAAGTTGGCTTTATAATCTGTCCCTGGTGGGAGCGAGGGATCCATGGGGCTGTCTCTGAGCAACTCCCAAGCTACTTGGGACTGAATAGGGAAGAGGATCAGCAGGTTGGGATGGAAGTTTCCTGCTTGATATTTTTATCTTTCTTAAATTCATACATTTATGGAGTCCTTTTCCAGTCTTTTTTTTTTAAATCAACACTTTTATTTATTTACTTTTCAATAAGTTTAAATCCTTGGTGGGTACAGTATCATACAGATTTGGTGTCCAATGGCCTTAGCTGGAAGGTTGCTTCAGAACTTAGCACAAACCGTGCCACTATTTCCATGAGCATGAATTACCTTTCCCCAGATTACTCTGGTTTTGTTAGGTTTGCTGCTAGAAGTCACTGTGTTGTTTTTTGCTTTGTACACATAAGCACATCTCTTGCTCAAATAGAATTCAGTTTCATCTCAGTCATAAACACCTTCAATTTTAAGAAGGGCTGTGTGCTCCTTCTGGTTCCAAAGTCTCCACTTATAGCCAGCAAAAGTGGCTTTGGACCACAGCCTTCCAGACATATTTACTGTTTTAGAAGTCCTGTTCCCAGCAGGCCTCCACAGGTTCCAAGATGGCAGAAAGAGCCTTTTCCAGTCTTGAATATACCCCAGAGTTCTAAGAAATTGGGGTTTGTCCTTTTATTTGCTGAATTTCTAGGGTAGTTTTTTTCACAGATGTCTTACAACACTGTGTTGATGGCAAACAGATGTGGCTCAAGCAGTTGGGCTCCTATCTACTGTATAGGAAGTCCAGGGTTCGATGCCCAGGACCTCCTGGTGAAGGCAAGCTGGCTTGTGTGGTGAGCTGGCCTATGCAGAATGCCAGTGCTCCCCACCCCCAACAGGAGTGCCAGCCAACACAGAGAGCTGGTGCAGCAAGATGACCCAACAAGAGAAATGGGGAGAAACAATAAAAGACATAGCAGAAAGGGGAGCTGAAGTGGCACAAGAGAATGATCACCTCTCTCCCACTCTGGAAAGTCCCAGGATTGGTTCCTGGAACTGCCTAATGAGAATACAAGCAGCCACTGAAGAACATCCAGTGAATGGACACAGAGAGCAGATGGGAGGGGGGCGGTTGAGAGGGAGAAATAAATAAATAAATCTTTTTTAAAATACTGTGTTAATGACATCACTCTTTACAGTTTAGTCTTAGGAATAAATGTGCAAGTAAATGATAAAAGAAAGTATCATTGATGCTTAGATGAATATTTATACCATGTATTTTGTGAGAATATAAGGGATTTAAAATCTACCTGGAGATAAGTGACAATTTCTAGACAATTATGAGAGAGTAGAATTAGGAATGGGGCAGTAAACAACTCTTCAGCCAATGAACTCAAATAAAGGTTAAATAATTTTTTCTGTTAAGTTGAGGAATTCAAATTTGACAGTGTCTATCTCAATATTTTCAAAAACTATTTCTTAGTTATTATTATTCCTAATGGATGCCTTTATTGACAGTTCTAGCCAATTATTTTTTGTCTACCTTGTGTCAAACATTTTATTTTTTCCATATATATGAAAGAATCAGTAGATATTTTGGGGTTCTAGATACAAAAACTGTACTTTACTCTTGCCTATTTCCCAAATCTTTACAAACTCAGATTCTCAGGACTCAGACTATGCAAATTTAATTCATGGACTGTCACCAAGGCACACTCTTGTCACTTATTCCTCTGTGGCAATATAATGGGTAATGGATTTGTTTTCCTAAATGATTCCCCCCATTTTGGGAATTAGTTGACAAAATTAAATTAATCATAATCATTGGATCTTCACATATTTCCATCCTGAATCAATGAAAAGTTTACTTTTATCTAGTTATTTTAAATAGTAAGCACCATTGAACCTGCCACTCAAAAGAAAAATTCAAGATCTTGACAATAACAATATTGTTTAAGTATTCGTTATTTCTAATAATTTGCCTTTGGAAACATTTGGATTTCTATGTAAATGTGTATATCATCTGTACTAATAACCATTTCATTTCCTGAGTTTTAAGTATTATGACAATCATATTTTTCTTGCCTTATTTCATTGGCTAGAACCTCCAATAGTATGTTGGCTAGAAGTGGAACTAGTAAGATTCCTTGTCTTATTCTGTTTATAAAGCAAGTCTTAAATATTCTTAATTGGAAGGATATTTGCTTTAAGTTTTTGGTTATTTTAAATAACTACTCTATCATATTAATAAAGTTCTCTTCTATAACTAGTTGACTAAGACTCTTGAATCAGGATTTTGCATTAAATGTTATTATGTTTAAAAATTTACTTAGATGAAAACATAGTATTATTCTTTTCAAATATATTACTGTGTGGTAAATTACATTAACGGATGTTCTAAGGTTGAATAATTCTAGCACACATGAAATAGCTCCAACTCAGTTTTGATATATTATATTCTTAATTCCATGTTGTAGTCAATTTGAAAATGTTATATTTGGGATTTTTATGGATATATTCATTAAGTGAAATAATTTTATATTGTTTTCTATGTTTTTCTTTTCTTTAACATCATTGAGTTTGATATCAGTCTCATACGATGAACTTAGGGTGAACTGGTGTGCAATCCTTTCTGTTATCTATAAAGTTTGCATAAAGCTGGGATATACTATCCATGGAAAGTTGAATAGAAGTCACCTGTAAAATCAACATGGCCTGGAGGTTTTTTGTGTATGGACATATATTTTTTATTTCTGTTTGGCTTATTCCTAGTTGTGGAATTGCTGTGTCAAATGGTAAATCTCTGTTTAATTTTATGATGGACTGCCTGCCTGTTTTCCAATGCAACTTTTTACATTCTCACCAGCAGTGTATGAGGGTTTTGATTTTTCCACATACATGTGGACATTTAATATTATATGTCTTTTTCATTATAGCCATCCTAGTGTGTGTGAAGTGGTATCACATTGAGATATTGATAGGCATTTCCCTCTTGACTGATGATGTTGAACATTTTTCCTTGTCCTTACTGGTCATTTATGTATCTTTGGAGAAATATCTATTCAGATCCTTTGCTCCATTTTAATTGGGTTGTTCTCTTTTTTATTATTGAGTTTTAAGGGTCTTTATATATTCTAGATATATGTTTTTATTATATGTATGATTTTCAAATATTTTCTCATATTAAATTGGATGTCTTTCAATTTGTTGTTGATGTCCTTTGAAACATTAAAGTTTTTCATTTTGATGAAATCCAGTTTATCTATTTTTTCTTCTGTTACTTGTGCATTTATTGTATGTCTAAGAAACCATTTACCCTTGTGTTTTCTTCTAAGCCTTCTTACAGTTTTAGGCCTTATATTTAGACCTTTGATCTTTTTTTAGTTAATTTTTGTATATAGTGTGTGATAGGGGTGCAAAATTATTCTTCTGCGTATGGATATCCAGTTATACCACCACTATTTCCTGAAAAGACTACGTTCTTCCATTGAAAATCACCTGACTGTACATGAGAACTTCTATTTCTAGATTCTTAATTCTATTCCATTGATCTATATATCTATCCTTATATATTATCACATTATCTTGATTACTGTTGCTTTATAGTTTAATTTTTTTAAATCAGGAAATATATGTTCTGCAACTTTGTTCTATTTCAAATGCCTTTTGGCTGTTCTGGTCCACCTTTGTCTTGTGCCTGTTCTTTGGAGGAAGGTATTCCAGCTTTTATCATTAAGTATGATGTTAGCTATAGTTTTTCCATAGATATCCTTTATCCAGTTAGGATTCCCTTCTTAGTTTATTAGTTGTATCAGGAAAGGGTACTTGATTTTGTCAAATCCTTTTGTGTGTGTGTTGACTGAAATCATTTTTAAATGTTATTCTATTGATATGGTGCATTGCATTAATTGATGTTTGAATATTAAACCAATCTTGTATCCCTGGGATAAATCACATTTGTTCATGGTTTTGATTCTTTTTATGTGTTGCTGTATTCATTTGCAAATGTATGGTTGAGGATATTCATATCAATATTAAAAACAGATATTGTCTTATAGTTTTTTGTGATTTCTTGGTCTGTTTTGGTATCAAGGTAATACACACTTCATAGAATGAATTTGGAATCATCCTCTTCTCTTTTATTTTTTGGAAGAATTTGTAAAGATTAGTATTAATTATTTTTTAAGTATTTGATTGACTTCACCAGTGAAACTGTCTGGGCCTGGGTCTTTTTTTGTGGGTGGATTTAAAAATAATAATAATAATTCAATCTCTTTACCTATTATAGACCTATTCAGATTTTCTGTTTATTCTAGAGTGTTTTGGTAGTTTGCATCTTTCTAGGTATTTTTCGCCTTCATCTTAGTTATCTCATTTACTGCCATACAATTGCTCATTGTATTCCCTAATAATACTTCTTATTTCTTTAAGGGTCATAGTAAAGTCCCCACTTCCATTTCTGGTTCTAGTAATTTGAGTCTTTGATTTTGTTTTTCTTCATCAATCTAGCAGAAAATTTGTCAATTTTATTGATGTTTTCAAAGAACCAACTTTGGCATTCATTGATTTTCTTTATTGTTTTTCTATGCTCTGTTTCAATAATTTCCTCTCTAGCATTTATTATTCCTTTCATTCTGCATTCTTTAGGCCTACTCTTCTTTCTCCAGGGTCTTAAGGTAGAAGATTAGATTATTAATTTGACATCCATCTGGCTTTTTAACAGGTGTTTACAACCATAAAATTCCCAATTATGCACTAGTTTAATTGCATACAATTAGTTTTACAATGTTGTATCTTCATTTTCATTCATCAAAAATTTTTTTCTAATTTCCTTCCTGATTTTTTCTCTGACTCATTGAATATCTAGGAGTGTATTGTTTAATTTTCACATAATTGTAAATTTCCCTGATTTCTTTATAGATTCCTAACTTCATTCCACTGTGGTCGAAGAACATACTTGGTTTTATTTTAATCATTTTATCTCTCTTCCTCTCCCATTTAGTCTTCATGTAGTTTTGTCTGTAAAATTAGATTTTTCAAAAGACAAATTTTGGCTTTTTGATTTTTTTATAATATATCCTGATTATTTTATTATTAATAATATCTATTACTATTGATTTTCTTCAGTTATTGGAGCTTTTTGTTGTTCCTTTTCTAACTTGGACATTTAATTCATTAAGTTTAATTTTGAATATTTCTTCTTTTCCTAATATAAACATTTGTATTTATAAAATTTCTTTACAGCAACAGTTTTCTTGGTAGATAGTAATTCCTTATCTAGATATTAATATTTCTAAATTACTATTATTATTCCTCATTTAATTCATAAGTTATTTAACAGTGAGTTATTTTTTAACCTCCAAATATGTAAAGATTTTTTAAAAAATTAGGTGTTAATTATTAGCTAATTTAATTTGAGTTGTGATCAGAGACTATTTCTGTATGCTATGTATTCTTTGAAAATTTTGAGACATTTTGTGGCCTAACACATGATCAGTTATTAATAAATGTTTCATACATGTTAAGAAAAATGTGCATTTTCTAATTTTAGAATGTAGGACATATGACTTATGGCATATGAATATGTTCAACTGTTCATGGTGCATTGTGTTGGTGGGTGGAGACCCACACAAAAACCGAAAGAATATTGAATTTGCATCCTGGGAAGACCTGCTGCATTCTCCAACAGAGTGGCAAGAATTCCCCAAGTACATGGGCAGTGCCTGGCAAAGGAAGACAGACCATTATGCCAGGCCCTTGATGTTGATGGTTTTACTTATTAACCTTGTTCTTGTGAAATTAAAACTTAGCCTAATATGTATTGCCTAAGAGTTACCTCCTGAAAGCCTCCTTCTTGCTCAAACGTGGCCTCTTTCTAACCCAAACTCAACATATAAATGGATTACCCTCCCTCAGCATAGGACGTGACTCCTGGGGATTATGACCAAGTGCCAACTAGTGATATGTCTGGGAAAAGACCTTGACCAATAGGGGGAAATATTAAATACAAATGAGTTTTTATGGCTAAGAGATTTCAGAGTGAGTCAAGAGGTCATTCCAGAGATTACACTTAACATACATCTCAGAAGGATCTCATTGACTGCAAGAGTAAACAGTGCCTTAAACAGTAGCATTCCTGAGGGCTTTAGAGGCATCTAAATACTATAGGTAGGGAAGAGAGTCTCAGGAATTTGGCATCCTGTCACTGGGCCTTACTTTGGAATTTATGCTCCCCAATGTAACAGAGTTAGACTCATTTATAATTTTCCTACACGTGACTCTTCTGCCCCTTTTATTTGAACCTGTAATTAGCACTATACTTGTTAAATATATGTCCCAGAGACTTAAATATTTGGTCTGTTCATATGCCAGTTGAGCCCTGAATTGCAACACCTATTCTCCTGTCTATTGGACTTAACCCAGTACAACTAATAAAGAGGTTATGATGAACAATGCCCATCCCAAAAAATAGAGAGTATCCACAACTGCAAGCAAGACATTTCCATGTATCTGTCCCATGGAATCTAAGCACCTCTCAATCAGAAACAGAGTTGGTGTCACCATCCAAAAATCCTTAATATTGAGGAATGAACAAAAACAAGGGAGATGCAACTATGTACTAAAGTAGACTTCTTATTATTCTACCAATGGAAGAACTTGTATAATTGATATAAAGGCAGTGGTCACCAGAGGTTCAGAGGGGAGGGAGAGGGAAGAATAGGTGTAACATGGGGCATTTTGGGCCCATTGGAATTGTCCTACATAACATTGAAATGACAGATACAGGACATTATATTTTGTAAAAACTTACACAGTTGTGCAGTGCAAAATGTCAACTATAATGTAAACTAAAGACCATTGTTAGCAATGCTTCAGTTTTCATCAATTTTAACAAATATGCCACACTAATGAAATATGTTGCTAATGTGGAAAAGTGTGGGAGGGGAAAGTGTAGGTCATATGGGAATCCCCTTTATTTTTGATGCAACATTTATGTAAACTAAAGCTTCTTTAAAAATAAAAATAATAATAATAATGGAAAGATTCTCAATGAAAATTTACCATGATGCTGTATATATCAATAAAACATTCTTTTCCATTAAAAAAAAACTGTTACTGAATATATAGTGGCTATCTCTCCTTGTATGTTTCTTCTCTTAAAATCTGTTCTAATGGGCCAGAAGAGCCAGATAAGCTTTCAGAACCCTACTTAACCTGTGGAGCTGGTGGAGCTCAGTGTCGGAACAATTGCTTTATGTATATGAGGTCCTAGTTTGATTCTTAGTATGTCCTAAGAGAAGGAACCCAGAGAGTGGCCCACTGATTTTCAGGCACCCAGCCAGCAACTTATTTATAGACTGAGAGCTTTCTTTTTTGCTTTAGATTTTTTTGATCCACTATTTTTTAATTTTTAAATAATTTTTCCCCTTTACTTTATTTGATAAAACTGAGCACCTCACCTGTGGAGGCAATTGATGACCACTGACAGCCTGAGAAGCTCCCTAGGGGCCTAAGAGGGAAGTTTGTTTTTCCTGGGTTGTTTTTTTATTGTTGTTTTTGTTTTCTTTCTTGTTTGTTATCATTTCCCTTTCTTTGTTTCCTTTTTTCTTTTACTTATTTTTTCTACCTACTTTATTTCTTTTCTTTCTTTCACTTTTTCATGTCTTCTGTTGCTTTTCTTTCACTCCACTTCTTGTTTGGTCTTCATTTTTTTCTTTTTATCCCTCTTTTTTCTTTTCTTCTCTTCTTTCTGGGCTTTTAATTCATTCTATTCTTTTTTGCTATTTTGTTTCTTGCTTCATTTTTTATATTCCATCTCTTTTATTCTTATTCCTTTGTGTTTTATATGATTTTTTACTCATATTACATATTTATTTTCCTATATCTTGCACAGTTCCTCGTCTACCTTTAATTACTATTATTACTATTACTCCTTTCCTCTTCTTATTTCTTTCCTTTTCTCTGGTCTTAATATTTTTTCCCAAGAGAACACATACAACTTTAAGGATATAGAATAAGAAGAACCAAGTGTCAAAAAAGAACCTTACCCCACATAAAAAAGCAACAAAATAAAATCCAAGAGTAGAAAGAAAAGCTAACCAACCAAATAAGTCCATCAAGATTAGCAGATGCCTAGACACCAGCAAGACATTACAAGCTATATTAAGAAACAAGAAGACGTGGCCCAGTCTAAAGAACAAACTAAAAAACAGGAAGAGATTCAGAATGTGGAACAACTAATCAAAGATATCCAAACAAATATTATGAGTCAACCTAATGAAGTGAAGAAAGAAATAAAGGACATTAAAAAGACATTGGGGGAATACACTGAAGAAATTGTAAACATGTATAAAAAGATCACAGTTCTGATGGTTATGAATGGTACAATGCATGAAATAAAAAATGCACTGGAAGCAAATAAGAACAGATTTAATTGGGCAGAGGAAAGAATCAGTGATGTTGAAGACAGTACATTTGAAATCAGACAGGTAAGTAAAACAGATAGATGAAAAGATTTTAAAAATCCAACAGGGACTCAGGGACTTGAATGCCAACATGAAACACACAAATATTTGCATTATAGGCATCCTTGAGGAATAAGAGAAGAGAAAGAGGGTAGAAGGAGTATTGGAGGAAATAATGACTGAAAATTTCCCAACTCTTTTGAGGGACATGGGCATACATGCCCAGGAGGTGCAGCACACACCAAACAGTATAAATCCTAACAGGCTTACCCCAAGACATACACTTATCAAATTGTCCAATGCTCAAGACAAAGAGAGTATACTGAAAGCAGCAAGAGAAAAGAATTCCATCACTTACAAGGGAAACTCAATAAGATTAACTGCTGGTCTCTCATCTGAGACCATGGAGGCAAGAAGGCAATAGTATGACATAGTTAAGGTGCTAAAGGAAATAAAAAAAGCTGTCAGCCAAGAATTTTGTATCCAGCAAAGTTGGCATTCAAAAATGAGGGAGAGTTCAAAATATTCACAGATAAACAGAAATTAAGAGAGTTTTTCAACAAAAAACCTACCCTTCAAGAAGTATGAAAGGGAGTTCTGCATGTTGAAAGGAAAAAACATAAGAGAGAGGGTTGGAGGAGAGTGAAAGAAGGAAGATTATTGGTAAGAATAACTAAAAAGATAAAGAGAGAAATAAAAACAAAATAGGACATATATAAACCTAAAGAAAATATGGCTAATGTAAGTAATGCCTTGGCAGTAATAACATTGAATATTAATGGATTAAACTCTCCAGTTAAGAGATGCAGATGGACAGAATAGATAAGGAAAAATGACCTGTGTATATGCTGTCTACAAGAAACTCACCTTAGACACAGGGACACAAGGAGCTTGCAGGTGAATGGTTGATAAATGATTTTACATACAAATAATAACCAAAAAGGGGGAAGACTAACTATATGAATATTGGACAAAACAGACTTTAAATGCACAACTATTTTATGAGACAAAGAAGGACACTATATATTAATCAAAGGGGAAATCTATCAAGAAGAAAGACCAATCATAAGCATTTATGCACCTAACCTAGGGTGCCTCAAAATACATGAGGCAAACATTGGAAAAACTAAGAGGAGAAATAGATCCCTCTAAATTATAGTGAGGGACTTTATTTTTTATTTTTTATTTTTATTTTTTCCAAATTCTACTCAATTTATTCATTTTTTAAAAAGATATTACATTAAAAAATATGAGGTCCCCATTCGCCCCCCACTGCCCCCACTCCACCACTCCCCCCACAATAACACTCTCCCCCATCATCATGTCACATCCATTGCATCTGGTGAGTACATCTCCGGGCATCGCTGCACCCCATGTCCCGTGTTCCACACCATAGCCCACACTTTCCCACGTTCCATCCAGTGGGCCATGGGAGGACATACAACATCCAGCAATTGTCCCTGGGGCACCACCCAGGACAACTCCAAGTCCCGAGAATGCCTCCACATCTCTTCTCTTCCTCCCATTCAGTGAGGGACTTTATTACACCATTATCACCATTAGACAGAGCATCTCAACAGAGGGTCAGTAAAGAAACAGAGACCTTGAATAATATGTTATAGGATCTAGACCTAAATATATATATATATATATATATATATATATATATATGTATTTGCTACAGTCTTAAGTCATCTTTATTCTGGTTGGCATTTACCTTAAATATATTTGCCTGTTTACCTTTGTATTTTAATTTGTAAGTTTATTTCATTTATGTTTAATATGAAGCTTGGGCCTGTTTCTTTCATCTCACTTTAATATTTAAGAATATCCTACTTTTAATTCTTTTTTAAAAACTGTATAGTTAAAAAAATTTATATTTATATCTAAACCTAAGAAGACAGGGATATTAGAACTCAAACTTATCTCATGGTTTCCACACTTTCTTTCAAATCCCTCATCATTTTGATAATACAAGCCATTTTATTTCTGAGTTATTATGAATAGAACTTATTTTTTATTGGACTCTAGCTTTATTTTTTATATTACTACAAACCATATTTATCACTTTCAGTTTATATGTCATTTTCAATATCTTTTCATTTTGCTTTATTTTCATTTGTATATTTCATTCCAAACTGTTTTTAACATGAATCTGAAAAATCATGTGACTAAGAATATTTTAACATGCCCTCACATGTGAATGGCAGTTGAATTGATAACTGATATGACATTTTATATTCTAAATTATTTTCCTTCAGTATTCTGAAAACACCATTCCATTGTTCTCTTACACTAAATATCTTTGAAAAATATAGTATAAATCTACTCTTTTCTTTTTAAGTGATTTTTTTCTGCATGTGATTTTCTCTTTCTCTGTGTATATTTTGTATTTGTCTTTTCTATTCTTAAATTTCAGAAATGGCACCTTATGGACCTTTTAATCTAGGTTTGTTCTTTTTAAATTTTAGTTCTGTTTTTTTTCCTTCAAAGATTGCCTCTTATTTATATTTCTTTCTGAGATTCTGGATGTTATATCTTCAGGATCTTAGCTCTCTTTCTTTTTTTTAAAAATAAAAGGTCTATCATCTATCTATCTATCTATCTATCTATCTATCTATCTATCTATCTGTCTATCTATCTATCTATCTATCTGTCTCTCCATTTCTCCTTTCCCCCGCCCCCCATTTTCTGCTCTCTGGATCTAGTCACTGAGCATTCTTCTGTGTCTGCTTATCTGCTCTTTAGGCAGCACCAGGAACCGATCCTGGGACCTTTGGGAGTGGGAGAGAGACAATCATTTTCTTGCACCATCTTAGTTCCCTGGTCTGCTGCATCTCTTATTATCTCTTCTCTGTGTCTTTTTGTTGTTGTTGTTACTTCGTCTTGTTGCACCAGCTGTCCACTTGGGCCAGCTTGCCGCTGAGGCCAGCAGTCTTGTGCAGACCAGCACTCTGCTTGGGCCAGCTCTCCTCATGGCCCAGCTTGCCTTCACTAGGAGGTTCCAGGAATTGAACCCTGGTATGACATATGGTAGACAGGAGCTCAATTGCTTGAGTCACATCTGCTTCCCTAGATGTTAGCCCTTTTACTTTTACTTTTTTTTTTCCTTTTTTAGATTTATTTTTATTTATTTAATTCCCCTCCCCTCCCCCGGTTGTCTGTTCTCTGTGTCTTTTTGCTGCGTCTTGTTTCTTTGTCCGCTTCTGTTGTCGTCAGCAGCATGGGAAGTGTGGGTGGCGCCATTTCTGGGCAGGCTGCACTTTCTTTCACGCTGGGCGGCTCTCCTTACGGGGCGCACTCCTTGCGCGTGGGGCTCCCCTTCACGGGGGACACCCCCGTGTGGCACGGCACTCCTTGCGCGCATCAGCACTGTGCATGGGCCAGCTGCACAGGGGTCAAGGAGGCCCGGGGTTTGAACCGCGGACCTCCCATGTGGTAGACGGATGCCCTAACCACTGGGTCAAGTCCGTTTCCCTACTTTTACTTTTTGTAGATCTTTTACTATACTTTTTTTTTTCTTCTTTTCCTTCTTCTGGGAGATTGACTCAATCTGGTTTTTCAGTCACTAATTCATTTCTCACCTGTATCTATTCTATTTTTACATCCCATCTAATAAACTCTTCTTTTTATTAGCAAGTTTTAATTGTCTTTTTTTTTTAAAGATAAATAAATCACACAAAACATTTCATTAAAAAACATAAGAGGTTCCCATATACCCCACAGCCCACCCCACCTCCCATTCCTCCCACATCAATATCCCCTTTCATCAGTAAGGCACATTCATTGCATTTGGTGAATACACCCTGGAGCACTGCCATACCACATGCACCATAGTTTACATTATAGGTCACACTCCCCCAGTCCATCCAGTGGGTTATGGAAGGATATACAGTGTCCTGCATCTGTCCCTGCAATATCATTCAGGACAATTTCAAGTCCTGAAAACACCCCATATCATACCTCTTCCTCTCGCTCCCTGCCCTCAGCAAATCCTGTGACCCCATCTCCACATTAATGATACAATTTCTTCCATTGCTAGAGTCACAACAGTTCTATAGTAGAATACCAGCAAGTGCACTCCAATCCATATTATATTTCTCCATCCTGTGGACCCTGGGATGTTGCTGTCCACTCCACCTCTAAATTGAGAGGGAGCTTAGATCCCACAAAGCTGATGGATGCAATTCTCATGCTTGCAGTTGTAGACACTCTCGGTTCCCAAGGGTGGTGGTTGACCATCTTCACCTCCCTGTCAGCTGACCTGGGTAAATCCAACGAACTGGAGAATAGGTGTTGCAACTCTGCTGAGGCTCAGGGCCAAGCCGGCACATGGCCAGTCCAGAAATTCAAGTCTCCTGAGTATACACAAACCCCAGCACCAGTCACAGGTTCAATAAAAGTGACAGAAGAGGCATTTGTAGAGAGGTCACATATGAGTCCAACTATATCACATTCAGGAGCATGAATTCCAAAGTAGGGCCCACTGGCAAGGCACTTGTATCTCCAGAGCCATCTGCCATGACTGTAGAATCTGTGTGTCTCCATAGCCCTCAAGGGCCAGTACCTGGGGTTGTATCTACTTCGGCTGTCTTTGGGATCCCATATATTAAATTCTTTGTTTCAATTATTATTTTTTTGTTCTTATTTTTGTTTCATCAATTTTCATGTTTCTTTCCTCTTGTTTCATATTTGCTGATATTTCTTATTCTTTTTTTTTATGTCCATTATACTAATTTAAATACTTGCCTCTATTATTTCAACATCTTGTGGTGTCTTTTCACACACCTGGCCTCCTCAAACCCTTCTTATTTTAGCATGTGAGACCATCAGTATCTCTACTGAGCAATTCATATGCAGAAAAACTGGCTTCGTTATGAAGTGTGGGCTAAAGGGGATATAGTGAAAGAGCCCTAAACTGGTGAGTCCTGCACTCCAGAAACCAGTCAAACACACTTATCCCCACAAAACAACTGCTCAGGTTGGGGCTTTACACTTTTCTGGCCAGGTAAAAGCTGCGTTAGAAAGCAACATTCCATAGATAATATTTCACTAGCTATGGATTCTTAGGTGGACAGTGTGAAAATTTGCCATATGAAGATAGTTACTCCTTCTACCTTATTTTTTCACACCCTTTATAAGCAGAAGGCTGGTCCAATTTACTCTTGAAAACAACTGGACCAGAGTCACCACAAGTGTGGAAACAGGCATTTTCTGTCCTGATACAATGACAAAGAAAGCAATATTTTCAAAATTGTCTTTTATAGCTTACATTTTATATCTATTTCAAAATGCCTCTTACCTGGGGCCAAAGCTGCTGCCTCATATCCACCACTTCAAAACAGTTCCCTCCTACCCATGATTTTCTTTTCATTCTTCATGATTTTCTCCTTCTTTGTATTTTTCCTCTAAAGTTTTTATTGTGTTGATATTGCTAGAGGGAGCCAACACTCATATCTGTTCTAATCCAGAAACAGAGCCCTCACATTTCTTTCTAAAGATCATTGTTTTGAATTGTTAAAAGAGCAATTGTAGACATGTGATTTTTGCTTTTTTATAATTTTGAAAATATCTTCACGTTCATTAAGTAGTTTGGTCTTCAGAACTGTCTTACCAAATAACCAAGAAATTATTAATATTTTTATTGTACATATGAAGAAACCAAAGCTCAAGGAAGCCAAAATATTTGTCCAAGGTCCCATATTTAGTTATTGAAGCCTAATGATTACTTCCCCAGAAAAATTTCCTTTCAGTGACTGAACTCTACCCTTTACCCACCTGCTTTGCACTAAATCGCTGGCATCTCATCTTCTCCTTACCTCAAACTGTCAGTAATCCCAATTCTACCTGACACTGGGATCTTTTTATTAAATTAAAGGAAAAAAAAGTGGTATTGTAAGAATTTGTGAACCTGTGCACCATTGTGACCTACAGTTGAGGTCACAATTGTTATTTCATTTTATTATAAAAAATATTAACATGAAACTACAAGTAGTCTTTTATTTCAGGAACTCTGCTTGCTTTATAGGCTTTTCCGTTCTATTCTATTCTATTACTTTGATTTTCTTCTTCCAAGACACCTATTATTTGAATCTTAGACTTTATTTGCCTATTTCTTATTGCTGTTGTGTTTTAAAACCCTTATTATCTCTTTCTTGACTTGTTTTTTATTTTTAAAATTTCCCACCCTCCTCTCACTCAGAAACAGAGTAGATATCACCATCCCCAAATTCTCAAGATTGAGGAATGAACCAACATAAGAGGGGAATACAACTCTGGACCTAAGTATACTTACTATTAAAAGACAGTGACCACCGGAGGTTCTGAGGTGAAGGAGAGGAAGAAAAGGTGTAACATGGGGCATTCTGGAATTTTGGCGACATTGGAATTGTCCTGCATGTAATCGCAATGATGAATACAGGTCATTATACATTTTGTCAAAACCTGTAAAATTGTGCAGTGCAAAATTTCAACCATAATGTAAACTATAGGCCATGGTTAGTGGCAATATGTGTTCATCAGTTGTAACAAATGTAACACATTAATGAAAGATGTTGTTAATGGAAGAAAGTGATGGGGGAGGAGAGGGGATGGGGTATATGGGAATTCCCTAAATATTTTTTAAACAAATCAGTTTTATTGATACATATTAATAAAGCAACAATTCATCCAAAGTGTACAGTCAATAGTATTTAGTGTAATCACATAATTGTGTGTTCATCACTTCAATTATTATTAGAGCATTTTAATTATTTCAATAATAATAATAAATAGACAAACAAACAAGAAAATTCCTCCCTCTCAATATCTCTATGCTTCCCCCACGGTGCATAGCTGCTGTTTCTGGCTATTCTATCCAAGTGTTTAATTAATGGCTTTTAGTAAATCCAGTGTTGTACATTCATCATCTCAAAAATTTTAGAACAATTTTATTACTTCATAAAGAAAGACTCCATACCCTTTAGCATCTTTCCTCAGACCTACATAACCACTAATCTCATTTCATCTTTATAAATTGATTTATAATTATATTTTATATAAATGGAATCCTACAATATATACTACTCTGTATCTGTCTCCTTCACTTAGCATATTTGGTCTAATATTAACATTTTGTAGTGTTAACCTGCATTTGTTTAGCTTCAAAGAAAAATAGTCTTTATATACAATTCTACCCATATTCATATTTCACATAATATATTTATATTTATAATTATTTATATTCATAATAGGGCAATCATACAGTATTTGTCATTTTGTTTCTGGCTTGTTTCACTCAACATAATGTCCTCTAGCTTCATCCATATTGTCACATGTGTCACTAATTTATTTCTTCTTACTGCTGCAATATATTGCATTGTGTGTATACTCCCCAATTTGTTTATCCATTCCTCAGTTGATGGACACCTGGGTTGTTCACAAGTTTGGGTTATCTTGAAGAATGCTACTATGAACATCCATGTGCAGATTTCTCTTCATGTCATTGTTCCCAGTTCTTCTGGGTATATGTCTAGCAATGGTATTGCTAGGTCCCATGGCAAGTCTATATTCAATTTCCTTAGGGACTGCCAGTCCTCCACAGTGGCTGTACCATTCTACATCCCCACCAACAATGAATAAACATTCCTCTCTCTCCTCATCCTCTCCAACATTTTCAGTTTTCTGGCTTTTTAATAGCAACCAGTCTAATAGGTATGAAATGCTATCTCACTGTAGTTTTGATTTGCATTTCCCTAATTGCTAGTGATGTTGAAAATTTTTTTCATGTGTTTCTTTGCCATTCATATTTCTTCTTTGGACAGTTATCTATTCAAGTCCTTGCAAATTTTTAATCGGATACTTTGCCTTTTTTATTGGTAGTTGTATAATCTCCTTATATATCATTAACTCTTATATATCATTAAACTCTTATCAGATAAGTGATTGCCAAATATTTACTCCTATTGAGTCAGCTGCCTTTTCATCCTTTTGAGGAGGTCCCATTTATCTATTTTCTCTTTTGTTGCTCGTGCTTTGGGGGTAAGGTTTAAGTAACTACTGCCTACCACAAGATCTTGAAGATGTTTTCCTGCATTTTCTTCTAGGAGTTTTATGGTTGTTTTTATATTTAAGTCCTTGATTCATTTTGAGTTAATTTTTATATAAGGTGTGAGATAGGGGTCTTCTTTCTTTCTTTTGGATATGGTTATCCCGTTCTCCCAGCCATTTATTGAATAGACTGTTCTGGCCTGACTGGGTTGGCTTACCGGTCTTGTCCAAAATCTCTTGACAGCAGATGTGAGGGTCAATTTCTAGAGTTCTCAATTTGGTTTCTTTGGTTCCTGTATCTGTCCTTATGCCAGCACCATGCTGTTTCAACCACTATAGTTAGGTAATATGCTTTAAAGTCACAAAATGAGAGTCCTCCAACTTTGTTCTTTTTAAAGACATTTTTGGCTATTTGGGGTCCATTACTGTTCCAAATAAATTTGGTTATTGGGTTTTCAATTTCTGCAAAAAAGGCTGTTGGGATTTTTTATTGGAATTGCATGGAATCTATAAATCAGTTTGGGTAGAATTGACAGCTTAACAATATTTGGTCTTCCAATCCATGAATGTTGAATGTCTTTCCATTTATTTAAGTCTTCTTCTGTTTCTTTTAGCAATATTTTGTAGTTTTCTGAATACAGGTCCTTTATGTCCTTGGCTAAGTTTATTCTAAATAGTTGATTGTTTTAGTAGCTATTTTAAGTGGAATTTTTTTTTTCCTGATTTCCTCCTCTGTTTGCAAATAAGTAGAGTATAGAAACACTATTGATTTTTGCATATTAACCTTGAATCCCACCACTTTGCTGAACTCTGTTAATCCTAGTAGCTTTGTTGTGGATTTTCCAGGATTTTCTAGATATAGGATCATGTCATCAGTGATTAGTGAAATTTTTACTTCTTCCTTTCCTATTTGGGGGCCTTTTATTTCTTTTCTCTCCTAATTGCTCTAGCTAGAACTTCAAACAAAATATTGAATAATAATGGCGACAATAGGCATCTTTTCCTTGTTCCTGATCTCAGCAGGAAAGGTTTCAGTCTTTCACCATTGAGTAGAAAGCTAGCTGTTGTGTTTCATATTCTTTACCATATTGAGAAAGCTTCTTTCTATTCCTATCTTTTGAAGTGTTTTTATCAAGAAAGGGTGCTGTATTTTGTCAAATGCCTTTTCTGAATCAATTGAAAGGATCATTTGATTATTATTTTTCAATTTATTAATATGTTTTATTATACTAATTTATTTTCTTGTGTTGAACCACACTTGCCTAGCTGGAATAAACCTCACTGGATTGTGGTGTATAAATCTTTTAATGTGCTTTTATTTTTTTTATTTTTATTTTTTTAAAGATTTATTTATTTATTTCTCTCCCCTTCCCCCCCACCCCGGTTGTCTGTTCTCTGTGTCTATTTGCTGCGTCTTCATTTGTCCACTTCTGCTGTTGTCAGCGGCACGGGAATCTGTGTTTCTTTTTGTTGCATCATCTTGTGTCAGCTCTCCACGTGTGCAGTGCCATTCCTGGGCAGGCTGCACCTTCTTTCACGCTGGGCGGCTCTCCTTACGGGGTGCACTCCTTGTGCACGGGGCTCCCCAGTGCCGGGACACCCCTGTGTGGCACGGCACTCCTTGCGCACAACAGCACTGCGCATGGGTCAGCTGCACACGGGTCAAGGAGGCCCGGGGTTTGAACCACGGACCTCCCATGTGGTAGACGGATGCCCTAACCACTGGGCCAAGTCTGCCGCCCTTAATGTGCTTTTAGATTCTGTTTGCAAGTATTTTGTCAATGATTTTTGCATCTACATTCATTAGAGACATTGGTCTGTAATTTTCTTTCTTTTTTTTTTTTTTTTGGTAATATCTTTTGGTAATATCTTTAGCTGGTTGTTTTGGTACTAGGGTGATGTTGGCTTCACAGAATGAGTTTGGTAGCATTCTTTCCTGTTCAATTTTTGGGAAGAGATAGAAGATCAGTATTAGTTCATCTTTGAATGACTAGTAGAATTCACTTGTAAAATAATCTTGTCCCAAGCTTTCATCCTTCAGAGGTTTCTTTTTTTTTAAAGATTTATTTTATTTATTTCTCTCCCCTTCTCCCCCACCCCCATTTGCTCTGTGTCCATTCGCTGTGTGTGTTCTTCTGTGTCTGCTTGCATTCTTGTCAGGCGGCATCAGGAATCTGTGTCTCTTTTTGTTGTGTCATCTTGCTGTGTCAGCTCTCCATGTGTGCAGTGCCACTCCTGGGTGGGCAGTGCTTTTCTCACAGGGCGGCTTTCCTTATGGGGCACACTCCTTGCACGTGGGGCACCCTTACGCAGGGAACATCCCTGAGTGGCACAGCACTCCTTGCATGTGGCAGCACTGCTCAAGGGCCATCTCACCACATGGACCAGGAAGCCCTGGGTACTGAACCCTTGACCTCCTACATGGTAGTTGGACACCCTATCAGTTGAACCATGTCTGCTTCCCTCTTTGGAGGTTTTTGATGAATGTTTCAATCTCTTCACTTGTGATAGGTTTCTTGAGATCTTCTATTTCTTCTAAATTTAATGTAGGTGGTTCATGTGTTTCGAGGAATTTGTTCATCTCTTCAACATTGTCTAGTTTTTTGACATACAGTTGTTATAGTATTCTCTTTTGATCTCTATTATTTCTACAGGGTAGTGGTAATGTCTCTCTTCTCATTTCTGATTTTATTTATTTGTGTCTTCTCTCTTTTTTTCTTTGTCAGTCTAGCTAAGCGTTTGTTAATTTTGTTGATCTTCTTAAAGAACCAACTTGGTTATGCTGATTCCCTCAATTGTTTTTTTGTTCTTGATTTCAGTTATTTTTGCCCTGAACTTTATTATTTTTTTCCTTCAGCTTTGTTGTTTCGGATTAGTTTGCTGTTCTTTTCCTAGTTCTCCCAGGTATGCAGTTGGAGCTTCAATTTTAGCTCTCTCTTCTTTTTTGATGTAAGCACTGAAGACTATAAATTTCCATTTCAGCACTGCCTTTGCGGTGTCCTCTTGGTTTCTCATTTTGGCATATTGTGCTCTCATTTCCATTCATCTCATGATATTTGCTGAATTTCCTTGCAGTTTCTTCTTTGACCCACTGATTGTTTGAGTGTGCTGTTTAATCTATATATTTATGAATTTTCCCTTTTTATTTCCATTATTAACTTCCATTTTCACTCTGTTATGATCAGAGAATCCGAGAAAGTGTTTTGTACAATTTCATCTTTTTAAATTTATTGAGACTTATCTTGTGACCCAACATGTCTACCTTGGAGAAGGATTCTTGAGCACTTGAAAAGACTGTACTTCTAGCTGTTTTAGGGTGGAGTGCTCTATAGATGTCTGTTAGGTCTAGTTCATTTATTGTATTTTTCAAGTTCTATGTTTCTTTATTTATCCTCTGACCAGATGTTCTCAACAATACTGAGAGTGGTATATTTAATTCTGCAAATATTATTGTAGAGATATCTATTTCTCCCTTCAGCTTTGTCAGTGTGTGCCCCATGTATCTTGGGGCACAGAGATTAGGTGCATGAATATTAAGAATAGTGAGTGTTGCTGGGGGGGGGAGTGGTGGGGTGGGGATGGTGGGGCTGAATGGGACCTCATATATATATATATTTTTTTTTTAATGTAACATTTTTACAAAATCATTTAAAAAATAAAATAAAATAAAATTTATTTTAATAATACTATCACCACTCCAACCCTTTTTTGGTTACTATTTGCATGGATTATCTTTTTCCAACCTTTCACTTTTAACCTGGTTATGTCCCTATGTCTGAGGTGAGTCTCTTATAGACAACGGATAGATGGCTAATATTTTTTGTCTATTCTATTAGTCTGTGCCTTTTGATTGGGGAGTTCAAGCCATTAACATTCAATGATATAGCTGTAATGGCATTACTTCATTTTGACCTTTGGCTTTCTGTTGTCATATAGTACTATAATTTATCTTTTTAGCCTTTAATTTGCCCTTTCTAATGACCTTCATTTCTTTACTTTTCTCCAAGTCTGTTGCCCTTGTTTTGTTTTGTTTTTTTCCTTTCAGGCAACAGGAATTCATGAGTTTCTTCAGATAATCAATTGACAAATAAATAGAGCAGAATAAAAGGTTTTGATTATAGTAGAGTGTTTAATGCTGATTGGCTAATGGAGAGAGAGAGTGGGAGTTAGAAGATCAGCATTTTGTACCTAAAGACTGAATGGGGTAAGACTCATCAATTGATGCCCAATCTAGGGCATATAATTACTGAATTCAATCATATGAAGTCCGTTTTTACAGACAGTAAATACATAAATCTGGAACATGCATTAATCCAGAAAGAAAATAGCAACTTTAAAACTTAATAATTAGTATAATTATATTTCTAAAACTCTTAATTTCAAGCAATAATCAAAAACACTGAAAAAATTTTATGTGAAGAAAAAACAATTTTCAATGAAAATTTCCTGTTTATATTTTAAAAAAGAAGTGACCTAATTGTCCAAAAATATGAAAGTAGTTAATTAAATTGTGATAATTTAGCCCTTGCAATATTATGCAGCTGTTAAAAAAAGATAAAGACATACTACCAACAGAACCAAATGGTTTCAATATTTTTGTGGCAGGAAAAGGAGCAAAGGCTGTGGCTGATAACTCAAAGGATAGGGAAATCCCCAAATTACTGACAGATGAGGATCATTCTAAAAACATTAGACTCTTACTCACCAAACCTTAACATTTTATCCTAGGCTTACCCCATTTACTTTTTCCCTATTTCTATCTTTGTGATTGCATATGTGTTGTATGTCCCTCTCTATATACACATAATACATTATTTTTTTCTGAGTTATTTGAGGATATGTTACATACTTCTTAAAAATGGACATATTATATTACATAACTACAATTCAATTATAAAATTCAGTAAATTTTTATTGATTATTTTCAAATTATTTTATTTTATTTATTTTTTTTTATTTTTTATTTTTCTCCTAACCAATCCAATTATTATTATCTTTATATCATTTATGTATGGACATATATAAACAATTAAGTGTATAGTAAAAGTTGTGAATTTACAAAGCAAACATGCATAAAATCATACAGGGGTCCCATACATCAACCCTCCACCAACACCTTGCATGTCGTGAGATGTTTGTTACAAACTATGAAAGAACACTGGCAAAATCTTACTACTAATCATAGTTCTTTTCTTACATTTGGTGTGTTTTTCCCTCAACTCACCCTATTATTATTGTTTTAATACATTTTTTGTGACGGAAGTTGTAAACTCATAAGGCAATCATGCACATGTGCAGAATTCCCAAACAACACCCCTCCATCAATGTAATATATACCTGGTAGAGTATAACTTAAGGACAAAAAGAACTACATTAAAAACATGTTAGTAATCGTACTTTTTGATAGTAACATTGATACTGCTATTCTGTGACAAGTCTAGATGTAATGTGGGATAATGTAAGTGAGTAAATAGGTAATATTCTAATTCCATCTTCCCTCGTGACCTTGAAAATCAGAATTATCAATCTGAGAGAAAGAAAATATAGAAAAAAAGATGCAAGAGGTTAACTAAAAATTCTATAGCACTGAATTTTAATAGGAAGTGGCAATATGAACTCATAGTGTATTTTATTTTTAAAACAAACATATTCTTAGTTTTGCCTGCTGAAAAAGCTTCGAAACAATGACCAACCCAGTAACCATGAGGCCTCCTTTAAATCCCATTACCCAGTAAAAGAACCAATGATTTCTCCTAGGAATCCAGGATGGGTGCAGGAAATATTCAAATATACAAGATGATCCTGAGACATCTTGTCATACCAGATAGCAGGGAAACTATCAAAGCCACCCGAGTCATGTCCAAATGACTCGGGAGTCAATGTCTAAAAAGATTCCTTTGGCCAAAGATGAAGAAATATGAGAATCAATAAGAATAACCACATTGAACATGAAATATGTTTGAATCTATGAGTTTATAGTGATGTTAAACAGTGTCATCATTGCAGAATGCTAAGCAAAACAACTCATTATTTGAAAACTGGTTAGTAAAGGGAAAGATTCAAGTATTTATCCTGCCTTTCTTACAAGAACTATATCACCGAGATAACCACCAATATTAGATTAGGGGAAATGGTTCTTTAGAGAAGTATTCCAGTTAATAAATGAAGAAGAAATGACAGAATATCACCATTTTGCAACTCACAATGAATTTATAGATCTACATATTAAACATTAGTAGCTGTTAACCTTGTCAAAGAATAGGCAATCAGACAGTGTGTGTTTTCTGGTGGAAGAACAAAAACCCACATATGAAATGTTCTTAGCAAGAAAAAAGAAACGGAACTCGAATCTCATCAAGACCCCAGATACAGCTATCAATTTACAAGAAATAGTCAACCTAGAAACATGCTATATTATTCTACAAATATGCCACCAGGAAAATCCATAAGCCTGGAAAATAAGGACTGATTTCTTCCTCAAATAAATTTCATAGGGAAGAGAGACAGAGAGAAAGAGAAAGAGAGAGAGAACGAGTCAGTGATCATCAGCCAATCACAATGCACTGGCCTAATTTAGATGCTGATGTTTTTAAAAATCCAAATGGCTAATTTTTAAAAAAAATTATGATATCTGTGAAATAATTATAAACTTGAAAACTGCCTGGATATTTGATGGTACTAGGGTATTATTTTTAAAAATGACTTTAGGTGAAATCATTGTATTTTTGTTAAGTTAGAAATAATCCTTATATGTTAAAGATATGTACTGATATATTTACTATTGTGATAATACAATCTCTGGGATTTGCATTAAAATAAAATGGGTGGGATGACTGGGATGGGAGTGTGAGGATAAAGCAGCATAGGTCAGGGTTGGTGTTTCTTAAGGATTGGTGATAAGTACTGAGGGGGTTATTATACTATTTTGTCCATATTTTGTGTATTTGAAAAAAAAAAGTAGTATAAATATATTTAGAAATATGAAGGTAAATACCAGTGGAATCCAGTACAAAATGTGAAAGTGTTTATTTCTGTGCATATGGATGGGGGCAATGAAAAATAATGAGTTAAGAACTAATATAGTCCATTATTTTCTGTACCTATATTTCAATTTATAAAAGTGTGTGCACATAATACTTCATTAAAATTGAAATATATATAGTAAAAAATTATATTCCTTGATTCAACAATTCTAATTCTAGAGATTTACCATAAGAAACTTATACAAGTAGCATAATTTTACAAATGTCGAAGTATAAGTAGATGAATATGTTCACTAAAGTATTGTTGTAAGAATAAATCATTGGAAACGAACCTAATGACCATGAAGAGGAGACTTACACCAAAGTATTCTAGATTGTGTTTAAAAGGAATGAGTTTGTGCTATAGGTACTGGCTGGAAAGAGAGCCAGGAGGTACTGTTACATGAGAAAATAAAGGCATAAATCAATATACAGTGTATAATAATATATAAGGTGGCAGACTTGGCCCAGTGGTTAGGGTGTCCGTCTACCACATGGGAGGTTCATGGTTCAAACCCCGGGCCTCCTTGACCCGTGTGGAGCTGGCCCAAGCGCAGTGCTGATGCACGCATGGAGTGCCATGCCACGCAGGGGTGTCCCCTGCGTAGGGGAGCCCCACGCGCAAGGAGTGCGCCCCATAAGGAGAGCCGCCCAGCGCGAAAAAAAGTGCAGCCTGTCCAGGAATGGTGCCCCACACACGGAGAGCTGACACAACAAGATGATGCAACAAAAAGAAATACAGTTTCCTGTGCCGCTGACAACAACAGAAGCAGACAAAGAAGACGCAGCAAATAGACACAGAGAACAGACAACTGGGGTGGGGGGGAAGGGGAGAGAAATAAATAAATAAATAAATCTTTTAAATAAAAGAGAATGCAACAACAGCTGAAAAAAATATATATATATATAATATCCCATTTTTATCATTTTTGTAGTGATAAATATTCTGCAATGAACTTATTTACTTTAAAGATACTACAAATTTTATTTGCTATTATATATGCTTTTTTTTTCAAGTTTTTTTTTTACTAGAGCAGCTGTAGGTTGACAGAAAAATCATGCACATAGGGCAAAGTTCTCATGTTTTGCCACCCCCAGTCACACTCAGTTTTCCCTATTATTAACATTTTACATTATTATTTTACCTTTCTTACAATTGATGAAACAATATTATTATAATTATATTATTAACACTAGGCCATAAATTACATTAGGATTCACTTTTAGTATTTACAGTACCATGGGTTTATGTTTTTATAATTTTTATTCTGGTAATATATATATACAATCTAAAATTTACTGTTTATCCATCTTAGTATATATTCGTTTAATTTGAGTTATCATAATGACTATTCATACCACTCATTTTAGCACTAGGTTTTTGAACTCTCAATAGCCCACTTGATGTCCTAGTTAAGCGTTCACAAAACAAACCTTACAGAGGTTTTATGCAAATAAATATATGTGAACTTTAGAATATGCAAGGAAAAATAGAAATATTTAACAATAGTAATTTATTAAGAGAGGGATTGTTAAGAGTTCTTATTTTTATTTTATATACTTATATTCTTCCTTTTAAAAGAGGAATCATATACTTTTATAATGGGAAGGAAAAAGCACATGGTGAAAATAGAGAAAATGTAAAAATGAAATAATGCAGGCAGATCTTAAGGCTAAGCCTAGCGTTTAGCACCATCTGGAACTAAAATATTTCCACCATGCCGATGTTCATTGAACCAAAAATTTTCTCTTGACCAAAATGTGAGTGAAATATGTAACTTCCTATGAATTTACTTCTGGTTCACTGGCAAATAGCAACCTATTGAGCAACTGAGTATCTGCTTACTTCCCTCCCCTGCTATTATTTACAGAACAAGTACAAAGCAGTTTGTGGCTGATTAGAAACGGGGGGGGGGAAGCAAATTCCATCCAGCAGTTTCTCAGAATGGCTTTTATTTTGATGGATATTTTTTAATGAACCTAATTTATGGGGAGGTTGTTCTGTTAAAAGAAAAGTTCACAAAAATATCATGCATGATTGATCTCAAGACTGTGCCTCGATCCAAAGACAACACACAACAGCAGTCAAATATACATTTTATGGGCTTTTGTCTGTTTTGCAATAACACTGGAAAACATTCTTTAATTAAAATTTAAAACCGTAACTGATTAATTTTCTGTGTAAACATTCCCTGTAAATATGGAATGTCAGCATTTTAAGTCTATGCGGGTGTAAATTTTACTCTCCTCTCACAGGCATTTTAGAAGGGACTTTGGCAAAAAACAAGAGGTGAGAATGCAGTGGGGGTAAGATTTCAAAGCCCTGTGGTGTTTGTAACTCCACTCCTGTCCACTTAGCTGAGGCCCAGTCAGGGTGTTCAATGCCATGTGATAATGTTGGCATGGGCCCAGTGGTCACTACTCTCATAGCTCTTTACTAGCTGCCAATTGCCAAAGGACTATAAAAAACCAGATCAGTAGCTTAACCTGAGCCTCATCAGTCTAGCAAGGGTGAAATTTGCAGGAATTTTGGCAGTAGATGCGGTGATACAGAATTTAGACTGAGCATTCCCATTTGGTTTCTGTTGTTAAACATCATCCCCAATTTTTTCAAGAGCCAGAAAGAAACCTCATTTTTCCTCAGTAACTTTGTTGTTGTTGTTGTTTTCCTTAAAAACAGAGGGGAGGTTTTAATGTGTTACTTAAAATATTCTTGAGTGATTTTTCAGAGAAACATGAAAATATGCTGTCAGAAGAATGGGGGAGTGTGTTCAAAGTAAAGAACCTAAAAAACTCTGCTTCAACATTTGTTTAAAACTTGAAATTAAAATATTCATAAGCAAATTATTTTTATTAGACATTTATATTCATGCCAGTAATAAGTTATAGTGAGCTTTGTTCTTCTAGATTCTAGAAAAAGGAGCAGAATTGAAGGCTTCTGACCTTGTTTAGGTGATATCCACAACTTGAGTGTGCATTTCCAACATGGTTCAGCTATTTTGCCCTCACTTTAAAACCTTTGCATATGTACCCAGACCAATCCAATATGACAAATACCCAAGGGGCCTGGGAATAACCTTTCAAAGCAAATATTTTCACACTTCTGGACCCTGCTTAATTTCCAATTTTACTTGTAGTTTATGCATCAAAACTTTTGTGAAGATACTGACAAGGTTTGCTTTCCCCCAAAGACTGTGGCTCTCTGGGTCGGGCTGCAGGTGATCCTTGGTCTTTGGATTTTACATCACATGGAAATGAACATGACAATGTCTTCTCCTTTCTCTTTTGGATTCTGTTGACTTCCAACATTTGACTTTTTCCTGTGGCTTGTCTTTCTGTGTCCAATTTCTTTGCTTATAAGGACTTCAGCCATAACTGATTAAAGCTTACCCTCATTCAGTTTGGGCACACCTTAACTAATAACATCTTCAAAGTTACTTTTGTTGTGGTTGAGAAAGTATGGGTGAAATGGAGATGGGTACATAAACAGACTTGAATTTTCCACTGGGTGTGGAATACATAGATATATCCCAGGAGTTAAGCCATTTTTTTTTTCCTTTCAAAGATAGACTTGAGTCTTTGTGCCTAGAGGTTATTCTCGGTGAACTCAAGTGATAAGCTGCTTAAGGGTTTCACACCGATATTGTTCTTATTCACACACCTGGAAAACCATGGTCTGATCCTACAGGTTCTATTTTGGTAGAGAAGGTAGATGGACTCCTAGGAAAGTATCCAGGAATGTGAGATGAAATCTTCTGGTATCTAAGTTATCCAAGCTTTTCCTTTACAGAATATAAAACATAAATATGCAAATGCCTAAAATGCCCACTTGCTCTTTACTGTTAAACAAGAAAATAGTTTGGCATCCCTATGATTCCTCCACCAAATATGGGCACTAAACCACATGACCAAAGTCTCTTAGTCATCAGCCACAGCAATCACTACGAAACAGCCGTGACAACCCTGAAGCCCTCCCTCTGCTTTACCATATTTAGAGCATGCACTGGTTAATTTCATGTGCCAACTTGGCTGTATTTGGCATCAGGTTGTTGGTCCAGCAAGCACTGGCCTGATTATTGCGCAAGGGTTCTTTGTAGATGTACTTTGTTGATTGCATCAGTGGCTGATTACATCTATCATCAACAGAGAGGATTGCCCTCAGCGATGAGGGGAGACTCTTCCTCCCATCAGTGAGAGGTTTTCAAAGCAAAAACTGAGGATTTAAGACGTCAGAAAAAAATCCCTGCTTCTACCTCAGTCAGCCAGCTTCTCCTGGGAATTTACCTTCACCTTGACTGCCATTCCAGGTTGTAACCCACCCTAAAGAATTCAGATTTGCCAGTCCCCACTGTCATGTGAGTCAATTCTTAAGAGTAAATCTCTCTCTATATATCTCCTGTCTATTGTTTCTCCAAGCAGGACTGGATTTCTAATTTGAATAGAACACTAAAATTCAGCATGTTACCTGTAATTTTGAAAGCCCTGCTTTGACAATGAGTTTGGCAATCTTGCTTGAGGCACAGCAAATGGCTGCCATTAAAGGTCATCTCAACCTTGTTTCCCAAGAGCCGTTCATTGTCCAAACCATTTTGAAAACGCATTTCGACCTAAAGGACATTAGAGATCATTATTGTCATGCTCAATTTTCAGAGGAGGATGTGGACTGGATAGAGAATTTTAAAAAATGTTCGTCTCCAATATTCTGACCCAAGTCTTGGCAGTTACTTTTAGAATTAATAGAATATGCATGCAAGAGTTTGACTGGGAAGTACGTTTACTGAGTGTAAAGCTCCTCAACTTGATGTGCTAACCTCTTTTGCAAGGAAGTGATATAATCTGGATTAGACAAATCAGGACTGTTAATCCCGGCTCCAGTATATTCTGGGATTTAACCTTGGACACATTTCTTAACCTTTCTAAATCTCACCTTCTTTGTCTGTAAAATTGGAAAAACAGCAGAACCTATTTCATAGAGTTGTTGTGAAGATTAAATGAGATAATGCGTATAAAGAGTTTGAACATAGCAACTGGCGTATCTGTGGCTCAGTAGTATATGTGATGGGATTAATCACTGTCCAGTTCCTAAAACAGTTTGTCTTTTGTAACTTGTCTCTCCAGCAGTGTGCACAGTACCTTGCCTCTCTCCAGTGACCATGGAGTTAATTAATTAATATTTTCTTTATTAAACTCTCCAACGTTAGAATAGATATTGAGGAATAATAGCTGGTGTTTAGCTCTCTTCTCACTTTGTTCCTACAAATCCCTCCCTACCCCTCCTAACCCCTGAACCACAGGCACACACAGGGCATCATATTTCTTTACGTTTTGCTGGAAGTGGTGTTCATGTCGATAAGAAACCTTCCTCCCACCCCCACTTTGTCTGCCCTGCACTTAGGAACCAAGGTTGAGTTCAAACAGGGGTCAGGGAGATAAAAGCCTGAGGCTTAACCACCAATTCACTAGTCTGGTGCCTAAAACTTCCGTCATTTATTTATTGCCATTAAAAAGGCTAAGCCTGGCCCTGTGTCACGAAGGCTGTAGGCAGAGGCCCCTGCCGTTTATTATCTCCCCTCCGGTTGGAAAGCAGAGCAGGCAGATGCCATTTCCCCGGGACATGCTGCCCTGCCTGTATTTTGAAGTCTGAAAGGAAATAAAGAGAAGTTTCCTTGCACTTAATGGGATCTTTTGTTTTACATCAAGAGGACAAGTGCAGACATTTTGAAATAATTGTCAAAGACAGAGCAACGCAAGTGGAGGGGGAGAAGCCAGACAAGCCCTGGGAGCAAAAAGGGTGAACTCCCCAGGGCTGAGGCTTCCAGATGGAAAGAGATTTACTGCAGTAGCTACAGAGACTGTTTGTTAAGGAGGAGAAGATAAACAGGAGGCCCCTTCAGAGGCAGTGGTCATGTAGAAGATGCGAGAAGCATTCCTGGGCAAGAGCAAAATCCCTGCCAGAGCTCCAGCTGGTTGCCGTCCAGTTAGGTCTGCTCTGCACAAAACCTGCAGGCCCAGTCCAGTTCTGGTAAGGGCTCTTTTAAATGTTAGTACAAGAAGGATAACAGCCAGACACATAAAAGGACAACTGCACGACAGATTTGAATGAAATTGCCAATCCTGACACATCATAACAAAACCTGGAAGGCACCAGCCAGGGGAGCCTGGATGAGGAAAGGTCCTCAGAATCCCATCACTGGCTGGCGAGCGCGCAGGAGTCTGAGTTATGCCATTTCCATTCTGCTACAGACCCCCCAAGCTGTTTTATTTTTTTCTTTTAAATTAAAACATTTTTTTTTCCTCTTCCACTTTGGCAAAGGAAGCAAGATCATAAACGTCAGATGAGGGCTTGTTGCCCTAAGGGTCCCGGGGCTATGAATGGCCCGGTAACAAATTTGTGAATCAAATCGTCGTCTTTTTTTGTGGTGACCTGTGCAGGTGCCCGGGTGTGGGCTGGTGCTGCTGAAATTGAACTTCCAGTAATCAGGAGCCCAGAGGGTTAAGTCTAGAAGGCTAGAATGATATTTTCACTGCCTTTGATGACACACTAAAATAAAGACGTCTCATTTTGCAGCAGAACATTGAATCTGTGAAGCCGATGTACATGTGGTTACTATTTGCAGAATTTGGCATTTTCTATGAATAGTATAAAACAGGCATTGGATCAGCTGTCATGTTTTGACAGGGTTGTCCTTTTTTTCCAGAATGCCACTCTCTCCCCTCCCCATATTTGAGCAGCAACCCTACTACTCTTTTTTTTTTTTTTCCTAAGTGGACTAAGAAAATCAATGAATAATGAATTAAAAGCTGAAGCAGGTCAGGAGTTTAATGTGTGAGGAAGCAATCACCCTGCAGGGAGCTGGACCCCGTAAGGGAAGCCCAAGTTCCTGTTTGACCAGTGGTCAGCTTGTCTGCAGAAGAACCTTGCCCAGTCCCCGAAATGGGAACGAGGTCAGGGGCCAGATTAATTCACGGTGAGATGTGGGGGTTTCACGCTGTTTTGTTTACAAGCTTATCAGCCTGACAGCAGAGCCCCCCAGCTCTTCTCTCTGCGTAGTCTATTTGATTCATTCCAAGCTGTTTGGGCCTATATTTTCATATTCTCTCAGCTCTACTCCTTTCATCCGTCTACAGACTTGACGGCAATGAAGTCGACAATGAGAAATAATTTTAGCTCTTCTCCCTGACACACATTCATCAGCTCCGGCCCCTGGCTGTAAATATGAGTGTGAGTTTCAACTTCTCAGCGAGAGATGGAGTTTGCTGATGTTTAACCTGTAAGTCATGATTAAATACACACATACACAAACAGAGGAAGCCCTCTTTTAAGCTTCCTTAAAAAGATTTGGGGTTTTCATCCTGAGTTCTGCGTATGTTAATGAAACTTTTATTTTGAAATCTGGATTTGACTATTTCAAGACCACTTTCTTCTTTTACTTTTTTTTTCTTCTTCCATTTTTTTTTTTTTTTGACATGTGCCTCTTTTTCCTTTATTTTAAAGAGACTGAAACCCATAGAGGTACTATTTTAAACACCTTTCCTCATAAGAGCTTCAATTTTATACCAGAATTGAATCTTTTTGCCTGTGGTAACCTAAGTAACTGATCAGGCATTGGAAAAAGATGATTTTTACATATGTTTTAAGCACTTAATGGTTTTCTGATTAAATGGCATCATCATTCATGTTTAAATGAACAATAAAATTACATTCAAAGCCAAAACCCAATTATCACAATATCTATGTTTGCCTTGGAATGGAATTGTGAATATCTGGTCTTGGAATTTTTCAGAGTAGTCACAAGAATATCAAGCAGGTCATGCATTATATTATCATTTCATTGTTATTTATGTCTGCCTGGATTTGATTCAGAGTCTCTGAAAGCTTTTACTCTCATGGCATTTTTACCTATTAAATCATCTTATCCAACCCAGAGCCTATGGATGACCCTTTTCTTAAAGAAAATGATGTTCTAAAATTAAATTCCTATGGTTGTTTATTTTTGCTTTGTATGAAGGTCACCACCTCTGAGCATCCATTAATCCAATGAAGTTGAATTCACTTATTCATTCATTTTTTTTTCATAAAACATATTGGCATGTACTATGTGAGAACCATTATGTATGCTACAAAGCTCAGGAATCTGAAAGAAAAAAAATTCTACCTTCAAATTTCTTGTTACATAAGAGATAAAATTATCATTATATAATCAACATAGAAATATAATTTATATATGTAATATATATTAATTTGTTTTTCTGTTTTCAAGGAAAACTATGGCATGAAGTTATTATAATGCGTTAATTTATTGAGGGAACACTATTAGGCATGTCTTCAAGGACAGTACAGCTTAGTGTATTATAATAATACAGCTAGTTTGCATTTGGCAAGAAGATTTCAGGAGATTTTTACATATATTGTCTTATTCAAGTTATACATTCTCATGGTACTTACAACTAGAAGCCATTCATCTAGGGGCTTATCAAATGCAGGAGTTCAAAATGAGCTATTCATTCATTCAACAGCAAATATTTATTAATCCATAAATATGTATTTGAGTCCTTATCTTGTGTCACATAAATAGTAATGAACAAAACGGTTCTTTTCCTTGCACATATGAAGCTTATAGGCTAGTAAAGGAAGGGAAACATTTGCAAATAAACACACAAGCATTAAGCAAAATACTATAAAGAAAAAGAATATGGTTCTGTGAGAGGGAAAATAAATGAAAGTTTTGTGATTTAGAATAGAAACTAAGCAAGGGCCTCCCCACTGAAGTGATATATGATCTGAGAATTGAAGACTATGTTAGGCAAAGCATAAAAAGAAGAGTGTGCCTAACAGAGAAACAACATGTGCAAAAGGTTCAAAGTAGAAAAGAACTGCTGTATTTAAGGAACTGAACAAAAGCCAGTGTTCCTGGAATGTTATAAACAGGGGGATAAGAGTGCAAAATGTGCTTGGGGAAGTAGGGAAGAAGCATATCATGCAGGGACTTGTCAGTCAAGTGTATTAGTCAGAGTTGTCTAGGCTATGCTGTAATAATAACACACGAACTCACAAACCTCAGTGGCATAACAAAAGAAGTTTATACAAGCTTCCACACCTCACAGTGTGATATAGTGATGGTGGAATGGGGGCAGTAGGGAACTTCTGTGATACATAGTCATTCAGGGACCCAGGCCTTTCATCTTGTGATATTGCCCAACATCTTCCAAAGACACTGGGGCAGGGAGAAGGGGGTAGAGTATGCACAGACAAGATATACACATGCTTTTAATTATCTTGACCTACAAGAGGCACATTTCATTTAAACTTGATTCTACTGATGAATTCTTATTTGCAGGATGCCACCAAGATGCAAATGGAATTGTAGGCCCAATACACATATAGATTTGGTGAGGCTCTATCTCATCTCTGTCTCACCAAGGAAAGGATTTTACACTTAATTTTAAAAGTTATTAAGCAAGGTGTGAACATATAAAATTTAAATTTTTATATGATCCTATGAAGAATTGGGTAGAGGGCCTCCATCTGGCTATAAACTAGACATCTCTTTCTTTTTCCTTATTTCTTTATTTCTCTCTCTTTCTTTCTTCACTTGGCATAAAGCTTACTCTTATTTACCTAACCTCCTTTTCTGAAAAACTAAAAATTATGGCTACCTTAACTTGGGAATCCCACAGAAGGATAATTGATTCCCTATTGAAGTTGAGTCTACAATTTAAAAAAGATAGAGAAATTAAAATTCTACCAAGGTCAAGAGTGGGGAAACACAGCAAACAAATTTTAATGTTTCAAGAAATAAAGTTAGGGTGCTTAAAATTATAAAATAATTTTTTTAAAAGGTTTGAAACATAAAAGTAAGGAACAGGACCTCAACACATAACAGAAAAGCTGACAGAATACTAATAAAGAACTGCAATGATTAAGTTCACGGGTCATCTTGTATTCAAATTCCCAAATTTGCCACCTGGATATGATAGTTATGCTGTGTGCCTTGAAAGATAATCTTATTTTGTATAGCCCTAGGCTTGAGATTTCTGAAAACCAGACCCAAGGTATCATTGTGGGAGTGGCTAAATTACATTGTAAATTGAATTCCTAACCTGGCAGGGTGTCTCCTGTTAAAGTGAGGCATTGAATGGAAAGGAATGGGATTCTTAAAATTCAATGGAGACATAGATTGATAATAATAATGGTGGAAGCATGGAAACCCTAGATTCTGCTGAGTCTTTGTCAGATAAACCTGTTATGATCTGCCCTTTGGAATCAGCCATCCAACCTCCACCGGAAGAGATTAACCCTGCTATGCCTGGTAAAGATGTAACCTCCTCCCCTTAGGAAACAGCCTTCACCCCCCTGTCTAAAGAGATTAATCCTGTTTCCCCAGATGAAACTGCAGTAGAATGCACTGGGGTAATTTGCTTGGAAGACACTTTTAATTCTTCTCATGACCCATTCACAATACCCCTTTTTTTCTTCGACCTGTATTTAGACTGAAGTTCCTACAGGCCCCAAACGGTGAGGAACAAAGGGTGACTCATGAGGAGGTGTGCTACATTCTAAAATAACCACATGATTTTTCCAATTTATGCTAGTGAATATGTCTAAAAATAGATAGTAAGGGCATGGAATAATGGTGGAAGGAACATAAAGTTGGATCAGAGTGCATTTATCCCTAAGGAGAGATTCTGGATTGCTAGAATGGTGGAACGGCCTGCTGAAGGCTCAATTACAGCACCAACTAGATGACAGTATCTTGCAGGACTGGGGCAGGGGCGAAAAGTGGGAGAAAATAACTGATCAGGGGTCCCAGGTAGAGAGGATGAGGGTGAAAAGTGATAAAGAAGGCTAATTTACAAGCTACATTTCCCCATTATAGATTATAAGTGCCCAGGTTTACTTGTGTGGCCACATGGCAGAGGAAAAATGGTGAGAGTGGTGCACAGAGAGCAAAAATGGGTCCAGAGGCAAGAAAGCAGACAGCGAGCACTCAGACCTTGCCATCTGCTTTTTGAACTGTTAATTATTCCACCCCTTTGCTAATGGCAGGAGAGGGGTTCCAGCTGTTTGCTGTTTTGATTGATTACCCCACCCATCAATTTCACAGGGGGCCCAATGATGACGTGCTTGGGGAATATCTGGGGCTTCTTCTATCTTCCAGAGGAAGTCTTTGTTCTGGATGGCAGGATCTTGGTGTTGGGGGTCTTCCAACAGCCATTTTGGGGGATACTGATGTCCACGTGGACTCTCTGCCAGGTTCCAGATCTTTCTATTGATTTCCTATCTTACTAGCCTGCTTCATTCCCCCCTCAGAGAATTTACACCTTTAATCTTAAAGGGGTACTGAAGGGAGATGATCATTTTTCTGTAGCTACTTTCTGCTGGTTAGGGGCAGTAGGTCCTACCTGATAAGGTGTAAAACCCTCCTGCTATTCTATCTCAGTTGGAGGAAGATAGATCTGGCATCCTGTGTGAAGCTGGATGAAGTCCCCATATGGCTAACAGGATGTTGATTCTGGAAGAAATAAACAATTAGAATTTTGAGAATATATGGTCTACTAAGAGGACACTGGACCACAGAAGTAGAAAAGGCTAGGTGCCTGCAAAGGCTGCATTTCCCCAAAATTGATAGGAAAGAGTATTCTTCCTTCAATAGAATTGGAAGAAGTATTTCCCTTTTTAGTTAAGTTACAGATTAAAACAGGTATGGTTTCTTAAAGGGAAGTTTGGTTTGTCTTCCCCCTAGCAATAGGCATTTGGGCTAGAGTTAGAGGGAACAACTGATTTTGACAGAGACACTACTTAGCTTTTTCTCTTGAAGAGGTATTTCAGTCCATCCAGTGACTGGCATTCATACATCTCTCAGGTGCTTCTGATGAGCTGGCACTTCCTTGGGCAGTTGGCTTCACTCAGAATTTGTGAACCAAGTGAGAAATTCCTTTAATTGCTGTGGGAGTGATTAGAACTATGGAGTAAAGGTCCTTACATTTTGGCTCTAGTTGAGAATGAGGCTCATTTTCTTGCCAAGTTTTGATTAGAACTTGGTTTGCTGGTCCTGGATGAGGAAAGGCTGTCTATGGACTGTTTCAAAGGCACTAAGCTGAAGTGGGTCCTAGGCACCTCATTTGCTCTTTCCCTTCTGGTGGGAAAGTGCTTAGACCTGGTAGGATGGCATGTGTGTCGGCCAGTCTTCTCCAGGGTATGAGTGGGACAGCTTCTGGAATAAGGCTAGGAGGGATACCTGGCTTAAGCACATTCATTAACTACTTAGAAATGAAGTTTACTAGAACTTTTAACATGTTTAATGTCTCTTTGCATATGATCTAGAGCAGAAGATATAGGTTCAGTACTTAATACTGGTTAATATACTAACCAATGCATAAGTTTCTCTTTGAGCTGCAATAGATTTAAGTTACAGGTTTGCAATACTTTACATGTTACTTCTCCATGGGAGCAGGCCATAACGCCAATTGTGTTTAAGTTCTACTCACAGTATTCTGGAGATTATTGTTCCACTTGATATTTCCTTCACACAGCAAACTGCAGCACCATTGATCCTAGATAGACGCTAGGAAGGTAAGTTCCGGTATTCTACTGGCCTGGTGCATAGCATCCTTTGGCACTATGAAACTGTGCCAATCTGGAGGCAATATCCATTGTACATCTGGCTATACTGGCCATCATTGGCTGCTGCAGGAGTTTGAAAGTGTAATGTAGTTTCCATTGACTTCAGGAGCACAACTAGACACATTTATTCTTTTAGGTGTCAGTGACCAACCTAGCCAACAACTCAATTAGAGAGGTAATCTGCAGTATATTGAAGGCCTCGTTTGAATGAACTTAACTTTTTAATACTTTGGTTTTTACTTCTACACTTTTACCATGAAGACATTAATTAGCAGGTATTCTTAGTTACAGTTTCTAGTAAGTTTTTACTTTAAGGCAAACTGGATACCTTTATTAACTAAGCCACAAAAATTTTGTTAGTAACAGTTTTGCAAAGTTTCTCTGCTTTTCTAGCAATTAAATAAATTCCACTTGTGATTTATACATTAAATCTACTCACAAGACAGTATTCAACTTGTAACAAGTGAACCCCAAATCTCATTTCCAGGCACAAGCAAACTGATGAAGTTAAATGCAGATTTCAAAGTTGAACACAAAGTTAAGCACAGATTAAAACAGAAGAAAATTTTATACCATTAGCATTTCTAGGAACTCTTTGATCTTAATCGATAGCACATGAGGTTTCTTTATCTTGATCACTATTCACACCTTTTATAGGCACAACTGAGTTTAAACTAATTGAAGTTGGAGGTATATTTCCTCATTTCCTTAAGGAGACATGATATGAGTTTCTGGCCTCAGATCTATCCATCCACTTTTCTTACACTGGTTTAACTGGAATTCAGGGTCCTATACATAGGCTGCTCTTGGCTATACTGTGGCCATGTAGACAGGCAGTAGGCAGAATTTCCTGATTCCTAAGAGACTCCTATGGGGAGTTTGCTGGTATGCTAGAGACTGCACCCATTATTCTAGGAAGAATGAAGAAGCACCTTTTAGTTGACCATTCTGGCATCCCAGAGTCCTAGTCTGACTAAAATATTCACCACTCCACATAATTTGGAGCAGAAGTCTCTCTCAGGGTCCTGAGAATTTCAATTTTCAGAGACTGCCTGGCCCACAAGCATCCTTGTGGGTGACCTAGGTCCTGGGTGATATATGATTCTAAATATCAAATCAATGCACCCAAGCTAAATTGATGGGAGACTGAGCAGTGGCCCCAAATCAAAGCGCCCGAGAGGTCTGTCCTAGGGAATATTTGGCTGCTCTCTGAATGGATGGGCCCAAGGAATGGGGGCCATTATGTTTATTGGTCTGATTCTCGGCACCCCTACATTTCAGGGTCCAAGACTGACTGCAATCTGAAACGAAGCGCCCAAGCCTTCAAAAGCTCGGGGACCTTCAGAGTTACTTCTCTGGTTCCTGCCACCCTGGGAATCAGAGGCCCTGCTGCTGGAATTTTGGGGCTGTTTGGACTTGGAAGACAGATCAAATAGATCAGATGCCCTCCAAGCCAAAGAAAGTTTCTTCCTTCTAGCCTTCCAGAAGTCTTAGACATAGTCCTACTTCTCTGACTTTACTGTCTGATAGTTTCCCAGTTAAACTAGCCATCAAAAGGCCATTAAGTGATTAATGATAAATTGCTCTAGCTAACAGGCTTTGGGGCCCTCAGGCAATAGCTTCCTTGCTAGACAAAGGCACTTTCCATTTTCACAGTTTTTAAAACATTCCAAAGCATTCTAACACAAATCTGTAAAGAGAAATTCAGGAGAAAGAAGTAGAAAGATAAAAACATAGGTAAAGGTTAATTACATGAGGGTATCCTGACCTGGGACCACCCTGGGGAAGGGAAATCCCACAGCATTCATCTTGGCTCTGCCCCCTGCCTTCCTCCTTCACCCACCAGGTAGCTGGATGTGGTCAGATAGGACTGCCTCTTGCAAAGGCCCGGACCCACTGCAGGGGAAGCCCCTGGCTCTCCACCATTGCCATGCACTCCCTAGGGGAGAGGGCAGAAGAAGGAAATGGCAGGCAGGCCCTAGGACAAAGACTCCAGCTGCTAAAAGAGTTTGAAAAAGAAGCTTCACAGGGTCTGGTGCTCCACCAGGGGACTTCTGCCTTGGCAAGGCTGTGATTTAAGCCATTGCTCTATGACCCAGCCATCCTGGCTAGGGTCAGATCCCACAAGCCTGGGTGCATGGGTGGATGGAGAGAATTCACAAGCCTGGCCCCTTCCCTCCAAGGATTATGCCCTGTGGGGGCTTGTAGCCAAACCTGTTTAAAATAGAGAACCAAAGGAAGGCATTAAACAAGCTGTAGGCCATAGTTTCACTCACCAATAAACTCCTGGCTGGCTCGCCAAATATGTTACTGAATTTTATCTAGGTTCTTTGACAATGCTGCAGAAATGAATTTCAAGAGCATGTCAGGCAAGTTAGGCCAATAATTTATTCAGGTAGGGAGGGACGAAAATGGGAGAAAATAACCGATCAGGGGTCCCAGGTAGAGAGGAAGGAGGTGAAAACTGATAAAAAGGGCTAATTTACAAGCTACATTTCCCCATTATAGACTATAAATGCCCAGGTTTATTTGCATGGCCACATGGCAGAGGAAAAATGGTGAGAGTGGTGCACAGAGGGCAGAAATGGGTCCAGAGGCAAGAGAGCAGAGAGCGAGCACTCAGGCATTGCCATCTGCTTTTTGAACTGTTAATTATTCCACCCCTTTGCTAATGGCAGGAGAGGGGTTCCAGCTGTTTGCTGTTTTGATTGATTACCCCACCCATCAATTTCACAGGAGAGCCCAATGATGAAGTGCTTGGGGAATATCTGGGGCTTCTCCTATCTTCCAGAGGAAGTCTTTGTTCTGGATGGCAGGATCTTGGGGTTGGGGGTCTTTCAGCAGCCATTTTGGGGGATACTGATGTCCATGTAGACTCTGCCAGGTTCCAGATCTTTCTATTGATTTCTTATCTTACTAGCCTGCTTCAAATCCATTGAACTGGAAGTTAAGACTGTCACCCTGTACTTTATGCTCCTCCAGTCTCTGAATCAATAGACATAGAAGGAAATTACTGTACTGGCTAGGGTGACTGATCCTGATTATCAAGGGGGGGAAAGTTCTGCAACTACACAGTGGCAGTAAAGAATAGTGACTGGAATACCATGGCAAGCCCCTAGGTGTCTCAGTACTCTCACGTCAATGGATAACTGCAATAACGCAATCCAGGCAGGATTACCAATGGCCTAGAAACTTCAGGAATGAAGGTTTGTTTCATTCCACCAAGTGAAAAAAACACGGCTAGCTGAGATGCTTGCTGAGGGTAAAGGGAATATGGAATGGGCAGTGGAAGAAGGTAGTTATAAATATGAGCTACAGCCATGTGACCAGTTAGAGAAATGAGGACTATAACGGCTATGAATATTTCTTCCTTGATTTGTTATGTATGTGCTTGTATATATACATAAAGCAAATATCTTTGTTTTCTTTCCTATCTTTAGACATATTTTTTAAAAATCATGTTTTAATTGAAAGAAAGAGTGGTTTTCCTGGGAGATACTTACCGAAGTATCCAGCATAAAAAAGAAGTGAAAAACAGTTCCACACTAGACATGCAGTAAAATTTTAGAATGCTAAGAAAAATAAATCTTTAAAGCAATCACTGAGGATGGCAAATTACCTGCAAATGAGTACCCATTCATTAAATCAACTCTAAACTCTCCAAATAATAGAGGCCAGAAAACAATCATTTCAACCTATCAGGAAATTAGTGACCAATTTAGAATTCTGTTTCCAGCCAAGTTATCATTCCAGAATGTGGGCACAATAAATGCATTTTATTTTAAGTCTAAAACAGTATTCCACTTATAAGAACTTGCTGAAAAAAAGAAAATGAACACTGAAAAAATTACAGTAAACATGCCTAATATGGAAGAAGATATATAAACAAATTGGAGCTCTACATTGATGTTGATAATATGTAAAAATATTGATAATCCTCTTACCCATCTTATGGTTTCTCATTCTAACATGCCATATTGGAATAAAACTTTGTACTTTTATTCATATTTCTATTTTTACAACTCAAAAGAGCTGTAGAACTTATATTTCTTATGACACGTGCACCTGGAAAGTTGAAAAGAATTTAAATGTCCAAAACACACATTATCTAATTGTGTGGAGGGACAGGCAAACATTTAAAGGAACTCTAAAATGTATAATTTTTCTTAATGCTAATATTTATTTTCATCTAAATAATCACTCTTCTGAGATATCCATTCTGTATTTTTGGTTATTATACATAACGTCTTTACTTCTTCTTTTCCTTTTCCATTTCCTTTTCTTTTTCTATAAGCACTAGCAAGAAGGAAAGCTGGGAATCAAGTACCTAGTTATCAGTGGGCTCTAACTTCTATAAGATTATACTGAGGTTTTTAACACTGCACATACTTATAGTTTATCTAAAGCTCTGTGTGTATATGTGTGTGTATTATTTTAATATTTGGAGAGCCAAAACTATGGATTTAGTGCAGTCTAGAAAAACATTATCTGTGACATTAATTAAATATAAATTAAATTTGTTGTACATATTTCCCATCTCCTCCTGACTTTACTTCACCTCCTTGTAAGCTCATTTCCGTCTTTCCTTCTCCACCTACCTTCCCAAGCTGAAACCATATCCAAGATTTTACCATATTAATACCCTATTCCACCAGCCTTGTATACCTCTATGACAACCACATCTATGGCTGTCCTTCACATCACTGGAAGCCTGTCAAGACATGAGCAGGCAGTCATTGGTGCACCTATTTTAAATTTCTCCTTTTCTCCAGTTTACCCTGAGCCCAATTTTTGGTTTGTTTGTTTCCATGACCACTCCTCAAAAGCTACCTTGAAAATCTCATCGATTACATCCTAATTACCAAACCCAACTTCCTCAATTTACCCAAGCGTCTGAGCATTTAACGTTGTCGAACTCTTCATTCTTCTTGAAGTTTCTATTCTATTCTCATAGTCTTCATATTTTCCTGGTTTTCCTCCAATCCCATTGGTCATTCTTGTCAGTTACTTCTGTTTTCTCCTCTTTCTCTGATTCCCCCAAGCTTCTCACCCCATTCCCAAGTTGGATGATGAACTCATGTTCTGGAAAATTAATGTTTTCTCCTGCATATTCAACATAATATGGAACTAACTAGTCAATTTGCTGACTGGGATGCTTTCTGTCCAGACCCTTGCAAAAAAATTAAAAATTTAAAAAATTTTAAAAACTTCACTGGCTCTGTAAGATTTGAATATGTCAAGTCCCTTGTAAAATTCCACAGTCCAGAAGGGACTTAGTGGGGAGGAAAAGGAGGCCAGGGATAACTAGTGCCACATATAAACCTCTTCCATTCTAAATCTTTTCTCCAAGTCTGAGATTGTGAATTGCAAGACATGTAGTTTCTACTACCAAGTGGAAAGGTGAACAGTGTGTATCAGTGGTTTCAATGAGTAACACTTAGGAAAACAAATATCAGGTTAATAATGTCAGCTTCCAACTTTAGAGACATCTGTTGATTGGCTAATGTATTGGATGCCCTGTAATATTTTTCTTTTTCTTTTTTGTGGTCATTCTCCATTATGTTCTCTGGTACCTGAAAATAATTGAATTATATATTCCAAACTGTTTCCCTCCTATTTCTCTAGAAAATAAGTTTACCAAGTAAGATTCTGTATAAACTAGAGGAACATAAAAGCTTGTAGAATATTTTGTTTAAGCCTATAACTGGATGTTCTTTATTTAGCTGGGAGCAAGTCAGCCAAATTGACTATTGGTAAATATGTATAAAAGCTCTAAATTAATAAGTAAATATGTAATAGGGAGTAGGAGACTGCTATTGTGGTAAATATTCCCAAAAGGAAACATTAGATTATTTCTGAATTGAAAATACAGGTATCTTGGGAATAGACACTTCTGTTTTCTTATGCAAAATCCACCCTCCTTTCCCCCTGTTTTTTTCGTATACTATCTTTACTTATTCTTTCCCTATTTTGTTGGGCCAGCAATATGACCAGATAAAAATTGCATTTATCAGCCTCCTCTAGGGAGGCCAAACACTGGGTGTGTTCATGAGACACACAGTTATGCAAATGAAATGTAAGTGGATATCAACTGTGTATTTCTGGAAGAGTTTTGCTTTCCTAATGTGTTTACTGCCTCTTCATCTTGTGTCTAGCTCCTTCTTGTGGCTGGGATCACAGTCATGAGGACTGGAATTGCAGCTGCCTTCATGTGCCTAATCTCAGTGGGAAACCTGAAAACATTTCACTGTCACCAGCTCTGACTGCCTAGCTTTGAATTTATTGTCATGTGGGAGGAAAACAGACTTTTCTGTTGTTGAAGCTGTAGCCATGTGCATTTTCTGTTGTATTCAGTTGAATTCAAACCCTATCTGATCAGTTTCGAATTAGATGAGGCACTACAGCAGGGTGGAAAAAGCAGAGATTTAAAGGTTCAGGCACCTGGTTGGCCTCCAAGCTTAGCTGAAGACTAGCCTGAAAGCTTCAGAGCCTCAGTCTTCTCATCTATGCATTGGGGCTTATAATACAGAACTTATACCCTAATGCTGTTAGGAGGATGCACTGAATTAATGAATAGTCTCAATATGCCAAATTGAAAACTCGTAATAGAATCTTAATAGAAAAGAGAGTTTTAGAAGTGCTCTCTAAAGTAATATGCACCCAGAAGAATCCATTTAAAGGTGGAGTCAGGCTATTTGTGACCCAGTCCATTTGTTTTATGCACTGCCAGCAATATCACTGTAGCGGAAAACGTATTTTATGGTACGCTGGGTGGTTGAAGTTGCACTGAGGTACATGTGCACTAATTCTAGGTCAGCAAGAAAGATCTAAAGCACCCCTGAGCAGACCCAAACTGACCCCTTTTAACTCTTGAGTGAAATGCCAATTTTACTCACCCAAGAAATCACTGAAAATGAAACTAATTCTGAAAGAGGAATAAAAATATCAAGGGGCACCAGTTTGTTTTTGTTTTCTTTTTGTTATTGATGATGATTGTTTTTAAATAAGAATCCAAAATTTCAACTGTTTTCCATTTCCTTATAACTCCAGTGTTATAATATATTCTAAAATACGCTGTTTTACTCTTTCTTGCCTTCTGTCCCCTTTCAGGGTTGTGTGCATATTTATGGGAAATGTCTTATTTCAAGACATTTTAACTTAAGCATAATTGTCCATAATTGTCATGAGTTGGGACAGAGATGGGCCCAGGGCGAGGCGGGAGCATTTTTCTTTGGTTTCCAAGGAACAGAAACATATGAGTGACATAAGGAAATGAGGTGGGGGTGAGAGGTATAGTTATTGTATGGTGCCCAGAAACTGAAGCAGGAAAGCAGGCTGGAACAGAAGCCCTTCTAGGAAGTGACTTTTCTAGATTCTATAATCTCTTCTCTCCCTTTCCTGAATTCAAGGATTTCATCTACTTATTCTACCAATTAACTTCCTCATTACAGTCTAAAGTAATATTTAAGCCAGAGTTTTGTGACCCTGACTCTGATCTTCTTCAGTAGGCTGTTAGCTATTATTGCTGTTTGTCTCATGACTTAAAGCTCACTAAATATTTTATATCAATTTCCACACTCCTCAAATATAACTTCTTTAGCTCTTAATTTGAATTCATCTCTCTTCTACTCTAAATTTGTTTATGCTCTGTGAAGATTCAAAATCATTGTGGAAATGAATCTCTCAAGAACCCAATCACAACTGTAGGGCAAAATATCTACATATGACCCTCAGCTAAAATAATAGACAATTTTCTCATTCATATTCATTCTGCAATGACTTCTGATTCATCCTGCAGTTGTGTTTTTACCACTGTTGCCATCAACTATTGCCCTTGGTTTCACTTGCATTATAGTCAAAGTACCATATTGCCTGAGGGTTGTGGACTTTTTGACTCAAATAGTGGAGAAGACACTTGGCAGACCCCGATGATTGAGTTTCCATATGCAAGTGCTTCCTATCTGCTCTGGAATGCTGCATCGTTCTCTGAATCACCCATGTTCTGCCTTTCTTTTCCTGACTTGGGATGTATGACTTCCATCAGTCTCTCTGGGACTAAGTTGCCATTCTCTTGTTAATGTTATTTGCTTTTAACTTTCCAGGGGAGTGTTGTTAAAATAGTCAGGAGGGAATGCTGATTCACATAGCACATGCATCCATTCTTTGGTGGCAGTGGACAGTGGGGCATTACAAGATGTTCAAATATTCATGATGTTCAGGCTGCTTAAGGTTGCCAAAGAAGAGAAATGAGCAGGAACCATTTCATGTAATAGGAAAAAAAAAAACAAAAAAAAAACTTACATGAACCAATTTGAGGATTATTAGGAAGCAAGAGAGAACTTTTCATGACAGAAGCAGATTCAGGTAAGTTTTTGACCATCTACAAATATTTAGAGGAAAACCTAGAATTTGCATTTTGGTTTCAATGTAATTTCAGTACTTTATTATAAATTGTTTTTCATAATAAAAATTGCAAATTAATATGTTTAATTATTTTGCTTATTTTTACATGTTGAAAAACAGCCCAAATGCCCATCACATGAAAATAAATATATTTCTTCAGGATGTTAGTAAGACTAGAGAGGCAAATGACAAGCATGGCAAACACAATGAATATACATGTTATATTTTCCAAAAGTAGGGGCTAAGTGATAATTGCCATTTTATTAAAATAATTACAAGGAGAATATCAATATTAAAAAATTCATAAGATCTCAGTTTAGATTGAAGGAAACCACTATGAGGCATAAACATTTAAGTGTTTATTTTGAATGTCCATGTCTTCCAGCATCTATGAAGAACATTTCTCACCTTTGCAGGAGCCAGACAGAATGGAACAAAGAATACCTTTATGACTTCCCACAATGCTAGGATTTTTTTTTTCAATTATTTCCTTTCTAAAGCAAGTGATACATAACATTAGGGTAAAGATGCCTCATGCTAGCCTACTTGGGGTAAGAAAACTCATCCCTAGAAAAGCATTCAGAATGAATCTTGAAACTCTATATCTGGTCCTCATAACGGAAACCCCATATGTATATCTTTTATGGTGCATTTTTTGTCAATAAATGATAAAATAAAAATAAAAATCATTTTTCTCATACCCTCTCTGAGTAGGGGGACTCTCCTTGGTGCTCCTATTGGCCAATTAGGTTTACCTTCATCATAGTTCTTGTAACCACCTCTTCTCCTAGTAAAGAAAATCTGATGGCAATGGATTCTGGTGATTGTCAATAAATATTGGTTGAATGAATAAATGATATTTCAAAGGATACTAATGCATTGAGAATGGAGAAATGTATAGGTTTTATTCTAAGGACAAGCCCTTTACTGCAAAGTCATAATTCCTCCAACTATATGTGCATTTTAAGTAAACTGCTATTTGGCAAAGATAAAAAGGGTTAAAACGACAAAGGTATTGTTTAGTCTTTGAAAATCCACATTCGGGGAAAGGATCAATTTGTGCATGGCAGAGGTGAAAAAGAACAAAAAATTAACTAAAGGGAATATAAAAGACTTATTTAAAAATTAAGAGAATATCTGGACGCAGTAAATCCACCTCTGAAATTTTTAACTAAGGAAACAATTCATAAAAAAGCAATTACATTCTTGGGGAAGTCTCTTGCCGCATTTTCAATATTAAAAGTTTGGAAATTATCTAAATCTTCATCAGAGAGGATTGATTAGGTAAAATGGGAATAACCGGATGGAGCAAGCAATAAAAAAAGCTGCAGAATAGTAAAACATGGGGTTAAATACGACATCTCTTCTGTCTTTGGAACTAATTAAAAGTCAAATGTTATTTTGTTCAATGACTGGAAGAGACAATGGAGAGCTTGAAAATAGTAAATTGTTATAATGGTGCCGTTTTAAATATATATACTTTACATTTTAGCACTCATAACTGAGTATAGTAACTGAACTAAAGGAAAGTGTAAAAGTAAAATGGAAAAGGTTTGAAATGAGGAAGAATTGAGTGACTGAGATCAGGAACTACAGGAACTCAGCATCTGAAAACCGAGAGACAAAATATGTATTCAAGGCTGGAGATGGAGCAGAGAAGTCTCCATCCCAATTGGTTCAGCAGACAAGGCCTCAGGTAAGGTTCCTTACTTATCTCTAAGCTTAATCTCTTTTTTCTTGAGTCTCAAGACTGTGATTTGGCTTTTTGCCTTCAGTGTCTTGGTGCTTTTTGCCATGACAATTCTCACCTGTGATGATTCCCACAGTCTGTCTTTTCCATTCCCGCATCTTAAGGGAAGACACTGATTTCAGTAGAAGTGACCCACTACCCACTCATGCCATATAAATCCATTGGAGTTGACAGAGCTGGGTGATTTATCTCTGTTCATTGTCTAGCTCCGTTTCTACCATAAAAAATTCTAAGTATTGTATTTGCTCTGTAAAGTAAGATGGTGTGGTAAAAGGAAGATGGTCTTGGCAGACAGGCAGAACTGAGTTGCGTTTCTCTTTTCACCTATAATCATGTAAACTTGAGCAAGTACCATTCTGAAAGCATCAGCATCTTCCTGAAGATGGCACAACCATGCCTGTCTCTTGCAGTGCCGTTCTGAGGCTCAGTCACAGCGGATGTGAATGTGCCATTACGTGGGAGGTGCTCAGTAAATAGTAACACTAAGTATTCTTATCAAAACACTATAAGCTAGCAGTGGGACTACAAGTCCTGGTGGGAATGGAAAGGGGATGTTGGATAGAAAAACAATCATTGACATCCAGGACCTAAGCGGACCTGAAGGCAAGGCAGTCATTTCAAGTTTGAAGAGAATTATTTCCTTGCCACCAAGACAAACAAACACATGCAGAAATAAATAAAAAGTTAGGATTTGCAAGGTGATGGCAAGGGATTTCCATTTTCTAGCCACTTATTCCTTTTCATCCTTGTCCTCTCTTAGAAGAAAATATATTTATCTTTCCTCACAGTACTTACTTCCTGCTTTCATTACTTCCTTCAGATCTCCCTTCTCTCTCCAACTTCTTTGGGTACTTCCTTTTGGCTAACAAGCCCTTGCCTGCCTTCATTGAAGCACAGGTTTCCCCACACTGAGAAAAGCATACTAGATTGAGAAAAATATGCTTACTTTACTTCCTCTCCTAGTTTCGTAGATAACTTTGACCCTGAACAAGTCACTTGATGTTCCTTAGTTTGTAGAAAGCAAAGTTTGACAATGATGTTCTCTAAGATTTCTCCAAGGCTAAGAAAGATTGGGAGATTCTAAGGGCAGTAGTGTATGGCAGAGATAATTCATCTTACAAAAAGTGACTATCTGAAGAATACAAGTATAGTGATCATCCCTGGGAAAGACTTCATGGGAAGCTGTCGGGGAATGGGATTGCACTTAGCCTGGGAGCCTGAGTTGGATTTTGAAAGGACCGCTATTGTCGAGCAATACCGTGCCCAGAGAAAGTCAGAACATTTTAACATAAAACTAATAGAATAATGATTAGTAAATGTTCTGTAAAAATTAAATATGTTCTTAGTTATGGCTAAGTCATTCATAGATTATGTGCCATTCAAGTCATCTAACAGGACATTCTTCTTCATAACTGAGAAATACCCATACAAAAAAATTAGGTAGCTATAATGAAATAATTAACAACCCAACAAAATGCACATTGTGTTTTATCACTATGATAGTTACATTTCATTGCATTTAAATTGAAGTTCTCAATTGTGGATTTTCTCCTATTATATCCACCGGCAATTTTGATTTAACTAACTAAAGTTGTGATGAGCAAGATTTAGGTGTGAAAGCATGGATAGGAGTAATCTTTCATACTAATCATGTATTACCGACCTTAAATCCATCAATTCTTTCTTTCTCATTATAAATCTCACAAAACGAACTGCCCCCCTAAACAATAATTACACTAATGCCTTAAATAGACATTTTTTCAACATCCCTAGGGCAGATGGATTGTTTCTAAGGGGAATGAAAATGTCTGATGAACTGCCATAACTTTGGTGTCCCCGAGTTGTTATACAATTTTGCATTCTTCATTGTCACGTTACAGAGGAGAGGGGTGGATTTTCTCCTTTCACATCCGTCAGTGACACGCAAATACCCTTTGAAAGGTGTGCTCTTTCATGCATTCATCTGGTATGTAAATTACCAAAATGCAAAGCTGCTTGTCTGAGAAGGTTTTATAACCCCTCATTGTTTATACATGTCTCTGATGAGTTTCTCCTTTGTTGCTCTGGCTCATTTTTTTTTTGAAAAATTCTTTAATTCCAACTGAAGTGTCCCTGACTTCTCCTTTCTCCAGCTGAAAGAAGAAGGAGTTTGGGGAAAGGAAGGAGATTGAGAAGTAGAGGAGGAAGGAGGGTAGGAAGTAGACAGAGTGACTCCCTTAGGGAGTCGCTTCCTGTCAGAACAGTATCAGTGATACCAATGACTGCCATTTGACTGCTGCAAAAGGGAGAGACAGCAGCTTGGATGGAGAGCATGGGTAGCCACAGCTCAAAAAGCCTGTGCTTAAGTGTGACTGTGTTCACAGGCAGCCCTCCCACCCTTACCATAGTCCCCTCCACACAGATTTGTGCATATAGCACACATAGGTTGAACAAATTGCCACAGACATTTGTTCTAGCTCCTGGATGCCATAACTGCAGTGACAACTTCCAGAAAAACAAGCAAAGACTTTTCTGTCCCTTTTCATACCAGACACCATCTTCAGCAAATTTCTGTGTCAGAATATTTGGGAATGGGAACAAGTACAGCCGCAAAAAAAAAAAAAAAAAAAGTGTTTATGAATAATGGAACATTTCAAATCCATCTGGTTTCTGAGACATTTTTTAGTTTCTCACCACAGCCAATTATATAGCATGCTTGAGTGATAACTGGTTCTATCCTGAGGCTCATTCTGCTCTCAGATTTCTACATTGATAGTTGCTACCAACCTCTGAGGTTAGTAGCCATATGGTAGTCCAATATGGTACTTTATACTTGACTTGTTATACAGTAGGTGATATTCTGGTGAACATAAATCCACATTTTACTAGGTACCATAAAAGGGGGACCCAGGATGGGAAAATTATGGGGCCTTCCAAGACTTTGGCAGCCTGTAATGGTTTCCCTTTTTAGTTTAGAGAAACTGCAGAATTATTTCCATAGGTTTTCCTTTTGCTGCCTGTGTATATCTAGTGTATCCCTGAGTAAATGACAAAAGGCCATGATAAAGACAGGAAAAAATACATTTTGATTTTGGGAAGAGGCATTCCCTTCGTGACATTCATCAAATACTTTACCTTGCTCTTTTATTTTAATTATTTCACTTTTTATTATGAAAAACTTCCAATTTTTAGAAGTAGAGATAATATTATAATGAACGTCGATATCTCAGTATGTATCTTGGAAAGATATGGCCTCTTTAAAAAACTGAATTTGCTATCATTGTCACTTCTAAAAATTTATATCACTAATCCATTATCATCATTAAACATTCAGTCAATTTACAGTCACAAAGATTTCTTGCTTATCTGCTGAATAACCAGTTTTTCTGCCATCCGTAGTCCTCACTGGATGGTTCACTAGAGATTTTTATTAACATGATCCCATTTTTACGGATGTAGAATTGCAGCTCAGAATATACAAATCTGTTGCCTAAGGCTGCATGGCAGGCAAGGTGTGGAAGGGGGACTCACCCTTCAAGCTCCACCATTCAGATTTGCTTCTGTCCCTAATTTTTGAGCTCCCTGGGTAGAGCCTTGGTCTAAAAGAAGCAGGGCCTGCCTGGGCAGGACAGAGTAAGCACTGCAGTTTAAATAGTATTTGGCTGGCTCCAAGTCTGTGGAACTGGAACCTCAGGATATATGATGATGCATTTTTATGTATGATATATAAGCAGTCGAAGCTTCATATCACCACTCAAGGAAGCTCAGAGTTTCAGTTCTTCCTCAGTATATTAGTTAGCCAAAGGGGTGCTGATGCAAAATACAGAAACTGGTTGGTTTTTATAATGGGTATTTATTTGGGGTAGGAGCTTACAGATACTAGGCCATAAAACATGTTACTTCCCTCACCAAAGTCTATTTTCACGTGTTGGAGTAAGATGACTGCCAACAGCTGCGAGGGTTCAGGCTTCCTGGGTTCCTCCCTTCCAGGGTCTTGCTTCTCTGGGTTCAAGTTTCCTTTCTTCCCAGGGCTTGCTTCTTCCCAGGCTCAGGGTTCCTTTCTTCCTGAAGATGGCTTCTTTTTTCTCTGTGAGCCTGCTTCCCGGGGTTCCAGCTTAAGGCTTTAGCATCAAACTCCAACATCAAAACTCCAACATCAAAAACCCTCAACTCTGTCCTTTGCCATGCCAAGATCCTAATCATAACTCAGTCACGTACAGGTACAGATCAGACTACAAACACAATCCAATATCTGTATTTGGAATTCATAACCATATCAAACTGCTACACTCAGTAATTGTCACCTTTTCTGACTTGTTCTTGAGCCCACTATTCCTTTTTTCCTCTTTGCTGCCACTAAGTTATTAACTCCTTGAAGGCAGAGAACATCTTTCACATGTTAGTGTGCTTTGCCCCTGTGCCCAACACTGTGCATTATGAGCAGATGGACTAAATTAATATATGGGAAATGAAGAAATACAGAGAAAAGTCTGCCTGAGGCTTGTAAACTCCACTTACATCAACTATTTTACAGTTAATATTTATCTAAAATTTCATCCAAGCTACTTATAATAGATTATATAATGCTTGAATTAGCTCTACAAACTAAACTCAACAAGAAAATAACAATGTTATACAATATCTAATACTATACTCCAAGCTTCAGCCCAGTGAACAATGGCTTGTCTAGTATTTTGAATTTTTCACGTCTGCTCCCCTTTGACCTTGCCACAGCTCATCTAGATTTGTTTTAGTTAGATTTGTGGTTTAATGGGGTGGATAACAGGAGGATCTGAATGGCTTTATATCTGGCTGTAGGCTTTCATTTCTTAGTAGGATACTAATTAGGAAGGTACTTTAGCTTATTTACTCACAACCTTATCTATCATTAAACAGTCTTTTCATTCAAATGTACCAAAGTATTTATTTTCTCTAATTTTGTAATGAATTATCATTTAAATTTCTTTTATATTAGTTGTACCAGATATTTCATTTGAACAGTTGAGATTTTGCTTTTCATGAAAAGTTATTTATGGGAAGTGGATGTGGCTCAACCAACTAGGCCCCCGTTTATCATATGGGAGGCCCCAGATTCACTTCCCAGGGCCTCCTTGTAAAGGCAAGTTGGCCCATACCCACAGAGAGCTGACGGCCTGTGCCCACGGAGAGCTGACACTCCATGCCCGTGGAGAGCTGGCACAGCAAGATGATGCAACAAAGGGAGACAAACAGACAGAAGAATGCACAGTGAATAGTCACAGAGCGCAGACAGCAAGCAAGCGGCAAGGAGGGGGATAAATAAATAAATCTTTTAAAAAAAAGGTATTTATGCTGTATTTCTTATTTTTATACTAATGAAACCAAGAATTCTGAAGGTTGATGTATGTATCAGGCCTCAGCTAGTCAGTGTTGACTTGGACCTCATACACAGTTTCTCCTTCTAAACTCACACTTATCTCTCGTCAGTAATTCCCACACTTGCCTGACCCTAAGAATCATCTGGGTGCTTGTTAGATAGGCAGGTCCTCTGGCTCTCCTCTGGAGTTCAGATCCATCAGTACAGGGTGAGGGACAAATCTTTTCTCTAGTATTTGAAGGTAGATTCTACCATAAAGAGAATGACTAGACTGAACCAACTGAACATCTTCTTGACCCTGATCTTATCAGAAAATGCCTAGTTTTGAGCCCATTTCATATTAACTTTCAGTCACTGCAGGCATTTTAACACTGTGTAAATGCTAGTTCCCTTCTTTCCTCGACTTTAGTGGTGGGCAAGAGGAGCTGCCCTGCAGAGAGGGAACGACTTGTTACCTCCGTCTTCTAACCTTTTAGACAAGTCCATCTAAATAGTAACAAAACAAAACAAAAACTCATCTGCTTTTTACATGTATGAATTTCAGCACAACCCCCTTAAAGATATAGTCTCCCCACGTTTATTTAACATTCAAATAGCTCAATGTTAGCAAAATTTGTTAAGATTTTTCTGCTTGGTATTTGTGGAAATTGGTGCAAAAAAAATAAAAGGAAGAAAGATAAAGAACAAATAGCTCTGGGCAAAACCACGCATATGAGAACAGATGGTGTGCGAGCTTCTACCACTGAGCATGACTGACAAACCGTAACAGTGACCTGTTCTCATACACAACTACTGGGAGTTTAGTGAGTGGGAATTCCCAGCAAAGCCAAAAACTTCCCGAGTGACCTTGACTTCACTTTCGAATAGCGCCACCAACACAACTTTACAGGTAGTATAACAAAACAATTTACAAAGGATCCATTTTAATAAAAACACTATAGGAAATGTGTTTTTCCCATCCTGCCATGGAGAGAGGGAGTAGAAACTTACACAATACAACAGCCAGATCTGGAGTGATCCAGAGAACAGTCAAGTGTTTGTCTTGATCACCAAAAATGGGAAGTCACTAGTGGCTGTGGGTTCAGCCTCCATCCCTTACCTACTATTGCTGCCACCCTCTAAAAATATCATAAAAGTACAAAGTATGTTTAAAACAACAACAGCAAAAACTATTCAATTTGACAAAATAGCTCTTGTAACTCAAATGGTGCTATTATTTTTCTGGTATCCTAATTTGGAAATCTCCAAGTCATCTGTTATCTCCAATTTCTGTTCAACTTCTAATCTGCTCTTGAATCCCATGTATTCTTTCTTTAGTGGTCTCTCAGATTTGCACCTTTCTGGCTTTCCTCATTGCCAGTCACACTCCCAATTCATACCCATGTCGTGTCAAACCTGGATGCCTGTGACAGCTTCCCATCTGATCTGTCTTGACTGTAGTGATCACCTCCTCTTGCTGTGAGAATACCTTAAGAAACTCCCCTCCTCTGAATCTAGTGAGCTCTTACAGAACTCTACCACTACCTTACCTCCAACTCCAATATCTCAGGTAATGAATAATTATTTTAGTTTCTCCAATGTACTAATATAATACATCCTAGGTATTCCTGCCATATTAGTTCTCATATACTTTCCTCTTGCCAAAAGTCTTAGTGGTTCCTTTACTTTCCTGCCCAGATTCAAAGCCTGACATAGTTCTCACCACTATTGACTTCTATCAGCTATTCATTCAACACATAGTTAATGAGGGTCTGCCACATGCAAGGCACAGCACTCAGCACAAGGAATCCAGCGAAGAATAGGAAAGTCTTTGCTCTTATGCAATTTATGTTTTATTGAGGGGAGACAGACAATGTATGAATAAGTGAAAAATATATAGTATATCAATCATGATTAATATGGTGAGGAAAATAAAACAGAAAGCAGATAGAGCATGCCACGTGTTACAGAGGGGATGAAGTTCTTAAAAGGAGAGTAAAAGAGCTGAAAGAGGTGAGGAAGTAAACCATAACAGGTATTTGGGGAAAGAAACATTCAGGCAGAGAGAATATCCAGTGATCAACTCTAAGATGGGAGCTGCTCCTGTGTTTTCGAAATATATCAAGAAGGCCAGGGTAGCTGGAATGTTGGAAGTGATAACACAAGGCCTGGGTGTTTATAGAGTCTGCAGGGCACCAAATGGACTTGGGTCACTCAGATGCTATATCGATAATAGACTGAAGGGGAGCAAAGCTAGGAGAGATGGATCCATTAGGAGAAAATGGCAATAATCCAGGTGATGATGATGAAACTTTGCACCAGGGTGTAGCAATAACTAGTGAGAAATGGTTAAATTCAAGATACATTTTAAGTATTATACCAAAAGGAATTCCTGATGGGTTGGATGAGGGTGTGTGAGAGAAGAGAAAGGAGTGAGAATAATTCCAATATTTTTGGCCTAAGCTTGTGGAAGTTTCCACTCTGAGACTGGAGAAGATGTGAGAAGAGCAGGTATAGGGAAGAAGAAATAAGCAATTTGGCCTTGATTATGTGAAGTTTGAAGAATCTATTGCATAGTCAAATGAATATGTTGATTAAGATGCTGTATATACAAGTATGGAGTTTAGGAAATAGGTCTAGGTCTAGTCTGAAGATTTACATTTGGGAGTGATCAGCAAATTCTTTCTAATGTTTTATATTTTCTCTGTGAACTAGAAATATACATCATCAGTTGAGTAAGGATGTGGAAGGATAATTGGAAGTTTGAATAAAGAGCAAAAATAAGGAAATGGTTGCCTAGAAGATTAATGACATCAGTGGACTAGTGGGATGTGACATGATTTCCTAGCAGCAACTTGAGTTTATGGTAATGTTTTTCTCTGTCATAAAGGTACAGGTACAGAATAGACTGAGTTCAATTTAACAAATTCCCTATTTTTCTATCACAAAGAGACTGTTCAGTCTTCTAATAATTCTACCTAATTTCTCTTTTATATCACCTTTGGTCTATACTCTATACCATGTATTGCAAATTTTTATTTAATATTGAATGGCAGAATTATAAAGCAGAAAACTCAATTTCAAAACTGGAATAAAACTTTGGTGGTGTTAACATATTATCTGGGAGATCTAAGAAAGTCATTTAATGTTTTTGAACTTCAATTTATTCTACAAAAAACTAATTGCAGTAATCTTACAGCAGAAAGTGGTAAGAATCAATAAGAACAGTTTTCTGAAAATACCTTATAAATAAATGAGTTATTATTATCCTGTTTTATATTTTTCACTAATTGTGTCAATTCAATTAAGTTAGTTTTTCTCCCCTACATAGATGTTAAGGTCCTTAGAAGCAGAGATTACACATCTATTTTCATTCCCTATTGCAAACAGGACAGGGTCTTGTACACAGGAAATATTAAATAAAGGTAGAATTGATAAATTGTGATTTAGTAAAAATCAATTAATCATTATATGAATAAATTTGTTAATAAAAATGGAAGAATTTTACCCATGGGAGTTCAAAATGCACAATCAGAATATGATCCACATATAGTCCAAGATTCTTTTGGTTAGAGTTAGATTAAGCAAATGAAAATATTGGGTGCCCAGTTAAATTCAACTTCTGATATAAAGAAAATTTTTTTAGTATCATTATGTCCCAAATATTACATGGGGCATACACTAAAAAAATGTCATTTATCTCAAATTTAAATTAAATTGGGTGTCTTCTATTTTTATCTTGCAATCTTATAAATGTAGTTGCAAATTTTTTTGTCTTTATTTTTTTAATGTTACATTCAAAAAATGTGAGGTCCCCATAGACCCCCCACCCCCCTCCCCCAACTCCTCCTCCCATAACAACCTCCTCCATCATCATGAGACATTCATTACACTTGGTGAATACATCTCTGAGCACTGCTGCACCTCATGGTCAATGGTCCACACCATAGCCCACACTCTCCTACAGCCCACCCAGTGGGCCATGGGAGGACATACAATGTCCAGTAACTGTCCTTGCAGCACCACCCAGGACAATTCCAACCCCCGAAAATGCCCCCACATCACATCTCTTCCTCCCACTCCCTACCCCCCCAGCAGCCACCATGGCCACTTTCTCCACACCAATGCCACATTTTCTTCTATTACTAATCACAATAGTTCATGAATAGAATATCAGTAAGTCCACTCTATTCCATACTCTATTCCTCCATCCTGTGGACCTTAGAATGGTTGTGTCCACTCCACATCTATATCAAGAGGGGACTTAGAGTCCACATGGATACTGGATACAATTCTCCTGCTTTCAGTTGTAGGCACTCTTGGCTCCCTGGTGTGGTGATTGACCTTCTTCACCTCTATGTTAGCTGAGTGGGGTAAGTCCAATAAACCGGAGTGTAGGAGTTGCAAGTCTGTTGAGGCTCAGGGTCTGGCTAGCACATGGTCAGTCCAGAGATTCAGGTCCCCTGGGTGTACACTAAACCCCAGCGCCAACTCTAAATCCATTAAAAGTAACAGGAGAGGCTTGTGGACAAAGTTCACATCTGAGTCCAGCTCCATCACACAGAAGCACAAACTCCAAAGTAGGGCCAACTGACATGGCACTGAACTGCATCTGCTATGACCATAAAACCTGTGGGTCTCTGTAGCTCTCAGAAAAACCAATACCTGTAGTTGTATCTACTTTATCTGTCTCTGGGACTCTGCTCAGGTGTGCATAAGGGCAACCCCTCTGATAACCTCCCGGCTCTTTTTGGAGACTCATAGCCATATAAACTCATTTGTCCTTTCCATTTCCCCCTTTTATTCAGGTCAAAAAGCATATTTAACTCCTGGTATTATATGTAGACTGAGATAGCCTGCTGGTCCAAATTGACCCTTTTATTCAAGGTCATTTTCTAGTTACATCATCAGCTGGTACTTGGTAGTAATCCCTTAGTGCCAGGGAGGCTCATCCCTGGGAGTCATGTCCCACGCTTGGGGGAAGGCAATGCATTTACATGCTAAGTTTGGCTTCAAGACTGGCCACATTTGAGCAACACGGAGGCTCTCAGGAGGTAACTCCTAGGCACTCTGCAGCTCTAGGCCTTGTTCTTATTTTAGGTGCACAGGCTTACAAGCATAGTCATTAGTACCAAGGGCTCATTGTTGGACCTTCCTTCTTTTTTGGTCTTTGCTGTTGGACTTGGGGGATTGTTGCTGTTCCTTTAGGGACTGTGATAGAGCTCCCCTGGCTAGGAACTCAGCACTCCCTCAGTTGTTGTTTTTAATTGTAACCACTATGAAAATATCCAAACATTTTTATGTACCCTGGATATATGCCCTGGAGAACTCCCTGCCAACCATGTGTCCCCTTTCAATAACATTCCACACCAGGATTCCTCCCCTGCCATTGTTGAAACTCTCTGTGATCCAAAACATCTTCAAAAATGAAGCCCAATATATTGCCAGGTTCCATTAATAATAAAATGTAATATAGTGATGAGTTTAAAGGTTAGATATACATATTTATTTAGAAAAATTAAGGTAAAAATAAATTGGGGTATCAAAAAATTTAAAAAATACAAAAGCTTTGTTTTTGATGTTTTGCCTTCCATCACTGCAGTAAGTGTTGCCCTGTATGCAAATTGGCAAGGCAGCTTCTTCCATCTTTTCCTCCGTGTCTATGTCTTTCTTTTTCTTTTATTCCCTAATTATTAAGCTTATCTTCACAAAAGTTTTAGATCATAGTAATTCATATATACATTATACAGTACTCCCACATATCCAACATAAAACCCTTTTCCCTTCCACAGGAATAATCTTTTTACATATTCATAATATATTTACTGAAACTGATGTACAGATATTAAGACAATAGTTTTCAAACAAGGTAACATTTGGGTTTACATTGTGGTTTATATTTTAGACTATACAGTTTTCTAAATTTTTAGTTATCTTATGTTTTACATTATGATTTACATTTTAGCCTATCAGCCCCTATATATTTTTGGTGTAATTTAACATGGCTTATATCCATCCTTGCATAATCTTGTGGAACACTTCTGTTGCCCACACAGTTACATTGATTTCATCTATTCAATATCTCTTTCCCCCTCCCCTTAGGGCTCACAGTGACAGTCAATCTTCATTGCTTGAAGGCCCATGTTCTAGAGTTACTTGCAAGAGTGTTGAGGGCTTGACGTGGTCAACTACCCTAATGCACTGGGAGCCACCATTTCTCTCAAGAGATACAATTCCCTCTTTTTGAGAACATCAGTCCTCCCCAGGATGTGGGTATACCTTCACTCTCATTATATGGGTCTCTATCCAATGATATAACCACTAATGCAAAATGAGCACTCACACACTCCCTAGGAGCCTGTCCTGCATCAGATTATCCCCTTGAAGCATCTTAAACCGGTAACCTTCTTTATTATATTTTTGAAAAAGTTTTCTCAGCTTTATACTCTCAACCAAATACCTGACAATCTCCTATGTTCATATGTTCCCCAACCCTCCCCCCAATTTCTTGGGCAGTATTACCCATCCTCCCATCCCTAGCCCCCCTCAAGCCTACAAAGCACCACCCAAAGGTAACCCTATACCTCCATTTTATCCCTTCCTTATACAAATACTTACCTCCAGCTTATCATAGATTTGGCCCATGTAGGTGTCAGTTTACATCCTTCCTCTATCCCCTAATTTCCTTTAAGCCGATCATCCAGTCTGTAGCTCTCTGAGGCAGCTTGGTTTACTTATTTCATATCATCGAGGTCATGTTGCATTTGTCCTTCAATGCCTGGGTTGTTTCACTCAACATAAGGTTCTCAAGATTCATCCATGTTATCACTTGTGTTTGTAGTGTATTCGATCTTAAAGCTGAGTAGTATTCCATTGTAGGTATATACCACATTTTATTCATTCATCTGTTGATGGGCATTTTGGTTGATTCCAACTTTTGGCCATAGTGAACAATCCTGCTATGAACATTGGTGTGCATATTTCTGTTTGTGTCCTTGTTTTCAGTTCTACTGCGTATATACCCAGCAGTGGAATTGCTGGGTCACATGGCAAATCTATAGCTAGTTTTTTGAGAACTGCCAAACTGTCCTCCCGAATGGCTGGATCCTTCTGCATTCCCACCAGCAGTGGATGAGTGATTCCAATCCTCCACATCCTCTCCAGCATTTGTAGTCTTCTGCTTTTTTCATAGCTGCCAGTCTTATGGGAATAAGATGGTATCTCATTGTAGTTTTGATTTGCATTTCCCTAACAGCTAGAGACTTGGAGCATTTTTTTCATCTGCTTTTTAGCCATTTGTATTTCTTCTTTGGAGAAGTGTCTGTTTAAATCTGTTTCCCATTTTTTAAATGAGTTGTTTGTCTTTTTATTTTCAAGCTATAGGAGTTCTTTGTTATATGCAGGTTATAAGTCTCCTATCAGATATATGGTTACCAAATATTATATCCCATTGTGTAGGCTCTCTTTTCACTTTCTTGACAAACGCCTTTGAAGTGCAGAAGGCTTTAATTTTGAGGAAGTCCCATTTATCTATTTGTTCTTTTGCTGCTTGTGCTCTTGGTGTGAAGGTCATGAAGCCATTTCCTACTACAAATTCCTGTAGATGCTTGCCTACACTGCTTTCCAAAGTCTTTATGGTCTTGGCTCTTATATTTAGGTCTTTAATCCATCTTGAGTTGATTTTTGTATAAGGTGTGAGTTGGTAATCCTCTTTCATTCTTTTACATATGGATATCCAGTTCTCCAGGCACCATTTGTTGAATAGCCCATTCTCTCCCAGGTGAGAGGGTTTGGTGGCTTTATCAAATATTATATGACTATATATATGAGGATCTATATCAGAACTCTCAATTTGGTTCCACTGGTCTGTGTGCCTCTCCTTGTGCCAATACCATGCTGTTTTCACTACTATAGCTTTGTAGTATGTTTTGAAGTCAAGTAATATGATTCCTCCAATTTTGTTTTTCTTTTTCAATCGGTCTTTGGCTGTTCGGGGCCTCTTTCCTTTCCAAACAAATTTCATAGCTAGCTTTTCTAGTTCATTAAAGAATGCTGTGTAGATTTTTATTGGGATTGCATTGAATCTGTAGATCAGTTTTGGTAGGATAGACATCTTAATAATATTTAGTCTTTCTATCCATGAACAAGGAATATTCTTCCATTTATTTAGGTCTATTTGATTTCCTTGAACAGTGTTGTGTAATTCTCTGTGTATAAGTTTTTTACATCTTTAGTTAAATGTATTCCTAGATATTTGATTTTTTAATTTACTATTGTAAATGGTATTTGTTTTTTTTTAAAGATTTATTTTTATTTATTTCTCTCCCCTTCCTCCCCCCATCCCCAGTTGTCTGTTCTCTGTGTCTATTTGCTGCATCTTCTTTGTCCGCTTCTGCCTTGTCAGTGGCACAGGAATCTGTGTCTCTCTTTGTTGCGTCATCTTGCTGTGTCAGCTCTTCATGTGTGCGGCACCATTCCTGGGCAGGCTGCACTTTCTTTCACACTGGGCGGCTCTCCTTACAGGGCACACTCCTTGTGCATGGGGCTCCCCTATGCGGGGGATACCCCTGAGTGGCACAGCACTCCTTGCGCGCTTCAGCACTGCACATGGGCCAGCTGCACACAGGTCAAGGAGGCCCGGGGTTTGAACCACAGACCTCCCATGTGGTAGGTGGACACCCTAACCACTGGGCCAAGTCCGCTTCCCGGTATTTGTTTTTTGATTTCCTCCTGAGCTTGCTCATTATTGGTGTACAGAAATGCTACTGATTTTTGCGCATTGATCTTATAATCTGTGACTTTACTAAACTCACTTATGAGTTCTAGAAGCTTTGTTGTAGACCTCTCAGGGTTTCCTATGTATAGGATCATGTCATCTGCAAATAATGAAATTTTGACTCCTTCCTTTCCAATTTGAATGCCTTTTATATCTGGTTCTTGCCTCAGTGCTTGAGCAAGAACTAAGAAAATGTTAAATAGAAGAGGTGATAGTGGGCATCCTTGTCTTGTTCCTGATCTTAGAGGGAAAGATTTTAGGATTTCACCATTGTAAATGATGTTGGCTGTGGGATTTTCATATATACTCTTCATCATGTTCAGAAAATTTCCGTGCATTCCAATATTTTGCAGTGTTTTTATCAAGAAAGGGTGCTGTATTTTGTCAAATGCTTTTTCTGCATCTGTAGATATAATCATGTGATTTTTTTTCCTTCAGTCTGTTTATATGGTGTATTACATTAATTGATTTTCTTATGTTGAACCATCCTTGCATACCCAGAATGAATCCCACTTGGTCATGGTGTATAATTCATTTAATGTGTTGTTGAATATGGTTAGGAAGTATTTTGTTGAGGATATTTGTGTCTAAGTTCATTAGAGAAATTGGTCTGTAGTTTTCCTTTCTTGTGGTGTCTTTGTTTGGCTTTGGTACTAGGGTAATGCTGGCATCATAGAATGAGTTAGGTAGTGTTCCTACCGTTTCGATTTTTTGGAAGAGTTTCAGCAAGATTGGCATTAGTTCCTACTGGAATGTTTTGTAGAAATTCACATGTGAAGCTGTCTGGCCCCAGGCTATTCTTAGTTGGGAGGTTTTTAATGACTGATTCTATCTCTTTACTTGTGATTGGTTTGCTGAGATCATCAATTTCTTCTTTCGGGAAACGGACTTGGCCCAGTGGTTAGGGCGTCCGTCTACCACATGGGAGGTCCGCGGTTCAAACCCCGGGCCTCCTTGACCCATGTGAAGCTGGCCCATGTGCAGTGCTGATGCATGCAAGGAGTGCCCTACCACGTAGGGGTGTCCCCTGCGTAGGGGAGCCGCACATGTAGGGGAGCCCCACACGCAAGGAGTGCGCCCCGTAAGTTGAGCTGCCCAGCGGGAAAGAAAATGCAGCTTGCCTAAGAATGGCACTGCACACAGAGAGCTGACTCAACAAGATGACTCAACATAAAGAGACACAGATTCCCGTGCTGCTGACAACAACAGAAGCGGACAAAGAAACAAGAAGCAGCAAATAGACACAGAGAACAGACAACTGGGGGGCAGGGAGAAATAAATTAATTAATTAATTTAAAAAATATTTCTTCTTTCATCAATATAGGCTGTTTATGTGTTTCTAAGAATCTGTCCATTTCCTCTGAATTCTCATTTTTGTTGGAATAAAGTTTTTCAAAGTATCCTCTTATGATAATCTTTATTTCTGTGGGGTCAGTGGTGATATCTCTTTTCTCATTTCTTTTTCTGTGTATTGCATCTTCTCTCTTTTTTCTTTGTTAGTCATCAATTTTATTGATCTTCTCAAAGAACCAGCTCTTGGTTTTGTTTATATTTTCAAGTGCTTTCTTATTTTCTATCTCATTTAGTTCTGCTCTTATCTTTGTTATTACTTTCTTTCTTCTTCCTGTGGGGTTACTTTGTTGTTTTTTTACTAATTCCTCCAAGTGTCCAGTTCGCTCTTCAATTTTTGCTCTTCCTTCTTTTTTGATGTATGAATTTATGGGTATAAATTTCCCTCTCAGTACTGCTTTTGCTGCATCCCATAAGTTTTGATATGTTGTGTTATCATTTTCATTAGTTTCAAGGTAGTTATTAATTTATTTTGAGATTTCCTCTTTGACCCACTGTTTTTCTAAGAGTGTGCTGTTTAATTTCCATATCTTGGCATGAAATCTGGGTCTCTGGCCCTTGCAGATTTCCAGCTTCACTCCACTGTGGGCAGAGATATTATTTTGTATGATTTTGATCTTTCTGAATTCATTGAGCCTTTCTTTGTGGCCTAGCACATGGTCTATCTTGGAGAATGATCCATGCGCACTTGATAAAATTGTATATCCTGCTGTATTCGGGTGTAATGATCTGTATATGTTTATTAGGTCCAGCTCCTCTAATATACTGTTCAAAGTTTTTGTTTCTTTATTGATTCTCTTTTGAGATGTTCTGTCCAAAGTTGATAGTGGTATATTAAAGTCCCCCACTATAATTGTAGAGGCATCTGTTCTTTCACTTAGTTTTTCCAGTATTTGCCTCACGTATTTGGAGGCACCCTTGTTAGAAGCATAAATGATTGTTCATTCTTCTTGAAAGATTATCCCTTTCACTAATATGTAGTATCCATCTTTGTCTCTCACAATTGTTTCACATTTAAAGTCTATTTTGTCTGATATTAATAGAGCTACTTCTCCCTTTTCTTCATTATTGTTTGCTTGTAAGATTGTTTTCCAGCCATTCACTTTCAACCTCCCTGAATCTCTGGGTCTAAGATGTGTTTCTTGTAGACAGCATATAGATGGGTCATATTTCCTTATCCAATCTTCCAGTCTGAATCTTTTGACAGGTGAGTTTAATCCATTGACATTCAGTGTAATTACTTTCAAGGAATTATTGATGTTAGTCATATTTTGTTTTGACTTGTGCTTTTCATATTTTGTTTGTTTGTTTTTCCTTCTCTTTTTGTCATTTTTGTTGCTCTTACACTCTCCTCCAACTCTGCCTCTCCTGTTTTTTTCTTTCTTCCTGCAGAACTCCCTTTAGTATTTCTTGAAGGGCAGGGTTCTTGTTGGCATACTTTTTAAATTTCTGTTTATCTGTGAATATTTTGAACTCTTCATCATTTTTGAATGCTAGCTTAGCTGGGTAAAGTATTCTTGGTTGGAAATTTTTTTCTTTTAGTACCTTGACTATATCAAACCACTGCCTTCTTGCCTCCATGGTTTCAGATGAGAAATCAGCACTTAAAATATGGAGCCTCCCTTGTATGTGATAGTTCTCTTTTCTTTTACTGCTTTTAGAATTTTCTCTTTGTCTTGAGCATTGGATAATTTGACAAGTATATGTCTTAGGGTTGGCCTGTTGGGATTTATGGTGTTTGGGGTGCATTGTGCTTCCTGGACATGTACATCCATCTCCCTCAGTAGATTTGGGAAGTTTTCAGCCATTATTTCCTCCAACACCCCTTCTGTCCCCTTTCCCTTCTCTTTTTCTTCTGGGATGCCTATAATACGTATGTTTGTGCGTTTTGCATTGTCATTCAGGTTCCTAAGTCCCAGCTGGATTTTTTCTATCTTTTTATCAATCAGTTCTACCATCTGTTTGATTTCAGATGTACTGTCTTCCACGTCACTAATTCTCTCCTCTGCCTCTTCTAATCTTTTGCTATTTGCTGAGTGTATTTTTGATTTCTTGAACTGTGGTGTTCATCACCATCATATCTGTTATCTTTTTGTGTATGTCTGCAATTTCTTCTGTATTCTCTCCAAGTATTTTCTTCATATTGTTAATCTCTTCCTTTACTTCATTAAGTTGGTCTCTAATATATGTTTTGAGCTCTTTAATTAATTGTCCCATGTTTTGTGATTACTTGTCCCATGCTTTGCTCCTCTTCCTGGTTTTTAGTTTGTTCATTGGATTCAGCCATGTTTTCCTGCTTATTGGTTTGGTTTGTGGTTTTTTTTGTTGCTTTCTGGTCATCATTTTATCTTGATGGGCTTAATCAGTTCCTTAGCTTCTTTGTCTAGTCTCAGGGATTAATTAGTTGTTCATGTGTAAGTGTTATGTCTTCTCTTTGCCAGTTTGTTCTTCTTCCTCTATTTTCTTGTTGCTGGCTAAGTGCACTTTGAAGGAGAATATTAGGGCCAGGGAAAGCAAAATGAGTAAGAAAAGGAAATGTATAAAGTTGTATTGTTAATAAATGTTAACAGAGCAACATTGTGAGATCTAGGAGAATGGATATTAGACTCATGTAAGTTGTGTAGAGTTATAGCAGTAAGTAGAGTACCTATAATGAGAGAGTCAACTGAATATGGGGAAGAATATAGTATGAATTAAAAGGCCAGTGTTTTCATGAGAGAGGGAAAGAGAAAAGAAAGACAATAATATCAAAAGTGGATAGAAGACAGAAAACAGAACAAAGGTATTAGAAATAAAATGTCAGACAATTTGGGGGCCAAAGAAAGGAAGGTGGAATGTAAGAGAAACAGTAGATGATGGAGGATAGAAAGATGTAGGGGAAAGGGAATAGTGTAGGTGGTCAAAATCAATACACACAGAAAAGAGGAAATGGAGGATGAGGAAACACAGCAAATGTGAAGCACTCTCTGCAGCACCTATTATATAAAGAAAAGAAAATAAAATAAAAAGAAGAAAAAGAGAGAAAAGAAAAAAAAGTGAAGAGATAAAGGGGGGGCAAAGAAAAGGGGGAAAATAAGTTAGAAAAAGAAAAAGAGAAAAAACCTAAATAAATGAAAAAGGACCTCGGGGGAGAAAATGGGAGAAAAGACCAGGAGACAATGAAATATTAGCAACAATGACAAAAAAAAAAAAAAGAACCAACATTTCAAGCTAGGAATCCTCTTTGCAGTTAAATAAAACGCTTAGGGATCCAACCTTCCCCCTTTCTCCCTTCCTCACTTCTCTCTCTCCCAGGGAAGCAGGAAAGCTGCCTGAGACGTTCGGTAGGAGATTCAAGTGGGTCCTTGTTGAACCAACTCAACACAGAAAACGATGACTCTTTATTACCAGCATGAGAGCACCTATACCTCACCAGAAACCCCAAATATGCTATTGGAAGCTTGGATAACACGTCCTATGGTACCTCCCCCTTAGGTGTGCTAGGGGAGGTCTAATTGATTTTCTGACTCCACCTTCTCCCACACCAAGTTTCCTATCCCAGGATGTTTAGGTAAATTGGGCTTCCTCAGCTCATTCGCCTCTCCTTTCTTTCCAGATTCTCCCCAAGTCAGCTGGTATACTCCTCCAAGCTCCAGGAGAAAAAAAAACAACAACAAAAAATGCGGAGGGCTAGGATAATCAAGGGCTTCAGATGGACTTCAGGGCATGGTGGATTCAGGAATGGGAAGTCCGTGATATTGCAGACTCAAGGTGTGTGAGTCTCTGAAGCATGGGCTGCCAGGGTTTAGGGGATACAGACCTGGGAACCACGCATCTGGTTAACACTGGGTTTCGGAACAATGCTGCACAACAAAGTTTTCAGGGATCGCTGTGGCCAGGCCACCAGCCCTAGGGGGAGGGGTCCTGCCCACAACTTCTGACCTCCATGTCAGAAACCCAAAATTCCACCTCTCACAAGAATCTCTTCTGTCAATGTCTCACCAAATTGACATCCAGACACCTGCCCTGCAAGCCCTGAAACAGCCCACTCAGGGTTTGGGAACATCACAGCACAACAAAGATGTCAGGGATCACCGCCGTCAGGCTGCCAGCCCTAGGGGGAGGGGTTGCACCTATAACTTCTGACCTCTGTGTCAGAAACCCAAAATTCCACCTCTTGCAAGAATCTCTTCTGTCATGTAGTTACAAATTGAAGGACTCCAACTCAAAGAAACTTATACCAAAAAAAGAGGAACTTAATGGATGATTGCCCAACTGTGGGAATGGCATGAAGAGAAGGCCCTCTATCAGTAGGGTGTGGTGCTCGAACATAATCACAAGATTCACCATTACTCACCTTTCTTTTCTCTGTTTGAGATTCATTACCTCTATTGTCTCATTCTGCCAGACATTATGGGCTCACCTCTTTTTAGATTTGACCCATAGAAGAAAAAGCCCATTTTAATTAGTTTTAATTCACATAATCCTAAACAAGTTCTCTGATTTACCAGGCATGGGCCATCTACCCATCCCTTAGAGCAATGGCTGTGAATAGGCAGATGGGGTACTTGATTAGCAAATGTTTCCACACCTATATCAAATATTCTGGCCAAGAATTCAGAATGATGGAATCAGATGAAGACACCACTTTAAATCACATATTTGTTTAGGAAGAGAGCAGCCATTTTTCCAAAATAGGAAGAACGGGCAATTCTCCTAAAAGAAATATGAGGTTCAGAACAGATAAGACTATACAGATTTACTATAACTAGACATCTAAACAAAAAAGATTTTTCTTCCAACATTCTTAAACTGAATTCCTTTCCCTCATTTTTATTGTCAGCTTCATGGAGGCCTGGGTAATCCATTTCATTGTGATGTGTATGTAGGAACATAGCTTCACATTCTTGTAAGCCTTCATTGAAAACCCTTAATTTTGGAAGAGTTTCATGTGACTTGACTGTCAAATCTTCTTTCAAGTGAGAATTTCCATGCTTTTACTCTTCTTTTGCTTTGGTCATAATTATTCCAAAATAAATAAGGTAACCAATGATTCCTAATCCAGTGAGGCCTGCTACAGCTCTTTTCTTCAACCTTACATCATTAGTAATTGGTACTTTTGCAAAGAAATCTTAGAAAATATATACAGATCTAAGTGAAGAGTTCATACACACTATAGACATATACATGTTATGATACATATTACATAAATATATATATATATGTATATATACATATATATATATGTGTGTGTGTGGAAAATTTATAGAATTAATAGAGTAATCCTGACTCATGGATGTCTAGGCCAAGGTAATGGGAAGACAAGTTCCCAATGAAGTTAACTGGGTATTTGGGGTTACTTATCTACTGGTGAATTTGTCTCTCTGGGTGGGTAGCTGAGCTGCTGAAGGATTGATTAGTGAATTTCACAGTCTCAGGAGACTAAGGGATTGGGGATTTGGGTCTAGAACTAAGCAGAGGGAGCCTGGATTAACACCTCTCCTTTCAGCTGAGCTACCAAACAATTAGAGCTTAGGAAAGAGTAAACTGGAAGTATATGGACACTCACAGAGATTGCAGTTCAGCTTTGAATCACTTCCTAACAGCAAATTGGATTAAGAGAATTCTGGATTGCTATTGCCACCACTAACATGATAGAAACAAACGTAAATCATCTCTGAAGGAAAATACTTCATCCTAGACTTCATGTTATTTATCCAGACAATTTTGAAAGTATGATTTATTGCACTCAATAAAAATAATCAGCTCATAAAAAATAAGATGATGGGGAGAAAAACTAGCAGAAACCACAGACAATATACACAGCATCCTAGAGGCTTAAGACATTGGAACCATCAGGCACAGCATTTAAAATAAATGTGCTTACTCTATTCCAAGAGAAAAAAGAAAAGATAGACAACTTCAGTATAGAGCTGAGAACTATGAAAATGATCAAAACATATATTTTAGAACTCAGTGGATGTGTTTAACAGATAAGACACAGCTAGAAATAGCATTAGTTAACTGAAAATCTAGTCATAAGAAAATATTCAGAAAGAAACACACAGAAACAATGGTAGAAAATAAAGAAGAATTACAAATATGAAGTATAATATCTTATATATGCACAATTGAAGTCCCAGGAGAAAAAAAAAAAGACTAAGAAATAATATTTCAATAAATAATGGCTTAATACATCCAGAACTGAATAAAGAGATCATGACACAATTCAAGAAACTCTATGAAACCCCAAATAGGATAGTACAAAGAAATCCACATCAAGGCATAATACAGTAACGTTACTAAATTAAAAGAAAATATCTCTGAGTCAATCTAGAATTATATATTTAACAACTACATCCTTCAGGAATGAAGATGAAATAAAGATTATCAGACAAGAAAATGTCATCAGTAAACTATTACAAAAAAACATGTTAAAGGCTATTTTTCAGACAGATGTAACATTTGCCAGATAAAAGCTCAGAAATGCAGGAAGAAATGCATAAATACCTAATTATATATTGATTAAATAAATCAACAACAGTACTATCTTTTGGCATTAATATATCTACTTACCTATAACTATAGTGCACATAATCAATGTCATATAAACCAGGAGTGGGACAAATAGAAAAAAATATACTAAGGACCTTGCATTGATTGAAAGAGTGAAGATATGAATTGATTAATATTTCATAAATCAATTATGTGGTAATCCCTAAAGCAGGCTTTCTTAACAGTGGTACTATTAACATTTTGGGTCAGATAATTCTTTCTGGGGAAGCTCTTCTATGCATTGTAGAAAACTTAGAAGCATAACGGGCTTCTCTGCACACTAGATGCCAGTAACACCCCACCCCCATTTGTGAAAACCAAAACTATTTATAGATATTTCTAAGTGTCCATAAGGGTAAAGTTGCTCCGAGTTAATAACCACTTAATTCATAAGCATATTAAGAGTCTAGAATATCCTACATAATAAAGGGAAAAACGCAATTATAAAAAAATGCTTAAACAGAGAGAAAAAAAGTGAGAGAGAAAATAACTTAAATGATGGGATCAATAGAAAGACTTGAAAAAGATGATAGATTTAAACCTAAATAGACCACAAATTGTATTAAATCTAAATGAGTGGCATCTTCCAATTAAAAGAAAAAGGTCCCACAAGAAACATTACTGAAACATAAGGTTCAGAAAAGGTGAAATAATGAGTATGGATAACACAAACACTAACAAAATAATAAGGCTTAAATCTAGTGATATAACTAAAGACAAAATATACTAGAGATAAGGATTAATTTCATAACAATAAAACAAAAATATTTTCAGGTATGAATTTGCTTTACTATAACCTCATGGTACACAAATAAAAATGACACTTTTGTCAAATATACCATTACTATGGATTTTAGTATATCTCTCTCAGTAACTTGCAAAAGAAGCAGATAAAAGCATAGGTAAGGAAGTGGAAGATTTGTATCATACAAGTAGCAATTGACCTAAAGGACTTATATAGAACATTCAAACCAGTGATTCCCTAATATGCTTTAATTTTATTCTAAAAAGGAGTATTTTTTTAAATTGATCATATTTTGGACCTTAAAGCAAGCCCAAGGATTACAAATAATTTTAAGTGATTAAATTAGAAATAAATAAGAAAATACCTAGTTCAAAATTGAGCAATGCACTGTTAAATAACCCAGAAGTTAAAAGAAGTAAACAAAGTGAGAATTTAAAAACATATTTATGCAATTAAGAGTAATAAAATACGTGATATCTCATAACTTTTGGGAGATAGTAAAGTCATGCTTAGTAGAAAATTTATACTTGGAAATGCATAGATCGGTAAAGAAGAGAGCCTGTAAAATGCATTCCAAGAATCGTTTATTTTCTAGGAGTTACTGAGGATTGAACCCAAGACCTACATGGGGAAGCAGTGCTTAACCGCTGAGCTGCATCTGCACCCCAATGAGAGTTGGTTTTTTTTCATTTGTTTGTTTGTTTTTTAGGAGTGACCGGGGATTGAGCCCAAGACCTTGGGAAGCAGGTGCTCAACCACTTGAGCTACCTCTGCTCTCCCTGAGAAGTTTTAAAGAGAACAGCAAATTAGACCCAAACAACATAGCAGAAATGAAATAGTAAAACTGAGAAAAGTTAAAGAAATAGGAAAAAAATATATAATAAGATCAGCAATATTGTTTGTTGGGGAAAATAATAAAATGGCTGCACTTTGGAGTTTAATTAAAAAAACAAACATGAAAAGTTGCAAATACAATGTCAAAACAATAAAGGGAAACTTATTACAGATTCTGTGTCTTTCAAAAGATTAAAAGGGCATGTTATGAGGAACTTTATGCCAATAATTTGGAAATGTAGATGAACTGCACAAATTCCTAGAAAAATACATTATATTGAAACAAATACACAAATAAATATAAGAGCAGAATGATAGTGTAACTTTTAGAGACATTGAATCAATGATTTTAAATCCTTACCTAGAGAAAAATTGCAGGCTCAGGTAGTTTTACCAGCAAATACGGATCTCTCAAAAAGTTCAAAATCCTAAAATATTTCAGAGAATAAATAAAGAAGGAATAATCCTTTATTTGGTTTAAAAAGGCCAGCATAACCTTGATACCAAAATCTGCAAAGAGCATTAGGAGAAAAGAAAATTATAGTCAAATCTTTCTCACTTATATAGATGCAAAATTCTTAAATAAAAATTAGCAAATCCAGCAGTATATGATAAATTTGCGGGCCAGGATTGCAGAAATTTATTTAACCTAATACTATCTGCCAAACATTATATCAAATATTATATTAAATGATGAATTTTTAGTTTCCAGGCTTTTAAAACAAATACCATATAGTGGGTTGGCTTAAACTATGGGAATCTGATGGCTCACAGTTTTGAGGTTGGGAGAAGTCCAAAATTGAGGCATCAGCATCATCAAAGTGATGCCTTCTCCCCCAAGACTGTGACATTCTGGGCTGCTGGAAATCCTTGGTTCTTGGCTTTTCTGCCATATGGCAATATACATGGCCACATCTTTTCTTTTCTCTTCCTGATTGTTGGCATCCAGCTTCTGGTTGCTTCCCATGGCTTCTCTGTGTCCAGTTTCCTTTGTTTTTAAGGACTTCAGCTATATTGGATTAAGAACCACCCTCATTCAGTTTGGGCACATCTTAACTAATAACATCTTAAAAGGCCCTATTTACAAATGGATTCACACCCACCAGGACCAAGGCTTGGGACCTGAACATACCTTTTGTAGGGAACATGATTCAATCTCCAACAGTGAAATAGCCCAAGTTTTCTTTCTGAGATTGGAAATAACATAAAAAATACTTGCTGTGGGTCCTAGCCATTGAAATGAGTAAGACAATTAAGTCAAAGCCATAACAATTGACACAGATTAAATAAAATCATCAGGATTATAGATTATATGATTATTGGGTATCAAATTGAGAAGAATCAGCAAATACATTTTCAAAATCAATAAGCAATTTCAGCATGGTTGTTGGATTTAAGTCAACAAATTTTAAAAGTCCTTGCTATATACCAAAAAACAAAAGAAAATGAAATAGATAAAACATGGCACTTAAAATAACATAAATAATATAAAGTACCAAGAATGAATCTAACTAAAGGTGTACAAAATCTCCATGTAGAACATTCTAAAACATTATTCACAGAAATCAAAGCATGCCAAAATCAATGGATTGGAAGACTGAATATTGTAAGTTAACAATTCTCACAAAATTAATCTGTAGAACTCACGTAATACCAAACAAAATTTCAAAATGTTTTTTGTGACACTTGTCAATTTGATTCTAAAATGTACATGGAATTTAAACACTAAGAATAAACAAGATGCTCTTGAAGAAGGAATTGAAGATTTTGTTATAATGGGTGCCACAATTTGTTTTAAGGGTATAGTAATGAAGACAACCAGATACTGGTGCAAGGATAGATAAAACAGGTCAATATAAAGGGGTAACAGGGAAAGATTGCCTGGAAAATTAAGAGAGAGAGAAATATAATACACAGAGAGCTGAGAAACAGCCCCATGGATATTTGGATACAAGATTTTGCGACAATGATGGCATTGAAGAATAGAGGGACAAGACTATCTTTTCAATAAATGCTGCTGGTGCTGGGGTAATTCTCTATCCGAATGGATTAAGTTGAAACTTGATTCCTACTTCACACCACACAGAAATCATTTCCATCATATTGTAGACCAAATGTAAAAGGCAAAACAATAAATCTTTTAGAATATAATTGAATGTAATGAATGAATTATTTCTCAATTTTAAAAAGTTTTAAATAGGGCATTAAGGTCACATACCCTAAAGAAAAAATGATGTATCTGACTATATTAAAGCTAACTTCCACTCATAAAAAGGTACTATTAAAAGAGTGACAAGACAAGTCCCACAGTGAGAGAAATTATTTATAACTCAAAATTATCAAATGACTTGAGTCTATCCTATATAAAGAATTTCTATAAATCAATAAGAAGAATAAAACAACCAAACAAAAATGGAAAATAGGCTTGGGAAAGCACTTCATAAAAGACTGTATTCAAATGGCCAATAAATATTCAAAGGGGTGCTCAACATCATCACTTCTAACAGAAACAATAATAGAAACCACAAGGTGATATCACTAAATATTCCCCAGAAAGTCTAACTTAAAAAACAAAAACACTACAGCATCTCAGCAATACAAAGCAATGTATTGTATACGTGTACAATGCAGCTGGGAATGTAAATTGGTTACAACTGCTTTGTAGAACTATTTCAGATTTTTACTAAAATTGAACATAATAGAAATGTGCTCAAACATACAAGAGACAGATATAGGAAAGTTCACAGAAGCATCATTTTTAATAGACCAAATCCAAAAGCAACTCAAATGTCCATTAAGAATTAAATGGGCAAAAAAATTTTGAGCATACAATAGTGTAGTATGTAATAATGAAAATCAGTGAACTATAGCTACCCACCAAAAACATCAGGAATTTCATACACGTAATGTAGATGAGAAAAGGAAAATAGGAAAGGATGCAAAGTTTATATGACAATCAAAACTAGACAGAAATAGAGTATTATATTTAGGGCTACATATATAGGGGGTTGATATAAATGAAAGTAAGGAAATAACTTCCCCAAAAGTGAGGAGATGGGTGATTTGGGGGGTGGGCAGAGAAAGGGTGCTGTATTTGGGAAGGAGCTGGCTGGGGAGGCAGTTTGCGTGAGGATTCTAATTTATGACGTGGGTGCTAATTACTTGAGTGGGTGTTTGTAGTAACTCACCAAGTTGGATTCTTTTCTCTCTGTATGGTTTATATCCATGTTAATAAAAACTTTAAATTAAGGAAAAATAGATGAGTTTATCAAGCCACTTGAATCTTTTGAACACCACAACATTTTGCTTAAGGATCACAGAGCGATCCCTAGAGCCCCCTCCTCCACCCACGCTTCTCTGAGGGAAAAGAAGATTCTTCCTCTTTGATGTCTCAGAAACCTGATAGCATCTAGTCTCTCCCTTTTCTTTCTTCTTGTACTTCCGACTTAGTTATCTAATGTTCTGTGAACATGGGTTGTCTCTTAAAAATTCTTTTCTTCTTGTGGGAGATGTCAACATTTAGGGGTTAGGGTGTTATACATTGTTTGATTTGCTTATGCATCTCCTACAATGTAACTGGATCACCCCTTCCGGATTAAAATCATCTAAACTGATTTAACTCTTAATAGTCAGAGATGGGGCCCTAGGGCACTTCTGGAAACCCTGCAAATGGTGTTTTTTTCATGTCACATTATAAACTATTAGACCATGTATATGACATTAGACCAGTTTAAAATAGACGTTTTCTCATGCATTTTTACAAACTGGAATTTGAGGAAAGCCAAGTTCAGAAGATAATCATCATATACAATACTCTGGCTCACTAACATAGCAGGCTCTGAGTCAGTCAACAGTTATCCATGTGGTGGGGGGTGATATATCCGATGACGTTTATTACAGCACCCACAGTGTCACTGTGCAATGATGTTCTGCAGGCCATGGAATCTCACTCTTTGAAAGTAAGTTATGAAAACATGTATTCTATGATATGTACCAACTAGCCACATCAACTGTCATAGGATGAGCTTGGGATTCAGACAATATACTTTGGAAGTCAGGCTCTGCCTCCCCCTGGAATGTGACTCAGGACTGCTTCCTCTGTGGTCCTCCATTCCTTATCTCTAAATTGGTGGTGGGCATTGTACCTGATAATGCATAGGTATATAGTGGTGTAGTAGGTACACAGTAAATGCTATTTGAGTAATCACAACGAAGTCCAAAAATAATAATACAATACAATGAGGATAATTTTAAAGACACAATCTATGAAAGCATATTTCCTGAGAAATTGCTGATGCCTAATTTGAAGGACTTAAATCTTCTATTTCAAAGATGCAAAGGAGTAGAATTGGAAATATAATGCACACTCCTGATGCATAAAGCCCATTCCTCTCAAGTACCTTTGTGGATTCTTTCCCTGCCAGTGTTCCACAGGGTTCCTGAGCAGGTCCTTTCCTCTTTCAATGAGATAATGCTTGCCAATCAGTCTCATCGACCCTCCCTGCTTCAGTAACCATCTCCTTGCAAGTGTCCCAAATTTGCATCTCTAGCATCAATGCCCCTTCTGAGCGCCAAATTCAAAAAACTCAGAAAACAGATCCTTCCTACATTCAGTCTCAATTCTTTCCCCTTTAAAGGAATAGTTCAATGGAATGAGAATACTCAAATGCTGAGGCTTGACAGCACACTTCAACATGCCTCTATATCCTAGAGGCCATTCACCCAGAGGTCACCTGGAAGGCTCTTCCAGCTTCTCCTAGTGCTTTGAGGCATTGAGTTCACCTATGGTTATGATTGGTTCTGAGTCTCAGGCAGTAAATGAGATGCTGTCCAAATAGACATCTATTTTTGTTGTTTGGTTTTGGCCATAACAGTTTCATGTACTTGCAGTGGGATTATTGCTAGTATAATAATCCTGTCATATACAAGCTTTAATTCACTTAATTAGAGAGTCAGTTTTCAATTGGAGAAAAGGGTATCATTTAGTTCTATAAAGGTGTAATTAAACAAGTGGTATTCTGGCCTCTTGAAGACTTACTTCACCTCACACAGATTTCCACCAAAAAACCCCACAATTTCCATCCGAATAATTGATATTGCTCTGAAATACAGTGATAGGAAAAATGTTCATCACTTCTGCCCCAGTCATTCATCTATTTAACATGCATTGAACTCAATTCCCTGTTGCATCCTTCACCATCTCTCCTTTGTGTTTCTTTTAGTTGCATTATCCTGCTGTGCCAACTCTCCACTTGGGCCAGCTTTCTGCATGGGCCAGCACCCCTGTGCAGGCCAGCACTCCATTCAGGCCAGCACTCTGCTCTTGCCAGCTCGCCACTCAAACCAGCTCTCTGCTCAGGCCATCACAGCACTTGGTCCAGCTTGCCTTCACCAGGAGTCCCCAGGAATTGAACCCTGGGCTTCCCATATGGTAGATAGGATCCCAATCTCTTAAGCCACATCCACTTCCCATAGAATGTTTGTATGTTCTCATTTTACTTGATTTGTTTGCAATGCACCATTCTCGACTTTCAACTCCTTTCTCAAATGTTCTTTTCCTTTGGGTTTTGAGGTAATGTATAACAGCAACCTTCGTTTTCCTCTTACCTCCTCTGGTCACTTCTTCTTAGCCCATCTCCAGCCAAGACGTCTTTCTGAAAATAAACCCATCATCCAAATAGCCACCATCTTAGACATCTCAATGAATATGTCACAATTTCAACACAAAACCAAAGCGAAGCTCCATGTTTTCTCCCCTGACCTGGTCCTTTCTCCTGAGTTCCCTATCTTAAACAAAGATAGATCAACTTCTGGTTTCTCAAGACAGAAACTGTATAAGTCCATTATGTTTCTCTCTGTCTCTATTCCATATCCAGGAAGTCAATAATCTCTCTTTATTTTATGCCCTAATGATGCCAACTCTTTCTACATTTCTCCATTCCCATAACCATTTACTTCATTACCCTCAAAATAAAATGTAAAACTTTAACTTAATCTTCTATGAATCAACCCCTGCCTAACTGATCAGTCCAAGTTATATCAATTTTTGGCATTGAATTCACGCTCTACTTAAAATCCTCTTCCAAATGTGCTCCTTCACTTTTTAAAAAATTTATCCCCCCACCCACCCCACCCCCACCCCCACCACTTGTGCTTACTGTCTGCTCTCTGTGTCCATTCACTGTGTGTTCTTCTGTGTCTAACTGTCTTCTCTTCTCATTTTCTCTTTAGGAGGCCCTGATCCTGGGACCTTCTTAGGTGAGAGAGAAGCACTCAATTGCTTGAGCCACCTCAGCTCCCTGATTTGTTGTGTTTCTCACTGTCTTTTCCCTCATGTTTCTTTTTTGTTGCATCAGCTTCTTGCATCAGCTCTCCACGTGGACCAGCTCTTTGCTCAGTCCAGCTCACTGTACAGGCCAGCTTGTCTTCACCAGGAGGCCCTGGAACCTGAACCTGGGAATTCCCATATGGTAGACTGGAGCCCAATCACTTGAGCCACATCTACTTCCCTGTTCTTTCATTTTTGAAAGGAGAAATATTTTTGCTTATGCTTCTTCTGCTTTCTCTGCATCCCTACTCACTGGACTGTCTTTCATGAGCTTTGGAGGGTTTTAACCTTAACACAACAGGGAAGATACTCTTCTTGCATGTCCCCATAATCTCTTGAGCTTACCAATTATTGAAAATTCACTGTATTTGTCCTAATACGTCTCTCCCTCTAGTCTGTAAACGCCTTAAATATGTAGACTCTGTCTTAGTCCTGATTATCTTTCAAACTCTATCATGGGACCTAGGACTTTATGCATTGTGCATTCAGTAAAATAATATTGAACAATAACCAAAATGCCACTCTCAACACTGTGCGGAGTGATTCATTCAGTGGTAGGAATGACTTAAGATTTCATATAGAAATGACATTTGAACTGGGTTTTGACAGAATGTGAAGGGTGATGCAAAATTACGTGTAGAGATACATCGGCTATATCTATCCTTGTGGTATAATAAAGTAAAATGCAGATGATCTGATCATTCTAGCCATCCTTCTGATTCAAATGATCCTCTTTGCATCAACACTGGTTACCCCGTTTTAAAACACATTGATTCTCCCACTTATGAAGGGTCCCTTTTCTCAAGGCCAATAGTTTGTTAGTTGACAAAGTAAAATGGAAATAAGAGATTAGATTAACATTATTTCAGGTTGTACATTTAATCAGCAGAGGTCAGAGAACAAAGATGGGATGCAGAGACCATGAGGCTCAGGACGGGGCATTAGTGTACCATTGCCACTCAGTAACATGGATATTTTCTCCTCTAGTTCTTGTGTTATAAAACTGGTGGGCCTGGGGCTGCTTTTGGATTACAGCCCCTTGAAGTGATAAACATGCTGTTTCTCTGAGATTTGCCCCAGGGGATAAACATTCCCCATGGCTTTTTCTGACAAAGGCAAGAAAGCAAATAATTACAATGTCAGGCAAAGGAAAAAAGTGAAAACGAATTCAGTGTGATCCCTTATGAAACAGGGAAGGGAGCAAAAGATGATTCACAACTGGAAGCATGAATTGTCAGAGCTCTTTGAGGATCCTTTGAATTAAGCACTTCCGCCAGGTTATAAATAATGGCAGCAGACAGTAATTTGCATGGATTAGGGTTGTTAACATTTATCAATTTCTGCATTTCAAAAAACTCCCAAATTCTTGATTAGGAGTATCTCTTTGTAGTGAAGGATTGATAGTGGGAGGGAAAGAATCTGATGAATTTAAAACTCAGATGAGAGAAAGCAAAGCCATTCAGATCTAAACCGAGATACCATTAGTAGTTCCCATAAATCAAATCATGTTTATAGTAAGGATACAGTTGAATTACCATCTGGACTTTTTAACCTCGACATTTATTTCCGAATCATTCTCTGATATTGGAACCAAACTTAACCCTTCCTTTCATCTCCAGGATTTTCCTTGATGCCAGTTCTCTTTGAGAGAAATGACCTGATTTTTGATGATGACAGAATGCCATGTGTTACATGAAGTTGAGAGAATGGAAGAAATTCTTGTGTAAGATTAAATTATAAAAGAAGGAAACATACTTTGCCCTAAAACCACATCGGCTGAGAAGAGTTTATATAGTGAAGTCAGGGGTGGGGAGAAATGGAAAATTTGCAGTTCAGCTACTTAAGTTTGGGGCACATAGATGAGATTCAAGTATGTAATTAAATTGATCTTCAAGAAAAAAATCTGTGGAGCTATAGACAGGTTTGAAAACAAATAGAAAAATCCATGTATATTTTTACTAACTAAGAATAAAGTCCTAATTCAGTGTCTAAATATTTAATCAAGTCACATGTCTGGAAACATGTTGGGTTTTTCTTTTTCTTTTTACTTTCTTATTGACAGTATTTACAGTGACAAAGAAAAAAAAACTTCTTTTCTCTTTCTCTCCCACTCCTCCCCCTTCTCCTCCTTCTCTTCCTTCTCCTTCTTCTCTTCCTTCTCTTCTTTCCCCCCTCCTCCTCTCCCTTCTTTCCTTGGAAAATTCTTTGTTGGAGGTACTTTTTAGGACTGTGCATGTTATTTGTAAATCCTAGCTAGAATAGAGATTCCATAAGGGAAGAAAGGGAGTAATAGTGGACAAGGCAGGTATCTTTTTCTGCCAGAAAAACAAATGCTGTTGATGCAAAGAAGTCCAGCTTTCTGTGGTATCTTGTTTGAAGAAGTGAAAATAGAAGGGGAATTATTCCCCTGTGTTCTATTCATTCTTCTACAGGAGCCATTCAATTTTTTGATGGCTAAAGTTGTCTAGGCACCCTGGAGGAATGAGAGGCTGCTAAGATCCTTTCTGGGTTAAATCGTGAGGAAAAAGAAGTGAAACTTGTGACCATCTGAGAGACTGAGACAGGTCTGAGGCATCAAAAGCCAAGAAATATATCATAAAAAGAATCATCAAGAACATCCGAAGCTTGCAGAAACATCTCTCACAAAGCTCCAGAGAATATTTAAGAAATCTGGTAACAGGTTGCATGCAGAATCAAGAGAAAAGCTACTTAATACAGGAAGAATCTCCTGGCACCCCACCTGGCCCTCTACCACCCTACTCCCACTACATGCAGAGTCATTCCATGCTCCCATACAGATCCCAGGTCCTGGTTCTATAGGAAGCAGAGTAGCCTTCATACTGGGAGCATGTATGTCTAGCTCAATCTGTCTGGTGGTAGCTTGAGGGACTCACTGTTGCAGAACTTGCCCTCTTTGTAGAAGGCAACTCCCAGCACTCTCCTACAGAGCACTGTGGGAGAGCAGTCAAGATCTTCCTGGGACAAAGGATTGCTGGCTATAGGACCTAAAGTGCAATACCCAGGACCATGAGGAAACTGTTTCTGAGGGGGGAGGGAATTATCTAAATGGGGAAATTCAAGGGTCACATATGCATGCCCAAGACAAATGGACAGAAAGGAGCAAAGAGGCTCCTATGCTTTGGCCTGGATAAGTCTAAACTCATTGTATGGAGAAATCCTGAAGGAGATTAAATGAGGGAGAAATTAAGACACTCTCAGATAAACAAAAGCTGAGGAAATTCATCACCAATAGACTTGCCCTGTGAGAGATACTAAAGAGAGTTGTGTAGATTGAAAAGAAAGATCAGTAGACAATAGATCAAAGCCATAGGAGAAATAAGGATTTTCAGTGAGGGTGATGATATCAGGAAACATAAATGCCGGTGTGTTTACTGCCTACAGGATCTAAAAGGCAAATGCATAAAATTTAATGATAAATAAATAGTTTGGGACTCATAAAAACATTTAATTTGTGACAAAAATTATATAAAGGTGAGGGGATGGAGGGGTATAGTAACGTATAGTTTCTGTATATGATTGACATTAAGTTGATATCAAAGCAAACAAGATTGGTTAGATTTAGGATGTTAAATTTAAGTTTCATGGAAACTACAAAGAAAATATTGGAGAATATACAAATTCATAGAGATAGAAATTAGAGTACAGGTTGGCAGGGTCAGAGGGAATGGGGAGTTAATGCGTAATGGATATAGGGTTTCTATTTGGAGAGATGGAAAAGTTTTAGTAATGGAAGGTGGTCAGGGCACTGCAATATTTTGAAGGTGACTTATCCCATTGAATTATATGCTTGGAAGTGTTTGAGATGGAAAGTTTATTTTGCATATATGTTCCCATAATTAATATAAAAAAAATGAAAAAAGAAAGAGCAACTAAAGATACAGAAAAAAAACCCAATCTTTCCATGCGGATGGAAATCTCCTGGCGCGGAGGGTCCGCAGAGTGGCAGAGCAGGAGCTGAGGACGCATGGCGACGCGAAGGACGACCGCGGAGAGCAAGGTGGATGGCGCAAGTCCAGTTTATTCAGGGTTACAAGAGCTTATATAGGCTAAGGTGATAGCTGGTACAGGGTTTTACCACATAAGGCAGTGAACGGGAGGAAGGTTGCTGATTGGTTATGGGGGGCCAGGGGGAGGTCGGGGGTTGCGCGTGCGAGCTGAAGGGGGAGGGGGTCTGGAGCTGCGCGTATGAGCGAGCCATGGGAGGAGGGGAACTGGAACCTCTGCGGCCTTGCAGAACAGGGGAAGTGAGAAGGGAGGCAGCCGTGGGAGGCGGGAGCGACAGGGGGGCGAAAGACTACCCGCTCCATGTACTCACTCAGTGTGAGACGAGACATCTCAAGGCACAGAGTTTGCCAATTGTGTTAACCAAACGGCCGCGTGCCCTGCCTCATTTCCATACCAGATCCTCTTTTTGTTTCTAGATTTTAACACTTGGCAAAGCATGGACTTATCAACTGCTTCAGTAATTAGTGAAGTAAGGAACATGAATTGGGTTGTTTTAATAGGGACACAGGGGCCTTGGATAGATAATGGGGCAGCAGATGGTGCTTGCGGGTGGGGCTAAACAGTAGGTACTCTGCTTCCCATAGACCTGAAGAAAGTGAGGTTTCAATCCTCTTTGAAACAACTTTAGGAGCAAATTATGGGAAAGCATCTCACTGATCCCTGAGATTGTCCTTATCAGAGCTATATTGCTTTAAGGAAAAAGATTTTCTATGATTAAGGGGAAGTTTATAAAATGCAAGATAGAATAGAGTAAAGAAGAAAGAATGGAAAACTCCAGAAACAGGAAAATTTGTCCTAAATTCTGGATCCCTCACTTTTTGGTGGAATGAAGTTCCTTAAATTCTCCTGAGTCAAAATTTTCTCTTCCATAAAAGAAGATAACAATATCTACCTTGCTGTTTTTATATATAAAAGCTAAATTTAAAAAAAAAAAAGAAAGAAAAACTACCAGTAATTGCTTGGTACCTCGTGGGTGATAGCTGACATTGCCTATATAAATAAAACATTTTAAAAATATGCCTTAACTGCTTCGTGTGAGAATGGCTGGATAGGTTTTCACCAAACTCAAAAGGTTGTATTTGGGATGGTGTGTCTTAAAATATAACCCATGGGGCAGGTGTGAAATAGACATTTGAGGAACTTAAATGAGCCCCAGATAAACAACCAGAGAAACCTTGGATTCAGATGGGGACCTCAAACTGCCTGCAGCCCAAAGCAAAGGTTCAAATGTGCTTTCTAATGACATTCCACCCAGATGTGTGCTGTGTTGAGGGAAGTTAGCAATGGCAGGAATTTATTTATTTGTGGATGGTTAATACTTCTACTTTTCACCCCCAGGGAAAAATAGGTAGCTATTATCGCAACAAGTATAGAACTTTTCCATTTACTTTAAGATAAAACTGGGAACACTTTTAAGGAGCAAAAGGATTTTTTTTTTCTTCCCTTCCCTAGCAGTCCTGACCCTAGAATCCTTAATGCAAAGAATATGAGAAACTAAAATGCTGGCACTTAAGGTGGTAGGGCAGAAATCAGAGAATTATCCATGCCAAAAAGGGTTTCCTTCCGAGGCAGTTAGGTATGGTGAACAATTGTGCAAGATGAGAGTCCCTTTTAGAAATGACTCATGGGCAAACAATCTGCAGCTTACCATAGAGTGGTGAGTCCAATTCATGTCTGAGTTGGTGTCAAACTTTTGGAGCTGGGAGATAAAATCTTTTCAGATCTCATACCTTCGAAATTAGCTTATACTTTTAGTCATGCTACATTACTGATCTCAGGCTTGACATCTTTTTCAGAAATTCAGCTTTTCTAGTGCTAGGAGTATTAAAATGTTGATTCTTAAGAAAAAAATATACCTCTCTCCCCAGGCCCTCTAGCTCATCTTCAAATTTTAAAATGAGTGTAGTGTATGTGCTAGGACATGTTTTTTTTCTAACTTTATGTGTGAACTGGTTCAATTGCCACTACCAGCTGTATCCCGTCAGTACCATTTATAATAACTGTGAAAATTTAAATGACAAGAAATTTTGTAAAAAATAGAAACCACATATTAAAGCTATTTAATTGAGGAAAGGCGAGGGTTTAGTCTACTCCATTTCATTTTTGTTTCTGTTTCCTTTCTTTTAACTCATAAATAGGAATAATTTGGCACAGAAACTTGGCTCGTGAGGTTGTGAGGAGAGTTTATCCCACATGGAACTCAACACACAGAGATCAGAGAACACCTTTTGTCTGAGGACTTTCTTTAGAAAAGAAGAATTGGTTACTTAACTGTGTTTAAAGGTTGCCTTGATAAGTTTCTTTGTGTCACTGTATCTTTCATTCTGAGTTGAAGGTTTTTCACCCAGCCCTTATTATAGATGACCTAACATTTTGCTCTGGGGCTGATGCCAGAATCCTTTTCCTTTAGTTCCTGGCAAAGTTGCTGCCATTTCCTATCTCTCTCCTTCCTGAATTTACCTAAACTGAAGTTCCAGGCTTTTGTTGAAACGCTTTTCTCCCTTCCGCTCTTGTGTGCCCTGTGTCATATTATCTGCAAAAGGTTGCAGCCAACTTCCCTTCACTGTGGACACAGGAAGGGGAAATGAAGAGGAGAGAAGTTACTGATTTGATTCCAGAGGTCAAGGCTGTGGGGGAGGATGAATGGACGATTCTCAATAGCTTGTGATGCAGTGTGGGCTCTTTTTTGTTGACCATCCCTTGCTATTGTGTGGGGAAGGCTTTTAATAACAACCAGCAGAGTTGACCGAATTGCAGCACGAAGATGAAAAGGACTTGGTATAAAATAATCTGCACACAAGCTCCCGGACATATACATAACAAATTCCGGACTCTTTCTAGATTCTACAGTGTGCAAGGGACTTTTCTCGTGTGTCCTAGTATCACTTTTATTGTCTTTAACCCTCACAGTATCTCTCTAAACTGAATTTTATTTTCACCACCTTACAAGTGAGAAAACTGAAAACCAAGACTTAGGAGTGGTCTGGTTGCCTACAGTCACACAGCAAGCAGCAGAGCCTCCAATCAAAGTTTACATCTGTCCGTGCTCTTGCCAGTCCCCGTGCTGCTTCAATGCAAAAGCGCACAAGCTGCAGACACGGAAATCAAACTTTGTCTAAGACAACTTCTACGCATCAAAAGGGCAGTGAGATTATCTTTTGCATTTAAATTGTTCTCTCGTGGTGCAGCAGGCTAATTAATGCGAGCATATTTCCGTTCTCCAACCCAGAGACTCCGAAGATGGCTCTCAAGGTGCCTGCAGATCTTAGACTTGCAGCCCCTGCCTTTCCAGACCTCTAATTTCCATAATTAGCCTCCTTTGCATCCCCGGCTCTGCAAGGCTGATGGTAGTCCTGTGGCTCTTCCTTCCGGTTTATGGTGATTACCAATGTGCCTCCAGAGTCACATAGCAGGTGGGACTTGGCCCAGAACAAGGCTCAAAATCAGAGTACTACCGGCTGGTGGAGGCGTGGGGAAGAGGCCAGGTTAACACAGCACAGGAACCAGGGAGCTCCAGCTTTTCAAGACAATGAGAGGATTCTTTGGAAAGTACAGGTGTTGGGAAAGTGCAGAAGTAGATTAATGAATGCTCAAATTCTTTTGATTTATTATCTCCATCCTTGGAGTGTCAGAATTGATAGAATAACACAACAACGGTTGAATTTGCCTTAAAATGAAGGGAAGGTGCCACAAACAAAAATAGTGGACCAAAAGAAATTAGACACTGAACAGGTGTCCTAACCAGCCCCAGCTCCTACTCCACGTCACTAGAATCATCCTTCACCCCAAGCTTCCCTGTGGTCAAGCCAAGGCCCTGGGCCAGAGTAAAAGGAAAAAATGGGAGGAGGAGAAGTGGGAGGAGAAAAAGAAAAGAAAGGAAAAAGCAAAGGGGTGAGTCACCTAAATGGGAAAGTTAGTGAGGGAATAGAGAACAGAGTCTTTTCCTACTGTTGCAGGAAAAGACTGCAACAATAAATGTAGTCTTTTGCATTACTTTAAATATAGAATTTTTTTGTTCTCATTCTCCCAATTCAAGGACACAGAGTGAAAGTATTTTCTTGAAGGAGAAAATGAGGCAGAGAGGAGAAGAGGTAGGCTGGCAGGAGCCTCCCGTCTGTGGAATCTGGCTTCCTGTCCAGTCCAGTCCAGCTGCTCTTTCTCCTCGGCCAGGGCCATGCCCAGAGATTGTAGAAAGAACACAGGTTTTCTGAATAAAACAAAACAAAACGAGTGCAGTTCTCTGTAGCCTAATCAAAACAGCTAGAGGGGGCATGTCAGAAATTGCAGCCACACCATTGCCTAATGCCAAGTTTTCAAGTCAAAGAAAAACACAAAACTCCAATTGTCCAATTTGAGGATCTTATAAGAAGTAAAATCTTTAAAATGTATGTCCATCTGAAATATTTAAGAATGCAAAACTCTGCTCTCCAAAGTGAATCGTGAGGGCAGAGGAGAGATTATATTTTTAAATGTCATTTTTATTTTCCATCCTTACCTGCTTTTTATGTAACAACCTTAACTGTCTTTTTTACTTGAAAATAAAGATTTTCTTCTGATTTTAGAAGTAATAGAAACTCATTTTAGAAAATTTGGAAAATACAGAAAAGTGCCAAGAATAAAAATGAAAGTCACCTCTAAATGACTGTATTTTGGAGTGACTGGTGTATTGGGTGAGCAAGAAATGGCAGGAGTTGGATTTGGAGAGACCCTGGCTTAATCCTAGCTCTGCCTCACAATTTGGTGGGTCTTTAGCTTTTCAATCTCACAATCTCCGTTGCAAAATGGAATTATTAAGAATGGTGGTAGCATAGGATGGCCTGAGAAAATCAAAAGATGCATTTCAGGGGCCTGACATGGTAGTAGATGCAGAAGGTGGGTTTAGCTTCTTGCATAGGTTATCAAGTGAAGAGAGGGGAACTGAAATTTAACACCACAACCCAGAAAAAGAAAATACTTTCTGTAATGTTTGCCAATATTTTCCTAAGATACTTTTCAAGCTTTTTATCATAAATTTATATATAATTTTGCATATTTTAAACTTTGTATTGTCACATAAACCCACCTCAAATTATAAACCCTCAAATATATGTAATGGCTGCATAATATTCCAGTATAGGATATTGCACAGCATACTTAGATAATACTCAGTTGTTGGACTTTTAAGTTTGCAGTGTTTTTTCCTATGTGTGTGTGTATGAGTTTTAAAGAAATTAAAAGAGTACACTTATCAACCCCTTTGGGCATTTTAGATTTTTCTTTTAAGAATAAAATTACTGGCTCAATATAGATGCATTTTTTTAGGTTTAAATTGCATCCTCAATTACTTTACACATAGCATACTTGATAGTTTCACTCTCTTTATGTAATAGGATTTCAGTCTCCCCACTCTGCCCTCAGCTTTAAATATAGTACATACTTCCATTGTTAAATAGCACAAATCAACCCCCCATAGTACCATAGGTAAGTCAGTGGACAGAACTATGAGTGTTATTTCCTCAAGGGGATTTGCATAGGCACAGCAGGTAAGTCCAAAGGCTTACTGGCCACCTAACATTATATAACAGAGGTACTTGCCCATTGTTCTCTAAAAGCTAAAAATCATAGATTAAAAAATATATATCTATGGAGAAATAGATTTAAAATTCCAAACGGGGCCCCAACTCTGTAATGTGATTTCTGCTTCCTCACAGCTCTCCTACCCACCATGCAGCAGGGGCAAAATTTCCGATGCTGCAGTCACTGGGTAGAGCATGGTGGGCTCCTAGAGGGCAACAGACAGGGTGAGAGCTGGTTTTTGAGTTGGTAGTGAAGGCTAGAGACTGAAGTCAAAGGAAGTCACAGTGCCGTGAGGCTGTGTGTAGAGTTTGTAAGAAACCTCTGAGAGGTTCTGTCTGCCTAATTCCATACAGTTAGTCAATTTGGTTTTGGTTTCTATCTCTATTTCCTCAAATCTTTTTTAATGGATTATGAAACAGATCTCTTAAAGTTGTTGTTAACTGTAGTAACTTATTCCTTAAAAGCATGTGGTTTTCATCACATGCCAGTCAATTGGAACAAGGACAGTCCTAAAAGTTGGCCTTTTAAAAATCTGCATCTTTAAATATGCTTATACATTGCTTTAAATGCTTGCATAATATTCTATTTTATGAATGTATCATGATTTATCATAAAGTCCTCAAATTTGAAGTCTTAGATACTTTTCTAATTTTGACCTGTTAGAAACAATACTAGTGTGGACATATTTTAACTATAACATCATGAATGTTTATATATATATCACACCAAACACACCAGTGTATTAGCCAATGAATAGCATATATATATATGTATATATATATATGCTTACACACATATACATATATATGTATTATACAGTCATTTAAATTTTTTAGTACAAAAGAAATTGAACTTTCATAGTTCTGAATTTTTTCAAAAGAAAAAGATCTGGTTATTCTTACTTAATTATTTGAGGTGAAATTTAGAATATTTTATCAAGTCCCCAATCTCCAAATAAATCCTTTTGGGTTTTAATTAGAATTGCCTTGCCTTTATAAATTAATTTGGGTGGATAATTGACATTATGTATTATTTAGGTTCTATATTTGCACACTCAATGTTTCAACATTTATTAGTGTCTGTCAGGAAAAATTTTGTAATGCTGTTGAAGATGAATCCTAAAAGGTCTTCTTGATACAAGTGTCCCTAGACAAATTACAATTTTGATTCCATAGTAAATGGTAGCCTTTTTGTATTAAATTTAACTGATATTGTTGATCTATAGTAAAGGTACTTCCTTCATATGTTAACATTGTAATTACCCATTTTAGAGAATTCTCTTTTGAGTTCCAGTTGATATTTTCTTAATTAATTTTTATTAAAACAGTTTTAGGTTTACCAAAAAATCATGAAGAAAATTCAGGGTTTCCATATAAGCCCTCTCCACACACACAGGTTCCACTACTAACATGTTGCATTAGTGTGGTATTTGGTTAAAATTGATGAAATAATATCATTATAATTGTGCTGTTAACCAGCCCACTGTTTACATTAGGTCTTACTCCTATATTGTACAGTTCTATGAGTTATGATTTTTTAGGTACGGTATCTTATATACAATGTAAAAGTTCCTGTTTTATGCACTTTCAAAAATACAATTCAATGATGTTACTTGAATTCACAAAGTTGTGCCTCCATCACCGTCATCCATTGCCAACTTTTACATTACCCCAAACAAAAGCTCCTTACCAGTTAAACATTAACTACCCATTCCCCTTCCCTTCTAGCCACTGATAACATGTGTGCTAGTATCTCATTTTATGATTTTGCATATTCTGCTTATTTCATATAAGTGAGATCATAAAGTATTTGACCTTTTGTACCTGGTTTATTTCACTCAACAAGATGTCTTCAAGGATCATTCATATTGAAGCATGCATCAGATTTTCATTCTTTTTAGGGCCAAATAATATTCCACTGTATATATATACTACATTTTGTTGATCCATTCATTTGTTGATAGGCACTTAATTGGCTTCCATCTTTGACAATTGTAAATAATGCCTCCATGTCCATTGGTGTGAAAATATCTGTTCTAGTCTCTGCTTTCAATTCTTTGGAAAAATACCAAGAATTGGATTGCCAGGTCATATGGTAATTCTATATTTAACTTTCTGAGTAATCTCCAAACTGTTTTCCATAGCAGCACCATTTTACATTCCCATCAACAATGAATGACTGTTCCTATTTTTCCACATCCTCTTCAACACTTGCTATTTTTCATTTTTTAATAATATGCCTTCTAATGGGTATGAGGTGGTAATTCACAGTTTAGATTTGTACTTCCCTGGTGGTTAATTATGTTCAGCATCTTTCCATGTATTTATTGGCCATTTGTATATGTGTATATTTAAAGAAATGTTGTTCAAGTCCTTTGCCTATTTAGAGTTGATTTTCTTTCTTTTTATTGTTGAGTAGTAGGTATATTTTTATACATTCTGTATTTTTAACTCTTATAGGATATGTGGTTTCCAAATATTCTCTTCTATTCTATAGGCGGTCTTTTTACTTTCTTGATAAGGTCCTGTGATGTACAAACATTTTAAAATTTGGTAAAGTTCCATTTATCTATTTTATCTTTTGTTGTTCATTGCTTTTGGTGTAAAGTCAAAGAAATCACTGCCTCGTACAAAATCTATATGATATCTCCATATGTTTTCTTCCAGGCGTTTTATAGTTTTAGTACCATTATTTAGATGTAATCCACTTTGAGTTAATTTTTATATATGGTATATGATAGAGCTCCACTTTTATTCATTTATTGCAATGGATATCCAGTTTTTCCAGCACCATTTGTTGAAAAGACTGTTCTTACTGTAGTGAGTGGACATGGAAACCTTGTCAAAGAGTTGTTGGCCAAAGGTGTGAGGGATCATTTCTGAACTCTTAATTTGATTCCATTAATATTTATGTCTTTGTTCCAGTACCATGCTGTTTTGACCACTATAGCTTTGTAATTAAATTTTATTATCAGAAAATGTAAGTCCTACAACTTTGTTCTCCTTTTTCAATATGGTTTTGTCTCTTCAGGGCCTCTCAGCCTTCCATATATTTGATGATTGTCAATTGTCATTTCCATTTCTGTGAAGTCTGTCGGAATTTCTTTTTTAAGATTTATTTTATTTCTCCCCACCCCCTCCCTCCCAGCTTCACTGTTTGTGTTTACTGTCTGCTCTCTGTGTCTTTTTGTTGTGTGCTGTCTGCACCTGCTCAGCAACTGGGGACTTCTCATGTGGGAGGGAGGAGCCTAATTGCTTGAGTCACCTCCATTCCCTGTTTGTTGTGTCTTTCATTGTGTTTCCTCATATCATCTAGGGGTGTCATCTTGTTGTGTCAGCTTGAAATCGTGCTCATCTTCTTTAGGAGGCACAGGGAACCAAACCCAGGACTTCCCATGTGGTAGGCAGATGCCCAACTGCTTGAGCCTCATCTGCTTCCCTGTTGGAATTTTTATTGGAATTGCATTAAATCTGTATATTACTTTGGGTAGAACTGACACCTTACAAGATCTAGTCTTCCAACCAATGATCATGGAATGTCCTTTCATTTATTTAAGTCTTCTTTGAATTCTTTCCATGCACCTGTTATTTATATCCTTGGTTAAATTTATTGTTACATATTCAATTCTTGTCCTTGCTATTGTAAATGGAATTTTTTTTTCTTGATATCCTCTTTGACTGTTCATTACTAGTAAAATAGTTTTGAGTTTTTCATATATGCCCTTTATCATCTTAAGGGTGTTTCCATTTTCTCCTAGTTTTCTGAGTATTTTTATCAGGAAAGAGTTTTACTGGTAGATCCACACTACTCTCCTACTTTTTCTTTATGCTCTTTTTCTTTCATTAAGCATTTTTGGAGTCTTTTTCCATTCTCTATTATTCTCTAGAGTTCTAGACAAGTTGAATTTGCACTTTACTTTAGCTGTCTCTAAGATGAAACTTTCCTGGGGATGTCATACTCTGCCCATCCTGATGTTATCCCTGCTCCAATAGATATATTAAAGTGATTTATCTTGGATTTTCCAGCTATATAATTATATTATGCACAAATGGACATAATTATGTTTTCTCATTTCATATATATATGTCATTTCCTTATCATGTGAACATTTAAGAACAATGCTACATAATAATAGTTATATTTGGGATTGTTTTCCTTTTCCTGACTTTTTTGGGTATGTAACTAGTTCTTTACTCTTAGGTATAATGACTATTCATTTTATTAAAATACATTATTGATAATACTAAAGAAATATCATTAAATTAATATATTTTGATGTTTTGATGGCATAACATATTAACTGATTTACTCATATTGAATGATCTTTATATTTATAGAATGAAACTTACTTTACCATGAGATAGAGTCACTTATCCTCCATATTTGAATGGACTCAATATGCTTTAATTATAAGAAGTTGGTTTTCTATCTATACTCAACATTGAAAGCAATTTGTTTCAGTAATGGGGTTTGGCACCACGTGATAAAAATTGTAAAACTTTCTAGATTTCTTGTGTTGGAAACGTTTGAGAAACACAGGAAATATCTATTCCTTGAGGGTGAGAAAGGCATATATAATACTATCTAGATGGGTATTACGTGCCCTATATTTTAGTTTCCTAGCTGCAGAAACAAATACCATACAATTGGTTTGCTTAACAACAATTTATTGACTCCTACTTTCAGAGACTAGAAGGCTGGCTTCCACCCTGGTTAGCTACCTTCTGTCTGGCCCACAATCTTTCGAGTTCCTTGGCTTTTCCATCACATGGTAATGCACATGCAATGTTTTTTCCTTTCTCCTCTGCATTTTGTTGACTTCTGGCTTCTGCCAGCTCCCCATGGCTTCTCTCTGTGGGTGACTTTCACTCTCTTACAAAGGACTCAGCAATCTGGATTACAGCCCAACTTGATTCAGTTCAACCACACCTTAACTGAAGTGACATCTTGAAGGGATCTTATTTATAGAGGGTCCACACCCACCATAATGTGGACCAAGTCCAAGAATATGTCCAAACTGTGCTATACAATCCAATTTGCCACACTGTATTTTGACAAATTTTTTAAAATTTTTCCAGAGTTATTGGTCCGGAAAAGTTTTCTATCTATTACATCAAGTCCAATTGTGTAGATTAGTTTCTTGGTAGAAAACCATTTATTGGAACACAGTGTTGATATCTATTACCAATAAGTTGAAATGGCATTTTTAAAATAAATGGTCCTTTGATTCCTTTCATAGAAAAGAAATTTTTTTCATTTCTATATAATTTTTATGTCCTATCTTCTCATTAATAGAATATAGAAAAAGTGCTGAGATGTGGCTTCTGAGATTAGGCTACAAAATCACTGTGACTTCTGTCTTGCTCATCCTTTCTGGCTCCCTCCTGCTGGGGGAAACTAGCTGCCAGGGTGTGATAAGCCCTCCAGAGAGGTCCAAGAGGCAAGGAACTGATATCTTCAGTAATCAGTGACGACCTGAGACCTGCCAAAAGCATGTGAGTAAGTTGGAAGCAAATTCTCCCTTCTCCCTAACCCCTCAGTTAGCCTTGGAATCAAGACTGTAGGCTTGGGCAATACCTTGCTGACAATCTTCTGAAATACTGTTGGTCAGTGGTAGACAGCTAAGCCATGCCTAGATTCCTGACCTATAGTACTTGCAAGATAATAAATATTGTTGTTTTAAGTTGCTAAGTTTTGGAGTAATTTATTACATAGTAATAGATAATGAAAAACACAATTGATAATTACTACACCCAGCATATTAAAATTGAGACATCTTTGGGACCTAGATCATGAATATTTCAGGGAGGAAGGGGTTGGTTGAGTTGGTTCTTACATAATAGATGGTCTTAGACCAGTGGCAAGAATGAGTGAAAAAAATCTACAAAAAGGCCGAGGCCAATTGGCTTTGCTATAGCTTAGCAGGACAGACAATTTAGCAACCAAAATGGAGTAGAATAGAATATGCTGGAAAATAATGAAATTTAAAAGAGCTGCCCTAAATACACTGGGCCGTTTTTCCAAACATTTTCAATTACAAGGACTATTTATTCTTTTCTGCCATAAGGGTATATATAACTAACCTTGCTACATTCTCACCTAAAGCCTTTTAGTGGTTCCCCATTGTCCATCCAAAAGTGCCTAAGCCTTCAGCATATTAGGACCCCCAACATAGGACCCTTGCCTGCCCCTGCAGCTTCTTCTCTACCTCAAATGTCATGCTTGCAGCTTCCCAAATGCATCAAACATCCCTTCCACTTACAGAAATGCTCTCATGTTTATGGAAAGCTCTTTACTACCTTCTTCTCTGTTTTCTTTTACAAACCCTTGAAACATCACTCCAACCAGAAAGACTTTCTCCATGTCCACAGAGGATCAGGTGTAATTAGCAATGATGAAACATACCATGTTGTGTTGAAGTCATCATTTGCTAGGTCTTTCTTCCTGTCCTTTCCTATGGAAGGTACTGAATGGAATTGCCTCTGTCATTTGAAATATATTGTCTATATTATAATTTCCCTTCCTGACTTAAAGCCTTATGTAGCTGCCCATTAAGGCTTAAGATCAAGAGAAAATAAAGGATATACCCAAACTGAATTTATTTCATCCATATAAAAAATGGATCATCTTGACCTTTTTCTAACTTTAACAGGGATGAAGGCATGATTTCTGTTCAGATCTTTAAAATGTTTCAATAATTCAGTGACCTCCATTAGGGCTGTTGGGACTTTCAGAGTTCCTTGTGGGAGCTTCTGTTTTCTAGATTCCCTCCCAGAATCTATTGACCTTTTGTGAGTTACATAGCCAGAAATAAAATAAGAAAACCCACATGTAGACTTCTTTCATATATGTATTTTGAGTGAGTTCTCAGAAGTACTGTAGCAATGTTTTTCAACATAGTCAAAGCTCTGTGGCAGGGTTTGTTGTTGTTCTTGTTAGCTTCAATCCATCACAATTCTAACTGAACTATCCAGGCAGGATTAAGCAAGGAGATCCCATGACTCTTCTCAATTCTTATTTAGCAAAAAATCTAATAAAATATTAGGGAAAAGATTATGGTGGCCACCATGTCTCTAAATGGGTGACAGCCTCTCAAGACTGAACAGGATGTCAGAGACTCCCTGGTGCAACACCTTCAGGAGTAAAGTAACAAATCCAACTTCATGGCTGGTGAGTAGCAGTGCTGGGAGTGAACTCACACACCCAAGATCCAGATGAGGGCTCTGCCTATCAAACCACAGAAACCCTCCCAGGACACCTTCTGCATGAAAACTGATGTGGGAACTGAGACCAACAGCAATTTTCACTTTATAGGAAAAAAACAAACCCAATTTTGCTTTCAGTTCTCTGAATATTTGGGGCAAATAATATTTTTTACTTAATAATGCAGATTTTAGCCTCAGGGACTTGCTTCATCTTGTCTGTATAAAGACCTCACAATAGACTTTAGGGTCAAGCAAGGTGTAATATTAACGTGGCATTGAGGTGGCTCACATTTTCTCTGGGATCCTGCATTTTGCTCCTGCCATATCCCTTTTGTGTATGAAATCATGGAGCACACTGCAGCCTGCAGTTAAGTTGGCTGACAGAACAGAAATTGAATCAATCCCTGGGAGCAATAGTTCAACCCTGGGAACCTCCAGCATGTTCTGGCCACTGCTAGCAAGGCTTCGGCTGTACATGCCTCCTGGGGATTTCTGAGGGATGTTGCTTTTTAAGAAAAACATTATAAAACTCCCCCCTGTGCAACTCTAACATCAGTTAGTGGTCTCTCATACAACTTGTAGGAGCACTGCACAATTCTCTGAGGAGAAAGCATTGACAAACCTGCAAAGAGACTTGCTGGGGAAAGAAGGCCCTGAATATCCAGAGAGAAAGCCCAAGTCTGTTGGAGACAAGAGTGCTGGGGTTTGGATTCTTCCTTTGCCTGCTCCTTTGTTCTACCTGAGAGAAATCAAAGCATGTGACTAGACTCTAAGTATTCCACAGGAAATGGATGGAATCTTCTGTTTCAAGAGTTCAAGAAACAAGCACAGAAAAACAAAACTTTAAAAAGCAGGCATGAGAAAAGCAGGCATGAATAGTGTAAAAAACAAATAATAAAGAAATATGTCAAAATATGCTCAACTAGATGCAAAGCAATATAATGATGGTGGATCATTTCACTATGTTAAATCAAAATAAACAGATTAAAAATTAATGATCATTTACATTTGAGCAAGTTTTTTGTTCAATCAGAACCCAAATTCATTGGTGTAAATTTGTGTAAGTTATATCAATACTTTGGAAAGTAAGTGGCCAATACTTTGAAAAACACTTAAAAGTAGTCATGCTCTTTGACCCAGAAATACACTATAATATACTTTATCACCCCCAAAAAGATAAGCTAAACATAAGATACTTTATATCATTGATTTATAATTTATTACTTTTATAGAAAAATTTGCAATTGGTAAATGAGCCAAATTTATTGCTCAATAAAAGAACAGTTAATTATTAGTTCAAGTATAATGAATTGTAGTAATTTGAACAAAGATTATAATAATGTGTTGTGTTATGAGTTATTAATGCAAAATACTTTGCCATTCCTCATCTCAAGTTTGTCCACATAAGAGGCCTGAAAGGAGAGTATGCTTTCTTACTCTAATCATCTCAGAGATTAAATAACTTGGCCAGGGTCACTGTAAAATTAGGGGAAATGGCAGAAACTCTAAACCTGGTCAATCCTAGGGATATTCCCATGATATTAACCAACCTTGGAAGATCTGGAAACCCCATATGGATTCAGAAAAGTTCATTGTCAATGCAGAGTGGGGGAAGATTGCAAGAGGGTGGAAGAGGGCTCCTCCAAAGTATAAAGTTCCTAGTGGCCAGGGTTGTCTTCCTAAAGTGGAATAGAGGGTGCAGGTTCAAGAAGAACGTTTTGGGCTTTTACCCAAATGGGCAGAGCCAGAAATGGGTGGAGGAGGGACAGAGTAGAGATGAGAAGGAGGTGAGACACTAAAGAAAGTATTAGGGCACTTTGAAGAGAAAATGGCTTGTTGGCAACTTAAACTGTGATCCCTTTAGTCATCCAGAGCTGTTCTTCCTTTCACAATAATTGAGTTAGAACTGGGCACATGACAAGACTACATTTCACAGACATCCTTTCAGCTAGATGTGGCCAGGGTCTAAGCTTTCCCCAGTGGAATGTGTGCATAACTGGTGTGTGTGTGTGTGTGTGTGTGTGTGTGTGTGTGTTTAAGCCTTTTGATAGGGGGCGTGGCTTCTCCTTTCCCCCTACCAGGAACCCAGACACTGTGCTACCTACCTCAGGTAAGCTCATCCTTAAATGGCTCGGGAGCAGGCTGACTGCCAGCTGGAATGCTCACTTAGAACAGTCATGAGCAAGAGAACTATATTGCACTGTTCTTTTGGCTTAACGATGGCAGATGTGTCTTACCCTAACTAATGCTGCTGTGAACTCACGTTTATACCATATGCCAAAATAGACGCTTCTATGGTGTCTGATTGAACATATGTAGTAATCCGGCAAGGTGGGTATGACTATCCTTATTAGATTTGGGAAACCCAGTTCTCCCAAGCTCCAAATCCATATTCCTGTCACCAAGGGAGCAATCTCGCCTACAGATCTAGTTTTCATTTGTGCTGCCTGTTCTGTGCCTTCAGAGAGTGTTTTTCTCCTCTTTCTACACTCATGCATGCTCTATTTCTAGTGTATTGCTCATGAGGCATGGGTCTGATATTACATCTTCTACTGAGCTAACAGTGGTCATAAAGAAAATAAAGCTTCCTGCCACGAGGATGACTTTCTAAAGTATCCAGGGAAAGATGTTTCATCCATTTAATACACAACACAGTTATAGAACTCCAGTCAAAATACTCCAAAATATATATTCTAAAATATATAGTTAAAAGACATCATATTTTTCCCTATGGTATTTTAGAGCTAAATGTTCAGTAAGATTTTGTCTGCACTTTCTTGTCTTAAGATTACTTCTGTCTTCCTTATCATTAATCTACTGGCTATTCCAGGTCCTTTTCTTGCAAGGCACAGATTTGGCTAGGCAAAGACCGGCAAACCTGAAGGAATTGACTTTTAAAATATGTACAAGCATTTGCCCCATTCAGCTCTCTCATTTTATTTTGAGTCCTTTACTTTCCTGACAGAACGTTTATCATCACAAGTAAAAATCTTTAGGAAGCCTTATATTCTTCTAGAACAGCACTCTCCAATAGAACTTTCTGCAGTGACGGAAATGTTTTGTACCTGTGCTGGACAACATGGAAGCCATTAGTGCAACTGAGGAACTGAACTGAAAATTACAGTCTATTTTCATTTTAATTAACTTAAATGTAAATAGCAGCATGTACCTTGTGGCTAGTGTATTGACAATGCATTTCTAAAGTCTAGCCTGGAGATCTCCATATGAAAATAACGTGACCTTCTGCATAATTTTAAATTTTCTAGACACTATATTATAAAGTAAAAAAAAAAAGATGCCAGTGAAATTAATTTTAATAATACATTGAATCACCATGTAATTAAGTAATGATCATGTAAAATATAAAAGATCATCATGCAACTATTATTAAAATTTGTTAATGAGATATTTCCTTCTGTTCCTACTAGATGATTGGAAATCTCTACTTCTTTTTACATACAAATCCCCTGTACATACAGTACTTCTCAATTCAAACTAGTCACATTACTCGTTAGTGCTCAGGAGATTCATGTGACTAGTGGTTACCGTTATCAAGCAGTATAGCACAAGCCGAATTAAAATGAATACATTTTAGCAGCAGGGGTCCATTTTGTTCATCAATAAATCCCTTGCTATCAACACTTGCCTTGGCCCTTAATATGTCTTACAAATATGTATTTATTGATGCCCATTCACAGTCATCAATTCTTCCTCTGGATTTACAGTTAAACCAAATAATGTCTACAAAAATATATTAAGCTCTTATATTAGCTCCTCTATTTAGAGTTAAATCTATTTTATTTTTACAAGTACCTAATAAGTGTTATGAGTTTCTGTGAATCTTGTCAAGTTTAATGCAGGAAATTGCCAACTCCTTTTCTGTAAAAGGACAGATAGTGAATATTTTACTACTGTATTTCCTAGACATACAGTCTCTGTCTCCATGACTCAGCTCTGGTGTTGTCAGGCAAAAGCAGCCACAGTGATTATGTAAATGAAAGGATGTGGCCGTGTTCCTGCAAAACTTTCCTTACAAAAACAGTCAGCAAGCCAGGTGGCCAAGAGGATCACAATGGGCTAGACCCCTGCTTTAGAGTGAAGTGTGCATTTTAAATTTATTTTATCCCTATCAACTCTGCTATAAAAGTACATACACTAGAGTTCCTCAATATATAAATTTTGACTAAGTATGAGCAGAAAATACTGTTTCACTCAAAAAGCATCATGTGGTTATTTATTCATTCATAAAACTTTTATTGCATGCTTACATCGCTGCATCCTCAGAGCTTTGCACCATGCCAGAAACATGGTAAGTGATTAACATGTTTATTAATGGCAATAAATTCCTTACCTAGCATATTAGGGTCTGAAGGAGTCCAGGAAGACTTTATATAGGTGGTGGCATTTAAAGTAAATATGAAAAAAATGAGTAGGGTTTACAAGAGAGGAAGGAGGTAAACAATTTCAGGTAAAATGAACCACATGTGCAGATATGAAGACAAGTCAAATTCAGTGACCTTCCATTCCTGCTATAGGCAGGCAGAGGCACAGGAAGCTTGTAAGTGGGGTGGAGAAGAGCAAAAGAGCAAACCAGAATGGAGACCTGTTAGCTACTGAGCAGGAGATTTTGAAAAGATACCATCCTGAGTCACCAGATGGTATAATGTTCTTCTGGGGTTGATGGCAATGACACAAAATTTTTTCCGTATGTAAATCATGTATAAACCAATTTTACATGTGTAAAAAGCTATATTTTAGGTGTTGAAGCATATATATTATTTTCCTAGGACTGCCATAACAAATTACCGTGAACTTGCTAGCGTTGAACAATAGAAATTAATTCTCTAACTGTTATGGAAACCAGTAGTCCCAAATCATGCTTTCATAGGACCATGCTCCCTCTGTAGATTCAAGCAGCAAATGCTTTCTTGCTTCTTCCTGCTTCAGATGGCTCCAGGCATTACTTAACTTGTACCTGCATCACTCCATTCTCAGCCTCCATCTTCAGATGACCTCTTCTTTCAGTGTCTCTCCTCTGTGTGTCTCTTTTAAGGAAAATTATATTTGGATTTAGGGCTCTCCTAGATAATCCAGATGACCTCATCCTGAGAGCCTCAGTTCCATCTGCAAAGAATCTTTTTCTGGTAAAGTCACATTCACAGGTTCCAAAGGTCAGGAAATGGACATATCTTTGGAGTGGGGTGGGATCATCCCAATAGTAAGTGTGAAAAACAGTAGGTATATTATGGCCCCATTTCTGAAAATACATAATACACAATGAGACATATATTTTTAAAAAAAACCTAGAATAGCAAAAGCCAAAGAGGTAATAGTACCATATTATGGGTTTTTCACTTTTGTTTTAGTTTTAGTTTTTCTTCTTACTTCTTTCTATTTCTAATTATTTTACAATGAATATGCATTCTTCCTTGCATGAAAGGATTTTTTTTATTAATTAAAAACAAATTTATGTATCAGATTTTGGGAAGACAGCAGATTAGGAAACTCCAGGACTTAGTCTTTCCAAAACAATGATTAAACAGGCAGAAGCTGTCTCAAACTATTATTTTGACACTCTGGAGGCCAGAAGATTACTGTACATCATCCAAGGAGGAGTGAAAGGAAGATCCTGATAAATTACAGTCAAGAACAGTAAATTAATCTCTCTGAATAGCAGTGACCCATTCCCCACTCTTGCAGTAGGCCACCATGGGGTCCAGTGACTGCCACTTCCTAGCAGTGGCAGTCATTGTTTCAACCCACCCCAGACAGGGACAGTGGCGGTGGAGACTTAAAAATGCTGCACTTCCTCAGGGCAGTGGAGATGGTTAGCTGAAGGACTGTATTTGCTGGTCAGGACAGGAAAGCTCAGCACAGGGGAGCCATCAGAGTATCTCTGGGTGCCTTTGCTGTTCATTCCTCAAGGCACTATGGAGCTGCTCTTCAGCTCCTTTGTGGATCCCTGGCTCTGGATGTCTGGGAAAGACTGACTTTTTAAAGTCTCCATTGTGCCCTCCTCCAAGAATTTGACCTCCAGGCAAAAGAAGCCTGAGACAACAAAAGGTGTATGTAAAACTATAGTGGTGACTAATCTAAGACAAGGGCCTGCCAGCTTCAAGCACCTAAGACAGGGGAGTCTTATTCCTGGGAAACAGAAGGGATAACCAAACTCCTCTAAACAAGGAAACTCCAAAACAACCAACAAGTAAAAGCCAAGGACAAGACAGAGGCACAGAAAGATAAGGAAAACCCTGCACACTGTATTCACCTTGGGCACACATTCCTGATAGGAAGGCTGAAGCTCAAAATCTCTGGCTTATCACCAGCTGGATACAAAAGCAAGAAACAGGCATTTCAGGGAATAAGTCCAAAGTCAACATTTTAACATATTAAAATGTACAGTTGCAAAAAATGAAAACCAAGCAGACAAATAAACAGGAAATGATGGCTCAACCAAAGGAAGAAAATAAAAATCCCAAAAATAATCGATGAAGAAAATGAGAATGTGGACATACTGAACAAAGTCTTTTTAAAAAGATCTTAAAAGTGTTCAGGGAGATGAAGAAAAATACAGAGAAAGAACAAAAGGCTATCATGAAAATGAGAAATATGAGAGCCTTGGTAAGGCAATAGAAATTTTGAAAATGAACCAAATAGAACTATTAGAGTTGAAGACTACCATAACGGAAATGAAAAACACCCAGGAGGGTTTCAAGAGCAGATTGAAACTGGCAAAAGAAAGAATCAGTGAACTTGAAGAAAAAAGATACATAAAATGAGTCAGGGTGAGGAGCAGTGTGGGTCTTTTGTGAGTCTTTTGTGGATCCCAGAATATTATGTTCTTAAATTAATCCATTCCTGTGTGTGTGGCCCTATTGTGGGTAGAACCCTTCATTTAGATTACTTCAGTTAAGAGCCATTTGATTATATTACTCCAATAAGGCATAGCCTAGGTTGGGTCTTAATACTCTCTATTTTCTCTGAATATGCAGAAAAAAATGCCACAGAGATAGAAAGAAACCTCCAGAAGCTGAAATCAATAGAACTCAGGAGAGCAAATGCCATAGGAGCAGAGAGAAAGCTGGAAGAAACCAGAAGCTGAAAGCAATGGAACCCAGAAGAAAAGGCAGACACTGGCAGACCCTACCATGTATCTGATTGCCCACAGCGTCAGCTTAGGGAGAAAACATCTCCTGATGATTCCTTGATTTGGATTCTTCCACAGCCTCGGAACTATAAGCTTATAAGTTAGTAAATCCCCATTTTAAAATACATCCTATTTATGGTGTATTGCCATGACAGCCTTTAGCAAACTAAAACAGAACTTAGTATCAAAAGAATGGGGTGCTGCAGTTGCAAATACCAAAGATGTAGAAATGGTTTATTGATTGGATACTCAGGTAAAATTGTGAGATGCTTAATAGAAAAAACCTAAATTTCTTTGAAGAGACTGTAGGTATAAATGTGGATGCTAAAGCTACTTCTGATGAGGATGTAGACAGAAAGGATGAATGTGCCATTATAAACTGGGAAAAAAATGGCAACCCTTGTCTTAAAGTGTCAGATAACTTGGCAAATTGTCTTCTGATGTTAGGTGGAAGGCAGAAACTGAAAATGAGTGAGTTTGGGTATTTACTGAGAGATTTCCAAACTAAATGTGGAAAGTAAGGCCTGGCTTCTCCATGCAGCTCCTTATAGGAAAATGCATGAGGAAAAGGATAAGCTGAGAACTAAACTCCTTGGCACACACAGAAAAACAGAAATTGATGGTTTGGGAAATTTGGAGATTCTGGTAAACAAGTCCCCAGAGAATAGTGCCCCATGTGAGGACTTAACTGAACATGGAACTAGTCAGGCATTTATTGCAAGTCAAGATTGGAAATGCAATTATTCAGGAAAGATGTGTGGAAGGTCTGTCTGATAGCTTGGACCCCTGTGTGCTACATGCAATAAGCACCAGTTTTTTCAAGAACTCTATGAATGGAACCACTGCTAACCTAGACAAAAAGGAACATAAAAGGGAGAGATTGAAGGAAAAATGACTTCAATGGCAGAAGTGTGAAAGCTGAAGTCTTGACCAAAGACATCTTGGGCCAGGAGAGTGAGCCCACCCATGTGTGAGGAAAGGGTGAGTATGCCCCAACACTTGAAAAGGGTGGCCTTCTGCCCCAGTGTTCAGAGAGAGAGCCACCAACTCACTGTTCCAAAGGGGCTGAAAGAGTGACCCAGGGATTGGGGAATGTCTGGCCATCATCCAGTGTTCTTGGAGAGTGAGGCCTAGAGTTTGGCCACCAGCCCAAAGCTTGATGAGGGTGGATTAAAAAACATGGCTACTGAGCAAGCCATTGGAAAGAGTAGGGTTACCACTCCATCAAGCCCCAAGGAGAGGTAACCATGGTTTCACTTTTGAAAACTAATGGAGTATGCCCTGCAGTTTTTGGAACTATTTGGGATATATAGCCTCTCTTTTGCCTCCAATTTCTCACCCTGACAATGGTAACATTTATTCTATGACTGTCCATCCTTTGCAAATTTGAAGCAGATAAATTGTTTTCTATGTTTCACAGATACAGAACCTGAGGAGAATTTTGCCCCAAGACAGATATTTTGATGATGCTTAATATTTAATATTGTTACTGAGGTGATTTAAGACTTTTGAAATATTGTGGTGGAATGAATGTATTTTGTGTATGGAAGAAACATTTATTTTGGTGGTCCTGAGGGTGGAGTGTGGTAGTTTGAGTCTTTTGTGGATTCCAGAAAAATATGTTCTTAAATTAATCCATTCTTGTGGGTGTGAACTTATTGTAGGTGAAATCCTTTGGTTAGATTATTTCAGTTAAGGGCCATTTGATGAGCTTTCTAATGTATAGCCCAGGATAGGTCTTTATTTTTTAAGATTTTATTTATTTATTGCTCTCCCCCCGCCCCACCCCAGTTGTCTGTTCTCTGTATCTATTTGCTGCATCTTGTTTCTTTGTCTGCTTCTGTTGTTGTCAGAGGCACAGGAATCTGTATCACTTTTTGTTACGTCATCTTGTTGTGTCAGCTCTCCGTGTGGGTAGCACCATTCTTAGGCAGGCTGCACTTTCTTTCATGCTGGGCAGCTCTCCTTACAGGGTGCACTCCTTGCACGTGGGGCTCCTCTATGTGAGGGACACCCCTGCGTGGCACGGCTCTCCTTGCACGCATCAGCACTGCACATGGACCAGTTCCACACGGGTCAAGGAGACCCGGGGTTTGAACCGCAGACCTCCCATGTGGTAGACGGATACCCTAACCACTGGGCCAAGTCCATTTCCCCAGGATAGTTCTTAATCCTTTTACTGAAGTCCATTATAAACAGGATGAATATACAAAGAAAAAAGACACAGAGAAGGAGAGAAACCTCCAGAAACAGAAATCAGTGGAACCCAAGAAAGAAAAAGTGACAAGAGTGGAGAGAAATCTGGAGGAAGCCAGAGGCTGAAAGATTCAGAGCCTAGAGGAGAAGGCAGAACCAATAGATATTACCATGTGCCTGAACACCCAAAGCTACTGCTCAGGGAGAAAACATCTTCTGATGGTGACTTGTTAGGACACTTTCATAAGTTAATAAGTCTCCATTGTAAAAGTCAACCTTTTTCTGGTATATTGCCTTGGCAACCTTTAGCAAACTAAAACAAACAGAAAGAAAAAATTTATAAAAGTGAAAAAAGCCTGCAACACCTCTTAGATATCATCAAGCACACCAATATACAAATTATGAGAATCCCAGAATGAAAAGAGAGAAGGGGATAGAAGGAATATTCAAAGATATAATAACAGAGAACTTCCCATACTTAGCAAAGGATATGTATATGCACATCCAAGAAGCCCAGTGAAGACCAAACAAGATAAACACAAAGAAAAATACATCCCATCATATATTAATTACACTATCAAATGCAAAGGACAAAGAAAGAGTTCTGAAAGCTGCAAGAGAAAAGCAATATTAGTTATGTACAAGAGAGTCCCGATTAGATTGAGTGTTGATTTCTTCTCAGAAATCACAGAAGCAAGAAGGCAGTGACTTGAAATACTTTAAGTACTAACAACAACTGCCAGCTAAGAATTTTATATCTGGCAAGGCTTTCTTTCAAAAATGAGGGAGAGATTAAGACATTCTCAGACTACAAAAGCTGAGAAAGTCTGTCACCACTAGACTTGCCTTACAGGCCATGATAAAGAGAGTGCTTCAGACTGGAAGGAAAGGACACTTGACGGTGGTTCAAAGCAGTACAAGGAAATAAAGATTGCTGGTAAAGTAACAATTTGGATAATTGGATTATTGTAGTGTATTGTTTGGTATACAGCTCTACTTTGTACTTCCTGCAAGTGCTAAAATGCGAAGATATACAAGGTACAAAGATATACATGATAAAAAGTACAAAAAATGGTGGGGGTTACAGAGGGATATGGGAAAAGTGTAAGTGCATGCTGTTGAAGTTACACTGGTATCAAACCTATTATGACTGGTGTATATTTAGGATGTTAAAGTTTAACCCATGGTAACCACAAAGAAAATACATGCAAAATATATCCAGATAGAAATGGGAAGGCACTCAAACTGTTACAACAGAAAAATTTAAATAATTATAAAAGTAGGCATTAATGAAAGTGAAGGGAAAAAAATAGCAAAAATTGCAAGACAAAATAGCAAAATGGCAGAAAAAAGTTCTATATTATCAGTAGTGACATTAAATATAAATGGATTAAACTCTCTAGTCAAAAGACAGAGATTGGCAGAATGGATAAGAAAGAATGGCCAAATTATGGTGTCTGCAAGAAATTCAAATTCCAAGAGACACGTAGGTTGAGGGTGAAAGGATGGAAAAATTTATACTATAAAAATAGGAACCAAAAAAGAGATGGAATGGCAATACCAATTTCAGACAAAATATATTTAAAGTAAAAAACAATTATGAGGGACAAAAATGGCCATTATATATTGATAAAAGGGGAACTTCAACAGTAAGATGTAACAATTATAAATACATATTCACCTAACAGCATAGCTCCCAAGTTTTTGAAGCAAATACTGACATATTTGAATGGACACATTAATGATTCTACATTAATAGCAGGAGACTTTAATATACCACTCTAAATAATAGGTAGAACATCTAGTCAGAAGATGAATAAGGAAGTACAAGACTTGAAGGATACTCTAAACCAACTAACCTAACAGACAAATATGGAACACTTCACCCAACAAAAACAGATTTCACTTTCTTCTCAAGTGCACATGGATCATTCTCCAGGATAGACCACATGTTGAGTCACAGAACAAATCTCAATCACTTGAAAAACAGAGAAATCATACAATGCAAATTCTTTGATCAAAACAGAATAAAGCTAGAAATCATTAACAGAGGAAAAAAAGGAAAATTCACAAATATTTGGAAATCAAACAATATACTCTTAATCAATGGGTTAGAGAGTAAAAAATAGCAAAATTAGGAACATCATGAGACAAAAAAAAAAAAAAAGGAACATACAAACATACCAAAACATATGGGATGCAGTGATGGCAGTGTTGAGAGGCAAATATGTTGCTCTAAATGTTCACATTAAAAATAAAAAGCCTTTGAATCATAGGTCTATCCTCAAAACTTAAAGAACTAGAAAAAGAAGAGCTAATTAAACCCAAAGTGTGGAGGAGGAAGGAAGTAACGAAGATTAGAGCTGAGTAAAATGAAATACAAAAAGAAAACATCCAAGAAAATAATAATAATTTTAAAAACAGTTGGTTATTTGAAAAGATCAATAAAACTGACAAGTCTTTACCTAGACTGACAAATGAGAGAATACAAATAAGTAAAATCAGAACTGAAAAGACATGACTACTGACCCTGCTGAAATAAAAAGGTCAATATGAGGATACTAGAACAGCTGTATACCGATAAATTAGAAAACCTAGCTGAAATGCACAAATTCTTAGAAACACACAATGTACTTAAATTGACTCAAGAAGAAATGAAAGATCTCAGCAAACCAATTACTAGTAAAGAGATTGAATCAGTCATCAAAAACCTTCCAACAAAGAGAAGCCTAGGACCAGATGGCTTGACAGGAGAATTCTATCAAACATTCCGTGAAGAATACTCCACTTGTACTAGAAATCCTTAAAAAATTTTGAAGAGAAGGGAACACTCCCTAATTCATTCTATGACACCAACATCACCCTCATAAATCCCAGATAAAGATACCATAAGAAAGCTAGAGACCAATATTTCTTTTGAGTATAGATGCAAAAATCTTCAACAAAACACTAACAAACCAAATCCAACAGCATATAAAAGGAATTATATAACATGATCAGTGAGATTTATGCCTGGTATGGTATGCAAGTTTGGTTCAACATAAGAAAATCAATTTGTGTAATACATCACATTGCAAAATGAAGGGAAAAGCCCATATGATTATCACAATTGATGCAGAAAAGTCACTCAACAAAATCCAGCACTCTTTCATTATAAAAACACTTAGAAGACTAGAAATAGAAGGAAACTTCCTAAACATAACAAAGGGCATATAGTAAAATTCCAGTTAACATCCTACTTAATGGTAAAAGACTGAAAACGTTCTCTCTAAGATCAGAAACTACACACGGATGCCCACTGTCACCATGAGTATTCAGCATTGTATTGGTCATTATTGCTGGTATAATTATTGCAAGAAAAGGAATTCACATTGGAAAGGAAGAAGTAAAACTTTTTCTATTTATAAGTTATAGGATGCTATCTACAGAAGATCCTGAAAAACTCACAAGAAAGCTCTTAGAGCTAATAAAAAGAATTCAGCAAAGTGGTGGGGGACAAGATAAAAATCAGTAATGTTTCTATACACAATCAATGACTAATCAGAAAAAGAAATGTAGGAAAGAATTCAATTCACAGTAGCATCTAAAAGAATAAAATACATAGGAATAACTCTAACCAAAGATGTAAAGGATTTATACTCAGAGAACTTAAAAATATTGCTTAAAAATCAAAGAATCCCTAAATAAATATGAGGACATTCTGTGTTCATGGGTTGGAAGACTACATAACATTAAGATGTCACTATTACCCAAAGCAATTTATATATTTCAGTGAAATTCCAATTAAAATTCCAACAGCCTACTTTGCAGAAATGAAAAAGCTCATCATCAAATTTATATGGAAGTGTAAGGGGCCCTGAGTAACTAAAGCCATCTTGAAAAGGAACAATGAAGTTGAAGGATTCAAACTTTCTGATTTTAAAACTTGTTACAATACACAGTAATCAAAAGAGCATATTACTGGCTCAAGGACAAACATATAGACCCATGGAATTGAATTGAGAGCTCAGTAAACAATCCTCAAATTTAGGGCCAACTGATTTTTAATCAGGCAAAGACCACTCAGTTGGGAAGAAGCAGTCTGTTCAAAAACGGTGCTGGGAAAAGTAGATCTCAGTTTGAAAAAAAAAAAACAAAAAAAAACACAGAAAACGAAGGAAGACCCCTATCTTACACCATATACAAAACTGAACTCGAATTGGGTCAAAGGCCTACATATAAGAGCTAGAATTATCAAACCCCTAGAAGAAAACCTAGGGAAGCATCTACGCATCTACAGGACCTTGTGTTAGGCAATGGTTTCTTAGACTCTATACCCAAAGCATAAGCAACAAAAGAAAAAATATATGAATGAGACTGCATCAAAATTTAAAACTTTTATGCCTCAAAGGACTTTATTATGAAAGTATAATGACAAACTATAGAATAAGAGAAAATATTTGGAACCCTCATATCCAATAAAGGTTTAATATCCAGAATATATAAAGAAACCCTCAACAACAAAAAGACATACCTAATTAAAAAATAACAAAAGACTTGAAGATAAATCTCTTCAAAGAAGATATATAAATGACCAGAAAGCACATGAAAAGCTGCTCAACATCATTAGGCATCAGGGAAATGCTGATCAAAACCACAATATGATACTATTTCATACCCATTAGAATGGCTGCTATTAAATGTGTGGCAATACTCCAAAATATGTTTATCAATTGCAATGAACATGCCACACAAATGGAAGTTGTAGCTAATGTAGGAAAATGTGGGAGGTATAGGGAGCAGGGCATATGGGAATCCCCTATATATTCTCTGTAACATTTATGTAATCTAAGTGTCTTTTAAAAATGAAAAAAATGAAAAGAAAAATAATGGAAAATGGTTAAGTGTTGGTGAGCATGCATAGAAATAGGAAAACTCATTCATTGCTGGTGGCAATGTAAAATTGTGCTGCTGCTGTGAAAGACAGTTTGGCAGTTTCTCATAAAGCTAAGTATAAAGTTACCATATCAGCAGGCAATCTCCCAAAAATTGAAAGCAGGGACTTTAACAAATATTTGCACACTGACACTCCTAGCTGCATTACCCACAATTGCCAAAAGATGAAAGTAACTCAAGTGCCCATCAACCAATGAATGGATAAAATGTGGAATATAAATTCAATGGAATATTATTCAGGAGTAAAAAGGAATGAAGCCCTAATACATCAGATAACATGGATGAACCTTGAAGATAGTATATTGAGTGAAATAAGCCAGACAGAAACAGACAAATATTGTATGACCTCACTGATTTGAAACAATTAGAATAATAAAAGCCATAGAGTCAGGATCTTGAATATAGTTTACCAGGAAATGGAGTGAGGATAGAGAATGGGAAGTTAAAGTTTAAAATGTATGGGGTTCCTATTTGGAATATTGAAAATGTTTAGGTAATGGATCATGGTGATGGTAGGACAACATTGTGAACACAATTAACAATCCTGAAATATATATCTGAATATGATTAAAGAGGAAATGTTAGATTATATATATGGTAACAACAAAAATTTTTTTAAAGTCCATGGGACTACACTACACAAACAGGGAACCCTAAGTTAAACCATGAACTTTAATTAATAGTACAGTTATAAAAATGTGTTATTATCAATTGTAACATGTGCCACACCATTGTGAGTTATTGGTGGTGGGGTGGTGGATGAAAATCCTGCATTTTGTGTATGTTTTTTCTGTAAACATACAAGTTTTCTAATAAAAAATGTAAAGAAACAAATTAATCCCGCCAAAATCCATCCAAATAAGTTTCTGTAATTCCACAAATTCCAGTTTTGTATTTAAAAAGTAGAATTGGTAAGACAAGCATCTGCCTTCTTTATACCAACACTGCAGCCCTCTGGCCGGCCTATACATCATCACATTGTATATTAGGATATTGCCTACAGTTTTAAGATTACTTTCCCATGATTTCTGTTTTTATCAGACTAGAAAGTAAAATAGTTCGAACTAGAATGTAAGACCCAAAGTTCAACCTTACCAACATTTCCTGACCTGTAATATTCAGGTCCCAGGAGTTCTGGGAAGGAAGCAGTAAGAGTTTATATTTCTATATTTCAAAGAGCCTAATAGAAATTGTCCATTGACCTAGAGTCATGATATGCTGGATAACCAAAAGGTCAATTTCTTCTGTTTGGGGCTGGAGTAGAATCAACCCATTGTAGTAACATGGACTGTTTTACAAGCCAGTCAGGATAAAAAATGACTATGGGGATCTAGTTTGAACATGAAAAAGATGATCTTTTGAACTGACATCCATTCTAATGGTTTTGGTGACAGCAATTCTAAGATCAAAAACAATGATGTGAGATACTAATCAACTGATGAGAATAAGATTTTGTATGGGTTGCTTTAGTGATGAATCTCAGCAACTTTTTCATGATACCCAGCCTGTTTCACACCTCCTAGTGTGTGAGGGATGAGACAGAGAATCTGTAACTGCTCCCTTACTCCAACAACTTCCGTTTTTTAAATCTCTTATCCCTTGAATGTTGGAGACTTTACTTTCAACTCTGCAATGGATATTTGCCAAACCAGATTAGCACTGTAAAGTAGCGTTACTTTGTCATTAAAAGTGAGGGGTTTAACTATATCTGTGACTTCACAGCACGAGTTCCTCAGAGATATGGTGATTGTCCAGTTAATTAGGTCAACACTAACCACACAAGCAGGTATCCCATATTAGTGAGAGGTTTCTGCTTCAGTTTTTTGTTTTTTTTTTTTGCAGTTGGAGTGTTAAATTCAGTGTTTTTTTAAAGTATTTCTACAAATTTATGTATAGGTAACCACTTTAGAAACCACACAGCATTCTTCCCATCTCCTATCACTTGAAAAACACAATTCTACTTTCTGTCTCTATGGATTTGTCTATTCTGGACATTTCATGCAAATGGAATGAAATAATATGTGGTCTTTTGTGTCTGGCTTCTTTCACTTAGAATAATGCTTTCTAAAGTTGCCCATACATCAGAACTTTATTCCTATTTTTAAATATTTTTTATTCTTAAAGAAGCTCTAGATTACATTTTTAATTATTTATTTTCTTAATTTTTTTATTTATTTATTTTTGGCCTTTGTTTTTGGGGCGGTTTTGGATTGCAGGAAGGTCACAGCTTTAGCAGGGGAGGATCATTGGTACAGTGTCTTAGTGATGGGGGATGTGTAGGGAGGGGTGCATTGGGGCATGCTCTATGGCACATGAGTATGTACAAATGGTCATGGGGCATTGTCTCGGTGGGTGGAGACCCACACAATAACCGAAAGAATATTTAATTCCCATCCTGGGAAGTCCTACTACATTCTCTAGTAGAGCAGCAAGAATTCCCTGAGTACATGGGCAGTGCCTAGTGAAAGAACAGACCATTACACCAGGTCCTTGATATTGAGGGTTACCCTTATGAACCTTTTCTAGTGAAATTGAAACTTAGCCTAGTAATACATATTATCTAAGATTTATCCCCTGAAAGCCTCCTTGTTGCTAAATGTGACCTCTTTCTAAGCCAAACTTAGCATATAAACGTACTACATTCCCACCTCCCCACTCCCCACCCCTGGCATAGGACATGACTTCCAGGGATGTGACTTTCTGTCACCAGGGGATTATTACCAAGCACTGACTAGTGATGCAACTGGAAAAAGACCTTGAACAAAAGGGGGAAATATTAAATATAAATGAGTTTTATGACTAAAGGCTTTCAAAGCATGTTGAGAGGTTATTCCAGAAGTTGAACTTCTGCACTTCTCAGCAGGATCTCATTGACTTCCACCGTAAACAGAGCCTCAAACAGCAGGGCTCCTGTGGGTTCTAGAGCATCTAGAGGCTATAAGCAGGGAAGACAACCTCAGGAATTTGGCATCCTGTTAATGGGCCTTATTTTTTAATATGTGCTGCCCAATATAACAGAATTAGACTCATTTATAATTTCCCTACACAAGGCTCTTCTGCCCCTTTGATTTGTACCCATAATTAGCACTATACTTACAGAGACTTAAATTTGTGGTCTGTTCATATGCTGACTGAGCCTTGAAGCTCAGCAGAGTTGCAGCATCATTACAATATCATGCAGGGCAATTTCAACGTCCCCCAAATGCCCCCATGCTGTACCTATCCTTCCCTCTACCTCCCCTCAGAATTTCTGGTGACCACTGCCTTTATATCAATGATACACATTCTTCTACTGCTAGAATAATCATAAGTCTGCTTTATTCTACAGCTGCTTTCCACCCTTATGTTTGTTTATTCCTCAATCTAGAGAATTTGGGGATGATGATGCCCACCCTACTTCCAATTGAGAGGGGACTTATCCCATGGGGGCAGATGGATGGAAATCTATTGCTTGCAATTTTAGACACTCTTCTCTTCCTGGTATGGTCGTTGTCCATCATCATCCTTTTGTTAGCTGGGTGACACAATGAACTGCTGAGCTGTTTCAGCTTTGCTGGGATTCAGGGCTCAACCAGCATATGAAAAGACCAAAGATTTAAGACTCTACAACATGTATTTAACAAGTATAGTGACAATTATAGATTGAAAGGGGCAGAGAACTTCATTCCTTTTCATGGAATGGTCAAATAATATTTCATTGTATGGATTTCTTACATTTTCTTAATGCATTCATCTGTTGAGAGATACTTGATTAAGTCCACCTTTATCTATTAAGAATATGTGGCTATGAACATTCATTTTTGTGTGGACATGTAAATCTTTTTGGATACACGTAGGAGTGAAATTGCTGAGTCATATGGTAAGCCTATGTTTAACCTTTTGAGAACTACCAAACTATTTTTCAAAGTATCTTCATTATTAATATTTTACCTCTCTCAACCCCCCCGATTCCCCCAACCTCACTGTAGTCATTTGAAGATGTATGTACCTCAGAAAAACATGTTCTTAAATATTATCCATCCATGTAGCCCTGAACCATTGTAAGTAGGACCCTTTGATGAGGTTACTTCAATTAAATTGTGGTCCACCTTAATCAGGATGGGTCTTGTTATTGTCTGTCATTTTGATTATAGTCATCATAGGGAAAGTGATTGGCTTCGCAATGTAAATTTGATTTGCATTTTCCTAATGACTAAAGACATTGATTATCTTTTCATATGCTTATTGGCCATTTGCATTTTTTTTTTAGAAAAGTATATTCATATTCTTTGCACCTTTTTTTAATTAGGTCATTTGCTTTTTTATTGTTGAGTTGTAATAGTTTTTAAATAGTCTGGAAATAAGTTCCATATTAGATAAATGATTTCCAAATATTTTTCCCCTTCTGTGGGTTGTCTTTTCACTTTCTTTTTTTATTTGTTTGGTTTGGTTTGGTTTGCTTTTTTTGGTGGTGGTGTTGTTTTCTTTCACTTTCTTGATGGTGTCCTTTGAATCACAAAAGTACTTTACATTGATGAATTCCAATTTACTGTTTTCTTCTTTTATTATTTGAGCTTTTTTGGCATATCTAAGAAAACATTTTCTAATCCAAGTTCACTCAGATTTATTGCAATATGTTTTTTTCCATGAGTTTTATAGTTTTAGAAATTACCTTTAGAATGCTGATACATTTTGAGTTGATTTTCACATGTGGTATGAAGTCCAACTTCATTCTTTCACATGTGATATCCAATTTTCCCAGCATCATTTGTTGAAAAATTATTCTCTACCCACTGATTCATCTTGGCACCCTTGTCAAAAATCAATTGACCATAAATGGGAGGGTTTCTTTTTGGGTTCTCAACTGTATTCCACAGACCTATATGTCTATCATTGTGCCAGTAGTACACTGTCTTGATTTCTATAACTTTGTACCAGGTTTTGAAATCATAAAGTATGAGTTCTCCAACTTAGTTCTTCATTTTCAATATTTTTTGTCTCTTCTAGGTCTCTTGTAATTACATATGATTTTTAAGATCGTCATGTCTATTCCTACGTAAATGAAGCTGGAATTTTGGTAGGAATTATGCAGAACATGTAGATCAGTTTGGAAAGTGATGACATCTTAACAATATTAAATCTTCCAATCAATCAACCTGGAATGTATCTCCATTTACCTAGGTCTTCTTTTGTTTCTTTCAATTATTTTTATAATTTTCAGGGTATAAATCTAACATTTCTTTTATAAACTTTTTTCCTAACTATTTTATTCCTTTGGATGCTATTAAGTTGAAATGTTTTTGTTTTCTACATTTTAAAAAATGTCTTACAGAAGCAGATGTGGCTCAAGCAGTTGAGCACCCACCTCCCATATGGGAGGTCCTGCTTTCAGTTCCTGGTGCCTCCTAAAAAAGACAAACAAACAATGAGTAGACAATGAGTAGACATTGAAATGAGCAAAAAAAAAAAAAAGCCAATGAACAGACAATGAACAAAAACAACAAGTGAAACAAAGAGCAGACAAAGAACAAAAACAAATGAGCAGGGTACAAATGTGGCTTAAGCAATTGTGTACCTACCTTCCACATGGGAGGTCCTGGGTTCTGTTCCTGGTGCCTCCTAAAGAAAAAACAAACAATGAGGAAAAACAATGAATAGACAATGAGCACAAACAATGAGCAAAAACAATGAGCAAAATTGAGCAAACAGATGAAGGCGCTATCTTGGGGAGGGGAGCGTGGAACACCAAAAAAAGTATTACGATATATCATTCATACATGAACATACTTAAACAACAAGTATATAGTAAAAGTGATGAGCTTACAAAACAAACATGCATATCATTATACAAGACTCCCATACATCATCCCATCACCAACACCTTGCATTGCTGTGAAACATTTGTTACAAACTATGAAAGGGCATTGCCAAAATATTAATACTAACTATAGTTCATTATCTTATATTTGGTGTATTTCCCCCAAACCACCTAATTATTAACACCCTGTATTGGTATTATACATTTGTTAGAGTTCATAAGAAAATGTTCTAATATTTGTTTTGTTAACCACAGTCCATCTTCCACCACAGGATTCCCTGCATTATACATTCCCATATCTTGTACGATCCATTCAAAGTGTGCACTCAATGGCTCTCATTTTCATCACAGAGTTGTGCTGTCATCACCTCAGTCAATTTTAGAATGTTTTCATTACTCTAAAAGGAAAATTCCCATACCCTTATACCCTCCTATTTTTGTCCCTTAAAGTTAATATAATTTCTTCTTTGCCATTGCTGCAAATTTTACAATATTACCATTTACTATAATCTGTAAGCTACATTAGTTGTAATTTTCCCATATATCACCATATTCTTAACACTTGGTAAAAGAAAATTCTTATATTTATACTGTTAACCACAATCTTCATCCACGACTGAAATCACTACATTGTACAGTCCCTAGATTATTCTCTAGCTTACTTTCAATTGACATTTATGTCCATAAACTATCCCTTTCAGCCACAATCACAATCATAAATCAGCAGTGTTATTTATACTCACAATAATGTATTACCATCAACTCTGTTCATTTCCACACTTTTACAATAAGCCTTCTTAAAAATTCTACATACATTAAGCATCAGCTCCCATTCTCTACCCACATTCTATCTCCTAGTAACCTATTACTCTAGATTTTACCTCCATGAGTTTACTCATCATATTTAGTCCATGTTAATGAGACCATATAATATTGTCCTTTTGTGTCTGGCTTATTGAATGTTTTCTCAATCTGATCTTTAGATTTTCATCATTAGTGTATAGAAATACATTAATTGATTTTGTATATTGATATTGTACCTGCAAACTTGCTGAATTCTTTCAGTAGTTTTAAGGGTTTTGCTGTGTATTTCTTAGGCTTTTCTATATACAAGACAATGAAATATGCAAATAAACATAGTTTCACTTCTTCCTTTCCAATTTAAATGTTTTTTATTTCATTTGCTTGCCTAAAATATAGGTGGATATAGCTATAAATTTCTTTCTAAGGACGACTTTATCAGCATCACATATAGTTTTGGTATATTGCAATTTTCATTTCCTTTAAGTCAAAGTATTTTTTTTTCCTTTGTGATTTCTTCTTTGACCCATTGGTTACTTAAGAGTGTGTTGTTTATTTACCAAATTTCTTTCTGTTATTGATTTCAGATCTCATTCTATTGTGATTTGAGAACATACTTCATGTGATTTGGAGTTTTTAAATTTACTGAAACTTGTTTTATGGCCTAAGATATGCTCTATATGGAGAATGTTCTATGTGTACTTAAGAATGTGTTCTGGTTGTTGGTTGGAGTGTTATATATATATCTGTTAGGTTTATATATATATATATCTGTTATATATATATATATATATATATCTGTTTGGTTTAATTGGCTAATAGTGTTATTCCAGTTTTCTATGTCCTTTTATATTTTCTGCCCAGATTGTTTTTTGTTGTTGTTTTTTAATCCATTATTGAAAGTGGTATGTTGAACTCCTCAACCAATCATTATGGCTGAATTGTCGATTTCTTCCTTAGATTCTGTCAATGTTTACTTCAAGTATTTTGGGATTCTTTGTTAGTGAGTATGTGTTTTTAATTATTATGTCTTCATGATTACTTGACCTTTTTACTGTTACAAAATATTTTTATTTTTCTTTAGTAACAATTTCTCTCTTAATGTCTATTTTGTCTGACTTTCGTTTTGCCATTCCAAGTATCATTTGGACACTGTTTGCATAGTATGTCTGTTTCCATTCTTTTAACTTTCAATCTAATGTGTCGCTGAATATAAAATATGTTTCTTGTTGACAGCATATAGTTTGATCATTTTTAAAATCCATTCTCCCAATCTCTGTCTCTTTACTGGAACATTTAATTTATTTATATTTAATGTACTTACTGATAAGGTAGAATTTACACCTGCCCTTCGGTATGTGTTTCCTGTAAGTCTTATGTCTATTTTATTTCCCTATTCCTGAATAATTGCTGTATTTTCCATTAAATAAAGTAATAATATACTACTTTAATCCCTTGGTTTATTTTTACTATATGTTTTTATTAACTTAGTGATTTCCTTGCTGATTACAATTAACATCTAACATAAAAGAATAGCACCAATGTAATTTCCATAGTATATGAAAACTTTGCTTCAATAAAGCTCTATTCCATCCCTCCTCCTTTCCACTATTATTGCCATGCAAATCACATCTTAATAGATGATAAGTTCATCAACACAGTTCGATAATTATTGCTTTATGCAGTTGTCTTTGAAATCAGATAAGAATGTTATAAATAAAAATACTTTTAAAAATGATTTTATATTTATCTGTGCATTTACCTTTACCAGTACTCTTTATTTCTTCATATAGACTCAAGCTGTTTTCTAACATCCTTTCATTTCAGCTAAAGTAATCCCTTTAGCATTTCTTGGAGGGCATGCCTACCAGCCAGAAATTCTTTGTTTTTATTTATCTGGGAATCTCTTCATTTCTCTTTCAGTTTTTAGGGTTATTTTTGTTGGTTATATTGAATGTAGACTTCTTGATTGACTTCCTTTTGTTTTAGCATTTTGACTATGTCATCTTACTGATTTCTGGCCTTCATGGTTTTTGATGAGAAGGCAGATATTAATCTTACTGAGAATCCCTTGTATATGATAAATTGATTTTCTTTTGTTGTTTTCAAGGTACTCTCTTTGTCTTTTGATAATTTGACTATGATCTGTTTAGTTTTGGATTTCTGAATTTATCCTACTTGGAGTTCACTGAGCATCTTGGATATGTAGGTTAATGGTTTTCATCAAATTTGGGAAGTTTTTAACGTATTTTCAAATATTCTTTCTGCCACTCACTCTCCATCCTCTCTTTCTGGCCCCCAGTATGTGCATGTTTATATTCTTTACAGTGTCCCTCTGTCTATCAGGTTCTGAGATTTTTGTATTCTTCTGTCTTTTATTCCTCAGATTAGGTAATCTCAATAGACTTGTCTTCATGTTTGATGGTTCTTTCTTCTTTAGTTCAAATCTGCTGTTGAGTCTCTGTAGTGAATTTTTCTTTTCAATTATTGTAGTTTATAACTCCAGAATTTCTATTAGGTTCTTTTTTTATAATTTCTATATTATTACTGATATTCTCTATTTAGTGAGATATCATTTGCATTCTTTCCTTCAAATTTTTTTATATGAATTCTTTAAAAATATTAATGACAGCTGATTTACTGTCTTTATCTAGTCAGTCAACATCTAAGGGACAGTTCCTATTGGCTACTTTTTGTTGTTTTTTTGTTTTGTTCTTTCCTATGCGTGGGACATTCTTTTCTATTTCTTTGTGTGTCTCATAAATTTTCTTGAAAACTTGACATTTTAAATAACATGTATCAACTCTGGAAATCAGGACCCTTCCTACTCTTAAAGCTTATTGCTGCTGTTTGTTGTTGTTACTGCTATTTGTTTTGTGGCTTTCCTGAACTTTATTAGTCAGGGTTCTCTAGGCAAACAGAACTGGCAGGAGATATGTGTAAAAAAGTATAAGATTTTATAAAAGTCTCTCATGAGACCATGGAGATGCACAAGTCCAAATTTCACATGCAGGCTGCAAACCAGGGGCTCCAATGAAAGTCCTTGGTTAGTTCCCAGGAGATGCTGGCTATCTGAAGTAGAGATTGGAATTCTCTCACTGAATGTCTGAATGCTGAAATCACTTCCTCCTTTAAGGCCTTCAACAGATTGGATGAGATGTCACTCATCGCTGACGGCAATCTCCTTAGTTGATTTTAGTTGTAACAAACTCACTGATGATTAAAGCTCTTGCATTGCAACTAGCCCAGTGCTTCCTTGACCAGGCAACTGGACACCATCACCTGGCTGAGTTGACACATTAGCCTAACCACCACATGGACTAATTAAGTAAAGTTTGCGTTCATTGTTATGTGAGGCCCCTAAAGTCTCTGCTCAGTTAGCTTCCTGCTTGTGAAGAGCTTCAAGGTCAGCCGAAGATTTTGTTTTGTTTTGTTTTGTTTTTAGCTTTCTTGGGTTTTTACAGAATGTTATAGCCATCTCTGGTCATGTACATGGTCCATACATGCACATGGCCTGTTAGATTGCCAGGAATATGTCAGTGCTTTTCAAATCCTGCTAGGCATATCATTCCCCAATTTTTCATTTTAAGGTTTTTGGCCAGTCTCTTATTGGACCAATTGTATTACTTCCTCAGGAAACTGTAATATTAAACAATTTTTATTGGTCCTCTTTGGCAAATGCTCTGCTCAGAGGGCTGTTCACAGAGAGTATGTTCTGAGTTAGATCAAATAAAGACAAGCCCTGAGAATGGACTTTGCAAGCTATCAGAAGGGTCAAATTGTGGCAGTTCTTAGAAAATGGTGAGGTCTAAACTTTTCTGGCCTTTCACAGCTACCATTATTATGAAACTGTTAGTTTCCCAGGCTACCACGAACCTCGGAGTAGTAGAGCTGGGATTAGGGCAAATTAACATGCCACAAGGCTCAGTCTTCTTACCAAGTGCCGCAGTTTGATATTTATGAATTTCAAAAAGGAGATATTATGTTAGTAAACTGGTTTTTTTTTTCTGGGTGTGAGACTCTTTGATTGTATTGGATTCATCTGAGAAATCTGATTAAATTATGTTAAGATTAGGGCTTTGATTAACCACATCACATCATTAGAGTGTCACTCAGTATTGAGTTCCAGCCTTCTTGGGCTGATTAAACAGTCTCTCCCATGGAAGTAGACACACAGAAGCAGATACCTAGGAAGAGAGAGTCTCCAAAGACACAGCCCCAGGACAAGAGATGAGCCTCAGAGTCTACAGCTGACCTTGTGAAGAGAATAGAGCATCTGAGCCCATAAAGAAATGAGCCCCGGGAAAAGAGACCAGCCTTATGGCAGCCTACAGCTGAGATCAGAAGAAGCTGGGACAGTGGAACCTTAAGAGGAAGAAGGAAGGCTGAACCCTCACAGATGTTGCCTGCCATCTTGCTTCAACATATGGCACAATTTGGTAAGGAAATAACATTGAGATGGACTCTTTAGGGCCTTGTAACTGTAAGCTTCTACCCTCAAAGATACCCTTTATAAAAGTCAACAGATTGCTGGTACTTTGCATCAGCACCCCTTTGGCTGACTAATACCTCAAGATTCAACCATTTTTCTTGAATAAACACTCCTTGGATTGTTATATTTCTTTAGTAAACTTCCAGAGTACTGAAAAAGTTTTTTTGTGTGTGTGACAGTTTTTGTCAATGATTTCATTGCTTTTATAAAAGAGCAGATTTTTCAAAGATATTTATTCCATCTTTTCAAACGTTGAGTCCCTCTATTTAACTTCTGATGACTGTAACATAAATGGTTTCCATTTGTATAGCATGGTATTTGCAACAAACATCCCTCATATATTACTTCTTCGCTTCTTTTTAAATTTTGATTTATGAAGTATCTCATGTATTAAAGTAGAGAAAATAATATCTCAAATACCTAGCACTTGCCATCCAAATTAAACAGATGTCAATATTTTGCCATATTTGCCTAAGATTCATCTTTTTATTTTAAGGAATTGAATATAAATTTCTTGGTCTTACTCTCTCCCCCTGGAGAAGTTATCCATCTTTTGAAGTTCACATATATTAATCTTAAGCATATTTTATTTGAAAATGAATGCAGAAACAAAAAGATATCTGTATAGATATACACACACAAAACACACACATATTTATATAGAGATTTTTTGTGTACTTTAAATTGTATCTTATTATATATGCATCTTTTTAAAACTTCTTCATTTAGCATTATCTTTCTGAAATTTATCTCAGTGGATTCATGTAGATTCCGTTTGACTGAGTGGTGTTCATATGAATTGTCAGTCTCACACTGATAACAATAGCATAGAGTTTATGACATGAGTCCTAAAGCCAGGATTACTGGGTTCTAAGCTCTAGTCACTTACTTTTATTTGGTTTGTGATTATGGGTAAATTATTGAACTTCTGTGCCATGGTTTACTCATCTGGGAATAATAATTGTACCTGATACATAGTCATTTGAGGCTTAAATTATTTAATATAAAGGAAATGCTTAGAAGGGTTCTTGGGAAGTGGTAAGATGCCAGCAAGAATTAGCCATTTTTACAAATGATGCCATGCGTGTCTCATGACGTATTATATTTTACACACACACACACACACATACAGACCTGCAAATATCCGACTTCAAGGGAATGTTATCAAGGTGCACTTCCTCAAACATTTCCCCACATTTACAAGAAACATTGGATTAATAAGAAAATGCACAGCCTGAGAAAATACATTTGTTATGCATATCTTCAATGAAATACCAGAGTCCAGAACATACATTTAATAAAATCTCCTAAAAGTTGATAAGAAAAATGTATGCCCTTTAGGAAAATGTAAACAGAGAATTCACTGAAACGGAAACTCACAAGATCAAAAAAGCCACAGCAGTTAGCTAACTGTCTGATTGGTATTACAAACCTTTTAAATGGCCCAGCCTAGCTTGAATGCACAACCCCCAAATGCATGGCTTTCTCCACTTCTTTCCTTTTTTTCTCCCAATTAATTATGCAATTACTGAACCTCTTCTTCACTACATGATGTGTAGCAGTGGCACCTTCCCCTCCTTTTAGAGATTTCTTTTATTTTACCAAAACATTTTCTACCAGGAGGTTTTCTCTGAGCTGAAATTAGCTCAAGCAACTTGTAACACATGGTGTGTTACACATGGTAGTATGCTTGTGTTTTAAAAAAATCTGTGTAGTTGTTTCTATGGATTTATGGACATAACAGGTGTCCAGGCATGCATGTGGTTTTCAGAGCTATTGCTGGTAAAAGAATGGATGTAAGTGATCTTCTTTCAGGATAGCAGCATGGTTAAAATAGCTATTAATTTCAATTTATGTTTACTGAAAAGAAATTGGAATTTGGCATCTAACTTGGAGTAACCAATCGTTGATATGCTCATGGGCCTCTCATGTATATATGAAGGAGAAACATTTCCTACCCAATTTTTGACATTCTGTGTTCCAAAGATTTTTATTTTAACCTCAGTCTTAATTGCCCTTCAGTATCAAAATTAATTGTGTTTTCCGCTAAAAGGCCAGTGCAGCTTAAGGTTATTCCAGGGTCCCAGCAGCCAATGCATCTTCAGTAAATGGCTTGATTGCCGTCTGCAGAGAGGAGTGCTGGGAAAAGATGTGCTTGAGCAAGGCTATACATTACAGTCCAATTAGTGTGAGGATCACTACATGAGTCTTTAACTTTATCTAGCAACTGTCGGAATCTCTAATGGCGACCACAGAGAGAGTGGGGAGGAATTTAGAATCCACTTTTTCTGCCAGGCAGAAGTGGAATGGCTTTGGCCATGTATCATGGGGCCACCAGGGCCACTTTTCTCAATTTTTCCATCCCCAAATTCTTCTCTCTCCCCACTATGATAATAAGGATGTCAAACAAAAGCCAGATTCCTCAAGCTTCCTGTTAGTATGGGCTGTACCAAGCGTGGCTGCAGTTCCTAGCAAGGGGCTAGCAAGGCAGAGATGTTGGTTGGAATTTTAGGCTATATGACTTAGGGTTATTAAGATTCTCTAAGCCTCAGATTTCTCAGTTAATCTAGGAATTTTAATGGCACCCACTTCATAGAATCATTAGAAAAGGATTAAATGGCAACTTGATTTCTAGAACCATACTTGATGTGTACCAAGCAGTTAGTACTGGTTTACTTTTATCACATGATTGACTATTAAAGAAATACAAAATTCTAAATGACTTCCAAAATTAGGCTATCCAAGTTTACTCATAATAATTGTTCACTTTGCTGTCTTATCTAGTCAGCTTCCCAGTCATTTTCTTTATTGCCCTTATTTTTCTCTGATTATTAAGCACTTCCTTTTTTTTTTTATTATTTCTCTCCCCTCCCCCCAGTTGTCTGTTCTCTGTGTTCATTCGCTGTGTGCTCTTTTGTCTGCTTCTGTTGTCAGTGGCACGGGAATCTGTGTCTCTTTTTTTTGTTGCTGTGTCATCTTGCTGTGATAGCTCTCTGTGTGTGCAGTGCCATTCCTGGGCAGGCTGAACTTTCTTTTGCGCTAGGCGGCTCTCCTTAAGGGGTGCACTCCTTGCACGTGGGGCTCCCCTATGCGGGGACACTCCTGCATGGGGCGGCACTCCTTGCGCACATCAGCACTTGGGCCAGTTCCACATGGGTCAAGGAGGCCAGGGGTTTGAACTCCGGACCTCCCATGTGGTAGGCAGACGCCCCATCCATTGGGCCAAGTCCGCTTCCCTATTGAGCACTTTTTAGACTACTTTGATTGCAGCTTTGTCTTTGTGGTAAATGTTTCATTATAAGAATTCTCTGAACTGCCTCATAGAGAGACTGGCCCCATCCAACCCACCTCCTGCAAATGCTACCTGTCAGTGCTGTCTTCCGTGAATGATTCTTCTGTCTCCCTTTTCCTAAAGGCTTACCTTCTGCCTGACCAGAGGTTTAAGGGTGAAGTCCCCATCTCCATTCCTACCACCTCGTACTGAAGGACTTAGTCAATGTCCTTTCTTGAGCAGTCCCTCTTTGAAAACAGCATCTTGCCTTCTCTGAAACCTCCCAGATCAAAGGCACAGTAGAAGATTTGAACCAGCCTCTACCTTGTGAATAACAGGATATCATAATACTCTGTTTTCTCAATTCAGCATGGGCCCACAGCTATATTCCTATGACTACTCAATGGCCGGTTCAATTCTGTTTCATAGAATTTGGGACAATACGATTACTTAATATTATGTTGACCAATCAAGAGTCAGTTATGTTTGTTACTGTTACATTTATGCCAAATTTACTATTTTTTACGCTTATGTACTTTAATTCACAGTTATGTAATTGGATCAAATATGAGTATGAGAGTTGTTGCTGTTATAAAAACTAAATTGATAGTATTGACATGACAAAGGAGAATCACACAAAAAAAGCATTTCTTGGAAAATAAATAGAGATAATGAAACTATTAGGGGATAATTGTAAAAATCATGAGAGACTCTGCACTCAATTTGCTTAGCAAATGCTGGATGCTATTGTACCATTTTATAGATCCCAGACCTGAAAATCATAGATGGTAGGTTATAGATGTGCTTTATATTCTTCATTCATTGGCAATTTCTATGGTTTAAGGTAAAATATAGTGCTCTCTAATGTTAAATATCATTTTTGCAAGAATTTTGTTAGCTTTGTTTTACTGTCCTGGGAAAATTGAGCATATTTTCATAATATTTATATAGAAAAATATTTTTCCCATTCCAAGTGTCCAAATTGTAAACACATTCCTGGGACAACACATTTGGACACTGAACATCATCTGCATTAAAATATAGATGCTCTCTTATTTTCCTGGCTGCTATGTCAAATACCACACAGTGGGTTGGCTTAACATGGGAATTTTCAGAGCCTGGGAGGCTTGCTTCTATCCAGGGTCAGTAGTGTTGTGTCAGGCTGGCAACCTTTGGGGTTCCTTAGCTTTGCCATCGCATGGAAATGTCCTCTTCTCTCTCTTCTGGGTTCTATTAACGTCCAGCTTCTCCTCTGTTGTGGCTGTCTCTTCACAAAGCCTCCAGTAACAGGATTAAGGCAAACTCATTCAGTTGGGTCACATCTTAACTAAAAATAACACATTCAAAAGGCTCTATTTACAATGGGTTAATACCAACAGGAATGAACTAAGATTAAGAATATGGTCTACATACAATGTAGACCACAGTCCATGTGGTGCAGCAGTGCTCCAAAATGTATTCACCAGGTGTAGTGAATGTGCCACAATGATGGAAGAGGTTGTTGATGTGGAAGAAATAGGATGAGGGGGTGGGGGATATATGGGGACCTCATATTTTTGAATGTAACATCTAAAAGAAAATAAAGAAGAAAAAAAAGACAAATTTTTTTAAAAATTTTAAAGTATATTATGCAGAGCTATAATCAATTACTATAGTTTACTTTAAATTCTAGTAAGCTAATTTGTACTGAGCCCACTCCCAAAAAAATAATTTAAATTACCTAGTCTTATATTACAAAGAATTTTCCTGTTTGTGGTCAGATTGTAATGAGCCATTAAAAGAAAATGAAAAAAAAAAAAGAATCGAGTAAACACACACACACACAAACATATTTTTTAAGCAAAAATTAAATAAAAATAAAGTAAATGCACACACACAAAAAATTAAGAATATGCATTGCTGTTGTCTTTTCTTTCTGGGGTCCCTAATTTAATCTATATAGATGCTCAACCTGCAAATAGCAGGGAAACAAGCAATGCCAGGATCTCTTTATTCACATCATCCCCTTGTTTCTGCCTATTTCCACAGTAGCCCAAATTTGAATATTGAAAGAAATCTTGCCAAGTTCAAATTGTCCAAAAGAGAAGTACTTCTGAGTCATTTTATTTAAGAGATGCCCAGACTTTGAGGGCAAATGAGAGAGCTTAATAGAAAATAAGAGAGAAAAATAATGTTCCAAACATTCTTATATTTATATATGAAAATGTTTAACCATACAGATGTTTAAAGATGAAGATACAATAATATATATCACATTTTTTAAAAAACAGCAAAACAAATCTCCATGCTTGGCCTTAGGAAACCTAATGGTTATGCATGGGTACAATTGAATGCTCAGCAGCTGATGAAAGCGAGGACAGAAAATAGTTATTTCTTGCATATTTCAATGACAACATGTTCACGTTGTAAACTGAGTGTGTATATCTATGTGTGTGTCTAGAAAGCCATATGCAAAATGCTCACAAAGGTTATTTCTAAGTATTTAGATATTTTTGACTCTCAAAACAAGTTTTGTTTTTTTTTCCTAAGAGATATTTTCTGTTGTCCATATTGAACATATATTGATTTCATAATTACCTAAAGAAATATCTGGTTATGCTTTATCTCTAGTTGTCTGTATGTTTCTATTTCTCCTGGGATATTTAGAAACATAAGTCTAAGACAAGGTTCACCAAAAGAATGAGTCCCAGCTCATTGCATAACTGAGGTCTTCAGCGCCTGGAATAAGCAATTCTCTTCCTACCACTTTACTAGCAGTCAATCAACTCCCCATAGATGAGTATGGACTGAATAAAATACATATTTTTTTTTCAAATTGCAACAACTACTACATAAAGGTAAAAACAGGCTTCTGATGGATTTTATTTTCTTCCAGATCATTTCCACACTTTCCTCTGAATTTCTTGCACCTAAAGTGTCTGGCCTAGTTTCAGGTTCCCCTGCTAACTGAGCTCATGCAACCTGATCTCAACAGCCAGGCCTGGCTGCCCAAGGCACTTTGGTCCTCACCCGAGGACCACCTGACAGGGCTCTGAGCTGCCCAGAAACGCCAGGAATGCAAATGGGATTCCAGTCGAGACAGGTGCTCCCTGTCATGGGTCTCAGTGCCTTCTTACTTGCCTCCAGAATTGTCTGTGGGGAGTCCCCTTGCCCTCCAATGCAGCTCAGTATGCCATCTGCCCTCAGCCCAGACTTGGTGGCCCCAACCAAATTTAGATGCATGAATCCCATGAGCGTTAATGGATGGTGCCAAAAGGGCACACAGCTCATATCTCCTCCAGCCCTGATTTGTTACCTCTGACAACCACTCGAGGCTGGGAGGAGACCTGTGTCGTATCCACTCAGCTCCAGCCCAGCAACTAAGTATGTTCATACCAGAGACATCAATCTCGGATGCCAAAGCCTGATGATTTGCATTGCAAATAGCCAACCGTGGTGACATTTCACTTCTGGGAGCAGAACCTGAGGCATCCTCCTTGGTTAGAGCTAAAGGGAGAGAAATCTACTTTGTAGTCAAATAGAGTGCAGCAGGAAGGCAAGGAAAGAGGCAGGTAGAAATTGGACAACTCTGGTTTTTATTGACAAATAATATAATTTTTAAAATATTCAGGCCACGGTTCCTTTTCTCCTGGCGAACTAACTGTTTTCTCCACTCCTGTGATCTTACCTTTTACATTTTCAAATGCATAGCCCATGAGTCTCTATTATTTTAAATATTTAGCAGATACTTCTACAAATTGGGGATAAAATAGACAACTTTTGGTGAGAATGAAACAGGTTATTGCATAGAAGGAGCTTTGAATGTGATGCATTATCGCTCTTAAGAGGGTGTTTTGTTAGGATAATGATTTTTCAAAGTGGCAGTTTTGTGGTGAAGAACCTGGTTTGGACATCAAAAAGATCTGGATACTAGTGCTAGCTTTATCACTCTCTAACTTTATGACTTTAGACAATGTAGTCTCTACAATGAGACTACATACATAAAGAATGGAAATAATAATAGTTCTTACTTTCTAATATTGTTGTAGAAATTAAAAGTAATAATGGTATAGACACAAGATGCTTAGACCAGTGACTTGTAAGTAGAAGGTATTGATTAAGCATTGGATACCTTTATCATTTATCATTTATACACTTACCTGCTATTGTGGTCATGGATTTGGAATAAGACAGACCTGATTTGGATTCCAGACTTGCCACTAAAAGTCGTTGTGGATATCTGAACAGTTTATTTAAACTCTCAATGGCTATCGTTTGTCATTCATAAGATACAGATGTTAAACCATGCCTTATAGGGTTATTTTAAATATTTGATGCTGAGGGGGTTGACATCTGGTAACATTTTTATTAGTTCTTGTATTATCTACAGTATGAACAGTCCAGTAGTTTGGACTCTACAGGCAGTTTATCCACCCCCGCCCACACCCCCGCCTTTGTTTTTTCTATTAGATCCCTTGTCCTTTTGCAGTGCTTCTCAAAGTGTGGTCCAGGAATCCATTGGAGTCCGTGAAACCCTTTTAGGGATCTGTGAAGTCAATACTATTTTCATAATACTATTAAATGTTATTTTACTTTCTCACTCTCATTTCTCACAAGTGTACAGTGGAGTTGTCCAGAGACAATTAACATGTAATTGGTTTATAATTGTTGTGTTCAAATACATTTCATAAAGATTTTGAACTTCTTCCATTTTTTAATTTCTAGTACAGGAAATATTGATAGATCTAATCCACATAAATAAAAATCCCTTCGAGGGGCCCCAATAATGTTTAAAAATGTAGAGGGGTCTTGAAACTGCAAAGTTTGAAAATCACTGTTACACTGCGATTTATTTGTATACAAATCTCCCACCTCCCTTACCTGTGGAACTAGGACTAGGAGAGCCTTGAATATAAAAGCTACATTTTCCTTTGTGTTCCTACATGCTCTCTCAGTACCTGTATCCCAAGATGGTTCACAAGTTCTGTGCTACATTAACAAATGAACTGCTATTTACACCAGGTGTCATTTCATTCATTTGTGCATTTCCCATATCTTTGTTTTCTCTCCCTGTGGCATCTAATAATGCTCTATATGAATCGTCTGTCCCTTGATTCCTGTTAAATTGATTATTAGAATAGGAGATGAGTTCTGTTTTCCTACAGTGAGGTGGAGTGCTTGCAACAGCCTAACTGTGAGGCAGCCCCATTGGCTTAGTTTTCCAGGGATGTTATAACAAATACCACAAGCTGGTTGGTTTAACAACAAGAATTAATCATTTCACTTTTTCAGAGACTAGAAGTCTAAAATCAAGGCACTGACAAGATCATACTTTCTCCCCGGAGTCTATAAACGTCCTGGTGCTGGCTTGCTGCAATCTTTGGGCTTCCTTGGCTTGTATCTCAAACTCCCACCACGTGGCAATATCTCTCCCCCTGTGCCTGCTTTTCTGGTTTCTGCCAACTTCTGGCTTCTGGCTTCTTTGGCTCTTCCAAATTTCCTCTCTTAATAAAGGTCTCCAGTCATATGGATTAAAGCCACTCTCATTCAGTTTGGCCACAGCTAACAAGGATCTTAGAAGATCTTTTCACAAATGAGTTCACACCTTAACTATAAGACGAGCAATTCCAGCCTTGTCTTCTCTGCATCAAGAGTTTCTACTGCCTTGTTTTGGAATTCCAAAAACTTTTGTAGGAGAATTAAGACTCAGTTACTCCCCACTTCTTCAGTCTCTTTTTTTCCTGATATTCTCCACCTTTCATAACTCCTCATGCCCCATTTATAAATACTTCTGAAACTTCTGGGCTTTTGATCATGATAATCAACGGTTGTGGAAATGACTACTCTTTCCAGGACACTGTAAGCTCTTTAAAGGAAGGGACTATTTTTTTTCTCATTGTTTTTCAACACAGTGCATGGATTTTAATAGGAGCTCACTCAAAATGAATGAATATCTTTGATATGAACCTTGGTTGCACACCCTAAATAGTTTTCCATATTGTTAGGACCATCCCCTTTGAAAACCACAGGGAAAAGAAAATCTTATTACACATAGGTTCTATGAAGGCAAATCAGGGACTATGAAAATTTCCAAGAGGGTAAAAGAAACAATTTTTATTGTAGATTTGGATTCCCTTTCTGTGTTTGACAATGAGCCTGGAAGTTCAGTGGGTAAATAAAAGCCAATTGAATATTGTTGCATGGAAAGATCTTAGCTAGGTGCAAGCGATGCAATAGCTCTAGAACTAACCTGCACACCAGGGAAGCACCCTTCAGTTAAAACACAGGAGGGTTGAGAATGGCTGGTTCATGAGGAAGATGGTGGGAAAGGGGAAGGAAGAAGGTTGTGGGAACCAAGGGCAGTTTGTGGAAGATCTTGTACATGATACAAAGAGTTTGACTTTTTTCTTAGGTAAAACTGTAGGAAATGATGTGAACAAAGTGCTGGAAACAAACCCCACCACTCCCAAGAGAATGAACTGCATGTGCACAAACCCGATGAACCAGTGTTTCCCTCCAACCACACAATAGTCCAAAACCACCAGGTCGAGAAAGAACTAGACTACAAGTTCGATTCTTCTTAGACAAACTGCATTTAAGTATATCATTCCCATCTCTAAATTTTTCCCAAATTAATAGATCAATTTGATATTGCCATCTTTCTGGAGCATATCATGTCCCCTCAGAACCACAGAGTTGGGCAGGAAATACCCCACAGGCAGTCTTGTCTGGCACACATTCCAGACTTTGCAAGAGAATCTCAAATGCTTTTATTTCTCAGGGAAATACAGTGTTTCCCCCTCAGCCCAAAGTTAGTGCTTTATCTTCAAGTAACTATAAACAAATACAATTTTGGCAGTCACCACTGGGAAGCATAATGCTGATGTGGTTATCGAAAATTCCACTTTTTACTCAGCCTGCTTTATTCCCAGCATTTCACAGCTGTTTCACGTTCTCTTGCATTCTTCAGTCACACTACATTTTGTTCAGCTCTAAATGGGCAATACAGAGATTATTCTTTCTTTAAACATGGCTTTCTATCTCTGAACTAGAAACTCTGTTTTAAACATTAAGACTCTTGTTCCGAGTTTACCAGTTGCTCTCCATTTAAAGCTGTGACAATCTCCCCAGGGCAACTGATTAAATGAGGTTATACTCTCTACAATTAATGAAACACATTAATATCATTACACTTCTTTCCCAAAATTTTAAATAAGGTTTCCAGGCATCTGTGTTTTATGTTACAAAGCCAGAGGATGATATTGAATAAAAAGGGACATAAATGAGAAACATTTTAAACTAAGGGGGGAAATCATTTTATATCATTTTTAGTCCTGTGTGCCCTTTCTTGATGAATTGCATTGACCCATGACTAAATTGGTTTAGTAGACTTTCCTTAAAGACATAACATGCTAATTTGCTTTTATATTAAACATTTAATTTAATTTGATTTAATATATTTGCTTGATGTCAGATCTGGAGTTACTCTGGAAACTATTTCCCCTATTTCTCAATAAGGGTAGACTCCAATTTTAGTAGCATTAAGAAGTGATAAAAAAAAAAAGACTAGTGCAATCAATAATATTCTAACACTACTACAGATATATGTGTGACTTAAATTCGCACATATTTATAGAAAAGGGATTATACACCAAAATGTTAATCCTGTAAATTTATCAAAGGATAAACAGATTACTTATAGTTATTAATTCAGTTGATTAGGACTTTTATTTATTTTCAATTTTTCTACTGAGAGTTTACTTTCACTGTCAGAAAAAGAAATGAATACTGGTTTAAGAGTTCAAAATACATATGTAATTTGAAATCAATTATTTATACCTTGCCTTGATCCAAGCACTTATTTCATGTAAATTTAGATGCGTTGCGATAAAATTCATTTACTGATTACCGTGAACATTAGACGAGACTATTCCACGCATTTACCAAATATTTATTGTGAACCTGCTGTGTGCTAAGCACTATGCTTGAGGGATGGAATAATCTAGAATATCTGATTAAAGCACACATGCGCACACACACAAACATAGGGAAGATAATAATTTGATTGTCGCCACAGTAGATTTACCTTTCTAATTAGGCTTTTCTAAAGCCAATATTAAAATTAGTTAGCACTCCCTAAGTACAACTCCACGACTGATGGGGAAGTGGTTTTGTGGTAAAAGTAAGCTCAGGGCATTAGCAGTTCAAGCTCTCCAGACTCTGTCTTTTCTAGACCAAAAGGACCAAAGCCAGCCCTCTACTACAGAAAGTGTGGCAATGATTTACTACCCTGCTAATTCCTCATGAACTGAACTGTAAGAAGCAGCCCTGTGGCTGTCAAAGATGACGTCTTTCAGATAGGAAGTCAAGGTGGTCATTTAATAGCACATGGTAGGCTCCACCAGGGCAGAATGGTTGTTAATGCTAACGATCCTGGCAGTGTGCCAAGCTGGGAAGCCATGTGCTACCTCTCTTGAACATTCCCCTGAAATTTCAGCTGAAGAAGTTACTTTTTACTTATCTTCCCCATCTCTTTGTAGTGCTTCAGGCAGCTGCCAGACAGATGCCATATCACACTCCAGCCATGACTGATTTTAATAATGGGCATAATAATGTCACTGGAACCATTATTTTGGATTTAGGGTTCAAACAAGCAAATTTAAATGGAAATTATAACTCTAACATTACTAATATCGCTGACTCTTATGGTTGTAGTATGATGGACGTTAAACTATTTTGGAAATGACTATACCAGTAGTTATCTTGAATTTGATTTAATTTGACGTGTGTCTGATAATGTTTTCCTTTTGCACAGTGCTTTATAGCTTTAAAGGACTATCACCTGATGGTTCCAGTAGGTATTGCTCTCTCTTTATAGCTGAGCAAGTTGAGGCTCAGAGAGTTTTAAGTCATAGCTTGTTCAAGGTCACATGGTAAGTGACATGGTCTAATTTCTTCTCCATTATTCCATTGACTTACCTCCATTAAATTGTGAGTTCCAGGAAGACTTGAAACAAATCTGTTCTATGCCACTCACCCACTCAATTTAAAAAATGAGTAAATGAATAGAAGAAGGAGTTGAATTTTAAACTCATGTCTCTCATTTCACTAGGTTTTATCAACGTAAGACATATTCTACAAATACATTTTCATGAATCTATAAATCCTCTGCAATTACTTTATAATCTGGAAACTGAGTTTTGCCACTCAATTTAAGTGCTGGGATTTATTTACATTTGCGTTTTTGATTGAATTGAATTAAATAGAAATAAGGCCAAAGTACATCAGAGTTCATTATTTAAACAAAAGCGTTGCAAATATGAGCACCACCATATCATCACCCTGGAGGCAAATGAACTGCATGGGTCATGTTTTTATGTATGACAGTGTGTCCATTTCATTAACAGTAGGTGTAGTGCTATAAAGGCAATGAAATATTTTTGTCTTCCTGTTTGAGTAATAATTGAATTAGATGCCCATTCAATGCATATAAAGTAACACCAACTTTATAGTCAACACTTTAGAGATCTATCGAGTGGTTCATTAAAACTGTCTTAGAGATTTCTGACTTTCAGAGTTTGGATAAAATGTGAGGTATAATAATCTTAGAGTAGCAAACAAGGCCTTATGGAAATCATTATACATATAATGCACATATTGTTATATAGCATACAAAATCTGCATTAAGATTGTTGAAATTGAAATGCAGAAAAAAAATTTATAAAGAACCATATCTATGGCTACATATTTTTACTAGGAAACTCAACTTTTTAGTTTAACAACATAAAATCATTTGCAATATAAAAAAGAAAGGTGTTGATTTAGTTTTACTGACTTTATGGCTTTGCATGCATTTAATTTATGAATTTGCTTTAATTTTTAGTTATAAAGGAATTATAAGCATAAAGGATTTGTACCTAGTTTTATATTTACATGTATTGAAGAAATGATGAGTTAAGAAATGTTGTGTCCTCTCAGAATTTATTTCTTTAAAGAAGGCTATGCAATTGTCACATTTCCCCAAAGAATTTTATCACATCATTACTGTCTTTCACAAAACGTATAGAATTTATTGAGAACTTACAAAGTAAAATGAATTATCATATATATATATGAGTAAGACTTGGATGTTCTTTTGCAGTTCCCAGACCAACGGAGGAAAAATGTATACAAAATAATTTAAGGATAATCTAAAATATTTGCAAACTAAATTAACTCCAATACCATCCCCTTTTGTTTTGCCATGGATTCAAGTTGTAAAAGATACTTCCAAGAAACACTGACTCATTTTAACAGTGGTTCTAGAATATTTGAGGATTTCAAGGAAAATAAAGTATTCCAGATATTTCTCGGCACAGTCCCCACCATGCTCATGTTGAGCATGAGTTAGACCATGCAAAGTGCTTTAGTGGAGAGGTAAACCTCTAGAGGGTGGTGGTAGCTCAAAAAAGAACAATTTCTTTCTTTTTGTGAAGGGTATCATGGGAAGGAATGAGGGGGGATAGAGTCAAAGAAAGTGATCAAGATTACCTCCCCCTGGTGTACAAGCCTATTTGCCTGGTTATTCAAAACTGATCTAGGTGCTGCTGAACCAAGATTCTGCCGATGCAATTAAGGAGCTAATCATTTGAGCCTTAAGATAAGTCTGGGGCCCCTGACTTAATCATGTGAGTTCTTTAAAAGGAGTCACTGAGGGATAAGTCAGAGACAGGAAGCATGAGAAGGATGTGTTTTACCTTTGTTGATGTAGAGATGGAAAGAGCCATGTGGCAAGGAAGGTAGGTGACATCTAGGAGCTAAGAGCAGCCCCTGGCAGACAGCGAGCAAGGAAATGGGCACCTAAAAACACAAAGAACTGAACTCTGCCTACAACCTGAATGAGCTCAGAGAAGGACTGTGGATAACATCTCTGTCTGACACCATGACTTCAGCTGTGTCACACACTGAAATAAGAACCCAGCAAAATAAAGCCCTGTATTCTGATATAGGAGTTGTAAGACAATCAATATAAGTTGTCTTAAGTTGTAGTTTACTTTTACAGCCATAGAAAATTAATACAAGACCCCTATGCCCTTTACTTAGATTCTATAAGTAATACTTTACTCAATTTTACTTATCATATAACCATCTATTTTTCCTTCTCCAGTTATCAATCCGTCTTGTTTTTATAAAATGCATTCCAAGATACAATGCAAACACCATACATTTCATCCCTAAAGTCTTCAGCATGCTTGTATTTAAATAGTGTTTAATTGTGTACAGCCTTTTTAAGATGAAATTTACATATAATAAAATTCACAAGTATTATTTGTATTCTTCAAAGTGTTTGGACAAATGCCTAGAATTTAGTTTTTGGGTCATAGGGTAAAATGTAGGCTTACTTTGACAAACATATACCTCTTCCCAAAGTGGTGGTACAGTTTTGCTGTCTCATCAGAAGTGAGAGTTCTAGTTACCCTACATCATTGCAAACTTTTAGTATTGTCAGTCTTTTTAATTTTAGCCATTCTAATATAGATGTATTAGTATATTATTGTGATTTTTATCTGCATTTTCCTCATAACTAATGATGGTGGGCACTTTTTATTGAGATTATTGCCCTTCTGTATGTTCTCTTATTAAGTGTTTGTACAAATTTCCAGTATTCACTGGAGTTCTTTAAATATCCTGGATAGTAGTGAATATTGCTTCTGTGTTTTTAATTGTCAATTTTTCTGTACCTTCATTCTATCTTTTAAAAAGTTTGTTTCTCCTGAATTAAATTTTACTTCTCATTTTTTGCAAATTGTCACAAATCAAGAGTTGCCATTGGATAGCTGTGGTACAGTGGGTAACTTTTTAGGATAAGACAATTTGGTGGAATATAATAAGAAAAGAAAAATAAAACCTAATAAAAAAATTTAGACTTCAAAGTTTTAGGTTTGAAACAGCCACTCCACTGATTGACCTATGATCAAGACAGTCTTAATACTTACGTTTAGGCACAACAGTGTCATGTTTTCAAAGCACTAAAGAATGAGAGCAGAAGATTGAGTTGATTAGTTTGGCATAAAAAAGTCTTAATGTTATCTTCTCGCTTCAATCCAAGGTATAGCAGAGAAAAAAGTCTATTTTCCCTCTTCCATCATAATAAAATTTACAGTCAAGCATGGCTGCCCATATAGACTCTGTTTCCCAATCTCATTTCATTTAGATTTGCCTACATGACTAAATTCTCTCCAATAAAATTTAAGCAGACACTTGACTTAGAATTTGAGCATCTGAGACCTAGTGCACTGGGTCTGCCTCATCTATGCTCTCTTCTTCCCAAGAGTTGGAAGTTGGATGCCATGGTCTCATTTCAAACATGTGGAAAATGCCAATGTCTGGGGATGGCAGACCTGCTCTGCTCTTTTGGTCCCTTGGAGTAGAGCCAGCCTATTCACTCTGGACTATTATTTGAGGGAAAAATTAACATGTATCTTAGTTGAGCCAATTAATTCTGAGATCCCATGTTAGAGCAGCTAAACTTTCACTTAATGCATAGGAAATAAATTTTGGTTTTGCCCATTTTAATTACCCATGATTATTGCAAACTAGGTAAAAGGGACATTAACAAAGTAAACTGAAGGATGAATATGATTTTATTGTTCTTGCATAATTTTTCAATTTGCAATTGAAGAATAGTGGAAACAATTATCTCGTACCTATAGGTATAGCCTATAATACATGATTATTTGGTATTTGGAATTATTTTCACCTTGGAAGTAATCAGGTTAATGAAAACACAATTTTATGTGTGAGTTGTTTGTATGTTTAAATAAAACAAATTAATCTCAATGAAAGGAAATAATATGCTTGCAAAAGAATAAAAAATGAAAACTGGGTTCTCAAATTAAAAATAAACATGGTGGAAAATGGTAACTTTTCATTTTTTCCTTTTAAATCTTACATTTTTAAATTTAAATAGCAATTTTGAAAGTGTAAATAAAAGCATGAAAAGAAATTATTTAAGTATGCTTTTATACTCATGCATAGTATTTTTAAATATTGGGTAATATATTTCACTTCTGAAGGTATATTTTGAGAAATTACATGTATATTGACAATCAACAGCATTTTTGAAACATCTGTTACTAATGTATCAATAGGTGCATTTAGAGAACATGAAAATTTTGGTGAAAAATGATACATGGTTATGTTACAAATAATTCAAACAACAGAAAAGCATAAAGGAGAAAGTTATGAAGAAGTTAGTGAGCGCCACTGCTCAGAGATGACCACTCTTAATCTTTTAGAGAACATTCTATGAGACATCTTCCTATATATCTACATATATTTATAATGTATATGATTTTATCCTGCAGCCATTATAACTTGAGACAAGACACGCGTATGATTCAAAGGAGTGAATCAATTTAATAAAGTACTATAACATGTCTATTGAAGAAAATTAAGTAGAACACATGGATTATGCAATTGATTAGTGTAATTAAATTCAATAGTAAAGAAACAATTATTATGGGACAAAGGAATTAGCAATATATTTAAACAAAGGAACTGTAGTGTAAGTTTTTCCCATTGGATCTATCTTACATTGAATAAATATTATGTTCTACTTTAAGAAAGCTTAGATTTAGAATAAAGTAAGCAGAAGGGGAAGTGTTTTTATAAGTTCTTTTTTTAGGAGCCACAATGATCTACATTATTCGATAGTATCTCAAAATTAATTAAGAATTCTGTTAGGGGTATTCTTAATAAAACTGGCCAATTTTTAATTCAGGTTGACACTGCTGAAGATATAGGCATAATTGCTCTTGGCTCTGAATCTGGAGATGATCTGATATCAGTCCTCAGCATATGTTCAAGCATAGTAAAACCTCATTAATTTAGACTTCTACATTTGAATTTAATGATAATTTGAACAAGGTATACTATATTCTTTATCTTAGGAAAAAGTTCCCAACAGGGAAAAAATAATACTGGAAAATCTCAGGAGTACAATAAATAAAGTATTGAATAGAGCAAATAAGTTTAAAAATATTTAGCATGATCCATGTGCACACACCTAGCGAGGATGACACTGCAGAGATATCTGTTCTCAAAGTACATTCAGTATACCTTCTACTTGGAAATCCTCTAGTATATTGTGGTTTTCTATCAGTCTCTCTCTCTGCCTCTCTGTATGTCTCTATCATCTACCTGTCTATGTCTATATCTATATCAATCCTATATATCTATGTATCTTTCTACTTTGTTTATCTAAATCATAGAGTTTATATCTTCACTAATTTAGAATGGCATCCTTCCATTTTTTTTCTGAATTATGGTCTATATTAATACTTTATTGAGGAAAATATGTTACAGAAACTGTTAATAAAAACCTTATTTATATAAATTATGCCTCATGCTAAATGTAGCAATAGAGAATATCAATTAAATATCTTTAAATTATGGCTTAAGTAATAATTACTTTGGGAAGTTTATGACCATTTAAGCTACCAAAATATTTAGACTACTGGTTCTTAAACAAGTGCAATTGTGTCCCCTAGGAATGCATTTTTTATTGTCTCTGCTGAGGGATGGGACTGGTATCTAGGGGATAAGACGAGGAATAATACTAAACATCTTACAAGTTTAAACAGGTCCACTGTTTCCACTCCAACAAAGAATTATCCAGCCTAAAATGTCCATAGCGCCTAGGCAGTATTTTGTTTTCAATAATGACTGAATCAATTATTGGTATAATTGAATCAATTTACTACCCCATCCAACATGAAATTAACCAAAAATATTAGTTTGGCAATATTGAGGGCCAGTGTGGATGGAACCTTGTCCAGTTCCACAATGGATCAGGAATATTACAGTTGATCAGACCCCCATATCCATACCATTTTATAAGCAGAAACTGAAGGATATTTCACAGGTTCTAGAGCAAAAGGAGGACAAAATAAGGATTATAGTGTTCATACTTTTTTGGGGAGGTGCATACCCAGGTGCATACTTTCTTGAGGCAAGAGAAGAGAGGAGGCAATTCAAAGTGATGCATTGCAATGTCGGCTGCTGCTTCATAAAAAGTCATTGTTAGGTACAGCAGGCGTGCCTGCCAAGTCCTCAGAGACTTTCCTGAAATCTTACAAGGTGAAAGCTCAGAGAAACCTTTGGTTGATAGGAAAGAGGGAAATTTTCTCTTTTCCATTGGTCAATGGTCAAAGTTTATTCTAAGGAAGGTTGACCTCCAAGTACATTTCTAATGAGCATCTTCTTTCTTCCTCTGCATCTTTAGGGATGCCAGAACACCCACCTGCATTTCATGGAAGTCTAAATGTGGTGCGAGGAACCAGACATTGCAAAGGCTTGGCCCTCCTAAAACAAGCGACTCTTTTGTGCCCTAGTAGAGGCAGTGTGGTCCTTTAGGCAGTGTGACTCAGGGAATATTGGGAAACATAATGTTTTGTGTCTGAAAAAGCAGGTATGGTGGTCATATGAACTCTTACCAAATAATTTTAGTTCTTCCCCTTCCAAGAACATACTGGAATTATAGTTCTTGTGCTTTGTGGTATTTAGATGGAGCCATGTGACTAGTTCTATCCAATGCATTGTGAGAGAAAGTTAAGAGTGTTAGGTCATTTAATTATGAGTGCAAGACCTTCCAGAGTTCTTTCAGTTTAAGATGACAATTGCAAAATTCAAGATGGTGAATCAGTCGGTAATTTAGTCCCCGTGTGATGACAATAAACAGTATATCACCTCATCATCCTGACCTCCAATGGACATGTAGCAAAATTGAGAAATAAAACCTTGTTACTTTTTTAAGCCATTGATATGTGGGGGCTAGTCATTACTGCAGCATTAACTACCCTATTCTAACTGGTGATATTTTCTGTAGAAGTCCTGAACAGAAGATTGAAGTTAAAGTAAGCTACATGACCATAATTTCCCTTTTCTTGATAGGCCATGATATCCATGTTATGGAAGTGAATGCTTAAGCTCTGAGAGGTTACCAAAATGCTTCTAAGCCAGAAAATTATTAAGTCCCCAATGCAACAAGAGAGTTGAGTTTTTAAGCCTCAAGAGAAGATGAAGAATATAACCAGAGTGGCTTACTCACATAATCCTAAACTCAATCCCTTTGAATAGGGATCATTATTGCCATTTGACATTTGTGAAAATTGTGACCCTGGAAAGTTTGCAAAATTTGTACAAAATCCCCTTTATGTTATGTAGCACAGCTAGGATAGAACCTTAGATGTCTCCCTGAAATTTCTATTGAGAACAGTTTATTTATCATGAGTTCACATTCTGTGGTACACAACATAGCAGTCTTTGAGGACTACTGCAGCATCAAGCAGAATTGAGTTTGAGTGTCAGTCTTTGGCAGGCCCAGTCTGAAATCACTCAAGGGAGTGAGGTTAATTTTAGCAGTGATCTTCAAGATCTGGTCCATGCTTCAACCATGCTTGGAAGCACCTTGTATACTCATATGTGTGAATATTATAATTTGTTCTAATGGTTTAATATGTCCTCAATGCTCCAGATACCATTTGCAATACTCTGAACAAGTGGCAAAGCAGTATAATAAATACTGGGGTTTTCAAGATTCAGGCACCACTCAACACACTTTTAACCACCTTCTTTTTGCAGACAATGGGCTAGTGCTAAACTGGCTAATATTCTCAAGAAGCTCACAATCTTTTGCAAGAAGTTCATAATCTTTTTGAAGATACTACTCGAGACCAATCAATAAGTAAGCTCATAGTAGTAGCCTTTAACTTACAGAAAAGAAGAGTACTAAGGGATGCACAGAGGCAATAAGTTCATGCTTAGTAGGAACATTCATGATCATTATCATCTAATGTGCATTTTATGCATTTGAATTATGGTGCATCATTTATGTGGCTCTAATCAACAATGTCTCTGGTTTTGTAGACTGTCTTTCTCTGGAAGCACAGTTATAATGGTCATTTTTGTTCCACTTGAATGTAACAAAAGTTCTTGTCACTGTGGGAAGCTTTAACCTGCTCTCCCACAGGCAAAATGGTAGAAAGAATCTAGAGATCTTTACCTGTGTTAGAAAGATTTATCTAGCATGTATATCCTATTTCAGCATATGTAATTACATGAAAAAGCGTACTGAGTTATCTTTGGGAAATTTTAATTTTTCTGTATTAAAATTATTCCCATTACTCTGGATAAGTATAGTTGTTCTATAATTTCTGACACTTGTATTATCCCCAAGCAAAGCTACTCTTGGTCTGTTTCTTGACTGGGGCAAAGTCTGGGAAGATCTAAACATCTTATAAGGTTTTTTTTTTAAATACTCTTGTAAGAAAGGTATATCTTAAAAGGGAAAGAAAACAAACAAATAGAAAATTTTTATCAATTGTAAAACTGACAGTGATTGTGCTTTAATTCTCTATACTAAAGGTGCCTTTGAATACCATTTCTGGAAAATTTCTAGTTCTTTAAAATTATGGTAAGAACTGACAAGATTCTCATTTGGAGGATAAAAAATTCCAAGACACATTCTTCCTATAACATCAAATACCTTAAAGTTTTGAAAATAGTCCTTTGGTCTTTTAACTTCCAACAGTGGCTTGGAGGATGGAAAAAAGAGGTTATCTGGCAGAAAGCCAAAGGCTGAAATGCTTTCAGTTGACTTCATTTTTATTTCTGTTCTATGTTTGGACATGTTTTCTTAGGACTTCACTGACCTTTGTTAGAAGACTAGTGGTAGGTAAAATATTTAAAACAAAAATAAAAGCTAATTCCAAAATTATGTATATATTATATGGTATAATCACCTGAATAATATAATATACATAAGAAATAAATTAATGGTATTTTGATGCCATGGTTATAGGAACCAGAAGATGATACAAATTACAAAGGAAAAAGACAAGAGGGGAGACTCTAATGTGAGAGTAATGGGAAGAAAACACATTTTCCATACCAGAGAGCACCCAGTATACCAGATACAGAGCCAAGAGCATCTGGTCCTGTGACTATTACCTGTTTTGCTAACTGTCTCTGAAATAGGTATGATAAGCTAGTTGCCAAAGGCCAAGGGTTCTTATCTTTTCAATAGCACTTAAATAACTCCATTTGGTGTGGATGCCATATGAGGATTCATTAATTAGTATTTGCAAATTGCATCAAGGATGGAAAGCACTAAACATTAATGATGACCAATTTCACTTTCTCCAGCAATGCCTGCAGTAATTTCTGCATGTAGAGAAACAGTAGAAGTACGCTTCCATCAACACATTGCTTAATAGGTGACTCCTCAGTGAATTAAGCAGAATTCTAAATTGAAGCTGGGAGACAAGGGAGTTTACAATGGTATTAATTATATACACAGGCATTAATTGCTTGCATGGGGCATTTTAACATTTGACAAATGAACCAGGGAAACACGCAATTTAGTTTGTTTGGTCAAATAATTTAAGAACTAAGATTTTAAGCCTTTCGACCTAAAAGACTTCAGATAATCAGTTTGTTTTCGCCATATTAGGACATCGATACTGGATTAATTTTTTCAAAGTTGTATCAAAGATACAGCTGTTAGTAGACAATTTTTCTTTGACAAAATAATTAACATTGGCTTTAATTTGTTTGACTTGATAGATATTCAGTTCAAGGGCAACCATTATAGACACTGGGTTTTATTTTTTTCCTCATTGAAATTAGTTTTTAGTTTAAAAATAGTGGTCTTACCTCCCAGGATTCCAAGCATGAAAATACTTATTACCCTTAAATGCTTTAAAAAAAATTTTTTTTTTAAAAAGAAACTTTAGGTTACATAAACGTTACATCAAAAATATAGGGGATTTTCAGATAACCCACCCCATCTTCCTCCCATACTTTCCCACATTAACAACATCTTTCACAGGTATGGTACATTTGTTACAACTGATGACACATATTGAAGCATTGTACTAGCCAAGGATTATAGTTAACATTATAGTTACTCTTTGCACCACACAATTTTAGAGGTTTTGACAAAATACATAATGTTAGTAATTTTTCAGTATGAAACCACACAATCCAATACAGGAGAACCACAGAAAGGGGTTCAACAGCTTTTGTATGATTTTATCATTCTTGTAGCTGTATTTATTTTGTAACTCAAAGAAAAAGTTTGTTTTTTCTTCAACAGACAAGTGTGCCTTATAGGTTTTGGCAAAAAGAGCTTTCCTCTATAGAGCTTTTTTCCTCTAGAATTATGCAGAAATTCTAGTTAATATTAATATAAATACACTATATACATATGGATGGGACTCCAGTGAATTTGGTCCAAAACCTAGACATCTTCAAATTAGCATTCTTCACTTCAAGCACCATTCTCATGCACGTTAGAGGGCTACCAGGGCATCAGTGAAAGCAATCCAGAGAAAAGATGGAGCTCAGAATGGCCTGAGAAATCACTGTGACATCCCTTATTGTTCCATAGAGAACACTTAGGAGAAATGACAATGGTCTTTAAATACTGTCAGGGAAATGAAAGTAAAAGAGCCCATTTCTAAATAAAACCAAATCCTGGGGTCAGGCAAGAACTCAACATGCATGCCTCACCTGGAGCCTTTTGCAAGATTCAGCAGCTTAGTGATTTTTTTTTAACTGTCAGATCATTGTCTATTTTCATAGGTATACAAAAGAAATATATAAACCTGCTAACGTGATAGAGGTTTACAGAAATCATGTACTTGGCATTGAAGGAAGAGAAAAGAAATTAGTGCAAAGGAAATACATGTCTGAGATGCACTCTCTGCTGTGCAGCTTAGAAAGTACCAAAATAAAATTTTATTTATACACATAATTACAAACACACACACACACACACAACACCACATTGAGCAACAAAATGGTAGCTGTCATAATGTGCCAGTTAACATGTCCAATATAAGCTGATCGTTGAGTGTCCCCCGGGAAAGGAAGACAGAAACATGACAAAGAACAAAGAAGTTGGATCAATAATGCTTGGGGAAATAAGACAGAGAAGGTTATTTACTTGCATTGATCTGCTGCTGCCATCGCGTAAACTTGGCCTGTTTTTCTTTTGTTAACCTTTAAGCCTGAGTATACTCAGAGGCAACCAGGGAGCCGACTAACAGGTGTAGATTAAGGATCGAAGGAGGTCACCGTACCTCTGTCACCACCAGGCACCCATGTAACAACATCCCTGAAGAAATTTAAACATCAATAGCCATAATAAGGGTAAATTTATCAAGCACAGCCAGCTCTGGCTGGAAGCCTGCTTGCGTCCAGCTGGTTTGCCCTTGCTACAGCTCAATTGATTCAGACATTCTTTTACTAGAGTTGATTATCAATTGTGACATAGCAAATTTGTTACCTTCCAAGTGCTGTGCGTTTTGTGACCATTGGAGTCTCTGAAGTGGAAACACCTGGACTTGCTTAAAGTTACCCCTCACTAGAGAAAGGAGAGTAGGAGGGTGACAAACTTGTTCTCAGAAGCAAAGGCCAAAGGAACTATCCCTTGGGTACAGCCCAGTCTTCTTGTGGAAAAGTAGATGAGGAAGGAACAGAAAGGTAAGTTTTCTCAGAAGAGTTGAGAAGCCTTCTTGAACAGAGAGTAAATGTCCAATTGAAAGCCCATTTGGAAGTTGGATCACAAATAGCTCTTTTTCATGCTATTCCCTTTACCTGGAATGCCTTCCCGCCTTCACCCATCCATCAATTCCAAAACCAGACCTCCAAGGCGTAGCTTGTGGACTATTTCTTCTGAAATCCTCAGTGTAAGGTTTGTTCCTCTAGCATGCTACCCTGTATCACAATTATTTTTCTAACTTCTCTTTCCTTCCCTGTTAGAGAATACTTCTCAAATCCTAAAGGTCAGTTTTCATACTTACTTACCTTAGAGATCATTATCAAAAGCTGCAAATATAATATATATTAAGTAATTCTTGCTAATGTAGGAGTAAATAAATGAATGAAGAAATGCAATATTCAAAATGTAAATAATTCCAAGTTTAGAAACTAAACTGTTCACATCAGGTCCTTTCAGAGGCAAAACTGCATACAAGTTGGTCAATATTCTCTCACTAGATTCTCCTTTCTAGGGTATTTTCCCACACCTGGTACCTCTCTTTTCCTTTACCCAGCTGCACCTCCTGGCCTTTCTTCTAAGTACACAGAGCTCCTCTACCTGCCACGGATAGTCAAAATTGTATATCATTTATTTACACTTCTGTGTGACTCAGTTTTCAAGGATAAGTATATTGGCTAATATTATTTTGTTAAGGATTTTTGCATCTATATTAGTGGGAGACATTGATCTGTAGTTTTCTATTTGGGAACAATCTTTTGGTTTTAGTATCTGAGGATGACAGGCTTCATCCAGCTACCTGATTCGTAAAAAAAAAAATTTCAGTAGCAAAGTAAATGGCCACTCCTTTACTAAGGTTTCTATCCATACAGGCCTTCAAGTTTACAGAGAGATTGCACGTGTGAAACCCTGCTGGTTCACACAGTGGCCATGTGTCATAAGCAGAGCAGGTCTTACTGCCTCTGCTCCACTGCTAGGGAGGCTCACAGTGGTTACTGATTTGCCCAAGTTCACCCACCTAGACACTAGAGAGATGGAACTGGAACCCAAATCCTGTGCTCTTTAGATATCACTAGTTCTCATTCTTTCCCCACATTGTATAACTTTGGGCAAAACAGAAACTATACAAGAAAAAGTGGTATGTATACTCCAAAAGATGGAAGAAGGGGAGTAGGTATGCATTCAAGAAAGCACAATTGCTCATTGTTCCAGAACAGCGCCTCTCATCTATTTTTCCCCCAAGACCCATAAGGCAGATGGGACACTATTCAGGAAACTTACTTAAATATCCCCATTCCTGCAGTGCCAAGAACAGTTAAGCAGTTCAAAGATTTGTAACCATCCCAGCTTTACAGTGTTTTGACTACATCTTTCCATGGGTTATGTGGAACTTTTTCCCCTACCAAGTAGCAATGATCTATTTCTGGATGAATCCCATTGCCAGTGTGCTTACAGTTTACAGATACAAAGCCAGTTTTCAGCCTACCTCCCTGCTCTCCTTTCATTTGAGAAGAAGGTCTGCACAGCACAGTCCTCATTAAGAGGGAGAAAGGTGTAATATGGGGACATTTTCAAGACTTGGAATTGACCTGAATGACATTGCAATGGCAGGTACAGTCCATTATATATTCTGCCATAACCTACAGAATTGAGTAGGAGAGAGTGTAAACTGCAAAGTAAACTACAGTCCATGCTTGGTGGCAGTGCTCCAAGATGTGTTCATCAATTGCAATGAATGTACCACACTAATGAAAGAAGTTGTTAATGTGGGAAAGGGTGGGAGGTGTGGTGAGTGGAGCATATATTTTCGTGTGTAACATTTCATGTAATCTAAATATCTTTTTAAAATAAATAAAAAATATATTTTTTAAAAAATCCATGTGCAATAGCAACTAAAAAAAAAAGACCAAAGACTTCATGTTAATCTCACTCTGCAGTGCCTGGAGAGCAGCTGTGTTCCCAGCAATATGTTCTTTCCTGAAATTCATTAGTTTTTCAGCCCACTCTTTATGGATCTGGTATCCACATCAGGAAAACTAAATAAATTTAAAACCCCAAACACCTAAATAATGAGCACTAATTGGTGTGCCTCAGCTGATGGGATCCACAGAAAGACCACGCTTGGAAGGGGCCATAGCAAAGAGATGCCTTTTCCCTCCTAACTGTGCTCCCCCAAGATGGCAGTAAGTGGTGAAACCTGGGGAAATCAGGTATTCCAGTTACTGGTGCCTGGTTCCTCCTGCAGACAAAAGCTACAGTGTCTTGTGTTGTAATGGTGTTTGTGGAAATGATCATTCACATAAAGATGGCAAAAACAAAACTGAACTCTTCCTTGTTAATTTGTTGGATCTGGTAACCAATATAAAAATCACACTCTTCTAGGGCTGAGGAGGAAAGGGGTTTCCAGGAAGATGGAGTTAACTACCACCAACCCCAGCAGACTCCAAGGTTGGACACTCAATAAGACTATTTCTTTATTTGTACCTTTATCACATCCTTGTAGCATTTGACGTGCCAGGACTAAAGTAGGTGCTCAAGATGAATCATTGCTCATGGCAGGCAAAGCTACCTGGGAGGGAGTGGTAGATATTAAACATAATCACCACAATTCACGTGATTTTTCCTTTTATTATAAATGGTAATGAGGAGGTACAGAAGGTGGTATTAACATGGAAATGGGGGAGGGTGATTTTAAAAAAGGGCTCAAGGAAATTCTCTCAGAGGAAATGATATTGAACCCTTAAACATGAAGAGGAAATAAAAGGTAGCCAGGTGAAACCAGGGGAGGAAGCAAAGAAAATAGCTAAAGACTTTGAGGTGGAAAAAAAGAGGTTGGTAAATTTGAAAATCTCAGAATTATCCACTGCGGCTTGAAAATCAAGAATGGGGCAGAGGCTGGAAAGGTTGTTGGTTTATATCAGACAAAGAGTAAGGATTTTATCCCACATGCAACAAGAACACATTGAAGTTTTTGAAACAGTTTAGTGAATGATCAGATTAGAGTTTTAAAAACAGTGACACTCTTTTGGAAATTATAGGTTGGCAAGAGAGAAGTAGAGTATCAGAATAAGAGACTATTGAATTCAAATAATTTAGGAAGGAGATTATGAAAGCTAAGAGTGTAGGATATACAGGATATATAGGATGGCATTGACATTATACGTAAGATGTATATATATATGTATATGTATATAAACACACATTTACATATGTGATTTTACGTCTTTAGAGAGGTAAGGAGCAATATCACATACCTTAAGTAAAAACAGGTTACATTTTGTTTTTTAAAAATTCTCTACTTAATTAGAGGTTTTGGAAAAGAAAAAATATATGATTGTCAAAATGAAGGAATTAAACCTAATTGACATGATGTTTAAAGGATGGGATAAACAGAGTACAGTAAGCTGAAGAGCAATTATCAGCTGGGAGAAAATCTAAGGAACTCATCCAGAACACAGGACAAAAGGATATGAAGCAAATGTAAAAAAAGGAAGCAACATGGAAGAGGCTGATGACATTTTTCTTACCTCCCTGCTAGGAAAGCTCAGTCTAACAGTACAGGGTTATATTAAGTGAAGGGAGAGGAAAAATACACTGCAAGCTGATGCAGTTGCTCTTGATCCAAGTAACACACACAGGTCACAAAGAGAATCAAGAGGATGACCTATTTTATTCTTTTTTTTTTTTTTTTTTTGGTGATTTTAGGGCACCTTCCAGGCAGAGATCCTAATAGAGAAAAGAAGAAAAATAATGTAGACATGCAGCCTTGTGATCAATTATCTACAGTGGCTTTGACAAAATTCAGGAGGAGAAAGCACAGGTATGTGCCTGAAAGTTCTCCACCCAGGTTTCATTTGACTATTTCATGATTTCATGCATGAAACACATTCTTTACCTCATCACTACTTTTGCCTGTGGAAAAAACCCAATCCAAATATCTCCTGAGAGTGTTTCCTAAAGTGCAGCAAGATAGACAACAAATGGCTCTATCTTTAATTATTGCTCATCTATTTTAATGTGCTATTTTCTAATTATGTTATTTAAAATTAGACATTCATTGCTACAGAAGCAATGAAGGGCTATGTCCACACAATTCAGCCTTTACCAAAATCTAAATCTCTAGGGTCACATTCCACTGTTTGTAAATGGTAGAGTCAGGATTTGAACCCAGGCAGTCTGTCTCTGCAATCCACTCCCTTAAAGATTGAGCTGTAACATGGACTAGGGTAGGGTTTCTCAACCCTGACAGTATTGACATTTTGGCATAAATAATTGTTGTGGGAATGTGTCCTGTTTATTAGAGGATTCTTAGCATTTACCTGGCCAGTAGCTCCTCTGTCTATACATTGCCAAATGTGCATGGAGTGGGAGGGTGGCAAAATTGCTCTAGGTTGAGAATTATTGGATTAGGGTACCCACCAGGAACCTAGAGCAAATATTATACTTAAGTGGAATATTAAAATATCCAACATCTTTACACTCTGACTTCCATGATTTACCATTGCAACAGATGTCTTAGTCAATGCAATAAAGTAAGAAAAATAAGTATAATATATAAAAACCCATCATTCTTCGTACATGTAATTTGTTGGCAAAGAAAGAGTTCCTTTTTGATGGTTTCTGCTTTGTTGATAAAGATTAAAGAGATGTTCATTCACTGAAATAAAGGAGGAGGAAAAGTCAAGAATGGGAGATTCTAGGAGAGAGGAATATGAAATTGGTCTGAGAGAGAATGGGAGAGCATACTGACAAGACAACGTAGCATGATTATGCATGATATTCGCTCCAGTTGATGTTGCTGATCCTGAAGCTTGTAAACTTTTATTTCCTAAAAATCTAAACAGAGATTTCTTCAGCTTCTTATCAATGGCTACACCAGTAACCCCTGCATGGGTACCTAATCCATCTCATTAGCAAGTGCCTTTATTCCAGTTACCTGAAAACTACAAGCTGCTTTATTTCCCAGCTTGCATATAAAATTTAACAAATATTATGAAGTTTTATGAAATTCCATGTTGTCAAATATATACACATTACTAAAATATTATATTTCTTTTGGAAAATTTGACAATGTGTATCCAAGGACAAAATATTCCTACCATTGACTGAATAGTCCAATTTCTAGGAATTTTTCCTAAAATGGTAATTGAACAAGTACAAAAAGATGTCTCTAGTAGCATAACTATAATCTTAAAAAATTGGAAACATTCTAAATAGCCATCCCTAGGGAACTGCTTAAGTAAATATTTGTGCACAAATAAAATGGTCTCTGATGCCACATTTGAGAAATAATATTTATGATACATTATTGGATGGAAAATGGAGATTATGAAAGAACACATGTGGCTTTATCGCAATTCATAAAATATTATAGACATGAATAGAGAGAGTTCTTTAAGACTATTTTTCAAAGCGCTTCCTAGGGTTATCACTAGGTTATGTATTTGAATGATCTTTATATTCTTTTTCATAGTGTTTGTATCATTTGACTTTTCTGTACTGGGCATATAACGGGCCAGATGACTGATGTTGACAGTGAATGCCAAAGGTAAAAAAATGCTTTGATAAACTGGGTAGCAGAAATTTTGTTAGAACCCACCTTTTTAAAACAGCTAAGTCCATTTTATACATGGCAGGTCCAATTCATGGTTTTATACATGGCAGGTCCAATTCATTGGTTTCCCTAAAGCTGAAACCAATGCTCTCTGCATGGCTATCACCTGGAAAATTACCATGTCCTTTGAAAATTCTACAGCCACATTCAGAAAACAAGTTAATAGTATTCAGTTCTGCAGCCAAATTCAGGACCTGTCTGTGTGTGTATTTTTCCAACACATAGACTCAGTGAGGTTGGGTAGGAGCAGGTCTCCCTCATCAGAGGCCAAGTACATTCTGACCTGCTCGCTAGCATTGGCCAGTTCGCTGCTTGGCACCTTTCCCAGCAGTCACTGCTTTCCAAGCATGACATCTATCATTGCTGTAGTCAGGAAAATGGCACCTACCTGATGGGTGGCCAGAAGCATCTTCTCTTACCATATGCTGGGAATTGTCAGGAGCTGTTCATGCCAAGCCTGGTTACATTTAGTGCCAGGAAACAGGCCTTTCCCAAAGCCTGCCAAAAAAATTAAAATTAAAAAGAACCAATTTTCACATCTCAAATTTCATATTGAGGAGTTTTATAACAAGCTATGCAGAACAGAGAATTATGGACATTTTTCAGGCTTAGACACTCTGATCACAGAAAAGAAGAATTATTCTCATCTGTGAAAAGAAAGAGGGGTACAGATCTCTGACCTACATAAATATCAATTTTAGTGCTAGCCTCAGGCAGAGACAGAGCAGGTGGCCCATCTATCCAGTGTAATTTAATGAACACCAAAAGGCCCACCAATGGTAGAAGCTGCAGTTATCATTTGAGTCATTCTTCAGGGTTAAGGCATTATCTGATGAAAAGTCCTGTTCAATCCCTGCCTGGTCCTTGGGAGGTCAGAATAAGTTGAAGTCATTGTCTCCTGTTAATATATTTGTGCAGATTAGCTGATTGGCTGTACCAGATAAATACGTTGTAATGAAATCACAGGGAATTGGGAAATATTAGTAGCACCAGGTGGCACTGACGAGAGAAAGCCAATGTTTGATGGTCACTAAAGGTTTTTGAGCATTTTAGGAGTAGAACAAGGACCAGGCCTGTGTCACTGAGGGTTGATGTCGGAAGAGGGCCTTGGAAGGAAAAAGTCACAATCTTTTGGCGGGAAAGAGTTGGGAGCACCCTCCAGGCATAGTTTGGGGCTGCGGCTGGTAAAAACCCATGAGGTAAGCTTGAATACATTGGTCAGAAAAGAAAGGAAGAACCCAACTGTGTGAGCCTAGCGTAGTGAGTGTAAGAGACTTGATGAACTTCAAAATCAAGGGACAAAGTCAAGGGGATGTAAGAAGCTGCCACACAAGCAGAAAGTTAAGGGGAAGGTAGAGAGAAGAAGATGCCAGGGGTGGATGGTTGAGGTGGAACAGAAGTAAGTCCCAGAGTGTGACTTGGGGAATTCATTTCAGCACTTGAGCAAGTGCCCATGAGGCAGGCAGAGGTTTGTAAGATGACCAAGTCCCATTTTCTCTGATAGCAGCACTGATGTGATTAGAGCAACCTGAAGTTTCTGTACCTGAAGTTGTCTTGGCTTTGTGTTTCCACCTTGCCTTGTTCACCTTTGCCACCTTTTTGTATGAGATTGTGTAAGTGCCTGGGAGAATATGTTTGTGTGTGTGTATTTTAAACATATATTACTAGCAAGCTGCCTCAAGAGATATTCCATGGTTGGAGTCGGAAGCTCCATTTACCAAAAATGGGAGAGGAAGAGACAGATGGCCACTGACTTCAGTTACTGATTAGTAAATTCAGATGTCTGAAGTACAGTCCTAAGAGCAGCTAAAGATTGAACCTGTCCAAGTCAGAAAGTGGCTGGTAGCTGCCATTTTAACTCCACCCCTGGTATGAGGGGAAGCAGGGCTGATCGAAAATCACAGTGATGGTAGGGACTGGCTTCTTTCCACCCAGATCAGATTACATCCCTAGCCTAAGCCCAGTGCCACATCTGACAGGGAGAAGGCTGGTGGAAACAGCTTCAGCCTCTCTGGGCAACTGCAGGTGCTTTTGGCATGCACAGAATTAATAGTCAGACACCTGGAATACCATCCCCACACCCCAATAGGATAGAAGAGGAGCTGTGTTCCCTTGGCATCTCTGAGCAACTGCAGGCACTTTTGGCCCACATGAACTGGTTTGTTGAGTGTCTTTGATTTCATCTCCACCCCTCCACCCCCATAGGACAGAAGGGTCTGGTGTTTCTTCAGCTTTTCTGGGCAATTGCAGGTGCTTTCAGCCCACACAGACTGGATACTAAGACACCTATAGCTTCATTCCCAACCCCCAATAGAATAGGAGAGGACTTGTGTTTCCTCAGCCTCTTCTGGCAACTGTAGACATTTCAGCCTCCACAAACTGTTTTGTTGAGCATCTTCAATTCCATCTCTACCCCATAGGATTGGAGGATGCTGGTATTTCCTCAGCTTCCCAGGGCAACTACAGGCATTTTTGGCCTGCACCAACTTGACTGTTGGCCACCTATGACTCCACACACACCCCTCAAGAAGACAGGAGGGGATTGTTGTTTCTTCAGCACCTCAGGGAAATGGCAGGTACTTTTGGTCTACAAGGACTGAACTGTTGGGTTCCTGTAGTTCCATCCCCATCCCTAAAAGGCAGAAGGGATGGCACTCTCTCAGTCCTTCAGGGCAACTGCAATCCATGTTCAGTCCACATGGATTAGATTTTGGGACACTCCAGAGGGTACATCCCCTCCCCTGGCAGGGTAGGAAGGGTTGGTGCTAGGGCAGTCTACCTCGGCAACTGCAGTCATTTTGGATTCACACAGCATTGATTCTTGCCCACATCTGAAGCTCCATCCTTGCTCCAGGCAAGGGAGCAAGGGATATAAAGCTTCATCAGTCTCTCCAGGCAAATACAAATCATCTTGGCTTGCACGACTTAGAACATTACACATGGCTGCAACTCTGTCACTACTGTTGGCAGAAGAGAAAGATGGAAGAGGTTTCAATGGTCCCTGGGGCAACATGGGCATCTTCAGCCTCCTCAGCTAACAACACCAACTACATCATTGGCTCCTATTACACAACCAGCAAAGGAGAAAGGGCAAGAAAGTCCCAAACCAAAGAGAGAAACAGCACCCAGAATAAATACATCTAGTAAGCCAGATGCCAAGACACCAACAAAAAATAACAATCCATACCAAGAATGGAAAAAAATTGAACAGGGTCTCAAGAAAATAATTGATGGCAAGTGATGTGCAAGCATATGGATCATGGGTGTCCCAGAAAAAAAAGAAAAGGGAAAAAGGGCAGAAGAAATATTTGAAAAAATAAAGGTAGAAAATTTCCCAACCTTATTGATGGACAAAGATATCTGTGTCCAAGGAGCATGGCATACACTGATCCAAATAAATCTAGGTAGACAAACTCTGAGGCACATACTAATTAGAATATCAAATGCCAAAGACAAAGAGAGAATTCTGAGAGCAGCAAGAGAAAAGCAATGCATAACATACAAGAGATATCCAATAAAATTAATAGAAGATTTCACATCAGAAACTATGAAGACAAGAAGGTAGTGGTCTATTTAAGATACTACAAGAGAAAAAAATTGCCAGGCAAGAATCTTATATCCAGCAAGATTGTCTTTCAAAAATGAGGTTGAATTTAGAATATTCACAGATAAACAGAGACTGAGAGAGTTTGTAACCAAAAGACTGACTTTGCAGGACATACTAAAGGTAGTGCTACAGCCTGAAAAGAAAAGACAGGAGAGAGAGAGGCTGGGAGAAGAATCTAGAAATGAAGATTATATCAGTAAAAGTAACAAAAAGTGGCAAAAGAGTGGTGAAAATAAAATATGACAGATAAAACTCAAAGGTCAAAATGGGTGAAATAAGAACTTACTTTAGAGTAATAATATTGAATATTAATGAATTAAACTCCCCAATCAAAAGCACAGATTGGAAGAATGGGTAAGAAATTATGAGCCATTATATGCTGCCTACAATCCACAACAAACTCACCTTAGACCCAAGAATACCAATAGATTAAAAATGAAAAGCTGGAAAAAGGTATTCCATGTATGCAGTAACCAAAAAAAATTTTTCTAAAAAGCTTGAGTAGCTATATTTATATTAGATATCAGATAAAATAGATTTTAAAGGCAAAACTGTTATTGGAGACAAGGAAGGATACTATATATTAATATGAGGGGCAATTTACCAGGATGGCAAAACTTAAGGGAGAAATAGATATCTCTACAATTATAGTTAGAAACTTCAAGACACCACTCACAGCATTGGATAGAACATCTGAGAAGATGATCAATTAAGAAACAGAGATTAAATGATATGATAAATGGGCTAAAATTAATAGATATATACAGAACACTGCATCTCTCCAAACAGCAGGTTACACATTCCTCTCATGTGCTCATGGGTCTTTCTCCAGGATAGACCTTATGTTCGGTCACAAAGCAGATATCAATAAATTCAACAAGATCAAAAATTATATGAAGCACTTTCTCTGATCATAATGGAATAAAGTTGGATATCAACAAGATGCAGAAAAAGGCAAAATTCATAAATATATGGATTTAGACAAAACTCTTAAATAATCAATGAGTCAAAGAAGAAATTGTGAGAGAAATCAATAAATACTTCAAGACAAATGAAAATGAGAACCCAGCATATCACAAACTATGGGATGCAGCGAACACAGTGTTGAGAAGGAAACTTATAGCCCTCATTGCTTACTTTAAAAAAGAAGAGCTAAAATCATTACCTAACTACACAGCTGGAGGAACTAGAAAAAGAACAGGAAACTAATCCCAAAGCAAGTAGAAGAAATGAAATAAAAAGATCAGAGCAGAAATAAATGAAATTGAAAACAACAACAACAACAACAAAAGCAACAATAGAATTAACAAAACCAAAATTGGTTCTTCAAGATTAACAAAATTGACAAACCCTTAGCTAGACTGGCAAAGAAAAAAAGAGAAAATATGAAAATATATAAAATCAGAAATGAAAATAGGAACATTACTACTGAGCCCACAGAAATAAGAGAGATCATAAGAGGATACTATGAATAATTGAACATCAGACAATGCTGATGAAATGGGAAAATTCCTAGGAACATACACCTACACTGGCCCTGGAAGAAATAGAAGACCTCAACAAACCAAACACAAGTAAAGAGATTGAAACAGTCACCAAACAACTCCCCAAAATGAAAATCTCAGGACCAGATGGCTTCATAGGTGAGTTCTATAAAGCATTCAAAGAAGATTTAATACCAATCTTATTTAAGCTGTTCCAAAGAATTGAACAAGAAGAAACACTACCAAACTCATTCTATAAAGCTGATATCTTTCTAATACCAAACCAGTTAAAGATATTACAAAAAAAGAAAATTATAGACCCGTTTCCCTAATGAATATAGATGCAAAAATCCTCAACAAAATACTTGCTAATTGAGTCCAACAACACATTAAAAGAATTATTTATCATGATCAAATGGGTTTTATACCAGCCATTCAAGGGTGGTTCAAACAAGAAAATCAATCATCATCATAAAGCACATTAATAAATCAAAGAAAAAAATTCACATGATCCTATTGATTGACACAGAAAAGGCATTTGACAAAATACAGCATCCTTTCTTTATAAAAATACTACAAAAGGTAGGAATTGAAGGAAATTTTCTCAATTGAAATCAGGAATAAGACAAGGATGCCTGTATTGTTGTTCAGTAGAGTGCTAGGTTCTAGCTAGATCAATCAGGCAAGAAAAAGAAATAAAGTTGTCCAAATTGGAAAGGAAGAAGTAAAACTTTCTCTATTCACAGATAATATGATCCCATATCAAGAAAGTAATGAAAAATCTACAATAAAACTACTAGAGCTAATAAATGATATCAGTAGAGTGTCAGTATAAACGATCAAAATGCAAAAATCAGTGGTGTTTCTAAACAACTGTAATGCACAATCTGAGGAGGAAGTCAGTAAAAAGAATTCCATTTACAATAGTGATTAAAAGAATCAAATATTTAGGAATAAACTTAATCAAAGATGTAAAACAATAGTATTCAGAAAACTGCAATGCTAAAAGTGTTTTTTATAAGACCTAAATAATTGGAAAAATATTCCAAGCTCATGGGTTGAAAGACTAAATATCATTAATATGTCAATTCTACCCAAATTGATATACAGATTCAATGCCATCTCAATAAAAATTCCACTGGTATTTTTTAAACAAATGGAAAGCACAATGATCAAATTTATTTGGAAGGGTAATAGGCCCCAAATATACAGAAACATCTTAAAAAGGAAAAGCAAAGTTGAAGGGCTTTCACTTCCAGACTTTAAATCATATTACCTGGCTACCGTAGTAAAAATAACATGGTACTTGCATAAAAAGACACTTAGACCAATGGAACCAAATTGATGGTTCAGAAACAGACCCTCACAACTATGGCCAAGTGATTTTGACAAGCCTGTCAAGCCCACCCAGCTCAGGCAAAACAGTCTGTTCAGCAAATGGTGCTGTGAGAACTGGATATCCATAGCCAAAAGAAAGAAAGAGGATCCCTATCTCACATCTTATAAAAAAATTAGCTCAAAATGGATCAAATACCTACATATAAAAGCTAGAATTATAAAGCTCCTAGAAGAAAATGTAGGAAAACATCTTCAAGACCTGGTGGTAGGTGGTGGGTTCTTAAACCTTACAGTGAAAGCTCTAGTAACAAAAAACATGGATATATGGGACCTCCTCAAACTTAAACACATTTGTGATTGAAAGGACTTCCTCAAGAAGGTGAAAAGGCAGTTCCCTCAATGGGAGAAAATATTTGGAAACCACATATCCAATAAGGGTTTGAGATCATACAACTCAACAATAAAAGAGCAAGCGATCCAATTTTTAAAAGGGCCAAAGACTTAAACATTTCTCCAAAGAGAAAATACAAATGACAAAAAAAGCACATGAAAAAATGTACAATATCACTAGCTATTAGGAAATGCAAATCAAAATGACAATGCGATATCATCGCATACCACTTTAGAATGGCCATTATTTTTAAAAAAAAAGGGAAGCAGAGTACAATAAGTGCTGGAGAGAATGTGGAGAAATAGGAACACTCCTTCATTGTTGATGGGATTGTAAAATGGTACAGCCTCTGTGGAAGACAGTTTGGTGGTTCCTCAGGAAGCTAAATAGTAAACTGTCATAATATCCAGCAATTCCTCTACTAGAAATATATCCAGAAGAACTAAAATAATGCTGTTCATAGCAGCATTATTGATTATTTCCAAAAGATGGGAACAATCCAAGTGTCCATCAAATAATGAATGGATAAACAAAATGTGATATAGACATACAGTGGAATATTATGCTGCAGTAAGAAGAAATGACATTGGGACACATATGATAACATGGATGAATCTTGAAGATATTATGCTACGTGAAATAAACCAGTTCCAGAAGGACGATTATTGCATGGTCTCACTAATATGCACTAAATACAAAGAATAAACACATGGAGTTAAAGCCTACGGTATAGGTTATTAGGAGATAAGAGGAGGGCTGCGAGGAACTACTGATGCTAAATGTATGTAGAAGTTTTAATTAACTTGACTGTAAAAGTGTGGAAATGGATAGAGTTGAGGGTAACATAGTGAGAAGCAGCTGGTTTCTAAATGGGATTGTAGCTGAAAAGGGTAATCTGGGGATGTAAATGTTAATTGGAAGAAAGATAGAGAATAATCTAGGAACTGAATAACACAGTGAACTCAGATGAAAACTGTTAATAGTACAAATGGAAGAATGTCCTTGTGTGAACTAGAATGGATGTACATTTTTTGAAACAAATTAAATGTCAGAGACTCCTCTGGTTACCCTCTGTAAGAACCAGATTTATCATCTGGTACATTTCCTTCCTGACTGTATGTTTTTATCAGCATGCTCTGTTATACAGAAAGATCAGAGAAGCATTTGCTTCTCCAAGCTGAGGTTCCCCCAAAACTTTGTGGTGCATAATGTATGTATGACTGTGCTATTTGCCAGTAAGATATCAGGAGGTTTAGCAGCCTGCAGATCAGGATTTAAAATTCAGTTTTGCAAAGCCCAGGTTATATGAGATTTGGACAACTTTACAGACTTCCATCTTCTCTAATTCCTAACTTGCAGTGTTGTCATAAGAATTAAAGTAATATTTATAAATAATCTGTTATAGAGTATATCCTCAATAAATGCTATTGCCATTTTTGATGCATCAAAAATGCATATTTACCCTAATCAAGTTTCACAGAGTGAAAAGAAAAAAATGACATTTCTTGGCTTTCACAGCAATAACAACTCATTGTTGTTATTGATCAATCATTTAGGAAAGGAATGATCTATTATTGAATAGAAATGGCTGGTGGAACAAGTCTTCTAAAACTTTGAGTTTTTGGGGAACCAAGTTAAAAGGTCTGTGGAGATAGCCACCCTAAGCTTTGCTCAGCAGGGTGCATTATGGGGTACTGGCTTCCTCTGCTGGCACCTCAGTGGAAAAGATTTGCACAGGAAGGGAGAAAGCTCCTCTCAACTCTAGAGGCAAAAATGCCTTTTTGAGTTTTGAATCTAAAAACACAACAATAAATGAATGTTTTTCCTCATGGAGGAAGGCAATGGTGAAATGTTAGAAACCAGGCCAAAGGATCATTTCAATATTCTCTTGAGGTAGAAAACTTCAAAATTGAGAACAATCTTTTTTGTATTATTCAGCAGGTTTTTCTTTCACATGGAAAGCTGTCCCCACTTGCCCCCATCACCCTTTCCCTGCCCCATGTAACTTGTTTATTCTCTGCATTCTATTTACTCATACACATACACAACAGAAGGCTTTTCAATTTACAAATAAAGGACAATTCTGCAAAAATGCAGAGAATATCTTTTGGTAAAGTGAGTTTGAGGTCAGTTTTCGGGGTCTTTAGGTTTTTATATGCAATCTTTCCACAGTTTCTTTCTCTGATTTGCTTGCTTAACTTACTAGAAACTTGGGCACAGTTTTGCTGGTGTTGGCAATTTTAAGGTGTGGATTTGTGTAAGCTATTTACAAGATGCCAAGCAATGTCAAATCTGGAACATGTGTTTTTGTCCCACAGTCTTTCTTTGACAGCAGAAATACTCTGCAGATTATCAGATCCATTTGCTGATATTTAACATCTTTTTTTTTAATCTACCATAGGCTTCGGGTGAGATGAATTTTAATGTTTCTACATGCTGAAACTGACAAAAAAATCCTTTAAACATTTAGAGGGAGAAAATGGACGCTTTACATTTCAATGCAAAGAGAGCCTGTTTCATTTACTTAAAAACTTTACAGTTACTTTCCTACTAAACAAATTCAGTCTCTTATAAAAAAAAAAAAAAGAGCACTCTATAGACATTATAAACACTGAACTGGACTATTGAAGATGTGCTTAGGGCCATTGTGAATTTGTCAATACTTGCTTTGCTCAAGTTATCATGATGGTGCTATGGACTGATTGAGGATTCTCTTATCCCATAAAATGTTATTTTTTTTCCTGACTAAAAGAGGTATTAAATCAGCCACCGTTTTTAGTAAATATGCATAGTTATCAAATGTGAGTGAAGATTAGAAGAGAGGGGCTGTACCTTTCTCATAGTCTTTTTCATTCAGTTCAGCTTTGGGTCTCATCTCTTTATCTGTACTTATTGCTGAGAGATGCCATGCCATGCCATTCATATTCTTTTCTCCCAATCTCAATCCAGTTTCACCAAAACTCTTTAAATCCACTACCATGAGCTCTCACAAAGCACCCTTTTTCTAACAATCAATCAGGGATTACAGCCCAGATCTTCCAACTTGGAAGACTATCAAAATGTATTACCTTTACAAGGATAAGTTACACTGGGCTCCTAGCTCCCATTCAGTGAAGTCACAGGGAGCCAAAGCCCCATGCTGTCAGGTAAATACTGACATATCCTTCCTGCCTGTCTCATCTAACAACTCTATTTTCTCAGTTTCTCCCTTGGGGGCCTCAGAGTGCAGCTACTGCTCTTATTAGTCATTACCTCTGAGGATCTGTGACCTTGACATCATGACTTTCAACTGGTATATAGCCAATAAGTATGTGAATGAATGAGTGAATGAATAAGGTACTGCCAATTTCTCATTGCCACTCTTAATTGTATGTTCACCAGAGTAATTGAGGATAAAGTCCCCACCAGTGTGGCCCCAAACATAAGGCCACTTTAATGTCCCTCATATAACATCTCTTTAAAATTAAGTCCTCTCTCCGAGTTTCATACTGACCCCTCTGACAATTAGGGACTGGCTTATCAATGTCTCCCTGCCAAATATAATCTCATAAAATAGAACTAATGAGCTCACTCCTTGACCATCATGGAACAAAACAGAAAAAAAGACCACTCTGTAATCCTGTTTGAAAAAGACAAAAAAGGCCACTATGCCACCGCGAAAATGACCTATCATCTTTCACTCTATTGCTTCTTTATCAATACAACTCTAGCCTCACTTTTCTCCTCCTAGATAAAAATTAAAATACCCCAATCATCAAATTGCCCCTGAGGGCACCCAATCCAGACAGATTCCTGTTTCCTGAAATCCTACTCCAAATCACCCAATCTAAGCCCAAATTCTATAAGTCTTTCCCAACTAGATTTTACTGCAACCCGTGGTTCCCCTGGTACTTGCTCCTTAACTGTAGCAAGTTAATAAACATGAATTTGTTTGACCATCAGTGTGTTCCAGGTGGTCTTTGGGCCTTGCAACCACTTTGGGGAAACCGAAAACAGAAGCCTAGGTGTCCCTCACAAGACTACTAGGAAAGGTCCTCCTAACTATCACCCAGGATGCCATGAGGGAGACCAGATACCTCCACAGATACATTCGGGGTGAAATCACAGCCACGCTGATGTGGTCTTTAGGGCTTAGAGGGTTGTACAACTTCCCTGGTTTAAAGTTTTGGTGCAAGGAACCAGTCACCTGTTTTAATCTGTCTCTTCACTATGTCTCCCCAGAGACCCATGGGATACCTCCAGGAAACACATCCTTATGTATTAGAAAACTCTAGGTAAACAGTTAGGGACATCTCTGGGACTTTTGCTACTTAAGACACAGTATAATAATGTGTATGCATGTGCATATGTACCTGTGTATAATTTTGTGTGGAAAGAGATTTTACACTAACAGAACAATATTTGCTTCATAGTTATTCCAATTGACTTGAAAGTTTTGAAAGATAAGGAAAAAGAACTCTAATGCTTCATGATTTCTAATATGCAAGGGCACATTGACATTTAAGTCAAAAATTTTCTGTTCAATTTTAAAAGGGTTTTAATTATATTTGGAATTTAAGTTTTCATTTGACAATGATTTTAATAATATATTTATTTTATTTTGTTTTAAATTAGTTTATTGAAGTATATCACTCATACAAAAATAATAAATGTATAATAATAGATGTGAACTTACAAAACAAACATGTATTAGAACATATAGGACTCTCATAATTCACTGAACCACCAATAACTTGCATTGTTGTTAAGCTTTTTTAACTAATACCTAAAGAGTATTATCAAAATATTACTACTAACAAAAGTATTTTTCCAAACAACCTTATTGTTATTATCTTTATATTATTTATATATGAACATACATAAACAGTTAAGTCTATAGTAAAAGTTGTGAACTTACAAAGCAAACATGCATAACATCATACAGGCATCCCATACATCAGCCGTCCAACACCTTGCATTGTCGTGAGATGTTTTTATAAATTTTGAAAAAATATTGTCAAAATCTTACTACTAATCATAGTCTTTATCTGACATTTGGTGTGTTTTTCCCCCAACCCACCCTATTATTATTTTTAAAATATATTTTTCATGACAGAAGTTGTAAACTTATAAAACAAGCATGCACATGTGCAGAATTCCCAAACAACACGTCTCCATCAACACAACACACTATGGTGAAACATTTGCTACAAGATAAGAATATATCATCTGATTGTTACCATGTCCACAATGTACATTTGGCTCACATTTTCCATACTGTCTCATTATCAACACAGTACATGTTTCTCATAGATGCAAGAATATTCTATTATTACTACTAACCACAGTCCACAGGGCACGCTAGCTGTAATTTTCCCATGCTTTTCCACATTCCCAACACCCTGCAGTAGTGATGTACATTTGCTCTTGCTCGCAAAGGACACTCTTGCATCTGTACCATCAACCACAATTCTCATCCACCTATTGGTTTACCGTGCTATTCAGTTCCTAGATTATTCTCTAGCATTCTGCCAATTGGCATTTACATACCAGTCTACTGTTTTCAGACATATCCCTATTTATAAACTAGCTGTCACTATGTGTTACCATCCACTCTATACATTTCCACACTTTTACAGTAAAGCTAATTAAAACTTCTACATACATTAAACATCAATAGTCCATCTCAGTCCTCCTCTTATCTCCTTTAAGAATCCACCACCTACCATCAGCTCTTAAAGATGCTTTCCTACAATTTCTTCTAGAAGTTTTATGGTTCTTGCTTTTATTTTTAGGTTTTTGATCCATTTTGAGTTAATTTTTGGATAAAGAGTGAGATAGGGGTCCTATTTCCTTCTTTCAGCTATGGATATCCAATTCTTTCAGCACCATTTATTGAAAGGATTTTTCTGCCTGAGCTGTGTGGTTTTCACAAGCTAGTCAAAAATCACTTGGCCATACATGTGAGGGTCTATTTCTGAACCATCAATTTGGTTCCATTGGTCTATGTGTCTGCCTTTATGCCAGTACCATGCTGTTTTTACCACTATAGTCAGGTAATATGATTTAAAGTCTGGAGATGAGGGTTCACTTTTCCTTTTTATGATGTTTCTGGCTATTCAGGACCCATTATCCTTCCAAATAAATTTGATGATCATGTTTTCTTTCTTTTTTTTTAATGCTAGTGGGATTTTTATCAGGATTGCATTGAATCTGTATATAAATTTGAGTAGAATTGACATCTTAATGATATTTAGTCTTCCAATCCATGAGCATTGAATGTTCTTCCACTTATTTAGACCTTTTTAAAATTTCTTTTAGCATTGAGTTGCAGGTTTCTGACGACAAGTGCATTAAGTCATTGGTTAAGTATATTCCTGACTATTTGGGGTTTATCAGTCATATTTTATTTTCATCACTCTTTCAACACTTTTGGTTACTTTTATTGATATAGTCTTCATCTCTAGGCTCTTGTTAGGTCTCTCTCTCCTTTCTTTACTTTTCAGGCTTTAGCACACCTTTTAGTATTTCCTGAAAATCTGGTCTCTTGCTTAGAAATTCTCAGTTTCTGTTTATCTGTGAATATTTTAATTTCACCCTCATTTTTTAAAGACAGTCTTGCTGGATATAAGATTCTTGGCTGGAAGTTTAAATCTTGTAGTATCTTAAACATTTCAGACCACTGTCTACTTGCCTTCATGGTTTCTGGTGAGAAATCAGCACTTAATCTTTTTTGGGGATCCTTATATGTTATGCATTAATTTTCTCTTGCTGTTCTCAGGATTCTTTCTTTGTCTTTGGCACTTGACCTTCAGATGCGTATGTGTTTCACAATTGGTTTCTTTGGATTTTTTCAGATGGGTGTACGTTATCCTTCTTGGACGTGAGTATCTATGTCCTTCAATAGGGTTGGGAAATTTTCTACCATTATTTATTCAAATATTCCTTCTGCCAATTTTCCCTTCTCTTCTCCTTCTGGGAAACCCATGACATGTATGTTTGCATGCCTTTTGCTCTCATGTAGTTCCCTAAGACCTTGTTCAATTTTCTTCATTATTTTCTTCATTTGTTCTTTTATATGTTTACTTTCAGAGGCCATTTTTTTCAAGCTTACCAATCTCTACTTCTGCCTCCTCAAATATGCTATGATTCCAATGTTTTTTAAATTTCATTTACTGCACCTTTCATTCCTATAAGATCTACTGTTTGTCTATGTATGCTTTCAAATTCTTCTTTGTGCTCATCCAGGGTCTTCTTAATATCCTTAATATTTTTAGCCATCTCGTTGAATTTATTGAGACTTGTTTGAACATCTACAATTAGTTGTCACTACTTTTTTGTTTTTTTAAGATTTATTTATTTATTTAATTAATTCCGGCCCCCCCCCCTCCCCCCCGCCTCCCCCGGTTGTCTGTTCTCTGTGTCTATTTGCTGCGTCTTGTTTCTTTGTCTGCTTCTGTTGTCTTCAGCGGCACGGGGAGTGTGGGCGGCGCCATTCCTGGGCAGGCTGCACTTTCTTTTCGCGCTGGGCTGCTCTCCTTACGGGTGCACTCCTTGTGCATGGGGCTCTCTTATGCAGGGGACACCCCTGCGTGTCATGGCACTCCTTGCACGCATCAGCACTGCGCGTGGGCCAGCTCCACACGGGTCAAGGAGGCCCGGAATTTGAACCGCGGACCTCCCATGTGGTAGACGGATGCCCTAACCACTGGACCAAGTCCGTTTCCCAGTTGTCTCTACTTTTTTATGTCATTTGGAGGCTTATCTTGTTCCTTTAACTGGGCCATAGCTTCCTGTTTCTTGGTGTGGATTGTAATTTTTTGATGGTGTCTTGGCATCTGGATTACTAGAGTATTTATTCTGGATGCAGTTTTTCTCTTTAGTTTAGGACTTCCTGCCTTTTCTCCCTTGCTGGTTGTGCAGTAGGAGCCAAGTTTCTCATTGGTGCTATAAGCTGTGGAGGCTCAAGCTGCCCTCATTGCACCAGGGAACAATGAAGCTTCTCCCAACTCTATCCTTTGCTAAGGTTAGGGAAAGAGTCACAGCTGTGTGGAATAATCCAAGTCCTGCAGGCCTAGACTGTAGTTGCCCAGAGAGACTGACAAAACTTCATGCCACTTTCTCCCCTGCCTGGGGTGGGGATGGAGCTGCAGGTGTGGGCAGCAATATATGCAGTGTGGTTCCAAGATAACCGCAGTTGCCCCAGTAGACTTTTGATTTTCAGTATGTTCCAGCCAAAGGTATCTGCAGTATCTGGATAGGCTGGTGCAGGGCCACCAGCCTCCTCCCTGCTAGAGGTGGGGCTGAAGCCTAGTCTAGGGCTGCAGATCTGGGTGAAAGAAACTGGTTCCTACTGTCACTATGATTTCCGTCAGCTTCCCCTCAGGCTGCGGTCAGAGTCAAAATGGTGGCCACCAGCCTCTTTCCAATTTGGGCAGATTCACACCCCAGCTGGTGCCAGGGTTATACCTTAGCCAGCTGAGTCCACCAATCAGTAGCCGAAATCGGCAGCCAACCATCTCTTCCTCCTCTGTTTTTGGGAAACGGAGCTTCCATTCCAGCCACAGAATAGCTCCTGGGGCAGCTCATGCTGCCAGAATAGGATAATCACCGGCCTCTGTGGTTTGGCTGGTAATTTCCTGGAGAGGCTGGCACAAGTCCCTGCAGCTTCCTCCCTGCCAGAGGTGGCACTGGATTCTAGGCTAGACCCACAATCTGACCTGGATGGAAAGAAGCTGGTCCCCACCAGCACTGGGATTCTCAGTCTGCCCCACTTCCCCTCATGCCCAGCATGAGTTAAGATGGCAGCTACCAGCCTCTTTCTGACTTGGACAGGCTCAAGCTATTCTCAGGATTTTACTTTAGCTGAATTTACTCATCAATGGCTAAAGTTGGTGCCCAACTGTCTCTTCCTCCCCCATTTTTGGGAAGTAGAGTATTCAATTCCAGCCCCGGAACAGCTCCTGAGGCAGCCTGTGCCTCCAGTGGAGACAGAGCACCAGCCTCCAGGGCGTGGACCACTCTACTTGTGAATCTTCTCTGCAGATGGGCAGTCTCCTCCTTCCTTTCCTTCAAGGATGTGGCAGGAGGCTCTTGTGACCTCCTGGAGCCCCCAAACAGCTGCTTCAGCTAGCTCCAGATAACCTGGGTATTTACTAATTGCCCTGTAGCAGGAGCTGACTCTAGGAGCTCCTTACTCTGCTGCCATCTTGTTGGTTTTCTCCGATTTTAATAATATATTTTTAAACATAATTCCTTAACAATATAAACATGTTTCCATTTTAGTCATTTTCACATTGACATGCAATATTTTGTATAATATCTCACTCCTCCATGGGAAGAAGCTACCTAAAAAGGAAAGTATCTCCATTGTTTGTGTATACCCAAAATATGATACAGCATTAGGGATTTGGTAGCTGCTAAACAAATAAATGAATATGCCAAAATGAAAAAAAACATGTGAGATGAACTTGACTGTTATCACATGATTCTTTTAGGTCTGCTCTTAAGAAGAACACATTGATTCTTTGAAAAATTTCTAGTGCCCTCTTTTGTACAAATAGCTTAATGGTGAAATGATGTTTTGAAATATTAACCAGTGATATTTTTCTCCTGTATTTTCTTTTGTCATTACATTTTTGGTTATCCTTTCTGCTATTCTTGCCCTCTACACTCTCCTCCAAGCCTCTCTCTCCTGTCTTTTTCTTTTGGGCTATATTATTTTTAATAAAAAATATTATTTAAAAAACAAAACTTTTTATTTGGGAAGGTTTGTAATTTTATCATAGAGGTTACTTTTGTATGCTACCTATTTTAATATTTGTAATCATATTTCTTTCTTATTGTTTTACTCTATTATTATCAGGTTTTATTCACTATCCTTTTTAATTTTTTTAATTATAGAAGTTAAAGGTTTAAAGGAAAAATCATATAAAAAAATCAGCATGCCCATATACCTCCTATTGTTAACACTTTACATTAGTGTGGTACCTTTGCTAAAACTGATGAAAGAATATTAAAATAGCACTATTAACTATAGCACTATATAACTTTATTTAATATACACGACAGTTTACATTAGGGCATATTTTTCCCATATATCACCCTATTAACACCTTGCATTAGTGTGATACACTTGCTATAACTCATGAAGGGGCATTTTTAAAATTGTACTATTAACTATAGCCCATCATTTACAATTAGGGTTCACTGTATTGAACAACCCTATGTTTTATCTTTTAATATTTTTTCCAGTAACATATATATGGCCTAAAATTTCCCCCTTTTAACCACATTCATGTATATAATTGTGCTACCATCACCACCATCCATCTCCAAAACTTTTCAATCAGCCTAAACAGAAATTCTTTACAAATTAAGCATTAACTCCCCATTCCCTTACCCCAACACAGCCCCTGATAACCTATATTCTAGATTCCAAATTTATGAGTTTGTTTATCCTAACTATTTCATATCAATGAGATCATACAATATTTGTCTTTTTGTGTCTGGCTTGTTTCACTTAACATATCTTCAAGATTAATCCATGTCTCATGTACAAGGACTTCATTCCTTTTGACAGTCAAACAATATTCCATTGTATGTGTATACTACATTTTGTTTATCCATTCATCAGTTGATGGATACATGAATTGTGCACATCTTTTGGCGTTGGTGAATAATGCCTCTATGAACATTGGTGTGCAAGTATCTGTTCAATCCCTGCTTTCAATTCTTTTAAGTATATACCTAGTAAAGAGATTGCTGGGACATATGGTAATTCTAAACTTAGCTTTCTGAGGAAGTGTCAAATTTTCTTCAATATTATCTATACCATTTTACATGGCCACTAACTAGTGTTCCTATTTCTTCCCATCCTCTCCAACAATTGTAATTTTGTGTTTTTAAATAGTAGCCTGTCTAGTGGGTGTGAAATGGCATCTCATGGTTTTGATTTGCATTTCCCTAATAGTAATGTTGAACCTTTTTTTTTTTGGAAGAACAGCGATTGAACCCAGGACCTCAAACTTGGGAAGCAGGTGCTCAACCACTGATCTACATTCATTCCCCAATGAGAGTTGGTTTTTTCATTTGCTTGTTTGTTTTTAGGAGGTACCAAGGATTGAAACAAGGACCTTGTAAATGGGAAGCAGGCACTCAATCACTTGACCTACATCCTTTCCTCATATATCCTCTTTAGAGAACAGTTTATTCAAGCCTTTTGACCAAATTTTAATTGAGCATTTGTCTTTTATTGTTTCTTGATATATTCTAGATATCAAATTCTTATCAGATACATGGTTTCCAAATATTTTCTCCCATTGAATAGGTTGTTCTCACATTTTAGTGATAAAGTCCTTTGATGCAGAGAAGTTTTTAATTTTGAGTAGGTCTGATTTATTTGTTTTTTCTTTCATCTCTTTTGCTTTGTGTGTATAGTATAAGAAACCATTATCTAATACAAGATTCTGAAGTTGCTTGTCTACATTTTCTTCTAGGAATTTTATAGTCATTGTTCTTATATTTAGATCTCTGATCCATTTTAAGTGTATTTTTGCAGAAGGTGTGAGATAGAGGTGATCCTTCATTCTTTCGCATATGGATGTCTAATTCTTCGAGCACCGTTTATTGAAGAGACTACTCTTTCCCAATTGCATTGACTTGGCAGTCTTGTCAAAAATTAATTGGCCATAGATGTGAGGGTCTATTTCTTAACTCTAAATTGGATTCCTCTGGCTTATATATCTATCCTTGTGCCAATACCATGCTGGTTTTGATTTTTTTTAAATAATATTTTTTATTTTTAAAGAAGTTTTAGATTACATAAGTGCTACATAAAAAAATAAAATAAAAGGGATTCCCTTAAGTCCCTTTCTTCCCCTTCCTACACTTTCCCACATTAACAACATCCTTCATTAGTGTGATACATTTGTTAAATTGATGAACCCATATTGAAGAATTGTTACTAACTATGGACTATGGTTTACGTTATAATTTACACTCTGTTCTGCACAATTTTTTAAGTTGTGACAAAATATACAATGGCCTGTATCCATCACTGCAACGTAATGCAGGACAAGTCCAATGTCCTGAAAATGTCCCCATATTACACCGGTTCTTCCTTCTGCCATCCCTCAGAACCTTGGTGGCCATCTGCTTTTCATCAATGAGAGTTTTTCCATTGCTAGAATAATAATGTCTATAGTAGAATAAAAATAAGTTTACTATAGTCCATTATTCATTCCCCAATTCTGAGGATTTGGGGATGGTCATGCCCAGTCTGCTTCTAATTGAGGGGGCCTTAGATCCCATGGGCACATGGATGGAAATATCTTGCTTCCAGTTACAGACACTGTCTTGTTCCTTGGGATGAGCATTGTCCATTTTTATCTTCTTGTTAGTTGTCTTGGGTAAGTCCAATGAACTGTTGCAGCTCTGCTGAAATTCAGGGCTCAACTGGCACATGTACAGACCAAAGATTTAAGTCTTTTGGACATGTATTTATCAAGTATAGTGCTAATTATAGGTTCAAATAAGAGGCAGAAGAGTCATTTGTAGAGAACCTATAAATGAGTCTAACTCTGTTACACTGGGGAGCATAAATTCCAAAGTAAGGCCCACTGACAGGGTCCCAAATTCCTGAGCTGTCTGCTTTGCATATAGTTTCTGCATATAGAGCCCTCAGGAGCACTGCTATTGGGGGCACCATTTCCTGTGGCATTCAATGAGTTCCTGCTGAGACTTACGTAAGCATAACCTCTGGAATGACCTTCCAATTCACTTTTAAATCTCTTAGCCATTAAAAAAACTTCATTTATATTTACCATTTCCCCCTTTGGTCAAGGTCTTTTTCCAGATGCAATGTTATTTGGTGCTTAGTAATAATCCCTCGGTGACTGGGAGGCTCTTCTCCTGTTTCGTGCCCAGGGGGTTAAGATAGTGCATGTATATGCTGAGTTTGGCTTAGAGAGAGGCCACATTTGAGCACAAGGAGGTTTTCGAAGGTAATTCTTAGGCAGTATATAATACTAGGATAAGTTGGTATTTCAAAAAAAAAGGTTAATAGGTACAATCATCAATATCAAGGACCTGCCATACTAGTCTGTCTTCCTTCATTAGGCACTGCCCACATATTTGGGGGATTCTTGCCATTCTATTAGTGAATGTAGCAGGACTCCTTAGGATGGGAATTCAATATTCTTTCAGTGATTGTGTGGCTCTCCACCCACTGAGACAATGTCCCATAATCACATGAATGTATTTATATGCCTTAGAGGCATGCCCCAGGTAAACCCCTTCTCATGCATCCCCCATCACTGACACCCCCACACCAATGATCCTCCCCCATCACTGTTATGACCCTTCTGTGATCCAAAACCTTTCCAAAAATGAAGCCAACAAAATAACCAAATCAACTTAATAAGAAAATGAAATAATAATTTAAAAATAGCCAATAAAATATAATAAAATAAAAATAATTTGAAATAATAAAAAAAATTTAGACATTGTGTCTTTCATCACTTTAAGATCTATTGTCTTGTATGCAAAATGACATTTTCTTCCATATATTCCCCTAGTGTCTATTTTTTTTTTTTTCATTTTATCTTCAAAGAAACTTTAGAATACAGAAAAGTCACATAGAGAATACGGGTGATTCCCATATACCCAACACCCTGCCCCTTTACCTCTCTCCCTTTTTGATAACATTTCACATGCAGATGGTACATTTGTTGCAATTAATGTACAAATATTAAGCATTACTACTAACCATGTTCAATGGTTTACATCATGGTTTACATTTTGGATCTTACACTTTTATAGGTTTTGATGAAATATGAAGTGGCCTATATCTGCTATTGCAAGATCATGCTGAATGGTTCTATGCCCTAAAAATGCCCTACATTCCATCTATTCTAGTATTCCTTCCCTCTCCCTCAGAAACTATGGTAACCACTAAGTTTCAATTTTTGAAGATTAAGAATCATAATTAACTTGCAATAATATTGAGGGCTTGACATATTGGTCTCTTTTCTTTTATTAGGCACTGCCTATGTTCTCAAGGGATTCTTGTCCCTTTAACTGAGAACACAGCAGAACTTCCCAGAAATACCATGCTGCTTTGACAACTGTAGCTTTGTAGTGAGTTTTAAAGTCAGTAAGTGTGAGTCTTCCAACTTTGTTCTTCTTTTTCAAGTGGTTTTAGCTACTAGGGGCCCTTTACCCTGACACATAACTTTGTTAATTAGCTTTTCTATTTCTCCAAATTATGCTGTTAGAACTTTCATTGGGATTGTGCTGAATCTGTAAATCATTTTGGGTAGAAATAATATCTTAATATTTAGTCTTCTTATCCATGAGCATGGAATGCCCTCTTCCATTTATTTAGGTCTTTTTAAATATCTTTTAGCAAAGTTTTGTAGTTTCCCATGTGTACTTACTTTACATCCTTTGTTAAACTTATTCCTAGATATTTGACTCTCTACAGTGAATTCAGTGAGCAGAGCCTGCTTTGAATCTTGGCTCTGGCCAGATCAGAAACACAGGAAAGTCAAGGTTGAAAGATATACCCCTGTGGAACAGTTTGCCAACAAGCACCATCTTCTGGCTGGCCAGGGAATTGTAAGGAGAAAAACTGCTATTAGCAATCTCTCTAGCCCCACCTTTGGGAGAAAATCTGCACCCCATTAATGAGTCCCTTGCCTGGTTTTGATAACTTAAACTGGGCAATTTTAAAGACTTAGAATAAATTGAACCAAATATCAAAGAACAACTGTGAAAAAAAAAAACAACAACAGTAGGCAAGAGAGTGAAATTGACCGTCAGAGTAAATTCACCAACATATTCAGATGCCTAGACATCAGCAGAAAATTCCAAGCCATAACAGGAAACAGGAACAGATGACCCAACCAAAGGAACAAACTAAATATCTTGAAGAGAAACAGGATTTAAGAAAATTAATCAATGATAATCATATAAATCTCCTAAATCATTTCAAGGAATTGAAAGAAAATATGATTGAAGAGATAAAGGATATTAAGAAGACACTGGCAGAGCATAAAAAACAATTTGAAAGCCTGCAAAGAAAAGTAACAGAATTTACAAGGATGAAAGATAATGGATGAGATCAAAAATACATTAGAGGCACACAGAGCAGATTTTAATTGCTCCCACTTTTTTGCCTTCTTCCCCCTACAATCTATGAGTTTAGAAAATTGTACCATTAAATCACATCTGCCTCCTTTTAAATCAGGTCTACTCTTTACATCAAGCTTATCACTTCAATTTACAAATTCATTGCAAATCCTTCTCTGTAGTCCTGGCTAGGATACACTTGGATATGTTTCAGATGTAGTGCAGACTTACTTTTTCCCAGAATAGTTTAAGATCAAATTTAAACCACTTCACTGATTTTTACCTTCTGTTTCTACCCACAGTTTCTCTTTGTTTGTAGTAAACATAGAGCCTTATGGTGGGATGGGGTAAGGTGAGAGCATGAGATTTCCATAGTAGTATTTGTTGACTTTTATATTTACCTACAATGATTTAGAAATTTAGACATTCTGTTACTTCAAGTTATGCTGAGTATATGGTGCCCATGTAGATTTTTTTTCTTTCCGAGACTTGTATTGTTTTGTACAAGGAGGCTTGTGACTAAGCTGCCATCAGGTCTTCAGCTACTCATATTCTTGACTAACTTTAAAAAATTTTTTCTTTGATTTTTATCTTGACTTCCTTTTATTTAAGTTGAATTTTCATCATTTCATCATTTGGCACTTGTTTTCTTTATTGTGGTTCCAATGGCATTTCTGTGACATTATGCCTTTTCTGACTTTTCATATGATACAATCAATAATTAAAAGGAAGGAAAATTTGAGAGTAAAATAAACTTGTACTCAATTTAGTTTCCGCTCAATGTTGGCATCCTTTTTCACATCATAAATATATTCTTCTATGACATTGTACCAAATATTTTAATAAAGAATTAATATATTTTAGCTCACTTGATCTTCACACAGCCACTGTGATATGTTTACTGTTTCCACAGTAAGATGAATAAAAAAGATAGTCAAAAAGGCCAACTGTTTTGCCCAAGGTCATACAGTTAATGTCAAAGCCAAAAATTCAATTTCACTTCAGTGATGAATTTTGAGAAAAAATACAAGAAACATCTTAAAATAAACATGCCATTAGGGTAGAAACATTTCTGAGACATTGTGATCTTTTAGCATCTTTACAGGGCTTAGTTCTTTAGTGGATAAATTTTTATTAAGCATGACTCAACAACAGTTTTGACTATAGAGTCAACTCTTGCCAGTCCATGCCAAATCAGAGTACTTCCAAAGTAAATTAGGACAATTCACCTTTTCAAGTAGAAAATATGAAATAAAATGCTTATTCCAACATGGATAGTCAAGGGTTGAAAATTCCTTTTGGGACTCTGAGATGATCAGCTCTGCTTGGAATGGAGGAAGGGAAAAGGTGGCCAGTCCTGAACAGCTTTAGAGCTCATAGTCATTTAGCTAAGTGTTTTGTATAGAACTACTTGATTGAAAAGTATTTAACACACTTGGAACAGGCGAATTTTATAAATAAGGAAAAATTAGAAAATTGCATCTTACTTGCCAAGTGCTAGAGTCATCTCCTTTTTGCCCTAAATTTAATTGCTTCTCAAAACTCTTTGGGAAACAATTCAGTAATCATCTTCTCCCTTATCTAAGTATTCCTTTCCCTGTTCATGCTTTCATACATAGAGACTTATAATCTTAAATAACACTTAAATAATTCTCCTCTATAGCAAAGGGTTATTTTGGTTTATATTGGAAGAGAGAAAACAATCCAAAACAATTCAGACATCTCCATTATCAATGTGTACAGAATTTTGCATAGGGTACTTTCTTAGCAAAACCATGCCAAATTCTCCATTGCGAGGTGCATCTGAGGATTGACCTGTGGCAGAAATCTAATCAGTTAATGGCTCTTATTTAAACATCTTTTTTCTTTATGTGTCCCAAAGAAAGTGTGAGAAAAAATAAAGAGGGTATTTTGTTAAGAACATAAATGCTAGCTGAAAGTTCAAGTAAATACATTTATATTGGTTTTTCGTAGCAATTCTAATCCTCCTTCTTTAGGGTCAGATGTTAACCTAAGGTCCAAGAGGGCAAAAGCAGAAAGAGGATCACAGTTTCATGGTTTTTCTCTTCCTTTCCATTTCCAAGCATAGTACCAAATGCCTTGAAATGAGTGGAGATACTAATAGAATTTTGTGCATCAGTATAAAATATAGGCATAAGCATTCACATTTATACCCACATTGTCCTTTCCTTTAGCCATCCAGTTCAATCAAAGAAATTATCCTCTGATAGGAAATCTTCTTATGCATCTTTAATTAAAAAGATACTAGGAAGCATCAAAGCATCCATGTGAACTGAGTATGTACACATACATGTGTGTACATGAACCCATAACCTGCTTTTGGAATATATCTCCCTCAGGCAAAGCCAGGACCTGTAAGTAGTACTATTTTTCCTATCAGCCCTAGAGACTACAGAGGCAGCCCTGTGTGTTATTAATGGATAAAATCTGAACAGCAGCCAACCCCAAGGTGAACCCTATGCATTTAAAACATTTCATCAGACAGCTAAGTATTTTTTTCTTTTTTTTTTTTTTGGCTGTGGATATCTCTCCAGCCGCCACTCAACAGATCCCGAAAGAAGAGAGCAATAGCTGGGCCTACTAATGTGCAAATTGATAGAATGAGCTCTCCACCAAAAATATAAACAACCCTGTGTTTCTTAAGTGTCCATATCACAGACTGGGCTTGGGCGAGGGAGGGCAGTAGATTAACCTTAGAATTATCTGGGAAAGGGAAGCGGTAAATCTGAAATCTCTGCCCAGTTAGCTGGCTGCCTTGGCTCATTTCTGCAGTGTTGGGATGTTTGGCTGAATCCAAGCAGTTGGCAGCTGGATAGTATCTACAGTTCATGGACTTCAATGGTTCATTTGTGTCAAGTGGGGAAGTTAGTGGTTTGTAGAGTCAGGGAAGAATAAAAATAATTAATATTTACTTTATTAACTTGCTCTTTGTTGTTTGCTTAATTCCTAAACTGATTTTTGGTATGTGCTGGTATTTTCCATTTGGCAACTTTCCCCATGACCCATTCTCTTCCCAGTTCTGGGCCTGGAGTGGCTGACCTCTATGGACTGCCCTGGCTGCCCGGCCACTTCTGCCTTTCTCAGTACAGAGCTCTACCTTGGAGGCTCCAACAGAACAGCCTGTGGCTCGAGATCAGTGCCACGCAGAACCCCTATGGGTCCTGGGGGACTTAAACTCTGCCCTGCAGAAGGGACCAGAGTGAGCAATACATGCCCTATGATGTGTCCCCATCAAGGTAGTCACTGAAGTGCCTTTTGACTGCTCCAATTTCTCGTTGGTAACTGTCGGCTTCCGGGTGAGCATTCAAGTGCTCGTGCGTGCTTGCGCACTCACCACAATTCCACACATCTGCCTAGGCAAACGTTCTTTCTACTCTAAACCCATGAGGAAGAAAAGAAGTATTTGCCTAAGTGCTCCATTATTTGCAAGACTGTGTTTCTCAGAACATAGGTCAAATTATGTCTCTTCTGGCCAATTGCAAATAAGAATAACACATCGCTAAGACATACATTTTTTTTTTTTTTTTGAGTAGTGGAGGGATATTTTGATGTGCTGTCTCTTTGAATTTAATAGCCTCCCTCCCACTCCTTAACTCTGGCAACTATGCTGATGTGTACATTAAACACAAAATATCATATTATAACTACTCCTCTGCAACTTACCTTTTTTCACTTAGCAGTGTGTGCTGGTAACCATTTTAAATCAATATTTGTGTAAACATACTTAATTTTAAAATGAAAGAATAGTTTTCCGTTACCATTTCTTTAACTGGTCCCATGTGCTTGTACATGTACCAAAGCATCTTTTTCACTTGAATTTTCAAGTAACACTGCAATAAACATCTATATATAGGTCGATCAACATTTGTGCTGATATATCTGTAGGATCATTGTAATTCCTATGTCAAAAGATGTGTGGTTTGTAATTTTAATAGATTTTGGCCAAGTTATTGTCCAAATTTTGCTTCAATTTGTACTCCAATAACAGTAAAAGTACCATTTCCTCCATATAGCCATTAAGCCAAGAATATTATAAATATTTTTAAAACATTAACAATCTTGGAGGACAAAAATCCTGTTTTATTTTATTTTGCATTTGTTCACAATGAACAAGTTTGATGTCTTTCTTTCTGTTCTATTTGTTTTCCAGTGGATTGCTTACTTGAGCATCTTTTTCTGATATTTTGCCTTTTAATAAGGTGTGTATAAGCTCTTTGTATACTGATGAAATTAGTATTTTGTCATAAGTTTTTTGATTTGTGATTTATGTTCATTTGTCATTAAAATTTCTAAGTTTTATGATCTTATACATATTTACCTTAATATTACAGCTCATGCATCCACTTAGAAAGACTTTGTCTTTCCATTTTTTATAAAACTCATCAATAGTCTCTTCATTTTAGGTTCCAATCTTTAAATCTTTCATCTATTTTAGATTTTTTGTGGTCTTAGGAGTGAGAAAGGCATTTAACTTGGTTATTTTTCTCAATATGCAACCAGTTAATCCAATGCATTCTAAATAAGAAGTATATTTCCCACCACTGATTTAAAATGCTAGTTTTATGAACTGTTCAATTCCTACAAGCATCTAGATCTATTTCTGGACTCTCTATTTTATATTTTTGATATTTCTATTCTTTAGCTCCAGTATAAAAATGCTTTAATTATTATACCTTTATAAAATATTTTATTATATGCTAAGATTAGTCAAACTTCATGATATCCTCTTTTCAGAAATATCCTGGCTATTCTATATTTTCTTATAAAGTTACAAAATTAACTAAATAGAAACCATAATTGATGTAGTAAATAACAATAACAAAAATTAAAAAAGCAAATTTTGAACAATCTAAAGTTTTTATATATACAAGTATATTTTTTTGTTTATATTTAAGTAAATTTTACATATCTTTTAAGGAACACAAAAGAATAATAAATAGAAAACAATAACTTGTTCTCAACTAGGAAGACAGTGTACCAACCCCCCCAACTATTAAATAATGACAATTTAATCCCCATCAAATAGCAAAAGACATTTTCTCTTTGATTTAGCTAAATGCTACTAACCTTCATCTTTAAAAACTGTATGCCTCTTAACTGTACACTTAACACAAATAACTAGCAGTAGCTTTGAATTAAAGGCCTAATTAACTTTTTAAATAATGGCCTTTTGTTTTCCAGTTTTTCTTCCAGTTTCGTAGAAAACATAGACATTATGTCTTTAAGTGCAAAGTAAATATATATAAATATAATACACTTATCAGCTACTAAGAAAATGAAATCTTCTTCCTTTCCCTGATAGCTTTATTTTTCCTTATCAAGAGCCCCAAGAAATATATATATATATATATATGTATATTTTAAAACCCGTAATGGCACATATCACCATGCAAATAAAATGGTGCACTCTCTTTTTTAAATTGAAAGTGTAGGCTTCTCAAAGGCAAAAGCCTTAACTTTTATCCTAAACCACATTCCAGTTTGAAGTGCCTTAATAAATATTCAAAGTCATCTAGTGTAAAGCTTATACAGGTTCCTAAAAACTTTTTCTTTTCTCCTTTTCTCTCTTATTTCTTTCCATCTTTGTTTTTCACTCCATCATCGTTTTTGCTTTTTGTTGTTATTGCTGTTGATTTTGCTTTTTAACCAGAGAAAGTATGACTATAATTATAATGTGTGCCTGTCACAGAGAAATGGATTTAGGGAACCATCAATATTCCAAGGGATCGGTAATGTTAGATATTGTGTGACATGTTGATAAACTGACTTTTGCAGCGAGCATTCTATAATGCATTCTCTGCTGTGAACATACTTCTTTGAAACCTGGGGCTGCCTAGAGAAAATCCTAGATCTTCTGCTTGTTTACTTAGTTTTTCCTTGTGCTTGTACAGGCTTAAAGACCATTTTACTATGACTCAGTGGGGGGAAACCAAATGTATGGTGGTGGATCATGTCTAAGTTGAGAGTCCTTCACCTCTGGCAGACTAACAAAACATCCTGTAAGCAAATATGAGAGGATTCCACATAAATAAATAAATAAATAAATAAATAACATGCTAAACTAGAGAAATCGTTTAAAGCAAAGTAGAGAAAGAAAGAGTTGTATTGAGCATGCTATTAAATCGCAAGCATTTTTGTAGAGACTATGTATTTATGGTCAAGGAATAAGACATATAAACATTATATGCACATCTCTCTATTGCTACCCCAAAGCTCACACACACACAGAGTTTTAGTATTATTTTTAAACTAAACTTTCTTCCAGTAACCAAATTCTGAGTCTCTAATTATTAAGATTAAAAAAGAAATAAAGTTCCTTTTAAATGTCACAATTAACTAATTAGCACTTCTCAGTTAGAAAGACCAGGTCAACAACTGCTCTGATTTGCCCAAATAAAAGATATTTTTAAAATAGTCATTTCAGCAAACATGTATAGTATATTCATCACATACAAAAAAAAAAAAAAAAACTACCAGTGACAAAGGTTCATCAGGGAGCTGGCAGGGACAGTTAGATTACTGTCATGCAATAATGTATTAGCAGGAATATAATATTAGCATATTGGTGACTTAGAAGTTGAGTGAAACATTTAATATGGATTGACTGTAAAACCAAAATATATTTTTTAAATTCCTTAAATAAGACTTGCAAACCATAATAGAAGAAATAGGTAAATCTGTCCACATAAAAATTAAGAACTTCTGCTCACCAAACCAAAGATCTTAAAAACATTTATCTGGAAGAGTTTTGAAATTAAGAAGTAGCCTAACATATAGCCAAAATTAAGGCAAGGATATGGAACAAAAACAAAACAAAAATTCAAATCATGTGCTTTTTTTTCAGAGAGGTCTTGATTTTTCTTGGTGTGAGTGTAATTTAAGATTATAAAATGACTTCACCACTCTTTTTTTTATTCTTATAATATAACCCCCTTCTTTAAACCTACAATTGGAAGAAGTATGCTACAAAATATATAAATGTGAAGGAAAAAGAAAACAGGAAAAAAATGGCATTTCTTAATGCTTGTGTTTTTTAAAAAAAGGGAGGGGGGAGAGGGAGATGGAGAGAGAGAGAATGACATAATTTATATTATTTCATGAAAGGGCTATGTGCTGCAGCTCATGTCTTGTTCTTTCTATGAGGGACTCATGGGGACACTAATTATTTTAATGGATGTGTCAGTGTTGCTCCATGAAGTAAAAATCGTCAGTTTCTTGTACTGACACAAGTCATCTAACTGAAGCTCTTTCTTGTTTTTACAATATTGTTTCTCCCAATAGCAGATTTTATTTCTGAATAGTTTTTAGTTTGGATCCACCAAAGCCTGTAGGCTGTATATTCTTATTGTGAATAAATTTCCATTATAACTTGGTGTCCATCACACTAAATGCCAAATGGATATTTTAATCTACACACTGCTGCCCACTGTTGCTCTCAATTAGATATTGTTAATGTCATGTGACTTTGCTGCCCTCCTGTGGCTGCTCCTCGGGGTGCCCAGATCTTTGTTTATGCCTGTGGGTTCCAATGACCCTTAACTAGGTCACCCCCACACTCCTGTCCTGCTCTAGACCACACAGGCATGACCTAGCTCCCTTATCACACCAAACAATGGATTGAAAAAATAAATGCTCTACAAAAATGTTCTGAGCAATCTTCCTCTGATATTTTATTGGCCCAAGAGCCAGAAGCAATAGCACAATCAGTTTTCCAAATAAAAGTTGCACACTTCCTTTTGAACTGCCAGCTTTCACCTCACTCCAGAGCAAGGACTTTCTGGTGTCTTTTGCAGGGACCTACATACTCTTTCTGGAAAGGACCACATAGTAAATATTTTTGGCATTGTGGGTCCAACAGTCTCCATTGCAGCTATTGAACTCTGCCACTGTAGCATGAAAGCAGTCATAGACAATATGTAAATGTATGGGTGTGTCTGTATCAATAAAACTTTATTTAGAAAAATAAACAGAGAGGGAAGGACACAATGTAGCCCACAGGCTGCCATTTACCAATCCCTGTTTTATTGGTATTTCTTATTATATCAATGCTAAACAAATTGTCTTGTTACATTAAGGGGTAAATAAATGTATTTGAATGAATTTATATATATGTCAATTTGAAACCAAATGCAGTATAACTGAATATGCCATCCATAATGGAATTTATGCAAATATTGACACTAGGTAGCTCAACTTTATACTCCATTTTTATGGTTTTTTTAATTGCTGAATGACTTCTTCAGAGGTGATTTCTTCAAACAGCTAGCCATAATTCATTACAATTCATCTGTATATGCCAATGTTTTGGAAGATGCTTCTCCACAGAATAACATGTCTGTGTTTACCAAGGATTGAAGTTATCTTTTCCTTAACGTTGCAAATGCTCCAATATTCAAATTGATACTTGGTCCTGCTGATTTTGTCTTCTAAACATCTTTGCAATCTGTCAGTCCTTAGTTCAGACTCCTGGAAAAGTTTCATAATATTCAAAATATCTTCGAGTGAATTCCTCTGTTCTTCCTCTAATATTACCTTTCTATACCATCATGTAAATCAGTGAATGACATTTTTATAACACCTATCTGACTTCACATACCCTCCGATCCTGTGGCTTCTTGGTAATCAAACTCAAGTTCTTCAACACTCAATAAAAATCTTTTCATGGCAAGACCCCTTCTTCCTTGCAAACCTCACCTTTCCTTGAGCACCATACTTTACCATATTGAACTTCTTTCAGGTATCAATTTCACCATTTCTTTTTACTAAGACTTTATTCCCACTCTTTACTTAGAATGCCTACTCTTCCCCCATATCACTTTCCAAAATGCTCGTTTTTCTCTTCCAATCATTTATCTACCCATATATCTATCAATATTCATTTATCAAATATTTAGTATGCACATTCCTGGATACCTTGGATATAAAGTCCTTCCTGACCCCCTTCCCTCCATCCCAAGTACTGTTAGTCCTGCCCCGATTCCTAATGCGCTTTGTACCTGCCTCTATTGCACTTACCACATATTATAGTAATTTTTTATTGCTGCTTCTGTGTTTCATCCACTAGACTATCAACTCCAGTAGGGCAGAAGCAGTGCCTTAGTAATCTTCATATTCCTCACATCATGCATGTTACATAGTAGGCCATCATTAGGATTAAATAAGTAAACAAGGGAGGGAGTGAGAGAATAGATAAATGAATAGTTATACTCCCTGATGAGTAGAATGTGTTATACTCCATTTAATGTTACCCAAACAACAAGTCGTAATTGCTGGCATTAGATGAACATCAGAAAAGGTGTAAGAATGTTGATCTACGTCACTGAACTGACCTGTATAAGCCATCTTCTCAGTTAGTCAAGTATTTTTTTTTAAAAAAGCATATGTGATGGTTTAGATTTCAATTAAGTTATAGCTCCCTCTACCGATGGTGGGCTCCCTAATTAGGGACTCAAAATCAACCATGACACTGCATCTCTGTGAAGAGCTTGGCAAGGTCTAATGCTAGGTGACCCAAAGTCTGGCAGGCAACTAGACTTAAAAATGCCCAAAAAGGAGTCATTAACAAAGCATCCCTGTCCTCACCCAAGGACAAATGCAGCTGTACTTTTATCGCAGAGAATAGTTTGCAGTTCCCCCTTCCAACAAGTCTTTAAAAATGCTGAGCTGAAAGACGGAAGCAACCCACTTGAGACTCATTCTCAGTATGGCAAAAGTTCTGAAACCCAGACTGCAAAATCTCAGGAAGCAGCTGGGTTCCTAATTAAAACAAATCGTTAATAGATTTAGCAGTCGAAATTTATGCTTTTCAATTAAAAATGCTACTGCAGTTGGTGTAGCTACGCAAGAGTATATCGTTTGAGTGTGTGTGTGTGTGTGTGTGCATGTGCAAACAAACAACCCTACTCTCCGGGCTCAGGGTATTCTAGAGTTTAAGAGGCTGTTATAAAGGCTGGGTCAAAACTAAAATACAAAGGTTAATTGAATCAATTTCTAACCATTTTGGTAACTTCCTTGAGTCTCTACACACGTTTCAGAAAAAGTTGTGTATGGACAAATAGGACTTTCCTATCACATTTCTTTCAAGGAGATGTTTCTCAGCTGTTTTGTAAATGTTAGCTACCTTCTGAGAAAGTATCATTTTCGGGTTAAAGAAAAAAGACATTTTGAAGTGTCCCACTTTTCCCAAGGCCATCCACTATCCAGCAAGTCAGTTGAAAACACCCTACTTCCAGAATTCAGTTACAAACGCATATCAGCAGGATGCCATGCCTCTGGGTGAACAGGGCAAATTTTATCAATGAGATGGACATCCTTTTCTTGGCCACAGGTTATCAGAAAATGTACTAAAGCAATAATTTATGGTGCCCATAAGCAGAACAATTAATTCCCTCCTCACCTGGAGGATGAGTCAATTTGTCTTCATTCCATTCAACAATTGCTCTGCTTACATTACCTGGGTTCTCCCTGGATACCAAATGCTCAAGAAAGGAGATAAATCTTGAGAACCAGCCTGTGGTGAAACACACCTTCCAGTCAGGCTTTAGGAGAAATCATTTCACCAATTATACCATACCAAAGGTGCTCTGTATTACATTTGCACCATCATAATCTAGTTTTCCTAAATGATAATAAATGTTTTTGGGCAACAAAATGATAGAAATTTTTCAGACCATCTGGAGGATGGGAAAGACTGATAGCTTAGAATCAAGCATCTGCATATGCCCTATGTAATTGTGGACAGGTTAGTTCAAACACCTTGGAGCCAGTTTGTTCGATTTTTAAATTCCCAAAACTTATAAATTCACAAAATGATTAAGTTGTTAGGCGATTTAAAGACAACTTTAAAAAGCACCTGCTGTTATTATGTTTACTTTTGCAATAGGATATAAAGTATTGGTGCCATGTGTGACTGACTCATGGTAGGAGCATGATAATAGGTTGGCATAAAAATACCCGTAATCAAATTTTAAAATAATTCTTAAGTTATACTTTTCCTTCCCTTTCCCTTGATATTCAGCCTTTTTTAAACCTTTCTCTGAAAACATCCCATTATTTCTGCTATTTTTCATAGACCATAATAACTCATAGTTGAATAGTTGATGATTATAATCTCTAGAGCAAACACTAAAAAGAGAGGACTAGCTAAAAAAATCAACACAGAAGATAAAATAGAATATAAAAATATATGGTATCCACTGAAAAGAATGCAAGAAAGGAAGCATCAAGAACAAAGGCCAAATGAGATAAAAGAAAACAAATATGAAAAAGACTCAAAAACAACCATATCAATTATTATATTAAATGCAAATAGGCTAATCAAAACAATTAAAAGGGAGAGACCTGTCAAACTGAATAAAAAAGCAAGGCCCAACTATATGCTGGTTATAAGAAACACATTCTAAATACAAAAACTTAGGTTGAAAATAAGAGTGCACAATTAAAAAATCAATCGATGTGCATAAGAAAGCTAATGTGGCTATATCAATATCAGATAAAGTAGACTTTAAGACAAAATATCACTGGAGATAAAAAAAAAATTTATAATGGTAGAAGAATCAATTCTTCCAAAAATCAATAATCATTAATACATAGGCACCTCACAAAAACTTCAAAATACCTGAAGCAAAAATTAACAGGCCTAAAAGGAAATGTAAAAATTTACTTGGAAATTTTAATCTCTCTCTCTACATAATTGATAGAGCAAATGGAAAAAAGAAAAATAGGCCATCATCTCATTATCTGATTATATAAATTTCCATCTTCCATGTATATTTAAGGGGAAAAGTTGCCTTTTGAAAATGGACTATATTCAGGACTGGGTCCTTCTTGTGTATAATGTTTTAAGGACATGTTTTGGACAAAAGGGCAAGATACATTTGTGTAAAAATAAGGAAGGTATATATCAGGGGTTATCCTGTTTACAAGTTTGATTTTTTTAAAAATATACAACGTCTTTTTTTGCTCCATTTAGCTTTGTCTTCTTTACCATGGCTTCTCTGACCCCATTCTTTGGAACATGTGACATTGGCTATCTTCTTTTACCTCGGGAAACCCAATTTTCAATCTGAAAGACAAGACCAGCAAAGTAAGAAGCAACCAGATGGGGCAGATTTTATCTCCTACTGTTTCACAGAAACTTAGGGCTGTGTTCTTGTTTGTATGCAGTTCCTTCCAAAATGGTGCTGGCTCCCCACTCCACAGCAGCAGCTAATTTGCTCAGTGACTTCATGCCCTGAGCCTGAGACTCCCTGAAGGAGGACCAGTCAGTGTGCTCTGCGCCCCCAGGGGCTACTGATGGCAAGACAATGGGTGCAAGTCAGGCAAGACTGATTTCCGAAGGAACTAAAACTATTTAAGAACCATATCCTGGTGCATTGGAGGATCATTGAATCTCAGGTCTGGAGATTTTCTTGTAGATCAGTAAATTCAGTGCCTTGTTTCATTTCAAAGGGGAGGAACTATGATCAGATGGGAAGAGATTTGTTCAAATTCTGTGGGTTTAGAAATTAATCCAGTTTTACAACCCAGTTGTGCTGACCCCAACACATGGATCTGGGTGTTGGGCATCCACATATGGCAGTGAACTGTGCTGCTACAGGTGAAGGGAGTGGTGCAGAGGACATCGCGGTGAGGGACTGTGCACTTGGACCAACTGTGTAGATTATGCAATACTAAGGACCTTAAGATAATTTCCCAAGGAAGACTTTCCTCCTGTGCCTCAGTTCACCCTTCCCAGAAACACTTTTTGCATATATCCTGCTTCCCACTTCCTCTTCCCCAGCCACAAAGGGCAGAATCATTGCAACAATTCTTTGCTCGGGAATGCTGTCAGGCTGTTTGAGTCCACCGCAATACTCTATTTTTCCTCTCAGAAAAATGCTGACCCATTTCCCTGGAAATAATACTTAATAAAAGAAAAACAGCAACAATAACAGACTTTCAGGGATGAATTTGTCATATGGACTTTATTTGTAATATTAATTTCAGTTTCCACTAAAGACATTCTACAACATTTTCACAGGAATTTCTGCTTACAATGTATTTCTGAGTTGTTAATAAATTAATGCCTATTCTCTTTCTAGAAGTATGTCAGGATTGTGCATTTTTATAAAAAAAGAAAGGATAGAAACCCTCTATAGGCTTTGGCTTGCCCAGGTTAGACTTTAGATTTCTTGGCTCTCTGCCTTGTGTTCAGTTTGGAACTGCCAGAATTCACAAACTGCTGCCCAGAAATAGCTGGGACCATCTTACTAAGGACAGAATCTAGGTGCTTGTGATGAATGCATTTAGTAACTTATGCTGAGGTTTCCCCAGCCTCATTCAATGCTCATCGCCTTCAGTGACAATGCTGCCTTTTAATTTCTATTAAAAACGGCATTTTTCTTGATGCTTTAAATGTTTGCAGGGATGTGCTTTGGAAGAGCACCTGTTTCTCAATAAAATGGAAGTGAGCATGATATAGGGGAAGTGTGCCCTGGGGTTAGACTCAGGTTCAAATCCAGATCAACTACTTAAAGTTCAAATTCCAGATCAACTGGATAAAACCCACACCACCTCTTTGAAAAGATATTTCTACCACAGGTGGCTTGTTCTGTGGATTAGAGTTAATAAATGTGATAAATGTGAAGTGTCTGGTACTTCACGGTGTGTGTGCTCAACAAATAGAATCATTTAGCATTATTCACAGTTCAAATTTCGGTGGAGCAATAGCTGAGCATGTAAGCCTGCCTAGCAGCCTTACAAAGTCACTTGGTACAAGGTATATTTAACTCAGTGCTCAGAAGGGATGCTGGGGATCGTCAGCTTGAAATAAACAAAGTCAAGTATTCCGTGATATTGTGGTCTGGAATTGATGCACTCGCTACCCAGAGGGGATTAGTGGAAACATTAGGAAACGGTTGGGGTGAGGGATAAAAAATGCACAGCAAATTCCTCAGGGTTCTACCTAGTGATTCTCAGAACTCCTTCAGATCAAACCACAAAATTGACCTGAAAGCAGGGCGGGGAGCTTAATGGGGGGAAGGCGGAAGGTTCTGAGAGTCTACTGCTGACTGGAGAGGTCATGTGACCCCGACACATAACTTTTACCGAGTTGACTATATCTCACTTCCTGTAAGTGCCTGTCCCTCATGCTCACTTTCAAGGACTTGGCCAATCTCCTTTTGTAAATAGAACAATGCTTTATATTTCTCCATTACCCTCGAGTGACTATATCAATAATGCAGGAAACGCATCTGTCCAGCACAATGAGATTATTTTTCTGATTTCGGTTGACAGTTATGGTAATCGTTTGGCAAACAATCTACTCCACCATCAATGACCGCAGATTACAGCTGTTTTTAAAAATCTCAGCTGCTTCTGGAAACTGGGAAGATTGATTGCACATTGAGAGGGAGATGGAAAGACATGCCATAAGCCTTTATGGTAGAGAAATCCTTAACTCTTTCTGTACGTAAAGGGCTAAGAAAATATTAGGGGAAACACAGCGTGTTGCCTATGGCTACACGATAATGAGAACAAGATTTGAAATAGCGATGCTGAGACAGGCTGGCAGGAATCTGTCTGACATATTCTAACATTGCCCGGAGGGCCTCAAGGCCACAGGAAGAGGCTGAAGTATAGCAGAGCACTGCTTTTTACATTGATAAATTTTCCCAAGTTACCCAAAACTTATTGCAAGTATATTAATAGAGAAGAAAATTGAGAAAGAAATATGACTATCTCTTGCATATTGGTTTTGGTAAACATGGCCGCTAGCTAGTCAATAATAGTGACCCATGCCTAGGATTTGTATGCTTTTTTTTCTTTTTCAGTGGTACTGGGGATTGAACCCAGGACCTCAAACATGAGAAGCAGGCACTCAAACATTCCCTTGCTTATTTTTTAATGGAAAATTTAATTCTACTTCTACTGAGAGATTAATAAATGTAATACTGATTTTTTTTTAATGGGGACTTCTTAAGTCTTAACAAAACAGGTGGCTTTCCCTAAAGTTCTCAACAGCTCTGAAAGAGGCCTTATTTCAAATATACATATATATATATATATATATATATGTATTTTTTCCCTCTTTGGGATTTTTTTTTCTTTACTTCTGTTTCACAGGAAGCAGAATGCTGGTGCTACTAGAAGCCTGTGACCTGGCATTTGGCCACCCATTGTTACCCCAGAACAGGACCAAGAGGAAGACTGCTGGCTGCTGCAGCCTCCCTAGGTATTAAAGGGTAAAGCTGTTTGGAAGAGCAGTTGCATAGGAAGGGGAGGGCATTGGGCTATGCATACTTCTCATATCCAGGTGAGTTCATTTTTCATGTGAACTGTTCACCTAGGCCCCAATTAGTATCCTATTAACCTCCTTAAATATGGAATTGCTAAGATCTTAGAATACTCCAAAATGGACTATTAGCCAGCCCATTTCCTGGCTCCATCAGATGAAAATGCCCAAGTAGGTCATACAACAGAATTACCTTGATTAATTTCGCCTCTCTTACACGGGCCATGATGTCGTGCAAGCTAAAGGAGATTCAAATTTGATGCATCACTTCAGAGACAGATTAAAAATGGGATTTTTATTAACATTTACAATTCCGCATTTAAGAGGATTTTCCTTTTTAATGTACATGTTCTCTGAGGTCCAATATGGAAAAGAAGTTTATTTTTCTCAGAAAATATTGTGATACATCCAAAGCATAATGTCCCATTCACATCCATAGATGTAAGCTACTTTTTAAATACACTATGAAGATGCCACTTCCACTCCAGAGCCTACTCAAAATGGCATTTGCAAATATAAATGGCTTTGCTAAGGCTAAAAAAAGGAACTAACTTCACATTCTTCATCACACATTGCTACAGGCCTGCCTGAAAAATGTACTTAATTCCTAAAGGCCTGCCTTTAAAGAGTTCTTAAAAAGGAACATTGCATATTTTAGCATCACTCATATATTGATATAATTTCTTTACAATAGGCATATTTATCTTGTTTCCACACATGAAACAGCTTTAGAGACTTATTAACAATTTCAAATATTGCTGCACATTATGTCAAACAAATCTAAATTCTGTTGTCACAGCTGAACTTGTTTAGGGAAGATTATTTGTTTCTTAAAATTTATAACATAACTCATTCTTTAAAAGGCTACTCATTTTCCATTGAATTATTTTACTTAGAAATAAAACCTTTGAAAGTTGCAGTTAACATTACAAGTCATGGCTGTGCCACTTGTGTGTTGTAAGTAATGCATTTACAAGTACATCTTATTGAACATCGGACCTGACTTGAGATATTCCTGCCCTTTCCAGAACAAAATGCAACTTGGCTCCCCCATTTCAATATTCAGGTATTTCCCATTATACCTTGTGAAGCACATTCGGATTTGCAAGTTTGCAAACAAGTGGTGGAAAATGTGATGGCTCTACTAAGCAGCTTTGAAACTCAAAGGTTCTACATTTCTGACTCAGGCCTTCACTGGCACCCTTTTACTCCCTACTAGATTGTGATACTACCCATTAGCAAATGCCTGCTAAATGGATCCTGGCTCTTCCTCTCATTTCCTTTCAGATCAGTCCACTCAAAAAACATCAAACAAACTATGAGCCATTAATAATAATTCATTCCTGGCTAAGAAACCTGTACTAACTTCAAAAATTAAATATATAAATTTAAAAAATAGCCTACCATTGTTAAAGAAATTGAAAGCAGCTGATGAATATTTATGCTACTGAGCCAAATGAAATGTTCATAAAGATAATGGAGCCTGAGAAGCCCACATCTCCACTTAGAATCCTTAAGGTAGGGATGGACCACTTCTCTCTGAGATTCACAATTGAGGGATTCAAGTCTAGGATCTAAGCGCCAAGAGGACCCTTTCTGTCACTGGACGAATTCCACCATTATATTATAACATCAGATTCCTCTAATCCTGATCCCATCTCACCAGTTGACCTAGTTAGCAAATTAGGGAGAAGTCTAGGATATGATGATGCAACATCAGAAAAACAATGTGACCCTGCAAAAGGAACTAGGAAAACATCATCCCCAGGAATTTCATCGCTTCTTTTCTTTGTCCATCCAGGCATTTATATGAATTCCCTACTCATTTATTTATTATGTCAACAACTCAATCTATTCATGCACTTTCAAAGCAATATGACTTATGTTGTGTATGAAGAAAATGTGGAAATTTGAACTCACATATTTAACAATCAATCACATTGGGCTTTTCTGCCCCTTATCTCCATCTCACACTTTTTATTGCTGTGATTCTTAATAATTACAGAAGAAATACATATAAACTTTTTAAAAATCAAACAAAACAAAAGTCTAGGGCTGGAAAGTGTCTGTGGCTCAATCAGTTGGACTCCCGTCTACCATACAGGAGGCCTTGGGTTCACGTCCTGGGGTCTCCCTGTGAAGGCCGTCTGGCCCGCAGGCCACAGAGAGCTGCCAGCCTGCACACTGCGGAGAGCCGTCTGACCCACAAGCGCTGTGGAAAGCCCACTCAGCAAGGTGACACAACTAAAAGGGAGACAAGCAAAAACACAGAAGAACGTGCAGCGAATGGACACAGAGAGCAGACAGCAAGCAAGCCACAAGGCGGGGGGATAAATAACTAAATAAAACAAAATAAAATACAAACATGGGAATGCACAGTGAATGGACACAGAGAGCAGATAGCTAGCAAGTCACAAGGCGGGGTGATAAATAAAAATAAATAAAACAAAATAAAATACAGACACAGAGGAACACACAGCGAATGGACACAGAAAGTAGAGAGGAAGCAAAAAAAAAAAAAAAAGCCACAAGAGGGGTGATTAAAAAAATAAAGTCTAGGGCTGCATGATTCAATATGGTAGCTATTATCTATGAGTGGCTATTTAAATTTAGGTAGTAAAATAAAACAAAATAAAATTTAAAAACCAGCTCCTAAGTCACACTAGCCACATTTCAAGTGCTCATCATCATGGAAAGTTCTATTAGAATTTTCTGGTGTACAGTGGAAATTTTTTACTTCCAGTCCTCATTTCACTATCCTCCTTCCAGGTGAAAGTACCAGCTCAAGTCTGATATAGATTCAGACATTTCCCTGTACATTTACAAAAATATCCTATTCATATAATGCTGTACTTTCAGATCAGAAGCTTGCCCTCTTCACTGAAAAATATAGCTCCAATATTTTTTTCCATTTTGGTTCCTACACATTCATGAAATTCTTTTAAATAGCTGCATGGTATTCTACAGGATAGGTATACTATGCTTTATTGGAGCATTTGCCTTTTGAGAGGGATTTCTTTACTTTCAGTTTTTCATCATTTCACTGTGATTCAATGAGCATCTGTGACAGATTGAGGCTTTTTGTGGATCCCAAAAAAGATCCTGTTCTTAAGCTAATCCATTCCTTTGGGTGTGAGACCCTTTAATTGAATTGGATTTAGTTTGGGTGGGGGGAGGAGCTTGATTGGATTTCTTCAGTGAGGCATGACTCGGGGGGGTAGGGTAGGTCATGGTCCTCTTGTTGAATTCCTTTATTAAAGGAGGACTGAAAGCAGAAAACACCTGAAAAAAGCAGCCAAAAAAAAAGAAAGAAATCCTGAGAGATTGAGAGGTCCAGAGGTGGGAGGCTGGACCAGTGGATCACAGAAAGAGGCACGCAAGAGCTGAGAGAGATGAGGCCTGAAGGAGAAGAAGGAACCCAGGAGCTCAGAGTGGAATCCACAAGGAAGCTATAGACAGAGCAGTCAGATGCATCAGCAAGAAGACCCGGAAGAGAAGCAGATGCCTCCATGTGCCTTGCCATGTGAGAGAGGACTCCCAGGCTGTCAGCAGCCAGTCTCCTGGTGATGCTTTGATTTGGACACTTTCACAGCCTCAGAACTATAAGCTTTTAACCTAATAAATTCCAATTTTAAAAAACCAACATATTTTCTAGTGTATTGCTCCAAGCACTTTTAGCAAACTAAAACAGCATCCTTGCTCAGATATCTATGAATATTTATGTACATTTATTTTTTTTGTTGAAGAGATATCTAGAAGTGGGGCTCTTTTAGATCCCCAAATCAGCCTCTCTCCCTTTTCTCTTGTGTACCATATCTGGGATGTTTTGATGGCAGAATCTGGACTTTACAATGTTCATCATCGTTTCACAGATAAGTGCCATCAGTCTATCTCTTGGCTTTCAGTGGAAGCTGAAAGTGTAGTCATATCATACAGCCACATTTTAGATCTGTAATTATTCAGTAAAAGCAAGCTATGGCTTGTCCTTGGATGGTACCTATTTGAATGTACTTCTCATGTGAATCAGAACATATCCCCCAAATATCACAGCAAAACCTCTAAGACAGGTATGGATCCTTTATATCCCCCAACACCGGTAACCTAAATGTTCAGTACAGATAGATCCCTTCCCCTGAAGCCCACATGAGCCTTCATACAAATAGTGAAAATGCGCCACTTCTGTGAGTCAATGAACTCTATAAAAAATTATCCTACACATGCTGATATTTGCATAGGATGCTTTAAGGGCTATTTTGTTTATAACTGTACAGATTTGAGGTATCTACAGTATGAGTGATAGCCACTAGGAGGTGGCTGCTAAATATCAGCACAACTATGCGCACAGTCCTGGCCTGGCTTCCCACCTTCTACTCTATGAAAGTGACTCTTGAGTGCATGCCCTAACTTTTTGTTTTTCTTTGCACCCACTTGTCCATCCCTTTAGCACAACCACAGCTTTTAGTTCAGCTCTTCATGGGATTTCTCCTGGATTACAGCAATAGATAACTAATTAGTGTCCCTGTGCCTCCAAAACCCCCTACTTTCCATTTACCATCACCATGTGGTTGCCCCATGCATGGACCTAAAACACCAATCTGTCCATGTTAACTTGGTCCCCACCTTCTTAGTATGACATCTATAGCTCTTCACTAGCTTCATTATCAACTCCTACCACACCCTTCCCACTGCTTTGCCAAATTCTTTATAAGTTTCATGACAGCTCCATGCTTGTGCTCGGACTGGTCCATCTCTCTGGGATTGAGCATTCAAAATTCCATCTAAACATTCCATCTTCAAGGAAAACCCCTTGATACCTCCCCGAGCCTTGCGAGGTCACACGTCTCATTTACTTTCCTCCTCTCCTATCCTTACACTGTACAAAATCTGACATGACACTACACTGAATTGCAATTTTGGGGTAATTTGCTTCAGTTTTCTTTCCTAATTGTCAGTGAACCCAAGCATAGAGTCGATGATGTATTCCTTGATTTATTACAGTGATTGCTACATAATGGATGCTAAATGAATATTTGCTGAATAAAACAGTCCTGAGCAAAAGAATGTCCTATAGTCCCTGTTAACCAGGCCTACAGTGAACAAGTGGCAATATTTACCTTCCAGGGTTGAGCACTAGGAACAAACTCTCTCACATACACACCATCATAGTTTCTTACTTGTCTTCAGTGAATATAACACATAACTAAAAAGTCTGACTGTTCTGGGCCTTATGGAATACTTTATATTGTTTTACTCAGTTGTTTCCCAGAACTTGTTCCTGCATCATTTCCTGGGTTGCTCTAGATTCCTCCCATCCCAATATCAGAACTCACCTCTCATAGGTTAAGACTGCCTCACCTTTATGTAACAACATTAAGAAAGATGAATTTTCCAAAATGAGGCTAGCCAGTGAACTGTGATGCCAGAGTAATTCCATTAGTTTCAGAGGTGTCAAGTCTAATCACTCAAGTGTAGAAATTCTGTACTTTAAAATGGAAAGGATACAGGAGTCCCTGGTGGGAAGAAGTTTTCTTCAGGGCAGAACCCCCAAACTTGGAGGGCCAGGGTGTCAACTGAGGCGAGGTATTTAGGGAGTTCGTTGACATCATTACAACAATCCTAAGTGCTTTTTAAAATAGGACCAAAGAAATTGATACAAGTTTTGTCCAATTGCCTCCTGCCTTGCATCTGGTTAACCTACAGGGGCCACTGTTTCTAGGCAAATAAATTTCCCAATGTTGATCTCTCCTTCATTAGCTCTAATCTGATTTTGTTCAGTATTTTTAAAATTAGCATTCATGGGAAGGAGCAAGAGAGATAATTAGCAAGAGTAAGGAAGAATAACCTACTACTTTCAGGACAGAGGAGAAACAAGAATCTACATAAATCCATACAAGTCTATATTTTAATATTTTAAAAGATGACTCTAAATGTGGATGATGTGATGATTTGGCTCTAAGGTATTTCTCAAAATTAAGTCTGTGGCCCAATAGTGAGCTATAAAGTTCATCCGGAAGGGCCAAGAACTAATGGTCAAATTTGGAATTCATCCTGCACTGTTTCTGTGCAAATGATATGAAATTCCATTGGATGCTGATGGCTATTTAATGAGTTATGAAGAGTTACTAACATGTGATATTGATAAGCTAAAATTAGCATGCTAAGGGAGTTTACTCTAGACCTTAATCCAGTATGGTGCCAGGAAGTCTGGCTGCTACAAAAAGCTTAGCAATGCTGTGAAGCTCCTACGGTTTAGATACACAAGCAGACTGTTGGAATTCCCATAGTTTCCAGGAAGCAGGCTTTGTTATCAGCATATCATTAGTGTTTTACTGAGCTGTCCTTGGTTTTTAATTGCTACTATGTTTATATTAATATTTTACTTGTGTAGATTGTTAGGTTCTTGGGTAATTGCCTTGCTTTACTATTTTGATTGCAATTTCTTGGGTGTTGTTTGCCCCAGTGTCTTAGCCCTTACTAGACTGAGAAAGCACAAGACTTAGTGGAGTGGGGCAGAGGTACATGCAACCATGTATTGAGCCTCTCTGGGGCCTGAATACTTCCCATACCCTGTAAATATCTGATTTATTTAATCCACAACATAACATAAGCCTTTTGTAACCTTATTTTTGATCCTCAGACCCTTCTACTACTTTTAAGACACCTGCTATTTGTAATGGTTTACTAACATTTATTTTGAAAAGCATCAAATATATTAACAGAATAGCATAATGAATATAACTTTGTTATTCACTCAGAATAAACAATTATCATTTGTCACATTGCACTTTTTTCCCCTTTTTTTGTTGAGTTATTGAAAACTAAGTTTTAGAAAGAGTAACAGTTCACTATTAAATAGTTCAGAATGCATCTTCAAAGATTCAGAACTTTCTCCTACATAATCACAATGCCATTGTATATCTAAAAATAAATAATAATTCCATTGTATCTATGCTTGACAGGGCTGCTGTAATGAATACCATGAACTGGCTGACTTAAACAACAGGAATTCATTGTCTGACAGTTTTGGAGGTTGGAATTCCACCATCAAGGGTCTCCAGGCCATGCCTTCTCCTGGAGTCGCAGTGTTCTTGCTGAAGGCTTTCTACAAGTAATCCTCCATCAGAGCATCCAGTAACTGTGTCTCCAGCTCTGGTTCCCACTAACTGACTGTGTCTGAACTTACTCTGCTTATAAGAACTTCAGTCATATTGTATTAAGGTCCACCCTGATTCAATCTGGCATTATGCAAATGGACTCTTTAAAAATTCTATTTACAAATGAGTTCTCACTCACAGGACAAGGGGTTAGAACTTAAACATATCTTTGTGAGGGATATGATTCAATGTACCACACATATACACATATATTACATAATATCTAATATATAATTCATATTCAAATTTCCCAATTGCCCCCAAAATGTCTTTTACAGCTTGTTTTTTGAACCAAGATGCTATCAAGGTTTACAAATTATATTCAATAAATATGTCTCTTTTATCTCTTTTAAACCAGAAGAATTCTACCCCTCCCCCCTTTTTTTCACATTAACTTTTTTTAAGACTCCAGGCCAGTTCATTATAGATTGTGTGGCATTTTTAATTTGTCTGACTATCTTCTTTAGGAATTATCTTTTTCTCCCATTTTCTGTATTTCTTATAACTTACAAATTGTCTATAGAACATTGACAGGATTTAGGTTAAAATTTTTTTGGCAAAATTACTTCATTTTGCTTACATCATTTGTGAGGGTAAGTGTGATATGTTTACTTTGTTACATGGTGACTGATCTCTCCATTGTAACATTTATTTTTCCCTTTTAGGGTAACTGTATTAGTTTCATATTGTTATAGCAAATTGCCATATATGTAGTGCCTTAAAAAATGCAAATTTACCATCTCTTTATTCTATAGGTTAGGAGTTTAACATGAAGCTCACAAGACTAAAATCAAGGTGTCAGAATGGCTACCTTCCTTTCTGAAGACTCTAGAGGAGAATCCACTCCCTGGCATTCTTTCAGCTTCCAGAGACCACTATATTCCATAACCATAGTCTCCTTCCTCCATTTCCATATCCAAAAATGGATGATCAATTTTTTTCTCAAATCACATCACTCTGACCTTCTTTACTGCCTTCTTCTCTACTTTTAAGAACAATTGTAAGTACATTTGGCAACTCTGAATAATTCAGGAAAACCTTCTGATCTAAATTCAGATGATTAACAACCTTTATCCTATCTGCATCTTTCATACCACCTCCCCGTGTAATCTACCATATTCCCAGGTTTGGGAGATTAGCACTTGAGCGTCTTTGGGGACATTTTTCTGCCTACTAAGTCCACCCTCTGACCTCCAAAGATATATGTCATTTCCACATGCAAAATGCATTCAGTCCATCCCAAGGTCTCCCAATATTTTAACACATTACAGAATCAAATCAAATTTTTAAAATCTCATCTGAATTGCATTATCTTACAAGTTCCAAATTTCAGCATATAAATCATCTAAAGCAGGTGAGTGAAGCTATGAGTATTAATCTTTCCTGGGTACAATTCCTGTTCATCTGTGAACCTATGAAAGTCAAGAAATAAGTTATTTGTTTCCAAATATGTATTGGTGGGACAGGTATAGGATAACAATTACAGACATTCTCATATAAAAAGGGAGAAAAAGGAAAGAAAAAGGTGTCATGTTCCAAAGCAATTTTGAAATCCAGACAGTCAAATCCATTTTGGTTTCACGGCTTGGGAATAATCCTGATTCCCAGTTCCCCACTCTGGACCTGAGGCTCTATCCCCTTAGCTTGAGGCTTCACCCTCTGAACTCCTTGCTCTGCCCTCTGATAACATCCTTAATTTTTTCATGAAAGACAGCATGTGTTTGCAGGTAAAAAGATTAATCTAGCCTGTAGAACTTCTGGATGACAGCCTTCTTTCATTTTGTCTTCTTTCTACCTTCCTAAGTCCGACCTCAGTAGGCTGGTATAACATCCTCAAGAATCTTCTGGGTCTCCAGTGAATATCACAGGGATTCACTCCATTAGACAAGAGTCTCCTCCACAGTCTTTCCTATATCACCCCTTTTGAAAGAGTCATTGAGCACTCTAACTTTTAGATATTTCTGATGTATTAGGAAAAGGTTGTTCAGTCAATCCTCAGCTTTTTCTCTAAAGCACACTTTCCTGAGAGTGAATCTCTTATCTTTAGCATCTTTCACACACTGGAGAGCCTGAGAATTGCAGAAGTCATCAAGTCTTGATTACTTTTGGTTAAGCAGTTATTTATTTAGTTTCTTTCTTTTCTCTGCATTTACTATTTAAAAAAACACCTAGGCCAAACTAGGCCAACACTTTGCTTGGAAATATCCTCAGCTAAATAGCCAAGTTCAGGAAGCCATTGTATCTGAACTGATAGACTGCCTGCCTACCATATGGACGGTCCAAGGGTTCGATACCCAGGACCTCCTGACACGTGTGGTGAGCTGGCCCACATGCAGTGCTGTCACACGCAAGAAGTGCCATGCCACTCAAGGGTGTCCCCTGCATAGGGGTGCCCCACATGCAAGGAGTGCGCCCCACAAGGAGAGCCGCCCAGAGCGAAAAAAGCACAGCGCACCCTGAGGAGTGGTGCCACACACACAGAGAGCTGATGCAGCAAGATGATGCAGCAGAAAAGCAACACAGCTTCCTGGTGCCGCATAACAAGAATGCAAGCAGACACAGAACACACAGAGAATGGACACAGAGAGCAGAAAATGGGGGGAAGGGGAGAGAAATAAAATTTTTTAAAATAAAATAAATAAATAAATAGTCAAGCTCATCACTTATATGTTCTCCTTTCCAAACAACTACAGGATATAATTTTCCTAAACATTATGCTAATTTATAACAAGGATCGGCTTTCTTCCAGTTTCCAATAACATTTTTCTTATTTCTACCTGACACTTCACAAGCAATACTTTTAACATCCATATTTACATCAAGTGTCTGTTCAAGATGATTTAGGTATTATTCAAGATGATTTATGTATTTTCTACCATTCTCCTTACTTCCTTTTGAGTCTTCACTAGCCAAGTCATTAACTTCCCTATTTCAACAATAGTCTGTTCAAGGCAATCCAAAGTTGTTCCATCATGTTTCTTAAAACTTTCCCAGCCTCAGACCATTGCTTAATTCCAAATTCACTTCTACATTTTAGATATTTGTTATTGTAGTACCCCATTTCTGGGTATCAAAAGCTGTATAAGTTTTTTTTTTTAAGATGTATTTATCCCCCCTGCCCCTGCCCACCACCATGGTCTGTTCTTTGTCCATTTGCTGTGTGTTCTTCTGTGTCTGCTTGTGTTTTCATTAGCCACCTTCAGGAACTGATACTGGGACCTTCCAGAGTGGGAGAGAGGTGATCATTCTCTTGCACCACCTCAGCTCTCTGTTCTGCTATGTTTCTTATTGTCTCTCCTCTGTGTCTCTTTTTGTGGCATCATCTTGCTGCACCAGCTCTCCACATCAACTGGCACACCTGCATCAGCCAGCACTCCCACACAGGGTGGCACTCCCATGTGGGACAGCACTCCTGCATAGGGTGGCACTCCAACATGGGCCAGCTCACCACGTGGGCCAGCTTGCCTTCACCTCGAGGCCCTGGGCATCGAACCCTGGACCTCCTGTATGGTAGACAGGAGCCCAACTGCTTGAGCCACATCTGCTTCCCTGTATTAGTTTTATTTTGCTGCTCTAGCAAATTACCCTGAACTTTTATAGGTAGAAAATAACACAAATTTGTTTTCTTACAGTTCTGTAGGTAAGAAGTTCAACATTGATCTCACTAGCTTGAAATCAATGCATCAGCAGGGCTACATTCCTTTCTGGAAACTCTATAGGAAATTTTGTTTCCATGCATTTTTCAGTGCCTGGAGGTCTTCCACACTCCTTCCTTGGCTTGTGCCCCACTTCCTCCACCTTTATAGACAGCATCAGCTAGTTGAGCCCTTTTCAAATTGCATCACTCTGACTTTCTCTTCTGCCTCCTTCTATGATTAAGAACACTTACAATTATACTGGATTCATCAAGATAATCCAGGATAATCTCTATTTTAAACTGAGATGGTTAGCAGTCTTAATTCCTTTTTTGCTATGTAACATGACTTAGTCACAGGAATTAAGATGTGAGCATCTTGGAGCAGCATTATTGTGCCTGATACAGTGATATCTTTGCATTGTGCAAATAAACTGTTCCCCAACAACCACTTATTTTATCATTTTAACCTCCATTGATAAACCTCACCTTTATCAGTGATTGGGAGATGGAAACTCTGAGAGAGGCAAATTGGTGATCTTCTAATTCTTTTATTTCTTCTACAGTTTTAGTTTGTTGTGTAAAGCAGAATGTTCACTTATCTCTCCTTTATAATTTTTTATTCCATTTCACTATCACTATGAATTCTAATATTTTTACTGGATTATAATGAATTATAATTAATCACCATGATTTTTTTTTAATATATCAAGTTTGACTGTTGAGATGCCCTTAAATTTGGATCCTATGCCCTTTTTATGTGACTCCATATATCTTTGCTTTCTGTTACAACTGTATGTTACCTTGTACTTTCTCTGAAACAGTTTTGAAATCAGCCATTTCTCTAAGAACCCACCCTTCCACCTTTTAATTTAAAGATTGTTATGGTACTTAGAAACCATGATCTGAATATTAAGTGTGCTCATTGCTATTTGGGTATCATTGCTTCTAGACTAGGAATAGATAAATAGGTAGATAGAGACAGACATAGAGATAGATAGATACAAATATAAACATAATTACAATTCAATCACAAGTCCATATGGATATGTCCAATTCAAATTTAACATTACAGGTTTTTACTTCATTTCTTCCTTTAAAAAAAATTCTGATGTCTCCCTTACAATGAAATTCTTGGTTCCTAATCCTACAATATAGATAAAAGAGTTTCAAAATTACAATCAATATTACTTCAAATCATGTAATTGCTATGTAAATTTAGATTTATTTGCAGATTTTTCTGGCCTTAGAACACATCCTACTAAATATGTGTTCTCAGAGTGGTGTTCAAATCACTTGAAATAATTATTGCCTATGGTACCAATTTGATATACAGTTAGGTTTATTTCTCTGTTTCATTTTGTTGTTTTTTTTGGTTTGGTTTTGTTTTTTGGGGGGAAGTACTGAGGTTTGCACCCAGGATGTCATACATTGGAAGCAGAATTTCAACCACTGAATTATACTGGCTCCCCAAAGAGAGTTGGTTTTTTCATTTGTTTGTTTCTTTTTAGGAGTTACTGGGTTCAAACCCAGGATGTCATATGTGGGAAGCAGGCACTCAATCACTTGAACTACATCCAGTCCCCTGTTTTGTTTAGTTTTAAGGTACATTTAAAATTTTTTTAATTTAACCTTATTTTTTGATTATGTAAAATATTTACATCATTATAAACTCAAACCTAAAATAAAGGTATTCTCAAGCAAGTTTCTTTCTCATCCCTATGGCCTCTACGCTGTTCTGCAGCACACCCCATAGTGAGAAATTTCTTAGTTTCTGGTTAACCTTCAAATGCTTCTTTTTGGAAAATAAACACCCACATTTGTTCCTATTTCTTACATAAAACACACCATTTTGCATTCTGTTCTATAATTTGTTATTTTGTTTATGGTTTTTCTTCCTAGAGATCATAGAGTGGATTTTTTTTTTTTGTTCTTGATAAGATATGGATGATGTAATTCCTATGAGGTAGTAACCATTAATATCATTATTTTGCAGATAAGAAAACCAAGGCATGGAAGAAATGAATAACTAGCTTCTAGTCACTCAGTTTGTAGGTAGCCAGGCTAGGATGTGGACCAAAGTATTCTCATTTCAGTATTATTTTAACAGCACTCTACCATCATCTAGGCACATACATGGATTCTCTGATATTCATCCCCTAAATCTGTATCAGTGATGTTTCCAAGATTTTTTCTTTTTTTCTCTTCCTTTTTTTCCCCTTTTTTCCTCTCTTTCTCCTTTCTTTCTTGCCTTCTTCCTTCTTTCCTTCTTTCTCTTTTTCTCTGTTTATCTCTTCCTCTCTTTTCCTCCCTCCTTCTCTCTTTTCTTCTTTCTCTCTACCTTTCCCCAACCCTCTTTCCCTCTTCCTCTTTCTTTATCTCTACTTTTATTTATTTATTTTTTTGGTGTTGTATAACAACAACCTTGAATTTTAAGAATTGAATCTATAATGCCTAATTATTATAAGTTTAAGAATGTAGTTTCTTTATTTAATTGATATATATATATATATATTAGAGTGATAGCTCTTGATTTTCAATGCTAGAAGATACCTTTTAAATTATCTAGTTCGACACCCTAATTTTATACATTAAGACTATTGGACACAGTAGTTAAAAAGACTGGTCTGAGGTTAAACTATTATAAGCTCCCATTAGCAGGGTGTTAACAATGCAGTTGCAATGTCTGCATCAGCTAATATGGGATCTTATATATCCAGGTTGTTACCAGAGCAATTTCTGGGGGATCAGAATCAAGAACTTGACAGCTGGTGAGAGATTACACTTTACTCTTTTCATAGCAAGTTGAAAATGAGTACTCGGACAAGCATTATTATGAGATGAAACCATTGTCTCAATCCTGGATTACTGACCCAACAGGTGATCCTCTTTGGAGGACTTTTCTGCCATGTTAGAAAGTCAGACTCTAATGGGTTTCTGTTTATTTCTGTTTTTTCTATAACCAATGTTTCATTTTTCCTTCAACCTTTCATCTAGTAAACAAACAAAATAAAAAAACAAGGGGTGTAGACAGGTTCACAGTGATTGATGTTTAAATGTGCTGTTGGTTTACTTTTGTGGTATTATCTAAATGTTTAAAATTGCATGACAGTGTTCCAGGAGTGGAATCAAATGTCCATTATAAAAAGTCTTGGATTTGGAGGATATTCTGACGGGCTGCAAAAAATCTTCAAATATGTTAATATTGACTGTTCTCTCTGCCTTTGTTTCTCCTTTTCTTCATGACCAGCCATTACACTGACTTGTGACAAGCAAGGTGGTCCCCCGGGGCCAATGGTTCAAATCAGGGGAACTGAGATTCCGCTTGACTGTCTTTCTGATCCTCATATATATAGAGTCTTAGTCCCTGCTATCAGAATAAGACTATGAAAAGCAAGCCTTAGAAAACAGCTCTTGAGGCCTGTGGTAAGACTGGTCAGGAAAGAGGAGCCAAGGAAAAGAGATGAGACTAGGCTTGATTCTTCGATTGATTTTGATTATGACTGATGATAAGGAATGAAATATAAGTTCCCTTGTCATTTTGGGTTTGGGAACCCCAAAGAATCAGAAAAGAAATGACTCTCATCCTTGCTAATGAATAGGAGTCATAGCCAATCACTTCATAAATCATAATAACAAAATTAAGCAAGAGTTGTCTTTGTATGATAGTAAAGTTTATTGCCATTATATACTCCAATGAACAAGAGTCATAACAAATCAACAAATCACTTTATAGAATATAATAATACTAGCAAAGTTTCTTTACCATAATAGATCCTTAGAAATCTAAGGGGCCTGGAGAAAGTCAAGGATGAATAAACTTAGTTCAGAGGGGAAGATACAACACTCTTTAGAAGTTAAGAATTTTTAGAATGTTTATCAAGTTTAGGATATTGAATTCTTTGGATCTGGATTTTTTAAAAAACAATTTGATTCTGGTTCATATTTCTGACTAAAGATCAATTCACTCCTTTAAGAATATTTCTTTTTTATATTCTGATAAATATATGTGTGTGTGTGTATATATATATATATGAAAATTATATGCATATATTTTTGTAAGAAATAAAGTGATAACATAGAGCACAATTATATTCTCATACTTTTGCATTCATTACTTGTTTAGCAAATGTTTGTATAGCTTTTACTCTGTGCCTGACACTGTTTTAAGTGTTTTACAACTTTATGAGTTAGATGTTCTTATCACTATACTTTAGACATAAGGAAACTGAGTCACAGGGAGGTAAGTAATGTGCCCAAGCTCACAGAGCTAGTAATACTTTTGTCCAAGAGAGTTTTGTCAAAATTTCATACAGAGGAACATTCACCAATCCCTTCTTCTTATCTGATACCAACATAATTTATTCTGTTAACTTCCTTGACTTAGACCTCAGGAAGAAGGTAGCACTTCCAACCAGTCTACCTTCCTCCTTCAAGAAAGATTGTTTCTAAAAGCTCATATTTAACGTGTAGCCTAAATTTCTCATTGTGAGTATTCTCATAGATTTCAGGTTTGCTAATAAAAAAGCAAACTTACAAACAAGGTAGGAGACTCAAAGTTGCAGAACATCCCAGAAAACTTAGCTGAAGTAAGAAAAGTAAAACAGAAGACTTAATTGTAAGTAATTACCTCAAAAAAGTAAAAAGTTCCAAGAATGGCTTACTCCCTCACTTTTTGACTCCTACATTTAATGGAATCACTGGGTGCAATAATGCCTTGCTTTTTTATTCTGGAGACCTCAACTCTATCTCACCAGGGTAACCAAACCATACATTTGCACATGCACATAAACACTCTCACCTTCCAATGTAGTGTTAAATTAACTTGCTTACTTCTACGCAGAAGAACTCCTGGTTATTCAGTACTGAATGACAAGCCAAAGGTTTCATGCCTTAACAATGATAATGATATGATAATGGCAATAATATTGCCAATTTATTGAGTGCTTACTACATTCTAAGCACTGTGCCTTGAACTTACATAGATGATCTCATTTAATTCCTACTGTAATCATGCAATAACTATCATTACTATTCCATTTAACTGATGAGTAAATTCAAGCTCAGGGAGTAAAATGAACTTCCCCACATCCTACAGTTTACACAGTAGAGCTGTGTTCAGTCTTCTTGGACATTAAGCTCTTATGGGCAATACCACGGTTCTCAGATATGATTTGGTTTGATATAGTCATGCAACTCAAGGGATTTTAAGCCTTTTATCTAAGGTCCTCAAATAATAACTGGATCATCATTTCTTTGAGCTCTTTTGGACATTTTCTGATTCTTGGCCTTCATCTCTAAAAGTTATTACTCACTAGCATCTACAAATCCAAAGGAAAGAGACCGGGGTTCCATGTTCCCACAGTCTCTGCTTGATTGGTTGTGTATTCTCTCTTCATTTTAGCCACGGGTCAAAATGTAAAGGTTATGGTAAAGACAGTTGAATTTTGAATTAGGAGAGAACTTAAAGTCATTATTCCTTGTAACATTATTTTTTTTGCTTTACATCCTGGTTTGCCCAAGCCATTTGTTGTTGTGAACCAATAGTAGGATAATGTAAAGAAAGGATGTGGTTATTATAAAATAATTACTCCCCTGATGATTAGAAACACTTGGCGCTATGTTGTCCCTTCTGCTTCCCCAGGGGATGATTATATGTCTCCAATGGTGTTAGAAAGATACAGAGAAACCTAACCACTCCTTTCCATACTGGGACTGCATTCTAATAGAAGAGGTTAATCTATGTGGTTTTCTAGCTAATCCCCCTGGCATCTGCCTGCTCACATGGTGCCCAGGAACTTTTGGTGGATTAAGTAAAGTTGTGAAAATACACCTGCTCAGTTGAGATAGAAAGAGCTGCAGAGAGCAAATTGCAGAACTTTCACAGGGAGCATTTAAAAAGATCAAAAGGTGTTCTTTGCTTTACTTACTTGGAGCTGATTTCAAGAGGCAACAGGAAAACAACATGGAACAGTATCCAGTATCCTTGGCAGGGCTGACTGCCAATTGGGATTAACGGAACACTGTCTGATATCCTGTTATTCACACAACCAGTATCAGGAACGTTTACCAGGCACGAATTTTACCTGGCATTAGGTTGATATTACCACACACAAATAAGCCATTATCCTTTGAGAGTTTATTCACATCTTGTCCAAGCCTCAATACAACAATGCCAGATATTTTAATATGTGGACAGTGCTGTTATATACTATTTATTTTCACAGATAAGCTTGTTCCATCTCAAAAATGTGTACGATAAACTGGGTATCATTGGGTGGAATACCTGCAGAATCAATACCAATTTATAAATTCCATATTGATGTGGCTGAGAGAAGCCAAATATTACAAGTTAGAGACCAATAATGCCCAATCAAAACCCATAACAGAGATGTCCACAGCTTTTATCTTCATGGTAATACAGAGGTTGCATGCTGTGCCAAAACTAGCTTCCTTCATTGCAAAAATGGCAGCATGGATTGCTCACCAAAAAAGTATGCAAGTATGCCAGCTCTGGGTATATTTGGTGTGATCAGTTTTACATCACAGAAACAATGGCCATAAATTCTTAGGGTACTTCCTAGTAATTAGACTAATATCTGGTCTTAACGCCCAGATATTAGTGCATCTGGATGGCCACGCCCATGTGCCTGGGATCCTGGAGTCATGATCCCTTCTTTACCACCACACTACGGATGTCACAATCAATCCTGGAAACAATTAAAGAAAGAAAATTGTTTGCAAGGTAGTACTGACAGAGAAAAAGAAATCTTGCAATGATCTTTTTTAGAGAGATGGGGACAAGTTGTGGGTGAAGGGAATAGCAGAGCTGGGTCAGAGTGGGAGTTGATTTTGTAATACTCTGTCAAGTTGTTACTAGGCACAGAATTAAAAATATATAACTCTGTGGAAGGCAAAGTTTGTGAGAAACTCCTGGTGCAGAGGGTGAATTCTCCTGAATAATCTCAGGCTATTTACGCTTTGAGACTTAGCCATCTTTTTTTCCTTACTGAAATCATGAAGAAGATTCTGTTTCCAGATCCACACCACATCTCTTCATAGTTCCATGTTAACAATCACCCTGTGCCTAGCTAACGTTCCCTCCTGATGCCCTGAAACTGCCTTAGGTTTACACAGGAGTATGTTGGGCCTTCTGGAATGACGGAGCTGAAATGAGTAGTTCTGGGCCTCGATCAGATTCTCTAACTCAGGCTTTGGGAAAATGCCACCTTACTATTTATCTGAGCATAGTGTATTCACCAGGACACCGGTCCTGCCACTGATGTTTATAATCCACAGTCAGAGAGACTGAATGTCAATACCTTCCCCCAATATAGCATCCAAATAAAGATGACTTTGATGTGGGACTAAACCCTAAGAATATCCAGAACTGCTCAGAGCCATTACTAATTGTTCCTATTTTTCATCTGAAAAGCCTGGCAGGTCCGTGACATTATAACAAAAGTCTTCCCACTAGGACCTTGCCAATTTCAGCTGTAATTCCATCAGTAAACAACTTTGACTGTGTTGGGAAAATTCCATTAATCATTCATGTTCTGCGAAGAATGATACACAAAGGCGCTGTCAACACTAGGCAGCAACTTTCCATTTGTTTGGTAATTAAGAACTCCAGGCCATCTAATGCAAATTCATTGCCTGGTTGGAGCCGCTGGAATGAGCTGAAAGGGATTCACTTGCACTTAAACCCCTAATGTCAGATATTTTGATACATCTTCCCCACTTCTGTTAGGTGAACAGCAAGCATATTGCTTAAAGCCAAAAAGATACAATTTGAAAAAGCCTTGCACTTATTTGAGATACTAGCTCTATTAAAGACACATATTTTGCAGATCTGTCTGCAATATAATATATATTAATGCATATTTTCCCAGAATCAGATTTATGTCACCCGAATATAATGAATTCCACTGTAATTAAGAATTTGAAAGTTATTTTATTTTGCTCTACATAAACCCTAACATTGAGCAGAACAGACATCCAGAAAACTTTTGGCATTGAGAATCTTCTATGCAACCACATTACTATATCTATTTTGAAATCCCAGGGTTAATTTGATACTTAGAATGTACCAGGTTTCACAGCCACAGCATTAGCAAGGGTTGTGAAACTGTCACCTTCTGGCGGATCAGGGATTGCTAGCAGATCCCTATCAGCTTCTCATATGAGAAAAATTTAACCACAAGGTCATGCTTACAAATCCAGATGGTACTCAAATGACCCAGGGACCCTACCGCCCTCTGGGGCTCTCCACTTTCCTCTTCCCATCATCAAAACGCCCATTTGAGATGCCTATCTCTACTTTTATAAGTGCCAGAAAGCTGGTGGGAAGGAGTCCAGCCAGGTGTAACTCAGGTTGTTATGGTCATAAAAAAGAGACCATTCTCTCAGCTTCTTTCCTAACACTGTTCTGTGCCTTCTCCTTGAATCCTTGGGCTCAGGCTCATATTCGTAACCTGCTCCCACTTACAAAGTCACTGCAGCAGAATTCTAGAACTTCTTTAATAACAAATACTTTTCAACTTTCAGCTTCCACATAGTTAGGGTTCAGGTGGGGTTTCCAGTCTCCCTTTAAGTAAAATGTTTTCATCTACACATAAAGACAATCTGTAAAATGGAAACATAAATGCCTGCTTGATAGGGAGTTTTATCTTAAAAATATAAAAGTGAAGTTATAGTTCCTTAATATTAATTTCTTTCTTACTGTTATGTAGTAAGCTGAAACCTTGCCTTTTTACTTTTTGAGACACCTCTTCCCAGCAATTTATTAATATTATGAACCTAAAAAAGAAAACATCCTAAAGTAATAGTATGAGAGAAAACTTTTTCTCTATGGCCTCTACTCTAGAGACGTTTGTTATACATGATACTAAGCAACCATGCTAAAACAAATGTAATATGAAACAAAAACTTAGAAAATAAAATTATCCTATGCTTTTCTTTCCCTTTCCTCACAAAGATTATTTATATGAAGGCATGATATTCCATTATGCAGTTTAAATATTTCAAAGTATTTTCTCTGTTTTCTTAAATACGCAGGCTATATTTACTGTGCATGTTGGAATTTCCATTTTGCCTTTAGAGATCCAAAAAAAGGTCACAAAATAACAAATTGTTGCATTTATGTGTCTCCAATACCACATTTGTGATTTCTTTTTAGAATAAAATAAAGCCATTCTGTGATATTTTACCTCTAGGGGAAGTGTTCATGTATTCAACTCACACAAATTGATGACTTGTGTATGTACATTTTGGGAGCCATGTGAGGTGGTTAGAAATAATAATGCTATTAAGTTAAAACATAGTGACTCAATTTTTCCCTTGACTTTCCACAGCAAAGACTATATATGTAATAGAAGAATGGGGGCTAAGAAGAGACGGAGTAAGATGAAGAGAGTAATTGTCCAAGTGGAACTATTATTCATAGTTCCTTCACTTCCACAAGTCTTTTTTTTTATTCCACTTCAGCCATCTATACCATGGCCACAAGAATAAGATTAATATTTCAATCTTTGAAACAACTTCCTATTTCCCTCTTTTTTTCCCCCTCCATACTTCAATTATATCTGCATTTCAACTTCACCAAAGTGTGGAATGTCTGATTTCTTCATTCCTTCTTTCAGAACATTTCTGGCATCTCTTCCTTTTGCCCAGCCTTTAACCCCACGGCTAACCTCCCAAACACCACTGAACCAACTGCGGCTACATCATTCCCTCCACCTTCTGCTTCAGCCAGGGCTGGCTTCCTAGGTATGGGACCAGTGAAGTCACACAGGGCCACATGCTCAGAGCTCCATACTTGGCATTTAATATTTCACAGTTGCCATCTTGAAATTCTTAATAATTTTACCTTTTCTTTTATCTTTGATGTGTTTTGTAAGAGAAGTCCGATTGGACAAGGGAGTATGTGTGGGGGCTTCAAGCCTCGGCTCACAAGCAAACCAGTCTACCACTTCCTTAGCTTCCCTTGATGGACTCATAACTGCCTGCTTCCTTGTCAATTTGGCAACCACTGCTGCCCTCCATCCCCAACAGGGGCCAAGGCAAGGAGACATGGGGAGCATTGGGGTTGGACATTTACATCAAGCTCTCCCATACCTAAGGCAGAGCCTACACTTACCCACGAGTATCTACAAGCCAGAGGAATAATGATATTAAATAGCAAATAAAAATTGCCACAATATGCCAAGAGAAAAGACCATGGAAGAAAGGCAGAAGTTTTTCCCCTATTTTTTTAATATATATTTTTATTGAAGTATATCATTCATACATGAACTTACATAAACAATAAGTATATAGTGAAGATTGTAAACTTACAAAATAAACATACATAATATCACATAGGGGTGTAATACATCACCCCTCCACCAACACTTTGCATTGTTGTGAAACATTTGTTACAAACTATGCAAGAGCATTGTCAAAATATACTAATATCTATAGTCCCTATCTTACATCTGGTGTATTTTTCTTGCAACTCACCCTATTTTTTTAAATATATATTTAATACAGAGTTTTTGAACTTACAAAGCAATCATACACATGTATAGAATTCCCATAAACACCCCTTCACCCACACACCACACCATGGTGGAACATTTGTTACATATTATGAGATAATATCATCAGACTATTACCACCAACCATGGTCCATAGTGTACATTTGGCATACTTTTTCCATACACCTCTATTATCAAAACAGTTACATCTTTGGCATTGATACAAGAATATTATAGTATTGCTGTTAACCTGTCTATAGGTCACACCAGTTGTAGTTTTCTCATGCTTCTTCACATTCCCACCACCTTGCAATGGTGATGTACATCTGTTCTAGCTCACAGAAGGACATTCTTGCATCTCTACCATCAACCACACTTCTCATCCACCTCTGGGTTCACTGTGTTATTCAGTCCCTAGATTATTCTTTAGCTTTCTTTCAGTTGATTCTTACTTCCCCAGACTACCCTTTCTCAGCCACAACACCCATTTATAAACCAGTTTCTACTCACCATAATGTGTTACCATCAATTCTATCCATTTCCACACTTTCACGGTCAAGTTAATTAAAGCTTCTACATACATTAAGCATCAGTAGTCCTTCTCAACCCTCAAGAATAAACTCCGTATGTTTATACTTTGTATTTTGTTCATATTAATGAGACCGTGCAATATTTGTCCTTTTGTATCTGGCTTACTTTACTTCATATAATGTCTTTAAGGTTCATCCATGTTACCATATGTGTCCCAATATCATTTCTTCTTACTTCAGCATAGTATTCCATCATATGTATATACCACATTTTGTTTATTCATTCATTGGTTGATGGACACTTGATTTGTTTCCATCTTTTGGCAGCTGTGAATAACACAGCTATGAACATCAGTGTACAGATGTCTATATATGTCATAGTTTTTAGTTCTTCTGTATATATTCCTAATAGAAGAATTGCTGGATCATATAGCAGTTCAATAATTAGCTCCCTGAAAAACCGCCTAACCATTTTCCACAGAGGTTGCAACATTTTACAATCCCACCAACAGTGAAGGAGTGTTCCTATTTCCTCACATCTTCTCCAGCACTTACTGTTGTCTGTTTTTTTTTTAATAATGGCCATTCTATGTGGTGTTAGATGAAATCTCATTGTTGCTTTGATTTGCATTTCCCTAATAGCTAGTGATATAGAATATTTCTTCATGTGCTTTTTGGCCATTTGTATTTCCTCTTTGGAAAAATGTTTGTTTAAATCTTTTGCCCATTTTTAAATTGGGTTGCTTGCTCTTTTATTGTTGAATGGAAATCAACAATCTCTTTATGTAGAATGGAAATCAAACCTTATCAGATATGTGATTCCAAATATTTTCTCCCATTGAGTGAGTTGTCTTTTCACTTTCTGAATGAAGTCCTTTGAATCACAGAAGTGTTTAAGTTTGAGGAGGTCCCATTTATCCAAGGTTTCTTTCATGACTCGTGCTTTTGGTGTAAGGTTTAAGACTCCACTGTCTATCAGCAAGTCTTGAAGCTGTTTTCCTACATTTTCTTCTAGGAGCTTCATGGTACTTGCTTTTATATTTAGGTCTTTGATCTATTTTGAGTTAATATTTGTATAAGGTGTGAAATAGGGACCTTCTTTCTTTCTTTTGGCTATGGATATCCAGTTCTCCCAGAGCCATTTGTTGAATAGTGTTCTGTCCCAGCTGAGTGGGTTTGACAGGCTTGTCAAAAATCACTTGAACATAGATGTGAGGGTCTGTTTCGGAACCATCAATTAGGTAGGTTTCCTTAGTCTTATGTGTCTATATGCCAATACCATACTGTTTTTACCACTGTAGCTATGTAATATGATTTTAAGTCTGAAAGTGAGAGCCTCCAACTTCATTTTTCCTTTTTAAGATTTTCTGGCTATTTGCAGTGTCTTACCCTTCCAGATAAGTTTAATAATTGTGTTTTCCATTTGTTTAAAAATTGCTGGTGAAATTTTTATTAGGATGGCACCAAGTCTGTGTATCAATTTAGGTAGAAAGGACATCTTAATGATATTTAGTCTTCAAATCCATGAGCATGGAATGGCCTTCCAATTATTTAGGTCTTTTTTTATTTCTTTTAGCAATGCATTATGGTTTTCTGAATATAAGTGCTTTACATCCTTGGTTAAGTTTATTCCTAAATATTTTATTCTTTTAGTTTCTTTGCTAATAGAATTTTTTCCCAGACTTCCTCCTCAGATTGCACACTTTTAGGGTATAGAAACACTACTGATTTTTGAGTATTAACATTGTATCCTGACACTCTACTGAAACTGTTTATTAGCTCTAGTAGCTTTGTTGTATATTTTGGGGGATTTCTAGATATAGGATCATATCATCTGTGAAAGGTGAAGTTTTACTTCTTTCCAATTTGGAAGCCTTTTAGTTATTTTCTTGCCTGATTGCTCTAGCTAGAACATCTAGCACTATACTGAACAACAGTGGTGACAGTGGGCATCCTTGTCTTATTCCTGATCCCAATGGGAAAGCTTTTAGTCTTTCACTATTGAGTACAATGTTAGCTGTGGGATTTTCATATATGGCCTTTATCATATTGAGAAAGTTTCCTTCAATTCCTATATTTTGTAATATTTTTAATGAGAAAGGATGCTGTATTTTGTCAAATGCCTTTTCTCTATTAATCAACATGATTATGTGATTTTTCTTCTTTGATTATTAATGTAGTATATTATGCTGATTCATTTTCTTGTGTTGAACCACCCTTGCATGCATGATATAAAACCACTTGATCATGATGAATAATTCTTTTAATGTGTTCTTGGATTCTATTATCAAGTATTTTATTGAGGATTTTTGTACCTGTATTATTAGGGAAATGGGTCTGTAATTTTCTTTTTTGAAAAATACCTTTATTTGGCTTTGGTATTAGGGTGATATTGGCTTCATAGAATGAATTTGGCAGTGTTCCTTCTTGGTCAATTTTTTGGAAGAGCTTCAGTAAGATCAGTATTAAATCTTATTTGAATGTGTGGTAGAACTTACCTATGAAACTGTCTGTTCCTGAGCTTTTCATTTTGGGGAGCTGTTTAATGACTATTTCAACCTCTCTACTTGTGATTTGTTTATTAAGGTCTTCTATTTCTTTTAGGGTCAGTGTAGACTGTTGTTGGTATGTTCCTAGGAATTTTTCCATTTCATCTACATTATCTAGTTTTTTGGCATAAATTTGTTCATAGTATCCTTTTATGATATCTCTTATTTCTTAGGGATCAGTAGTAATATTCCCATCTTCATTTTTTATTTCATTTGTTTGCATCTTCTCTCTTTTATTCTTAGTCTAGCTAAGGGTTTGTCAGTTTTATTCATTTTTCAAAGAACCAACTTCCAGTTTTGTTAATTCTATTGTTTTTGTTGTCAATTTCATTTATTTTTGCTCTGATCTTTGTTATTTCATTCCTTCTACTTGCTTTGGATTTAATTTTATGTTGTTTTTCCTGTTCTTCCAACTAGCATAGTTAGGTCATTGATTTTAGCTCTTTCTTCTTTTTTAATGTGAGCATGAGGGCTATAAGTTTTCCTCTCAACACTGCCTTCATTGCATCCAATAGGTTCTTATATGTTGTATTCACATTGTTATTCATCTTGAGATATTTATTGACTCCTCTTGAATTTTTTTCTTTGAAACCAACAAGATGGTAGTGTAGTAAGGAGATCCTAGAGTTAGCTCCTGCTACAGGGCAGTTAGCAATCACCCGGAGCTATCTGGAGCTAGCTGAAGCACCTGTTTGGGGGCTCCAAGAGGCCAGAAGAGCATCCTGCAACATCCTTGCAGAAATGGAAGGAAGGGATTGCCCATCTGCAGAGAAGACTTGTAAGTAGAGCACTCCACACCACAGATGCCAGTGCCCAACCTCCACTGGAGACACAAGCAACCCTGGGAGCTGTTCTGCAGCTGGAATTGAAAGCTCTACTTCCCAAAAATGGAAAAGAAGAGACAATTGGGCAACAACTTCAGCTACTGATGAGCAAATTCAGTGGGCTAAAGTATAATCCTGATAACAACTGAAGTCTGAGCCAGTCCAAGTCAGAAAGAGGCCGGTATCTACCATCTTAACTCTGCGCCTGGCATGAGGGGAAGCGGGGAGGACTGAAAATCACAGTGCTGGTGGGGACTATCTTCTTTCCATCCAGATCAGATTGCAGGTCTAACATAGGCCCCAAACCCACCTCCAGCTGGGAGGAAGCTGCGGGGACCTGCTCCAGCCTCTATGGGAAATTACCAGCCAAACTGCAGAGGCTAGTGATTATCCTACTCTGGCCACATGTGCCACCCTAAGAGCTATTCTGTGACAGGAATTGGAAGCTCCATTTCCCAAAAACAAGGGAGGAGGAGATGGTTGACTGCCAATTTCAGCTACTGATTGGTAGACTCAGCTGGCTAGGATATAACCCTGGAAACAGCTGGGGTGTGAATCCACCCAAGTCAGAAAGAGGCCCATGGCTGCCATTTTGACTCTGCCCCCAGCCTGAGGGGAAGCCCGGCTGACTAAAAATCACATGACAGTAGGAACCATTTTTTTTTTCACCCAGATCGGCCTGCAGCCCTAGACTAGGCTTCAGCCCCACCTCTGGCCGGGAGGAGGCTGGCAGGCCCTACACCCACCTAGCCAGGTAATGGCAGGTACCTTTACCTGGCACAAACTGAAAATTGAAAGTCTACCAGGGCAAATGCAGTCATCTTGGACCCACACTGCATAGACTGCTGCCCACACCTGCAGCTCCATTCCCACCCCAGGCAGGAGAGAAAGGGGAGTGAAGTTTTGTCAGTCTCTCTAGGCAACTACAGTCTAGGCCTGCACGACTTGGATTATTCCACACAGCTGTGACTCTTTCCCTAACCCTAGCAAAGGATAGAGTTGGGAGAAGCTTCATTGGTTCCTGGTGCAATGAGGGCAGCTTGAGCCTCCACAGCTTATAGCACCAATGAGAACCTTGGCTCCTACTGCACAACCAGTAAGGGAGAAAGGGCAGGATGTCCTAAACTAAAGAGTAAAACTGCATCCAGAATAAATAACTCTAGTAATCCAGATGCCAAGACACCTTCAAAAAATTACAATCCACACCAAGAAACAGAAAGCTATGGCCCAGTTAAAGGAACAAAATAAGCCTCCAGGTGACATAAAGGAATTGAGACAACTACTTATAGATGCTCAAACAAATCTTGTTAATATTTTCAATGAGATGACTAAAGGAATTCAGGATATTAATAAGACACTGGATGAGCACAAAGAAAAAAGAATTTGAAAGCATACATAGAAAAATAGCAGATCTTATGAGAATGAAAGGTACAATAAAAAAACATTGCAATCATATAATAGCATATTTGAGGACACAGAAGAAAGGATTGGTGAGCTTGAAGAAATGGCCTTTGAAAGTAAATATACAAAAGAGCAGATGAAGAAAAGAATAAAAAATTAAACAAGGTCTCAGGGAACTAAATGACAGCAAAAGGTATGCAAACATAAGTGCCATGGATGTCCCAGAAGGAGATGAGAAGGGAAAAGGAGCAGAAGGAATACTTGAAGAAATAATGTTAGAAAACTTCCCAACCCTATTGAAGGACATAGATCCATGTCCAAGAAGCACAACATATTCCCATCTGAAAAAAATCCAAATAGACCGACTCTGAGACACATACTCATCAGAATGTCAAATGCCAAAGACAAAGAAAGAATTCTGAGAACAGCAAGAGAAAAGCAATGCTTAACATATAAGGGATTCCCAACTGATTAAATGCTGATTTCTCATCAGAAACCATGGAGGCAAGAAGATAGTGGTCTGATATATTTAAGATACTACAAAAGTAAAACTCCCAGCCAAGAATCTTATATCCAGCAAGACTCTCTTTCAAAAATGAGAGTGAGATTAGAACATTCACAGATAAACAGAAACTGAAAGAATTTCTAAGCAAGAGACAAGATTTTCGGGAAACTGTAAAAGGTATGCTAGAGCCTGAAAAGACAAGACAGGAGAAAGAGGCCTGGAAGAGAGTCTAGAAATGAAGGTTATATCAACAAAAGTAACTAAAAGTGTCAAAAGAGTGGTGAAAATAAAATATGACAGATAAAACTCAAATAGTCAGGAACAAACTTAACCAATGATGTAAAGCTCTTGTATTCAGAAAACTGCAACTCAATGTTAAAAGAAATCAAAAAAGGCCTAAATTCTTTGCTCATGGATTTGAAGACTAAATATCATTAAGATGTCAATTCTACTGAAATTGATATACAGATTCAATGCAATCCTGATAAAAATTCCACCAGCCTTAAAAAAAAAATTGCAAATATGGTCATCAAATTTATTTGGAAGGGTAAGGGGTCCTGAATAACCAGAAACAAAAAAAAAAGGAAAAGCAGGCCTTCATCTCCAGATTTTAAGTCATATTACCTAGCTGTAGTGGTAAAAACAGCTTGGTACTGGCATAAAGACAGATACATAGACCAATGGAACAAAATTGATGGTTCTGAAACAGATACTCATATGTATGGTCAACTGTATTTTGACTAGCCTGTCAAACTCACATAGCTCAGGCCAAACAGCCCATTCAACAAATGGATATCCATAGCCGAAAGAAGGAAAAAGTACCCCTATCTCACACCTTATCCAAAAATTAACTCAAAATGGATCAAAAACCTAAAAATAAAAGCAAGAACCATAAAACTTTCAGAAGAAATTGTAGGAAAATATTTCCAGACCTGGTGTAGGTGGTGGATTCTTAAAGGAGATAAGAGGAGGACTGAGATGGACTACTGATGTTTAATGTATGGAGAAGTTTTAATTAGCTTTACTGTAAAAGTGTGGAAATGTATAGAGTGGATGGTAACACATAGTGTATAACAGCTAGTTTACAAATAGGGATATGGCTGAAAATGGTAGTCTAGGTATGTAAGTGCCAATTGACAAAATGCTAGAGAATAATCTAGGAACTAAATAGCACAGTAAACCAAGAGCTGGATGAGAACTGTGGTTGATAGTACAGATGCCAGAGAGTGTCCTTTGTGAGCTAGAATAATTGCACATTACTACTGCAGGGTATTAGGAATGTTGAGAAACATGGAATAAATACAGCTGGAGTGACCTATGGACTGTGGTTAGCAATAATAATATAATATTCTTGCATCTATGCCAAAGATGAACTGTGTGGATAATAAGGCAGTATGGAAAATGTGAGCCAAATGTACACTATGAACATGGTAACAATCAGATGATATTATCTTATCTGTAGCAAATGGTCCACGATAGTGTGGTGTGTTGATGGAGGGATGTTGTTTGGGAATTCTGCACATGTGCATGCTTGTTTTATAAGTTTACAACTTTTGTCATAAAAAATATATTGAAAAAATAATAATAGGGTGGGTTGGGCAAAAAACACACCAAATGTCAGATGAGGACTATGATTAGTAGTAAGATTTTGACAATATTCTTTCATAATTTATAATTATGAAATTACATAATCTCACAACAATGCAAGGTATTGTTGGACAGTTGATGTATGGGACCCCTGTATGATGTTATGCATGTTTGTTTTGTAAGTTCACAACTTTTATTATACACTTAATTGTTGATGTATATTCATGTATAAATGATAAAAAATTAATAATAATAGGGTTGGTTGGGGGAAAAGTACTTTGGTTAGTAGTAATATTTTGACAATGCTCTTTAATCATTAGTTAAAAAGGCTTAACAACAATACAAGTTATTGGTCATAGGGTGAATTATGATGTTATGTATGTATGGTTTGTAAGTTCACAACTATTATTATATACTTATTGTTTATGTATGTTTATGTATGAGTGATATACTTCAATAAATTAAAAAATGAAAAAAAAATTCTTCTTTGACCCATTCATTGTTTAATAGTTTGTTGTTTAATTCCCATACATATGTGAATTTTCCCTTTTTCTGCCACTTTTGATTTCCAACTTTATTCCATTATCATCAGAGAAAGTGCTGTGTATAGTTTCAATCTTGTTGAATTTACTGAGATCTGCTTTGTGACCCAACATGTGATCTATCATGGAGAAAGATCTGTGAGAATTTGAAAAGAATGAATGTCCTGTTGTTGTGGTGTCAGTGTTCTGTATAAGTCTATTAGGTTTAGTCCATTTATCATATTATTTAAGCTCTCTGTTTCTTAATTTATCTTCTGCCTGGATGGTCTATCCAGTGCTGAGAATGGTATACTGAAGTCTCCAAATATTACTGTAGAGATGTCTATTTTTCCCTTCAGTTTTGTCAGTGTTTGCCCCACGTATCTTGGGGTATCCCAGTTAGGTGCATATACATTTATGATTGTCATTTCTATCTGGTGAAGCATCCCTTTTATTAATGTGTAATGTCCTTCCTTCTCTCTAATAACAGTTTTTCTTTTAAAGTCTATATCATCTGATATTAAGTATTGCTACCCCAGCTATTTTTGGTTTCTGCAATGCATGGGAGATCTTTTCCCAAGCTTTCACTTTCAATCTATGGGTATCCTTGGATCTAAGGTGAGTCTCTTACAGACAGCATATAGATGGCTTATATTCTCTTATCCATTCTTCCAATTTGTGTCTTTTGATTGGGAAGCTTAATCCATTAACATTCAATGTTGTTACTGTAAAGGCAGTTCTTGTTTCATCCATTTTGATCCTTGTGTTTTAGCTGTCATTTTATATTTGACACTTTTACTGTTACTGATATAGTCATCATTTCTAGACTCTCTTCCAAGCCTCTCTCTCCTGTCTTTTCTTTACAGGTTGTAACACTCCCTTTATTATTTCCTGCAAAGCTGGTCTTTTTATTATACATTTTCTCAGTTTCTGTTTATCTGTGAATATTCTAATCTTACCCTCACTTTTGAAAGATGATTGTGCCAGATATAAAATTCTTGACTGGCAGTTCTTCTTTTGCAGTACCTTAAATATATCATACCTCACCTTCTTGCCTCCATGGTTTCTGATGAGAAATCAGCATTTAATCTTATTGGGTATCCCTTATATGTTATGCATTGCTTTTCTCTTGCTGCTCTCAGAATTCACTCTTTGTGTATGGCATTTGACATTCTGATTACTATGCATCTCGGGGTCGGGCTATTAAGATTTATTCATATGGTAGTACACTGTGCTTCTTGGATATGGATATCTATGTCCTTCAATAGGGTTGTGAAATTTTCCACCATTATTTGTTCAAATATCCTTTTCTGCCCCTTTTTCCTTCTCTTCTCCTTCTGGAACACCCATTACATTTATATTTGAATGCATCTTTCTGTCATTTAGTTTCCTGAGATCCTGTTCAATTTTTTCCATTCTTCATCTATTTTTTTGTATGTTCACTTTCAGAAGTCATGTCTTTGAGCTTACTGATCCTTTCTTCTGCTTCCTCAAACCTGTGGTTATATGCCTCCAGTGTAATTTTTATTTCATTTAATGCATCTTTCATTCCCATAAGGTTTGCTATTTTTCTATGTATGCTTTCAAATTCTTCTTTGTGCTCCCCCAGTGTCTTCCTAATATCCTTAATCTCTTTAGCCATCTCACTGAATTTATTTAAAAGATTTGTCTGATCATCTATGATTAGTTGTCTCAACTCCTTTAAGCGATCTCCAGGCTTATATTTTCTAACTGGACCATATATTCCTGTTTTTTGGTGTGGATTATAATTTTTTTTTTTATGTTTTTGCATCTGGCTTGCTAGATACATTTATTCTGGGTGCAGTTTTCCCCTTTAGTTTAGGACTTTCTTGTTTTTTCTCCCTTGCTTGTTGTGTAGTAGGAGTTGAGGATGTAGGTGTTGCTGTAAGCTATTGAGAATGAAGCTTCCCACATTGCCCCAGGATTTGATGAGGCTTCTCCCACCTTTCTTCTCTGTCAGGGGTAGGAACAGTACTACAGCTGTGTATAAAAAATCTCTGTAGTTGCCCAGAGAGACTCACAGAAGAAGACTCACATCCCTTTCTCCCCTACCTTGGACAGCGATGGAGATATATTTGTGGGCAGCAATCTATGCCACGTGGGTCTAAAATGACCACAGTTGCCCAGGATAAACTGACATAACACCAGACCCCCTCCATGCTGGGAGTGAGAATGGACCCTCTGGAGTGCCCAACTATCTAATCTGTGTGGTCCAAATGCACCTTCTGTTTCTCTGAGTGGCTGAGGGAATACTGTACCTTCTGCCCTTTAGAGGGTGGGAATGGAACCACCAACACCCAACAGGTAAGGCCCTGTAGGATGAAATTACCTACTGTTGCCCAGAGAGGCTGAAGAAACACCAGCCCCCTCCTATCCTATCAGAGTGTGAGGTTGGAGCCACAGGTACCCAACAGTTCAGTCCCTACCATTGTCTGGAGAGTCTATGGAAACAGCAGTCCCCTCCTTTCCTATTGGGGGGTAAGGATGGATCCACAAGCACCCACCAGTCCAGGATGTGGGGGCTAAAAGCACCTGCAGTTACCCATAGAGGCTGGGCAAACATGGTCCATCTCTTGTCCTATTAGGGATGGGGATGGAGCCACAGGTGCCCAATGGTCAGGTTTGTACAGGTCCAAAGCACCTGTAGTTGCCCTGAGGGACTGAGGGAGCATCAGCCCCCTCCTATCCTGCAGAGGGACAAAGGTGGAAATGAACTCCAAGGCACTCAGCAAACCAGTTCATGTGGGTTGAAAAAACTCCTGCCATTGCCTGGAGAGGCCGAGGATACTCAGCACCTCTCCTATCCTATTGGGGTGTGGGCTTGCAGCCTCAGGTGACCGACTATTCAGTCTGTGCCAGTGGAGAACAGAACACTTGCAGTTACCTGGAGAGCCTAATGCAGGTCCCACCAGCTGCCTGCCTGTTGGAGGTGGGCCTGGAGCCTAGGCTAGGGCTGCAGTCTGATCTTGGTGGAAAGAATCCAGTCCCTAACTTCATTGGATTTTCAGTCAGTGAGGCTTCCCTTCATTCTGGGGACAGAGTCAAAATAGTGGCTACTGGACTCTTTCCAACCTGGACAGGCTCAAACCCTACTTGTTACAAGAATTATACTTTAGCCTGCTGAGTTCACTAATCAGTAGCTGAAGTCGGTGGACAATTGTCTCTTCCTCCACCATTTACAGGAAATGGTGCTTCTAACTCCAGCCACTGAATAGCGCCTGAGGCGGCTTGTGCTACTAGATTAGGTTGGGCACTGGCTTCTGCAGTGTGGCTTGTAATTTCTCAGAGAGGTGGTGCAGGTCCCCCCCACCCCAGCTTCCTCCCTGCCAGAAGTGACCTTGGGGTTTAGGCTAGATCTGCAATCCAATCTAGGTGGAAAGAAGCTGGTCCCTATCAGCACTGTGATTTTCAATCAGCCCTGCTTCCACTCATGCTGGTGTGGAGTCAAAATGACAGTTAAGGTCTCCTTCTGACCTGGACAGGCTCAAAGTGTAGCTGTTCCTAGGATTATACTTTAGCCTGCCAAATTTCCCAATCAGTAGCTGAAGTCAGTGCCTCACTGTCTTCCTCCCCCATTTCTTGGGAAATGGAGCTTCCATCTCCAGCCCCAGAATAGTTCCCAAGGGGGCTTGCAACATGGGCACCGACCTTCACAGCATGGAGGGCTCTGCTCATGGATCTTATCTGCAGATGGGCAGTCTCTTCCTTCCACACTCTCAAGGATGTTGCAGGTTACTCTTCCAGTCTCCTGGGGTCCCCAAACAGGTGTTTTAGATAGCTCTGGGTGATTACTAACTGTCCTGTAGCAGGAGCTGACTCCAGAAGCACCTTATTCTGCCACCATCCTGACTTACCCACCCCCCGCCCCACACACACACTTTTTGAACAAGGGCATTTCATTTTGCATTAAACACCACATATTAAATTGCATGCTCTGGCCCCTACCTTGGCTTAATCTCTCAGTCTTTAGGTAGAGATCCAAGCTACAGATATATTCAGGAAATGTATCAGGTAATGTAGCCTCCAAATGCAGCTGGGCCTCGATATCGTCTGTTATTTCTCTTTCCTATTGCCCTCTTCAAATATTTAATAACAGTACCACCCAGCCCTTGAGTGTGTGAAACCTTTCAATATGATGGGATATCACTCCTGTGATTCGGTTATATTATACAGCAGAAGAGAATTTGCAAATTTAAAGTTATCAATTGTTGGCTTTGAGTTCATCGAAAGGGAGCTTATCTGCCTGTGCCTCTCCTAATCAGATGAGCCCTTAAAAGAGCCAGGGCTTGTGGCATTTGAGATTATTTTTGTGAATTCCAGAAACAGAATGATTATGTTCGTAAATTGGTCTGCTCTTCTGGGTGTGATCCCCTTTAATTGCATTAAATTCAAAGGATTTCAGTTTACTTGATAAAATCTGTTTAGGGATAATGATTTAACCATGTCAGTAGGGCATGACTTGGGTTGAGTCCCTACCCCCTTGGTGGGCCAATATAAATGGACATTCACTCAAGATGGAAGAGGAGAGAACTTGGTCACTATTGATCCTGTGGCCCTGGAGAGAGATGAGTCATTTGTGTAACAGCTTACAGAGACTGTGGGGAAGAGAGCCGAGACTGATATAGAAAGCCCAGAAAGGAACAAGCCCTCGGCCAAGAAAGAAAGAAGCCCTGAGAGACAAGCCCTGTGCCAGCTATGGCTGAGATATAGGAAGCCTGAGAGATGAGCCCTAACCAGGAGAGAGAGGACTGGAAACCAAGGGGGTAAGGAGAGACCAGGTAGAGATCAGGACCATCTTGCTTAAACATGTGGTGACTAACTTTGGTGAGAGATCAACTTTGAGTTGGACTCTACGGCCTAGTAAATGTAGGCTTTTACCCCAAATAAAAACCCTTTATAAAAGCCAACAGATTTCTGGTACATTGCATTGGCACTCCTTGGGCAGACTAATACAGGGTCCTTCCAGAAGTCGGAGAGATTTTACATGAGCAAGGATGAAACTCCATTGCTGGCTCTGAAGGTGGAGGAGCCATCCACAAGGCAGACTTGAGAGAAGCCTCTAGGAGTTGAGAGCTGTCCCCAACCCAATCCAGCAAGAAAACAGGACTTCAGTCATACAAATGCAAGAAGATGAATTCTGCCACCACCCAGTGAGCTGGGAAGATGGGGCTCAAATCCCAGAAGTAAACCTCAGCTCCAGCCAACACCTTGATTTCCACCTGTGAAAGCCTTACACAGAGAACCCAGTTGGGCCCTGCCTGCCTGAACTGTGAGGTAATAAACTTGTGTTGGTGGAAGCCGCTAAGTTTGTGGTAATTTATTACACAGCAATAGGAAACTAATACAAATGAAAAGTTCTTCAATGGCAGGAAGTGATTTTTCCTCAATTTGTATTGCAGTTTTCTTCATAATCCAGCACATAATAGGTGTCCAGTGCTTGCTTGCTAATTTTTTTACTCATTAATTGATTCAAGCAAGGGAGTATCAATGTATCTTTTTTAAATGCATGGTAAATATCATCATCATTATTACTGTTATCATCATCATCATCATTCTATTGTTTTATGAATTCTACCTTAAGAGGCAAATGGACATTGAGACACTCTTCTTTTCTTGCCTTGCCCTCACACCTCACACTCTACAACTTACCATAAGGATAAAGTTTCTTTTTGATTTTCCCTACACCTTTCAAGATGAAGCTTTTGTTCTCTTTTCAGAAACACTGATATTGGCTTCCGGAAGCTTACATATCAGGAAATTGTTATTCATAAAGTGCTTTGAAATCTTCAGTACAACATGGTACAAAGATAAAGTGTCTGCTGATGTGCTCATATTGAAAACATATGTTATCATATAAAACTAAATATTTCAGACATGCAAATTTTGCACAATGCAGTATTTAATTTCCTGGTAGAAAGGCTTCCCATTTTTTTTCTTCCTCAAACTCCCAGTTCTGATCAAAGTAAAGAATAAATACTGTTTTCCCAGACAACAAAAACATAAGGGCAAATTTTTATTCTGGAATCACAGTGTAAATAGATGTATAAACTTATAGGACCCTTGTAATAATGGCTAATGATCTTAACAATTAATGCCTGATTGTTAGAAAATTGCTTGCTATAATAAAGAAACCATCTTGGGCATATCACCAGTTCATTTCAAAATGAACCCAGTAGCTTCCAACTGTTTCATTTCTTTGATAATAGCTCTCATACACATATATAAATATATGCAGATGCATATACCTATATATGAATGTATATATGTTTATTTATATGTACTTAAACTCACATATATTTAAGGATATGAATTGTTGTTTTTGTGAATTATATGCATTTGATATTTGGTTGGTAGACCTGAAGTAGAGTCCTAACTTTATCCCTTCAGGATAAATTTTTTTTTTGACGTACCTGGGTCTGGGGATTGAACCTGGGATCTCATATGTGGGTAGCCGGTGCTCAACCACTGAGCCACATCGGCTTCCCTGAGTTGATTTTATCATTTGTTTTGCTTGTTGTTTTTCTTTTTTCAGGAGGCACTGGAAACCGAACCTGGGATCTTCCATGTGGCAGGCAGGTGTTCAACTGCTTGAACCACATCCACTCCCTACTTTTATCAGTTTTTAAATTAATGGTAAGTGAGAGAGGGTGGCTGTCATTGAATTCTAAGTTTCTTAAAACATGAAAAGGAACTCTTTTTATATATTAGATGTATGTACTTTTATCTCATATTTGGACAGCACAGTGTAAGGCCCAGGAGAGACATGTGCCAGACCTGGTTTCAAATATAATTTGCTCTATGGAGACTAGCAGATCACTCAGTTTCTCCATTTGTAATCCGGAAATATTTATACCTTCTTACTCAACCTACAACATAGGGAATAAATGAGATCAAAGGTGACAATAACTGGAAGTAATTAAGATCACTGAAAATGATATGCTCAGTAGCTGGTGAGTGAGTCACTCATTCTCCTGCTCATTGATTGGACACGTGTGACAATTGCATATTACACAGAATGCTAAGTGATTAATGTGCAAAGATGGGAAAAGGCACCTATTATGCTGGTATGACATGGAGTGCTCTCTAAACGTCAATCGGATTCTGTTGGATAATAGTACTGTTAAGTTCTTCTGAAGCCTTCCTGAACTTCTCTCTAGTTGTTGAATCAGTTGTTAAGAAAGGAATGTTGAATACTCCAACTCTAGTTGTGAATTTATCTATTTGTCCCTCCATTTCTATCAGTTTTTGTTTCACATAGTTTGCAGCTTTGCAGCTTGGTACATATACATTTATCATTCCTATGTCCTCTTAGCTCACTGACTCTTTTATCTTTCTCAGTTTTCTTCTCTGTCAAATTTTCTTTGATCTGAAGTCAACTTTAACTGATATTAATGTAGCCACTTCAGTGTTCCTTTGATTAACGTTTGCATGATATATCTTTTGCTTTCTTTTACTTTCAAAGTGCCAATGATGTTATTTACAATGTGTGTTTCTTGTAGACAACATATACTTGGTTCATTTTTTAATCCACTCTATTAATTGCTATCTTTTAATTAGTACATGTAGAATATTTACATTAAGTGCAATTATTCATATGTTAGGACTTAAGTCTGACTTTTTTTCTTTGTTTTCTCTCTCTGCTTTTTCGTGTCTCTGTTTTGTTTTGCTTTGCTTTCTGCTTTCCTGAGGGTTGCTTGAATATTTTTTAGAATTCAATTTTGATGTTTGTAGTGTTTTTGAGTGTCTCTCTTAATTCTTCAGTGGTGACCCTCAGTATTATATTATATATACATAACTTATCATAGTATATTGGTATTGTAATTTTACCAGTTCATTGAAGTATAGAGGAATATATACCTTACCTCCATTTACATCCCTTGTTCTCCCATTTATGAGATAATTATCTTAAATATTTCCTCTACAACATTTATATACAATTAGACAGTGCCATAATTTTTGGTTCAACAATAAGCATAATTTAGAAAACTCAAAAGAGAAGAAAAACCTATTGAATTTACTTATATGTGTTTACCATGTTCTTTCTTCCTTCCTGGTTTTTCAGAATTCCTTATTTTATTGTTTCCATTCTGTTTAGATAACTTCTTTTAGCCATGCTATTAGAATAGCTCTGCTGGTGAAAAATTATCTTGGTTGTTATTTTCTAGGAATGTCTTGATTTCTTCATTCCTGAAGGATAGTTTTTCCAGGTATATAATTTTAGGACAGGAATTCTTTTTCAGTACTTGAAAAATATTGTGCGACTTCTTTCTGGCTTTCATGGTTTCTGATGCGAAATCCTCTAAAATTTGCACTGCATTTCCCCCATCATTAAGAAGTTTCTCCCCTGCTCTGGCTGATTTCAGATTTTGTCCTTTGTCTTTAGTTTCAAAAGTGTAATATGATGAGCTTTGGGATGGATTTCTTTAGATTTATCCCATTTGGGGTTCACTTGGCTCTGGCCAAATTTGGGAAATTTTAATCATTATTTCTTCAAGTATTTTTCAGCCTTATTCTTTTCTCTGCTGATATGAATGTTAGACTTTTTGTTATAGTCCTACAGGTCTCTGAGGTTCTATGTGTTATTTTTCCAGTTTTTATTTATCCTCTTTGTTGAAATTGGGTAACTTCATAACTTCTATTGTTCTATCTTCGAATTCACTGACATGTTCTTCTGTTCTTCCCATTCTCCTTTTGAGCCCATCCACTGAGCTTTTAATTATGGTTACTGAAATTTTCAGTTCCAAAATTTCCAGTTTGTTCTTTATGACTTCAATTCTTTACTGAGACTTCCTATTTCTTTGCTAATACATTCTACTTTTTCATTTGTTTCCAGCACATTTGTAATGCTTGTTGAAGCATTTTTATTATGGCTGTTTTGAATTTATTTTTAGATAATACTAACATCTCTGCCGTCCCAATGTTGGAATCTATCAATTGCCTGTTTTCACTGAGTTTGAGATCTTTCTGGTTCATTGTTTGATGAGAGATTATCAAATCTATTGATATTTTTGTATTATATTATGAAAGTCTGACTTTCTCTGACACTGCTTCAGCAGAGGGAGGAACCATTTCATTCCTGCCAGGTGAATTAGAAGTCTAGATTCCCCACTGAAACTCCATTGCCATCTGAGGTAGAAGATTTTCATTACTGCTTGGTAGAAGTGACAGTTCTGGCTCCCTACATTGTCTCCAGAGACACCAAATATGGTGGCCTCAATATCACTGGGCAATGGTGAAAATTCTGCATCTCTACCAGGCTTCTTATGTCACAACTCCAGTTGGGAGGGGAATGGCATACATTATGGCAATGTAGGTGGAAATCTTGACTCGCCATGTTTTCTACACCGATGCTATAGCTGGGGGCCTTTGTTAACAGTCGGCAGAGATGAACATCCCATTCCCTACCCAGTCTTCTCCAACTTCAGCACAAGTATTTGACTCCTCATTTGAGTCTCATGGTTAGAGATGTCTAGTGCTTCCCATTTGACCTTTGTTGCTATGGTTGGGGTGGAGACAGTTATTTCGGTGGTGTTTGGTTGGAGTAGAGTGGTTATTGTCTATATATTTTTTCTCTTTCTATGATGTCCCTCTCTGTCCTCTGGTTAGCTGAAATAATATTTTTGTTGAGGAATATTTTGTTTTGCTTATTGGCATCTCTTGGTTGCCACCTTCTTTAGATTCAAGTCTGGAATAATGAGGCAAAGGAAACCCAGGGAATTCAACATTGAGTTTTTCCTTAAGTCCTAAGGTCTCTAGCCAGTCTCCCTTCTTCTCTTCACCTTCTAGATGCTTCTTGTATTTGTTTTATCTATAATGTTCAGGACTTTTAGCTGAACTCAGTGAGAGGAGCAAGATAGATAATGTACACTCCATTTACTTAAGCAGAAATCCTCCAGGACATAATTTTGAAACCGGAAAGTGGTGAGAAAAATTCTAAAAGACAAATATTCAACCATAAAACATATGAAAAATGTTAAATTGTTCAACTGATAATCAACAATAGATAAACAAGAGATCGTGAAAATGGGGGAAAATGGTTTCCAGGTAAGTGATGAAAAGATCAGTTTTAACACTGGATATCTGCTGATTTCATGATAATTATGGAAAAAGCTGGACATTTAATGAAAACTGTATTGTTTCAACTCTCTTTTGAAAATCAAACTATCAAAGCACCAACTGGGAAAGATGTTAAGGCATTCCTAAGTCGTTTGTGGAATAAACACAAGGAAAGACATTCCTGCTGCAACAGATTTCCACTGTGTATGAAACTCGTCTGTTTTGTAAAATGTAGGCTGGTAGAAATGCATGAGCAAAATGAAGAACAGCATACCCAGTGAATCAAATTCTGCCCGGAAACAGAAACTGCTCTCAATGTTCATGGCAGGAAGAGTTTAAATAGATTGAAGTAGACTTAAGAAACCATTAGAGATTATTCAAGGAAGCAATTCTCAGGGAAACACAGCTGGATTTTAAGGCTCAGAAGGTAGTGGAAAGTATAGGAGACAACCCCAATGAGTTTTCAGTCTCTTGCACTAATGTGGGTAATTAGTAAGAGAATTCCTGTAAACCACCAGCAAACTCTAAAATCGCTGGCTACCCAATCTCCTTACCTGCCAGCTGCCATTCAAGATTTTGATTCACTCACTTCTTCCAAATCATCCACAAGGCTTTTGTTAGCAGACACTAAAACTAGACTTTGCTTTCAGGGATTCTGGGAAATGTAGTTTTCATGTTTTCACCCCCAGCAAGGCATCGGAGGGTATAAACAATAGAAAATTGTGCCAACTTCCAATGGATAGTCTGGCACACCTAGTTTTAAAATGAATGGATTTATGAAGAGCCAGTTGAAAATTAGAGGAATTTCTGTTTTATCCCAGTAAATGTTCATATAGATTTTGCTGGCTGGGCATTACTAGTCTCTGTTTACATATTAGAAATAAATAAAGATGAGAAAAGTTTAAGTAACTAGCCCAAAGTTAGCAGAAAAAAAGTGTCAGAACTGGAAATTGAAGTGTGATTCAATTGTTCTGTTAACTGTCAATTTTTACTTATGTTTTAAAATGTTTTGAGAGCTAAAGCATTTAACTCAATAGCATAGCTCAATGTATGCGTATATAATTAAAGAATATGTTACAGTCAGAAAATGACAAATACATATGTGAGAAACAAGGGGAAATAGGCTGGGAAAATAGATGTGAGAATGTCTACATAAAATGAAAATATAACACATCGGAAACATATATGGATGATTAATGTAAATTGGTGAGTATCAACATTTAAGAGAAAAGAAGAAGAGAAGTCAGTGAAGATATTTGAAAGTGAAATGGGCAAGAAAAATCTAAGAAAGAGGATGCCATGAAAATCAAAAAAGGAAGATAATTTAACTTCTTTATAAGAGGGGTAGTTTTGAACTCCCTGAATTCCTTCATTAATGGAGACAGAGCAACTTGATAACAAAGGCAAAAATTAATGAACAATATTATCACAAAACCAGAAGACAAGCTTTCTTCACAAACTGCAAAATAGAAGGGGGTAGGAAAAACTCTAAGATCTGGATGGTATAAATGTCCATGTAAAAGAAAACATATAAGCAGGATTGGAGTATAAGATGGACATGAGGTCAAGAGAGTTGTGAAATAGCAACGGCAACTTGAATTGTTCACCTACTCCTTAGGGTGTGAGCTCATCACAAGTTCTCTGGTAAAGTCTGAAGTGTCTGAAGGTGGACTCTCAAAACTAATCAGTCAAGTCTTCCAACTAGAATAGGGTGCTATCGTGAGGAGAAATCACTGAGAAAGGAATAAAAGATGATCAGAAGAGTGTTAATAGAAATAAGGGAATAAAGGTCCAGGTGAAGGTGAGGAGATGGACAGAAACAGAAATCTCAGTAAGCAAGCTGTCATATTTTTAAAATCTGGCAATATTTCAGATTGTGAAATCTGAAATGTTTTTGAAAAATAGCAGGAGAGAAAGATCTGTAGAGCTGGAAAAAAAAAACTACCTTGATCCATGCCCCTTTTATTTTTTATAATTTTTAAATTTTTATTTATTTGACTTTTTCTTTTCAAAGATTCATAGATCACAAAAAAAATGTTACATTAAAAAATATAAGAGGTTCCCTCATACCCCACCCCCACCCTCCCACTCTTCCCGTATCAACAACCTCTTTTATCATTGCATCTAGTGAATACATTTTGGAGCACTGCTACAGCACATGGATTATAGTTTACAATGTAGTTTACACTATCCCCCAGGCCATTCAGTGGGTTATGGCACAATATATAATGTCCTGCATCTGTCCTTGAAATATCATTCAGGACAATTCCAAGTCCCAAAAATGCCCCCACATCACACCTTTTCTTCCCTCTCCCTGCCCTCAGCAACTCCCATGGCCACTGTCTCCACATCAATGATACAATTTCTTCCATTGTTAGAGTCACAATAGTTCTATAGTAGAATACCAATAGGTCCACTTTAATCCATATTTTATTCCTCCATTCTTTGGACCCTGGGATGGTGATGTCCACTCTACCTCTAAATCGAGAGGGGGCTTAGATCCCACTTGGCTGATGGATGTGAGTCTCCTGTTTGCAGTTGAAGAAACTCTTGGTTCTCTGGTGTGGTGGTTAATCATCTTCACCACCCTGTTAGCTGACCTGGGTAAATCCAATGAACCGAGAGTAGGTGTTGCAACTCTGCTGAGGATCAGGGCCCAGCTGGCACATGGACAGTTCAGAGATTCAAGTCTCCTGAGTATACACCAACCACAATGCCAACCACAGGTTCAGTAAAAGTGACAGAAGAGGCATATGTACAAAGGTCACATCTGAGTCCAACTCCATCACACTCAGGAGCACAAATTCCAAAGTAGGGCCCACTAGCAAGACACTAAACTCCAGAGCTATCTGCCAAGATCATAGAACTTGTGTGTCTCTGTGAAGGCGGCCGGTCGGCTGCACTTCGTGGACCGGTTCCGCCAGGGGAGAGGGCCTTCCTCATGCTGCTGGCGTGAGATACGGGTTGTCGGGGCGACTTCTCTTGCCTCACTCCGGGAACCACTGCTGGGGCTGCAAACCAGCTGCAGCAAAGAGGACCGTGTTACAAACTCACACAAACACTGGCCATAAGAAACAGGAGACTTTATTGGGGGAGCCAGCGCATGTGGGCTCATGCGCAATCTGCAGATGAGTTCAGGGAAGAAGAGGGAAAGGGGGAATATATAGGGATATGGTAATTTAGGGGAGATGCATGCGCCTTGGCCTTGCCCCATGACTCAGCTCTCCTGACTCATCATGACTCAGCACCTCTGACTCATCATGACTCAGCACCTATGACTTAGCACTGTGATGGCACCCAGGCCCACAACACGGCCTATGCTCCCTACATCTCTGTAGCCCTCAGGAGCACCAGCACCTGGGGTTGTATCTACTTTGGCTGTCTCTGGGATCCTGCTGAGATATGCATAAGAGTGACCCCTGTGATGACATCCCAACTCATTTTGAAGTGTCTTAGCTATTTAAAATCATTTGTCTTTACCGTTTCCCCCTTTTATTCAAGGTCTTTTTCTAGTTGCATCACCAGCTGCTGATTGGTAGTAATCCCTTGGCTCCAGGGAGGTTCATCCCTAGGAGTCATGTCCCATGCTGGGAAGAAGATAATCCATTTATATGCTGAGCTTGAGCCATGTCTCATTTTGACTGCTCCAAAATCTTAATTTCACAAAAAAGTGAGTAATAGAAAAGCACAAAGTTCAAATCCCATGAACGGTTATTGGAAAAAAATAACAAGGGGCAGAAAACCTTTGCTACAGACAGTGAAAGCATGCTTAAAAGGCATGTTTACATACAGATTCAAATTGTTACCTATTATTTCAAAGATTACATATTTTCAATGATGAGATATAGAATAAAGATAGAAATAAAAAAATTAAAAATCAAAAACTGTCATGACAAAACTCAGAAGGGAATTAGAAACAAGTACAAAAATCATTTCTGATCTGAAGACAAAACTAGAATAAACACAAGGGGAAATAAACTCAACATAATATCTTCATAAAAATGTTACATGAATTGGAATTTTTAAAAAAATAAATGAAAAAAGAGATGAGAGGATCTAAGAAAAAGTGATAAATGTTGAATATAGGCAAAGAAGATCAAGCATATGTATAATAGAAGTCCCTGTAAAAAGAATATTGGAGTAAAATAACAAATAAAATGACTCCAGAATATAAGGGAAAATTTATGAAACCATATATTGAAAGGAGATGCCACGTGTCTGAGAATACTGATTCAGAATGACCAATAAGAAGGTTTTGTTGTTTGTTTTTTTTACTGAAGTTATTGGACTTAAGAAAATATTGAGAATTTTTAAAAGTGGGGCTTCTAGTTAAAAAAACAAAGCGACCTGTATGGTGTGGCAGTTTGAAATTATTTTATGAATCCCAAAGAGAAACTAACCCATTCCTGTGTGTGAGAGACCCTTTTGACCTGACTAAGTCAGTGAATCATGACTCATGTTGAGACTCTGTTCTCTTGCTAGATCTGATAAAAATAGAGACACAAGACAAAGGAGCCACCATATTTGATCTTGACATGTGAAAGAAAGTTTTGCCCACAGCTGAGCTGCAAGGAGAGAAGTCCCCAAGAGGCTCAAAAGGCTTGAGGCCCAGAGAGAAATAGCCATTTGCCTGGCAACTTGCAGCTGATCTCAGGAAGAATGTGGAGCCACTGAAATTGATAGAGGAGGCCCAGTAAGAGACAAATTCTATGTCTAATTGCCTACAGGTGAGTTCTGGGAGATGAAGGTAGATTCTGGAGAGGAAGGCAGACACCTTGGCAGAGATCAGTGGCCATCTTACTTCATCACATGGCATCTGACTTCTATGAGAAAGCACCTGTTACAGTGCCTTGAGTTGGACTTTTCATAGCCTTGGAACTGTGAGCTTTTACCCCAAATAAATCTCCTTTATAAAAGTCAGCCCATTTCTGATACTTTGCATCAGTAACATTTTGGCAAACTAAAACACAAGAGAAAGGAAATTAGACTATTTTCTGCATTTTCTAAAGCAATGCTTTATTCCAGAAGAAATTGGAGTAAAATATTCAGAAGAAAGAAATTGTGAGTCATGAAATTTTTATCTAGCAATATTAACTTTTACATATAAAGGGTATAGACAACCTGAAATGAACATGAAAGAACTCAAAGAATATTGTTGTCATGAAACCTTCCTAAGGAATTTACTAGCTTCAAACGATCAAGTGACTAGAGAAACACAGTCAAAATGTCTGCTAGTAAGGATTACGTATGCAGTTATTGGGAGAACCAACACTAAATGAGAGTGAAAATGTAAAAAGCATAGTATTTAATGATGTTATGCTCTAATAATGTGGATAGGAAATAAATATTTTTAAAAGCAGAAGAAAAAAACATGCAAAAAAATATATGCTTTCAGTAATCATATTGGTTTTGGTATGTATAATGTGGGATAGAACAAATTAATAATCATTAGGAAGAAAAAAAAATTCTATCATCCCCTGTGTCCTTATTCTTGGTGTAGAAGAAAATACAGATATGATAGGAAAGATAGCCTAAGTAAAAACTCTATAACCCTGTATTTTAATTGGAACTATTGATACGAATTAATGAGATAGTTTATCTATATCTATCTATCTATCTATCTATCTATCTATCTATCATGTACATCATCAATTTGCTTAGCCATGTCCACTGTAAAGGCCTAGAAAAATGACTATACCAGTAGTGATAATCATTCCTAATACATAGATCATACATTGAAATATGTTTTCCAATTAAAGGAGAAATGGTTAATTCCAAATCTGGAGTAGAAAATATACAAGATGAGCCTTAAACATTTTGTCATACTAAATAGCAAGGAGCCTATCAAATCTTACTAAATAAATATTACTAGGATTGAATCAAAGGGACTCAGGAGCCAACCACAAAAATTTCCCACTGCCAGAGATGGGACAATTTGTGCATCAGTAAGGATAATAATTGCAATGGCTAGAAACCCATTAAATATACTTAAATCCATAAGTTCATATTGACATAAATATTTAATTATTGCTAACATGTAGAGAGTAATAGGAACTTATTCATTATGATAAAAACTGATGATTAAGGAAGAATCAAGCATTTATGTTGACTTTCTATATGAACTGTTGCACTGCATGACCAAAAAGTAGATGAGGGGAAGCATCTCATTTTTGAAATATTCCAGCTAATACATGAAAAAGAAATTAAAGTATTATAATTGATCGATATTGCAAAGTCCAATGAATAAATGGGTCTAAGCATTGAGTATCAATACTTAGACAACCAGAAAAAGACAACCAGACATTATATGCCCAATGTGAAATAAAAGAACCCCACTTTTAATCTTGTCAAAAGGACTAAACCTGAGTCTGAACAAGCCTCTGGATCCAGCTGCCAATTTGCTGCAAACTCAGAGGATGTGGTATAGTGAATATCTAAACAATGTGTATGCAATCAGGACAGGTAGAAACTCTGCAAGCCTTCAACAGTTAAATTTAAGAATAATAAAGAATAGAGAAGCAAACTACAGAAAAAAAAAGATTTAAAAGATATATAAAATTTAAAAAGGGATTTTACAACAGTATCTAGGAATGCCCATTTGAATGATAAAATTATAAAGAAATGCAAAACAGTGGATTATAATACATTAGAAGGGATGATTCTGTGGTGTGTGGAAAGGGACTGTGATTGGAGTTGGATGCATAGAAGGGGTTTTGGGTGTGGCTGGCAAAGTTCTACTTCTTGATCACAGTGATGACTACAAGGTTATTGATCTTGTAATAATTCATTGTTATAAGTTTGTTTTGCATGGTTTTCTGTATCAGTTATTATCATACCATTATTATTAAATAATACAAAAGAAGATTACATCATAATCCCAAAGGTTCTTTAGTAGAGTGGAATACTCCAAGTGTGTACATGGTCACATGGCCATGGGTACAAATCCAGGCTCTATTTTGGAACCCTGAGCATGTCTGTTAACTCCTCTGCAAAATGAAAATAGCTTGCAATCATTTCATCAATGATGATGAAAGTAGATAAACAATGTTAAATACCTGTCAGGGTGTTTGGCACTGTGGAAGCACTTGTTGAACTGTAATTATTGCAACCAAGGGCAGGGTAGAGCCTTTGGAGTTAGAAGAAAATAGTATAACATAAGAGAAAAATGAGAATTGAAGGTAGTAGGAAAATTAAGCCAGGGAGTGAGGGATCAATCCTAAGAGAATAGAAGAGAAAGAGAGAATGGAAATGCCTGGAGTATTGGAATCCAGTGTCATCCATGATGATGCATTATAGTATTTCTCAATACTCATGAGAATGTTATAGAACAATGATTGAGTGTGCCCAAGAGATACTTTGTCTACATAATCAGCTATCTGCTGCTGACCCTCACCCATGTTCTTCAGGGTCCCAAGGCTGCAAATGTGGCAGTGATAAGGTAAAGTCATGATATCTGAGATTTCCCAAATGGCGAAATGTTGTAGTCCATACACTCTTGGCCAAATTAATCTCTGTCCTTCCCTAGACTTATTCAGTGGCTCTTTCCAGTATTATTCTTTCTTGTTCAGAATAACTTCCCTTCAATTAGTTGAATTAAATATGCACTTAAATATTAAAAAATTATGATTTCAGGGAAAGTGGAGAGATTCCTCACCACCTTCCTTCTTGTGAATATCTTGTCATAGTCTAGCAATGCATTATCAAGGGCCTTTATTTAGTCCTGTTATTATGAAGAAATGATGTTTAATAACTTCTGTGATTAGCATAGAATCAAAAATAAACTCTTTCTGGGGGTTAAGACTAGTAAAGTTTAGCCTTTCTTTAAATTCTTTTTAACCTTTGGATTCCTCCAGAAAAATAGCAGAATTGTTTGCTTCAAATACCATCTTCTCAGAAGCAGGGTGTTCAAGGTCAAAGAAGCCATTTGCTCTAGTTTAACATGGGTGACTGTGGAGATGAACAGATCTGACATATTTAAATAAAACATTCTAATAGTGTGTTCTGGCCTTGGAGGCCTCAGGCGGCATACGTTGTATTTGTTAGACACCATGGCTTAATTACTCTCATAAATGAATTATACCAATTTCAATTTAAAACCATAAGTGTTGCAGTTGAACTAGGGTCAAATTAAACTTTCTGTCAATTATGCAGATTACTTAAGCAATTATGTAAATTGTTAATAAATTCTTAAGTGATGTGGAATTTTTCTTGAAAAAATATCTGCTTTACGCTATGGAGAGCAAATACTTGAAGAGCATGGGTGCCCAGGCAAAAATGAAGCCTAGTTCTAAATATCAGTCTTGGTTGTTCTCTTCATCACTTGCTGTACAAAGTTAGACCTTCTGATAGCTTGAGACTGGAAAGTACATTCTATTCAAGAGCATCTTGGTTTTTGTATTGTGAAAATACCTATCCTTTACTGTGGAGTACTGTATTAGTCAGCCAAAGAGGTGCTGATGCAAAGTACCAGAAATCTGATGTCTTTTATAAAATGTATTTATTTGGGTTGGAAGCCCTAAAGAGTACAACTCAAGGTACTATGAGGTACTTTCTCACCCAAAGTCATTGGCCATGTCATGGAAGCAAGATGGCAGGCAATGTCTGCAAGGGTTCAGCCTTTCTTCTTCCTCTTTTTTTTTTTTTTTCTTTAAGATTTATTTATTTTATTTATTTCTCTCTTCTTCCTCCCTCCCCCTGGTTGTTTGTTCACTGTGTTTATTTGCTGCGTCTTCTTTGTCCTCTTCTGTGGTCCCAGTTTCTTCTGATCTCAGCTGCAGGTTTGCGTAAGACTTGTCTCACTCCCCAGGGCTCATTTCTTTCAGGCTCAGCTTCTGTGGTCTCTTCACAAGGTCAGCTGAAGCCCATCAGGGTCATGGCCTCTGCCATATCTAATGAGCTGTTTCTTTTCCTATGTGTTCTTCTCTGTGTGTCTGTTTCTCTGTGTATCTACTTCCATGTAAGAGTCTGTTTTATCAGCCCAAGGGGGTTGGGACTCAACACTGAGTTGCACTCTAATGCTGTGGTTGAATCAAAGCTCTAATCATAACATAATTTAATCAGACATCTCAGCTGAATCTAATACAATCAAAGGGTTATCACATCCAGAGGAACAGATCAGATTACAAACATAATCAAATATATATTTTTTGAATTCAAAAATAATGTTAAACTGCCACAAGAATCAAGGGCTGTAGGTGAGGAGGGCATGATGGTGATTATAGAAACAGATCTACTGTTAGTTTTATTATACTTTAAAAGCTCTTTCCATACAATACATCCTTCTCCCTCTTCCTCCTTTTTTAGGGGGTACCAGGGTTTGAACACAGGACCTCATACATGGGAAGCAGGCACTCAACCACTGAGATACAATCACTCCCTATGCACACCGTTTTTGCCTGCTGCTTGGGTAGAGGTTATTCTCTGCCTGCCCACTCTTGGTAAGTCATGAAATGATGGGAATATGACATGCCAGCAAGATTAGGGCCTAAAAGCATTGCTGGTTTTCTGTTTCCATTCAGTGTTCATTACAGTTTTCTTTCAGATCCTGTGCCTGTGACACACCTTAACTTACATGACTACCCTAAAACAAACTTACTAATCCAAACAAGGAAAAGGGGTTCAATAATAATTTTTAGTAAGATAAAGTCTCTCTTTAGTTACTGGATGCTGTTGTGTTAGTTTGGCTTATGTAGGCTGCAGAGGGAAAAAGAGAACAGCTCAGGACTTTTCAGGTGTTGGGGCTTTATAATTAATTCTCAGGAAAATCAGGGGTTGCTGTCAGTTAGTCAGGTTTTGGGGAGTTCTAGAATGTTCTCTGATGCCATAACTTCTCTGGTGCACAGCAATTGTCCCAGTAGTCTCTGCCCTCCTTCTGACTTGGTATCTCCCTTGTCTCCTCTTCTCTTGTCCTGCCTCTGTTGGCTACCAACTCTTCCTATGTATCTGTCATTTAAATTCCTTCAGTAGCTGAGTGCTTCAGTTGATCTACAAAATATAGCCTCCACCCATGGAATTTCATGGGTTTTCAGTTGATGTACCAGGGTAGGATAATCACAACCTTCTTCAAAATGTGATGGGGAGTGAGGCTTGTTTGTACAGACATCTTCATAAGGAAAAGGACAGAAATGCCATACTTGTATGTTATGCGTGAAGCAACCAGTTCGCTCCCTTCATCTTCAGAACTATCTATGGGCCTGGCATTTGATGAAACTGCAATGTTAATCTCATAGCTTTTCACATAAAATTTTCCTATTCCAGGTGTATTGATGGGGTGCCAGAAAAAAACAGACAAAGCCTACCCAGATTTGGAAGGGGAAACTCCACTGTTTTACAACTCAACCATGGCAAAGCCAGTGATTGAATCCAGGTGAGACAGTCCCAAGTTCACCTGTGATTAATTGAAGCCCTAATAAAGGCAAAAACCTCTGACCTTGGTCCTCCAGGTTCTGTACCTTATGGAAATTAACCTTTGAACATGAGTTATGAAATGTGTGACATACCCAAAAAGAAAGCACCTGATACTGTAGAATATGCATATTGATGAAAGAAATGAGAGAATTAAATGAATGCTAAATTATGGGTCTACAGAGAGCTGCCTTTGTTAAAATCTACATGTCAGTATGTGTAAACTCTGGAGTATTCAACAAAAGCATAGGTGCAAGGTGTACCTGGCAAGCCTTCTTTAAAAAACAATTTTTATGATACAGTAGAAAGACTATAAAATATTAGATTAAAAGCCCCATTTCAAAATATGTTTGCTTTGTAGTGACTTCCTTTCTGGCTCTTCTGTATAATTAAAAAGTCATCACCACCTTTAGTAGATGGCTTGCTTTTAAAGACATTGTACCTTTTCCCGTTCTGACACAGAGCCACTGGACCCACATTCTGAAATGTCTTATTGTCATCACAATAAGCATTTCTGTGAAGGGAAGCAAAGCCAAACAAAGCCAAAAACATTTTTTTCCCTAATCCACTGAGCAACAATGCTTTGTGGGCACCTTCCACTGCCCCAGTTTCAGGCTACATACGATTGTAGACAGAAAGCTATTTCAAGCATTGAAAACAGCCTTATTACCCTGCCATTTTTGCACAGTTTTTTTTTCCCCTTCCCTGTGACATTAGAGAGTCCGAAGTGACATACATTTTTTATAGCTTCATAAAGTCGTCTCCTGACCGGGTCACCCTTCTCATAACTAGGGAGCAGAACGCTTGAAAAAACCCATTCATCAACGTGAAAGGAGCCTCTGTCTGTGAGTTCCAATATGCACAGTCTGGCAAGATCCAGCTCAGTGCAAATGCTAACTTACTCCTTTGCTAATGCCAAAGGACCCACTCACTTCTGTCAGCACACAGAGAAGGACATGGAGGGTACGCTGGCTGTCCCCATCTGCAGAAAATGCCTCTCAAGATAGAGCCGAAGACCAACCCTTCCTGCTAAATGTACTGAGCACGTTAAAAATTAGCTTTATATTTATACTAATTAAATATTCAATTAAACAAGGATAAAATTATGGGGGGGGGGATTTGTTCTTGCCTAATGGACTATAGCCCATTTATTACTTTCTTACAGATATAGCATTAAGGTTCTGGTGGAAAACTGCATGAATTGTTGCCCTTATTTTTATTTCTTCATCTAGTCTTTCTCTGTGTTTTCAGTCAGACTTAGAATGGCTTATTATGCCAGGATGACTGGTGGATGAAAGAAGGTAAGGAAGCTGGGAAGCAAGGACAAAATGGTTACCCCTTAAACTTCTTACGATAGGCAGAAATTTTCTCCATTAAAACAGAATTCCATCCTTGGGGAGCTTTTCCATGGAATTTAATGGTGGGATTCAGGATCATGCAGTCTTTGAGGCTTGAAAGTCGCATACTTGTGATGGATTCCAGCTCTGCTAAATTGAGGATGTCTGATAAATGGAAACAGCCTCCAGGTCAAAATGATGAGAACATCCCCCACCCTGCACCTGACTCACTGAGCCTTTAGATTTAGGAATCTGGATTCAAATTTGAATTTAGTTCACAAATGAATGAAAACTGGTCAGTCACACATTGGGAATGTGTTTTTATTTGGGATAATTGCTCTCATAATATTGACTAGACTGTATGTATGCATGCATGTGCAAATGTTCATATACACATATGCACATGTAGGCATATCAGGAATACAATATAACATACATACATAACTTTTATGTAGAGAAAACCACATGAATACTTATAATACACATGTATGTGTAATTTGACATGCAGTTTGGAGGCAATTAAGATGCTCTTCAAGGACAATAAAATGATGACCCTAAAATCATTTGCTTTATGTTAAAGAAAATCACACCGAAGCTAAAAGCATCCTTGCTCTAATTTGTGTTTTACAGAAATGTCAGATGGGCAGATCTGGAAAATGAGACTGTATCATTTTGCTGGAAATCCTGCCAACAACACAGTGCGCACCTAATTTGAACTTCTCAGCATGTGCCTGCCAGGCGCGTTACTGCTAAAACCTAGAGGGTCATATCTGTGAAGAGAACACCCATCCTCTCTGTGTCATGATGCTTCCTTCCAGGCTGGGTGTGACTCTGCAAGACTGTATCCCTCCCCAGCTTCTACAAAGGAAATCCACAAAGCGTCAAGATGGGGGTGGGGAGGGACTTGAGGAAGAGCGTTAGGAAATAGGAAGTATTACTTATTTATTCTGAGCAACAGATGCATGGGTACTGGGAACTTTTCTAGCTAAATTTCTAATTTCTCTTTCTTTTAAGGTGGAAAGTAATTTGAAGGTGCGTCCAAAACAGGTTTTGAACTCTAAAAGGACTGTGCTTTTTAAAGTGGCCATCTACAAAATCCAAGTGCACCTCCTGTTTTTGAAACAACGGTTGGTGATACAATGATATCTCCTTTGATTTTAGGATCCAGTTATAAATTTAGGTATAAAATAAAATATTGAGATTAATAAAGATCATATCTGCAGGGTTCCTCAGAATGTTCAGCAATAAATATGAACCATGCAATCCCTAAGGCCCAGCTCCCTCTTCCTTTCCCCACACTGAACTGATTATTTCTCCTTTGTAATTTGCTCATACAGACAAACCCTGCTTCACAAATCCAATTGCCAAATTGTTTACTATTAACAAACATAACCATTTTAATTTGTTTTCAAGGAAGTTTAGTGTCTTCTTCACCTCCCCCTCCTCTGTCTTCTTCTTGTTCTTCTTCCTCCTCTTCCATTTTCCCTCTCTTTCCCCTCTCTCCCCCTCTCTCCCCTTCTCTCCCCCCCCCCCCATCAGATTAAGACATTGGATGATGGAGTCCTTAGGGGATTTAGAATCATTCTCATTCAGCTGAACAAAATAGCATGCAATTCAATAATCATTTGATGATATAATTTTTAAGAATTAAAAAAAGCCTTTCATCATCTCTATTATGAAAAGTCACAGTATTTGGCAGGAGTAATAGGGAAAAAACAAAATCTTTCAGAATGTACTTCAGTGCAGTCATGTTCAGAAGAGTAAGTAAATAGTATACAGAATGAATATGCTTTTGGCATTTTATTAATATATATCTGATTTCAGATTTTCCTCAGAGCTGATCTTGAATATCGTTAATTGTTACAACTGATGAAAGCACTTTTTTTATAATTGCACTTTTTTTTAACAAAAAGCAGTTATCTTTGTTTCAATTGATGAAAGATTATTAAAATAATACTGTTAGCTATGGCCCATAGTTTACAGTAGGTATATTTTACCCCATATAGCATCCTGTTAACACCTTGTATTAGTGTTCTACATTTGTTATAATTCTTGAAAGAATGTTCTTAAACTTGTACTATTAACTATAGTCCATACCCTACAATAAGGTTTTATTGTTAATTTTTTTTTCTAGTAACATCTAGGACCTGAAGTTTCCCCTTTTAACCACATTCAACTATATAATTCAGTGTTGTGAAATGCATTTACAGTAATGTGCTACCATCATGAACATCTACTTCCAAACCTTTATAATAAACCTAAATAGAAACTCTATACAAATTAATCAACTCCTCATTCTCTAACCTCAATCTATCCTCTGGTAACCTATATTCTAGATTCTAACTCTATGAGTTTGCTTATTATAATCGGTACATATAAGTGAAAGATCATACAATATTTGTCCTTTTGTGTCAGGCTTATTTCACTCAGCACAATGTCCTCAAAATTCATCCATGTTGTCATATGCAGCAGGACTTCATTCTTTTAATGGCTGAATAATATTCCAATATTCCATGCATATCCATTATCAGGAAATATGTCTTTTTCTTGTTCAGTTGTATACTGACTCTTATAAGAATTAAGGCACATAATTGTATATTGAGGATACAGTACTACTGGGTTTTGCATTTGCCCTTTAAGTTACCATTACGATAATCTCCATTTCTTCATACTACTCCAAGCCACTGTCTCCTATCTCTTCTTTCAATTGCAGAACTCCCTTTAGTAATTCTTGTAGGACAGGTCTTTTGTTGACAAGCTCTCTCTGTTTTTGTTTATCTTTGAATATTTTATCTCCTTCATTTTAAAGGAGAATTTTGTTGGATAAAGGATTTTTAGCTTGCAGTTTTTCTTTTCAGTACCTTAAATATATCATACCCATGCCTTTTCAGCTTCATGCCTTCTGATGAGAAATTGACACTTAGTCTTATTGAGGATCACTCAGATGTGACAAACTGCTTTTCTCTTTGCTGCTTTCAGAATTCTCTCTAAAATGGAAACAATTCTACACCTAAAGTAACATATGATAAACTCTTATTTAACATAAAGACTTAATTTTGCTTTTCATTCTTTTATTGGTACTTTAATAAAAATCACAGTAGTGAAAAAATACCTCAAAGTATGTTATAAGCTTAAATTAACACTGTCTGCTCAATCATGTCCCAAATATCATCTGCGATTATGTTTTGATTTTACTAAAATTCTACTGTGACTTTCCAGACAGATGGCACCTTCAATTTCCCTCTCTTCTGTGACTTTTGATCATTTAGCCATGTCTATTATAAAATGAAATGTACATTTGGGCTTTTTAGGAAGGACAGACTGTAAATTTCATTGAAGAAGGAACAGGGAGACTATGTCATTTTTCAATCTTCATTAAATCTTCTGTAATCATACAGTGTCTTGCAACTTAGGGGGTGCTCAATAAGTATCTATTGAATAAATTAATTAATGAGAATGCATAAGCAAATATAATAAATTATAATTATTACTGCACATTTATAATTATTACTATAAAATAATAAATAGGTGGTTTCCTGCTAGCATAAGCATGATAAAACTCTGGAAGAGTTAAAAGATTTCAGATGGGATCCAGATGACACTTTTCCCTATTACTTTGCAAGTTGATGGGATCAAAAAAGGGAAAAATCAGAAAGAGGAAATATTGGGGAAAAGAGGATATTGAGAGATTTTAAACTGGAGACTATGCTTAACACCTGCTGTAAATGCTTTAATAGGTGAATTGGTAACTCTTTCCTAACCTCTAAAATGAAGAGAACACTGGAAATGTACATGCTCCAAAATACAATTGAGGAGTGAACTTGGTTTAGATTTAGTGTTTTGAACCATTGATCTTCAAGTTTTATAGAATGATACACTGTGAAGATATCTTTGTGACACTCAAGTAAAATTAAGGCAAGTTCAGATTGAGTACACTAATTCCATCGCCCTGAAGTCTCCAGAAAATTGGATTTGATAGTGAGATTTATCAAGTCGTTTGGACTTTATAAGTAATAATGTTGCTTTTCCCTTTAACTTTAAATTCATAATTCTAAAGCTGCAAACATTCTGCTAACGCTAAATCCAAGCTCAATTGGGAGATTGGCCACTTAACCAAATTCTTAATTTAGGTTTTGTTCTGAGTATGAAAGATGAGTTTTAAAAAGGACATTGAAGGTCTTAATCCATTTCCCCAGTGAGAAATCTGAATCTGTTTCATTCTCAAGGTCATTGAACTGAAAAGCAAAGGTTTATTTGCATTCAATTTTGCTACTTCGAAGTCTTTTCTTGTACCATTACAATAGACTCTTAAAACATTAAGAACTGCCAAAAGAATAATTAACTATAACACTCTACTTTTATAACACTAAGGAAGCAATTATGCATAGTCAAATATGAGAAACCAAAATTATCAAAATTGCCAACATATATCCATCATCTATTACCTTTGTACCTAGGAAAGACCACCCTTTTCTACCCCCAGAATCTCATATTCAACTCTTTTGTGGACACTGCTGCTTTGATAGTTCAGAAATTATCCCAAACAATCTAGGCGCAAGTCAGTTAATTTTTTCTTCCGCCAATTAAAATTTACTGTCGAACCCCTCTAGTAAATTTTTATTGATTAGATTATAATTTCTATCTCTTTATTGATAGTCTCTATTTGATGTGACATTGTCATCACATCTTCCCTTTGTTTATCATACTTTCCTTTAGCTCTGTGAACATATCATAATGGCTACTTTAAAATATTTTCTTGTCAAATTCAACATCTGGTTGCTCACAGGTAGTTTGTGTTGCCTGCTGTATTTCTTGTTTCTTTGGATGTCTTACATAATGCTTTTGCTGGTAACTGGACACTTGAGCTAATATATTCTATCAAAGATGGTATTGCCTTCCCTCCCATCATGGGACTGGTTATAGTAATTTATTTATTTTTTGTTTTAGTGACTAGATGGATTATTTTCATGAAATCCTTTCCCCCCTCACAGTGTTAAGTCTGATATTTTACTTCAGGAAGGCCTAACTTCACATAATGTTAGTTTTCCTGAGATCACAATGGTACTGGTGAGCTGGCTTCCACTCTTTGCATGCACATACCCAGCTGATAAACTCCAGTAATTGCTGACTGATTGCTTTCATGCTGCCCACAATGCCCTGGGCATAAATTCCCCTACAAACTAATCCAATCGAATTGTGGCACATTTGGAGCACAGTTTCCAAAGTCCAGGTTTGCTATTATTTTGACCTCAGCAGGGCTGCTCCCAGCTGGCTTATGCCGTCTATGCTCTAATTTCATTAAATCCATGAGAAAACCAGCCATTAAAATGCAGGGTTAGATATGGAGCTCTTCATGCTGTCAAGTTGATCTCCATATCTAACCCTGCATTTTAATGGCTAGTTTTCTCATTGTCTTCCCACCTACACTGAAAATTCCTTCAATATAAGGACTTTCACAACACAGGCCAGTTGTCCCAGCAGAGAATATACAAACCCATCATAATGCTTAATATGTAGTTGGTACTCAGTAAATGTTCATTAGATTACTAAACAAATTGTCTTAGGAGTGTGTGGCAAATGATAGTCACTCAATTGATGTTAAGCAATAACTTTTATTGGTATTTTAATATTACAAATATTTTTTAAAATACTGAAAATTGGTGGTTTCCAAACTGAACATCTTTTAGGAATAATTTAATTAAAACATTAAAAAGGTTGTTTGCCTTTTTATCCTGTGTGTGAGCAAAATAAATACTCCAAAACTAGAACCCATTTAAAATACCCTTTTTATGGGAAATCTGTATTGGTTGAAAATCTCCAAAATATCTAGGTAAGCGTAATGTCTAAGAACATTGTCATTCCATTTGTAAGTCATTCTTCTCCTAATGTAAAACTCAAGATTCTGTTTGTCAGGTTGATTCATTTGAATTTCCTAATGATAATAAACTGTTTTTTTTGTTCAAGTGTAGCAGCTGAGTCAAGCTTTGGTTATGTGTACAAGTTTTTTAAGAGGATTGACCGGTACAGAAAGAGGTCAAGTGATTCACTCAAGGTCACACAGGGTGTCAACAACTCCACCAAGATTAGCCTTTCTGCCTGAGGACAGGATGTTCTGCAACAATCAATCCCCACAGCCACCACACAGCTCTTCATTTACAAGCTGTCCCTGGTGGAAGTAGCAGGCAATTAAGCTGAAGCTATTTGATGAAAGGAACTTGATTTGATCATTTTTTTTTAAAGTATCTGAGACTCTGATAATCATTGAACAGAGAAAAGAAAAAAGAAAAAATTCCTAACTAAGTCCCATGACCAAGGATTATTCCTACTGCTGCTTTTACCAAAATGGTTTTGTAGTAGCTTTTAAGGTAAAAGAATACCCTGAGTCAGCTATACATATTTACTCTAAAGATATATAAGAGTAAACGTATCAAGAATGATCAATATAGGCAATTATAGAACTGCTGTATAAAATTACTGTGATGGGATTAGTTGACATATTTGCTCATGATTTAGTTTCTTAGGATAAAAGCATATTCACTATTTTAAAAAATCATGAAATAATGACAAGAATAAAAAGTAAGAAAACACAGTTTCACCTATTCAGTGACAGCTACTCTAAACAGTTCCAAAGTCACACACACACACATGAACACATGCACACACACATGCAGACACAGGATTATATTGTACGTCTTTTCCTCAAATCTGCTTTCCAACAGAATAATGTACCATAATTATCTTTCCATATCAATTAATATGTTTATCAGCTAAAATAAGCTAGATTAAGCTGGAGCAACAACCAAAATCAAAATATTAGGAACATATAATGATGAAACTTTACTTCTGGTTTATGCTTCATGACTATAATGGGTAGGTAGGGAAGTAAAGCTCACTATAGTTATTCAAAGAATCAAACTTGTCCCAGATGGAAAAGAGAACTCTAGAGAGTCTTTGCATTTGCAATTGAAGGCTCCATTCCAGAAGTGAAGTACATCACAGCTCTTCACAATTCACTGGACAGAACTATACAAACACATCCATCCAATGATGAGGGAGTCAGAAAACACAATTCTTCCTGAATCTATAGTATCACTTTTCAAGATTGCATAGTATTCCACTTTACAATAAATTTTATCCCCCTTATTTTTTATAAATGTCCATTGATAAAATTAGCATGCCTTTAGGTATGTATATTTTTAAGAATTTAGATATGCAGTATCTAAATATATTCCAGAATGCTTGTATGAGAATTTTTTTATCCTCTAATTTCAATCACAGTGAATTTTTTAACTTATATAAATTTGATAGGCAAAACATGTCAAGTGATGGGTACATTTTTAAAATCACAATTTGTATTAATATCTGTGGATTTCCAAGTATGTTCACTTTTGTTAATTGAGTCCTCCTAAATGGCCTGTAGGATGCAGCAACACTACTAGATCAACTCCATTTCTGCTGAATCCTAGAACTTGGAGCTTCTAACCCAGATATTCGACTGCCACTCTCAACCTCCTCTTGGATGCCTAATAAGCATCTCATATTTAACAGGCAAAAAACAAATTTCTTCCTCTCTCCCACCCCTAAAACTTCCTCTGTGTTCAGGAAATGACACGTTCATAAACAAAGTTGGTCAGGCCAAAACCTGAGTTCATTTTTGGAATCAGCTCTTTCCATCACACCTATATTCAATTAATAAAACCTCTAGTTTCAAGATATATCCTAATTTGTAGCACTACTCACCACCTTCACCACTCTATGATGGTCCATACTATCACTATCTCTTGCTTCAATTATTGCAAAAGTGGACTAACCTCTTCCCTATAAATCTCAATTAAGAGCTGGAATTATTTATATGAGACAAAATTTATATATCATTCATTTGTGCAAAGCTCCAAACATAATCAAAACAAAAGCCAAGCTGTTTAACATGGTAAACAAGACCTTCATCTGCTATCATTTTCATTCTTGCTGTCTTGCTCCAGCCACACTTGTTTTTTATCTGCCTCTAGAACATGCCAACTTGTCCCCTCCACAGGATCTCTAAAGCCTTTGACTTGCAGTTTCATATTTTTGTAAAAATAAAAAAAAGAAAAAAGTCTTTTCCATAGATTTTCATGTGGCTCTCTTAGTCACTTTACTGAAGTTTCTGATTAAATGTCATCTTATCAGAGAGGCTTTTTTTTTTTAAAGCAATTTTATTGAGATATAGTCACATACCATACAATCCATCCAATTGTGAAGGCAATGGTTTTTAATATAATTTGTGCATTCATCACGACCAGCAATTTTAGACCATTTTCACTACTCCAAAAAGAAAATAGCCTACCCCTTAGCAGTCACTTCTCAATCCCTGTATCTTTCCCAAGCCATAGTCCACAGTTTGCTTTAGGTGTATTTTTGTCCATATACTACCCCATTATTAATACCTTGTAATAGCAATATACATTTGTTCTAATTCATGGCTTACATTTATGCTATTGACTGCACTCAGAGAGGTTTTTCTTGATCATAATTCTTAAAATATTACCATTCCTACCAAGCATGCACGCACACACACACATGCATGCAGTCTTTGTTTATCTTGGTCCCACTAGAATTTGCACTTCATTAAAGCAGGGCATAGAATTCCTTTTCATCACTCCGTTTTCAGTCCTAAAACAGGGACAGGCATAATGCAGTTGTGAGTTCACAGCAAATATTCTTGAATGAATAATATGATTTATGTTACCTACACATGGTAAAATTGGCATTATGATTGGTTCTCCACTGTCTGAAAAACATCAAGTTGCTAAATGAATTGTGACAAACATAATTTTAAATGCATTTCTGAATTGCAAAGAAAATTTGAAGAACTAAAGAGTAATCCAAAAACATGATCTGGCAGAAGTAAGAGAAGAAGGAGGAGGAGAAAGTGAAGTTCTGTTAAAAAAAAAAAACAAAACCAAAATTTAGTAATTAATGGCTACTCAAACAATGGAATCTTATATCTTGTACCCTCCCAAAGGGAAGGAATTGAACGAGAGATTTACACATAAGGAAAAGATACTTAATGATGTGAAACCATTAGTGAAAATTAGGTGAGGAAAAAAATTCTGCCTGAACTTTTACTCCAGGTGGAAAATAAAATTTCCACTTCTGAGAATATGTGACCACAGCATAGTTTTACATAAAAGTACTAGCAATAAGTTTCACTGTCCCGGAGCCTCATGGAATCCCATGGTTAAGAAATTAAAGTAGTTCTCTTTTAATGTCAACATGGCACTTAAAAGAGGAAAAAAATGCCAATTCTCTCTGGATAGAGAGAGAATTATTTTCAAACTAAGACCTTCAAAATACTTTAGATTTAACTTAGTAAAATGTGAGGAAATAATAATAACATTGCCAACACATAAGGAGACAAGTCACCATATGTAACAATTAGCAGAAATAAAAATGTTACAGATTTAGTCACGGAACAGACTTCGGGTCTTCAAAAGACTTTAGATTTTGTACTTAGAAGAAGACTGAGAAAATATGAAATGATTTTAAAATAACACAATAGTATTGAAAAACTGAATAAATAGCTAAAAATTATCACAATGACCAGGCAGATTTTTTTAAAAAGTAAATAGAACTTCTGAATATAAAAACATAGCAATTGAAAAAGGAAAACAAACAGAAGATTATGCACAGGTGAAGAGAAAATTGATGAATTGGAGAGGGAATTGAAGAATTCACTCAAAATGTAGCACAGAGAATAAGGATATAGAAATTATAAAAACATAGAGAATAGTCTAAAAGATGTCCAACTGGAGTTTCTAAAGGATAGGACAAGGTTGAGTAAATTTGGAGAATATAATGGCTGAGAAATTTCTAAAATAGATGAAAAGCATAGATTTTTAAAATAATAGATTAAATATATATGGTGTAAATAATGAAATTAAAAGGAAGAGATAGACTGGATTAATGTAAGACTCAACTCTATGCTACCTACAAAATACATTAAATATAAAGATGGAAAGAGGTTAAAGTTACAAGGATGGAAAAATATTAATAAATCCAAAATTACAATCAAGGATTTTATCACCTCTCTTGAAATAATTGATAAAGCAAGTATAAAATCATTGACCATAGAGAAAACATGAAAAACAATATAAACCAACTTGATCTAATTGACATATATAGAACACTTTACCAAAGGAATGAGAATATATGTGCTTTTCAAGTACACATGAAATATTTACCAATATATAATGATATTCTGCATGACAAAATAAGTTCCAATAAATTTGAAGGATTCTAATGATGCAAGGTATGTTTTCTGAGCATACTGTAACTAAATTACAAAGTGATAACAGAAAGATATGTGGAAACATTCCAAATATTTGGAAACTAATTAACACATTTCTGAACAACCCATAGGTTATAGAAGAAATAAAAAAGGAAATAAGAAAATATTTTGAACTGAAAAACAAATAAAACACAAACTATCAAAGGTGTGGAATATAGCTAATGCAGTATTTGAAAGTACTTTTAGGAATAAATTCATAAATTATGAAACAAGAAAGATGTCAAAACAATGACCTCTAGAAAATCAAGAGCAAAATAAAGTGAATACAAGCAGAAGAAAGGAAAGAGTCTTTAGAGTGGAAATCACAGGAAAATGAAACAGAAAGTAAATCAGTACAATGAATAGATCTCTTACTAGTCCAATCAGGATAAAAAGAGAGAAAAACACAAGTCACTGACATTAGGATTGAAAGAGGTGAATCACTGAATGGACTGGGAGATAGTGTAAACTACACCCATAAACTAAATGATGGATATAGGACATGTTAAATTACACCAAAAATGTATAAAAGTCTATAAGCTAAAATGTAAACCATAATGTAAAACCTAAAGTAACTAAAAACTTCAAAAATTATACAGTCTAAAATATAAACCATAATGTAAACCAAAATGTTTCAATATCTGCCCATCAGCTGCAGCAAATGTAACATGAACATGTAAAAAGTTCATTGCTGGGGAAGGGTTTGATGTTGGATATATGGGAGCCCCCTATATTGTATATGTGACTTTACTGTGATATAAAGCATTTTTTAAGATAAAATTAAAAATTAGTAAAAAAAAAAAAAAAGAAAGGATGCAGACTCTGAGAAAGAAATGAAAGAAATTGCCTTGCCACTGTGTATATAGGGCAAAACCTATTACAGTGATGAAAGGCAAAATGTCAAAAACAAAGTTGTATGATATTTTTCATTTTTTAATACCCCAATTTATTTTTACTTTATTTTAGTTTTTCTAAATTAGTATGTATCCTATTTCTAATCTTTAAACCAATCATTACTACTTCACTTTCCTATTAATTGAATTTGGCGATGTATTAGGCTTCATTTTTTAAGAAGTTTTGGACCACAGAGGGGTTCAGCTATGGCAGGGGAGGAACACTGGTGTGGGGTGTTATTGATGGGGGACATGTGGTTAGGAGGGAGTTCTCCAGGGCATGTACATAGGGTACATAAAAACGTTTGGATATATGTTGGGTGTTTTTATAGTAGTTACAAACAACAACTGAGGAAGTGCTGAGTTCCTAGCCAGGGGAGCTCTGTCACATTCCCCAATGGAACAGCAACAATCCACCAAGTGCAAGGGCAAAGACCAGTGAAGAAGGATGCTTCAATGATGAGACCTGGATACTGATGACTATGCTTATGAGCCTGTGTGCTGGAAATCTGAATTAGGCCTAGAGCTGCAGGGTGCCTAAGAGCTACCTCCTGAGAGCCTCTATGTTGCTCAAATATGGCCACTCTCTAAGACAAACTCAGCATGTAAACACATTACTTTCCCCTACCATGGGACATGACTCCCAGGGATAAGCCTCTCTGGAGCCAAGGGATTACTACCAGTCACTAACCAGTGATGCAACTAGAAAAAGGCCTTGAATAAAAGGGGAAATGGTAAAGACAAATGAGTTTAAATGGCTAAGAGTCTTCAAAAAAGAGTTAGGAGGTCAGAAGAGGAGTGGCACTTATGCAAGCCTCAGCAGGATCCCAGAGGCAGCCAAAATAGATACAACCCCAGGTACTGGTGCTCTTGAGGGCTACAGAGACACACAGGTTCTATGGTCATGGCGCTTGGCTCTGGAGTTCAGTGCCTTGTCAGTGGGCCCTACTTTGGAATTTGTGTTCCTGAGTGTGATGGAGTCGGTCTCAGATGTGACCTTTCTACACATGCCTCTTCTGTCACTTTTACTGAACCTATGGCTGGTGCTTGGGTGGGTGTATACCCAGAAGACTTCAATCTCTGGACTGGCCATGTGACAGCTAAGCCCCAAGCCTCAGCAGAGTTGTAATTCCTACTCTCCAGTTTGTTGGACTTATCCAGGTCAGCTAACAAGGAGGTGAAGATAGTCAACCACCACACCAGGGAACCAAGAATGCCTAAACTCCAAGCAGGAGAATCTCAACCATGTGAGATCTAAGCCCCCTCTTGATATAGAGGTGGAGTGGACCTCACCAACCCAGGATCCACAAGATGGAGGCATAAAATATGAATTAGAGTGAACTTACTGGTATTCTACTATAGAACTACTGTGACTAGTAATGGAAGAATCTGTAGCATTGATCTGCAGAAAATGGCCACAATAGTTGCTGAGGGCAAGGAGAGAGACGAGGGGATGAGATGTGGGGGCATTTTCAGAACTTGGAGTTGTCCTAAATTATATTGTAGGGACAGATGCTGGACATTATACGTCCTACCATAACCCACTGAATGGATGGAGAGTTTAAACTACAATGTAAACTATAATCCATGCAGTGCAGCAGTGCTCCAATATGTATTCACTAAATGCAAAGAGTGTGCCACAGTGATGAAAGAGGTTGTTGATGTAGAAGGAGTGGCGGGGTGGGGGGGGTGGAGTTTGGGGTATGAGAGAACCTCTTATATTTTTTGATGTAACAGTTTTTGTGATCCATGGATCTTTAAAAAAAAAAAAAAAAGACAATTGAATTTTTTAAAAAGTCAACTCAAAAAAAAGAAAAGAAAACCCATGCTGTGTAGCAGTGTTCCAAAATGTATTCATCAAATACAATGAATGTAACACAGTAATGAAAGAAGTTGTTGATGTGGGAGGAGTAGGGGGTGTGGTAAGTGGGGTATATGGGAATATCTTATATTCTTTAATGTAACATTTTGTGTGATCTATGCATCTTTTTAAAAAAGAATAAAAGGGGGGAAAAAGAGGTCAATCACTACAGATCCTACAGATAATAAAAGAACAAAAAGTGAATATTTTAATCATTTTATGCCAATAAATTGGACAATTTAAAAAATGGGAAAATTCCTTGAACTGCCAAAGTTCACTCAAGAGTACATAGGGTATTTATTTATAGTTCAAAAGCTACCCAAAAAGAAAATCCCAATGCCCAGATGGTTTCACTGGACAAATCAACCAAACATTTAAGGAAGACATAACATTAATTGTACATAAACTCTCAAAAAAATGAAGGGGGGGGGAATATATCCTGACTCATTCTATAAGTCCAACATTATTCTGATACCCACAATAGACAAGGATATATTAAGAAATAAGAAAATTGTAGACTAATTTTCCTCATAAACATAGATGCAAATTTTTAAATGAAATTTTCGTAAATGAAATCAATCAATAAAAAAGATGGCAAATCATGACTCAGTGATATTTATCTCAAAAATACAAGTTTAGTTTAACATTTAGAAAACAATCAATGTAATTCACAATAATAACATCCTGAAGAAAACAAAAATGATCATGACAAGAGATCTAAGGGGAATAACAAAAACATTTAACAAATTCCAACATCCACACCTGATTAAAAGAAAAAGACTGTCATCCAACTAGGAATGGAATAATAATTTTTTAAAATCTAAGAATGGAAGGGATCTTCTTCAAGCTGATAAAAGTCATTTATCTATGAAAAATATATCACATTTAATGTTAATCAATGGAATGATTTCTCCATAATATTAAGGATGTTTGCACTCATCCTTTCTACTCTAGCAGAGAATTTAGCCAAAGAAGTCAGGAAGACAAAGATACAAAAAGTGTCTAGATTGTAAATGAAGGAGGAAAAGTTTCTTTATTTCTAGATGACATGGTTGTCTATTTAGAAAACCCTACATTTTTAGTTTGGAATCTACAAATATGGAAGTAGAACTATATGTAATTTTAGCAAGTTTTCAGAATACAAAAAGAATATACAAAAATATATTGCATTTCTATATGGTAGTACCAAAAAGCTAAAATTAGAAATATTTGGAAAATTAAGAAATTATGAAAGAAAGAGAGGATTACAGAAGGGCAAAATAGGTATAAAGGCCATCATAGGCATTGACAATGGTCTATTTCTTGAACTGGTTGAGAAATAAACGGGTGTTTGTTGTATTATTTCTTATACATTTATATTCATATATATATACACATATGTACTTTTCTATCAATGAAATATTTTACAAGAAACATAAATGACTGAATAAAAAGCATGAATGATTAAATAGCCAAACCTGCTTCCTTGTCTTTAAAGATTTGAAGTTGTGGGTGAAACTATAAAATAGATTTCTAAACCCTATAATGAAATATTATGAAATTTCCATTTTCTTTTCCCTTTCAACTTTCCTTGGCACTGTGAACCCTGAATGCAGGATAACATCTCTCCCTATTTGTTACAGAGCATTATTTAAAGGTCATGGATCTCAGAATTGCAGTTCTTCAGTAGACTGAAGAACTGAAATATACCTTATTGATTTCTGGCCAGAATCATAGAAACACTAATAGTATCCAATCCAGAGATTTGGAGCAAAGTTAAATTCCACACTAAGATTTTTTTTCAGGAAAGGTCATGTCAGATACTCCTTGATGCAGAAAATCTCCTTTGATATGTCACCTGGGAATCTGCTATCTCTGATTGGTAGGTTTATTTGAATTCCCAGGAATACAAAAGGTTTTTAATGAAAAACTTTTTAGTCAAAGTATTTGGTAAAAATAATGTCAACAGATCCAATTTAACAAGTATCTACTCCTGCTGTAGTGTGGTAGATGTTTCACATTACTTTCTTTAAACAGTAACAAAAACCCCCCAATACAGTTATTAGCATCCCTCTTTTAGAGATGATGGAACAGAAAATTAAAATACTGAACAAACAATACCTGGAAAATATCTATAACTCAAAGTCAAAAGAAATGAATCCCAATTGGGATAGATACTCTGGAGCAATCCCAATATTTTACCTACTAGATTCTTAAAAAGGCACATATTGGATTTTCTCTTTTTTTGAGAAAGGCTAGTTTTTAAAATATTTATTCAGATTCACAGTAGTTCATATGAACTAATGAAAAAAAATGGCAGAGATAGTCTCCCCTTGTCAGGATAAAGAAACATACTCTTCTTTTTGCCAAACATAGACATGACTAACTCCAAAAAGAGACATTAAGCTCCTCCCTTACTGAACATAGTTGAAGTTGAAAGTATTCTTGCCTATGTCCTAATCACTAATGGATTCCATCCATGTATAGTTTTGCCATTAACTATATTACACATTTCTACTGGTAATGTGGATTGTGGTATGACTTAGTGAAAACTGGGAATCCACAGAGCTTACCTACTGAACAGCTAAGTAACACTTGAAAAGCCACAATGTGCTGGTTTGAGTCTTTTGCAGACCCCAGAAAACCCTCTTCTTAAGTAAACCCACTCTTACGCCTGTAAACCCATTGTAGATGGGACCTTTTGATTAGATTATTTCATTTAAGGGTCTTTGATTAGCTTGTGGGACCCACAGTGAGTCTTAATCCTCTTACTGGAATCCTTTGTAAATGGAGTACTAAAAAGCTACAGACCCACAGCTTTTGAAAGAAAGGAATGACCCAGGGTTAGAAGAGAAACCCAAGAGAGAGGAAATCACTGATGGAGTAACCAGAAGCTGAAGCAAGGAAACCTGGAAGAGAAACAGATGCCTCCAGGTGTCTTGAGCTGTGAGAGAGGACTCCAGAATCACCAGCAGCCAGTCTCATGATGATGCCTTGATTAGACACGCTCATGGCCTCAGAACTGTAAGCTTCTAAACTAATACAAGCCCATTGTAAAAGCCATTTCTGGAATATTGCTCTGGCAGCACTTAGCAAACTAAGACAAGCAGTAACAATAATAAACAAAATAATTTCTACTGATTTAAGTATAATCATTCAGATTATTCCTATGAGCTTCAAAGCTGTGTTGTTTCTTAATCCTCAGTTTCCTTATCCAAATAATAAAATAGTTTGATTATATTATACTATTACTATTTAATTTGATTATATTATAAAATTACTGTTCAATGCTAAAATTTATGAATCTAGGGAGGGTTTCATGATTTTTATGAAATTATTATTCTCATCTGACCTGACTTCTTGGCAAATTCCTGCTCAGAAAAAGCCACAAAACTCAAGAACTTTACATCTCAGTGCCTTTCAATTTTCAATTTTGTTTGAACTTTTTATCAGTAGCAAACTCTCCTCCTTTTACCCAAAGATGTTTGCAAAAAAATGAAAAAGTTGTGTCCCATTGAACTTAATATATCTTACATATTCTTTTAAAAGACATCAAGTGTAAACTTCATTATGATAATGTACATCTGTTTTTATGCTATCATTTAGTCTACCTCAAAGACATCACAATTGTTTCAGTATCTTTCAGGGAGAAAGGGAAAATATAAAAGGATTTCTCTTTTTGGCAAGCATTATTTTTCATGAATTTCTCTTTGTCTTTTTCGTTAGTTTATATATGATATACCTCGGTTTAATTTTTTTTTTTTCTGTTTTTATCTTGATTGGCGTCCTCTGATTTGAAAGAATCTGTTGGTTTGGTATTTGTCATAAATTTTGGGAAGTTCTCAGCCATTATTTCTCCAAACATTTCTTCTGTTCCATTATTTTTCTTCTCCTCCTAGTATTCCAATTAAACATATGTTGCAGCTTGTAATATTGACCTACAGTTTCTGATGTTCTGTTCTGTTTTTTTCATCCTTTTTGCATTTCAGTTTGGGAGAGCTAGTGACCTATATTCAATAGGTCAATAACACCTATTTTTCTGTGGCCTTGTCAGGTCTACTGTTGTGTTATGAAAGGCATTCTTCATTTCTGTCACAGTGTGATTTTTAACCTCTCTTTTAGACTTTTTCCAAGGATTTCCACCTCCCTGTTCACATTACCCATCTGGTCTTAACGTGTTGTCTACTTTTCCCATTAGAGCCCTGAACCTCTTAATGACAAATATTTTCAATTCCCTATTCGATCATTCCAATATTTTTCTCATATCTGAGTCTAGTTCTGATGATTGCTTTGCCTCTTCAGACTGTGTTTTTTCCTGTCTATAATAAGCCTTGTGATTTTTTGTTGAAACTGGACATGCCTTATCAGGAAATAGGAACTGAGGTTAACAGGTCTTTAGTGGAGGATTTATGTTCATCTGGCTAGGAGGTAGACTGTGTTTAATGTTTGTTGTGGCTATAGGTGCTATAGACTTCAAATTCTTCCAGTATCCTTGTTTTGGTTTTCCCTCTTGACTTAAGGCTTCCTAATGTACTCCAACTCATAAGAACTCTGTATCTAAGCAACTTTTTCTGTAGTTCACTGTTACTATACTGAACCCCTATTGGTTTGGTGACAGGGGTAGGAGAAAGGAACATTCTATAACCTCCCGATTACAACCCAGTCTTTTAGTGAACCTCTGTGAACTTCACAATGTTTTTATCAAGTAGCACAGCTTTTTGCCCTACAGCCCCATACTCCTTTCCCTGACTACAGCCTTCCCCACTTTATTTCCTTGAATCCCTGACCTCTAAGGATTTTCTTCTTTTAGGTGAAACAGGAAGGCTGGAAGGGACTAGAGGGAGAAGAAGCTGGAATAAGGCTCTGGCAAAATATTTTTCCCTGAAAATTCTTTCTGTATTTTATAGTAATTACTCTTGATTTCTCCCTTCTGCGGGTGTAAGAGGATCTTTTTTTTATCTTCCTGGAGGTAAAGTACATGAAAATGCTCCCCCACCCCACCAAGACTGCATGCCTAGGAGTTTTACACCCTCGGTCTAATCCACATTAGTTCACACTCAGGCTTCAGCAATTCACCAATATTAGCATTTGAGTGTTCCTAACTATTTATAGTTCCAGCGATTTCTGCTGCAGCGAAGCAGATCTTGGCTCTGCCTCTCTGGTTACATTTATCTCCCCAGATTTCTATGTGTCAGTTTGCCCTATGAACTAATTCTTTAAAGGTTCAAAAAAAGTGATTTATCTTGAGAATTTTCCAGCTTTTTTTTGTTGGAATAGTGATAACTTCCAAGCTCTTTATATGTTAGAGATGAAACTTGTAAATGTAAGAAAATGTTAATACTTGCAACCTAGAGGACTACTGGGTGAGATATTAAGTACTGAAAGAATAATACACATCACTCTAAAATTCTATACTAACAATATCTTCCAATATAGAAGTGAAATAAATAGTTTTCAGGAAAATAAAGAACTTACAGGATGTATTGCCAATGTACTTCATTGCAAGAAATGTTAAAGGGAGTTCCTAAGGAGGAAAAAATAAGATATCAGAGAAGAACTTGGATTTACCATAGGGAAAAAAAAAAAATGAAGACCTCTGAAAAGGTAGAAAGGAAGGTAAATAGAAAAGGCATTTTTCTTGTTTTAAATCACTCTAAAAGATAATTCACTCTTTAAAGAAACATAGTAACATGTATTGATAGTTTTAGTGAAAGCCACAGGACAAATACTAAAAGAATTATTAAAAGAGTGTCATTAATGAGTCAATTATGGAGACAAAATGGAATAATAAAAAAATACTCAATCCCAATGCAAATTGAGAAAGGAAGAAAAAAGAAACAAATAACAGATTGGGCAACTAGAAAGCAACTAGCAAGATGGCAAGATCAAAACAAACCATTATAATTCTATTAAATATCAATGTTCTAAACACTTCAAATAAAGCAAAGATTGTTAGATTATATGTAAATACAGGACCAAACTGTACACAGCTTACAAGGAACCCACTTTAATTATAAAGACATAGATAGGTGTAAAGTAAAAATATGGAAAAAATACCTTGCTGACACTAATAAAAAGACAGCTGAAGGACTATACTAATATGAAACAATATAGACTTGAGATAAAGGGGTTAATTCATAAAGAAACATTGCAATTTTAAATGCTTATGCAGCTAACAAAAAGCTTCAAAATACCTAAACACAAACTGATAGAAATGAAAAGAGAAATAGAAAAATCCCCAAATTAGAGATATCAACACTTTTCTCTGAATAATCATTAGAACACAGAAACAGAAAATCATTAAATGTATAGAAAACCTTTAAAGCACTATCCTCAATTTAATTGATATTTATAGAACACATCACCCAACAATAGCAGAATAAAAATTATTTTCAAGTGCACATGTGACATTCAGCAAGATAGACCATATTCTGGTCAATAAAATAAACCTAAGAAAGTAAAAGGAATTGAAATAAAGCAAAACATGTCATGATCACAATTGAATTAAACTAGAAATTAATAGCAGAAAGACATACTTAGAAACAACAAGTGTTTGGAAATTAAAACACAAATATATCATGGATCAAAGAGGAAGTCCAAAACATTTTAAGAATACAATTCATCAAATAAAAATAAAAAGATAACATATTAAAACCTGTGAGATACAACTAAAGCAGAGCTTAGAGGAATATTTATAATATTAAATGTTTAAGCTAGAACATGTAAATGATTTCCAACAATAATGTCTGTTCTATCATAACAAACTAGAAAAAAATAAAAGCAAATTAAAACTTAAGAAATGAGGTCAAAATAATAAATATTTTCTTGAATTTTACTTTTTTTTTTTTTTTTTTGGCCAGTAAGTGAGCATTTATTAGGGGACTTACCCAGGGCCGTTGTGCCTGGCAATGTGAGAAGAGATGACACTTCTGAGCTCAGTCATCCTTGCTCTCTGCAAATGAGAGGGGATTTTTTTTAGTACATGTCTACATACAGATGAGGAAAACACCTTAAGGGAAATGTGACTTCTAAAAAATCTAGAGTTTTGAACATATAATGAAGGAAATAAATATTAAAAACTAGTATCTTTTAAAGATACAGATGCAAAAATCCTCAAAAAATATATAAGCAAACCAAATACAACAACACATTAAAAGAATTATGCACCATGACCAAGCAGGATTTATCCTTGATATGTAAGGGTGGCTCAACATAAGAAAATAATACGCCATGTAAAGGGGAAAATCATGTAATTTTATGTGAATTTATGCAGAAATCATATTTGCAAAAATCCAGTACCACTTCTTGATGAAAACACTCAGAAAACCAGAATAGAAGGAAAATTCCTCAACATGCCAAAGAGCACATATGAAAAACTCACACTAACATCATTCTCAGTGTTGAAAGATTTGAAGACTTTCTCTTTCAACTTAGGGATAAGACAAATCTGTCACTACTACTATTGAACATAGTATTGGAAGTTCTAGTCATAGCAACTAGCCAAGAAAATAAAAATGAGAGCATCCAAATTGGAAAGGAAGACATAAAATTTCTCTATTTGCAAATGGCATGATCCTATATATAGAAAATCCTGAAAAGTCCACAAAAAGGTACTAGAGCTAATAAATGAATTCAGCAAAGTAGTATCATATAAGATCAATATGCAAAATCAGTAGTGTTTCTATACACTAGTAATGAACAATCTTGAAGAGAAAATCAAGGAAAAAATTGTTTATAAAAGCTACTAAAAGAATCAAATACCTAGGAATAAATTTATCCATGTAAATGCCTTACAAGCAGAAAACTACAAAGTAAAATTGCTAAAAGAAATCAAAGAAGATCCAAACAAATGAAAGAACATTACTGCATGTTCATGGATTAGAAGACTAAACATTGTTAAGATGTCAATTCTACCCAAAGTAATTTACAGATACAATGCAATCCCAATCAAAATTCCAACATCTTTCTTGACAGAAATGAAAAAGACAATTATCACCTTTTTATGGAAAAGAGCTCTGAATAGCTACAACCTTCTTGAAAAAGAAGAATGACGTTTGAGGATTCACACTTCCTGATCTTAAAAGTTATTACAAAGCTACAATAATCAAAACAGCATTGTACTGGCACAAAGACAGGCATATAAAAAAATGGAATCAATTTAAGAGTTCAGAAATAAACCCTCACCTCTATGACCAGTTGATTTTTGACAAGGGGGCCAAGTCCATTCAATTAGGAAATAACAGTCTCTTCAACAAATGGTGCTGGGAAAACTGGATGTTCCTATTGAAACAGTGAAGGAAGACCCTGGCCTCATACCATATACAAAAATTAAGTCAATATCTATTAAAGGCCTAAATATAAGAACCAAACTATAAAACTCCTAGAAGAAAACCTAGAAAAACATCTTCAGGACCTTGTGTTAAACAATACTTTCTTAGACTTTACACTAAAAGCACAACTGCCAGAAGAAAACATAGACACATAGGACTTCATCTAAATTAAAAACGTTTGTGCATCAAAGGACTTCGTGAAATTAAAAAGACAACCTACAGAATTTGTGAATATACTTTGAAACCATGTATCTAATACTAAGAGTTTAATATCCAGTGTATATTCAGAAATCCTACCACTCAACAATAAATGACAAAACCCAATTAAAAATTGAGCAAAAGACTTGAATAGAAATTTCTCCAAAGATATACAAATGGCCAAAAAGCACATGAAAAGATGCTCAGTATCATTAGCCACTAGGGTAATGTAAATCAAAACGACAGTGAGATACCATTTCATACAGAGTAGAATAACTACTGTTGAAAAATAAAAAACAAGTATTGGATAGAATGTGGAGAAACAGCAACACTTGTTCATTTGTGGGTGAGACTGTAAAATGGTACAGCTATTGTGGAAACAGTTAATTATGAAATTATCATACAACTTGGCAATCCCACTTCTAGGTAGAGATCCAAAAGAATTGAATGCAAGGACTCCAACAGATATTTGTATGCCAGTGCTCACAGTAGCATTACTCACAATAGCCCAAAGATGGAAGCACCTCAAATGTCCATCAACAGTTGAATGCATAAACAAAATGAGGTATATTTTTACAGTGGGATATTGTTCAGTATAAAGGAATAAAATTCTGATACATGTGGCAACATGGATCAACCCTGAACACATCATGCTAAGTAAAATAAGCCAGATACAAAAGGACCAAATATTGGGTGATTTCAAACATGAAATAAGTAGAATAAGCATTTATAGAGTCAGAAACTAGAGCATAGTTTAACAGGAGCCAATGTGAGAGTTAGGAATGGGGAGTAAATGCTTAATTGGTACATAATTTCTATTTTGGGTTATGGAAAATTTTTGGTAATGGATCTTGTTGATGGTAGCACAACATTAGGAATATAATTAACATCACTGAATTACACAATTGGATATAGTTAAAAGGCAAATATTAGGTTGTATATATATTCTTAGAACAAAGTTTTTTTAGAAAGCATAGGAATGTATAATACAGTGAACCCTAAACTATGGATTATAGTTAATAGTACAATTACAATAGTACCTTTTCATCAACTTTAACAAAGGTACCACACTAATGCAAATTGTTGATAATAGGGGATTTATATGGGAACTCTGTATTTTCTGCATGATTTCTCTGTAAACCAACAAATTCTCTAATATATATATTTATATGTATATTTATATAAATATATCATAGATCCCTACAATTCCACTTTTAGGTCAGATTCTCAAGAGCAATGAAAATATATGCTCACACAAAGATTTATACATGTTTATTCATAGTGGTTTTATTCATAACAGCCCCATACTAGAAAAATCCCAAATACCTATAAACTAGGGATTGAACAATAAAAAGGAATATACCAACATAGATTTCTTTCAAATGCATTATGCTAAGTCAAATAAACCACACTCAAAAGTCTACTTGACTGTGATCGGCCATCGATATGACATTCTATTAAATGTTGTTCCAGTATTTCTTCTCAGAATAATGCAATCAGAAAACCTTACAAAATTCCCAATAACAGATGCCTAAATAAAGCAGTTCAGGTAAAACTTGAATTTGGAGGTATTATCTAACCTAAACCTGTAAATTACTGAAGTTCATCTACTACTAAACTGTTTCTATTTCTTGCTATTCAGAAAGATTTTTCTCTTCAGTAATTCCATTTATTCAACCATTGCTGATTCAGGGTTATACTTCTTTCTACAGAGAAGTATATCAGATGCATTTTCCCTATGCATTTTGCTATTCAGTCAAACCAATGCATCTTACTCAGTGTGCTTACTTTTGCCCCAAGAAATCTGATGAGACAATTAGCACAGCAAAATTTCCACATCACAGAATATATGACTTCTCACAATCTAAAGGCTTTGTTTCATTTATTCTTGCTTCTCATAGACTTTTTTTTTAGGAGATGAAGAGTAAGTTGTCATATAATTGGAAGAAAAATAACCTCCTAAATCCAACAAGAAAAATTACCCACCTGGAGAAGAAATTTAACTTGTCCTATATTCATCTGAGGTGCTCCTTCAGAAAATACTGTTCTGTCAACAGCTTCCCTTAATTTTGTTTGTCTGTTTGTTTTGGTAAAGTTGAAATGTCAGAACACTAAAAGGAATGAATTCTCAGATTATTTTATTCTTTTTTAAAAAGATTTATTTATTTATTTATCTCTCTCCCCTCCCCCTCCCTACCCTGATTGTCTGTTCTCTGTGTCTGTTTGCTGCGTCTTCTTTGTCCACTTCTGTTGTTGTCAGCGGCACGGGAATCCCTTTGTGTTGGGTCATCTTGTTGTGTCAGCTCTCCGTGTGTGTGGCACCATTCCTGGGCAGGCGGCAATTTCTTTCATGCTGGGCGGCTCTCCCTATGGGGCACACTACCTGCATGTGGGTCTCCCCTACGTGGGGGACACCCCTGTGTGGCATGGCAATCCCTGCACGCATCAGCATTGCACATGGGCCAGCTCCACACGGGTCAAGGAGGCCCGGGGTTTGAACCGCAGACCTCCCATGTGGTAGACAGACACCCTAACCACTGGGCCAAGTCCGCTGCCTATTTGATTCATTGGAACACACAAGCATAGATAATTTAAACCTTACAACTCCCTATATCCAATAGTAATAATAATAATAACAAAACTATTAAAGTCAAAGGTTATCCATTTTACACTAACTTGAATCAAGGATTAGTGAACATTGTTCTTAGATCCTACAAAAAAACTGCATCAGAGAATTCATTCCATTTCTTGATTCAAAGAAACAGTGATTGGGTTGCAATCAGTTTCATTATTTTGATGTAGTTACCGAGTTCTCAGTTTTGTAGTCATGAATATAATTCAGTTTTCTTACCATGCTCAGAGATGCCTGGACTCCAGTGTACTAAGTTACGCTAACCAAATGCATACAAGACTGATGGATAAAATCAAAATGCCAATTCGTTAATTCCCATGCAGACTCATAACTATAAAGTGAAATTAAAATATTATCTCTCAGTGGATAGATGCACGCAAAAAGCTTTTAATCAGAGGGTTATTGCTTGGAGATCATGGGATTAGAACAAGAGGAAGTAGCTGTTTGATCATAATGTTTGGTGCCTTGCAATTTGAAATTCTAGTGCCTCTTTATTGACACTTGTTTTCAAAAGCCAGGGCACCCTTTCTTCTGCATTACCTAGAGACCATAGTCAAAGATTGCTTCTCTAACTTGCTCTTCTCTTTGATTTCAGGGCTCCTCAATGACAGACTTTCTTTAGCTATGTCAATACCAACACTCAGTTTCCTATCAAGTCTTGAGCACAGAAGCAGCCTGAGTCAAGCTGTCTAAGTTAGAGCTTACCATTCCTCATGACCAACTCTTACAAGGCACCTCATTGAAACCCCCTGAATTTCTAATAGCTGAATAATGAGACAGTGTCCAGTTATTTCCATATAGGTTGTCACTAAGTGCCAGAGGGCTGTGGAAATCCATAGCCACTGCTTCAATTCTCTCTTCTTTCTCTTCCATTTTAAATCAACTAGAGAAATGAAAATATTTTCATGAAGCCATGAATAAAGGAAGACCTGGATTGATTATCATGAAATTGAAGTAAATATGTTAAGAACTTCAGGCTTTCTGATAGGTCAGTAATACTTAGGTGTTGTCAGTCCCCTAATATGTTCTAAACTGATACATATGGGTAACAAATCACAGTAGAGAAAAAGCTAAAGTCAGTGAGGAATGCATATTAGAGGTCTTTTTAAAGGAAGAGCCACAAATTACTGTCAGGCACATGCCATTAAGCACAAAGTAGACATGCTGTCAAGCCTCACACAGTGAGATGTACAAACATAGTAGATGTTCAGTAAGTACTCACTACATTGATTTCTAATTAGTACAATTTTTGGCCTCATATAATTAGATACTTGTTTTTCTATTTTCTTTGAAAATATGATGTAAATAAGCTTTGTTAGCTGCCATTTTAAAGCAGCAAATACATGGGTTCTGTACCATGAGGATAATATTAATATTCTTAGAATTTCTCAAAGATTCTTAAAACCATATCATTTTTGGTAAATTACTGCCAAACTGAATTTTGAGGGAGTTTTCTCAAAAGTAGGTGAAAAGTTACTGTTGCCTATTAATTGGAAGATTGGCAATTTTCAAGCCTTAGTTGTCTGAGCAATCACCTCAACCTAAATTCCTCCGATCTAAAGACAGAGTGAGAGGTGCTGATCAGGGTATCCTTTATCTCTGACTTGAATACAAAACACCGTGTTTGGCAACAGACCATAACAAAAATATTGACCACAATACCTTGTAAATTCTGCTACTTTCCAGCAGTGCATCTGATATCATCGTGAATGAACATCTTGTGTCTGTAGACTTCCTCAGTGACCTCTTCCCTCTCTCCTTGAAATCATTGTATTGGGATTGCAAACATTTACTTGAGGTCTTTACCCAAACTTTAAATAGCATTGTCCGGAGATGTGGAGTATTACTTGTGACATTTTGTCTTCAGAAAATTTTGTCTTCAGAAAATTACTCTGACTAGTAACTTAACATTTATCGAGGGCTAGCTACATATTCAAAACTATACTATCATTTTATAGATACCTCATTTAATTCTCGCAATAAATCAATGAGGCAAATGCTATCACTACCCATTTTACAGGACCTGAGGCTTAGAGAGTTACAGATTTTCTCAGGTCACACAGCTAGAAAGAAACAAGCTGGAAATTGAATTCAGACTATCTAAGCGTAGAAATTACATTCTTAAACATAAAAGTGCATCATCTTTTGATGAAAAAATATGCATTGGTAAAACTCTATTTTCCAGCAGAATTAGAAAACCAACTCAAGATTCCAGCCCTGGGGATGCTGATAGTTCTGATTCTGGACACTTACAATTCTGCTCTTACTCCAATACAGAATAGAAAGTTGATTCCCAAAGGTAGTCCTGCTGTTTAACACAACAGGTTCACTGAAGTAATTTATTCATCCTTATGGGTTAGACGGAGAGAGCTATAGGTGTCAAGCTGAGTTAATAGAAGACCAGATGTTAGTTGGCACAAATCCTGCCAGCCAGCATGAGAAATGCAGAAATTATGGCTTTAGCCTAACCCAAAGATAAGAGAAAAGAACCTGTTATACTTGGGGAAACCTTGCCATAAATGGAGTTTAGGTAAATCCACATTTCTCCATTTTCAGGAAATGTCCAATATAAGAAGTTATCTCAGAATATAAATATATAATAGAATATAAACAACAAAGGAAAATATATATTTTATTTAGCAATATGCTCATCAAAAAAACATTGCTAATTAAATCCAGTGGAGGAGAATTATCACTCTCATAGGGCAATCATTTCTTCTAAATATGCTTTGTACAGAAAAAAGAGAGCATTTAATTTTGTTTTGTTTCTCGCACAAATCCCTAAAGACAAAAGTTACCTAAAACTCAAATATTATGAAAACTAGAAAATATGTTTAGATAAACACATCTTCAGGAAAGCAATAGTAGCTTCTTCTACACCGTAATGTTCTCCATATCACTGAATGAATGATCTTTGATGATCTCCCTGCTCCAGTCACCCTGCTATGCTATTGGAATTTTGAGTACATCTCAATAGGGCAATTTCAGCCCTAAGATGGTAACTGAGGATTCTTACTCTCTCATCCAGCCGAGCACTGGGACAGCTTTTGTGGAATCAAGGAAACAGGAGGAAAAAGGAAAGATACTCATCCTACAACCATTTACTGAATTTCTGGTGATGCCACCTCTGTCTCCCTCTACTGCTTCTTCCACCACCTCTCAGTATAGTGGAACTTTAAAAGGCCCAGGAGAAAGAAGAAATAAGACTTTAAATAATTTATTTGGAGAAACAGCCAGTGAAGAGGAACAAATCATGTTTCGCTAAAAGAACCGGGACCTCTGACACTTCCCTTTTCGCTCCAGTACCTGGAGCTCTAGCCGGATTACATTAGTGAAATTTTCATTTGATGGCATTTTAATATTCTGCCTTGATGACTTTTTAGCAACATTTACTTTCAGAGGTCTCGAGTGTTCCCTCGGAGGAAATGAAACATGTCAGAGCCCATTACAAAAATCAAAATTTAAATACCTCGACCACGTTAGGGCTTACACACAATCCCATCAGCGCTTAAGCTGAAACTCACGACTATTCGTTCTCTTGCTCAATCAGTAATGAGTACATTTTATGAAGCATTCCAGGGTCAGGGAACGCACGTTAGTGATCTAACTTAACCCATAGATAACCTGGCCCCAAAGGACCAGGGCAGGACTTGATTATATTGTAACGTGCAAATGATTTCCAACAGCACCAGTGAAAAATTTTTCCTTATTTATTTCATTTTCCTTGCCTTTTTTTTTTTTTTTTAAGAATTACAATGCCCATAAGTAATGGAAAGGGGATGGTAATAAGACAGTTGCAGATAAGTTCCATATTCTTTGGGAATTACTATATGTCTATACGTCCTCTTTAAAAACACTTGTTGAATGTTCATTCAACTACGGACCTAGGTGCTCTGCTATTAAGAGCTGTTGTAGTCTAGAATTGGAGGATGTTATTACTGTTTGAGCAATACCTTCCCCTTCAACATATTCCTGAAAAAGAAGCATGCCCAGGTGTGATCTGACTGTCTGCAGCACATTACATTCTACTCAGCTTGATAAGGCTTCCCAGAGTCACTTAAACACTAACCTTGCATGCAAAAGCAATGCAAGTCACACGTGTTGTTGTTCGACATAAGAGAAGTTTCAAAAGTCCAACCAGTCCACAGATGATTGCTTTTTTTTAATTTGAGAAAGATCCTCTCCCACTCTCCTCCCTAATCTTTTTCCCTCTCCTTCTTCCTGCTCTTTTTTCCTCCCACCCAAAGTAAGGGATTTATATAGTCAAGTTGGGAAATGCACATTATTCCCATGATGCTATGATCCTTGGGAAAGCATTCTGCTACTTCTAGTTCAGCCGCTAGTTAATAGGTTTATGATGTTGTTTCAGCACTTCTTCAGGATTTTTGGCAGTGTCCTTTATCAGTGACACCAACCAACAACTGGATGATCCCTATCCTAGCTTTCTGCCTTGAAGGGACTTAAGCATCCCCCTCTCAAAATATATTTATTAATAAAAGTAGGGGACCTGCTTGAACAGATTCTGTTCTGAGCCTCAGATCAGGTTTTCTTTAAGCTTGCCATGAAGCACCTAGGTTTAATACTGTGATGGGTCTGGCACAAGTACGTCAAAATTAGAGATATTGAGTTGCAGCAGGTTCAAGAAAATATAGCAAGCAAAGGGTTCACAGAAAGGAGATTTGCAGTGACTTTGCTTCTGGGCAATGGATGAGAAATAAATCTTTGCTACTTCCTTCCTGGTCGTTCTTGAATTTCACTTTCTAGTAATTTGAATGTATCTCTTATTTTAAATGAGACCCCTCAAAGTCTATAAAAATACTATGTGAGCATTAGAAATCATTGAGAACACAACACGGATATTCAAATTATTAGCTAAAATCAACAGTCTTTGTTTTTCTTGGCCTGCTCCTTACAAATTGTCAGAGGTATACAATATGACAGCTGCTTAGAGAGAAGAAAATCACCGGGGGGGGGGGGGGGGGCAGAAAAAGGCATGAAAAGATCCAAGATTCCCAGCTGAATGTTAGAAAAGTGAAAGAAAAAGTGAATTTCAAGAACCAGGAAGAAAAGGTGGGACCTCATGTAGCTCCATGAAGTCAATGATTCTTAGCCATGCAGTTTCCAGTCCTGGTATCTTTGAGCTACAAAAAGATACACTTGACAACTTGACATTAAAAATGCTTAATGAGGTCCCAACAGTACATACTTGTCCACATTTGAAGCAATTTTTAATTCTCTCAGACTTAGACATGGAAGGAATAGCCATTCTCTCTTTTAAACACGTTCACCCTTCTCAGACTCCAAAAAAACTATTGCAGCTGAAAACATCCAAGTTTCTGGGCAAATGTTGAGACTCTAAGTCAAATCCATTTGCCTTTCAGTAAAAGTAGGCATCAGCAGTCATGTTAGTCATTCGAGCTCACCTTCTTGCCTTTAATGAACACACCTATGATGCATGCACACCTGCACACACACACAAAGTTTCTAACTGATAAATCATATTATACTCAGATTATGTCTCTGCAGCTTATTTTTCATCTAGGTTCAAATCAGAGAATGACAAATTTCCTGCTCTTTAGATCTTTAGGAAAGACTGCTGTGATGATCACTTATTTTGCCAAAATTCAATGAAAAACTCATGTTGAGGATTTAAACTTCTTAAAAGGCTGGCAACTCTCCACAGATGGATAACTGCACCCTTTACCTTGAAGCCAATTCTATGTTCTCTCTCTACAGCTGCTCCTGGATTAGAAGCTACTCTTCATCAACATCTTAACTTCCTTCTTGTTCAGATATACTTCAAGGCTTGCATCCAAAGAGGCGAAGATTTAAATATTGTCTAACAATTGTCCTTACCAATAAATAGAAATAAGTGGGAATGAGAAAAGGGAGTAAAGTGAGGAATGTTTCTTAAATTCATTTTCTTGTTTTCATCATCAGTAAATTTGGGATAATGAATACTGTCATGGTGACTAAGTTATATCACACCTGTGCAGCCCAGAGAAAAGTGCCTGGATTATAACTAATCTCTTGTTAAGCACTAGCAATTGTCTTCATCAGTATTAGCAACATCACGACTGTTTTTTCCCATTGAAATATTTTTCTTAAGTAATCATGGTGTTCAATGGTGGTGGCACTTTCCTCTCCTTATCCCATGGAATTCCACTGACTTTCTTCTTTCTCTCATATTCTTGACCTTGGCCTCACAGTCTCTCCATTCCTATCAGCACTTCCTCTCAAACATGTATTTTAACATAAGTAATTAAATATTGATAATAGCTTTCAGTGATGGTCTTTCCAGGGCAATAAGTATTTAATAAAGATATTGACCATAAGTCAAAGATATAAAGTTCAGCTAGTGGAATATGAGGGAGCAGCTGGTCAAGAGAAAGGAAAGAGTTGGGATGGAGTGCAGACTTTAGAGCATCTCTTTAAAGTAAGGACAGTGGTCCTCCCCAGTACACTGTGATATTGTCTCTAAAAGCTAAGAATTTTGGTTTCCCTTAAAGAAATATACACTGATAACTGGCACTTTTAACAATTGTGCTTTCTTCTGAATAAAGGGACAAGTTAATGGCTTTAAAAAACTTTACAAGTATTTTATCTTTACTATCAGAATCTAAGAAAGTTTCAGCTAAAAAAGAATCTCAGAAGATTCCTACTTCGAAGAAATTAGGGGAAACAGAAAAGTAATGCTATCAATTAAAATACAGTGTAACTCATTCCAATTAAATTTTTCTACCATGATAATTGGTAATATCTACTTTCCTCTGTTCCTAAAGGTATTTTGTTTTTTCTAGATTTATAAAAACCTCCCCAAAGGACAAAATTATTCCTTATGCCATGCAAACCAGAAAAAAACACATGCAAAATAGAACTTCTAGAAAGTTCAGAAAATCTTATAAGGAGGTTTTGAGTGGTACTGAGAGAGAAGAATTTGATTGCTTCTTTTACTGAAAAGGCAAAATCTCAAAAGAATTCGAACACAATTGATCCTCATTATCCACAGATTTCATATTTGCAAATTTGCCACTCACTAAAATTTATTTGTAACCCAAAATCAATGCTTGGATGAGTCCTTGATACTAATGACTATGCTTGTGAGCCTGTGCACCTGAAATAAGAACAAGGCCTAGAGCTGCAGGGTGCCTAAGAGTTACCTCCTGAGAGCCTCCGTGTTGCTCAAATGTGGCCAGTCTCGAAGCCAAACTCAGCATGTAAATGCATTGCCTTCCCCCCAGTGTGGGACATGACTCCCAGGGATAAGCCTCCCTGGCACCAGGTTATTACTAGCAAGTACCAGCTGATGATGTAACTAGAAAATGACCTTGAATAAAAGAGTCAACTCAGACCAGCAGAATATCTTAGTCTACATATAATATAAGGAGTTAAAAATGCTTTTTGATCTGAATAAAAGGGGTGAAATGGAAAGGACAAATGAGTTTATATGGCTATGAGTCTCCAAAATGAGCTGGGAGGTTATCAGAGGGGTTGCCCTTATGCATACTTGAGCAGAGTCCCAGAGACTGATAGAGTAGATACAACCCCAGGTATTGGTTCTACTGAGGGCTACAGAGACCCACAGGTTCTATGGTCATGGCAGATGGAGTTCAGTGCCACGTCAGTTGGCCTTACTTTGAAGTTTGTGTTCCTGAGTGTGATGGAGTTGGACTCAGATGTGATTTTTGTCCACAAGCCTTTCCTGTTACTTTTACCAGAACTGTAGTTGCTGCTGGCGTTTAATGTATACTTGGACTGACCATGTGATAGACAGGCCCTGAGCCTCAACAGACTTGCAACTCCTACACTCTGGTTTATTAGACTTACCCCATTCAGCTAACATGGAGGTGAAGAAGGTCAACCACTGCACCAGGGAGCCAAGAGTGCCTACAACCGAAAGCAGGAGAATTGCATCCAGCATCCATGTGGAATCTAAGCCCCCTCTTGATATAGATGTGGAGTGGACACAACCATTCTAAGGTCCACAGGATGGAGGAATAGAGTATGGATTAGAGTGGACTTACTGATATTCTATTCATGAACTATTGTGATTAGTAGCAATTGAAGAAAATGTGGGATTGGTGTGGAGAAAGTGGCCATGGTGGCTGTTGGCGGTAGGGAGTGGGAGGAAGAGATGTGATGTGGGGGCATTTTCGGGGGTTGGAGTTCCACTGGGTGGTGCTGCAGGGACAGTTACCAGACATTGTATGTCCTCCCATGGCCCCCTGGGTGGACTGTGGGAGAGTGTGGGCTATGGTGTGGACCACTGACCATGAGGTACAGCGGTGCTCAGAGATGTATTCACCAAATGCAGTGAATGTCTCATGATGATGGAGGAAGTTGTTGTTATGGGGGGAGGAGTGGGGGGAGGGAGGTAGGGGGTATATGGGACCTCATATTTTTTTAATGTAACATTAAAAAAACAAATAAAGACAAAAAAAAAAGAGAACTAAAAAGAATCAATGCTTGGGATGCTTTCACAATCATTCATGGACATATGAGGTATGGTAAAATAAAAACTGAGCCATCTGACCCACGTTCCCAGCTGAGGTTAGAAGTTTCAGCTCTCATTCTGTAAACAATTATCCAATTCATGGTATATTTAATGCCATGGTTTTATGCATTTTTATGATTTTGGGAAATTGTGATGTGTAAAATAGCCTCCAAGCATAGTTCTGAGGTTCTGTCTAGTGTTCCTAGGTACAACGAGGCTGTGAATTGCCTTATAAAAAATATAGTGTATTAGATAATCCTTACTTAGGCATGACTGATAGTGCTGTCGGCAGTGAGTTCAACATTAATGAATCAACAATATACGGTGTATTAAATAAGATATCTTTAAACAAAACCACACATAAACAAGGGTTATATATATTTATAGGTTAATGAAAATGTTGTGACTGGAAGCCCTCAGGAATCTAATCCTTTTTTTTCTTAGGAACAATGGTTCAGTATTCACGAATTCCATGTTTTGGGTGACTTTACAAAACAAAAGTACTACAAATAAAAAGAATCAACTGTGCTATGTATTTGGAATAATTTGCTGGATGGTCACAGGCAATGTTTATATCATGATCACTCAATAAAAAAGAAACCATGTTGGGATCTACTTGTCTCTAGAATTAATGTCATGTGCAAAATTTTCTCCTGGAAGGTTAGCTAAATATTACATTTTTCTGTCTATGAAATTGATTCATCACTAGCATTAAACTTGTCAGCGTTAAAGGAAACTAGTTCTAGCTATCAGAGTTGGGCATCCTCTAGTCGAGGGATATTTCTGACTGAATCCACTGAAAACTATAGGAAATTTCTCTTCTCTAAGTCCCTTCACTTGATATGTCAATGTAATAAAATTTCACACAATAACACCATTCAAAAATAATGTGGTTATAATTGGCAGAGGTTTTATCAACCTCATCTAGGACCTGTATATGGATTCTCTGACCCAATTCTTTCTCCTATCGATCTCCATCCTGCCCTTCTCATACATTATAAATCTACCAAGCGGCATGCTGGGCTGCTCTTCTGTAACATGAATTTATGCTAATGGCTGTCTGCATATGCTTATATCACATATCTATATTAAGCTTAATAGTCTGTTACATTGCTTCTTAACCCTGTGTCCACACATGATTAAATCTCCTGATTTCTTTCAAAATCGTTATTAACACAGTGTAGCCTTTCACTCAACATGTCACAAAGTTTCTCTGCCTTGTGCTAGAGTTCAGGTGATAAAAACTTCATAGCTTATGTAAGTAAAGAAGGCATTGAAAGAATTAAGAACACCGGAAGGTGATTTCCCTTTGTATATGTGTTTGTACAATTTGAAGCTGGCAAGAGCTTAAAGCTTAGCTCATAGGAGTGTGCAAACTTTGACAGGTTTTCTAGAAATTAATAGAAAGGGAATAAGCAGAATGTAGTTGAAAGTTTTATTGAGAAATAGAGCACTGGGATTGTGCAGACAGACGCTTGCAATGAGTCAGATGATAATTTCCTTGAGGAACTTCATGGTTGCTCTGTATTTGGCAATAATATATTCAAAATGTTTCACTAAACCTAATAGTTGATGATGAACAAACAGTTTTAAACTTTCTGAACCTTCATCATTATTACTGAGGACTAATGAGGAGAGTGATACTGTAGAGTTTAGGACAAATGACTAAGGATATCCAAGAAATCAAAACTTCACTGAGAAAAATAATCTAAGTGTATGCCAAAGGGGTGCTGATGTAAAATACCAGAAATCTGTTGGCTTTTATAAAGGGTATTTACTTATTTGGGGTAAAAGCTTACAGATAGAAGGCCATAAGAGTCCAACTCAGGGTTGCTTTCTCACCAAAGTCAGTTGCCACGTGTTGAAGCGAGATGGCCACTGATCTCTGCCTGGTCTCTCCTATTCCACCTGGGCTTGCGGTGCTTTTTCTCTCTCAGGGCTTCCTATTTCTCAGCTGCAGGCTGGCATAGGGCTTGTCTCTTAGGGTTTCCCTCTCTCTTGGCCTAGGGCTTATTTCTTTCCAGGCCTTCTATATCAGTCTTGGCTCTCTTCCCAACAGCCTCTGTAAGCTGTCAGGCAAATGGTTCATCTCTCCTGGGGCCGTAGGACCAAAAATTACATGTGTCTTCTTGAGTAAGTGTCCATTTACGTAGGCCTACCAAGGCAGGTGGGGACTCAACCTGAGTCATGCCTTACTGATGTGGTTGAATCAAAACCCTAATCTTAAAAGGTAATTTAATCAAAGGCAACTCAGCTGGATCTAATGTAACCAGAGGGTATCACACCCAGAGGAATAGATTAGTTTACAAACATAATATTTCTCTTTGGGGATTAATAAATAATCTCAAACTGCCACAGTATATATCAAGGAATACACTAGATGTGTGCCCTTCATTCAATAAGTTTATAGAATATCTTGCAGAGAACATGAAAATCATGAAGGGCTCAAATCAAAATCTGAGGCCAATCATATAGTCCTTAAGTCCCTGCTAACATTCGGGAACTGGATTCATTTTTTAAATAAAGAAGTAGTGGGTTTACAAACCAAAAACCTAAAATACAGGATTTCCTTATACCACCTTATTATTAATGCCTTGCATTGGTGTAGTACATAGTTCAATGATTGAGGCACACTTTTGTAAATCTACTATTAACTATAGTTCATGATTTAAGTTAAGGGTCACCGTGTAGTGCAGTTTCATGGATTTAAAAAAAATTTACCTATTACCTTATATAAAACCAAACATTTCCCCTTTTAACCACATTTAGATATATGTATCAATGCAGGTAATTACATTCACAATGTAATTCACCACCATTTATTACCAAAACATTTCCATCATTCCAAATAGGAACTCTGTATATTTTAAGCTTTAACTTCCTATTCACTATCAACATCCCATTCTCTGGTAAACTAAATTCTAAACTCTGAATCCATGAGTTTTCTTATTCTAATTATTTCATATCAGTGTGATCATGCAATACTGGTCCTTTTGAGTCTGGCTTATTTACCTCAACATGAAGTCTTCAAGGTTCAGACATATTGCCATATGTATCAGAACTTTATTCCTTGTTATGGCTGAATAGAATTCTAAACCTCGTTTTATGTATCCATTCATCTGTCGATGTATACTTGGGGTTCTTCCATCTTTTGGCTATGGTGAATAATGCTGCTATGAGTGTATACATATATCTGTTGGAGTCTCTGCTTTCAATTCTTTTGAGTATATAGCTAAAATTCAGACTGTCAGATCATATGGTAATTCTATAATTACTTTATAGAATTACATAATTTACTTTCTGAGGAACTGCCAAATTGTTTTCCATAGCAGTTGCATGAATTTACATTCCCACCAGCAATGAACAAATCCTGTTTCTTCACCTTCTTTCCAATGTTTGTTTTCCATTTTTAATAGTACCCATTTTAGTGGGTGTGAAATGGTATCTCATTTTATTTGAGGTACATTACCCTAGTGGCTAATATAGTGAGCATCTTTTCTTGTGCTTTTTGGTCATTTGTTTATCTTCTTCAGAGAAATGTCTATTCAAAACTTTTGCCCATTTTTAATTGGATTGTTTAAATTTTTGTTGTTAAGTTGAAGCATTTCTTCTTATATTCTAGATATTAAACCTTTATTGGATAAGTGATTTCCAAATATTTTCCCCTATTATATAGGTTGTTGTTTTACTTTCATGATAAAGTCATTGATGCTCAAAAGTTTTAATTTTGATGAGATCCCATTTTTTTTCTTCTGTCGCTTGGGTTTTGGGTATAAAGTCTAAGAAACCATTGTCCACCACAAGGTGTTGAAGATACTTCTCTAAGTTTTCTTCTAAGAGTTTGATATTCCTGCCTCCTATATTTAGGTCTTTGATCCATTCAGAGTTGATTTTTTAATAATGTGTGAGGCAGGAGTACTCCTCTATTCTTTTGCAAATGGAGATCCAGTTTTCTCAGCACCATTTGTTGGAATACATTATTCTTTCCCAATTGAGTGGTCTTGACTACTGGCCCCATTGAAATAAAAAAACACTATAAATTTAAAAATCTAGATGAAATGGACTAATTCCAAGAAACATATAGACTACCTATACTGACTCAAGATGAAATAGAAGAGCTCAACAAATCAATTACTAGTAAAAAAAAAAATTGAATCAGTAACCAAAAACCTCCCAACAAAGAAAAAGTCCAGGACCAGATGGCTTCACAGGGAAATTCAACCAAACATTTTAATACTTAACTCCAATTCTGCTCAAATACATCCAAAAAATTGAAGAGGAGGGAACACTACCTAATTCATTCTATAAGGCCAATATTACTGCCATACCAAAGCCAGATAAAGATACTATAAGATAACTACAGAGCTAGATCTCTTATGAATATAGATGCAAAACTCCTCAATAAAATACTACCAAACTAAATCCAAAACCATATTAAAAGAATTATATACCATGACCAAGTGGGATTTATCCCTGATATGCAAGGGTGGTTCAATACAAGAAAATTACTTAATGTAATACACCACATTAACAGAATAAGAGGAGAAAACATATGATAATCTCAATTGACACAGAAAAATATCTGACAAAATACTGCACCCCTTCTTGATAAAAACAATTAGAAAACTAGAAATAGAAGGAAACTTCCTCAACGCAATAAATAGCATATATTAAAAGCTCACCACGATATCCTGCTTTATGTTGAAAGCTGAAAGCTTTCCCTGTAAGATCAGGAACAAGAAAAGGATGTCTGCTGTCTCCACTGTTAATCAATATTGTACTGGAAGTTTTTGCCAGAGCAATTAGGAAAGAAAAAGAGATAAAAGGCATCTAAGTTGGGAAAGAAGAAGTAAATCTTTCCTCGTATTCAGATTACATAGGATCTTACATCCAGAAAATCCTGAAAAATCCACAACAGAGATCCTAGAGCTAATATTGTAAATTAATTCAGCAAAGTGACAAGGAACAAGATTGACACATAAAAATCAATAGTGTTTCTATACACAAACACTGAATAATTAGAAGAATAAATCAGAAAAAAACTATTTATAATATAAACTAAAAGAATGAAATACATAGGAATAAATCTAACCACTGATAAAAAGGATTTGCACATGGAAAGCACAAAACATTGCTAAAAGAAATCAAAGAAGACCTAAATAAATGGAAAGAAATACCATGTTCATGGATTGGAAGACTAAATATTGTTAAAATGTCAATTCTACCCAAAGTGATTTACGTACTCAATGCAACCCCAATCAAAATTCTAACAACCTTCTTTGCAAAAATATAAAAGCCAACCATCAAATTTTATTGAAGTGTTTGGGCCCCAAGTAGAGCAAGCCTTTTTGAAAAAGAAGAATGAAGTTGGAGGACTCATATTTCCCAATCTTACAGCTTATTACAAAGCTACAATAATCAAAACAGTGTGTTTGGCAAAAGGATAGACATATAAGTCAATGGAATTGAATTGTAAGCTCAGAAACTGGAATTTTTAAAGATACAAGCATAGCAGGAATTTGCCCGTGCATACACACATAATTCATGGCTTATCATTCTCAAGTTGAGATTTTATTTAGAATGAAATATTTGACAACAGCAGTTAAACTTTTGGCTGAAAAAATTATGTAATACCTGTATGAATAATATAAGGGAAAAATCACTATTTTCCTTAAATTATGTATTTGTATGTGTGCCATATAAACTAAAAAAAAATCCAACTTAGAGCATAATTTGGTTTTGGGGTTTTTTGTTTGTTTTTTTTTTTATATTTTCTGCCCTCACATACACATATAGTTTCCTATTACTTGACAAATAAGATAAATGGTTACAATAATTTCTCAACATCACCCTAATGTTAATTTCGAACATTGCCCTAATGTTAATTTTGAAATGTTCAACCAAATGACAAAATTGAGCAGCAAGTCTCCATATGCGAGTCTCTCTCTGATGTGCAGTTCAAAGTCCTTTATGCTGCACATCAATGACATAATAATCATAAAGCATGCCTTATAAGTAAAACTTGGAGGGCATCAAATTCATGATGAATTAGAGCTAGGTAATCCTACTTCAACTATTTGCTAGCTGGGTGACCATAGGCAAATCAATTAACATTTTGATTCTCATTTCCTTTATCTATAAAATGGGGATATCCAGTCTCCCAGTCTTGAATTTACAGTATCCCCACCATTTTGAAATCATGTACTCAAACAATACATAGAAGGTCCATGTTCATATTTCCCTCTTGGAACTCCCATTTGCAGCACTATAGAGGTCTAGCCGAACTGAGGGCCACACCACAACTGCTTCAGGGCTCCCATTCTTGGCTCAGATTCCCTCCCGACCCCACTTCTCTTTAAAAGGGTAAGTTTCTTTCTGTTCACTCCCACAGAACATCACTATCACAAAGTTCTTACAGATAAGAAGTTTTACCAAAGCATAAAGGATGACAGAGGAATATTCCAGCATAATACAGAGCCAGCAGCAACTCCAATTTGCATATTAGTTCTCTCCAAGTTTTCCTGTCTCACAGAATTCATCACTGAATTATTGCCTCCATAAATTTCTGTCTTCCAACCTGGAACACCTTGCCCTGCAAAAACCTTTCTTACTCTACTTTCAAGCGGATACTTTAAAACTTCAAATTACTCTTACTTTAATAGAGCAGCAACTTAATGCTCAACCCTAACCCATGCTAGACATATTTTCAAAAGCCCTAGTTCCATAATTTCTTTTACTAATATTGAGATTTGTCCCTTTCCATAAAAGGAGCTATCATTAATGACAGTTCTCAAATGGAAACATGGAGATATGTTATGGGATAAATCAGGCATCTATCCTTAATAAAGGAATATTGATTACGATCCATATTCAATTCCCCAGGAAGAGAAAACAGATTGTTTTTGTTCCATAAATACACATTCAACAGATATTTAAATATTTTTATTTTTTCTAGCTTTTCTTCCCCCTAAAGTGTACCTGCATGAAATTAGTCCAGGCACACACATATTTGTAGAATCAGTCAGATAACAGACCTGAGTATGGCGAAATGAAGAGGAATGTCCTCCCAAAACTGCTCATGCTAGTTATGTCCAGTACATTTTTTGCCATTCTCATTGCTGCCAAAATGTCTGATTCCTTGAAGAAAAGTCTAAAATCATTTTTTAGGTAAAATATTCTGATATTTTTAAATGATTTCATACAGGCAAAACGAAACAAAACCATTTAGAGACTGGCTTTATCCCAAGAGCTGCCAGTTTGTGAGCCTTGGCCCTCCACACGTTATTGTCTTAGCAAATCCCAAGATCCTTACGAGTTGCCATTTGCAGTAGACCTCATGGGTCTGTTTGGTCTGCAGTGGACTTAATTTGAGGTTAAATCCTATGGCAAGTTTGAAATTTAACAAGAAAGAAGTTCTGATCTTTTGGTTCTTCAAATATTTGAGAGACTAGATGAGCTGCCAAAGGTCACAGAGTGTCTCAATATGCCTGAGAACAAATGAGGAACTTTCACATCTTGTCCAGTTGGTGAAGCACACCTCTGTTAGCTTTTCTTCATATGATTTCTTGTTCATTAGTATAGTTAAACTTCTCTGTGCATATTGTTTTAAACTAAGAAATATTTTGTAATGTAGGATTTTTTATCTTGTTGGTCATATTCATATTTTTAACTATGAAATTGCTAAATATCAAGGTTTATCCATTAAACATCTACAGCCTGTTTTGAGGGGTAATAACACAATCTACTATCTATTAAACATCTATTGCCTGTTCTGAGGGGATAATAACACAACCTACTGTCCAAAGTAAAAGGGTAAAAGTCCAAAGCTTCTGGGATCCTCAGTTTAAAGAAAAAAAAAAGATGTAAAGATGTTTACACACTTGCTTTTACTGATACTAATTTGTGAATACCTAAAACATAAGACAGAACTTAAAAGGTATTTCAAACTAAATATACTCTAATAAGCTCATGTGTTTAAAATGTAACCGTCTCTCATACAACACAGTTCATATTAAATAAGCTTGGTTAGATAATATTTATTTTGTTATGCATTGATATTTATGTCAATAGCATATGTGATACATATGCTAAATAAATAAGAGAAACTTGTTTGCTATAGGATCAAAAAATAGCCCTGAAAAGGAAACATGCCTTCATTTTAATAAAGACTCTTCTTTAGATTTCAAAAGTGAATAAATGATTCATCATCTTTGAACCCTGGGGCATCTTTCTGTGATCAAGCTGCCTTGATTTCACTTTTCCTTTTGTCACTGCAAAATCCACGCATGCATTGTACAATTTCAAATGAGACAATGCTTGAGAGAGTCTTTTCATACCATGTTTCATCCAATGGGATCATCAGATTTTTTTTAAAATAAGGCTTCAAATGACTTCTTATTAATTTCAAATTGCCTTTTCTTAACAAATCAATTTTATTGATACATGTTAATAAAGCATACGATTCATCCAAAGTGTACAATCAATGGTATTTAGTAAATCACATAGCTATGCTTCAATCATTACTAGAGCATTATTTCAATAATAATAATAATAAACAAAAAACAGACAAGAAAACAGACAAGAAAATTCCTCACATCTCAGTCTCTCTGTTTTTCCCCTGCTATACATAGCTGCTGTTTCTGGCTATTCTTTCACATTTATTTATTTGTTTATTAAGCAGTTTTATTGAGACATATTCACATGCCCTATGATTTACCCAAAGTATAAGCACAATATTGTACATTCATGACCTCAAAAATTGCCATTTACATTTGCCCATTTTTCTCATTTGTTTACTGCAAATTTCATAGAATAAGAATAATAGTAACAACTATATTGTTACTATTTGAATTGCAATGGCCCGAAGTAGGCTCATTTTACTCTAACAAGCTTTTGGGCAATTCCAAATATAATCAGTGAGAAAATATGTAGGGCTTTTTTTTTCAGAAATTAGTAGATTATATTTTATTTATGAGTCATTTAACACAAACTCTTGATCTTTCAAGGATATTTTGCCGTATTTTCAATAAGAAATACTTTTTATTAACAACTAATATTCTTTTTCATGACCTAAATGATATAATGAAATACTATGAAGATAGAGATTTGTGAAATATTTGAAAACAAGCTACCAATTAAAACTTGTAAAATGTAAGATCCTAAGAGGTAAGCATGAGTTTTCATATCCAATATGTAACTATGGATCCATTATCAGTAGTTCATGTAACTTCAGGTTGTGTTTCCATTTGCCCTTTTAACTAATATTTTCTCATATTGGGCAAGGCAAGGACACTTCCCTTGAGTTGAGAAAAGCAATTTAGAGCAGAATTTTCTAAAATAGGATCTCTAGGGAGCAAAAAGATTTGAAATCTAATAAGTAACGATAAATATATATACTTACATACTTGAATATCACAATGGAGATTAGCAAGTTAAAAGTAATGGAAAAGCTCTTTATTATTATTTAATTCAGTGTGACCCTAACATTTTTCCAAGGAGCCCTAATCTGGATTAACACCTATTAGACAGGAAAGGATAAACGCAGCAGTCCTGGGTTGCTCAATCCCTGTGCAATCCCAAAAAAGGCCTAACTTCTCGACTGACCCTTGTCCAGATCTTGGGAGATGACCTATAAAGCCCTGGGAATATTCTTCTGATAAGAGTGTTTTTGTATGCTGAAGGCCATGGGCCATGCAGTGCCAGTTTGACCAGATAAGTTTACCCTAACATGATTTATGGTGAGCACCTGTTTTTGCTTTGGTGCGGCTGGAGTCTAAGAAGCTGAGGTCAGTAACTTAAGCATGCAATGCCCACGTGAATGATCCTCAACAAAAATCCAGGACACCAAGGATTGTCAAGGTTTAACATGTGATGTCACCCATTGTTGCCAGAAGGATTAAGTGTTTCCCTGTGTGACTCCACTGGGTAGGGATAATTGGAAGCTTCTGTCTGTTTATTCCTGCTCCTTGCCTCATGTACCTTTTCCCTTAGCTGATTTTAATCTGAATCTTTTCTCTGTAATAAACTGTAACCTTGATTTTGACAGTTTTTCTGAGTTCTTCAAGTTCTTTTAGTGAGTTCTCAAGACTGAGGGTGATCTTAGGGATACCCAACACACCTATTCATTAACACTCCACAGGAAATAATATTTTGGGATATGTTGAACCAACTTCACTTACACAACACTTTTAAGAGTGATAATGTCAATATTGAATTTTTTCTGATATGAACTTTGAAGAAGAAATACAAAAAAAAAAATTACCAGGCAGTATTCATGAACAAGCAGTCTCTGGTAGCAAATTAAAAGGCAGAAATACGTAACTCTGAATAGGCCTGTTTTAAATTCTAAGCCATCACATCAAGATTCATTGGTGCCTTTTGAAGCAGGACATTGTATCTACAGAAGGAATGTAAGTAAAAAAAAATATTCAAGTTTATATAAAGCATGACTATATTTTCATCATCATAATCATCCTTTGAGACTCCATACGAAGCTAGTTCTATGATGTTAAGATTAGAATTAAATGTAACCACTAGGTAGTTTCAACTTATTAACTACATCCCAATACTTTAAAAAAACACAAGTTTGGATCTTTTGAAAAAGTCCCATATAGAACACCAAGATCTGCAGTCTCCAATCACATGTATACATATGCATACACATATACACACATATACACATACAAGCATACTCTTATGCGTTGTCTTTCAACATGGGTTATTGTGGTTATTGACCAATTGGTAAAACAAACTACTTATCTCAAAATGAGACCTTTAATGAGTGATATCTGAACTACAGTCTACCACTTTGGTTTGTGCTGACTAGTAAAATGGTAAATAATTTTTGCTAAATCATATTAATTCCCATCTCAGAAACTGACCTAAAGACAAATCAAGTAGTAAAACACAATGCAGGGAAACATGTTCCTTATATTTGATGTATACTGTTAAGATGGTAACTGAGATATGTCAGATTTATTATAAATCAAATTTTTTTACTGCTCAAATAATGGTTGAAAAATCAGGAGAAAACTTTTAGCACTTAAACATGAAACAGGTAGTTATGCCAAAAGGATTAATGTTTTTATTGGCCATTCTCCGGGACAAAAAGAGTGTTGGTGAAGAATTCAGATAGGAGCCAAGAAAGCCAAATACAGTGCAGTGTTAGACCTTTACGAGGAATGAGTGAATTGCATAGAAGAATAAAAAATGAAAAAAGAAATTAGACTTTTCACTAGTGGAAAAAAATGACTAGGCAACTCAGGGATATGTTACAACAAGCTCTTGAATAAAATAAATAGGAAGTATTTTTCAGGCTGTGGGGACTGAATGAATGCAATCAATCTTCCTTGTGTGGGAATTGCATCATTCTGACCCACAAGCTCCCTCTAGTGAATTAAAATCTCACAGCAACTCAACCCATAAACAGTAGTCATTGTTTGAGCAACGGCCACTTAAATATGACAATATCCTCCATATAACCAGTCAGACTCACACTACCACTGTATTTGTCAAGAGCCTCTCCTGCAGCAAACCAGTGTTTTTTCAGCCACGTCTTCTCATCTCTACATTAATTATGTTGAACATATTTATACTCATAATCACCCTCACTTTGACAACAAGAATGTTGCATTATTTTCAGTGTCAAAAAGCTGATATCTCTTTCTTTAATGAGTTTTCAAGATCTTAAATCTGTATAGTACAGTTTTCTCTGTCTCTGGGAAATAGGTATCTGAGTTTAATATGGTATAAATATGATGGGGGTTAATTAGTAGATCCCAGCAGAATGAGACTGGCTCTCGGGGCATCTCTGAATCCTTTAGTACTTTAGTAGGCTACAAAGAGGAGATACTAATTGCTTTTGTTGCCCCCCGCATGTGTAATCCTGTTATGAAGGAGTAATGCAAATAAATACATCATTATAATAAAAGGCAGAATATATAAGAAAACAATTTATTGACAAAATTTAGTTTTTGAAATAAACGACAAGCATTTACAATTATCCCCATTCCTGCTTCTGAAAAGGAAGACTTTCTTTAATGAATTCATGGGCTATAGGCATTGGATCTGAGATTTCAATGGGAAGATTTACCAAACTGGAGAAGCCCAGCCAGGTCAAGTTGCTGAAGAGCAAAGTATAAAAGAGAGAGGAAGATAACTAGATGGAGAAATCAGGGTGTGGAGACAGGGATTGCTTGAAAGGGTCAGGGTAGGTATCAGGGGTCAAAATGATGGAGAAAGAAAAAAGTGAGGGAATGAGAATGAATGGGGCATTTGGTAGAAAAATAAGGAGTTGGGGAAAAATGTCTAAAACTGATTTTATAGATGTTTTGCTCTAAGATGTAGTATAAACTCCATCTACATTCTTAATAAATGTTTACTAAATGTCCACCACATTACTCTTGAATAGAATTATTGGATATTTAAAATATTTTTATATGTTTATTTATCATGTCATACATAGTAGGTACTGAGTATTTGTTTAATTTAATTCTCTTCTCTCCTCAATTCTGTAGAGAATAGTGCAATTTTGAGTCTTTTGAGATTAGCCTAGAAAAGATGGTAGGGAAATTTAATTGAGTAATGTCCTTTGTTCAGTGAAGGCACTGGATTTTTCATCTTGATAGGGGCAGCAGTTAGAAAGGAAAACTTATGGGGTATTGTGTGGTGGCATCTAGCCATGCTTAGAGTCCCTTGTGCTCCTCACAATACATGGAGCCAATGCTCTGCCAACCCAGGATCTATCAGATTAAAGAAATTCACTCAAGGCTTGAGCAGAGAGTTTATGAGAGCATATGAAAGAATTCCTAGGAAACTTGCTACATCAGGGATTAACTATTTTTTTATTCCTAGAATTTCAATTTTCTTCCAGGCAGCCCTGACCCAAGTATTTTAAGCAGTGGTGAGCTAGTCTACCAGATTCCCAGAAATAAGAAAATTAATATTAATAATAATAAATAAATAAATGAAAACCCCAATTAGTAACATCTGCCCATCTTCATGGTGTAAATATTTCCATCATGACTGATTTCAAGCTAGTAATGCTTTAATACCATGCTCACAGAATCCTGAATGTTTCACAATCATTGTTCAAAAACTGGCTCTAACCAACCATTTACTTTTCCCGGTTAAAAGGCCCAAGGCTAGAAGATAAGCTCTGGTGCTCCCTTAGTGAAATGAGACTCAGATGTCATTGGCCAAGGCCTAACCCAGCCTTGGAGTTCAGATCTGGGACATAGGGACATAGGGACATAGGGAAAAGCCTGGATTTCCTCTACAAGGTGGTCATTATCATCGGTGAATCAGTTCTTTCCTGGAACAAAGGGGTCCTGGCAATGAGGACCTCAACTTGAGGCAATACTTCTTACAGTGACCAAGACCAAAACTGAGACAAAATAATAAGTAGAAGGAGTCACCCATGGTCTTTACACCGCTGCTTGTGGATATTCAACAAATTCCTTAACTTTTCCAGACTTCCATCTACAAAACCGAAATCACGCTATGTGTGAAACACAAGGATAGTGCATTATGCTACACTTTTTAAAATATCATCTTGGATCACAAGGCACATTATTGTCTGATATCTGTAAAACTGAACTGTGAGATAGTTAGAATGCCTCAAACAGGGGAATGGACTGGATGTTTGCTCTGTCTTATCAGATCAAATAAAGGAGTTGAAGGGAAGTTTCTGACAATGACAGAGGGTAGAATTAGGCCTGGAGAGAGGATGGGAGAGTTCACCTACAGAGTGTACATCTAAAGTTTCGGGCAACGTTTGGAGGCCTCCATCGCTGTGATCAGATACTGCTGTCAAAGGATGCCTTAACTTGCCCCTTCCCTTCCCTTCTCATCTTCTTTCCCTTTCAGCTGTGAATAGTGAGAAAATGACTGAAGACCAAGTGCTAGTTTACAGCATGTTTGCACTGAAGCACTTTTTCCTTTGCCTCTGAGTTGTGAATGACTGAGAATTGTTTGATTCTAAGAAGTTCCCCAGAGAAAAGGGCTTTTCTTTTACCTAATAATGCAAGAAAGGGAGGGTAAACAACTAGTCAGTGCCTTGTGTCCAGCTGCCCCTGGGGGGCCTCAGGCATTGGGATTGTTAAGGGGAGTCTCCAGGTTCTGCCTGCTCAGCTTTCTGCCACTGACCGTGGCAGAACCCTTCGCTGACCAGTCACTCTGTTCTGTTCAAGTCCATCTTTAATTTGTCAGGCAAATATCAGGGGCTTAGGGCATCAAAATGAGAACTTCTCTTGCAAGCCTAATTCCTAGTAGGGTTGAAACAGAGAAGAAAAGAAGTCCTGCAGCTTGTCCCCTTCCATAGTCAAGTGCAAAAGGGAGAGCTTCCAGGGGTGCTCCTGTTTATAAAGGCAGACACTGAAACTCATTTGCATGACTATCTTAGTTGTAGATTTATATCTGATAGCTAAACCTCAGATATTTACAGCTTAATCGGGCCTTTTTAACCCTTCATTGACAAAAGAGACATTAGGATAAGAAGCTGCAGGATAGAAAGGGGTTTAAAATGAGCTACCGGGTAACCTACATATGAAAACATCAATGAGGAGCCTTAAAAGGACAAAATTGTAAAAATGTTATGTCAAAGGCTATAGTAAAGTTTGATGTCTTCATCAAAGGTTAAAACTTTCCCTAGAGGGTTTTTCAGCTTAGGTAACAAGAAACATTAAGTCTCCTTTAGGTTCATCTTTGCAAACTTCATTTGTACAGTATATAAAAAGAAGTGTGGATATTCTTTGCTTATTTTTAGTTCACAGTATCTCTTAATGGGTCTTGTATGTGTACAAAACATGCAGAAGATCAAGAAATACAATATATAAAAATATAACATGATGAGATTTCTGAAATTCCATTTAAAGTACTAAAACGGCAATGTTTTTATTTATAAAAACAGATAAACTAGATGCATAATGAACGTTCTTGTTATTTATTGTGTAGATATGTGTGGGTGTGTTTTCTTTTAATTTACGACCAGACCCTTGAATTCAGTTCCACAGGAAACTGTGATTAAGCTTTCAAGGGAAAAAAATATAAATAAATTAGCCATTTTATTGGAGGAAGGAAACAGAAATATTATCCAGCTGTTTAGAACAGCATCCTAAAATTAAGACAGGATTTTGTTTTTATTATTAAAGCTCATTTTCTAAGTGGAAAAACATATTCAAGAAAGCAAATGTAACCAGACCTCTTCTTCCTTGTGTCTTAGTTTCCAAGAGCCAGCGTAACAAAGTACCACAAACTGAATGGCTCAAAACAACAAAAAACTACTGTGTTACAGTGTTGGAGGTTAGAAGTCCAAAATCAAGGTGTTGGCACTGCGGTGGTCCCTCAGAAACTGTAGGGGAGAATCCCTCCTTGCCTCCTCCTAGCTTCTAGCAGTTTGCCGGCAACCCTTGGGCTTCAGTCTGCCTCAGCAATCTCCCCTAGGTCTCTCTGTCTCTGTCCAATTCTCCTCTTCTATAAGGACCCAGTCATGTTGGATTAGGATTCACCCCAATCCAATTTGGCCTTATCTTATCGAATAACATCTTCAAGACTGTATTTCCAAATAAGGTCACATTCACAGGATCAGGATTAGGACTTGAACATAACATGCAATTCAACCCATAACAGCACAGAAGATACTCATTCTATAAAATCCAGAGAATATATGTGCAGGGAGCACTCCCTTAGATATGAGCCCTGATAAACATTTTACAGACTATTAAATCTAAGTTTTGAAGTGCTCATGTCTTTCTCATTGTAATGAATTTGCCAAAGTGCGCATTCAGAGGGAACAGTCACCACAAGACTGCCTTCATTTCAAACACCAACCACATTCAGGAACCACCAGGACCCTCCTCACTTCTGACTAGCTGGCTACAAATTTGTGGATCCCCACAGATTCCTTCAGGTTCATTAATTTGCTAGAATGACTCTCAGAACTCAAGAAACCACTACACTTAACAATTACAGTTTTTTTTTATAGCATAAGGATGCAAATCAGAACAGCAAAATGAAGAGCTGCATAGAGCAAGGTCTGGGACCATCCCAAACCTGAAGTTTCCAACATCATCAGGGACCATTGGCACTAACTATTGTCATTAAATTTTCTCACATTAAGATGCAACAATACTCAAAGACTATTGCCAACCAGGAAAGCTTTGGTATCCAAAGATATAATTGAAGCTTCATTACATAGTCATGACTGATTGAATCATTGGCCACTTAGTTGAACTCACTCTCCAGCCCCTTTCCCTTTCCCAGAGGTCAGGCTGATATCATGTGGTTCAAAGTCCCATCACCCCACACATATGATGGATCTTTCTATTTTGGCCAACTTCTACCCTAAGACTCCTGGTATAACTTGACTCAATGTGCTGCTCCTATCATTCAGCTATTTCAAAGGTTTTAAGACTATTTTCCTAGAGGCAGGACAAAGACAAGACCTGTTTTTGGTAAATTTAATTCTTCACTACACATTCACAATAAAGCTGGTCTCAATAGACTAGGGCTGCAAGAGGCAGAGGCAGTGAGAGAGGGGTGGGATCAAATGACGAGGGGGACAGCAAAGTAAAAGGGAGCTAATGTGAAACAATGTGAAATGTCACCAATGTCACAATTTTGCTCATAGGCAATACTGGGCACTACAGTATCCAACCATCTTTTTTTTATACCCTTTTACTTGCAGAAGCAAATATCCCATTGCTATATTTATTGTGTAAAGGGATCTTTTAAAAATATATACAATACAGACAAAGTTAAGACAATCTGTATTTGTCACCTTAACATCCACACAGTTGACATGGAAATTCATTTTTTTTTCATCCATTAAAAAAAGCTTTATTAGATACCTGCTTTATGCTAGGACTATGTCAGGTTTTGAGGATCAAGAAGTGAAAAAGAAACAACTACTCCTTATAGTCTCAGAGAGGAGACAGGTGTATAAAAATAGAGCATGCCCTAGGGAAGACATAATTACTATAGATACTGAGGGCATCTTGGAAGCAAAAGAGCCAGAGAGGAGATTCCAAATCTGTCTACCGACATCTCTGACTGACCCTCAACAACACATGCATTTAAGGCCAACTGACATGATTCCCTGCTAAACCTAAGGAAACAAGGCTCTTTTGAGAAATATGAAGAACCCAGAAATTAAGTTTCTAATGTCCGGAACACAACTCAAAATTATGTGACACAATAAGAACCAGGAAATAGAACCTTTTTTTAAGAGAAAAGAAATTGACTGAGACTAACCTCAATATGACCCAGATGCTAGAACTCACAGTCAAGGATTTTTAAAGCAGCATATAGAACTATATTCATTTAAACAAAGCTATATATATGCTCACAAAGACTGAAAAAAATAGTATAATAACATGAAAATATGAAGAGAAATAGGAATAATAAAAAAGAACCAAGGCCACAATAAGAATAGTCTACAAAAGATACACTCCAAGTATAAAGACATAGATAGGCTGAAAGTAAATGACTTGATAAAGTGAAATTGTGCAAATAGGAAGCATAAGAAGACCAGAGTGGCTATATCAATATCATATAAAATATATTTTAAGAAAAAAATATAACTAGAGGTAGGAGGGACATTTCATACTGATAAAAGAATCATTTCATGAGGAATAAAGAATGATCATAAATTTGTATGCAGTTAATAACATACCTCAAAATAATAAAGGAAAATGTCACAGAATTAAGAAAAAAAAATAGACAAGTCCACAATCAAAAGTGAAGATTTTAACAGCCTTCCCTTAGCAATCAATGAAACAGAATCAAATATTTTGACTTGGATAGTATTTATGGAACACTGAAAAACTAGAGAAATGCACCTTCTTTTCAAGTGTACATAGTATGATTTTTAATGTGGATTATATACTAGGCCATAAAATAAGTCTCAATAAATTAAAAAATTGAAGTCGTACAGAGTAAATTCTTTAACCTAATGGACTTTTTAATTGGAAATTAATAATTATTAGACAGCAGGAGAGAAGCCCAAATGTATGAAAATCAGATAGCACAACTGCAATAATCTGTGAAAAAGAAGAAATTGCAAGAAAAGCTATAATATAGAGAAGAAATAACAAGAGAAATTAGAAACTATTTCCAATAACTCTACAGTTATTTAAATTTGAGGGCTGCAACTAATTCAGTACATAGAAAAAATTATAACTTCTACATGTTTGTATGAGAAAAGAAGATATATCTAAATCCAATCATCTGAATTTACACATTAAGAAATCACTAGAAGAGGAACAAACAAAAAACAAAGTATTTTTAAGTAATATATATATAAATGTATGAGCAGAAATCATTGAAATAAAAAGTGAAGAAATAATAAGAAAGCATTGAAATAAAAATCTGGTTCTAAGAAAACACTAAAAAAAAATGGATAGGCTATTAGCTAGATTGATCCAGGGAAGCAGAAAAATAAGTAAATTATCAGTTTTAGAAATGACAATAGGGTACATTGCTATAGATCATGCAGATTTTAAAAGGATAAGGGACTATAATAAGCAATTTCATGCCAATCAATTTGACAATCTAGATGCAGTAGACAAATATCTTTAAAGACAAGTATTTTCATTGACCCAAGAATAAATGTAATAGAATATAATATCCGTGTTTTTATATCCGTGTTTTTAAAATTGAATTATAAATTAAGAAACGTTCCCACTAAGAAAACTCCAAATCCAGATAGCCTCATTGGTGAATTCTATCAAACTTGTAAGAAAGAAACAATAATAATAATTTTCACCTCATTTTATGAGGGCATAGAAGTATGATATCAAAATCAGTCAAAGACATTGCTCTTGAATAAAGATGCAAAATCCTTAAAAAATTTTACCAAAATAAATCCAAGATATAAAAATGACAATACATCAATGCTATGTGGAGTTTTCCCAGAAAGGCAATGTTTTATCAACATTTAAAAATCAGTCAGTGCAATTCCACAAATTAACAGAATAAGGGAAAGAACCATATGATCATTGCAAAAAATGCAGGAAAAAAGTATTGGACATAATTTCATACCCATTCAAGCATACACACACATACTACACATATGCACACACACCTTAGCAAACTAAAAATAAAAGAAAACTTCCTCAACTTGGTTAAGCAGATATATGAGAAACACAGAGTTAAATTATATTCAGTAGTGAATGACTATATGTTTTCTACATAAGATTAAGAACAAGGCAAGGATGTCTACTCTCACCTTTTATTTTCAACACTGTTATTAGCAGTGTTATCCAGGACAGTAAGACGAGGAAAAGAAAAAGGCATACAGCTTGGAAAGAAAGAAATAAAAGTCTTTATGTGCAGACGGCATAATAGGATTCTCAGAAAATCTTAGAGGGAATCTAGAAAAAAAAGTTACTAGAAATAAAAGTCAATTTAGTAAGGTTGCAGGGTATAAGATCTATATACAACGATAAAAATCAATTGTATTTTATATAGTAGCAGTGAATATTTAGAAAATTAAATAAACACTCCACTTACAATATATTTAAAAAGTAAAATACTTAGAATAACTAATAACTAATCTGGGTCCTTTGTCTTTCCACATACATTTTAATATGCTTGCCAGTTTCTTTTTAAAATTCTGCTAAGATTGGGATTGCATTGAATCTAAGATGAACTGGAGAGAATTTTCACCTTAATTATATTGTGTCCTCCTATCAATGAATTGGTTATACCCTCTCCATTCTTTTAGGTCTTTTTAAATTTATTTGTCTAGTGTTTTCTTGTTGTTAGTATACAAGTCATGCATGACTTGGAAAGACAAAGGACCCAGATTAGACAAAAAAAAATTTGAAAAAGTAGAAATACCTATGCTACCAACTTTCTATAACCAAGACATAGAAAAATGGAAGAGAAAAAGACTCCCTATTGATTTTTGATAAAGGTACCAAGGAAATTCAATGGGAAAAAAAAATAGGCTTTTTAAGAAACGGTGCTGGAACAAATGAATATCTGTGTAGGAAAATGAATTTCAAATCTTTCCTCACATCAGAAACAAAAATTAACTCAAAATGAATCAAATGGATCACAGACTTAAATATTCATACTATTAATTAACAGTAGTTCATAAAACTATAAATACATAAGGGAATATAGAGAAAAATATTTGTGATATTGAGTCAGGTCAAGACTGCTCAAACTGGACACAAAAAGTACAGCACCCCCCAAAAAGCAACAATAATAACAACAATAATAATAAAGTGTACTTAACCAAAATTTAAAACTATTTCTTTTGCAAAGATGTACTTAAGAAACAAAAAGGGGAAATCATAGATTGGGTGAAAATATTGGCAAAACATATATCTGAAATTTTTTGTTTTGGGAATTTATGAAGAACTCTTACAATTAAATCATTTAAAAAACAATTTAAAAAGCAGTCTAGTGATTTGTGCAAAGATGTCACAAAGAGAATGTCAATAAACATGAAAAAAGTCAACATCATTGGGCATCAGAGTAATACAAATTAAAACCACAAAGAAATACCATTACATACTCACTGAAATAGCTAAAGTTTAAAGGATTCAATATCAAATGCTGACAAGAATGTGGAGAAGCTGGAACACTTGTGTTTTGCAGGTAGAACTGCAAAGTGACATAACCACTTTGGAGAGTATTGTGGCAGTGTCTTGCGAAGTTAAACTTATCAGCATGCCACTTCCTAAATATTTACTCAAGGTAAATTATAACATAATATCTCCACAGAAAGACTTCTACATTTATGCTCATAACAGGATTATTCAAGGATAAAATTCAAAAACATGCTAAGTGAAAGAAATCAAACCAACACATCAGAAATACTGTCTCATACCATTTATACGAAATTCTAGGAAGAACTCTCAATTAAGAAAGTAGATTAGTGGATGCCTATGAGTGGAGGAATCAAGACTTAAGGGCAAGTGGAAAACTCTAGAATAATGGAAGGGATCTGTTTTGGTGGTGGTCCCAAATTTGATGATTTTACCAAAATTCATCAAATTTATACTGGGAAACGTCAAGTGTTACTGCATGTAAATTGTACCTTAATAAAGCAGAACAAAATAATAAATCCTGGAAAAATATTTTAAAAATAATTTGAGCTCATAGTGTTTGCCAGAGTATACCTGCTCTCCTTTGTAAACTGTAGAAGGGTGAAGAGTGAAGTTCCTGACCAGCCACGAGACACCACTGTAGCAGAAAGAAGAGTGGGACTTACTTTTCTGAGCCAAGCCTTGCCCCAGCAGTAGAGCTTCTTGTCCCTGGGGCTCTGAACTTCTCTCCTAAAATTTGAACCTAAAGGACTGACTGCCATCTACGTAGCCCACAAATCCTTCGTAACTACTTGGACAGGCTTTGCTTTGCAGTTCTGTTTTGACTTCTCATTTCCAGGGATTCTACAGTTCCAGATTATCTCTATGCCTTTCTATCCTAAAACAACAATCCAGTTGAGGATTTAAAAAAAAAAAAAAAAACCACTCTAAAATGAATTTGACCTTTTCTGACAGGTAAATGTAATTCACCAAATACACTTTTATTCTCATGCATTTTCATCTGTGGATCTACCCTTATCCTTTCCACAGAGAGCTCTTAGTTAACTATTGCTGAAATTGGAATCTCAAAAGCAATTCTGACTGAAAGAGCAACATTTCAATTAAATGAATAATCAAATTCAAAATGTTATTTGAATAATTTGAGTTCTTAAATTAAGCACACGGGTTGTTGTTTTTTTTTTTTGCAAGTAGGCTATAAATTACATTTTCCGCTACATTGGCAGTAAACGGGTAATTAATATCTCAACTTTTCCTTCTCAATGTTGATTTAAAAATAAAATTAAATAAGCACAGAACATAAATCAGCACAGCTCTCCCATATTAGATGTGATTACCCATCTCCTGTTTATCCTACTTTCTCTGGAGTGGGTGTTTCCGTGTTGGAATGTGGCCTGAACCCAAGAAAGCATGTTACATACAAGGCAAAAGTTTATTATTGTCCAAGCAACATCTGAAACTTTAGTAACATAATAAAATCTATTAAATAGTTATTAATAAATTAATAATTTTCATGTATTATTCCCACTATAACTGTCTTAGCCATTAGAAAAAGGCAATTTACTGAGAAACTGAAATGTTATTCTCTAGGTTATACTTTTTAAATGTTCTGCTATTATTCTAAAATGAGTCATGAAATGTTATTTTCAAGTCATCAGAAGAGGATTTTGTGTGTGACAGGCACTGTTCTAAATGCATTAAATATGCTATTTCACTTAAGTGTCTATTTTACTTTCCCAGCTGCTACATAAATAGCACACAGTGTGTTGGGCTAACAACAATTTATTATCTCACGTTTTCAGGGTCTAGAAGGATTGCTTCCTCCTAGGGTCACCAGTGTCTGATTGGCTAGCAATCCTTGGGTTCCTTGACTTTTCCATGGCATGGCAATGTCCTCTCCTTTCTCTTCCAGGCTGCTGACATCCTGCTTCCAGCTCCTCCCCAAGGCTTTCTCTCACTATGCCTGAATTTCTTCTGCTTATAAAGGCCTCCACTAAACTGGATTAACATCCAATTTCATTCAGTTGGGCCACACCTTAACTAAAGTAACATCTTCAAGAGATCTTCTTTACAAGAGATTCACATCCATAGTAATGCTGACTAAGAACATATGTTTTGGGGGGCTACATAAGCCAACCTACCATAGGTTCATAATAACCCTAGAAGGAAGTTACTTTTACTATTTCCATTTTGTGGATCCTGAAACTATGAAGAGAAGTGCAGCTTTTTGCCCAAGGTCCTGGAGCTGGGAATTGTCAAAGCTGAAATGGACTATTAGCAACAACTCCCCAAAGCCTCAGACCTTGACCACCATACCTCACTGACCCATGAAGTACCTCTGCTCATGCAGCAATGCATCAAAATGAGCTTTTATTTCATGGATCAATGCAATGAGCACTGGTATCTCTCTCTAGCATTCCTTGCAAGCCATCCAATTATTCCATGGGCACATATCATTTCTTACCAAGACAGCAACACCAGTCCAACCAAAAGAGAGGTCCAAATAGTATTAGATAAAATCTGTGACTCTTAAGGTGACCCAAATCAAGAGGCCCAGGACATGAATCAAAATTAGCCACTGCTCTGTCTCTTTCACCCTGAATTTCCAATTTTTTATAGTCCTCTCAGGTTTCTGAACCTATCTCAGCCCTTGAAATCACAGTCTCCACTTGTCATCAGATTCCTAAGTTAGTTACTCTCTTTTCAGAGGTACTGGCCCATTATCCTACAACCCACATGCTCAGTGGCTATTTCTTCCTAAGCCATGGGTTCATCAACTTTTTTGTCTACTCCAGTCTCCATTTGTTTCCACATTCACATGACTCTGAGTTACTTTCATCATTTAAATTTCTTTCATAATTAAGATACAATTCTGGTATTGCTTATGTATGCTTATGTACGCATGATTTACTTCAATAATGTTTTTAATGAAAAAAGATATAACACTAAATTTAAAGGAAATTTGTTACTTCTGAAATATTCACCAACAAAATCTAATTTTATTGTCTCAATGAGTACGTATACCGTGTCATTCTGATCTTTCTTAACGATATATCAAAATACTGATTCTTTTCTTGGGGGAAGAAGAAAGCAAAAGCAAAAACTAGACAAAATCTGTATTTCTTTTAAAAGCTCTCTTCATTTTGATATCACAAGCATATCACATTATAACTGTACCCTCAAATTGCACTTACAAGGGCAAAATATCACTATGGTTTTTTAAAAAGTAAACAATAAAAAATTTAAATGCAACGATATGCACCTAATTTTTCTACTTCATTGCTTTCCAGGTCCTTTAATAAGAAGATTCTTCTTGGTGAAAAGATACATTAACATTTTTCTTAAACTAGATGGTTTTATTGTTGACTTTTATATACATTCACTTGATCATTAATGTATATCTATTGTGTTTGGTATATGCAGGGGTAAGGAGATAAGAAGCAAGCGTAAAAGAAAAACCAAAAACACCATTTTTGTCTCTATGAAACAGACATTCCTGTGCTAAAAAGTAGAATCATGGATTAGTACACTTTGATAGAAATTTAAATATACCTTCTTGAATTTTTGCAGAAATACAGCCTAAAACACCCTTTTCATGTAGCTTCAACACTTCCCATTTATATTTTTTGTTAAAAATTGTTTTTAAAATATTCTGCCCTTCTGTTTTAGTTTCCTTGGCTGCTCAAGCAATACCATGCAATGGGTTGGCTTGAATAATGGGAATTTATTGGATCATGGTTTTGAGGCTAGGAAAAGTCCAAATCAAGGCAATGCTTTATTCCCAAAGACTGGCATTCTGGGGCTGGCTGTGAGAGATTCTTAGTCCCGGGCTCCTCTGTCACATGGCAAGGTACATGGCCACCTCTTCCAGCCTCTCCCTTCTCTTTCAGATTCCACCAACTTTGAGCTTCTTATTTCCTGAGGCTCTATCTCTATCTGTCTGAATTCATTGTGCTTATAAAGGACTCAAGTAACAAGACTAACACCCATTATGGCAGTTTGAAACTATTGTATGAATCCCAAAAAGAGAAATATTATGATTTAAACTAATCATTCCTGTTGGTGTGAGACCCATTTGACTGGATTACATTAGTGTGATGTGATTCATGTTGAGTCTCTACCCTCTTGCTAGGTTTGATGTAAAGAGAGATACAGAGATTCAGACAGACAGAGGAAGAAGGGAGCTGACATATCTGATTCTGCAATCAGAGAGGGAGGATTGCCTAAGCACGAAGACACCAAGTGGCTGGGCCCACAGATCAGTTCAAAAGGAGAAAGTAAGCTTGGAAGGAAAGGAGGGACCCAGGCAGAGATTGATGACCATCTTGCTTTACTACATGGCAATATGCCAAGATCAGCAGTAGCTGACTTTGGTGAGAAAGCATCTCAGGGTGCCTCAGTTTGGACTTTTCACAGCCTTGGAAATATAAGTTTTTACTCCAAATAATTCCCCTTTAAAAAATCATACTATTTCTGATATTTTGCATTGGCAGTCCTTTAGCAAACTAAAACACCATCCTGATTGAGTTGGGCTGCACTTTAACAAAATGACTTCATCAAAAGTTCCTACTTATAACAGGTTCACACCCACAGAAATGGAACAAGTTTTAGAACATATTTGTCTGTGGTTCATAGCTCCGAACTCCACACCTTCCCTTCCCCCATCTCCATCCTATAAAAAAATGATAGAATATTCTTATGTCCACTAAGTCAATTGTCTCTCCAGCTTCCAATAATTGGTCCAATATCCATGCTCACTCATGACACGGAATAAATCTAGACCTTCCTTGACATGATAGAGCTCAAACTATAGCAATTGCTTCATCCTCTCTAACACTACGGCTCACCAGGCAAAACATGCTCATTTTTTCTATGATTCCTCTTATGGCCTGGTTTCTAGATGCTTTATCATTCTGGTAACCATCCTCTGGAACCCATTCTAGACTTTAAACGTTCCCCATGAGATTCAGCAATTACTGTTAAACCGAGGCATACATAGTGGAAAGGATATGGGTTTGGAGGCCAGGAAGACTAGGAAACAAATGTCAGCTCAGCCACTGCTGTAGCAAAGTGCCCCTGAGCCAGCCACTAACCTTCTTTCATCTATAAAATGAGGATGATTATCTTTCAGGGTAAGAAATAAAAATAACATATGAGTGATGTTGTGCTTAATACAAGGCACATATAGATAAACATTTTGGATTTTTATTTCACAAGAGACTTACATGGTGAGAATGAAATGAGACCCATTGGTTATATTAATACATTTATATATCTTTATCTTTCTGGAAACCACACTATATTGTTGGAATATTATTGATCCTTTAATTCACTATAGCCACAGGTCATTTTGTTGTTGTTGTTTGCTCACTTGTTGTTTGTTTGCTTATATAAATAGCAAGTCTTTGCCAGGCTGTTACTTTATTGAACTTTAGGGAAGGACTTGATGTTTGCCAAATTTATTTTACAAATTTAAGACATTAAATAATAATGAACATCCCCTTATTTTCTACCTCCTATAGAAAACAACAAACAACAAAAACAGTTTCTAGCTTCCTGTGACTCTTTGAATGCCACAGTATTCTCAAATACATTAATAAAATCTGATAAAACCTGGAGTGTGTGTCATCATACATAGCTTAGCAATGAAAATCAACAAGTTAACTAACTAGGCTTCTTCTGATGCTGGACAGGCACATTTGACTGCTAACTGTGAGTCAAAAGATTTGACTTCAGTAGCACCTTTGCTGGCTATTTGTGTGCCCTTGAGAAATTTGCAATTTCATCTATAAAATAATGATTTCTGAGGGCCCTTCCAGAGGAGACATTACTTTATGACCATGACTTACTGAGTTATGGTTCATACTGAGAGCATTTTCCCTCAGAAGAATATACAATTTCCCAATTCCACATTCTGATCAATTATTATAATTAAATTAGGCTTCCGTTCCATACTTACTGTTTTAGTCATTAAACCAATGGCAAAAAAAAAAAGTGAAGAAGCCTCCCATTGTGACTTTGGAGTTCAATATAGGAGTCTGATTCATTTCCATCTCAAAAAAAATCTCACAGTTATGATTTTAGCCTTTAAATGAATAACACCTTTCTTCTTGAAAACCCACAGGAATTTGCAAATACCTCTTTCTCTCAATTAACCAAAAGGTATAAGGATGCTGGATACAAAGACAAATGGAAGAAAATAAGGGGTAAATAAAAATTTCTTCATCTTCTCATTAATTCTCAGATATTTTTCAGAGGTAGGTGGGTGGAAAGAAATATATCCATTTTACAGATAAGAAAACAGTGTCAAAATATTAAATCGCTTCCTGATATTAAAGCTTAAATCTGTGTATTGGTGCTGCTTCCTAAAAGGACACTTTAATCTTTTTTGATACATAACCATAAACTTAAACTATTAAATAGTCATATCTACCAGATATTAAGTAAAGTCTACAAAAAAGTATTTTGTAATGTGAAGGCTACCTAATCACCAAAGCACTATGTTAAATAATATTAGTAAACCAGACACTGTGTGACAGCCTATCACATGAGCATTTTTTATTAATATGGCCCGTGCATGAATTCAAACTTTTTCTATATCCAAGTATGCCTAGTTCCCAGAAAGCCAATTGAGAGGTATAAGCTCTATAGGTTTTGGATATTCAGGGAGGATGCAAACGATATGTGTTAATTCAAGCTTACCTGGAATATGGGGGTATGTATTAACTCAAGCTTACCTGGAATGTGGGGGATATGTGTTAATGCAAGACCTATCTGGTACTCAGATAAAACACTTGAAACTCTAAGAAACTCACACACAAAAAAAGTCCTTTTGCATGTAAGTACCATTTGACTCCCCACTCCTACATCCTCTGTATAAAAGGGACCCAAAAATCCTATTTGGGGCTTGGTTTCTTATTAGGACAGGAGTCCGCTGAGCCTGGTTGAATGTTAATAAATTTTCCTTCTCAGCTTCTTGCATCCTGGCCTTCAGTACCATGTACACCCAATTTCTCTCTGCTACAACATCTCTGGGGGCTTGTCCAGGATACACTGAGAAGACCAGAGCTGACAACAGTTGATTGCCCCTCCTGGACATCTCTGAGAAGGCCAGGAGGACCCAGGACGACCCCAACCCTGGGCACCCCTGGACTCCCCTTAGTCCAGAACGAGGTTGTAGACTCTGCCAGAGCCCTCCTAGAGAAACTGGAGGCACCAGAGGGTTCAAAAGAGACTGTGAGAATGAAGCAAGGAGCTCTGCACACCAGACAGGTAAGACCCCCCAGGGGCATAGTGCAGGAAAAGCCTAATTCTGAAAAACAAGGAGGTGAGCCTGATCAACTCCTGAAGAAGACCCCAGTGCTTGTGAGGAGAAGAGAGGAGCTGTCCTCTCTAGGTCCGAGAAAAGAAAGGAAAGAGGGTGGTTGTGTGTGTGTAATTGTGGAGACTGAGATGCAGAGACACACTTCTGTGAGGCGAGTGTGGAGTTCCAATCCATGGTTCCATGGTGACCTCATCTGGTCAAGGGTGGTCTGGAGGGCCTCCCTACAAAGGGACCCTCTTCTGAGTTGGGGGTTTATACTGACCCGCTAAGGCTAAGAGGCACCATAAGCTCCCGCAAGGGACGTGGCCAGAAATGCATGAAGCAAAAGGCTGAGTGAGTGTTGTGTAGCATCAATGCAGGGTGGAAACATGGGAAACACACAAAGTAGGACCCTGTTAGGTTGTATGCTGAAAAACTTTCCCCAAGCATTCCATGGAGATGTATATGGCATAAAGTTCCAGCCAGGAAAGCTTAGAATGCTTTGTGAATTAGAATGACTGACTTTCAGCATGGGCTGGCCCCAGGAGGGCACCTTTGACCCCCAGATCATCCTTAAAGTCCATGAAGTAGTAACTGGAAAATCAGCACACCCTAACCAGTTTCCCTACATCGATGCCTGGCAGGATGCTATGAGTCAAAGTGCGCCCTAGTTAGGGAAGTGTATGACTTAAGAAGCCAGGATTTGCCTGATACAAAAGCCCAGAAGTGCTGTCCCAGGAAACAGGCCAAACAAGTACCATGCAAAGGGTCCAGAAGAAGTGAGCCCCAAATCTAGTGCCAACCCACCCATTCTAGAAGGGCCAGACAAAAATGACACTCCGCCGCCTTATGCAATTGCTCCTACAGTGCCAGTGCTGAGGATTGAGAATGAGCCAATTTCCCTGAGCAGTGCTCCCCCATTGCCCTCCCCCCTGGGAAGTGCATCCATACCATTCCAGCAGCTGTCTTTACCACCATCCGTACTAGGAAATGCATCCTGGCACCAGAAGCTGTCTTGCCACTATCTGCACTGGGAAGTGCATCCCCGCGGCAGCAGGTGTCTTTGCCGCCATCTGCACTGGGAAGTATCACAAACCCACCTGGGCAGATTGTAAACAACTCCCTCATGACCTTACTCAACTTCGAGGAGAAAACGTGAGTCACACAAGGGGCTCTAACCAGGCTCAAAGAGCACCCACCTGAGGGAACCCTGGACAGTGACCAATATGCCCTCACACAGTTCCCAGTTGAGGACCCCCAATGGGATCCCAATGACACAACTGGGCTTAACTGACTAGAAACTTTCCTTAGGGTCTTAGTTGAAGGGGTCAGAGCTGGGAGCCGAAAAGCAGTAAACATGGCAAAGACCACCCAAGAATACAGACTCTCGATGAAAGTCTGGCTCAATTCTGTGACAGACTGTGCAAGGTGTTTAGTGTATACACGCCCTTTAACCCACACACTCCCGAAAGCCAAACAATGGTCAATGCAACATTCATTGCCCAAACGCAGGCTGACATCTGAAGAAAGCTACGGAAGTTAGATGTGTTCTCTAGTATGAATATTTCCCAGCTCATGGAGGTAGCTACCAAGGTTTACCTCAACCACGATGTAGAAACCAGTAAAGAGGAAAAACAGAAAATGGAGAAGAAAGCAGACCTTCTCGCAGCAGCAATAGTCAAAAAAAGCAATCCTGTGTCAAGGAAAGTAAACTGGGAAGCCCCTGCCCCAAGGAGAGGAGGCCCACCACTAGGGCAAAATCAGTGCACATGCTTCAAAAAGGAAGGACACTAGAAGCAGGAGTACCCCTACAAGCCACTCAACCCTGTCACTCCCAAGAAAGTGGCCAAAGCATTAGCCAGGAGAGCAAGCGGAGCATCACAAAGTAAACCCTGGGTTCGCAAAAATTTGGAAGGAAAACTTGCAAACCAGATCATCAGGGAATAGAGGACTCTGATGGAGATTATTAGGACAGACCAAGCTCCTTGTCTCTTGGCTCCTCAGAGCCTATCATTGGAGTCGAAATTGGGGGCTGCACTATACATGACACTGGGGCTCAACACTCTGTAATGACCAAGCCAGTCAGGCCATTATCAAAAAGACAAGTCATTATCGTAGGGGCAACTGGTAAAAGCACCCAGTGACCTTTCCTCCAAGCCAGCACCTATAATATTGGGGGTAAAGAAATCACTCACAGGTTCCTGTATCTCCCAGAATGCCCAGTCCTCATCCTGGGTTGGGACCTGCTGTCTAAACTACAGGCTCAAATTACCTTTGATGCCATGGGGCAATCCACATTAACACTGGGACCACCAAACCCTCTGAAAATAATGCTAAGTCTCCCTTTGCAGAAGGAATGGAGACTGTTCTGCCCCAGTGAAGCCAGCCAATCTATGGCCACACAGCTCCCTTTCAAAGATATACCCAAAGTATGGGCAGAGGGCAACCCAATGGGGATGGCACATGACATTCCTCTAATTATTGTTGAAATAAAGCCCACAGCCAGCCCAGGGAGCATAAAGCAATATCCAGTTCCACCTGAAGCACAAGAAAAAATCCAGCTACATATTCAGAGATGGCTGAATGAAAGCGTACTAAAGACATGGAGTCTCCATGGAATAACCCACTCATCCCAGCTAAAAAGGGTGATGGGAATTACCGCCCAGTCTAGGACTTGTGAGCAGTCAACTCAGCAGCAATAACCCTACATCCGGCGGTCCCCAGCTCATACACTCTCTTCAGCTTAATACCCTCATCAGCGGTCTACTTTTCATGTCTGGATCTTTAAGATGCCTACTTCTGCATTCAGATAGCACCCCAAAGTCAACCGATTTTCGCCTTTATGTGGGACAATCTAAGCTCCAGTAAAAAGCAACAGCTAACCTGGACATGGCTCCCTCAGAGATTTAAAAATGCACCAACTATTTTTGGACAAGCCCTGGCCAGTGATCTCAAATCCTTTAAACCAGAAAGCCATAATTCTTTTTTCCTCCAATATGTAGATGACCTCATCCTTGGAAGTTCCACCTACCAAGATTGTGCTAGCAATCTTAAAACATCTGCAACGAAAGGGGTATCAGGTGTCCAAGAGAAAAGCCCAAATCTGCCTACCTTAGGTCAAATATCTAGGTTATGAAATATCACAGGGGCTCCGTGAATTGGGACCTGAAAGAAAGAAGGCAATCTGTAGCCTCCCTAAACCCAGCACTCACCAAAAGTTGTAAGAATTCCTGGGAGCAGCTGGATTTTGCCACATTTTGAATCCCCAATTTTGGAGTCCTCATGCACCCTTCGTATGAAGCCACAGAGGGGGAAGAACATGATCCCCTGCTCTGGGAAAGCCCACAGAAAGATGCTTTCACCACTCTCAAGCAGGCTCTGATGGAAGCACTGAGCCTCAGGCTTCCACATCTCAGTAAACCGTTCTACCTATACATCCGTAATTGTCAAGGCATCACAGTAGGGTACTCATGCAGTACCTGGGTTCCTGGCAAACAACTGTAGCCTATTTATCCAAAAAACTGGACACTGTAGCCCAGGGATGGCCCTCATGCATGCAAACTGTGGCAGCTGCAGTAATGCTAACATTAGAAGCCATAAAATTAACTCTTGGGCAATCTATAATTGTTTAGGTTCCACATACAGTAATTGCAATCTTAGAAGCCAAAGGAACACACTGGCTTACTAACAGCCACCTGGTTAAATATCAAACCCTATTACGTGAAAATCCATCCATCCAAACGGAACTTGAAAAAACCCTGACTTCTGTTACCTGCTACCTGTTGAGATGGGGGTTCCAACCCATAACTGCCTGGAAACATTGCAAGAAGTATATTCCAGCTGGCTGGACCTCCAAGACCAGCCACTACCAAATCCCGACATGAGGTTCTTCATAGATGGGAGTAGCTTTGTTCAGGGCAGTGACTGGCAAGAGGGATACACTGTGGTAACCTCCAAAACCACAGTGGAGGCCCATTACCTCCATGATAACACATCAGCACAAAAAGCCTGTCATTACCTTCACCAGAGCCCTATAACTTGTGGCTGGGGCCAAGGTTAACATCTATGCAGACTCCACATATGCTTTCCTTACCCTGCATGCGCATGGAGGCTTATACAAACAAAAAGGACTCATTAACTCAGGAGGAAAGAGCATTAAATATGGCACACAAATTCTGGAACTACTAGAAGCAGTTTGGGAACCCATCAAAGTGGCCATGATACACTGTAAGGGACACCAGACAAGTCATAGCCCCATTACTCAAGGAAATCGGAAGGCAGACACTGAAGCAAAAACAGCAGCATGGGAAGGACCTGTATCTAAACATCTGGCTGCTGCCCTCATTCCTCAACCTCTTAAATTATCAGAAACTCCAGGATACACTACCTGCTCTCACCCCACAGCCTCTGAATCTCCAGAAACCGCAATATACTCAAGCTGAGAGAGAGTGGATACTCTCTGAGAGCAGGACATGAGGAGTAAATGGGTGGTGGACATTGTCCAATCACAGAATAGTTGTGCCTTGAACATTAGCCACAACCATAGTTCAAGACTACCATGAAAACACACACTTGGGAAAAACCCATCTTAAAGAAGTGTTAGAAAGATTCTTCTACATCCCAAGTCTAGCCGCTAATACACATGCCATATGCCAGCGTTGTGTGACATGTGCAAAGAATAACCCTTGCCAGGGACCCACAGGAGCCCCATGAGTCCAAAGAATCAGCAGTATGCCTCTTGAAGATGTAGTAGCTGATTTCACTGAAATGCCACAATCTGGAAGCTCAAATACTTCCTAGTCCTCATTTGCACCTATTCCCGTTGGGTGGAAACCTTCCCCATTCGGACCAAAAAGGCTGAAGAAGTAGCCAAAGTTCTCCTCAGGGAAAACATCCCTCGATATGGGCTACCTCTCTCAATTGACTCTGACAACGGACCTGCCATTGTCACTGAAATCACTCAAAAGATTCCCAAAGTACTGTGCATCTGGTGGAAACTGTGCACCACTTTCTGTCCTCAAAGCTCAGGAAAAGTAGAGTGAATGAATTGTACAATAAAAATTTTTATTGCCAAGATTTGCCAAGAAACTGGGCTAACATGGGTGCAGGTACTCGCGAGTGCTCTCCTCCAAGTTCAGGCCAGCCCCAGCCAAAAGCTAAGCCTTACCCCTTATGAAATCCTCTTTGGAAGGGCCCCCCCTTAATCCAAAATATAGAAGGGGATCTCAGACAAAGAGGAAACTTATCAATAGCTCAGCAAATGATCAGCTTAGGAAAAACCCTACAAAACCTGCATCACTGGGTCCAAGAAAGGGCTCCCATAGCTTAAGCAGGTCCACACACTCATACAAGCTGGGAGATGCAGTCTGAGTCAAAGACTGGAAATCAGCTCCACTAACTCCTTGATGGCAAGGACCTTATCTTGTCCTTTATTCACTCCCAGTGCGTTAAAGTAGCTAAAATCACCCCATGGATACACCATAGCTGGGTCAAGCGAGCTGCCCCAGAGTCCTGGACCTGTATTCCTGATACCCACAACTCAACCAAACTCATCTTGCGAAAGAACAAAACACAGAGCCCTGCTCCAGTCACACCCCAGAAGCTGACTGGTCCATACATGGCCAAAGGTTGAGGACAGAATGCCAAGCTCTGCTCCAATCACACCCCAGAAGCTGATTGGTTTATGCATAGCAAAAGAGTAGGAATTCAGTTTAATCCCAGTTATAATGCCCCCTCTGTTATTTTCCCTACTCCTAGCCCTAACCCTCCCCTGGTCGCAGGTCGACACCACAGAGTATAAGCCATGTATCCAAGAAGTGCGAATGGGGACCTATGTTAATACCACATTAATTTATCTTAGCCATTACACCTACAAAGGCCATATAACCACCTGCCAGTTTCAGGGAATCTCCTATAGTGTCTGTAACGTATCTAGCCAAATAACTTCCTATGACCCCAAGCTCCCAACAGTCTCCTGTAAATGGGAACTAAGAGCACTTAATCAAAACAGAAGACACTTAACTCTACCCCAGGCACTAGCCAAAACCAGTGCGTGTCTCTCCTATTTGACACATGTCAAGTTGTAGACTCCAGGATACCATGCAACACCAAATGTGGAGGGCTCAGCTGGCAGGGGAAATATACTCATAACAATAAGTATCTGTGCAGTCCAGAAATGAAAAATGAAGCTAGAGGTGGGAGCTTCTGGTGCAAGTACATAGTTGCATACTACTCCCCTACTGGTCCTGTGTCACCTGGGCTACCTGGAACACAGACACAACTAAACAAACAGGCATCCCCACCAAAGGAATGGCCTCAACTAACTGTCCATGTGGTCAATGTAACACTTTAAACCTCACCATCCTTAACCCGGAATCCTGGCAGACTCGGAATCCAAATGGGCCTCTGCACTGATGGTAAAGGAATAGACCCAGGAGCCTACATCTGGGTTTGGTATCTGGAACACCCACTCACAAGTAAAGCCCACTCTGTGTTCCACTCCTACTATGAAGAAATGGAAAAGCTGTTTCCATTCAGCAAGCAGCAAAAAACCTCTTTATAAACCTAGTTGAAGTAGTAGGGGCAGCCTTAAATGTCTCCTCATGCTATCTATGTGGAGGTACTACTATGGGAGACCAATGGCCCTGGGAAACTAAAAAATACAATTACAGCCAACCGTATAACAAAATTGGCCTCCCGGCCATCCCCCGAGATAATATGTGGCCCTTGCAAACCTCTGTTGTAGGAAAATATTGTGCTTCAAGGGCCTGTCTAAACTCCTCTATATCTGTTGCAAATTTAACATGTACGGGGGGAAACTTCCAAAATTATACCACCAATACAACAGAGCCTTAGGGAACATGGAATGACTCTGAACTCATTCTCATAAATCGTACTTTCCCCAAATTAATCACAGTGTGGAGCTCCACCACAAAGGGCCCCTTTACTGCCCCAAATGGTCTGTACTGGATTTGAGGAAAAGTCACATTTCTAGAACTTCCCTGAAACTGGTGTGGTACTTCTTTGTTCAGTACAATAAAACCTTCCTTTTTCCTCATTCCCTTAGCAGAAGGGAAAGAGCTAAGCCAACCGGTATATCAAAACGTAAGAGAAAAAAAGGCTGTCATTACCTAGGGATGTGAAGAATGGCCCCCTGAACATATAACCCTATACTATGGGCCAGTAACTTGGGCAGAGGATGGCATATGGGATTATCAAACCCTTATCTATATTCTAAACCAAATCATCTGCTTACAAGCCATGGTAGAAATAATAATTAATGAAACTGCCCATGATCTAAACTTACTAGGCCAACAGCAAACTAAATCCAGAAATGCACCCTAGACTATCTCCTGGCAGCTGAAGGAAGAGTTTGCAGAAAATTCAATTTCTCTAATTGCTGCCTTGAACTAAACAGCACTGTAAAGGTTATTGATGAAATTATAAGCAAAATGGTAAAAATTGCCCACTTTCCAGTGCAGACTTGTAATGGTTGGAATTTAAGTAATCTCTTTGGAAACTGGCAGTCAATAGCAGACAATTTCAAGCTTCTAGTGGGAATAATTGCCTTTCTCATACAAGGATGCACCATACTTCTTTGCCTCCTCCCTTTCATCATAAAAAGGATATGTGCCCTTATAAACGGTATTGTAAAAATGCAGACAACTGACCATCTCATGGCTCTATATACATACCAGTCAGTCCAGAGAGACTCTGACAATAATGATGCCAAAGCTTAATAACCTTAAGCAGGCATCAAAGGGGGGAAGTAATATGGCCTGTGCATAAATTCAAACTTATTCTATATCCAATTATGCCTAGTTTCCAGAAAGCCAATTGAGAGGTATGAGTTCTATAGGCTTTGGATATTCAGGGAGGGTGCAAACTATATGTGTTAATTCAAGCTTACCAAGAATGTGGGGGATATGTGTTAATGCAAAACCTATCTGGTACTCAAATAAAACACCTGAAACTCTAAGAAACTAACAAAAAAAATATCCTTTTGCAAATAAGCACTGTTGACTCCCCTCCTACATCCTCTGTATAAAAGGGACCCAAAAATCCTATTCGGTGCTCAGTTTTTTATTAGGACAGGAGTCTTCTGAGCCCAGCCAGCTGTTAATAAATCTTCCTTCTCAGTTTCTTGTGTCCTGGCCTTCAATACTGCGTACACCTGACTTCTCTCCGCTACAACATTATCAGCATTTTTATCAGTCAGAAAAGTTGGGCTTTTGTCTATATAGGAGTCACTGAAATAAAGACTAGACACTGCTTAGTTAATTTAGTAGTCTTTATACATTAGGGTTTTCTACTGGGGGAAATAGGAGAATCAATATCATGCTGTCCTACAGAGATGGGCTCTTACCAGTATTAAAGCCCTTATATCAAAAGATTTTGATAAAAATTTTGATATGATCAGCCCATCCTGGGAAACAGAGCTACAATACTTCATTGAGCCACTTTTGCCAATGGAAATGTGCTATCTCCCTCAAGTAAATGGAGTATGGAGCTAGCCCGTTAAAACACATATGAAAGCTGCTAGTGTTTGGTCTCCAGGAAATAATCAGAGACAAAAAAGAGAGAGTGGATTCATATTCCTTAGTATGGCTTATAATATTGATTAAATAACTGACTACTTCTCAAAGTTCTGGATGAGGGCTTTGCATTTTAAACCATTGTATTTTGCACTGAATAATTATTTGCTGTGGGAGGCTCTCCTTGTGCATTGGAGGATGTTGAGAAGCATCTCTGGCCTCTATCCACTAGACGCCAGCAGTAATCCCCACCAGCAGCCTTCAAGTTAAAACAAAAATGTCTCCAAGCACTGCCAAATGTCTCTTGGGGGATAAAACTGCCCCTGGTTTAGAATCCCTGTCCTATACGATATGGTTTCATATCAGATATAATGGAAAGTTTATATATATTTATAAAGAGATTTTCACATGTTCACAAGGAATAAGAGGAGAATAAAGAAAATAAAGAGCAAAACAAGCCTAAAATAAAAAGTAGAAATAAAAATAAAAGAACTAGAAAGAATATTAACTATATATTTTTAACTGTATATATTTAATTCTTTGAAGAGAAAATACTTACTGAAAAATAATTTCCAAAAAAGGATGCTTGGCTACACAGTATTCTGAGTGGGTAGCTTGAAATTTTTAAGATAAAGTTAAAAAAAAAAAGATAAAGATAAATGATGTACTATACAAACTATTGAAGACAGAGAATAATATGAAATTTTGATTTATTTTTTAGTGTTCCTATTTGCAAATTAGAAAAGCTTCCCCCCTCAACCAACCACTATTCATAACCTCAATTAAAAATAAAATATTAGAGGAATTCCCAATTTCATCACAATTACTAATAGTTACTTTTTGCCAATGCAATATGATAAGCAATATAAAGCAGGGTTAAAACTACAGGAAAAGATGAGAATATATGTACACTTTTCTAACTAGAACAGAAGGGCACTTTCTCATATGAAAAATGATGAACCTCATCCTAAGAAGAGATATATTGAGAAGATCCTTTCTAAAATAAGGGAAATGAAAAGAAATGCCCACTATTACCACTTTTAATCAACTCTGTTTTAAGATTTTTGCCTTGAACAGTCAGAAAAAAAAAATCGAAGGCATTAAGATTGGGCAGTTCAAAAGAAAACTGATTATTTTGCAGTTAATATCATGGTCTGTAGAAAATTTCAACAGATCTACAAATTATTAGAAATAATACATGAATTTAGCAAAATGGCTAGCATTGTGTACCACCAAAACACTTTTTAAGAAAAAGAAAAGGTAAAGGGATTTTTGCCCTACTAAATTAAAAGACACACACATATATATATAAAATAGAGCTCCAGTATTTAAGACAATGTTATTGGTGCAAACATAGAAAAACTGATTAATGGAATAGATTAGGAAGTCAGAAATAGCTCATGCACATGTAAAATTCTGATGTGTGACAGAAATGGATGGCACATTATTGGAAAAAAAGAATTTATTAAATTTGAAGAAAGTGAAGAGACAAATTACAAGCTGAAAGAAGATATTTGTTATACGTGTATCTTGAAAAGAATTAGTAGCAAGTAAATATAAAGAACTTAAAAAATGATTATGAAAAGGAAAGTCAAGTAAAAAAATTGTCAAAACATATGAAAGACATTTCACAGATGAGGAAACATAAATGTCCTTTTAATATATGAAAAAATGCTCAACATCATTAGTAATCAGGTAAATACAAATCAAGACCATGATGAAGTATCTCTTTTTGCTATTCATATTGCAAAAATTAAGAAATTTTGCTAATACCAAGATTTGGAGAGTTTGTAGTTCAATATAGTATCATATTCCTTGCTAGTGATAGCGTAAATTGCTACAATATGTGAAATAATTCGGCATTCCTTTGTAAAGCTGAATATTTGCATCCAGTCCTATACAATAGAAACTCTTGGACATGTACCAGAAGACATATAAAAGAATATTTACTGCAGCACATTAGTAATCCAGAAACAATGCAAGTATTCATCAACAAAAGAAAGGATAAATATATTGAGGAATAGTCACACAAGGGAATCACAGTGCAAATAAATGAAATCAAATGCCATATTTAATACTATACATTGAAAAATTTAATATTATGGATGACTCTCAGTGAAATTTGAAAGAAAAATGAAAACTGCAGAAGACTACCTACAGAATGATATGCTCTTTTTCTCAAGTCAAAAAAAAAAAAGCAAACCTCTATAGCATGTAATTTATTTAAGCATATGTATATGTCTGCATGGTAGTTGGCCTTATGCTCTGTGAAGGGACAGAGTGTCTGAGACAGATTTCGCTCATTTCTTGTGATCAGCAGAGATTGCTCTCAGCTCTCACAGCTCTTCTACCATGCCACCAGCCTTCCTTCAGTGAACTACCCCCGAGAAGTCAGGGAAGCCCTGTGGGAAAGAGCTGGAAGATGAGAGCAAACTCGCCATGTGGTTGAGGCTCTGTGGAATTCTAATCTGTCATGCCAGTCACCACCAAGCCATTAAAAGGCCCTTAAAAGTCAGGCTGGCACCAAGTGCAATGAATGTCTCATGATGATGGAGGAGGTTGTTGTTATGGGGGGAGAAGTGGGGGTATATGGGGACCTCATATTTTTTGAACGTAACATTAAAAAATAAATAAAGACAAAAAAAATAAAAGTCAAGCTGGTTTCTCCTTACTGTATATGGCTGACCCTCTTCAGCTCCATCAGGAGATGTAGGTCTATTTTAATCTATGAAGTGATCTTCACTTTCTGGAATTAATATCATTGAAGTTTTTTGGGGTTCTTGGTCATCTGCTGGGTTTAAAATAAACTATGATTTTTCAGTTCATCTACCTTAGATTGGTTTTTGAGGTGAGAGCAATAATCTCTTTCAACTTTCTATATCCCAAGCCTAAATGAGCACCTGCTACTAAATATTTAAAGCCTTCAATTCTTGTCGAATGTGTCAAAACAGTTTACTCAGTCTGTCATGTCATTCATCTTTTTAATTTTTTCAATGTATACTGATTTATAAATGTATAAATCTTTTTAATCATTCCTTCTAGGTTTTGTATTATGCTTAGAAATGCCTTTCTTATTTCTGGATTCCTTAAAACAACATCCTCTCATGTTTTCTAATAGTACTTTAATGTATTTATTTTTAGTGTAAAATAGTTGGTCCATCTGGAGTTTATTTTGGTGTTGGAAATCAAGTAGGAATACAATTTTATTTTATTTTTCCAGATGGCTACTAAGTTGTCCTAACTCCTTTTATGGACAAAAGATATGAAAAGAATTTTCACATATAAGTAATTTTTAAACATATGAAAAAAGGTTCAATTATATTCATAATTAAAAACAAAACTACCAATAAAACTATAGTAACATATTATTTGGCACTATTTATCTAAATTAAATGTGCACATACACTTTGACCCAGCAATTTTATTTCCAGGAGATTAGCTTTTAGATGCACTCACATATATTCACAAATAAATACATGCACAGTTATTCACTGCTACCTTGTCAGTAAATAGAAAACAAAGGAAAAACAAACAAATGGCCCTTAGTGGGGTTGAGTTAAAAACTTTTGATATATCCACAATAAAGGACTGAAAAGAGATGACATGTTTACATTAAGATATATATCCAAGACATTTTATTAAGTTAAAAAAGCAGAGCATTCTTTAGAATATACACAAGCCCACACACACATACACACACACAAGCATAAGAGGGCGTGCACTACTCTATGCAGACATTACTCTGTAAGGATACACAGGCTCCCGGAATCAGTGGTGGTCTCTGAAAAATGAAACTGGGGCAGTGCGTAACTCAGGTGGGAAGAGAATTTTGTGTGTGTGTGTGTTTGTGTGTGTATTTTTCCTGAGCCTGATTCCAAGAATATTGTTGGGGCACTATCAAAATAGGAAAGGCACAGAAAGTCCCCCTTCTGAATAAAATGACCCATTTACAGATGCCTGTGACCATACCAAATTCTGCTGGTTAATTTCAAACAAAAGCAAATCCAGATCTTCAAACACCAAGAGTAAAACAGCAGGATTAAAGTTTAACTTGCAATGGAAATGCCCTATGTTTGTTAATATACTTTAGCTAAATGCAAAAAGAATGAAATTCTTCTTCCAATTCCTCTCTCCACCAGCCTCATTGCTAACACAGACACCCACATGCATACATTTTCTAAGCCAGTGGTTTTCAAACTGGTGGAGCCCCGGGGTTTTTAGATGCTGCTGAGAGGCATGTGAGGCCAAAAAAGCCAAGGGGGCTCCTGCCTTCCCCCTGCTTACCCAGAATAGCTCCATGGTTGCCTCTTTGTTATTATTGGTGGGAGGAGGAAATATTTTGGAATTTTTTTAAAGAAAATTTCTGTCAATTGAAAAAAAAATCCACACATCTTTGTCATGATATTTCAAGCAAATTGATAAATTAACAATCAAACAACCCCATAACCTCTTACAAAACCTGGAATTTTAAGCCTAGGAGAGACCATATAGATAATTCTGCCTTGACTTTTGACACAAGAGGGTGGTGTTGAAATAACAGAGATGATGTGATAAGTCCAAGGTTTTCTAGTGGCACAACCAGAACTAAGGAGCCAGCCTTCAATTTCCCAATCTGTTCTCATTGATACAGACTGAGTCAGTACCTCAATATTGACATTGACAAGGAGTTTGGATCAGTGTTTTGCTATGATGGCTATCAGCTACTCATGTGACCAAACTCCCCAAGTTTTCTTTTTTTTTTTTTTTTTTACTTTTCCATTCAATTTTTTGAAGTTCTTCCACCTATCAAATTCTGCCCAAGAAAGACAGCTGCTTCCACTGGATGCCACCTTTGACAGTTATGGATAAACCCATACCAACCACAGGCAAAGTGACTCATTCAAGAGGGAAAATACAACTTTAAAATAGGTCTGAAGGTAAAAACCTTATAGTCATTGTCTCTAAGTGTTTGTATTATCATTTCATAAAGCAAAACAGAAGGTGGCAAAAGCCCACTGCCATCCCTTAGTTTTTGATGGAACATATTCATCAAAAAAGCATCCAGTCCCCTGAGCTTGCCGCCATATGCTACAGGAAAATGTCACCAGTTAAAGATGTATTCATTTGCTGTTTTGAAAACTCTGTTTGATATTCATGCATTCCAAGTGTTTTGACCTAGATTTCTGTAGAGGCATTAGATCCAGTCCTGTGCAGGCAGCTAGACAGCTGTTGCTCGTATAGTCAAAGAAAGAATCTAAAGTTAAAAAAAGAGAGAGAATGAAAAAATGAAAACATTTATTAATGGGTGCCAACATTTTGCACAGCCAATATGTTTAATACTAGATTAACTAATATAAGCATATGGGGATGCATTTGTTGCAAAGCTTTAAAGAAAAGAACAAAGAAAAAGTTGGAAATAGCTAAAGTTCAAGGGGAATGGAATTTGCACTTTCTCCTGTAAATGAAAGCATGGTGAAATGGCAACATACTTTAATTATAAGCAAGTGGCTAATGTCATAGCATTTAAGATTTTTTTTGGAAGAGATATATGATGTTACATGTTCTGCACACATCTTAGATAAACCCTAAGTTTATATATAACTGTAGATCCTTGAAATCTTTTTTGGACATCAGTCTTGTCCTTAGCCAGGGTTGGCTATTCTTTTGATGTTTATAAGGTCTAGTTAATTCAGCTAAAAATTAATATTGTACAGCTTTGATAATGATGATAATAATAAGGGTGAATACTAATCCTTTCTCAGGTCTATCTCCTCCCAGAAAGGGAGGACAAAGAAACCATATTATCCATGTAACTATTCCTATGTTGCATACCTACCAATTATACCAAATTATGCTTTAGCATCCTCTCCCTACCTCGGGTCACATTATAGTATTCAGTTGAGTCATAATTGTAAAATTTTTAAACTACACATTTCCAGACTCTTTTCCTCTACCTTTTGGATCTGAAGGTTGTAAACTTGTGCTTGTAGAGCAGCTAAGAGCATGAATCTCTTTATCCAAACAACAACAAAAACTTATTGAGCATCCACTAAGAGTAGACACCAAGTTAGATTCTGGGAACACAGAGATGAATAGCAAAGTCTTTTGTTTTCTTGTAGGCTAGAGAATATTGATGACTATTCCTCAGAGAAATTATTTGGTAAATTCAGATCACTGGTATAATGAGGTTCAGTTGAAGTGTGGATGTGCTGGAAGCAGTGGGAGAAATGATGGCAGATTGGTATGCCAGGTACAGTTGCTTCATCTCAACACCTGGGTCTGGCAGAAGATGATTGACTATAAACCATGTTTTTCTACTTGCCTTTTTATCACTGACATCTTCCCAATTCCCAAGATAAGGAGTTGACTGGAATTTTCTCTTTCACATATAGATATTAATTCACTTTATAAACATTTATCTGTGTATGTACACTTTGGTAAAATCAGAGTAGAAACTGAAAGTCCTTTCCCTGTGAAGTCCCAAAAGCCAAAAGGGCAGATAGATATATAAACACCTAATTATAAGTGCAAAGTAATAAATACTGAGATACATGCAATACCAATTAGTTGCAGAATTGAGAATGATTATTTATGTCTAAGGAGACAATAACTGAACCAGGTCTTAAAGGATGAATATGACCATTAGGAAACTTGGAAAATGGCATATGGGGCAGAAATAAGGGCATAAGCATAGATAGAAAGTCCTGAATGTGCAAGGAATATTCAGGGAAGAGTTTGGAAGAATAGCCAGACTGAAAGGAAAGGCAGATATTACAGTTACTCTATAATTAATAAGAAAAACAGGAAAGAGAGAAAGAAAGTGATAAAGAAAGAGGGAAGGAGGGAGTGAAGGGGCAAAGGAGGGAAGGAAGGAAAGAAGGAAGGAAGGAAAAAATGTCTGGCTACTGGATGCTGGAATGAAGAAATTCTAAACCAACAATGTCATGTGCCTAAGAGGACCAGCCTGCCCCTATAAGTTGGAGGCACTGTAATAACCCAGTTTTATTTCCCAGAATAGTTTTTTGAGTAATTTGAATAGATAATCCTATATATTCTTGGATATCAAGTGAAACCATAAGGGCATGTTCAAGTAAGAAAAATATATTGTTTGAACAAATAACCTAAAACAAGGAGAAAAATCCATGAAATTCCAGAGGATGAAGAGACTGTTTAAAAAAAGGAGAAGAAAAAAAGAAAGGAGATATGTGATAATGAGATAATGGAATGTCACTTGAGCACTTATGATGGGCCAGGTATGTTCTGGGCTTCATATGCAATATTCATTTATTTTTCACAACAACCCTATGAGATGCACACTATTCATATTCTTGTTTTACAGAAGAGATAACTGAGTCACTGGGAGATTATTTAACTTGCTCTAGGTCACAGAGACAGTAGCAGTACAAGGATCCAATTTCCTGATTCTGTGTGCTAATCACTATATTCAGAGCACTGGGAGGTTCATGACATGACTCCTCCCAAGAACACCTCAAAACTTCAACGAAGGTGGGTTTTTAGAAGATAGACATAAAGGGGCTGAAGTTTGTAGCTGGACTTGGTGTGAGGTAAGTTGAGTACAGTAAATGAGGAGATAGTGCAAGATGTCAGGTGGTCTTAACTTAGGATATCCAGTATGCCAGGAGCTGAAAGAGATGACTTGGGCTTCACATTCTAAACATTTCCTACTTTCACTTTCCAAAATGTAGTTAAATAGGCACTTGCCAAAAAGAAGTGTATCTACCTCTTCTCCATGTTTTTAAATAAATGGAAAACCAGGTCAATTCTATTGTGTGTCAATTAATTTTTTTTCATTAAATGAGAAAAAATTGGTGAACACATTTCAAATAATAGGCCGTTTATGCATTTGAGATGCATTAAATCAAGACTTAAAAGATTCATTCTGCATTGACCAGCTCTACTATTTCCTGACTCAGGCTTTGTGCTTTGCTTATCAAGAAATCGGAAAGGACTCCGGCAACATCAGGTCCTATACATATAGGGAGTTTTCATCAAAAGGAAGAAAAACTATAAAGATAAGCCCTTGCCTGGTATAGGGTAAGGAAACATCAAGTGCTAACCCAAAGAAAATGTGCTCAATCAGTCTAGCATCCTTTGAATCTGAACAAGAGTTGGAGGGAGACATACTCACCACCCCTTGTCATAACTTGGAGCTTAGCTAGATAGCAGAATAGAAACTGAGTTCCAAATGGGTTTGGATAGCAAAGAAAATTTTGGATTGGCCTCTAAGATCAGTGATTACCACAAAGTTGATTTATGATGAGTCATCAGCAGAAAAGCTAGAATAAACAAAGCTCAAGGTTTTCAAATTGGGATATGTCAATTCCTCTGCCACATAAAGGCCAGCAAAGAACACAAACTATCAACTTTTTTTCAGTTGGAAGGTGAGGGGTTATTTAATATAATATATGCATATGCATGTGATAAAACTGAATGGGAACATCACATAATTTTATTAAAGTAATACATAAGCCTTCAAAGAAAATTTGCTCTCATGGTGGGCAGCACATTCCTCTACCCACCCACTTATCCACCTTCCTGTCTTCAGGAGAACAAGCTCATTTACTTCCACTATTAGAAGAAATTTAGTATAAAAGATTGAGTGTCCTAGTTAAGGACCCTTGGTTTCAGCAAGATTTGAGTATAAAGACTAGGGGAGGAGCTGGGGAGGAAAATGACAAGAACCATGTGGGAGGAGCTGACCTCTTTAATTCTAAATTCTTCCATGAGTTGGTGCTTATCATGTTATAAAGGAGACCTACTAACTTTATTATCAATAAAGAATCAGTCTTTGATTAGAAAATTAAAGGCCTCTGCCCTCTAATTCAGAATTTTTCGAAGATATAATTACCATAAAGTCCCAATCTTTCTGCAATAAATTTCAACTGATCCAACCCCCACCAGTATTCTAAATTACAGAATTTTCTTGCTCCAGTTTAAATGACCATGTCAATTCTAACAAAATCCCTTCACCATCTTCAATTAGAATAAAATGAAAAAAATATTTGTTACAGTGGGTCAGTGATAGGTGGTACCATTTTCAATTCAACCAGCATTTATTGTCTACTTGCCATGTGCCAGCACTGATTAACTAACAGTACTCTGTGGTGTGTGTCTATTTATGTGCATACATATATGCATACACATTCATGCAAACACCATATAAATTTTTCAAAATAAAAATAACAACTCATACTCAATAAACATTTGAATAGTTGTCAATGAGAACATTCCTTACTGGTTTCTCTCTCTCTTATAAAATTGTGATGGTTTTATGATGCAACATTTATGGGGGTGGTCCTTCACTTTTGAGTTTGACCATTTCAGTGAACGAGACCATGAAGAGGCAAAGTTCAACCTACTTAAGGCTATGATATGTTCCACAAAACCTTTTAAGGCCATGGTTTCATGCTTGTTTCAATACTCATTAGGAATATTCTCAGATTAAACTAGCTTCCTGCCTGGCAACAACTATGTAGGCACCAATATGTGGCCTACCCAAGAATGGCAGAGATAAAACCCCACACATGCTAAGTATGTGCCACCATGGAACAGAGAAGGAAAGTTGTCAATGCACATTCACTTCTGACCACTACGCGTGTACACACGGGAGGCAACTCATAGCAATTAGGGTTGCAGATCTGACAGCTTCCCTATGAGCTGCCACATTAGGTTAAGAACTGAGGATTACAGAAGACCAAATGTTTCTGTTTCAGTTCCAGAGGATCAATTTATATTTTTTCTCCTTTTTGAATTTGGCAGAGGAAGATGTAAATCCAAAAACAGAGAGAAACTGAAGAGCTGAAACCAAAGCACATGAGTAAGTCATCCTAAAGGTAGCAGCCTATATATACTGTTTGAGACTTCTGAAAAATGGAGATGGTTGGGTGTTATTTGGTTTCTAAACTAAGTTCAATTTCCCACTAATCTCTTAGAATATGTCTCCCCAAAGCACACCAATAAAGATTACTGTATCAAAGGGGCTCTGGGTAAACAGGAATTTTTTTTATATTAAAAACAGTCTATATCCAACCATATAATTGCATGTTCTAATGTGCACCAATTTAAAACTACACGTGATTAGCTCTATTACAGCCAGTTTGAACAGATGGTTTTAGTAGAATCAGAGTCAAGTGTACTTTTCTTTTCAGAACTTGGCTGCTTAAGTCACTCATGTTACACAGAAAGCTGAACTACTAAAGCTGTCAGATGTTTACTCCTTTGCAAAATTCTATAGTAGGATTCCCTTACTCTTCTTCTCAGTAGAATTACTGAAGAGATGAAACTACTGAGAGACTTAATATGTTCTCCAGGACCTAGTCTTTTCTCTGGAGTGACTAGTATGGAGGTGAGTGTGTGTGTATGCCAGTTAGGTGGTCGGTGTGACCTCAGCAAGTTACCATCAGAACTAAGATGGGAATCAAGAGTAGACAGTATGCAGAGTTCCAGAAAGAGTGACACTCACAGGGAGTTACATCCAGCTGGGCAGACGCAGGGCTGTAGGGACAGAAGCCATGGAGAGCAAGGTCCTGGACCAGCAGGTAGCTGGCAAAATCAAGACAAGGCTCTGGGAATCACAACCTGCAAAGCTTATTAAGACAAGGAATTATCTGCATGGAGAAAGGAAAAGCAAGCATTGCATTTTATGAGAAAGGCTCAACAAGACTTAAGAATGAGTTAATCTCAGAACCAGTCAATTTGGGAAATGGAAAGTCAAAATGGACCTAAACACAAGGAAGATTGGATGCTTACTAAAAACTTGACCTTAGAACTCTTTTTTTAAAAATGTTAAATACCTGTTTATGTGGCATTTGAACTATTTTATTTGGAATTATTTGTTGTAAAGTTATGTCTTACAGAAGCATTAAATTCTGAACTCTACATGGAGGGTGAAACCACCTATTATAACATGCACACTTGCAAGTGCCCCATATACAATCTACATGCAAAGTTTGAGAGCTATTGGGTATACTATAGGAAGGAATAAAAGGAAAGTCTATATTCATTTGTCAGGAAGTTCAAATCATTCTTCCCATAAAATAAGGAGCAAATCTCTTTTGGAAATTGGGTCATGGAGCGGGAATTCTAATGCCATCTCTAACCTGTCTGCAGGAGTGAGTCATTTGTGCTTAACTACTAAGATTCAATGACTTGCACACATGGAAATAGATTTGTGTATTGTGGTAAGAATTAAATAAGAAAATTAATTTGCAACTTACAAGCAATCAAGATGCTACAGGCTACAGAGAACCTAGCATTATAGATCTACTATAATGGAATGGAAGTGCTATCAGCTGCTTTCATTCCTTTGAATGTATTTGAATAATTGTCAATGAGAACATTCCTTAAGGTGCAAAATATTCCAGGTACCTTGGGTTAGACATATTATACACATTAGTAAATTTAATCTGACTTGGAAGTTTGATATTATTATGCCTTTTTACAGATGAGAAAACAGAGACTCAGAAATGTTAGGTGATTTTCAAGTTCATAAACAGAATATGCATTAACGTAATGCAGCCATGATTTAATAAAAATTAAAAAAAAGCCTGCCCCTACAGATATTTTCATCTCTAGTGCAGATGTAATTCAAAGTTAATAAATTACATTTTTTGAAGAATTGTCACAGTGACCTCAAAAATAGGTCTTAGCAGTGAATAGGTTAAAAAAATTCTTCTATCAGATTTGTACTAATTAGGTCAAATTGGCCAAGGACCAAGCATATCCTCCTTGCAATTTTTTTCCAATTTTCTGAGCCCAAATCAGCACAGAAGTCAAGAATTTCTGGATACCTAAACAACAAAAGAAGCCAACCATCTTTATGTCCCTCTCAGATAATAATAATGATAATGATAATAATAATGAAATGAGACAAGATTATTTCACAGATACAACTTATAAATCTTCCTAATTACATTCAGTTAATTAATGAAGAAGGAACTCTATTCCTAAAACTTTTGGCTGCTAGTTTAGTATACTTTTCCACTATGCAAATCTGCTTCCAGATAAAATCCATATTTAAAATAAATGAAATGACAAAAAAGTCATCAGTAATGTGGTAGGTAAGATGATTTCCTTCCTTGCAAAAAAAAAAAGAGCAAGAGAGAGGGTCTAGAAATATTTAGTGATTTGATTTAAATATTGGTTAATGAGTTCTAACTTTTATTTCTGCTGAGCTCTTCTCTATGTCTTTTATTTGTTTGCTTGCCTATTAGTATTTTTGTTTACTTTTCACTTAAGCTCGACCCAATATTCAAAAATATGTTTATCCCACTTAGTCCACTGTCCCCTAATTTCAGTACTTCCTTAGGTAAGCTACATACTGGAGAGTTTAACCAATTTGCTGAAGAGCTCAGCGCTATGGAGTGAAAAAGGTGAAAGTCAACTCCAGGTCTGTGCGACTCCAAATTCAACGACCTTGTCATGACATAAAAACTGCAAGTGTGATATGATTCCCAGAGAAACAGACATGTTAGAAAAATGCTCACATATAGGTGTGACTTGAGACCCTTGCGAAGATAATAGGTTACCATTTTATTTTATTTTTTAAATGCACAGAGCCTGCATTTAGTCCAGAAAAATTTGCCTCATGCCAGCCACGTACAAGAGGGACTATTCAAAGAGACCAAAGTCATCAACAGCCAAAAGAAAACTGGAAAACCTGCTTTTGGCTCTGGTTCTTCTAATATACACAAAAACAGAATGACAAAAAAGGAAGAATTTAGACAAATATTTATACATATGGTGGGTGAGGATGCCTGGCAGAGCAGGTGAATCAGCTACAGAATAAGATTTTGCTGCAGATTCAATGATGAGAAAAAAGTGGCACATTTTGCAGTTAAATTTGACACAAATCTGTTCTCCAACCGATTCCCAAAACTTAATAGAAACGAAGGATTCCTTTGTTTTCTTTTTACATGAATTTGCAGATTTTAAAATCAGTTGCTCACATGAGTGGAGCCTCTACTCTGCAGAAACTAATTGATGAGGACAGAATTTCAAATTTCTGCATCTTACCCAGACTTGGAGTGGCACCTATATCATCCCAGAAAAAAAAAATCCAGCCTTTGCAAATATAGTTATTGCTATTAGTGTAATGCACAAATGCAGGCAACTGTAATGATTATTTAATTGAATATAGATGTTGGCTGAATACCAGGGCAAAACACCATGCATGTTAAATCAATCATGATCCATATTAATTCAGCACTCATAGGCTATTTCTTATAACAAATGTAAAAGAACAGAATCTCAGCCTAGTGGGTATTTATAATCTACATAAACATTTATTCTGCATTTAAATCTTTCATATTTCATTTGGAGATAAGAGGAGAATTCCACAAAAGTTTTAATTTTGCTTCAATGAGCAGTTTATTTTGTATAATGAGTATAACCATTCCCAAGAAAGTAATTTAATACTTTGCTGTATTATCAGTTGTATTGATGGTCGTTTTGGCACAAATATTTATTGAAACACTTCCTACATACTAGCCACCATTCTGGGTGTTAGGTGAAGAGCACTGAAAAAACAATAAAGGCCTTGCATTAAGAAACCTATATTCTAAAGGGGAAAGATGTGCAGTAAGAAAATAAATAAATGAACCTATAACAGGGGATGGCTAATGCTATGATGAAAAACAGTGTAGGAAAATGAAATAGAAAGTAATGGTGGGTAGGAGAACTGTTCTCATACAAGGTGCTCAGAGATGGCCTCTAAGTTAAGGTAAGAATTGATGGTAGACTTGAAAGAACTGTGAAACTGATCATGTTTGTGTCTTCAGAAAGAGCACTCCAGAAAGAACTTCAAAGGATGCATGGTAGTGTACATAGTGTCCTGGAGGCATAACTGGAAAGATGGTGTATGCAAAGGATGTACTGGGACAATCATGAAATGTTGAAGTAGGGTAGGAAGGCCAGTATCACCAGAGTGAAGTGAACCAAGGGACATGGCAGAAGATGAGGTCATAGAGGTGGTGTGAACCAAAGCATGGAGGCCTCCAAGGCCACAGTAATGACTCTGGTTTATACTCAGAATGAGATGGGATGGCCTTTGAGGACCCTAAACCAAAGAATAACAATTTTAGATGGATACAGAACAGCAGTCATAGAAAGCAAATATTCATCATGCAGAATGTGTGGGACTTCAAAGTGACCTTTCTTCACTCTCAGACATGTTTTCAGTTTTTAGAAGCAATACACCCGAATAATGAATAACGCCCACACTGATGCAACAATGCTGCTTCTTCTATGTTTTTCTCACCTACATTTTGAGTGTGGTTGTAATTGAATGATTGGTTTTTTTCTCCTTTATTTGAGAAGTTGTGAGTTTACAGAACAATCATGCATAAAATACAGGATTCCCATATATCACCTATCAATAACAACTCACACTGGTGTGGGACATTTGTTACAATCAATAATAGCACATTTTTATAATTGTACTATTAAACTATAGTTCATGGTTTGACTTAGGCTGTACCCTTTGAGTCGCGTCATTTCCATGGATTACTTTTTCAATTTTAATTCTGTTATCTGCTATACAATCTAACATTTCCCATTTAATCACATTCAGATATATAATTCAGAGCTGTTAATCATATTCACAATGTTATGCTGTCATCACCTTCTGCAAATTGGAACTCTGTACATTTTAAGTCTTAACTCTTTATTTCCCACCTCCACCCCATCTTCTGGTAACCTATATTCTAGATTCCGGTAATATGAGTTTGCTTATCCTAATTATTTCAAATCAGTGAGACCATACAATATCTCTCCTCCTGTGTCTAGCTTATTTCACTCAATATGATATCTTCAAAGTTCATCCATGTTGTTGGATGTACCAGAACTTCATTCATTTTTATGACTGAATAATATTCCATTATATGTATATGCCACATTTTGCTTATCCATTTTTCTGTTGATGAACACTTGATTTGCTTCCATCTTTCAGCAGTAATGAACACTGGTATGAAAATATCTGTTAGAGTCCCTGCATTCAATTCTTTGGGTATATATGGAGTAATGGAATTGCCAGGTCATGCGGTAGTTCTATACTGTGTTTTAATGGACAAGGACTACTAATGTAGAATGAGGTAGGCAGGGAGGTGTTCAGGAGACTAGAAAAGTCTTTCCCACACCTTATATAAATCTTAGACTATGCTCAGTGCATGTATTAATAAAACTGAATATCTACAATGCCCAAGCAATTTAAAACACTTTATAGCATTTAATTTAACACCACCATATGAAGTAAACATTACTAGTTTCCTATTTTATAGGGTGAAGAAACTGAGGCTCAGAACCTAAGCAAATTGCCCAAGTTCAGAGTTAGTAAGAAACAGGCTTGTCTTACAATAAAGATTCGGGGCAGCCCAAAGCTGTTCAAAAATGGCAGAGCACAACTGAAGCTCTCCATGCCCTCTTTTAATTCCATTATCTCATGCAATAGTTCATATCATTATGTAGAAGCATTATAAAACCATTTCTATTCTTACCTATATTTTATGTTGTTATTTTATAATTCAAAAGAAATATAGTTTCACTGTTTAAGAATTGAAACAGTGGAGAGGAAAATGGTCAAAGGAAGTCCTTCCCCACTTTCCACTGCTCAGTAGTAACTGCTATTACTAATTAGCCAAGAATTTTCATTTCATTTTATGGTGAGTGACTCTCTAGAGGATTTGTCCTACTTAGAACAGCATTGTCTGAGTTTGGGAATCATAACACTTTAAAAAATCTTATTAAGTTGATTGAATCTGACTGGAGGTTTATAAAGAACAGATTTTCTAAGAGGTTTTTTTCTTACTAGTTGGCTAGTTGCTATATCAGTGAAAAATCCAAAAGACAACTCTGATATAACCACTCATTGACCTAGTTAAATGAACTGAGCAGTGTGGGTTAAATTGGATAGACTGCCATTCCATCGCACTGAAGATGACAAACCATCTGAAACAGATGGAGAGGCAATGAAAGTAAATGAGCCCAAAGATCTTGCAAATAAACTCTGCTTCACTTCTTCAGAAAATACATAAACTTCCAATATAGTGTTCCCTTTTCATATATAGCTATTTTGGGCCTGCTGAATCACAAATAAAAGCTCATAATATGAATAATGGCTGTTTTCCATAATCCTAAACCTAGGAAGCTTTCTTTCCAAGAAGAAAAGCCGAGCAATTTATCATAAAGTCAAATAAAATGCCCCCATTACTATTATTATTACTTGTAAGCAATCCAGAAATACAGACAGAAATAAGTTTCTACCTGCTACTTTTAGTAGACTTTACAAGTTATTAAATTTAGTAGGAATAGTATTCTTTGCTAGATATGCTTGTCTAGTTGTCTATCTTTAAGGATATGAAGGTCAAACTTTGTTAGATCTATCTCAACACAGACAAATATCATATGGACCTATCAGTATAACTGTATTGACCAACACAGCTAATAATTTTATCGGTTTTTAATTGTTAGTTGGTTATTTTTGAGTAGATATTTGCTCTACAATATTTTTCTAGGAATGTTTTGCCCAACGGACCTGCACTCATGATATGTGCCATTGAAGTTGTTTTAACACAGGTAATGGTCTCATATGGAACATTTTTTATGCCAGATATAAACTGACTGAGGATTATTTTCATACTATTGGCAAAATGGCACAAATTCCCAAGATTTGTTGTTGTTGCTGTAAAGTTTATACTTGGCTGCGTTGAGCACTTTGCTCAATATCCGTGTCAGCATACCTTCTGGTTATCCTTGCTATACTACAATCTGTGAAGAGAATTTGGTGGTCTTTTTTATTTTGTAAGAATTTCAAGAAACTAAATGTTTACTCTCACTCATATAATGTATGCAGTGTGGTACTTTTGTGGAAATTACAGAATTTAGAGGTCAAGTGGGTTCCCAGATATTATTTTTGATAATGTGCTAAGAAAATGAATTAGAAACATTAACACTTTCTTGCTAACATAAGCCTATACAGTTTTTAAAAAATATTTCAAAAGTTTCCATGCAAAAGTATAGTTGGTTTGTTATAGAAATCAGAAGTCTGTATACTGTAGAACACTACTTCCTGGCAGGAAAATATAGCTTATCTCAGAGAAACCAGTAAGGATGACAATATTTGGCTTTTGATTTGCTAACTTTCACAAGAATACTGGAAAATGAAATTTGAGGGATCAAGAGAATAGTGGTATACTAAAATAGAAGGATCTAATGTCAAAGGCAACAGATGAGACATGAAAAGAACCATTACAGTGGTTCTCAACCTGGACCAAACATAAAATTCCATGGTGATTTTTTAAAGAAATCCCAATATCTAGGAATAATCTTTGAGGTTGGGCCTCTAAAAAGCATTTTTAAAAGGTTCTGTGATGATTCTAAAGTGGAGACCAGCTTAAAAATCACAGAACTATAGTTATGGCTGGAAACAACCTAGATGTTCATGTATTCATGTTCAGGGTATAAGCAATAAACAAAGAAAAGAGATATCAGTGAGACTTAATGGAATCAGAGTCTCAAAGGAAATCTCAATGACTTTTTCCACTGTTGTGGTAGTTTTAATTATGTATCAGAACAAATACATGTTCTTAATCTTAATCCTCATCCCTCTGGGTGTGAGCCCATTATAAATAGGACCTTTTAAAGATGTTATTTTAGTTAAGGTGTGGTGATTATCCAGATTACTGGAGGAACTTAATCAAGATTACTACAGGCCTTTTAAAGAGCACGGAGAAGTTACAGAAGCCAGAAAGGAGAGGATACTGGTATTTGATGGGAGGCAGGGAGGCAGGCCAAAGAACCAAAGTATTGCTGGAAGCTAGCACAAGAACCTACACACTCTGGAAGAAAACAAACCTAACTGAGGTGTTGATTTTAGACTTCTTCCAGCCTCAAAATGATAGGCCAATAAATTCTCATTGTTTAAGTCAACCTACTGCATGGCATTAGTAATACCAGATCTGAAAATTTAAACAGTTGTGTTTTCATAGAATTTGGCAGAAACTTAACCATAGCAGCTATCTCACTATGTTGTACTATGTATTTCCCTGTGTCTCTCCTCTAACAGATGGTGAACTTTTTAGGATTATTGTGTGGAACACATCTTCATCATCTGGGCATCTCCACATCATAAAGAATATTCAGCAAGTTCCCAATAAATTTCTGTGAAAATGACAAGTGTTATTTAACCAAATCAATTCCTAAATTTGTTGATTCCCTTAAGTAATACCAGTTCCAGAGAAGAATTATTAAGCTTAAATATTAAGATAGAAACTATGAAAATCCCATGGAGAAAAAGAAATCTTTTGGACTGGTGTGTATAGAAGGCGGGCATAGGGCACATGGAAGACTATGGAGGGATAAAATAGAAAATAAGTTTTTGAGGAGTGGCTTTTGTTTCATCTCCACAATTGTCTGGGACAACTAGTACCTAGTCCTAGAACAGGGGTGTCAGATCTCTGGGGAAGGTGTTTACAGGAGTAAAATCTTGCAGCTTAGAAACTCTGTTAAGGAGAGGAAAACAGTAAAAAGATCTAGAGTAAATTTCTACCCTAGGGTTTATCTCCTCAGTTCTTAGACTCAGCAATGCTGACACAGATAGTGTCTAATAACTCCAAGGCATATGAGCTCTCAGGATGAAATGAGTTATCTGAAAATTAAAACTACTGCAAGAAAGACAAAAAACTGGATTAGAGTTTCCAGAAATAGAGAAAAAATATGATAATATCAGAAATGACAAGATAGGAGAAATGGAAGTATACTGCTTTAAGTATCATTTATGAAATATTACTTGAAGATAAACTGTGATAACTGAAATATATATATTGTTAAATGTAGAAAATCAGCTAAAAAGCAATACAAAAAGTTATAGCTGAAAAATATTATAGGAATATTATTAGTGGAGATAAGCTGGAACACTAAATTAATCAAAAAATGAGAGAGCAGAGGGAAAGGGGAACAAAGAAAAGACAGGGAAAACAGAAAGCAAATAGAAAAAGAGTAGATTTAAAACCATCCATATCAGTAAGTATGTTAAATATAAGTGTTCTGAGCATGGCAATTAAAAGACAGAGATTAGAGTCTTTGTCAGTCTGGGTAAAAAAAGAACAGCCAAATAATTACTGGCTGTAAGAAGGAAATCCACTTAAAATATAAAGCACAGAGAGGTTACACTAAGCATAAGAAATCTGAAATGGTTATATATGACTATCAGAAAGAAAACATGAAATATTACTAAGGATAAGTAACAATAAAGGGGTCAATTCATCAAAAGACAAAAATTCCTAAATGTATAACCAATGTAGTTTCAAAGTATATGAAGTGAAAGCTAACAAATTGAAAGGACAAATGGACAAGTCCACAGTGATAAGTGGAAATTTCAACCACTTACAGAAAAAGTACATGGAACTTCAGTCAAATACAAAAGACTTGAATAATATTATAAACAAACTGGACCTCATTGACATTTATAGAAAATAGCATGCAACAAATATATAAGGCATACTGATAAGTTCTATCAAATATTCTGGGAAGAAATAATACCAATACTTAAAAAATATCCTTTCAGAAATTCCAGCTTATTTTCAGTCAAGCATTAAGCTGATAGACCCAATGCAGAAAAAAAAAAAATGACAAGGAAAGAAAACTATAAGTCAGTACTCTTAATGAATTTGGACCAAAAGTATTTTTAAAATTTTAGAAAATCAAATCTAAGAATATATAAAAAAAGGATGACACATCATGACAAATAGTGTTTATCCTAGAAATGCAAGGTTGGTATAACATTTTTAAAAACAATGAAAGGACTTCCAGTTTCAGAAGTAAACAAGTAAGGAACCTAATATCATGACTCCCACCCTTATATAAAGAAATTGCTAGAAAAACTGAAAATCAGTTCTTTTTCTTGGTTTCATCAGACAGCTGTGATTGCAGGATATATTGGCACCATGAAATCTGGAGTGTCAAGTGCATTTAGAAAGAAATGCACCTTATCTATAAAAATGTTAATAAAAAAGTTGTTTCCAGGAACAAAGAAATTATATTGATCAGATTCTTGTATCTACATTTTTTTAAAAAGAGTGTTAGGAAATGAATACAGAAAGGTAAAATAAATTCTTTTCTTTTTCTTTTTCTTACGTGATCTAAAAGACAACTGTTTAAAATAATAGTAAAAATGTATTTGAGCATTTATACTATATGGATAAGTGAAATCAGCCAGCAGTATCACAAGGGATGAGAGAGGGCTATTGGGAATACTCTGTCATAAGGTACATGTACTACACATGAAGCAGTATAGTGTTATTAGAAGGTAGATTTAGATTAGTAAAAAATATAGTACAAATTTCCAAGGCAAGAACTTAGAAAGTTCAAAAAAATAAATATAAATGATATGCTATTGAGATAAAATGGAATAATATAAAATGATTAATTAATTGGAGTTGATGGAAGAAAGTATCAGTGAATTTAAGATAATTAAAATTATCCAACATGAGAAGCAAAAAGAAGAGGTGATGAAGAACAGGAAAAAGGGCCTGAGCAACCTGTGGGACACCATCAAGCATATTATTATATGCATTGTGGGAATCCCAGGAAGAGATGAGAGAATGAGCAAAGTGAATGCTCAAATAAATGATAGCTGAAAACGTCCCAAATTAAACAAAAGACAGGAAGATATACATCCAATATGGTCAACTAATTCCAAACAATATAAAGTGCAAGAGAGAAGAAATATAACATGTGCATATCAAGGGACCCTCAATAAGATTACATGATGATTTCTCATTGGAAACCATGGAGGCAAGAAGGCAGGATGACATATTTAAAGTGCAGAAAGGAAAATTCTGCTAATGAAGAATCTATATCAGGCTAAATTATCTTTCAAAAATGAGGGCAACAGGGAATGGGTGTAGCTCAGTGGTTTGAGTGTCTGCTTCCCAGGATGAGGTCTCAGGTTCAATCCCTGGTACCTACTAAAAAAAAAAAAGAGGGCAAGATTAAAACATTCCCAAATAAACAAAAGCTAATGGAATTTGTCCCCACTACACAGGCGCTACTAGAGATGCTAAAGACAGTTCAGCAAGATTGAAAGGAAAGGACAATAGACAATAGATTGACACCTCATGAAGAAATAAAGATCTTCAGTGAGGGTGATGACATGGGTAAAAATAAATGTCAGTACTATTGTATGTTTGGTTTGTAACTCCACTTTTTACATCTTAAAGGATCTAAAAAGTAAATGCATACAATGTAATGATACAGCAGTGGGATTGACTCACAATGGATAACCATGAACTTTGTGATGAGAACTACATAAAGGTCAGTGAAAAAAGGAGGATAGGAAAATAGTTTTTGAATACCATTGAAGTTAATTTGGTATCAAAGGAAACAAGATGCTATACATTTAGGATGTTAAATTTAAGTCCCATGGTAACTACAAAGAAAGTGTCAGAAAATATACAAGCTGATAGAGACAGAAATTAAAGTTCCAGTTTTCCAGGGGTGAAGAGCAGAGGGAATGGAAAATTAATGCATAATAGGTATAAGGTTTCTCTTTGGGAAGATGGGGAAGTTTTAGTAAGGGAAGGTGATGAGGGTACTGCAACATTGCGAAAGTGATTAATCCCATTGAACGCTTTTTTGGAAGTGGTTGAGATGGGAAAGTTTATGTTGTATGTATGTTTTCACAGTTTGAGAAAAGGAGCAAATAAAGAAACAATGACAATTAAATGCAGTACATGATCCTGAACTAGATCTGATGGAGGAAAAAGTCCCAAAAGGACATAATTGGCATATATGAAAAACTGGAATATCATCTGTAAGCTGAAGAAATAATTAAATTTCTTGAAGCTGATAACTGCACTAGAGATAGTTACATAAGTGAATATCCTTATTCTCAGGAAATATACAAGATAGTATTAAGTGTTCAAGGAGCATGATATATATATAAACTACAATCAGGTATTCAGAAAATGGATTGACAAATAGAAAGATTGATAGACTAATGGCTAGATAGTTTCATATGGGAAATATGGTAAAATGTTAAGATTGGTGGACCTGGAAATCTGGGGGGTGGGTAGAGGTGTGTTGGTGTTCTCTGCATGGAGTTTGCATTATTTCTTTAACTGTTCTGTAAATTTCAACGTTTTTCAAATTAAAAAGTTTTAAAACATACTTTACTGAAACCAGAAAATGCAGGAAAATTGGGTGGAGGGAAGGAGACAAAGCATAAAGGCAACAAATAGAAAAAAAGTATTTTAAATATGGTTAATTCTAGATCAATAATTGTTTTAAATGTGAATTGCCTAACATGCCAGTTAAAAGAGAGAAATTGTCAGATTGGATTTAATATAGTCTGTCTACAAGAAATCAACTTTAAACATAATGACTCAGATAAGGTAAAAGTAAAGGAACACTAAAATAATTACTATGCTGGCACTAATCAAAAGGAAGTTGGAATAGCTATATTAATTTTAAGCAAAGCAGACTTTAGAACAAGTAAGATTATCATGGATGAAGAGCACATACATAGTGATAAAGTGATCAATTCTCCAAGAATATAAACAATCCTTAACAGTATGTACCTAACAAAAGAGGCTCAAAATACATGTGGCAAAAACTGATATAAAGGGAAACGGACTTGGCCCAGTGGTTAGGGCATCCATCTACCACATGGGAGGTCCGTGGTTCAAACCCCGGGCCTTCTTGACCCGTGTAGAGCTGGCCCATGCGCAGTGCTGATGCGCGCAAGGAGTGCCGCGCCACACAGGGGTGTCCCCCACATAGGGGAGCCCCGCGCACAAGGAGTGTGCCACGTAAGGAGAGCCACCCAGTGTGAAAGGAAGTGCAGCCTGCCCAGGAATGGCGCCGCCCACACTTCCCTTGCCACTGACGACAACAGAAGCAGACAAAGAAACAAGACGCAGCCAATAGACACAGAGCACAGTCAACCGGTGGGGGGGGGGGGGAATTAAATAAATAAAAGATAAAAATCTTTAAAAAATAAAAATCTTTAAAAAAAAACTGATATAAATAAAATGAGAAATGGAGAAATGAAATTTTATATTTAGAGACATTAATTCACTTCTTTCAGTAATTGATAGATCAAGCAGGCAGAAAATTCCTAAGGATATAGAAGACCGAAGCAGCAATATCAATCAACTTGATCTAATTGACATTTATCAAACACTCCATTCAACAACTATGAATAGTTGTCCTCTCATGTGCACATGGAACACTTGTCAAAATAGACCATGTTCTTGGCCACAAAACACACATTAACAAGTTTCAAAAGTTAGAAATCAAACAAAATACCTTCTCAGACTACAACAGATTCAAATAAAAAATCAATAACAGAGAGAGTCTGGAAAATCCCTATGCTTTGGAAGTTAATCACACAAACAATCCAGTAGTCAAAGAAGAAGCTTCTAAAGAAATGTAAAATATTTTGAACTAAATGACAATGAAAATAAAATTTATAAAAATTGAGTGCTGCCACTAATGCAATGCTCAGAGAGAAATGTATAACATTAAATATATATATTAGAAGAAAATTTAAACTCAATAACGTATGCTTCTGCCTTAAGAAATTAGAGAAAGAAGATCAAACTAAATTTAAAGTAAGAAGAAAATAGAAAATATAGGGGAATTCCAGGAAATGATGCTGATGTAGGTAGACAGAGTCTGACTCTCTCTAATAAAAAAAGCAGAGGGAAGGCAGGGACTATCCAAAGGAGCTGCTTTGGATATAGATAAAATGGGAGGGTGCTCTGAGTCATCTGTGAGGGTACTGGACAAATAAAAAATGCCAAAGGCAAACCATGAGTTGCTCAACCATGTTGCTGGAAATGGCATATATATCCCACTCTCAGGGCAAGTAGCCTTGGGGACGCTGTCAATGGAAGGGGAGGGGCTATTCTCTGGGAGGAAGAGGGTCTGAGAGAGGGTAGAGAATTATTTCTTTGTGGTTAGTTTGGCCAGTTGACCCCCCTTTAAATCTCAGAAGGGACCCAAACATGACAGGGAGAGAGAGAAGGGGAAAACTGCTCAGGCATGATGTCATGCCAAGCTGCCAAAGAAGAGAGAGAAACTAGATTACAGAAGGGGTGAGGAAGCTATCCAATAGCTATCAATAAAATTGAAATACTCTTAGCCAGATTAATGAAGGAAAAAAGAGAGAAGGTGAAAATACATAAAATAAGGAACAAGCAAGGGGTTATCACCACTGACTCCAAAGAAGTAAAGAGTATCATAAGAGGATACTTTGAAAAATTGTATGCCAACAAGATGGATAATTTAGAGGAAATGGGTAAATTCCTAGAAACACACAAGCAGCCTACATTGATGAAAGAAGAAATTGATGATTCCAACAGACCCAAATATCCCCCAAAAAAGAGCAAAGGACCAGTTGGCTTCACAGGTGAATTCTACCAAAAATTCCAGAAAGAACTAATACCAATCCTGCTTAAACTATTCCAAAACATGGAAGTGGGGGAAACTTGGCCTAACTCATTCTATGATGCCAACATCACCCGCCTAACAAAGTCAAAGAAAGACACCACGAGAAAGGAAAAGTATAGACCAATCTCTCTAATGAACCTAGATGTTAAAATCCTCAACAAAATACTTGCTAATCACATTCAACAACCCATAAAATAAATGATACACCATGACAAAGTGGATTTCATTCCTGGTATGCAAAGATGGTTCAACATAAGAAAATCAATTAATATATCACATAAACAGATCAAAGGAAAAACTCACATGATCATATCTATAGATGCAGAAAAAGCATTCGACAAAATACAGCACCCTTTCTTGATAAAAACACTGCAAAAGGTAGGAATAGAAAGAAACTTTCTGAACATGATAAAGGTATATGAAAAACCCACAGCTAACATCATTTACAATGGTGAAATCCTAAAATCTTTCCCTCTAAGATCAGGAACAAGACAAGGATGCCCACTATCACCCCTCCTATTTAACAGTGTGTAAGAAGTACTTGCTCAAGCACTGAGGCAAGAACCAGATATAAAAGGCATCCATATTGGAAAGGAAGAAGTCAAAATTTCACTATTTGCAGATGACATGACCCCATACATAGAAAGCACTGAGAAGTCTACCACAAAGCTTCTAGAACTTATAAATGAGTTCAGTAAACTCACAGGTTATTAAGATAATGTGCAAAAATCAGTAGCATTTCTGTATACCAATAATGAGCAATCTGAGAAGGAAATCAAGAAGAAAATACTATTTACAATAGTAGTTAAAAAATCAAATACCTAGGAATAAATTTAACTAAAGATGTAAAAGACTTATATACAGAAAACTACACAACACTGTTCAAGGAAATCAAAGAAGACTTATTAAATAGAGGAATATTCCCTGTTCATGGATAGAAAGACTAAACATCATTAAGATGCCTATCCTCCCCAAACTGATCTACAGATTCAATGCACTCCCAATAGAAATCTACACAGCATTTTTTAATGAAGTAGAAAAACTAAATATGAAATTTATTTGGAAAGGAAAGAGGCCCTGAATAACCAAAAACGTATTGAAAAAGAAAAATGAAATAGGAGGAATCACACTACCTGACTTCAAAACATACTACAAAGCTACAGTTGTGAAAACAGCATGGTACTGGCACAAGGATAGATACACTGACCAATGGAAACAAATTGAGAGTTCTAATATAGATCCTCATATATACAGTCATCTGATATTTGACAAGGCCACCAAGCCCACTCAACTGGGAGAGAATGGCCTCTTCAATAAATGGTGCTTGGAGAACTGAATCTCCATAGGAAAAAGAATGAAAGAGGATTACCATCTCATGCCTTACACAAAAATCAACTCAAAATGGATCAAAAACCTAAATATAAGAACCAACTATAAAGGCCTTGGAAAACAATGTAGGGACACATCTACAGGACCTTGTAATAGGAAATTCATACCAAAAGCATGAGCAACAAAAGAACAAATAGAAAAATGGGACCTCCTCAAAAGTAAAGCCTTTTGCACCTCAAAGGAGTTTGTCAAGAAAATGAAAAGAAAGCTTACCCAATGGGAGAAAATATTTGGTAACCATATATCTGATAGGAGACTAATTATCATGCATACATAAAGAGCCTATATCTCAAAAATAAAAAGACAAACAACCCATTTTAAAAATGGGCAAGAGATTTAACAGATGCTTCACCAAAGAAGAAATGCAAATGGCTAAAAAGCACATGAAAATGTGCTCAAAATCACTAGCTATTAGGGAAATGCAAATCAAGATTACAATAAGATACCATCTTACTCCCATAAGACTGGTGGCTATCAAAAAAAAGGGAGGACTGCAAGTGTTGGAGAGGATGTGGAAGAATGGGAACACTCATCCACTGCTGGTGGGAATGCAGAAGGATCCAGCCATACTGGAGGACAGTTTGGTGGTTTCTCAAAAAACTAGCTATAGATTTGCCATATGACCCAGCAATTCCACTGCTGGGTATATAGCCAGAAGAACTGAAAACAAGGACACAAACCTATATATGCACACCAATGTTCACAGTGGCATTATTCACTATTGCCAAAAATTGGAATCAACTCAAATGCCCATTAACAGATGAATGGATAAACAAAATGTGGTGCATACATACAATGGAATACTACTTAGCTACAAGAAGGAATACAGTACAAACACATGGGATAACATGGATGAATCTTGAGGACCTTATGTTGAGTAAAGCAAGCCAGGCATTGACGGACAAATACTACATGACCTCCTTGATATGAAATAAGCAAACCAAGCTGTCTCAGAGAACTAGAGACTGAATGATAGCCTTATAGGAAATTGAGGGGGGGGTAGGGAGGAAGGTTATGAGCTGATGCCTACATGGGTGAAATCTATGATAAAGTAAGTATTTGTAAAGGGAAGGAATAAGATGGGGGCATAGGGATAATATTGTGTGGGACTTTTCAGGCTTGAGGGGGGCTAGGGTTGGAAGGATGGGTCAGATGGCCCAAGGAATTAGGGAGAAGGTTGGAGGGAACAGTGGAACATGGGAGATTGTCAGGTATGTGGTTGAAACTATAATGTTGAGAAAACTCTTCAGAAAATATAATAAGGAGGGATTACCTATTTAAGGTGCTTAAGAGGGGGCATCTGGCACAGGGGCAGGCTTTTAGGGAGTGTGTGAGTGCTCATCTTGTCATAATGTGTTATATCATTGGGAGGAGACCTGTACAATGAGTGGGAAATTTTACCCCATCCTGGAGAGGCCTGATGTTCTTAAACAGAGGGAGTAGAATTGGTGGCTCCCAATAGGGGAGGACAGTCTAGTAGGTCAAGCCCTCAGCATTGTTGCAAGTATCTGTGAATCTGGTCCTTCAAGCAGTGAAGCTTGGTTGTCACTATGGGCTCTGAGGGGAGGGAGAGGGAGGAATATAATAGATGGAAGAAGGGTAACTGGGGGGCCTGTGGAAGTGTTCCATGAGATCGTGCAATGATGGATATAGGACATGTTAAATTCCACCAAAAATGTATAAAAGCCTATAGGCTAAAATGTAAACCATAATGTAAGCCATAATGTAACTAAAGATTTAGAATATTGTACAGTCTGAAATATAAACCATAATGTAAATCAAAATGGAACCATGTTTGATAGCTACGTTTCAATAACTGTACATTGGCTGCAGCAAATATAACATGAATATGTATAAAGATCATTACTGGGGAAGGGGGAAAAGGATTTGATATTGGATATATGGGAGTTCCCTATATTGTATATGTATCTTTACTGTGATCTAAAACTATTTTGAAGACAAAATTAAAAATTAGAAAAATTAGATGTAGACACTGAGGAAGAAATAAAAGAAATTGCCTTGCCACTGTACATACAGGGCAACACTTATTACAGTGATGAAAGACAAAATGTCAAAAACAAAGTTGTATGATATTTTTCATTTTTTAATACCCCAATTATTTTTATTTTATTTTAGCTTTTCTGAATTAGTATGTATTCTATTTCTAATCTTTAAACCTATCATTACAACTTCATTTTCATATTAATTGAATTTGGCAATATATTAGGCTTCGCTTTTGAAGAAGTTTTGGACCGCAATGGGGTATGGCAGGGAGGAATGCTGGTGTGGGTGTTATTGATGGGGGAACAGATGGTTGGGAAGGAGTTCTCCAAAGCATGTATATAAGATATATAAAAACGTTCAGATATTTGTTGGGTATTTTCATTATAGTTGCAGTTACAAATGACAACTGAGGGAGTGCTGAATTCCTAGCCAGGGGAGCTCTGTCACATTCCCCAATAGAACAGCAACAATCCCCAATGCCCCAAGTGCAAGGGTAAAGACCAGTGAGGAAGGATGGTCCAATCATGAGCCTTTGATACTGATGACTATGCTTATTAGCCTGTGTGCCTAAAATTTGAACTAGGCCTAGAGCTGCAGGGTGCTTAAGAGTTACCTCCTGAGAGCCTCCATGTTGCTCGAATGCGGCCAGTAAGCCACACTCAGCCTGTAAATGCATTACCTTCCCCCCAGCATGGGACATGAATCCCAGGGATGTGCCTCCCTGGCGCCAAGGGATTACTACCAATCACTAACTGATGATGCAACTATAAAAAGACCTTGAGAAAAAGGGGGAAATGGTAATGGCAAATGAGATTATATGGCTAAGAGTCTTCAAAAAAGAGTCGGGAGGTTATCAGAGAGGTTGCACTTATGCATGCCTCAGCAGGATCCCAGAGTCAGCCAAAGTAGATACCATCCTTCTTCACTGGTCTTATATACATGCTTCGGAGAACTCCTTCCCAACCATCTGTTCTTCCATTACTAGTCAAAATAGTTCTATAGTAGAATACCATAAGTACACTCTAATCCACATTTTATTCCCCCATCCTATGGACCCTGGGATGGTGATATCTACTGCACCTCTATATCGAGAGGGGTCTTAGGTTTCACATGGTTGATGGGTGCAATTCCCCTGCTTGCAGTTGTAAGCATTTTTGGCTCCCTGGTGTGTTGATTGACCTTCTTCACCTCCCTGTTAGCTGGCCGGGGTAAGTTCAATAAACCAGAGGGTAGGAGTTGCAAGTCTGCTGAGGCTCAGGGCCCAGCTGGCACATGTCCTGTCCAGAGATTCAAGTCTCTTGGGTATACACCAACCCCAGCACCAACCATGGGTTCAGTAAAAGTGACAGAAGAGGCATGTGTTGTAAGGTCACATCTAAGTCCAACTTCATCACACTCAGGAACACAAATTCCAAAGTAGGGCCCAATGACAAGACCCTGAACTCCAGAGCCATCTGCCATGACCATAGAACCTGTGTGTCTCCATAGCCCTCAGGAGCCTTAGATGTGAGACCTAAGACCCCTCCAGATATAGAGGTGGAGTAGATATCACCATCCCAAGGTCCACAGGATGGGGGAATAAAATATGGATTAGAGTGTACTTATGGTATTCTACTATAGAACTATTTTGACTAGTAATGGAAGAAATTGTAGTATTGATCTGGAGAAAGTGGCCACCATAGTTGCTGAAAATAGGGAATGGGAGGAAGAGATGTGATGTGGGGGCATTTTTGGTACTTGGAATTGTCCTAAATGATATTGCAAGGACAGATGCTGGACATTATATATCTTGCCATAACCCATTGAATGGACTGGGGGAAGAGTGTAAACTACAATGTAAACTATAATCCATGCGGTGCAGCAGTGCTCCAAAATGTATTCATCAAATGCAATGAATGTGCCACAATGACAAAAGAGGTTGTTGATATGGGAGGAGTGGAGGGGTGGGGAGTGGGGGGGCATGTAGGAACCTTTTGTATTTTTTAACATAACATTTTTTGTGATCTATGTATATTCAAAAAATAAAATAAAAAAATAAATGCTCAAAAATAAAACTGCATGGTATTAGCACAAGTATAGGCATACTGACCAATGGAACCGAGTTGAAAGTTATGATATAGATCTTTGCATATACAGTAAACTAATAGTTGACAAGGCCACCATGCCCCCTCAACTGGGAGAGAACAGCTTCTTCAACAAATGATGCTTGGAGAACTGGATATCCATAGCCAAAAGATTGAGAGAGGAATATCATCTCATACCTTACCCAAAAATTAACTCAAGATGGGTCAAAGATCTAAATATAAAAGCCCAGTCCATAAGGATCTTGGAAGATAATGCAGGGAAGCATCTATAAGATATTTTATTAGGAAATGATTTCATGAACTTTATACCCAAAGCATGAGCAATGAAAGAAAAAAGAGATAATGGGACCTCCTCAGACTTAAAACTTTTTGCACCTCAAAGGAGTTCATCAAGAAAGTGAAAAAGCAGCCTACTCAATGGGAGAAAATATTTGGTAACCATATATCTGATAGGGGCCTAATATCCAGCATATATAAAGAAATCCTACACCTGGAAAATAAAAAGACAAACAACCCATTAAAAAATGGGCAAGTGATTTGAATAGACACTTCTCCACATAAGAAATGCAAATAGCTAAAAAGTACATAAGATGCTCAACATCACTAGCTATTAGGGAAATGCAAATCAAAACGACAATGAGATATTATTTTACACCCATTAGACTTGCAGCTATTAAAAAAACAGAGGGCTACAAGTACTGGAGAGGATGTGGAGGAATGGGAACACTTATCCACTACTAGGGGGAATGCGGAATGTTGCAACCATTGTGGACAACAGTCTGGTGATCTGGCAGTTCCTCAGGAAACTAACTACAGAACTTCCATATGAATCCCACTACTGGGTATGTAACCAGAAGGACTGAAAGCAGGGACATAAACATATATGCACACCAATGTTCATAGTGGTATTATTCACTGTTGCCAAAAGTTGGAAACGACCCAAATGTCCATCAACAGATGAGTGGATAAACAAACTTTGGTGTATAAAAAATGGAATATTACTCAGCTATAAGAAGCAATGCAGTATTAACACATGGGATAACATGGATGAACCTTGAAGACCTTATGTTGAGTGAAATAAGCCAGGTGCTGAAGGACAAATATTACATGACTTCACTGATATGAATTAAGCAAATTGAGAAGGCTCACAGAGCTAGAGTCTGGAAGATAGGTTTACAGGAGACTGAAAGGGAGTAGAGCGTTGTAAGTCAATGCCCAAATGGCAAAATCTATGATAAGGTGGAAGGGTGTAGTTGTGCCCTGGATGGTCATGACAGTGGTACAATCAATCTATTGCATTGGGTGGTGCTGGTCTGTGAAGGGCCTGGGGGGGGGGGGGGGGAACACGCAGTTTGCACTGTCCATGGAACTGAGGGGAGTGTCAGGGAGGGAGCAGATGAATTCTGGAGATTTTTGAGTATATTGTTGAAATTACAATGTTGGGAATATTCTTTCATACAATACAGCAGAGGTGGGTTACTGGTTTAGGGTGTTGGATGTGGAGGGCATGCAGAACAGGGTGCACCTGGGGCAGGCTTCTAGGGAGTGTGTCTGTTTATCCTGTCATAGTGCATTGTTTCAGGAGGTGGAGACCCACACAATGAACAGGAAGGTGTTGAACTCCCATCCTGGGAAGTCCTGCTATTTTCTCAAATAGAGAGGCAGAAGTCTCATGAGAGCATAGGCATTGCCCAACAGAGGACAGTCCAGTATGTCAAGCCCTCAGTGTTGTTGCAACTGTGAATCTTGTTCAAGGAGTGAAGATTGATGGTTGCCATGGGTCCTGAGGGAAGGGGAAGGGAGGAATAGAATAGATGGATCACGGGGCATTTTAGGGTCATTGGAATTGTTCTGTATAATCTTGCAATGATGGATACAGTCCATGTAAATTTCATCACAATTTATAAAAGTGTATTGTCCAAAATATATGCCATAATGTAAATCATTGACCATGGTTAGCAGCAGCAATGCTTCAATATTTGTGCATCAATTGTAACAAAAGTATCATCCATACATAAAATGTTATTAACAGGAGAAAGGGGAAAAGATGGAGGATGTTGGGTATATGGGAATCTCCTATATTCTGTACATGATTTTTCTGTAACCTAGAACTTCTTTGAAGATAAAATGCAAAAAATAAGACACTGGGGGAATAAATGGAAGAAAATGCCACTGTACACACAAGACAACAGATCTTACAGTGATGAAAGGCATAATGCCAAATTTTTAACTTTTTAAAATTTTTATTTCAATTTTTAATTTTTTTTGTATTTTATTGGTTATTTTTGAAACTATCATTATTATTTCATTTTCTTATTAATTGTATTTGGTTATCTTGTTGGCTTCAGTTTTGAAGAAGTTTTGGATTACAGAAGGGTTACAACTGTGGTAGGAGAGGATCACTGGTGCGGGGTGTCAGTGATAGGGGAATGCATGGGAGAAAGTTCACCTGAGGCAGTCAATAAGGAATATGAATGAGTTCAAGTTTTCACAGGGCATTGTTACAGTGGGTGAAGGTCCACACCATAACTGAAAGAAAATATAATTCCCATCCTGGGAAGTTCTGCCACCTTGTCAAACGGGACAGTAAGAATCCCCTGAGTTCAGGGGCAGTAACTAAAGAAGGAAGATGGACCACTGATGAGTCCTTAATATTGATAACTATACTTATGAACCTTTTCTTTTGAAATTGAAACTTAGCTTAGTATTATAGTTTGCTTAAGATTTACTTCCTGAGAGCCTCCTTTTTGCTCAAATGTAGCCTTTCTCTAAGCCAAACTCAGTATATAAATGCATTATCTCCCCCCAGTGTGGGACATGACTCCTGGGGATGAGACTCACTTGCACTGAGGAACTGCTACCAAGCACCAATTAGCAAAGCAACTGGAAAAGACCTTCACCAAAAAGGAAAAGAGGAAAGACAAGTGAGTTTATATAGCTAAAAGACTTCAAAGTGAGTCAGAAGGTCAGTCCGGATATTATGCACACCTCAGCAGGGTCTCATTGACCACCACAGTAAATATTGCATCAAATAGCAGGACTCCTGAGGGCTCTGGAGACATGCAGACATTATAGGCAAGGCTGACAGCTCAGAAGTTGGGCACCCTGCCAGCAGGCCCTACTTTGGAATTTATGCTCCCCAGTGTGACAGAGTTGGACTCGGTTGTGGTTTCCCTACACATGGCTCTTCTGCCCTTACATTTGAACCTATAGTTAGTACTAAAGTTGATAGGTTTATGTCCAAAAGACTTAAATAGCTGGACTTTCCATATGCCAGCTGGATCCTGAATCTCAACCGAGTTGCAACACCTACTCTCTAGTTCCTTGGACTCATCCAGGACAACTAACAAGGAGAAGATGATGGACAATGTTATTCTAGTAATGGAAGAACTTTTATCACCGATGTGGAGGCAGTGGCCACTGGAGCTTCTGAGGTGAGGAAGAGGGAAAAATAAGTGTAATATGGGGGCATTTTCAGGACATGGAAATGTCCTAAATGATGTTGCAATCTCATACAGGCAATTGTATATCTTGTCATAATTTACAAAATTGTGTGAGAGAATGCAAACTATAATCCACACTTAGTGGCAATGCTCCAATATGTGTTCATTAATTTTGACAAATATACCACACTAAAGAGGGATGCTGTTAATGTGGGCAAGTGTGGGAAGGGAAGTGAGCAGGGCATATGGGAATCCCCTATATTTTTTAGGTAACATTTCTGTAATCTAAAGTGTCTTATTAATTAATTAAAAATAGATAAATTAAACAAAAAATCAATGAAATTGAAAATAGGAAAACAATAGATAAAATCAGTTAGTTCTTTGAAAAAATAAATACAATATATAAAACCCTAGCTATGTGAACGAAGAAAAAAATGAGAGACAATTCAAATTGCAAACTTCAAGAATAGAAGAAGGGTCATCACTATTGATCCCATGAACATTAAATGGAGAATAAAGGAATGCATGGTCTCTATACACTGTTGGTGGGATTTCATTGTCACCTAAAATAGTAATAGATATAATTTGAGTAATAGATATACTCAAAATAGTAGATACTTTGGTAAATTCATACACTGAATCATACTTAATAACCAAAAGGAACAAACTACAGATAATGTAACAACCTTATGCTGAATTTCAAATGTATTACACTAAATTAAAGTAGATAGACTTAAAGGGCTAGCTATGGCATAAGTCCATTTGTATTACATGCTGGGAAAAAGCCAAATATAGGAAAATGATGCAATAATAGTTGCCAGGAGCTGGGGGAAAGGATTTACTATAAAATGTTATGGGGGAATATTGGTGTTGATACACTATTTTATATCTTGTTTTTGTTAGTAATTACCCTGTGGTATACATTTGTGAAAGCTATATGAAAAAAGAAAAAGTAAATTTTAAAAATACATGATAGCTTTGGCTATATTCTGTCTACAAGAAACCAACTGTAAACAAAAAGACTCAGATATGGTGAAAGGAATAGCAACTTGTCACTCCTAAGCAACAGCACTCATATCAATGAGGTCTGTGGACAATCATTTCACATTCATCCTGAGGAAAAGATGGAATGATCTAAGTACAAATGCAACTTATTATAAACAATTTCTTGCCAAAAAAGTCACTTATTAAACCAAAATATTTTACATAATTTACTATAAAACACCATAAAAACCAGAAATAACATGTGAGCCTACAATTATAATGGATATAAAATGAAAACAAACACATAAAGCATCAATAACAAAAATGAATTAATACGGCATTTTGGTTGCACCCTTAAAACTTGAGCATCCAAATGAACAGATTTAATAGAGAAATTCAAGAAATTTTTAGCTGAAAAGTACCCTGACAACATTTTCTTCCAATCCCAAATGAAGGATATGTACTTGAGAGTGACAAAGTAAAGGTTTTCAAGTCATAGTAATAGTTAAGTCCTGACACTCTGTCCAGTGACCTTCCTGGGTCCTTGTCAACCACATTTGAAGTATTGTACCTGATTATTTTTTCTATATCTTACATAAATCATCCACAGAAGAGAGAGTTAAACAGTTAGCAATCTTGAAAGTATAATGCTTGAGGGATATTTGATGGAATTTGGTGACACATGGTTTGCCTAGAAGAGATGTTTACGTATGGGATGAGGTCAGAAGAACAGTTTTCAGAAATTTGAGAGACTGTCATAAAAGAACCAGGCCATCCCACACACTACTGAGTGTCGTATAATGGAAATTATTTAGATAGAGAATGCATTATGACTTTCTGAGATCTCATGAAAAGGAGGGGTAAAACTTGATAATTATTAAAATCCCTACAAATTCTTCACATTCTTCTCTTTGAATAGGTGCTTTCTATTGATGAGGTGGACACCCTTACAAAACAGTGAATTCTTCTTCACATGAAGCTCAAACATGAGGAATCTAGCCTCAGATGAGAGTTTGGCCCAGATGACTTTTAGGTTTCCTATAGACCAAAAACTTTGTGAGACCCTTTGGGAATGTTATATTAAAAAATATTCATGGGGTGACAGATTGAAGTTGGTGACTGTGTTTGGAATCTAATTCTTTACTGGTCTTGAGAAACTAAGACATGCTTCAGTGGAATATGAATGTGTTCATCTTGTCATAGGGTGTCACCTCAGTGGGGAGAAACCCACGTAATAAACAAGAAAATATTAAACTCACATCCTGGGGAGTCCTGCTGCATTCTCAAATAAAGGGGCAAGACTCTCTTGAGTACATAGGCAGTGCCTAATAGAAAACAGACCAGTGTGTCAAACGCTTAACATTAATGTAAGTAATTATGAACACTTTTCTTGAAAATTTGAAAATTAGTCGTTACCAGAAGTTCTAAGGGGAGTAGAAGGGAAGAATAGGTGGAACATATTACATTTTTAGGGCATTGGAATTGTTCTGCATGATTTTGAAATGACGGGTACAGGCCATTATACATTTTGTCAAAAACAATAAAATTGTACAGTGCAAAGTGTAAACCATAATGTAAACCACTGACCATAGTTAGTAACAATGTTTCAATATTTGTCCATTGATTGTAACAAATGTACCATACTCATGTAAGATATTTTTAATAAGGACAAATTTGAGAGAGGAGGGGATAAGGTATATGGTAACCCCCTATATTTTTGATGTGACTTTTCTGTAACCTAAAGCTTTGAAAATAAAGTGAAAAAAAAAAAAAAAGCACTGGGGGAACATACAGAAGAAATATTCCATACACATAAAAGACAACTGATCTTACAGGGATGAAAGGCACAATGCAAAAAAATGTTTGGCTTTGATTTGGAGGAGGTTTTGGATTACAGAAAAACTACAACTACAGTAGGGGAGGATTCTGGTGCAGAGTGTCAGTGGTGGGGGGATATGTGGGAAAGGATGTACCTGGGGCATGTCTCTATGGAATATGAGTGTGTTCATACAGTCATGGGGTGTTATCTCAGTGGTGAAGACCCATGTAATAACCAACAAAATATTAAATTCCCATTCTGGGAGTCCTACTACATCCTCTAATAAAGTGGCAAGACTCTCTGGAGAACATAAGCAATGCCTAGGGAAAGAGGACAGACCAATATGCCAGTCCATCGATACTAATGCTTGTATTTATGAGCCCTTTTCTTGAAAAATTGAAACTCAGCCTAGTAATAAACATATTGCCTACAAGTTACGTCCTGAAAATCTCCTTGTTACTTAAACGTGGCTTCTCTCTAAGCCAAACTCAGCATATAAATTCACTGCCTTCCCCCTGGTGTCGGACATGACTCCTGGGGATGGGCCTCCTTGGTACCTAGGGATTATTATTACCAAGTGCCAGCTAGTGATGCATTGGAAAAAAGACCTTGACCAAAAGGGGGAATATTAAATACAAGGGTGTGTATGGCTAAGCAATTTCAAAGTGAGTAAGGAGGCCATTCCAGGAGGTGCATTCATTTATGGACATCTCAGGAGGATCTCACTGACTGCCATAGTAAACAATGTCTCAATTAGGGATACTCCTAAGGGCTCTAGAGACATCTGGACACTACAGGCAGGGCAGAAAACCCCAGGAAATTGGCACCCCATCATGGGCCTTGCCTTGAAATGTATCATAATCTATCTCCCCCATGTATCAGTTAGACTCATTTATAATTTTCCTACACATGGTTCTTCTGTCACTTTTATTTTAACCTATATATAGCACCATACCCATTAAATATATGTCCCAGAGACTTAAATCTTCCATCTATTCATACGCTGGTTGAACCATGTATCTCAGGAGAGTTGCAGCCAACACCTACTCTCCAGATCATCGGACTCACCCAGGACAACTAACAAAAGAATTATAATGGACAATGCCTATCCCCCAAAAAACAGAGTTTTTACAACTGCAAGCAAAACAGTTCCACCTTTATGCCCCATGGGATCTAAGCCCCCTCCAAACTGGAAGCAGAGTGGGTTTCACCAACCCCAAATCCTTAAATCTGAGGAATGAACAAACATAAGGGTGGAATGCAACTATGGATTAAAGTATAATTATTGTTATTCTAGTAACAGAGTATGTGTAACATTGATATAAAGACAATGGTCACCAGAGGCTCTGAGCAGAGAGAGAGGGAAGAATAGGTGTAACATCAGGCACTTTGGGAACATTGGAATTGTTCTGCATGACAATGCAATGATGGATACGGGCCATTATACATTTTGACAAAATCTATAAAATTGTGCATTGCAAAGTACAAACCATAATGTAAACTATAGACTACGGTTAGCAGCCATGCTTCAATATTTGTTTGTATCATACTAATGAAAGATATTGTTAATGGGAGAAAATGTGAGAGGGAGAGGGATGGAATATATGGGAATCCTTTATATTTTTTATGTAACATCTATGTCACCTAAAAATTATTTGAAAATAAAGAAAAAAAAGATTTACAAAAGAAAAAGTTAAAAGAAAAAACATAAGACTGTACAACACAGTGAACTCTATTGTAGACAATGGACTATCTATAGTTAATAGTACAAGCATAAAAATACTATTTCATGAATTATAGTAAATATACTATACTAATACAAGGTGGTAATAACAGGGTGGTATATGGGGAAAAACACCTAATGTAAATAATGGAAGATAGATCGAACTATTTTAATATCTTTCATCAATTGTAACAAAGGTGACTACTGTTTTAAAGAAAGTACAATTATTTTTTAAAGTGCTATCATCAATACTAACAATACATCAATGCAAGCTGTTTGTGGTGGGGCGGTATACGTGAATCTTGTATTTTTTGCATGATTATTTTGTAAACTTGTAACTTCTCTAATAAAAAAAATTGAACAAAACAAATTCTGGCATACATACCCACACACAAAAAAAAACTTATTATGTTCACATTTGATTTATGAAAGTAGGAAACTATGAACCCTGATTTTGTTTTCCCACCTTACCTTCCCCTTAATATACTCTCTCTATATATATATATACATATAAGCAGATATGGAGTTCAAAGGAGAATATTGGCCAACAACATCCCTGACCTCAGTAACTACCAATAGATGTGTACTTAAGGGAGAAGGGCAGCGCATGCAGGATAGAGAGGAAGATATTTCTATCTACCCAACATACCTTTACCTAAAAGAGAGGAGAGCTTTCTCAAGCAGAGGGATAGAGGTATACCACCACCCTCCATTACCACACGTGGAGAAACACACACACATATTGTACAGAAGCAACTTGAGGTGGGTGGACTGTTCGACCTCTATCAGCATTCTGTGTCTATATTTCTCAGCTCTGAAAGAAAGATAAGGTTAGAAGCAGAGAGGGGTCATTTTACATCCAGATTTCTCCTCAAGGAAGCAGATGTGCTTAGTATGGCAATAACAATTCTTTCAACAATTCAGAATGAAAGGAATAAATGGGCATTCATTGAGCACTTCCTTACTCTAAACCAGAAAGTTGTATTAAGCCCTTTAAGGTAGGCCATTTAATCCTCATTTCAATCCAGATGTCTCTTACCCCAGAATCTATGAGTTTTCCAATATATACTATTACTATGTTCTAGGTGTCTATCTCTTTCTCTGCCTTAGTTCTAAGTATATGACTCTTTTTACTATGTTTTCTATGGCTATATCCTCCATTTCTCCATTTCTTCTTTGCCTGCCTACCTGACAGCAGCACCACATTGCATCTAGAGCCAAATTTCATTACTTAGTATTGTACTTCTGATATTTAATAACTGCATGACCCAGGCAAGTTACCTAACCTCTCGGGACCTCAGTTTCTCTATCTGAATGAACCTAATAATAGCATCATTTTTAAGAGATTGTTCTGACTACTGAGATCAAATACATAAAGCACTAGAATAATGCCTTCCAAGTAGTAAGCTCAATAATTGAATTATAATTACCTGCAATCCTTCTTTATCTGTATTTTCTCATCTCTTGTGTTTTTTCTTATTAATTCCTTACCTTTATTTTGAAATACAGATTTCAATCTGTTATTCACTTACCAAGGTATCTAAAATATCTACCAGGAAGATGAAAAATATTCCATGAATACCAACATTTGGCATAAAGTTTGTGTTATTTATTTCAGAGTGTGAATCTTACAGAACAAATAAGCATAAAAGATGAACACAAATTCGTAACACTAATTTTCATGTATTCAAGTGATTATTTAGCTCATTTTTATCTCCCCACCGGATTATGCACTCCATGATACTAGAGTCTGCTTTTTTTTTAACACAATGACACAATAAGGGGATTCAATAAATATTTGTTGAATGAAAGATTGCTTAGGTGGCTTATAGGAGATAAGAGTATTTTGAAGCATTTAAACCTTTCTGTGGCATTCTGACCCCAAGGTGAAATTATTGATCTCCCATCTGTGTTCTTTTATCACATCATATAGCACTTATCACATCTACTTTTAGTTATTGTTATAATCTTTCCTGACCATCCAGTGAGTTACTGCTTTAGGTATGAATAGTGTCTTATTCATTTACAGCTTCTGTCTCCAAACAGCATTTGGACCTTAAAACTCGACACAAGTTAATTCAGGTGACCTCAGATGTAACTACAAGAGGCCAGCGTGGGCAACCTTGCAAGAGATGGGGCTTGCATCTCTCCAGAACAAGTACTTCAGCCCAGGTTTACAGCAGACATTCTCAATCCACTGAAGGGGATATTTAGGCCACGATCAGCCACCTTGATCAGAGAAATCAGAAAAAGTTGAAGCTTTGGTTTCAACTGGTTGATTAAGCCATTGATTTAAATTTATTGGTGCTCATTCAACTTTATTTTCCATGTGAACATGTACCATAGAGATGACAAGTACTTTTCATAGAAATGACAAATTCAACTTCGATTCTACATCCCTTTATCAAAAAAATCCAGAGAAAACGAAATTCCTAAATGGATAGAAAAGCATATGCTTCATGAAGTTAAATGTTCCTCTGATAGTCTATGAAATTCTACTATACATGGTTTCCTAGATAACTAGTTCAGTAAGAGCACAGGCTGCAGAAAAATCCTCTATTTCAGTGTTCAAAATAAAGTTAAAAGCAAAATCAATGCAATTCATAGTTGTAAAAATAAGTTGTAAGACATCATTGCAGAAGTTAAGCTTATGGACTCTGGAGCTACCTGATGAGGTTCCAATCCCCTGGAGGCCCCACCATGCACTAGCTCGGTACCGCTAGAAGATAAAAATGAAGACAAAAGTACTACCAAATGCACAGTGTTGTTATGGAGAGTAAAGGATTAACACATGTGAAGTGCTTAGAATAGTGTCTACCTGGCACTTCATAAGACTTGATGAATGTTTAGTGCTATCACCAAAAAAAAAAAAAAGGAGCGCTTTACGCAGGGACTCTACATAATATCATTTCTAAAGAAAATAAAGCCCTACCTACCGTCCAGTCCAAATACCGTTTTTAAATACCGCAGCCACTTAGAAGCACGAGAATCCTGAGTGATAAGTGGTACGAAGGGCTGTGCCAACAAAGAGGAGGTCTTGTATGATGGGATTTCGAGATAGATTTCTTGGGCCTGGTCATCACATTAAAAGACCGGGCAGCGGGCGGGGGGGGGGAGGGAGACCCCGTGCAAAATAAATGTGGTGTTTGTTTGGCTGTGGATGGGTTGATAAGCGGCAGCAGGATGTGTTAATTTCTTGTTAAGCGCGTGTGGAAGTGCGCTCTGCAAACAATGGACTCAGAGGGCGAGCTGCGCCCGGCTCCCGGCCGCCCCCGGCGCCCCGTTTCCGGACTTTCGGCTGCACACATCCCCCTTTTGTTTTCTCGGGGCCCGGCCGCGCGTGTCGCTACCGCGGCCACCCCACAAAGCTTTTCCGCCGGCCGCGCCTCTCCGGGAGGTCGCGGGGTCGAGGGGAGGAAGAGGCGGGCGGCGGCGGCGGGCGCGCCGGGGCGGGGGGCCGGGGGCCCGCGGAAGCGCTGCCGCCGCCCGCCGCGCTCGGGGAAGGCCTGCGCGCCGCGATAAGGCCTTTCTCCTGCCCATTGTCCGCGCCCGGCGGCCGCCCAGTGAAAGTTCCCCGGGCCCGGCGGGATGCGCAACCCCTCCGGCACCTGGAAGCCTCCGCGGGGAGCCGGGCCATTGTGACCCCCCACGCCCGAGCCGCCTGCCCCGCAAAACCGGAAAGGTGGAGGGGCCGCCCCTCGGATGCCACCTTGAGTGCGCTGCGTCTAAAGCGGCTTTGTTTAAACACATCTGCAGTTCCCGCGCTGATCTTCTGCAGGGGGTTGAATATACCCTTGGCCTCGGCTCAGCTAGGACTTTTCGATTCGGGGAGGGTCAAGGCCTCTTGCACTAGTGAGCCCCAGGTTCATAAAATTATTAAACAATGAAAGGCCAGAACAAAAAGTATTACGTTCTACAAATCAGTACGTTTAATACAGACACACAGAAGGGCTGCCGATCGATATGGTTCTGCTATTTACAAGAGAATTTCGGGACTTCTAAAAATATTAAATGTTTTTTGTTGTTGTTGTTTTCTAATTCCAAGCAGTTGTGGTTGGGAATGAGACGCATGCTGGAAGTTGTATGGTGATTCTTTTTTCCTCTTTTTTTCAATCCATTCGGTATCTAACTGACTATTCAAATTTATTCTGGGATAACTGAGTTTTTAAAAGTCTAAATTAGAGGACTGAAAGGGAAGCCAGGGCCAGTGGGCTTTAATCCTCCCACCCACACCCTGTCCAAGGCCATGGGCAAGGAAGTTTGAACCGATGGACCTACGGAGAGGCAGAATTTCAAACCCACTCCTATTGCTTTGATGGGTTCTATGTCTTCTACCAAACCTGTCGGGACGTGATTTAGTGTGACCACCACCCAGAACAGAGAAATACATAGAAAAGCATATCCACTTCATTCACAAATCTACCATACACAGGACTATTGTATTACCATTATTTCAAACTACCTATCTTTGACTATATTTAACACTTGAAATGAGCTATTCAAGGCTATGCTAAAGGCTTGTTGAAAAAAAATGTGTTTCAATGGAAATATAGGTATTGTCTTAAGGCACCCTTCTCAGCTGCCTGGGTCTAGCCTTGATCATTGTCTTTGAGCCATTTCCCAACTCTAAATTGTAGGTAACTGAGAGCTATATAAATCCTATCCTAATAGAGATTTAATTGAACACCAACATCATCTCCCCTCTGATGGGAAACCTAGTTTGGTTTCCCTTTGCAATTCATCCAACATTCCTTCGCTCCATATAAATTTGTGCTCCTTTGACTTTTTCTTTGATTTGATTATAACATCTGCCTGATTCCTTTGCATTATAAAAGTAAAATAAATTATTGAACATATGTTCATTTTTATATCTGTATGAGAGTGATGATTTTCCCTTTTTCTGAAAATTGTCTTCTAACAGGCCACACAATTAAAGGTATCACAAATCAAAGAAAAGCAGGAAGGAAAAGCAGGAAAAAAAATTGAGCGATAGCTTTTGCTCACCGGTAGATACTAGAGGTAAATGTGTGCATTCTTATATACAGGGAACACTAACTGAGGAAATTATGGTAGGAGGCTTATGTGAGGCAATTATCTGCTCACTGAATGTTTTTATTAACTAGTGAAGCCATTGAGGGAAGGGAGGAAGCGCCCCAGACTTGGGGTATGAATTCAAAGGCTCAGGATGCTACTTAGAGATTGTGACTTGAGCAAGTTGCTTAACCCTCTAAGCTTCAGTTTCCTTGTCTCTGAAATGGGACTCAGAGTTTTGGATTGAATAAATGCAATATTTTTGTGAAAACGCCTGCTACTGCAGTTATGCTCGGGAATTGTTTGTTAACTCCAGGAAACAGCAAGATAGTACAAGATACTCAAAGGGACGGGCTATCATCATATAGGGAAAACAGGATCTAAATTTAACTTTCAGGTCCTATACTTTCTAGCTGTGTGGCTTTGCACAAGTAAAACAATCTCTCTGAAGTATGACTTCATTTAAACAAGAGGATTAAAAGAAGCACCTAGGAAAGTTATGAGGGCTGAAAACAATAAATGTAAAGTCTGGCTTGGAGCAGGGCCCATCAGAAAGAACATTCAATAAATGGTAACTATCAACAATACTTATCAAAATAATTAAACTCAACTTTTCTCTAATTATGACCATCATTCCAGATTTGAAATAACCTTTTACCCACAAACCAATTACTATGATGCCTTCTTTTTTAGAAAAACCACCATGAACTAAACTTCCTTCTCCCAACTTGGACATGGTCTCTATTCTCTGAAGTGGTCTGTATTTACCTAGGGAAAGGAGGGTTTGTCATCTGTAACAAGGACCACCATTGAGGCTTAAGGAAGTGGAAGCTTCAGAAATGGAATAGAGAAATGCATGTGGTTAAGGGTTTTTGTTGTTGTTGTTTGGGGGAGGAGGATTTTTTAGTCTATGGCAAAGATAAAGTATCCTATTATACTGCATCTGATACTTGATAAGTGGACAAAACACAAGCTATAAATCAATATGTAATGCACAAGTAAAACCAAGGTGGTCAAAACCCCTTCTAAGAAAAATTTCTCCAACCACAGGCCCTCTATGGTCAAATACAGCCTTTTTCTTTCCCCCAAATAAATAAAGGCACAGCTGATTAGGTTAAGGGTAGACACTGAACTTATGGAGACCAATTCCACAGACTGGCCAGTGACAACTGAAGGGGCTGTCATAGATGAAAGGATAAGGTGTAATGGACTAATTGGATTCTTTCTGACATTTAAATTGGGAAACAGAGAAGAACCATGAAGTAGAGAGTGGAAGCTAAAGCCTTGAATAAATGTAGGGAGGCACTAAGAAGTAGAGCCAGGGATTTGGGGACAAATCCAAGTTATAAGGTAGCATGAAAAATGAGTAAGTGGAAATGATTAGTAGAGAAAAGATAAACAGAGCAGAGATAAAGAGTAGGCCAGAGGGTCCTGTGACAGAGGTTACTGATGTCCACCAGAAATGTGTACCCCCTTTTCTATAATGGGTAGCTGACCCTGGAAGGCAGCCACTCAACAGGGACTACATTTGCCAGCCCTCATGGCATCTACAGAAATTATGTGTGTTACTTCTGGACTGGCATTTTTAGGAGGAGGCAGGGACTCTTCTCTTTCTCCTTTTACCCAGACTGGAAGCAAAAGACTTCAAAGGGACCAAAGAGCCACAAGATAGAGGAAGCTTCCGTCCCTGAATCACCATGGGAGGGAAGCTGCTCAATAATTTGGATACTTGCCTTGGTCTGTTTCCTGAGTGAACAGCAGAATCCTATTGTGTTAAGTAACTCAGGCTCATATAAGAAATACGAGCAGATTGGAACAAACCCAAGAAAAAAAGTAGAGAAAACTTGTCAATAAGAAAGACCATGGTGGGAAACGGACTTTGGCCCAGTGGTTAGGGCGTCCGTCTACCACATGGGAGGTCCGCGGTTCAAACCCCGGGCCTCCTTGACCCGTGTGGAGCTGGCCATGCGCAGTGCTGATGCGCGCAAGGAGTGCCGTGCCACGCAAGGGTGTCCCCTGCGTGGGGGAGCCCCACGTGCAAGGAGTGCACCCGTGAGGAAAGCCGCCCAGCGTGAAAAAGAAAGAGCAGCCTGCCCAGGAATGGCGCCGCCCACACTTCCCGTGCCGCTGATGACAACAGAAGCGGACAAAGAAACAAGACACAGCAAATAGACACCAAGAACAGACAACCAGGGGAGGGGGGGAAATTAAATAAATAAATAAATCTTTAAAAAAAAAAAAAAAAAAAAAGAAAGACCATGGTAAGAAGACAGAGGAATTACCTAAAGAGTCATATCTGCCCTTGAGGACTTTCTGCTCAGCTGCAAATTCAGTCCACATGTATCTCTAAAATACTTTTCCACTTATTTGAGATGACAACCATCTCTGATCCTTTAGATAGATAGATAGATAGATAGATAGATAGATAGATAGATAGATAGATAGATGGATGATACAGAGATGTAGACTAAGAGGAGCAGATGGATGGAAAGAAGATAGATAGGCATATATATACTTACATGACTTTGAAGTCAAGATTTCTAATCTTTTTCTACATTTTAAATTTTATTACATGAACCCCTATGGTTTTTTTGTAATAAATATGTGTGCATACACACACATACACAATCATCACATAACTGGTGTAACAAATATTTTCCCAAATTTCTGAAAAGTAACATGCAAAATCTTGATCCTTCTTAATAAAATATTTACTATGTGGAAGGTGAGAAAAATAAACAATGAAAGAGTGACATAAATCTTCTGATACAAAGTATTTTCTTATAGGATTAATGCCTAAGATTAGGACTCTTATTTTCCGGGAGAGGCAGTTTCATGTATTACTTCCTACCGTTAAAAATATGACTAGAAACAGATCTTTGGTTGAACTCTCTCTCTTCCTTAATGATTTGGACAGGTCACTTTTGCACTGAAATATTTCTAGAATAAACCTGTGATTTAAAAAAAAAAAATGCCAATTTAACCTTCCAAACCAGTAGAAGTGAAAACGTTCTGTTCAAGTTAATTAGGAATATCCAGGAACTAAATTTGAGTTGTTTGAGATCTCTCCCATGACTCAAAAATATGGCAAGAACCTAAAAAAAAGGGGAGGGGGGGCTGGAGGGGAGAGAGAAATCAAAGGAGTCCAAAAATGCAAAGCAATATTTTTCCCTTGACACCCAAGGCCACAGTGAGTGTCAATTTCTGTTGCTGACGTGAGGTATAATAAAAGCGTGACAACCCTAACACAAATAAATGAACATCACAGCAAATTTTGCATGTGCTTTGGAAGTTAGTAAAAAAATGTGACATTATGTTTAATTTTTACATGTGTGAAAAGAAGCAATAGGCAGCATATATTTAAATAAACATGATTTGTTTTAGTTGCTATTTATTGGTTCTCTATATTCTAAACGTTCATTCAAACTTCTAACACAAAGGGATGAAATATATGAAATGTAGAGTCTGTGCCAATTATTTTATTTTTATCCTCTAGCCTTTGGAATGTGAATTGAATGCCTATCCAAATTAAAAATTTCAGTCCTAATCACATGCAGTTTTCCTTTTACCTATGATTTTTTCTGAGGAATTGAATCATCTCTTTTGGAATAGGATGTTCCTGGAATTCTTTGGGACTTCCCAAGAGGGGCTGGAGAGGGGAAGAGCTGTGTATTGTAGAAAGCACTAAGTACTTAATTTTAATGGGAACTTTTTTTTTTTTAACACAGGCAGATCCTGCTGTGTTTGACAAATATGTTCTAGGAGGAAGCTCAATCTAGACGCTATGTGTAACTTTATCTTTTTCTCCTTTGAGCACTACTCTTCTCACAAAGTGATCTCTCTACTGCCCAAAGTCATTATACTCTTTCCCTTTCACAGTGTCCCTCTGTAAATGTCAGGCATAACTACATTTTTATTTGCAGAGATACCACCGCTATGAATGAGTAAAAAATTTCTGCTCCCCCGCCTCTCTCTTTACCCTGTGCGCATTCTACTAATATGATTTGTTGAACAAATTGTTCCATTAATCTGGGGCTGTTTGACAGAGTGAGAAAATAAGTGCCAAAGTGAGAAGATTCACAAGAATCGGAAATCTCAGTGCCTCTTTCTCAAGGTAAATAGTTATTATATCAGGGTGTCAGACTGGTGAAATGGATGTGCTTTCATTCTCAGTTTGTAAATGTCACTTTTCCTCAGCCCATCAGGGTGACAAATGAGGTGTGGGTTACAGTAAGAGTTCATTCTTTGACGAAGTTCTTAACAGTCTATTTCAACAGAAAGCATCCAGCCTTCCTCACTTTTTAAATCTAAGCCTCTCACCACTGCCAGAAACTTCCCAGTTCTCCTCTCACTACTTCATCACCATCCTCAAAGAGAAACAGCTCTGAAACAAAATTTTAAATCTCAGCTAAATTAAAAATAAGTAGATGAGAATTTAATTTATATACCATAACACAGATTTCTCAGAGAAATTTCACTTTGTGGCTGTTCCCAGGTCAGTTTGTTGGATTAAGAACTTGGTTTAAACATTCTTTCACTTTTCCATGTACATTTTGAAAAACTGATAATTTAATCTTGAGAGTTTTGTTAATGATAATTAATTCGTAGTATATTTTCTGTAAGTTGCTATAATGGTAAATGAATGAGTGAGCAAGAGACTGAGTGAAAGAAAGATGATTCTGCATCTGACTACAATCCTTCTCCTCAAAATATGCTGCTTTGATTAATCTAAGAAATATAATATTTGATCAGAAATGAGATAGTTTGGTTCTATAAGTATAGGAAGCTTCAGATAAAATTTTCAAATGTATAGAGACATCACAGCCAGCTATATTCTGATGAAGAGACTGAGGCAAAAGTAGGGTGGATAAGTTAATGCTATTGCCTCAGAAATCACATCCGTTTGTCTTAAGTGAAACTAAAATCACTTTGTTGATGGGGCCTTTCATCACTGCACTACTTTATCAGCAATTTGTGATTATAGCTACAACTATATGATCTGGCTATGGAGTCACCAAGGTCTACCTAAAGCTCTACCATTTTCTAACTTGGTGTTTTCCTGTGTGTTATTTAGACTTTCTATTCCTTGATTCTATCTATACAAAGGGCATGATAGCCATGCTTAGCCTGTCTTCCTCACAAGAGTGTTGGGAAGACCAAATGACATAATGGATGTGAACCCTCTGAACTTTTATGGAAACGGGCATTTCCTTAGGCCTATGCATTTTTCTGGGGAAGAGAATCAATACATTTCCAAGAGTTCAGGAACCCAGAAGTTTCAAGAACCACTGATTTTAAAGTTGGGCATATAAAAAGGAAACAAAATTAATATAAACATAGGAGAAAAAACCATCATAATGGGAGACCAGAGAGAGTAAAGATGTATTTATCAACCATGACAACCTCAGAGAGGAAAACAGGCCCATAGGATACTCAATCATGTGAGGGTAAGAACTATCAACCAGGCCAAAGACTCCAAGTAAAGATCTTTCAGGTACTCTGTGAGGATTAGCATGAACGGTCAACAGGTTACCATGAGAGAGCTCTAAGGAAAGGTGACATGGTCAAGAGAACAGAGAAGAAAGCTTTGGCAGGAATAATAATTAAGGATAGACAGGCAGAGACAAAGTGCTTGGGGTGGCATTGAATAAGAATGTGTAATGATTCTTGTATGGAACATCAGACTTTGGACTCCATAGGTAGGAATGTGGTGAGTAAGAGCTGAGCCCATGGCTATGAAGACACAAGGGATGAGCGCAGAGAGAAAGTGCTTTACATGCTCTTTTTACATAGATCATGTAACCAAGCTTCTTAGCTGCAGGTGCTTTCATACTTATGAATCCCTAATATCTTAAATAAGACTCAGAAAGCGGTAATCACAAAGGAAATTTTTAATAAATCCAACCAAATTACAGTTGAGAACTTCTTTTAATCAAAAAACGACATAAAGAATAAAAAGGCAGGCCACAAATCGGCTGTTACTGGTGATGCCTGAAACAAGAAAGACGATTATCTAGAATCTATTAAAAAGTTCTAAAATTAAAAAATACAGATACCCAAGAAAAATATGGGAAAAGATTTCTATAGACACGTTCCAAAAGAGAAAATCCAAATGACCAGTGAACATAGTGAAAATGTGCTCATTAGCATTCGGGGAAATGGAAATGAAGACCACAATTGGCAATCAGGGAAATGCAAATTAGAAACAGATTGAGGAAAATTTTAAATGTCAATACCAAGTGCTGTAAGGGTGTGTATCAATGGGAAATCTAATACACCACTTGTGAGACTGAAAATGTTTACAACTTCTTAAGAAAACAGTCTTGGCAATATTTATTAAAGTGATCAGTAGTGGTAGCAAATCCACTTCAAAGTATATACCCCAAATAAACTTGTACATGTGTCCCAGGGTATGTATAAAAATGTTCATGGTAGCGTTTTTTTCTTTATTAAATGAAAAAAAACAACTGTTCATAAGGATTTCTTTTTTGGTCAGAAACTTTGAAACAGCCCAAGTACACCTTACAAAATGGATAAAAAAGCTGTTGGCAAATTCTGACAATGGATTACTCTGCAGCAATGACAATGAATGAATCATAGCTATATATGGCAATTTGGATAGATCACGTAAACCTAACATTGAAAAGAAGATTGAATTATTAGCCATTTACATTCAATTAAAAACTCAGGCAAACAAAGGTTTTTGTTTAGGGGTCCTAATTAGGATCACAGTCCACATGCAAAACCTGACCTGTTTAAGTGAGGCCTGTGGGCTATGGTTGACTTTTAAATTTTTTAGAGTTTGCTTAAAAACAATAAAATAAGAAGAAAATAAAGAAAAAGAGTATGAGATAGATACCATATGCAGCCCACAAAGCCTAAAATACTTACTTTCTGATCTGTTACAGAAAATGCTTGCCAACACTGATCCAAACTATAGAGAAAAGCAAGGAAACTGTCCTAACAATCAAGTGAGGGATTACCTCTTGGGAAGGAATGGAACTGTGGTAGGTAAAGGTTGGCTAGAGGGCTACTGAGATGTTGGCAACGTTTTATTTCATCACCCAGATAATAGTTACTTGGGTTTTTAAAATACATATTTTTAAGTTGTACATGTAATTTATGCATCTTCTATTTACATAACTACCCTGCAATTTTTTAAAAATGCACCCTTTTCTTACCAATAAGCTTATACTGTTGTGGAATTTAAGAGAAGTTCAATTATTTGAGTATAGAGAGGCCAGGACTCAGGAATGATTTTGAGAAGGAAAAATGGTTTATTGACGGCCGGCCGGACTCGGGAGCTTTCTGTTTGAATCCCGAGCCCCGAACAAGATTTTCAAACGTCTTTTATACAGAGAGGAAAGGCCAAATGGTCCCTTTGTTTCAGTTCTCAATAGGCTTCAATTAGCATATATCTCTTCCACATCTTAGGTAAGCTTTTAGCAAGGACTCCAGACATTTTAGATAAGCCTTGGTTTTTGCATTTCCCCTAAATACTTAAAGTTTATAGCCCTTGCTTTGTTAAACATTTCCTGGGACTGGAGCCTGCTGGTCCCTAAGAGCAGGACTGCAGCCTCTTACCGTTTCACACCCACAAGTCAAACAACTTAGTTATTTCTGAAGAGACAAAGAGCCTTCCACCCATAGCCCACATCATTCCCCCCTTTGTCAAAGTTTACTTGCTAAGCTTTGGCATAATTATTGTTGGAGCTATGAGGTGGATGGCTGTTTGTTGTCTTGACTGATTATTTATCAGTCTTTAGTACAGCATCCAGGACTGTTTTTAGAAGTTTAGAGCTTTTCATTCTGGACAGCAGAATCTTGGGCAGGGGCCTCCCGCAGTTATTCTGCTGCCACTGGCACTCACGTGGATTTCCAGTCAGGTTCCAGATCCATCTATTACTTTTATTTAAAAGAGTTTACACCTTTAATTTAAAAGGGGTGCTGAAGGGAGACGATCTCTTTTCTGTAACTGCTTCCTGCTGGCCATGGGCTGTAGTCATTGCCTAATAAGGTGTAAAACTCTTTAATTTATTCTAACTGGAGGAAGATGGATCTGGCATTCTGTACGAAGTTGGATGAAGTTTTCATATGGTTAATAAGATGTTCACTCTGAAAGAAACAAACTTAATTAAAAATTTGGAATACCCGTTTTTTTAAAAGAGGACACATTGGATTACAGAGGTAGACAAGGTTAGGTGCCTATAAAGATGGCACTCCTTAAAAGCTGGTGGGAACAGCATATATTCTTTTTTAAGTTATCCATCTTTAGAGAGAAATTGCAACAGACACTTAGCTTTGTCTGAAGACACATTCCAAGCTGTTCAATGATTGACACTCATTCGCTCTGTCAGATGCTCCTGGTGAACTGGCACTCCTTGGGCAACTGGCTTCACTCAGGATTAGAACACTAATTTGGAAATACTCTTAGTTTTCACCTGTGGGAGTGATCAGAACTACAGAATAAAGATTTTTACACCTTGGTTTTCATTGTACAATTTCTAGCAATTTTGACTTGTTCAATAGGTGACTCACCATCAGCAAGCAAGCCTCACTTTTGCTAACTTGAGACTGGCTGAGACTGCCACCTTATTCTATAGACATGTTATTAACTGTTTAGAAAATGATTTTACCAGGAATTTAACATGTCTAATATACTTCTGCACTTGATCCAAAATAGAAAAGATAACATTACAATTATTAGGCATATATTTAGTACAGGATAAAAGTACAGCACTTAATATTAACTAATGTATTACTTAATGCATAAGGATTCAGAGTTGCCATTATTAGTTTTGAGTTTCAGGTTTGTAATACTTTACATGTTAACTCTCCATGAGAGCAGGCCATAATGCCAATTGTGTTTAAGTTTTACTTACAGTCTCCTGGTATCATGGCTCCACTTAGCATGTTCTTCAACGCAGTGAGCAAGTTGCAGCATCCTTCCAGTATTCCAGAGATTTTCCAGTATTCTACTAGCCTGGTGCATAGTGCTCTCTGGCACCATGGAACAGTGCCAGTCTGGAGGCGATATCCATTGTACACTTGGCTGTACCGAGTCATTATTGGCTGCAGGAGCTTGAAACTGCAATATAGTTTCCATCGACTTCAGGAGCAGAACCAGAGACTGATATAGCACATATTTTCAATTGAGGGGTCAGTGACCAGCCCAGCCAACAACTCACATGGAGAGGCCACCTGTAATGTATACAAGGCCTGGTTCGAATGCACAAGAGTTTGACAATGTTAAAGTCTATTCCTTGTTTTATATATATTTTAAACAACTTAACGCAATACATATATCAAATGACCATCTACTTACACAATTTTACTATGAAGATAACAGTAGGTACTTCACTTTAGTAATAGAGGAAAAATATTATTTTTCATTGTTAGAATGAAAACAGAATATTTCCAATAGAATCAAGACAACCTTTTATTACCATTTACTTAAATGTGTATTTTGCAGTGGCCTTCAGACAGGTTTATTATCATGAAGTTATTTCTGCTACCAATACCAATCTAAGTTTCTTTAGTTAACAATGACTTCTACAACTAGAACTATTTAAACATTTTCAGTTTGGAAGATGTTTTACAAACTCTTTATAATTGACTATAACCGCATTGACTAGCCACCTCATGTTTAAATAAACTTACTAAATTACAATTACCAATGAAAGAAATTTACTCTCTATTTAAGAGAGCATATCTACAATCTTTTCCCTTTAGCCTAATTTCACCAATGTGAACTTACAATTTTCACTTACAATTTTCATTACTGTAAAGATTTTGTACATATGTTAATTTAGTTTATAAATTAACTATGGGAGATTACACTCAAGTTAAATAAAATTGAAACCATAATAGTTTATGCAAGGAATGTTCTCTTTTTCCCTTACAGGAAGCTAAAAACTTCTTTTCTTTAAGTTATGAAAATTATTAATTTAAAAGCATAACTGACTACCAGGTTTTAAAACACATGCATACTGACTTCCAGGTTTCAAAACACATTACACAATTACTTAATTTTTTAAAATCATAACCCAGGAAAGATCTCTCCATAGTTTTTATGGACTTTCCTTTACTTACTGAAATTTGTTAATAGAGCCACTAATTACCTTATTTTGTTGGAAAGAAATCTTCTGGAAGAAAATAAGGCTCACCAGATTGTGGAGAAGAAAATACTTTATTCTCAATCTTGCAAGAAGGGGCGCAGAGCCAGATATGGCTGGTGCCCCGAACAAAGAAAAATGACACAATTTATACCCCTAAGCCTAGCATGCAAGCTCTTCCTGTTTTTCCATAGATTGGATACTTCAGAAGTTACAGCTTATCTGAGATTTAACTTTCCCACGCAAAAGTTTGATTTAACTGCTTCTTCTATCACATTCCAACCATTTTAGTTTTTACCTGCTCCCCCCTTTGTCAAATAAGGAATAGAATTTAGTGCTGAAATGGCACCGACTTAGTTAGCTCCTTCTTGGGCATCCTTCCACTGCCCATAGGACTGGCCTAAACTGGTCTCCTCCACTGCTGTCCAACCCGGGAGTGGGAGACTGAGGCAGCAGGCCGCCGGGTTACATCAACATTTTTCTTCTGTGAAAATTAACCTAATCTTTGTTTTGTTTTTTTTTCAATTTATGGCTGACAAAGGTTTAAACTGGGAAATTACCAGGCAAACTGATTCTTAATTCCCTAGCCTAGTAGATAGGTTTAATCTGCCACACCTAGTCTTGCCTTAAAAGCTCTTGCAAAGAGGAGGCCCTTTCCCAATTGTTTCCATAATCAGATTTCTATGACTTTTTCATCCTGCTTAGTTCAATTTGGGCTTTAAGAATATTTATAAATATAACTGCATATTTAACCTCAACAATTTGAGCAAATAGGCAGACATGAATAGTTTGGCACAACAACATGACTTTAGTTACTTTAAACTTTTCAAAGACTTTTGAAACTCTTCTTAATTTGCACTATGACCATGCAGTTTACCACAAGAATTTTCTTTCTTACTTAATGGATTGTAATAACCAAAATGTTCTCAATGCCTTAGCACCATTTTGTTTTAGAACTTTATATTTTACTTTGAAATTAGCAGAATTTTGGATAAGTAACAAGATTAATTTTATATATATTTACTGAGGCTATTTGAAGCCTCAGGGAGACAGACTGCTTTCTCTCATGAATTGCCACTCTTAGGAACACTGACCGTCAAGGCAGGAGACTTCTCCCCCTCCACCCCCCTTTTGATTTTGGAGATAATAAAACTCCAGTGGCCATTTAACCTTATTCTATCAGGCAGCCATTTATTTAGTTTACACTTGAATTCATGAGAGAAAGGGTTACTAATACCAGAAGAGGAGACAGTGATGTCCCAGCTCTTCTCAATTATGAAATAACCACAGGCAAAGGCAAAGGGCGAGGTTAGGCCTGAAGCAACCATAAACAAAGGAAAGGTTAGTGTAGAATTTACACTTAAATAATAGTTTCAGGCTAAATTCACCCAGCTATAATCTCAGTTATTGTCTTTCCACTGTTTTACAATATAAATGCATTTATAAATGATTTTAACTCTTAGTTACAGTTTTTATTAATTTTTAAAACCTATTAATTTTATAACACCTTTAAATACCTTTCATTCAACTTATAACATATTAAATGAACTTAACCATTACTTTAATTTTTCCTTTAAAGTGAAAGAATAAATCTCTTGCAGTTAGTTTGAAATAAAAGGCTACTTTTCAGGATTTGATTTCTAGAACATAAAATGTTCTTTTAAAAGAGGTAAGACTCTTCTTCAAACATTGAGGATATGATGAGGTTAAAGCACAAGAAGCTATTGATAAAATATTTTCTTTGTATATTGATCTTACTCAATTTAATCATAAAAATTTCTCTTCCACAAACCTTCTACACTTTCAGTATTCATTCAGGTTCTGTCCCACACTCTACTCTTTCCAATAATCAATCATTTTATCTTAGGACAAAATCATCTTCTGTTGCCTTAACAATAAAAACACACTCCATATATCCCACATACTAAGTTACCAGGCAAACTTCTTGCAACATATAATTGCCATTAATACTAAACAAGTTTGTTAAAATAATGAACTTTTCTTCACTTTAAATACTTAGTAGCATGTAATACCAGAAACAGTTTTTTTGGAAGCAAGTTGGCAGGGGAGATTGGCTGCCGAATAAGTTTGTTATAAAATTGCCTTTTATTATTATTATTATCAATTCAGTTTTGTTAAATAATGACTTTCTGCAATTAGCCACTTAGATACCTTAAACAATGCTTTGTAAAACCTTTATATTTATACCCTTAAGACAGATTTTACCTTCACAGAACACATTCTCTCACTTAAGGTTACTACAATACCTTCTAAGAACCTGAGCAGAATGCAAACGTATTTTGGCTTTGACACCCTAAGGAGGGAACTTTACTGCATTTATTCTGATTCTGCTTTTCACCTCCTTCACTTCCCCCCCTTCCAGGCAGTCGGGTGCACAACAAACAGGAATGCGGCTTATGAATAGAAGGGTGGACTCACTGGAAAGGGGCAAGCCGCTCCCCCCTTTCCAGCTTTCAGCCAAAATGGGCAGACAGAACCTACTCAAATTTGGCAACTCTCCCAGGAACCCAGCCGCCCTGACTGGGACATTCCCAACAGACTTGGGTGCTTGGCGCGGACACAGATGGCCTCCAAGCCCCGGCAAAGGGCCAGACCAGAGACAAGACACCAGAACATGCACAAACATCTAGACTCCTCAGCTTTTGCCCCAGAATCATTTCACCCCCTTGCCAATGGCAAGGGAGGGCTCCAGCTCAGCTGTAATTCTACTTCATGTAAGGACACAACTCCAACACTAACATTGAGCTGACACAGACAGAAGCACAAAGGTCACTAATCTGACTCACAAGTTTATATATTTATTTTCACCACGGCTGCCCCCACAGCCATCACAAACCTCAGAACACTTAACATTTGGTATAAAGCAAATTCATTCACAAATTAGCACCATAACAAAAGATTTCAGCTAGACTTTTCCACTGTTTAAACTTTACACCCAGACCAAGCTCCACCAGAAAAGCCGATCCATTTTCCTGTAACCAAGTTTTGTTTTCCTTAATCTAGACCAATTTCCAGGATATTAGGACTCGAACCTATAAATACCCTTCCTATTAAAATCGAGACTCCACTCCTTTAGTGGATATAAGACCAGTACCAGATTCTAACATGCAGTTAGACAAACCCAAAACACCAGGGCTTTTCCCCGGTTTTCCTCCTTTTCCCAAGCCTAGAGAGAACGGCTTCCCCCCAGCCTTCTGGGGCTACTAGGGTTCTCTCGGGAGGTGATCAGCCTCCCCTTCCTAGCAATTAAAGCTAGGGCCTTCCAGACTCTGCTCACCCGGGGAGTCTTACCTTCTTCCATGTTCGGAGTTCTTTTTCGTTCCCAGAATCTTTCTCTTCAGACCTTCCATTGCCCTCGATTTTTGTCGGGAAGATTCTGGTGGAGCCCACATCTTTTCTGGATTAAATTTAATCCAGGGGCGCCCAGATTTGGGGTTCACCCGAGTCCTCCCGGCTTCCTCGGGGATTTGGAAGGGGCAGCAAAATGCTACCGTTTCTGGCCTTCATTTTTGTCCCTTCGCGGTCGCCATTAATGTTGTGGAATTTAAGAGAAGTTCAATTATTTGAGTATAGAGAGGCCAGGACTCAGGAATGATTTTGAGAAGGAAAAATGGTTTATTGACGGCCGGCCGGACTCGGGAGCTTTCTGTTTGAATCCCGAGCCCCGAACAAGATTTTCAAACGTCTTTTATACAGAGAGGAAAGGCCAAATGGTCCCTTTGTTTCAGTTCTCAATAGGCTTCAATTAGCATATATCTCTTCCACATCTTAGGTAAGCTTTTAGCAAGGACTCCAGACATTTTAGATAAGCCTTGGTTTTTGCATTTCCCCTAAATACTTAAAGTTTATAGCCCTTGCTTTGTTAAACATTTCCTGGGACTGGAGCCTGCTGGTCCCTAAGAGCAGGACTGCAGCCTCTTACCGTTTCACACCCACAAGTCAAACAACTTAGTTATTTCTGAAGAGACACAAGTCAAACAGCTTAGTTATTTCTGAAGAGACAAAGAGCCTTCCACCCATAGCCCACATCAATACCACAGTCCTTCTCATTGGCTGGTGTGAACCCAGTAAGAGTAGTGACTGCAAGGACTTAATCAAAATAGGTGTGTGTTGGGCATAGCATCCTAAGGAAACTAGGAGCAGGTATTTGCTAAGGGCTATCTGTAATGGTGTAGCCAAAGGTAGTTAATTTATTGTAGGAAAGGAGCAAAAGGAAAAGGTCTTCATCCTGGATGGAAGTTGAGTTGAGGCTATAAACAAAGGCAATGTTTAGTGATGCTGGGAGAAAATGAGAATGTAGATTTGGGCAGGCTGCTCAGGACTGGTCCTTGAATGATGAGAGTATATTGGAGACCAGCTTTTATGAAGTTCTATCTCTGTACAAGAGTTAGCCAGGAAGCACAGATAAGGACCAGAATTCAAACATTAACATGAAAAGAAATATGTGAAGATTTGAATACTGCTTAAAGACCAATGACTTTCTTCAAACAACCGAAAGTGACTTTAGTTCTACCCAAATAACCTATATGGTTATTTGTAGATAGGTACTTCTACTGGGGATAAAAAAATGCTAAAATTCCAGGTCAGAGGTTCTCTCTTGCTCCATACTCATAACTACTATCTTGGAGAAACAAAAGAAATATTATAACAAGGTACCGTCACACTTTGCCAGAAGTACCAAGTGGGTAAGGAAATTCCTTCTAAAATTGGAAGTGTATTCTGTGGAATAGACTTAGTCAACAAGAAATCAGTACTTACTATGGTGAAATGATATCCCTTGGAAAATTAGTAATAACTGATTTATTCAACACAGATTTTAAGGCTATCACAATTCAGTAGTGTAGACCTCTGAGAGACTCTAAATATATCTGCTTGGGCCTAACTCTGTATTTTCCAACTCTCAGATTATTAAGAAGGAATACTAAGGATTGTGAAAATAAAAGTTCATCATAGGGAAGCGGACCTGGCCCAGTGGTTAGGGCATCCGTCTACCATGTGGGAGGTCCGCAGTTCAAACCCCGGGCCTCCTTGGCCTGTGTGGAGCTGGCCCATGCACAGTGCTGATGCGTGCAAGGAGTGCCATGCCATGCAGGGGTGTCCCCCGCATAGGGGACCCCCACGTGCAAGGAGTGCACCCTGTTAAGGAGAGCTGCCCAGTGCAAAAGAAAGTGCAGCCTGCCCAAGAATGGTGCCACACACATGGAGAGCTGACACAAGATGACGCAACAAAAAGAAACACAGATTCCCATGCCGCTGACAACAACAGAAGCCGACAAAGAAGAAGACGCAGCAAATAGACACAGAGAACAGACAACTGGGGATGGGGGGGAGAAATAAATAAATAAATAAATCTTAAAAAAATATATATCTAAAAAAAAAAAGTTCATCATTATTGATATTATAATTACATGATATTTTTTTACCACAAACTACGTTCACATTATGTTATCTTATGTTCCCAACAAACTTATAAATTAGACATTACAGGTAATATATTAACAACTCTACAAATAAGGTAACTTAAACCAGAGAGTCAATATATTTCCAAGATCATAAGTGTATGTGAGGGGGTTATTATTCCAAAATGAAGACTTTTTGATGTTAAGTCCAGCACTTTTTCAATAGTACCATGTCACTTCTGGGATAATCTATGACAGAAACTGTGAAGATATGAAGGATTCCTGAAAGAAACCTGCTAAATTACCTTCCAGAAAAAAATCATTATTACCTTCTCATAGGGATATATAATAATGCCTCTTTTTCTCATCTTTTCCCTAAGCCCATATTATGCAAGGCTTAAGATAGAGCATCCACTTACCACATAGGAGGTCCAAGGTTCAAACCCAGGGCCTCCTGACCCATGTGATGAGCTGGCCCATGTGCAGTGCTGATGTGTGCAAGGAGTGCCGTGCCACGCAGGGGTGTCCCCCACATAGGGGAGCCCCATGCACAAGGTGTGCACCCCATAAGGAGAGCCACCCAGTGCAAAAAAAGTGCAGCTTGCCCAGGAGTGGTACCACACACAGGGAGAGCTGATGCAGCAAGATGATGCAACAAAAAGAGACACAGATTCTGGGTGTCGCTGACAAGAATTCAAGCAGGCACAGAAGAAAACACAGTGAATAGACACAGAAAGCAGACAACTGGGAGTTGGGGGAAGGGGAAGGAAATAAATAAAAATAATAAGTCTTTAAAAACAAAACAGAACAAAACAAAAACACAGTGTAATAGAAGACCAGTACATTTGAGTGAAAGCAGTCATGAAAGTGACAGGACAGGAGAGTGAAGAAGCAATGACTGTGGGTGCTATGCCAGGATCGGCGAAACCTAAATTAAGCGTAAAGTTTAGGGGATGGACTGTGATAGTTACTGAAAGGAGAGGCAGATTAAAAAGGACAGGGAGGTTCAAGGATGGACTAGAGATGGAACATTTTATTCCTCACAACATTCTCATTACTGTCTTGTTTCACAGAGAAAAAAAATTAACAATGGCATCCAAGGCTGCAAATAATAAATCAGGAATCTCAGAAAATATTTTAAAGGGTTCTTCCTTGTAGAAATCATTTCTCAGCATATTAAATATTTAAAATTATTTTTACCTGTGTTATTAGAAACTCTATTTGGGAAAATATCAAGCATTGAAAATATTTTCAGCATAGGATTAATATGCTTAATCTATAAAGGGCTCTTTTAAATCAGAAAGAGAAGGAAGAATACCCATGAGAAGACTGAGTAAATAATGTGAACATTTCATTCTCAAAAAAATGCAAATTATCAAAAAGACAGTGTAAAACAATATTCTCTTTCACTAATGATTAAAGAAATTCAAATTGAAATGAGATCCTTTCATATTTCACATTTTCTATTTACTATTTCCCAGTGTTACAGAAGATATAGAGAAAGAGGCATTATCACATATTGCTGTGGGGAAGTAATTAGTATTTTTTTCTTAGAAGACAATTTGACATATGTATCTAAAGTCTTAAAAATATTCATAACTTTGATCCACCAATTCCCACTATCAGGAGGAAAAAGTAGAATCAGACATGTTTAACATCTTGTATAAAGCCAGCACTATCCTGATTCTAAAAATGGGCAAGAACATTACAAGACAAAAAATAGAGAGAGAGATCAATATCCTTCATCAGTACAGATTTTTAAATACTTAACATATTTTCAAATCAAATCCAGAAATATATAAAAAGTACCATGAGGAGTGAAAACATCAATAGTGTGATATAAGACATTCCCTGAAAAAACCCCCCAGAGATTTATTATATAAAAGGACAAATTCCACCTTTTTTTTTTCCATATGGTCAGAAAACTATTATTTAGAATTAGTCAGTTGAACTCAGTTTAGATGATCCCAATTTTGATGGTAACATCCACAACATCTTAGTGAGGAGCCAGTCGAGCATATGCCTTCTTATCTCCATCAGGTCTGATCAGGGAGTTGACCTTGGTTACATCAATGTCATAGGGCTTCTTCACAGCTTGTTTGATCTGGTGCTTGTTGGCCTTGACATCCACAAAGAACACAAGTGTGTTGTTGTCTTCAATCTTCTTCACGGCTGATTCAGTGATCAGCGGGAACTTGATGACAGCATAGTGGTCAAGCTTGTTTCTCCTGAGGGAAATTTTCCAAGGATATTTGGGTTGTCTCCTGAGAAGTAGCATTTTAGGCTGCCGAAAAATGCGTGACATGTGGCTCTTCTTTTTTTGTGTGTCTGTGGTTGCTTTTCAGTACTGCCTTCTTGGCTTTCAAAGGTTGAGCTTTGGAGTCGGTTTTGGAAGGGCAGGCACTTCCTTCTTTGCTTTAGGTCCCATCTCCAAATTCCACTTCTTAAGACTCTGTAAGATGGTAGAGATCAGAGAGCAATGCCATGAAAGCTGACTTGAAGAAACAGAAAAATATCAGGTAGGAGAACTCAGTCCGAGGACAGCCAGTTGTTGCCATTTCCCCTCCCCCTCACTCAGTCTGACATGGCTTGGATTCACACACAGGCAGCGCCTGGCTCCACATAACCATGCATATAGACGGTAGCCTGATCCACAGCAGTGAATAGAACTCCACATATATCGAGGCACAGGGACCTAAGTCCACAGAGACCTGAGATGGAACACAAGCAGTTCATAAAGTGCCAAAGAACCCATCCTGACAGGGGAAAGGGGAGAGACCACCATAGAAAGGCAAGTAAGAACTGTTGTAACTTCACTCAATCTAGTTTTAGTCAGCTGGACCACTTAAGGAAAAACGGACTTTTCTGAAGCATCCCACTTTTTTAAATTAACCCCATCTTGCTCCCTGGGATGGGAAACCCTAACCGGGAAGAAACTAGAAGCAGAAAAGCATCACAAAGAAAAAAAAAGAAAGGGAAAGGAAGGGGTAAATTGAACTGCTCTAATATAGGAAAGGTCCCAGAACTGAAAAGTATAAGGAAAATGGGGCACTGAGTGAGACACAGAATTTAAACATATCAGAGAGGCCTGGGAGAAAAATCTGCACAAAAACAAACAGAAACAGACCAAGTTTCCTGGGGAAGGAACAGAGGAAAGGAAGCTCTCCCTTGGAAGTGAAACAATTGCAAAAAAAAAAAAAAAAAAAAAAAAAAGTGCCATCTCAAAAAGATGCACCTTATTCTGGAAAAGAATCAGAAGAAGAGCCAAAAAAAAGTGACCATGTAAACACAGGTTATTCTAAAGTCTAGAATAAGTTACACCAAGCATCAAAGAAGAGCTCAAACACAAATTCAATCAACAATAAAACCACAGAGAAGAGGGAGAAATAAACCTTCAGAATTAACTCATCATATAATTGGATTCCTAGATACCAGCAAAAATTACAAGCAATACTAAGAATCAGGAAGGTATGGTTCAGTCAAGAGGAAAAATTAAAACTTCAGAGGACACTCAGAAGTTGGAAAAACTAATAAAAGATGTTCAAATAAAATTAAAGTCAATTCAGGGAGATGAAGGAAAATATGAATAAAGAGATAAAGGATATTAAGAAGACAATGTATGCACATAAAGAATAATTTAAAAGGATAAAAATAAGCATAACAGAAATTATGTGGATGAAAGTCACAATAATAGAGATTAAAAATACACTAGATATGTACAACAGTAGATTTGTTCAGCCAGAAGAAATACTCAGCAACCTAACAGACAGGACAATTGAAATTGTACAATCTGAAGAACAGAGAAAAGCATAGAAAAAATTGAACTGTGTTTCAGGGATTTGAGTGACAGCATGAAGCACACAAACATATGTGTCAAGGGTATCCCAGAAGGACAAGAGAAGGGAAAAGGGCAGAAAGAATGCGAGGAAATAATAGCTGAAAACTTCCCAACTCTTATGAAAGATATAAATATACATGTCAAGAACTTCAATGTACCCCAAAAAGAATAAATCCTAATAAGACCTACTTTGAAACACACACTAATCTGAATGTCAAATGTCAAAGACAAACAGGGAATCTGAAGAGAAAAGTGACTCATAACATACAAGGAATTCTCAAAAGAGTAAGTGCTGATTTCTCATTAGAAACCATGTAGGCAAGGAAGCAGTGGTATGATATATTTAAGGTACTGAAAGAGAAAAACTGCCAACCAAAAATTCTTTATCTGGTAAAAATATCCTTCAAAAATAAGGGAGATTTTTAAGTATTCACAGATAAATAGAAACAGTACATCAACAAGGGAACTGCCCTACAAGAATTACTGCAGACTCATTTTTTAAGACGTTTTGGATCATAGAAGGGTTACATCTGTGGCAGGGGAGGATCGTTGCTGCAGGGTATCAGTGATGGGAATACATGGGAGGAGGTTCACCTGGAACATACCTACATATGAAAGAGTGCAAATGTTCCTGGGGCATTATCATGATGGATGGAAATCCACACAATAACTGAAAGAATTCCAATTCCCATCCTGGGGAGTTCTGCCACATTCTCTAATGGGACAGCAAGAATCCCCTGAGTACAGGGGCAGTGAGTAAAGGAGGAGGATGGACCATTGACAGGTCCTTGATATTGATGACTATTCTTATCAACCTTTTCTTTCAGAACTGAAACTTAGCTTAGGATAATATGTTAGTTAAGAGTTACTTCCTGAGAGCCTCCTCGTCACTCAAATGTAGCCTCTCTCTAAGCCAAACTTAATATATAAATGTATTACCTCACCCGCCTCCTCTGGTGAGGGGAATGACTCCCAGGTATGAACCTCCCTGGCACTGAGGGATTATTACCAAGCACCAACTAGCAATGCAACTGGAAAAAGACCTTGACCAAAAGAGGGGGAAAGGTAAAGATAAATGTGTTTATATAGCTAAGAGAATTCAAAGTAAGTCAAGAGGTCATTTCTAGAAGTTACACTTTTGCACATCTCAGGAGGATCCTATTGACTGCCAAAGTAAATATTGCCTCATATAATAGGGCTTCTGAGGGCTCTGGAGACATCCAGACATTATAGGCAGGGCTGTCAACTCAGGAGTTGGGCATCCTGCCAGTGGGGTCTCCTTTGGCATTTATGCTTCTCAGTTTGACAAAATTGGACTCAGTTGTGGTTTCCCTAAACATGGCTCTTCTGTCCCTTATATTTGACCTATAGTTAGTACTAGAGTTGATAGGTTTATATTCAAGAGACTTAAATCTTTGGGCTTTTCATGTGCCAGTTGGGCCCTGAATCTCAACAGGGTTGCAACACCTACTCTCCAGTACGTTGGACTCAACAAGGATGACTAACAAGGAAATGAAGATGAACAACAACCATACCAAGGAACAAAGAGAGTCTACAACTTCAAGCAAGGTAGTCCCATGCATCTACCACATGGGATCTAAGTTCCGTCTCAGTTAGAGGTAGAATGGGCATCATCATCCCTGATTCCTGAGGATTGGGTAATGAAAGATGGACTAGAGTATACTTACTGTTATTCTACTATAGACTTTTTTTCTTTAAAAAAAATATATATATATATATATTTTTTTATTTTTATTATCTTTTTTTTTACAGATACATGGGAGGTCCCAGGTTCAGTTTCCAGTGCCTCCCAAAAAAAAGCAAAAACAAACAACAAGCAAAGCAAATACTAAAACCAACTCAGGGAAGCTGATGTGTCTTCCCCACATAGAGGATCCCAGTTTCAATCCCTGGCCCCTGGTACCTCAAAAAAAAAAGACACAAGGTGGCAGAATGATGCAACTATATGTTGTTTACAAGAGAATTACCTTAGGCTCAAAGAAACAAACAGGTCGAAAGTGAGAGAATGGAAAAGGATGTTCCATGAAAATTGTGTTTACAAAAGAGCTGATACAGCTATACTGCTATTGGCTAAAATAGACTTTAAGTCAAAATCTGACATAAGAGACAAAGAAGAATACAATATATTAATAAAAGAGATAATCCACTAAGAAGAAATAACCAGCATAAGTATTTATGCATCTAACCATGGTGCCCCAAACAAAACACATGAGGCAAATACCGGAAAAACTGAAAGGAGAAGTAGACACCTTTACAACAGTAGTTGCATACTTCAATACACCACTCTCATCAATAGGTAGAACATCTAGATAGAATATCAATAAGGAAAGAGAGAACATGAATTATATGATAAATGATCGAGACCTAACAGAAATATACAAAATACTCCACCCCAAAACTGCAGGATATACATTCTTTGCAAATGCACATAAATCATTTTACAGGATAGACAACATGTAGGATCACAAAACAATTCTCAATAATTTTATAAATATTGAAATCATACAAATAATCTTCTCTGACCATAATGGAATGAAGCTGGATATCAGTTACAGACAGAGAAATGGAAAATCCACAAATATATGGAAATTAAATAACACTCTCTTAAACAACTAGTGTGACAAAGAAGAAATTTCAACAAAAATCAGTAAATATCTTAAGATTAATGAAAATGTGAGCACAACATATGAAAACTTATGGGATGCAACAATGGCAGGATGAGAGGGAAAATTATTGCTCTAAAAACCAACATTAAAAATTTTAAAAAAGAAGAGCTAAGTCAATGATCTAATTGCACACCTGGAGGAAAAGAGCTGCAAACTAATCCCAAAGCAAGGAGAAGGAAAGAAATACAAAGATTAGAGCATACATAAATGAAATAGAGAATAAAAAAAGGATAGAGAGATTTGATAAAACCAAATGTTTGTTCTTTGAAAAGATCAATAAAATTGACAAACCCTTAACTAGACAGACAAAGAGAAAGATGCGAATAAGTGAAATCAGAAATGAAAGGGGGCCTATATTACTGATCCCATAGAAATTAAAGGAATCATAAAAGGAGACTATGAACAACTGTGTGCCAACAAATTAGACAACCTAGATTAGTTGGACAAAATTCCTAGAAACAGATGAACAACCTACACTAACTCTACAAGGAATAGAAGCCCTCAACAAATCAATTAGAAGCAAGGAGATTGAGCAATCATCAAAAACCTCCAAAAAAAGATAAATCCAGAACCAGATGGCATCACAGGTGAATTCTGCCAATCATTCTAAGAAGAATTAGCATCATTCCTTCCCCAAAAAAATTGAACAGGAGAGAATACTACTAACTCATTCTATGATGCCATTATCACCCTCATACAAAAGCCAGAAAAAAAAACTACAAAAAAAGAAAATTACAGACTAATTTCTCTTATGCATATTAATGCAAAAATCCTTAACAAAATACTTGTAAAGCTAATCCAAAAAAATACTTGTAATCTAATGTCAAAAGCATTAACACCATGATCAAGTGGATTATATCCCAGATATGCAAGGATTCAACATAAGCGAATCAATTAATGTATTCCATCACATCAAGAAAACAAGGGAAAAACATATGATCATTTCTGATGAAGAAAAGGCATCTGACAAGACTTAGCATCTTTTCTTGATAAAAACATGTAGAAAAATAGAAATGGAAGAAAATATCCTCAACATGATAAAGGGTATATATGAAAACCCACAGCTAACTTCATACTCAGTGGTGAAAGACAGAAAGTTTTCTCTCTAAGATCTGCAATAAGACAGGATGCCTACTGTAGGAGTTTTATATAGTTATGAATTCCAAAAATAGATATTGGATTATGTTTATAATCTGGTCTGTACCTGGGCATGATTAAGTTATGATTAGGGCTTTGATTGGGCCATATCAATCGGGGTGGGGGGACTCACCAAGGGGTGGGAACTCACAGATAAAAGGCATGGCAAAGGGCAGAGTTGAAGCTTTTTGATGTTCGAGTTTTGATGTTGGAATTTGATGCTAAAGCCTTAAGCTGGAGCCCTGGGAAGTAAGCTCACAGAGGAAACAGAAGCAAGTCCCAGGAAGAGAGGGACTCTGAATCCAGAGAGAAGGAAGACCCTGGAAGAGAGGAACCCAGGAAGCCTGAACCCTTGCAGATGGTGGCAGCCATCTTGTTCCAACATGTGAAAATAGACTTTGTTGAGGGAGTTAACTTATGCTTATGGCCTGGTATCTATAAGCTCCTACTCCAAATAAATACTGTTTATATAAAACAACCAATTTCTGGTATCTTGCATCAGCACCCCTTTGGCTGTCTAATATATCCACCATCACCACTGTTACTCAACATAGTACTGGAAGATCTAGCCAAAGCAATTAGATATGAAAAATACATAGAAGGCTTCCCAATTGGAAAGGAAGAGGTAAAACTTTCTCTATTTGCAGATGACATGATCCTACATATAGAAAGTCCCCCAAAACCTACAATATAGCTCCAGAGTTAATTTAAAAAATCAGCCAAGTGGTAGGATACAAGATCAACATAAGTAATGTTTCTATACACTAGTAATGAGCAAGCTGAGGAGGAAATCAAGAAAAAAAATCTATTTACTATAAAACTAAAAGTATCAAATATCTAAGAATAATTTTAACCAAGGATGTAAAGGACTTTTACACACAAAACTACAAAACATTGCTAAAGAAAATAAAAAAGATGAAATAAGTGGGTAGGTATTCCATATTCATGGATTGCTAGATTAAATATCATTAAGATGTCAATTCTATGCAAAATGATTTACAGATGCAATGCAATCCTAATAAAAGTTCCAAAAGCCTACCTTGCAGAAAAACCAATTATCAAGTATATGTGGAAGGGAAATGGGCTTGAATATCCCAAAACATATTGAAAAATAACTACAAAGATGGACTTCTTTCTGACTGTAAAGCATATTGCAAAGCTGCAATGGACAAAGCAGCATGGCACTGGCTCAAACATATCAACCGATGGAATTGAACTGAGAGTTCAGAAATAGACCTTCACACCTATGACCAATTGATTTTTTACAAAGTTACCAGGTCTACACAACTGGGAAGGAATAGTCTCTTCAACAAATGGAGCTGGGAGATTTGGATATCCATAGCAAAAGAATAAAAGAGGACCCTATCTCATCCCATATACAAAAATTAACTCAAAATGGGTCAAAGACATAAATATAAGAACCAGGACTCCTAGAAGAAACTTTAAGGAAGCATCTTCAACACCTTGTGTTAGGCAATGGTTTCTTAGACTTTATCTCAAAGCTCAAGCAACGAATGAAAAAACTGATAAATGGTACCTCCTCAAAACTAAAAACTTTTGTGCATCAAAAGACTTTGCCACAAACGTGAAAATTCAGCCTACTTGATGGGAGAAAATATTTGGAAACCACATATCTGATAAGGGTTTATATAAAGATTATATAAAGTAATCCTACAACTCAACAATAAAAAGACAAACAACCCAATTTCAAAAGTGGGCAAAAGACTTGAGCAGACTTTTCACCAAGGAGGATATAGAAATGGCTAGACAGCTTATGAAAAGACTTTCAACATCACTAGATATTAAGGAAATGCAAATCAAAACCACAATGAGATGCCATTGCACACCCACTAGAATGGCTACTACTTAAAAAAAAACAAACACAAAATTACAAGTGTTAGAAAGGATGAGGAAAAATAGGAATGTTCATTCATTGTTGGTGGGATCATGAAATGGTCCAGGCACTGTGAAAGACAGTTCAGCATTTCCTCAGGAAGCTAAATAAAGAATTACCATATGACAGAGCAATCCCACTACAAGTATATACTCAGAAGAACTGAAAGTAGGAACTCGAACTGATATTTGCACACCAATGTTCATATTGGCATTATTTACAATTGCCAAAAGATGAAAGAAACACACATTTCCACCCACTGATTAATGGAAATACAGAATGTGTTGGTGGAATATTACTCAGCTGTAAAAAGGAATAAAGTCTTGATACATGCAACAATATGGATGAACCTTGAGACATATGCTGAGTGAAATAAATCAGACACAAAAGGACATTGTATGATTTTACTAATATGAGCTAATTTTGATAGGCAAACTTATAGAGTTAGTGCGACGGTTTGCTCGGTCGGTAGAGGTGGGGTCTGGCTGCGGACGAGGGGTCGGTCCCACTTGGGACGAGGGGTCGGTCCCACTTGGGACGAGGGATCAGTCCCACTTGGGACGAGGGGTGGGTCCGGCAGCAGACGAGGGATCGGTCTCACAGGGGTTGCGCAGTTCGGCTGACGGGGTTGCCCAGCGAAGCCAGTGATGAAGGGGTCGCCCAGAGAAGCAGACGACGAACTGGGGACAAGGGAGGCCAGGCCCTTGTAGGGGGCTCTCAGGACTGGAGGGCACACGGCAAAAGAACTACCACGGAGACAAGGTAAACACGCAAGTCCACTTTATTGAGGGAGAGGCAACAGTTTTATAGGGGCTGGGGAAGGCTGATTGGTCAAAGCCACGCCCTGTTCTGATTGGTTGCCGGAGAAAGGTCAGTGGGCGGTACTGGACGGGGGAGGGGTGGTGATTAGGGATTGGCTGTTGCTGTTGCTGGGGGAAGTGGCAGGGTTTAGTGATTGGTGGCTGCTGTTGCTGGGGTAGAGGGCAGACTTGAGTTTCCCGCCCACGCCTGGCTGTTGCTGCTGTCGGGGGGAGGGAAAAGGGCAGACTGGATTTTTCCGCCCTGCGCCTGCGCAGGGAGAAAGAAGGCATCGTGTGGCGCTATCGGAGGAGGGGCGGCCAGGGAAGCATGGCTGCCGAGAAGGGGAGACCCAAGGGCACTCTGCGCCCATGCCGAGCTTCCTTCAGGGGTGGCGGTGGGCCCGACCAACCACCCTATTACAGGGGCAGCGGTTTGGAATAGGCCTACCGCGGCCGCCACCCCCCGCCAGGTCAGCAAACCACACTTCAGCCTGAGGGGTGACCGCAAGTTAGAATCTAGAATATAGGTTACCAGGGGATAGATTAGGGTAGAGAATGGGGAGCTTATGATTAGTTTGTGCAGAATTGCTATTTAGGTAGATTGTAAAAAGTTTGGAAATGGGTAGTGGAGATGGTTGCATATTATTGTAAGTTTAATTAACAATGCTGATTGTGAATGTGGTTGAAAGGGGGAGTTTTGGGTCATGTATGGTACTAGAATGAAAGTAAGAATATAAAACATGGACTGTATAACACAATGAACCCTTTTGTGGATGATGAACTGTGGTTAATAGTACAAGTGTAAGGATGGTCTTTGTGAATTTTATCAAGTACATAACACTATTACAAAGTGTGAATATTAAGGTGGTGTATGGGCCAAATATGCCTAGTGTAAACTCTGAGATTATAGTTAAGAGTAATATTTTAATATTCTTATGGGCCATGATGTGGACCATTGACCATGAGGTGCAGAGGTGCCCAGAGATGTACTTACCAAATGCAATGGATGTGTCATGATGATGGGAATGAGTGTTGCTGGGGGGGGAGTGGTGAGGTGGGGGTGGTGGGGTTAAATGGGACCTCATATATTTTTTTAATGTAATATTTTTACAAAATCAATTAAAAAAAGTAATATTTTAATATTCTATCATCAATTATAACCAAGGTACCACACTAACACAAAGTGTTAATAATCAGGGGGTATATAGGAACGCTGAATTTTTTACATGACTTTTCTGTCAACCTATAATTTCTGTAAGTAAAAATAATAACAATAATTTTATAAAAACACTTTATGCTAATTTAAAAAATAGGAAAAAAAATGAGCAGCAAAGAAGTACCATCAGTACCAATTTGGATTCATTTCAGGGCCATAATGTTGGTTTTGCTTTCAGGAATCACTCAATATAACTCCCTCTATTATATAACAATAGAACAAATACGATAACCTCAATTGATATAGAAAAAAATTTGACAAATTCAACAATCCTTCATGATAAAGAATCTCAACATATTAGTAATAAAAGACTTCTTCATCCTGATAGAGTTCATATATAATCAATCTAAAGCTAATATACTTTACGGTAAAAGGACATTTTTCCCTTTAAGTTGGGATTAACAAGGATATTCTCTCTCACCACTTATGCTGAACATTGCATTAGAGGTCCTGCGAACGCAATAAGGTAATAAATAAATTGGCACATTGATTAGAATCAACTATCTTTATTTTTAGATAATGATGTGATCCTATACTCCTCAACCCCCAGAAGTTAAAAAAGGAAGGAAAACTTCTGCTCTTCAAATGATACCATTAAGAACATATCAAGTCATAAACCAATAGAAAATTTTTGCATTTTCTATCCAGATACAGTTTTGTTTATCTTATTTGTACTGAAAAACAACCCAAATATGTATTGTGAGAAGAATTAATAAATAGCTGTAATATATTCACATGAAGGAATATTACTCAGTATTTTAAAAAATAAACTGCTGATATGCACAACATGAAAGAATCCCCAAAACATTCTCCTAAGCAAACAAAAGAGTTCATACTGTATGATTGCGTTGAAGTGGAATTCTTTAACAGTCAGTACTAACCAACAGTGATAGAAAGAAGGTCAGGGGTGGCTTGAGTCTGGAGGTAGGAGTAGAGTGACTGCAATAGGGCATAAGGAAACTTTATGGAGTGATGAATTTTGTTTTATTACCTTAACTGGTGTCCTGATTACTTAAATGTAAAGCACTTCAAAACATAAACTCAAAATAGGTGTGTTTTATTGTATGTAAAGTACATTTCAAAATTGTTGAGTTTAAAAATGAGGCTTCAAGTGTGATTGTATATGGAAAATGAAGGAGAAGGAGGTGTCTACCATCATGGGCAGCTGATGTTATCATTTACTAGAATGGAAATGTAGAAGGAAAAAATAATTTGAGGTTAGGGAGAAGAGAATGACTATTGTTTGGACTTAGTGTGTTTGAGTTGCCAAAAAGACATGCACATAGAGACAATCGGTAAACAGTTGTTCAAACAAACTGTTGTTCAAACTTGGGAAAAGATATAAATGTGGGAATTCTAAACATATCAGGGATGTTGAAACTTGGATGAAGGATGCATGGAATACCAATAGATTCCTGAAAAGTTTAAAATTTGAAGGGTGGTCAGCAAAAAAAAAAAAAAAAAAAAAAAAAGAGATGGTAGCAATTGGAAAAGAAATAGATGGAGGTAAGAGGAAAATTTTTATTTCAAAATTTCCCATTTCTAGCACAAATTCTTTTGAAAATTGGGTATTCAATATTTGTTTGTCAAATAAATAAATAATAAACAAATAGAGATGGGTCCTATCACCATTTCACATGAGGAGAAATGGTTATTCTGGAAAAAAGGAAAAAGTTAAAATGGACTCCTATATTTCAGTTATTCTTACATTGATTGATTCATTGACTAAGCAAGCAGTTTTTTGCACTTACAGAGATCTTGTCCTTAAGAGAATTGTATTTTAATAGAGAAAACAGATATGTAAACACCCAAATATAAATGTTCCAGGTGGTATGATTGACATAGGGAACATAATGTGGATGGCTCATAGAAGGATGCCATCATTTCTATATGGAGATTTAGATAAGGCTTTAGGGGAAAGTATGGTTGAAAGATGAATGAGCATTTTCCAGAAACAGGAACGGGAATAGAATCACAGACAGCAGGAACAACCTGAGCCAAGGCATAGAGGCATGACACAGCAAGATTCATTCATGGAATAGCAAGGACTTCTGGATGACTTAGCCCTAATGAATGCAACTAAGAGATGTAGGGTTGGGGGTGGAGTAAAAAAATGAATTCAGAAAGGTAAGGAAAAAAAACTAATGTCAGAGTGTATGTAATTATGGGGCAAGCATAAACTTACATGAAATTCTAAGTTATACTTATTCCTTCTCTTTGATAAATCCCTCCTAGAAGGGTCTCCCAGCTATTAGGAAGAGGCTACTATAATACAAATAACAGACTTATTTGTAAAAGTGTTATATTTCAAACCTCAGAGTCTTTTGAAAACTATCTTGACTCATCCACATCATGAATTCTACTGACTTTGAATGACTGACAGGAAATAAAGACAAGAGAAACAGCTATTTCTTTACGCCTGGTTGAATTGTTGAGACATTTAGAAAGTGTAGATTAAGTAGAAACTGTTTAAGGATTAGGAAGAAAAACTCCATGTGTTCAGCAGAATTCAGCAAGCAAATAGATGGAACCATTTATTGAGAACTTTAGTGATGTTTTACTTTACTTGATGGAAATGTTCAGGATTTTTATCCCTTTAAAAATTAGCCATGGTTAACTGGTTTACTAGGGATTTTCATGCTTGTTTTAAAATTGAAAATAATCAAAGATTCCTATCTGCATTTTACAATTATGTTTTATAATTATGATTTATAAAGTGATTTTGTATACAGTACTTCTTTTGTGACAGAAATAAGGTTGGTATTTGGTCCTCATTTCAAAGATTGAAAAAAACAAAACAATAATGTTCACAAAGTTGAAATCAATAATTGTCAAGAATGTAAGACAATTATTGATAGGCCTATTGAGCAACTAAGGTTAGAACATGGGTCTCCTGGAACAGCTTCTTCAGGCTCCGGAATGTGCTGGCTCTTCATAGTAAACAAGTAGACAGAAAACAGTTATGTCCAAAACAGGGAATTAGAGTTCACAGGCAGGATAGTGATGGGGTTGATGTCCAGAGCCACTGGCCTAAGTATCCTGAAACAGTGTTGTAAACACCATCTTTCAAAAATGCATGGACCTATATTAAACTAGATTAAAGTTTTTCTGGAATTACTGGTTAAGAAGACAAAAGCATCGGTAGGTGGATTACATAGGGGCAGTTTGTATTTTTATAAGGTAACCTTGGGAGAGAGTAAGAAAGACAAGGAAAAATATTTCCAGAATTCGTTTTCTCTATCTGTAGCTGAGATGAACATTAAGGGTCTCGCGGAGACAGATGAAAGTACTTGGCTGACATCCGCAGTGCCCTGGCGTGCGACTGTCATGGTGGATCTAAAGTCCAGTGCTGGATACTTTCCATTTGCCACTGCAGATCCACCTTCCATCCCAGACGAGCCTGTTTGGAGGCCTGAAGTGCTGACTCCTATGGAATGTACCAGTCTGCTCTCTTGCTTCTGACTTCCAATTGGGTTCAGCCAGTAGGAGGCACCAGCGGAAGAGTGCAGGGAAGGAGAAATGCATAAGGTCAGAGTTTTTAAGTTCCACACCTCCAGGGCACATTTGCTTCTTGAACATAAAGGTCTCCCCATACAATTTATTCTCCCTATGAACAGAGGAATGGCTTTCTTTTCTTGCCCTTTAAGCCTAGGGGTAGCAATGGTTAATTGATACTAGGCCAAGAGCAATTTATTACCCTTTGCTGGTTGGTTCCTTAAATCTATTTATTCACGCCTTTGTAAATCCCAGTATTATACTCTCTACCAATTATCATTTTGAGTCTCTATCTGCCTCCTTCTGGTACCTTGAAGGATACTTTTTAATTGGGGATATTAGAGAGAGCATGAGAGACCATCTCCGGGAACATAAAGGGATTATTCACTCAACTCCTTGAGTTAAATTGCTTAAGTAAATGATTCCATATTTTTAAAAAATTTCAGACAACCAATTTTATTTATATTAATATTTTTGTCATATGTTCCCAGATATACCCTTGAGACAAACTTTTCACTGAATCATCAATACTCAGTATTATTTAATGCCATTTTATATAAGTCAATAAAATACATTTTATATAAACTCCAATCCCAAGATTTAAGATCAGTTTGATCCTTCCTACTCGTGCTAAGCACAAGCTTTCCTTTACTCAGAGCAAATAGTGTTATGGGGAGATGATCTTCCCCATTCCATCAAACATCAGTCTTCATGGCTTCCCAAATATCAAAATGTCCTTAGAAGGGAGAGATGTTAATGCCTTTTACTATAAGACTGCTGTTACCCAGAAGTACATCTTTTATTGGACATTGTAGCAGTTTGATTATTTTTGTGACTCCCCCAAGAAGAGAAAGATTATGTTTGTAATTTGATCTGTTCCTCTGGTTGTGATACCCCTTGATTGTATTAAATTCAAAGGTTTTAAATTTATTTAATAAAAATCAATTTAGGGCTTTGATTCAACCATGTTATTAGGGTGTGGCTCAGGTTGAGTCTCCACCCCCTTGGTGGGCTGATGTAAATGGACACTCACTCAGAAAGATACATGGAAGAGGAGAGAACTTGGTCATTTCAGTCCTGCCATGTGACAGAAAAGAGAAGGCTCAAACAGCGAAAGCCCCAGGAAAAGAGATATGTCATTTGCTTTGTAGTTTGTAGCCAAAGAGAATAGAGTATCTGAGCAGCTGAGAAGGCCTGAGAGACCAGGCAGAGATCACTCACCATCTTGCTTAAAGATGTGGCAACTGACTTTGGTGAGAAAGCAGCCTTGAGTTGGACTCTGTAAGGTCTTATAATTGTAAGTTTTACCCCAAGTATATACCCTTTATAAAAGCTAACCGAGTTCTCTTATTCTTCCATCAGCACCTCTTTGGCTTACTAATAAAGTCATCAATTATTTCTGGTGTTTATCTCCTTAAGAAAATAAGCCTAGCAGGTAGCCACTGCTCAGTACTCCCATGCATGAAGCAATCTAAGATCCCCATATTTATTTTTGGAGAGACTAGTTCCTTGCTAGTGACATAGTTTCCCAGAAAGTATATTATTTTTGGAAATAGTTAAAGGTAACTTCTCATTTTTCCTATAGCAATGACTACTGTATCCACCTAATTTCCCTGATATTCAACATTGATCAGAAAAGCAGAGAATCATACCCAAGGATCAATGACTCAAATTCTTCAGATATGTGAGTATGATCAGGAGTGGGGGGATGGGCTTCTTAAAATCTCTGTGTTGGTTTGAGTTTTTTGTGGACCCCTGAAAATTATGTTCTTAAATTGAAGACATCATAAACTTTTAATTAGATTAGATCAAATAAGGCATAGCTCAGGGTGGGTTAGAATCCTCTTACTGGAGTCTTCATAAATGGAGGAAAGAAGAGTCCCAGACAGAAAAAGCTGCAGATAGAGAGATGTCTCCAGAAGTTGACAAACTTATGAAAGAGAAAAGTCACAGACAGAACAGCTTGACGCTGAAGATAATGCAGCCCAGAAGAGAAAGCAGAGACCAGGAGAGGAGCCATTGTCCCTTGCCATGTGACAGGAGTCCAGGATTACCAGCACCCAAGCTTCAGGGAGAGAGCTTCATCTTATTCCTTAATTTGGACATTTGTCCTAGCCTTGAAACTAAGCTTTTAACCTCATAAATTCCCATTGTATAGTCCAACCCATTCCTGGTATATTACTCCCAGAAGCTTTCAACAAGCTAAAACAGTCTCTAAGTGGTACAATGAAGCATTTATTTTATTTTAAGAGTTCAAGGTACATTTTATATCACTGTGTATCTTTTTTTTTCTTAATATATCACCAAGTAGTTTGTCTGCTAACCATCATTTATCACGTAGTTAATTGAGAAAACAGGCTCATTTCAACTTTGTTAAAATTATAATAGTAAAAATGTTCCCTGTTTTAAGGTGAAAATGCCATGATACCTTGTAGCAGTTTCTATAAGCACATAGAAGGTGCCAAATAAATATTTACTACCCTATCAATTTTTTTAAAAGTACCTCAGAATGATAGTATTTATGATAAAGATGTATGAAATACACAATGAGGTTAACAGAAGGCCCACCTGTGTTACAATATTTAGATTCTGGAATGATGCTATCTATTAGCATAGCTTGATTTCTATCTATGTGATCACATTTGAATGTGATGTTCTGTTCTGTTTTGTTTTGTTTTCTACCCAGAGCCTGTTGTCTCCTGAATAGGATGGTCAAATCAGTGAACAAAAGAAAGATATCAAGAATGAAATCTGTCATGCAAGAACACCCTTTTATTTGTAAATATCATGTTTTACACATCATTATCTGTGATTTGTGTGCTCACCAAGCATATAGCTTTATTACTTTAATGTGAGAAAATTGCCTGTAATTCCTGGTCCTGGGAGCGCATATACACATATCTATAATTTAGGTCAAAATATATCTGCCCACTCTAATTTATAATAAGTCCTTGATGTAGTTCCAGTCACAGTGGAAATTCTGAGATTTCATCTTCAGGACTTATCCCTTCAATTACAAAGAAGGAAAATAACTGGAGAGTAGAGCTAAACCTTGGATGACAGACCACTAAGCAGGAGTTGGGATTGTATGTGGTAGATTCAAAGATTATTTATGTCACTACCAATTATCAGCTGAGCATTGTATTCAGTGTAGGAAAAACCTGGAATTTGAAATCAGGAAGACCTATATGTAAATCCTGGATCAGATTTGTACTTATTGAGTCCTGCTGGGCAAAATACGATCTAGCCTTAGTTTTCTTGTTTGTAGCATTAATAATGCCAACTTTGTGGGAATTATATGAAAAAAAAAGTACAATTTAGTGCCTAGCAAAGTACCTTCACAGTGTTGGTGTTTACAAACTGTGAATCCCCTTCTTTTCTTATGTTTGGCCCACTTTTTGGAAAAAAAAAATGCTACTTACAGGTGATTATAAAAATGGCCACAAATACTTATCCTCTTAGAATCCATACCATTTGGTATGTGATGCTTTGGATCCTCTCATCATGAGGTTTATTCTGAGTTGGACATGTGGTTTACTTTGGACAATAAGATATTTAGCAAACATATAAGCAAAAATGTCAAAAGCACTTTCCTACTGGAAAGTGTGTTTTGAATTTTGGGATAACTATGCAAATAAGTCTGAGCTCATTGTTAAAAGATAAGAGGCTGTGTGGAGAAGAAAGAGGTGCTGGAGACTCTAGCCAACTGGTCAACTCACAACTAGCCAGCATGAGCAGCACAGCAAAGATTAGTTGCACTGTCCCAGGACAGAAAAAACACCGAACTGACCCACCGGATTATGAGTTAAAGAAAATGATTGCTGTTTTGGCCACAAAGTGTTTCCATAAATGCAAGCCACCTTTTGTTTTCTATGATGTAAATTTGCAAGAAGAATTATGGTGGGCTTTTTGTCCTGGCTAATAAATGTGTAGATATGATGGATCCTCAGTATCTCAGGGCAATTGGGAAGAGAATTCTGGCTGATGTTATGGAAAGATATACCCATTAAGGAGGGAGATGGAAGTAATATCAAAAGAGTTAACTCAACAACTCATAATGTCCACAGAGTATGCAATGCTGCCAATAATGGATTATACAACCCAAGCAATGGAGAAGTTGCTACCAAATTAATAGCCATGGGAACTGAATAGAACAAAGGCAGGAGTGAACTTCAGCAGAAACACCACTGTAAATATAGCACCTGATCATGGGAATGAACACAAAGAGCTGTGTGGAAAACATAGTGCCTTGGGTTACCTGAGACTTAGGGCTTTATTGCCTCAAAACCAAATCCTGGATCTGGAAGTTGATGATGAGAGACATGGGAAAATATGAAAGTGGGACCCCAGCTCTGAAAAGCCACGGCTTGGTATATAGGAAGTTTGGTGCTTCCTGTACACTTTCTGCTTTTAGAATAATAAACACAACTGGTGAGGGACAGGCAGGAGTGATTTTGCTGTTGGAAAAAAATTGGTGAAGTCAACTCTGAGAAGCTGCAACAGAATTAGATATGGAAACAAGGGGAGTGACTGATAGTAGGGAATTTTCAATAGGAAAATCAATGTAAAAGTTGTTTCTGGGTAATGGATTATCAAGCAAGGACAAAAGGACCTGGATTTGTGTACTAACAAGCATATCACTTTCCATCTAAGCCTTTATCAGATGCTGGCAAAAAGTATCCTAATCATTTTTATTTCCTCCTCAATCCTTGAACACCTAGCCCTGTGTGCTTCCAGCCTCAAAGCAGGAAAGACATCAAGTATTTCATGTAGTCTTACCAGGATGTAGTTGGATTAACAAGGTCAACTTTCTTTAATGTTAATAAACCATAGAATGCTACCAAAATGCATTGGTAGAGCATCAGTATGAGATTTAATTTTAACTTTTCACTTAATTTTCCTTCACCATTCAAAATTATTTTGAAATTTTTTAAGAATACAATAAGTTAAGAAAAAAGGGAGGTAAATACTGGGCAGAAACAGATAAAGTGATCAGCATTTGGAGATATTATATTCCATGCCTAAATTTTTCAAGAGTATTAACTGAAAAATTAAAACTTCTACTAACCAAAGGGTACAGTAAGTAGCCAGTTATAAAATGCAACAAAAAATCATATTAAAATAGCAACAAAGCTATGAAATATCTTAATATAAACCAAATAAGGAATGTGTAAGGCTCATAAAAAACAAAATTTCCTGAAGGTCATGAAATATGATATGAATAGTTGATGAGATACTGCTCTCCTGGATGGGATAACTAAAAATGATAAAGATTTCAATTTCCTCAAACCATCTTATAAACATGAAGCCACGTATCCCCAAATCCTCGTAATTGGGGAATGAACAATGGTTTCAAGTAGATTTATTATTATTCTATTATAGACTTATTATTCTAGCAATGGAAGAACGTTTACCATTGATATAAAGATAGTGGCCGCCAGAAGTTCTGAGGGGAGGGAAAGAGAAGAATAGGTGTAATATGGGGGCATTTTCTGGATGTTGGATTTGTCCTGCATGACATTGCAGTGATGGATACAGACCATTATGTATTTTGTCATAACCTAAAAAATTGTGTGAGACAGAGTGTAAACTATAATGTAAATTATAGTCCATGTTTATTAGCAATGCTTCTATATGTGCTCATCAATTGTAGCAAATGTACCATGCTAATGAAGGATGTTGTTAATGTGGGAAAGTGGGGAAGGGGAGAGAGAGGGAAAAATGGGAATCCCTTATATTTTTTATGTAACATTTATGTACTATAAAGCTTCTTTAAAGATAAAAAAATTAAAATTTAAAAAATCCTAATGTATTTTTTATAAATGGTGACAACTTGACAAGAACTTTTAAAGGGAAGAATAAATGGGCAAGACAAATGTGAATAAGAACAAAGACAGAGGAATTTTTTCTGCTAGATATCAAAATTTACTATCAAGCTATAGTATTTAAATTAGTGTGGTGCAAATATGAAGATCAATAGATAGATCTTTAGACAACAATAGGTATTCCAGAAGTCTGTCTATGCCTGTATGGATTGTGCATGTCATAAAGGTTGCAATTCCAATCAAAGAGGGAAAGACGAATTATTCGTAAACAGAGTTGGGACAACTGGTTATACATTTGGAAATAAAACTTGGAATGACTTCAGACTTCTTAGCTAACATCAGATGAAAAAATATATACCTACTAGGTTGTGATTAAAAGGGTAGGAAAAAAAACATTTTTTGGAAAACATTTTTTATAATGTAGATAAGGGTAAGTCTCATAATACAATGTTAAGAAAGTAAGAACCAATAAAAGAAAAACAGATATATTTGGCCCAATAAAAATTTAAATTCTGTTGTAAGACAAACAAACTAGGAAAATAATTGCAAAATATAGTAGACATAAGGTGTTAGTATGAGAATTTCTACAATTTATTTATTTATTTATTTATTTTTATTATTTATTTCTATCCCCTTCCCCCCCACACCCCAGTTGTCTGTTCTCTGTGTCTATTTGCTGCTTGTTCTTTGTACGCTTGTTGTCAGCGGCACGGGAATCTGTGTTTCTTTTTGTCCCGTCATCTTGTTGTGGCAGCTCTCCGTGTGTGCAGTGCCATTCCTGTGCAGGCTGCTCTTTTCCTTCACGTTGGGTGGCTCTCCTTACAGGGTGCACTCCTTGCGCGTGGGACTCCTCTACGTGGGGACACCCCTGTGTGGCACGGCACTCCTTGCGCACATCAGCACTGCGCATGGACCAGCTCCACACAGGTCAAGGAGGCCCGGGGTTTGAACCGTGGACCTCCCATGTGGTAGATGGATGCTCTAACCACTGGGCCAAGTCTGCTTCCCTACAACTTAATTTTTAAAAGTCCATCCTAAAAAAAATTGAACCAGTACAACTGTAAATATAAATGATCTTCTTAACAAAGAAATGCAAATTTGAAAAAAAAATTAACATTTTTCTTCTATCAGTCACATTAACAAACAATTTTTTAAAGTATGAGATAATGTCATATAAAAGTGAAATAATAAGATGTTATTTGACTCATATGTCTTATAGTCTATCATTGCTGTAATTAATAGCTACTTACTTTGTAAATATCACCCACTCAAAAATTAGATAATTTAATATTCATGCATAAGGTAACGTAACTGAAATAAATATTTAATTTGTATATAGAAACATAAAATTATATTCAAGTATAGATTTCTAGCCTAACAACTATCAGTGAGAAATCTATTCCATGAAATGTCTGACTTTATTTTCTATAGACTGTAACTTGTCCCTGAGCTGTTACCAATCTGCAGTGAGATAAACACTGAAATTGAGTAAAAGCATTTAAAACTTATATGGCATTTTGACAGGATATTTTTACATCTATTGAGCTGAGTAATTCAAAACTTGTTGCTTGTGTTTTTTTATTTCATTTCCTTTTAATAATTCACTATTTTATGCTGTTTTACAAAAGTATTGATTCCTGTTTTTCCCATTTTCCTTTCCCATCTTTCTTTGTCTTTGCATTTTCTCTTTATATCTATTCTTTGCTGGCCTTCTTATCTCCCTTCTCTTTAATTCCATGCATATAGAAACCACAATGGTGAGAACATGGAATGGTGAGTGGAACACAAGCTATATGAAGGCAAGGAGAGAGGACCTGACTGCCAAAAGAAAGGATGGAGGGGGTCATGAAGGTGATGGGTGGATGAGATGGCCAGCATAGTTGAGAGACTGGCTACATTAAGCAGTAGGTATAATGATTTAGCAAATCAGTAAGTAGGTTGAAGATAATGAGGGCAAGTCTATCATTGTCAGAGAAAATATTCACAAACATGGAAAAGGGCAGACTATAAAGAGCTCTTATGTTGACTTGAAATTGGAGGTAATAGCATGAACTTATAGTTTTTAATAAATGCATGCACAGATTAAAATAGTTATAGATATATATTGCATGTATATCTGCATTTTGTTCATTTAATTACAATTTCTTACTTCTGTCCATTGATAAGGCCTAGAAACAATAACACTCATTAGTAGTGAGCATGCAAAGTGTCTGGATTTTGGCTTCTAAATACCATCTCCACTAAAAGGAAGCAGTGCTCAGTGGAGAAATGGTTGATCTCTGGTCTGGGGTAGGAAAATTACAAAATAAGCCTGGAACGTCTTGTCCCATAAAGTGTCTAAAGAAAGATTGAAAACTAAAGGCAAGGTATATTCCTGATTACTATCCTGAACCAGAAAGGACGAAGGTCACTTTATTCAAAATGTGTTTACTTATTAATATGTTAATTAATTGGTCAGAATCCAGTTCTATATATTCTAAAGCCAGTAGGAATGCTTCCCCTATCTAAATTTAGCTTGGACTAAAGCAGGCTATGTCCAAAACCACAGAATTTCTTTGACTTAATTAAATAGATATTTAAAATGTCTGTTCCTTACTTATTCAAGAACTGGTACCTATTTAACTAATATTTAAGCTACATATCTGGAAGATCACAGCTTTGTGACTTTTCCTTCTTATACAATAACACTTAGGCCCTTGAGTTATTCATGGCCATTTCATGTACTCCAAAGCATCACCTGTCCTAGTTTTCTGGAGTTCGATTGAATAATTCCCTTTCTACCAATTCAAAGTAACTGAAAATTTTTGCTGATCCTTAAGTTTTCAGGCTACTTTGACCCCTGAGAATTTAACTGATTCCTACTCAAAGACTTTTTGTCCCATACACTTCTTTCCTGAACTATGTGTAAACATGACATCCTAATTTAAACAGTGCTGGCCAGTTCAGGTTTTTTCAATCTGGAAAGTAATGATGCTAAACATTTTCCTTAACTGAAGGAGATTTTCACTGGCTGGCTAAGAACAAGTTACCAATTAGAGACTTAAGAACTGTGGACATCTCACATTCACTTTTGCTTCGAGGTGTCATAAGATTAGGAGATGTGAGGAAGGGAAAGGCGGGGGGAGTTTACCAAGAAAATACTTTGGAAAGATTCAGGAATAGAGAACCATGATTTGTAGCCAGCACTGAGGCAAAAAACGAAGAATATGAGACAATGACAAAACTCAGTGGAGAAAAAAAACCTCGGTAGGTCAAAGTCTATTGGTCATACATTTTACTACAATGTGACACTGCCAAAAAAGAGGTTGTAGTATGCTTCTGAGTGAAGAAACTCATGCACTCCGAAATCAGGGTGTTGTCACTGTGAGATGGGGGACTACAAAAAACCCTTTGCAATCAAGAGAGTGAGGACTCTTCATTTTAATCATACGCTGTGCATTTAACATCCTTCATTTAATGTCCGTATAATCCTCCCAAATTCCCATCTCTTGCAGGCTTCTAATACCCTCTCTGCCTCTCTGCTTGCTCTGTTCTAAATGGGTCAATCTTGCAGCAAAACGATCATCGAACAGGGATAAATAGGTTTTTACATCAGATATTCTCAAGCCAGCAATTTTGCAAAGATAGGAAAGGATCACATATGTTAGGTCAGGCTAGTTCAAAGCGGACAAGACAAAAATGAACCAAGGCAGTCAGGGAGGCAAAGAAAGCTTCAAAAAGCTTGTTTCAATGAGAGGAGTTGAAAGTTTTTGAAGATATTTATATCTCCTATACAGGTCTTGATGTTAGGTCCTGCTCCTGTGACAGAACTCCTAATAGCTTTAGAGAACTTTAGTTTCCCAGGCCTTGATCACCCCCTTAGAGGTTAGAGTTCTCTGTCGTTTACCCAGAAGCTTTCTTCTCTGGACAGACTCCAGGCTATGCCTGCAAGCTTGGCTGTCTGGGATCTCTGGTAGAGCTCTCCCTCCTCAGAATCCTTCTCCATAGCCCTGTCACTTGAAGAGAAGGACAAAGAGCCTTGACCACAGCACAGGAGTTTGAAAAACGGATTAATTCTATTAAATGAGTATTTTATAAAATAGATTTTAAGAAGCATTTTATCAGGAAAAAGTATTGGTGGATTTTCTGTTCATGGGCATTTCTAGAATATACATCCCTGCAAAAGAGAAGGATGCCATTTGCTGTGATTTTCCAAATTTCTGGATGAGGACTCAAGACACCAAATCTATGACCTCCAAAAACGAAATCTGGAATCCTTACGGCTCAGGCATGCCCAACATATTGCTTGATAGAGTGATAAAAATCCCTTTTTGTTGAACTTATCTTTCTTGAACATGTCCTTAATCAAAGAAAATTGGTTATAATTTGCATAGTTAATTAGCATTTGAACCAGAAACTGGATTTAATACAGATTAAATGTAGTTTTCAAGTTCAGCGTATAGATTGTGGTATTAGTGCATCAAGAGAGGTGTATAGGAATCTTTGATTTGTACAGAACACGTGTTTAAGTGCTGGGCATTGTTCTAAGCACTTTATAAACATGAGTCCTCATCATAACCCCATGATATGGATGCTCTTATTACCCCTATTTGAAGCTTCATACTGTTGACCCATTCTGATCTTATCATTTTTTCCTTGAAAGCCTATTTAAAATTTAATGAGGAAAGGAGAGAAATATGGCCTTTTACTAATATTACTTTTCTACAAATTCTGGTTGTGAATTTTAGCTTGATCAATTAGCAGCTACATATTTTTTTACTACGACACACTATTATAATCTCTTTGCAACATATTATTATTTTTTTAGACCCATAACAGATTTGCTTATGTGTTGAATTCAGGCATTCTGACTACTGCCTTCTGAATAAATTATCAATTCAAACCAAATTAAAAATATGGAACAAATGTCCATTTTGAATCATCACAAAAGAACAACCAGTTCTCCCAAAAGATAAAGCAATTGGATAAAGCAATTGGAAATATGCAAAGGATGGCACCCTTGCCCATAATCATCTTACAATAGCCTTAGAAGATGAGAATGCAACATGAAATATCTATGCTCAACAATATGTTAGCTAATTTAACCATTTTTTGTGAAAAGAAAGTGGAACACAAATATTTGCTCATATGGAAGCTCTGGAAATCTTGACAGTTGGCTGAAGAAGAAAACTTGCATTTTTACAATCTACCAGGATCTCAGAGTGTATGGGAAGACTTACAAAGCAGAATAAAAGCAGGCCCTTGATGATAACCAAAATAATATATGTTCCTAAAATGACCTAAAATTTGTAGGTATGTGACCTTGGTATGTGAAAATATTCATTGATGATATAGAAGAAATCTCCAGTTCTGAATTGTATAGGCATTTTTCAGGACAGATAATCAAATATAAATATCATTGTACAAATCTGTAAAATAAAAATGTTTTTGGTAAGATTGGTAAACTGGGGAACTTCCAAAATAATAATTTCTATTCTACATAATTTTAAGAGGAGAAGAACTGGTGATGAGAGATAGACAAAAGATGATAAAACACTTAAGGACAACCACATTTAATGGTTTCACTTATTCATTCATTCACTCATTTATTCAACAGGTATTTAATAACAATCTACTACATGTTACATGTTGGGGCTCCATAAAGTGGAAGAAAACATGTTAAATTTTTTTTTTTAAAGATTTATGTATTATTTATTTTTTTATTTCTCTCCCCTTCCCCCCCACCCCCACCCCAGTTGTCTGTTCTCTGTGTCTATCTGCTACTTGTTCTTCTTTGTCCACTTCTGTTGTCAGAGGCACAGGAATCTGTGTTTCTTTTTGTTGCGCCATCTTGTGTTAGCTCTCCACGTGTGCGGCACCATTCCTGGGCAGGCTGAACTTTCTTTCCCGCTGGGCTGCTCTCCTTTGGGGGTGCACTCCTTGTGCATGGGGCTCCCCTATGCAGGGACACCCCTGAGTGGCAGGGCACTCCTTGCACACATCAGCACTGCACGTGGGCCAGCTGCACATAGGACAAAGGAGGCCCAGGGTTTGAACCGTGGACCTCCCATGTGGTAGACGGACACCCTAACCACTGGGCCAAGTCCGCTTCCCTCATGTTAGATTTTATTATTTGCCATAATATAATTTAGCAATCATGAATGTTTTCCTTATTTACCCTCTTAGGAAAAACACTCTTCTTACTAATCAAACCCTCCAATTAATAGAGATCTTCCCTTTACAGAAAATGTTACTTTATTGGACTATATTTTTTCAAAAATAATTTTCATTCAACACTTTTATGAGAGATTGATGGTATCTTGTTCATCACCAAATAGAAGCTAACTTCTTCCCATATCAATAATGGGTTTTCATTTTTTATATATATTTTTATGACAAAAATGTAGTGAATTGACCTGGGAAGCAGATGGCTCAGTTCTAGATCTGATTCTTCCTCACTTCCTGGATGACCATGACCTTAGATGAGGAATTTAATTTTTTTCTTTTTTTTTTTTAAGGTACCAGGGGCCAAGGATTGAACCTGGGACATCTCATGTGGGAATCCATTCGTTTCCCAGAGTTGTTTTTTTCATTCATTTTGCTTCTTGTTTGTTTTTGGATTTTTCAGGAGGCACTGGGAACTGTACCCAGGACATCCTGTGTGGGATGCAGGTGCTCAACTGCTAGAGCTGCACTTGCTCCAATTTTTTTTTTTCTGGGTTTAAGTTTCCTTTATTATTAAAATTATCACAGAAATTTTATCTACAAAATTCTACTGTAAACATGGGAGAGAGGCAATACTCTTAATCAGAGTGTTCAAAATATTGACATGTCTTTAACTAAACTATCCAAAGAATAATATAAGACCTGCCTTCTAAATTCACACATGAGTTCAAGTTTCTTCTTTACAAATTTATTTTAAAATATCAGCCTTTCATCACATTTTGGTTTGCTCACCTTTGAAGGAAATTGCTTTATTTTGAGGTCTGAGGATTGCAATATATACTACAGCAAAAAGAACAATTTAAAAAAAAACAACTAATTTGGAAGCAAACCAAGAAGGAAGGTCATACTTTCCTATTTTAGAAATAGAAGGGATTTGGACTCTGAAGACTCTTGTGCTTTTAGATGTTCTCTCCCAGAAAAATTAAAAAGACTGCCAGAAGACAATCAAACCAAAAAAAAAAAAACCCTACAGGTCATTGTGATCATTTTAGATAAATCCTACAATGAAGTGCCACCTGCTGCCTGTCATTGACGTTGATGCCAGAGAAGATGCTTTGTGCCCCATGAAAGAGAGAGAAAAGCTGCCCCGAATGGAGGCACTTACTTACCTTCACCATCTTGAAACTCCTTCGCCCTTTGATGTATTAAAATATTTAATCAAAATCAAATGCTGCTGCCCCTATTTATACAAGTGCTTTATTATCCTGTACATTATACTACAACCTGCCTGGTTCTTAATATGACCTGAAGAGCTAGGCGGCATTTATTACAAATGCAAGGCAGTAAGCTTCTGGCTGAGCAATTAATCATTGACACTAAGGAATTTCTTCTCCTCAGGTGGGGAACCCATCCAAAAACGAAGAAAAATAATCAGGCTAATTAATTCTTATCTGCAAAGAGCAATTAGATAAATGACCTCAAAAAAAAAAGACTTGTCACCCCTAGTGAGACACTCTCTTTCTAAATAGAATGTGTCTGAGTCTCATTTTACTGGGCAAGTGATACTGTGAAATGGAGATGACAGAAATGAAAGAAAGGGAAATGATAGGGGAGGAGGTTAATTAGAATGAAGGTTGGTGTGTGTGTATGTGTGAGAGAGAGAGAGATCTGGCAAACATGGTAGGCCTTACGAGGCCAAGGGCTCTCTGCTTTATTTTCTGTGACCTTGCGTTCCATCAGTGAGGGGCTCTCCTGCTGGCTCTGCATGACTTACCAGGGCTAATATGGGCTCCTGAACTGTTAAAATCAGGCAAAGCTGTCTTTTGTTTCTTCTTTTGTAAAGCATCCTTTTTGATTTTGGTTCTCTGGTCATCTCCAGGCCTAACAATGAAACCAGATAATGGGATGTTCAGCCTTAAAACTAATTATTATGGTAACATTTTTTGAAGTCCAAAATATGACTTTCATGGAGCATTTGCCACCTTGGCTGGTTTTTTCCTTCTTCTTTTCTAGGCAAAATATATCTCTCTTTAGTGAATTATTTCTTCCTTTTCTTTTCCTTTGTTTCTTCTTCCTTCTCTTCTTCTCCACCTCCAACTCTTGCTTCTGCAATAATTTTCATTGTCTGCTACCAGTGACCCTAGAAAATAAGCCACTGAAGCCTTCCAGCCTTGGGGAGTCTAGTCAATACGAAGGAACTATCTCATGTCTGTGGAGAAGTTAGCTCTGAGAGAAGCCAGGCTCACCATAATGACAGCCCTGATAACTGGCTCATCTACTTCTTGATGTTATTGTTTTAAAGGTGGAGACATCAAGTTTTCGCATTTAAGGAATTCCTCCAAAATCACACTCCTTTTTATTCTTTCCTTCCTAGAAAGTCATCAAAATCTTCTTTTAGAGAAATGGAGTGGATGTAAAACCCAGGCTGATCTTAGGCTGGATAGAGTGTCATTTAAATTATGCGGAGACTCTTAGCCTCCCAAGAAAACGAACTCACACCTAACTACAGTTCCCCCAGTCCCCACAAACTCCTTCCTAAGTACCTCTGCCATTCACTCCGGCATGTGCCCTAAATCATCCCTTTGCAGAAAAATGACTTTTTCCCCTTTACTTTAAATAAACCTTTTTTAAAGAACAGTTTTAGATTTACAGAAAAACTGTAAAGCTAATACAGAGAGTTCACATATACCCTCCACCCAGGTTTTCCCATTAACAGCATCTTTGTTATAATTAATGAGCCAGTATTGTTACATTACTAACTGAGGTCTATAGTTTATTCATATTTCCTTCATTTTTACATAATGTCCTTTGTCTGCCCAGGATCACACACAGGATAGCACGTCTCCTTAGTTTTCTCTTGACTGTGACAGTTGGTGGGACTTTCATTGCTTTTGATGATTTTGACAGTTTTAAGGAGTACTGGAGTGGCATTTTATGAATAACCCTCAACTTGGATTTGTCTGATGGTTTCCCAAGATTAGACTGGGTTATGGCCTTGGGGGAGGAAGATCACAGAGGTAAAGTGCCATTTTCATCATATCACATCAAGGATATGTACTATTAACCTGTCTTATCACTGTTAATATTGACTGTGATCACCTGAATGAGGAAGCATTTGCTAGATTCTCCACTATAAAGTTACTTTTTTCCTCCTTTTTCCATACTGTACTCTTTGGAATGAAGTCATTTTGTGCACCCCACAGTGTGGGAATTAGGTTTCACTTCCTTGAGGATAGAATGTCTACATAGATTATTTTCAATTCTTCTGTTTAGATTTCTCTTCTCTCTCATTTGTTTATTTATGCAATCACTTATTTATATCAGTATGGACTCATGTATATTTATTTAATACTTTGAGTTAGACTTTTCTCTTCCTTCCCTCCATCTTTTTTTTTTTTTCCAACACTTCCTTACTGGCACTACGATATGCTCCAGACCCAAGGGTAACTTTCCATTTCATGATTTAAGCTAAAGCTTAAAATGACATAGAAACAACATACTGAGTTAAGTGCAGACTAAAACATGATAGAAGATAGGGAGCGGATATGGAAGACCAGAGGAAGATTTGGATTAGAGCTAAAGGAAACGTGAGAAAGCACGGAGGTATACTTGGCTGAAATTTCAGGTCTACTCAAGCTTTTCCAAGACTCTACTCTAAATTCAAATTTCCTTTGTAAAGTATATGACTTTTTTTTCCATTCTATTTCTAAAATTTAAATACATCTTAAAGAAATGTTATTTCATGGTTATCAGGGAGAGGCAATATGCTACATGTGAAAAAAGAGTATAATTTTTAGGAGCTGGATTAAATTCCTGTTTCTTCCACTCCCTGGCTATAGGATCTATGAATTCACTAAGCTTTGGCTAACTCAAAGTGGGAGTAAATATAAGTAGATAGATAATGATAAATAGATATTAATAGATAAACATGTGATCTAATGAAAGAATTCAATTAACATCTATGAATTAACACATTAAATGCCTGACATGAGGAGAAACACATAGTAGGTGGGTATTCAATAAATGTCAGTCCCCTTCTGCATATCTAGTTGTCTGGGGCACTGACCTGTCCATGCAACTATATGTTGCATCATTTTTAAGGATATCAATGTCAACAAATTATGTGTGCATATAAATTATACTGAAAGTGAATTAGGTCTTTGGAAGAGGAAGTCATGGTCTTGACCTCCTCTTGAATATATTCTTGAGTTTTTTGCCCCCATAAAATTTAAAAGGGGGTAGAGATGTGTATTCACAAAAGTGGATGGCACTATAAAACTTCTTAAAGTCATTGTTTCAAAAAGAACCTTCACAGTATCCATTCTGATCCTGAGTGATCAATATTATCACTACTATAACATAGACGTCTTTTCTAATTCATTCCTCCAATCAGTCATGATGTCTTGAGGCTGGAAATAAATAATTAGCTATCAGAAATAAAGGATAAGTTCTGAACACTGAAATAAAAGTGTGGGTGCAATTTTAGGAATTGGGTTTTCTTTCTGAATGGGGGATACTTTACAATATGTTTATTGGAGGGTTCTTACATTTAAGAGAAAATAAGAAAAATAACAAATTTCTCTGCACACAATAGTTGACAATGTATATATTGGTTAATTTTAAGAAAATGAATGAACAAAAGCTTTGATGGCCAAAAATTGGCCATGCTTAATTGAAACACTTTCGAAAGCTGAAATGTTACTGAACTAATCCACGTCTTTTAAATCTTCCAAACAATCCTGAGAGTCCCAAAGTTATTTTATTTTTTTTCTTTCTTTTTTTAATTATATTAATTTTTATTCCAGCCAAGGTAAACATTTAGTGGAAACTAATTTCTCCTTGTATAAATATTTCAGGTTTAATAATCTTGTGAGAGGAGGCAGTGGAAGAAGGGTTGAAAGCAAGTGAGAGTTTAAAACATTTCTCAAGGCTTACTTTATCTTAAAGACAAAAGAAAAGGTTACCTAGAGGATCCTTCCAGCTATCTCCCAATATGTGTATATCAGAAAGAGAAGTAGAGATGCAAAAGGATGAAATTTATACATCAGCTCAAAGAACTAAATAAGCTACAGCAAGTGGAAGAAAAAAGTCTTTTATCCATCTTACACTACCATGGTAATGTGTAGTAAGAGGGTCGCAATGGATGCAATTCATTTCCATTAAGCTGAGTTGCTATCAGAGGACTGTACCTCCACAGGACTTCAATCAGACTATTTTAAAACTAAGGCAGTACAGGAGAAGTGTATCTGCAAATGAGTATCTTATTAAAGAGCAATTCTGTTCCATAAAACTCCATTGGAGTATAGCATGTGTTGGCATCAAAACATAGGACATAGTGTTAACTTATGACCCCTCAATTCCCATTAGAGACTTTTCCCTCAACAGAGCCATTGCCAGTATATTATGTGCACCCTTTTGTTTAGAAAAATAAAAATGAAATATGGCTCTCTGAGAGCCTCTTAGATGCAGATTAGATGCTTGAGTCTTTATCATTCAGGAATTTCTTCCTGGAATATATAAAATAATGCTAGGGACATCAGGAGAGAAGGCATAGAAATGTAGATGAAGATGACAACTATGATGCAAGTTATCATGACATACATGCTGTGTATTTGTCAGGCTCTTGAGTAGGTCACTACAAATATTAACTTATTTATGTATTCTAGTCTCAAAATATCTTTTACTATCATAAGAATTCCCTAGCTTTAATAAGAGCTGCTTAGTGTAGTTAGTTATTCAGGCTTTTCTTACTTTTTCAACTTTAGAAACCCGAAACTCACACAGGATTGGAATAAAACAATTTCAGAGAAATTTCTGACAATATTGTAGAGAGCAAAAATGACTGTATTTTTGAAAAGCAATATATTAAATATGGTATTTTACTATTATATTTTGTAATACATAAACTACATCATGTTTTATCACAATATAAGTAATATGTAAAACATATATGTAATATAACACACACGCACACTCATTCAATCCTCTTAAATGTTTTCATGAACAGAAAAGAAAATAAGAAATACTCAGAAGCTGAGTAGCTGAAATCCAAAGAGGTAAAGCAGAGTCTGGGGCTTCAACTTTGAGATCATATGCAAAACCAGGTAATTTGAATTTCTGTCTAAAGGAACTCATTGGATCTAGGTCACAAGAAGCAAATCCCAGAGTTGAACCAAATAGAGGACTCTAATGGGGAAACCACACATAAACCTGGGACTGCAGTGGCCTACACTTCAGTGTTAGGGTAAATAAGAAATAAAATTGTACATAAAGACCCTTCACTCCTAGTCGTTAGTAATTCGTGTCTCAAATCTTAACACTGCATAAAAGAGGAAAAAAAATTCCACCTTAGAATTTGTAACCATAAGCTGGCCCTCCTGTGGCCTGAATTTGTGGGTTTAAGGCCTGGATTTGTGGTACCCGTGTGATATGAAAATCTCAAGCTGAGAATTTATTTTATCCTGTTTCTTACTGTGTAATTAATGCCTATAGGCACCTTGCAGAAACCAAACCAAACCCAAATGAGCCAAAACAAACCAGAAGCAAACAAAACAATAAAAACCCTCTCCGGAGGACCTCACTGTCAAACCAGGCCACAAAGAATCCCCCTGATAAAGTTTCAAAAACATGAGTTCATAGTCAAAGAACACACAACACCCAAGGAAACAAAGGTACCATGATCTAAAAACAGTAGATCCTCAAAATCTTTTTATTTTGGAATTATCAGCCACAAAGTATAAAATAAACATGTGCAATATGTATAAAAGAATGAAAATATGAAAAAGGAGGAAGATACAGACAAAAGACCATTACATTTGAAAAACAACCAAATATTATATCCATAAATGATAGAGTAGTGGTAGTTCCACAAGGGTGTGTATGTGACAAAATTCATTTTTAAATAGATGCAGTTTTTTGAACACAAAGTTTATCTTATATTATTGATTTAAAAATCTTCCTTTAAAGAAGGAACTAGACCTAAACAGTTTCAGTGTGTGCTGGCAAACATTTAAGGAAAAATAATTCCAAATATAAACTATTTCACAGTATATAAAAACAATATGCACTTTATTTTTATTAAGGTAGCCTAACCTTGAGTGAGTTTGGGGAATTGTGGAAAGACGGCAATGGACTAACAGGCAGAGCTGAATGTGCTCACAAAAACAACAGAGAAAGAGCCAAAAGTTATCCCAGGGACCTGCCTTGTGGGTCAGCAAACAAGGACAATGCTATAAAACTCCCAGGAGGGTGAGTGACAGAAAGATGAAGATGCCAAAACAAAAAAAGTGAGCTACCAAGCCTGTGTAGCAGCAGGGAAGGGTTCCCCTCCCTCACCCTAAAGATATTAAGCTGGGGTAAAAGCCCTGGCTCACTGCAGCTAACTGAGAGGGGAACAGACATCTTCCCTCCTGTCAGCCGTTTCAGGGGAAAAGGGAGGGGAGTCAGGTATGCTTTTCTTTAGTGAATTTGGCCAACAGAGCCAACTTTGAATCTCTGATTTGGAGATTCAACAAAGGAACACAGGAAAGCCAACACTCAAAGACCTCAGTGGAAAGGTGTGCTAACTGGTACTATCTGCTGGGCATTCTGCAAACTGCATGATCAAAAACGTCACACTCTGTATCCAACTTCTGGGAGAAAATCCGTACCCCACTAGTGAGTCCCTGGCCCAATCTTGAAAACTTAGCTGGGAAATTTTTAAGACTGAGAAAAAGTTGAACCAAATAGCAAAGAAGAGCTGTGGGCAAAAAAACAATAGACGAGAAAGAAATTAGCCATCAGGATAAATTCACCAAATAATTCAGGTACCAAGATATCAGTAAAAAATTACAAACCATACTAGAGAACAAGAAGAGTTGGCCAAGCCAAAAGAACAAACCAAATATCCTGGAGAGATACAGGATTTAAGACAATTCATCAGTGATAATCACACCACTCTCCTAAATCACTTCAAAACTATTAAAGTAAATATGACTGAAGAAACAAAAGATATTAAGAAGACTCTGGGAGAGAAAAAGAACAATTTGAAAGCCTGCAAAGAAAAGTAACAGACTTTATGGGAATAAAAGACATGATGGATGAGATTAAAAATACATTAAAGGCATATAAGAGCAGATTTGGATTGCTTGAAGGCAGAGTTAGTGATTTCAAAGTCAGAACATCTGAATTGGAAAAGACAGGAAAACAGAAAGAGAAGAGAATGGCAAAAAAAAAAAAAAATGGAACAGAGTCTCAGGGAATTGAATGACAAAGTTAAATGCACAAACATTTGCGTTAGTGGTGTCCCAGAAGGAGAAGAGAATGGAAAAGGGGCAGAAAGAATATTTAAGGAAACAATGAACAAAACCTGGTAAAGGACATAAATATCAATATCCAAGAAGGACAATGCACCCCAAACAGAAGAAATCTGAATAAACCTACCCTGTGACACCTACTATTCAGAATGACAAATATCAGAGATAAAGAGAGGATTCTGAAAGAGAAAAGCAAAGCATCACATACAAGGGAAACTTGATAATATTAACTGCTAACCTCTTATTAGAATCCATGGAGGAGAGAAGAAAGTGGTATGATATATTTAAGGTATTGAAAGAGAAAGACTACCAGTCAAGAATTCTGTATCCAGCAAAGCTGTCCTTAAAAAATAAGGGTGAGTTCAAAGTTTTCTCAGACAAACAAAACCTGACAGTATATGTTACCAAAAGACCAGATTTGCAAGAGATACTAAAGGGGGTGTTACAGCCTGAAATGAAAAAATAAGGCAAGAGATTTGGAGAAGAGTTTAGAAATGAAGATTATTAGGAAGGATAAACTAAAGGATAAGAAGACAGACAGACAATAGAATGATATGACAACAGAGAGCTGAGGACAAAATGGATGAAAAATAAGTAATAACTTTACAGAAATAACACTAAATGTTAATGGATTACACTCCCCAATCAAAAGACACAGACTGAGAGAATGGATAAAATAATATGAGCTGTCTATATGTTGTTTACAAGAGACCCACCTCAGACATACGGACACAACCAGGTTAAAAGTGAAAGGTAGGAAAAATGTATTCCATGCAAATAGTAACTAAAAAAGAGCTGGAGTAGACCAGATAAATGTAAAATAACATTATAATATATGAACAATAATTACTCAGCGCAACTGGCTAATTGTTCCTATGATCAATATTCTGTTATTTTTTTCATATAAAATAAACACTTGCTTTTAATTGAGAACTGGAAAAGATATGTATTTTTGGATACTTCATTTTTCTTTCATCCTTTCTAATTCTTACTCTAATTAAAATAATCTGTCTGGCTCAATAAAGATTTAGCATGACTACTGTTGAATAAGATTTTGAGTTTTTCTGTCTCACAAAATTATAAGTTGGCAAATTATAAAAACAACATCAACAACAAAAAGATACCATAACCTTGATAGCAGTTCATAAAAAGGGTTGCATGAAGAAGGAAATCATGTGCCAGCATTACTCATGAGCACTAATAAAAAAAAAAAAAAAGAAAAATAGTAACAGCAGTCAACACTTCAGTAGTGTTCATTATGTGTTAGGCACTGTTTTAAGTACCTTAAATATATTAACTCATGTAATCTTCACAATAAGCCTATGTACTAAATATCTTTATCCCAAATGTACAAATAAAAAATCTGAAACATAGAAAGGTTAAGTAACTTGCTAAAAAGAACACAGAAGAACTTCAAATCCAGATAATCTGGTTTTAGAGGATATTTGCTTAACCACTGCCTCCATTTTCTTAAGATATATTGCCTCCATTATGACCATGTTAGATTTACTGAAATAATTCAAGGTACGTAATTTAACACATTTGGTGATTAGTGAAGAAAAACACATTTATCTCAATAGATGGAGAAAAATCATTTTATAAATTCAGTGCCTATTTATCAAAGTAAAATTGTTAGTGATCTACAAATATTTGAAATTTTCTTTTCCTATTAAATGTATCTTGTAAATCATACAAGAAACATTATAACTAATTGCAAAATATTAAATATTCCTTTTTAAATATATTTCAGAGATGTCTGCTCTGGCCACTTTTAATCAGCATTGTTCTATAATTTCTGGCCTCCGTGATTAGATAAGAAAAATGAAATAAAAGATGCATATAACCTGGCCAGATAATTTAAATTATTCAGCATATAGAAACTATAATTTTTCAAAATCTTCTTATAAATTATTAGAATTGATAAGCATTTAACAAGTTTGCTTATTAAATCAGCATACAAAAATCAATTGCATTTTATTATATATTCTAACAGTATACATTTAAAATATAATAAAAATGATTTGATTTACACCAACCTCAAAAATACAGAGCTTCTAAGAGAAATCTAATAAAGATTTGAAAGATGTTTATTGATGAAAATTATGAAATTTTATTGAAAGACATAAAAAGTGCTCTAAACAAATGGAGAGAGATCTTATTAATGGATTAGAAAACATTATCATGGAAATATCATCTCTTTCCAATTTTATCAAGAGATTAAATGGAATTTTAATTGCATTCTCAATAACACTTACTTTGGAACTTGACAAGCTAAATCTAAAATTTATATAGAGGAGTAGAAGTCCAAGAATAACACTGATAATCCTGGAAGAAAAGACCAGTGTGGCGGGAGGGGAACCTGCTGCACTAAATATGAAGATTTTTCTTTCTTTGTTAAATTAAGATATAATTTATATCTCATAAAATTCTCATTTTAAGATATACAATTCAGTAGCTTTTAGTATATACAACCATAGGAAAAATGTCACACCACCAAGAAACTCTCTCCATTAGTAGTTCCTCTCCATTCTCCCTTCAACCCAGCCCCTGGCATATTCTAATCTACTTTCTGTCTCTATAGATTTTCCTACTCTAGTCATGTGATATTGAATGGAATCATAGAATCTGTGGTCTTTTGTAACTGGCTTCTTTTACTTAGCCTGATGTTATCAAGATTCAGTCAAATAGCCTGGATCAGTACTTCATTCCATTTTACAGCCAAATAATATTCCATTGTATGGATATAATATGCTTTTAACCCTTCATCAGTTAATGGATATTTGGATAATTTCCAGTCCTTGGCTATTAGGAATAAGGCTGATATACATGTTCATACACAAGTTTTTACATTAATACGTTTTTAATTGTCTTGGGTATATATCCACAAATGGAATTAATGTGTCATATGGTAATTCTATGTTTAGCTTTTTCAAGAACTGCCAAACTTTTTTCCATGGTAATTATATCACATTATATTCCCACCAGGGTTCCCATTTCTCCACATCCTTTCTAATGCTTGTTACTGTCTGCTTTTTTAAGTAACAGTCTTTCTACTGGGTATGAAGTGCTATCTCATTGTGGTTTCAATGATATGTACTTCTCTAATGACTATCGATTTTGAACATCTTTTCATGTACTTATTGGCAATGTGTACATGTTTGTTGGATACCTGTCTATTTATATTCTTTGCCCATATTTGTGTTTTTGTATTTTTATTTTTGAGTTGTAACAGTTCTTTAAATATTCTGGAAACTAGACTCTTTCTTATCAGATAGAAGATTTATAAATATTTTCTTCTACTTTGTGCATTGTCTTTTGACTGGACTGTATTTTGACACAAAATTGTTAATTTTGATGAAGTCCAATTTACCTATTTTTTCCTTTGGTTGCTCGTGCCTTAAATGCCATATCTAAGAAATGATTGCCAAATCCAAAGTCATGAAAATTTGCACCGTTCTTTCTTCTAAGAATTTTATAGCTTTAACTTCTAAATTTAGGTCTTTAGTCTATTTTGAGTTAATTTTTGAATATCAAATGAGGTAGGGGTCAAAATTCATTACTTTGTGTGCACATATCCAATGGTTCCAGCACCTTTTGCTGAAAAAAACTATTCTTCCCCACTGAATTGTCTTAGAATTTTGTTTGAAAAATTATTCTAAGCTATAGTAATTAATAAACTACTAGCACAATGATGGCCATTGACCAATAAACAGATATAAAACTCAGACAGAGATACATATACATATATGGATCTGCAATGAACAACAGAGAAATCATGGCAGATTAGTTGGGGAAAGGTGGGCTGTTCAATCAAAGCTGCAGGAACAACTTGCTATCATATGTTAGTGTGTGTGTGGTGTGTGTAAAATCAAATACTAACTTATATTCTACACAAAATCCATCAATTCTAAATTACATGTGTAAAAAAGATATAAATATTCTAAAAGAAAATACACATAGAAATCTTTATGTCTTCAAGGTAAAATAGGATTTCAAAACATTACTCAAAAGTGCAGACTGTAAAGGAAAATCTTGATATATCTGATCTCATTAAAGTTGAAAAGATATGCTTATCACAAATATCTTAAAAAGAGAAGACAAGCCAGAAACCGAGAGATTTTTTTCATACATGTAACCAATAAACACTACTATCCAATATAGTATCACTGCACCCATCATGCCCCTCCACCAAACAACTACACACTTCCACCTTATCACAGATTTTGTTTAATTCCTACAAATTGAGAAGTAAAAGACAATCCAGTAGAATAAATGTAATTTCACAAAAGAGGAATTTGAATGGACTTTTACTCCTGAAACAGTGTTCAACCTCATAGGTAAACAAGGTAATATAAATTATAATCATAAAGTGATCCTTTTCACATCAGATTAGCAAGAATTTAAGTCTGAAATTTACAAACATTAGCTAGAATGTAGATCATCAGAACCAACTAAATCTTCTTGGTTGGAATATACATTGTTACACCTTTGGGAAAACAATTTGGTATTATGAAATAAAACTAAATCTGCATATATTCTGACTCTTCACTTCTCTTCTCAATATTTAGTCCTGACAAAGTCTTAAATCTTTGCAATAAACTGAAAATAACACAAGAGTCTATAAAGAAGAGGAATAGTTAAATAATCTTTGATATATTCATATAATGGAATATGATGGAATATAAAATATAACTAAAACAAACTATGGACAGCAGGGTACAGTAATATATTAATAATCTTCCATTAATGGTTAAAAAAAAAAAAGGAAGAATGCTAAATGAAAGAAGCTAGCCAAAAAGTGCTACATATTGTTTGATTCTGTATATGCAAAATATAAATACAAATAAATTATAGAGATGAAACTAGATTAGTAGTTATGTATGGCACAGGAAGGAAGGATAGAGAGGTAACTACTAAGGACTAAGGCTTTTTTGTGTGTTCATTTGTTTTTGTTTTGTTATTTTTCTTTTCTTTATTTTTTTGAGCAATGAAAATGTTCTAATATTGATTGAATTGATGAATGCACAAATCTGTGATTATACCAAATGCTATTGATTGTATATTATAGATGAATAGTATGGTTTATGAATAAGTTTCAGTAAAACTGATTTTAAAAAAGAGAGTTTAAGTAACTTGTCAAGTTCACAAAGCGAGTATCACAGTCTAATTCTAGAACTCTACTTACTCTTAAGCAACACACTATACAGCCTTTCAGCACAGACAGAAGGCAATCAGTAAATGGTTCTCTCAGAAAAAAAAAGGAATGGATAAATAATTTTTGGAGTACTCATGTAATGGAATACTATACAATAATGAAAATAAATGGATAAATGAATTGCAACTTTATAGAAAAACATGAAATAAATTTCAGATTATAATTTTGAGGAAAAACATACACACACAAGAAATTACGTAATTTGGCAGATGGATTTGGAGTTCTGTGCCATGTCTGAAAGCCCTACTTTGGAATTTGTGCTCCTGAGTGTGATGGAGCTAGACACAGATGTGACCTTTCTACACATGCCTCTTCTGTCACTTTTACTGAACCTGTGGTTGGCACTAGGGATGGTGTATACAGAGGGGACTTGAATCTCTGAACTGCCCATGTGCCAGCTGGGCTCTGAGCCTCAGCAGAGTTGCAACTCTTATTTTCTGGTTCGTTGGACTTACCCAGGTCAGCTAACAGGGAAGTGATGATGGTCAACCATCACACCAGGGACTCAAGAGTGCCTACAACTGCAAGCAGAAGAATTGCATCAATCATCCATGTGGAATCTAAGCCCCCTTTTTATCTCGAGGTGTAGTGGACATCACCATCCCAGGATCCACAGGATGGAGGAATAAAATATGGATTAGAGTGGGAAAAAAAAACAGAAACTAAATGATAAATAGATGAAAGACAGGTAAATAGAGAGGTAAGTAGATAGATAGAAGATATAATAAATGTGGCAAAATGATAATAGTTGGTAAATCTGGATATGAGTGGAGGATACAGTGGCATTTCATATTATTTTTGCAACTTTCCTATAAGTTTGAAACTATTTCAAAATAAAATGTTTAAAAAAGTAAAAGGTAAGTGGTGATGAAATGATAAAATTTTGTATACTGGTTTCCTTAACAAGAGAAAAAGGTTGCAATTGAGAAGAGACACATAAGGGACTCTAAGGGTAATGACAGATTTCTTGCATTCTTACATCACATGCCTATTTTCAGTCTATTCAATATTTAACAAAAATATTTTTTAAAGGTTCTGAGAATGGCCCCAATACTTAGTATCAAAATCGGGGCCTATTAAATTAATCAGATTAAATCTCAGTTGACTGCCTAGTCAGACAGTGATATGTCACCAAGTTAGATGATTAATTACCCTAAATAATTCAGAAGTAACAGGAGTTTATCCCCCAGACTTCTCATTTTAGAAATTTTCAGACATAGTGAAAAGTTTAAAAAATAATATAATGAACACACTTACTCTCCACACTTGGCCTCTTTGAGCTGACTCTTGTGTTGTTTTTGTTTTGCTTTTTAAGGAGGTAACAGGGATTGAACCCAGGACCTCTTATATTGGAAGCAGATGCTCAGCCACTTGAGCTACATCTGCTCCCTCTTGTGTTTTTTTCGTCTGCCCCTATTCCTTGCTTTTTGGTTTAGCATGATGCCCTAAGCTGTTCCCTGCCCCGTGGAGCAAATGTTACTAACTTTTCATTTGAAAGTAAATGCATAACTTTGGTGTTATTACCAGTGTTGGTTATTTTTTTGTTGTTATTGTTTTTCTGAAATTGTCTTCCGATTGGGTGGATACAAATCAGCCTCAATGTAAAGATTATAAATGGGTTAATCTAGAGAATTTTGCTTGCAAATACAATTTGGGTGTAGTTTCTTTAATTTGAATTCCAAATGATTGACTTATTTAAGCTTCTTGAGAATGTGAACCATGTCTTACCCCCTACTGAGCCCAGCAAATATAGGTGCCTAATTGATATTTGTCAGATGGCACTAAATACCATCCTGTTCACTAACTACATTGAAATAATTCAGCCTGGGTAAGTGTGGAGGTCTGTAAGTTATCAGAAACCACATTTTGCTTTTATTGCTTCACTTCAAAGCTGATTGGCCTCTGCTTTTCAAGGTTATCTCCCTTGTCTGAGAACTGAAAGGGCTTGAAATGTTCCTCCCAAACGCAGTTGTTGACTTTCACACAGGATCTTCTGCTGGCCCCCACTTCTGTTGTCCGTCCCTCACGGAAACTTGCGGGCTGTCGAATGGCTTCTGCTTCAGTGGCTGAAGTGATGGGATCTGACTCAAAACCACAGGCAGGCCTCGCGGCCACTCGCTCGGCCTAACTTATGTAAACATGGTCCTGATGACAGCATTCTCCTACCCCATCTGCAGCTGCAAGGGAATCCATTATTTTTCCAGTCCCAGGGGAAGGAAAAGGTCTCGGGCATCATTACTCCTAGGCAAATGTAACTGACTCTGCCGCATACCTTAATTTGCTTGCCATAATTATAGGTCGTTCACCTGCTTTGTTATTTCCAACCCCCACCCCCACCCCACTTTTTTTGTTCTTATCAATAATAAATGGAGCCCGTGAATCACTCTGCTGTAATATCTGGATATTATGAAAATGTTAATAATAAGGTAACGTCAGCAGCACCCTGGTTTTATCAGCTGGTCAGATGCCCTAATAGGCAGCCAGTGACGAGCCCAAGCAAATTGGTTATGTAAATGTCCTGCAGTACTTGGGAAAGATGACGACTTGGCAATTAATTTTTTCCAAGCTGCAGGCCGACAGGCAAATTTATATTCCTTCCTCTCCAAGGGCTCAAGCTAAGAGGAGGAGGTGAGGTAGAAAAGTGAGCTTCAAGTAGCTTTTCAGGATGGAAATGAACGGTGCTAAATAAAGCCTGGAGAGGAGAGGGGAGAGGGACGAGCCTGCACCCCACAATGGGCGAGCACTGCTCTTCCCCATTCATTCCGCTGACAAGGCTTTTGCAACTTAAACCTGTTTTATTAATTATGTTTGACATTTCCTTAATTAGTTTCATTTACATCCCATCAGCTCCTACCAGACGATTGCTCCATATATCATTTTACTAGAGGACTATGATGCCTACAGAATTATAACAACAACAGAAAAATTTTATGTAACTTATATAAAATTAGTGGACAGCCCTTTCCATTTTAAATGGTTTTCTAGAAAGGAGGAGAAATGTATCCAGAAGTCTTTTCGGACTTTCTAAGTTACACTACCATATTTACAAAGTAAAAGACATCCAGATTGGCGATCCATATACCTATGTTCATTATTCTAGCTAGAGGATTTATCTGTCTTTAAAATTACTTTTAAAAGAAAATAGAAATAAGGCTGAAGAAAGGAGATAGGATTAAAAATATATCAAGATTAATCTTTTCAACCTAATGACCCCTGTTCCCACCCCTCCAAATGTACCAACTTGTTTCTTACCTGGGAACTCAGCCAGCGCTCCGATACTGAAGCCCCAGGCTTACCAAGCTCTTGGGTACAAGATGAACAAAATTAAATGAAATGAAAGGATTAATGAATGAACAAATGCTTGCCCTCTTATTAGGAGCCCCAAGCCCTGATCTTATCTCTGCCGAAATTCACTTTGTGACTGTGAATCATCTAACCCTCTGGCTCTGCTATGAAAGTATCAAATGATATAATACATATGACTGGCATTTGTAAACAGGGAGCACTGCACTCATACAAGATACTATGATTGCTGGCAGTAAAGCTGCTCAGGTGCCCTGCTTGTTAAAGAAGTCCCCTGCAGGGCTTCTGATGCCTGGTAACTATGAATCTGTGCTCTGAGATCCTGACTTCTAGTTCCAGTCCCTTTGCAGAGAGCTTGGAACTTTTGTTTTTCAGGCTCCCAACTTGCCCATGTGGACAAATGGTACCTTCCCACTGTCCATTATCCTGACTGAGTTTCTGGATTTAACTCTACGCCTGCCTGACCTTCCTGCACTTTCCTGGCCCTCATTCTCATAGCTGCTCTCTTGGAGCTGCACCACTTGGAGCCAAAAAACCTTTTTTCCCCCCCTTTTTTCTCAACTTCCCTGTGTAATATGCCTTATTATTACCCAGGTCCTAGAGTAATATGTATAGATTATATATATATATATGTATGTATATTCAGAATCAATATGAAGGTGACTTGACTTTTGCCAGCCTATATTTGGTCAAGCAAATAAGGACTAAAAGACTTGGTTAATAATTAGTTATTATTAATGAATTAATATTAATAATTAGTAATTAGCCTGACTGCTTAACCAAAACCATGCTGAATGATGTCTTCCTGATTATTTCTACTAGTGACCTGACTTACATCACTTTTGTTCCCCAAAGTTACCATTGATTTCACTGAATTCCCTGTCTAGGTTTACGACATTTTTTGGGTCCAGTGTTCTAATGAGCATGCATGGAGCTGCTCTTCTGGACACACACTGCTTGTTTCAGGCCAAGCTTCAGAGACACACGTTAGCATCTCTTCCAAGTAATGAGCACAGCATGGACTTACTTCAGTTAACTGGTAACTTCTACTTGGGTTACTCTGTAACTCTTTAATGAGCATCAGTGGACTGATGTTACCACATAGTTCATTAGTGAATATCTTAACAACTACAGTCATGAATTTCCTCTTTCTGTAACCTGCAACATAGCTTTTTTTCTGGACCCTTTCTTCATTCTTTTATCTCTGAGAAATTGGTGATCCTCTTCTTTTCTAAAACCATCTGTAGCTTGAAACTGGCTGCAAATAGCACTAACTGTGAATTCAGCAAGCTATGTGGAGTTCACCTCAAACTGCCACTGGCAGCTGTATTTGTAGCTGTCTTTTTAGTCTCATATAATACAGATCACATTCACCCCATTTTTTTCAGCACATTATATATAAAATAGGACTTTATTTGGTGATGAATTGTTAAATGTTAACTTCATTCAACGGTAGTTATTGAACACATGTTGTAACTAGACGCTGTTCTAGGTGTTGATAATAGAGGGGAGAAGAAGACATATTTGGTCCTTGCTGCCGTGGAGTTCAGATTTTACTGGAGAAAAGAGATAAGATAGGAAAGAATAGCAGATAATAGCAGATAACAAAGGGTGTAATGAGAGTCACCTGGCCCGGCAGGAGGTGAGGGACATTAGGGTGATCAGAAAGTGAAGGGAAAAAGGCATGCTTGACCAAGATGGAGTAGGAGAGCATTCATGAAAAGAGAAGTCAGTGTAGCTCAATGACAGTGAGCAAGAAGAGAAATCAAGGGTGGACCACTTGCATGTTATTCCAAGCTCAATGAGAAGTCTCTGAGGATAAAGCAATTTTATTTCTGAACCATTAAAAATATCAACATCAACAGGAAAATAATTTAAATTAGAAAATAATTTTAATGATAATGAATGTTTAATGAAGTTTTAATTTGGCTTTATTTAGGTTTCAAATCTTGTAAATGAATGATGGGATAAGAATTGGTTGAAATGTTTAGTGGTTTCTGGTAAGTTTAATAAAATTGGATTTCCAATAAATTCCCTCCCCCCAAATCATTGTTAACTCTATACCCCAAGAGTTTACTAAGGAGTTAGAATGAGAAGAACTTTAAAGCATATTCATATTCTAAGTAGTAGATTGATAAAATGCACCATAGTTTTGTGTTGTTTTTGTTCTACTGACCCAAGACATCAGTTCTGCCATTGTTGGGAAAAAGCTCAGGAAAAAAGAAAAGATGTTTGCATTTCTTTGGAGCATCTTACAACTCTGTATGTTTAGCTATGAGCTCATGCCTTTTTACACCCCCTCCCCCCAAATCTTAATCAAAGTCTTTGGGGTCACTCACAGTCTATAAAGCCTGTTACTTACAAAATGTAAAATCCATTCCCTAACTTCAGATTCAGCTGACATCCAAAAGAGACAATGCAAGCATTCCAGACAATTAAATACCTGAACCATTTTCTATAAAACACTGTGGTCATTTACAAGAGGCTACAACAAGAAGAGCTGAATTATCAAATGGTGGGAAATCAAAATATTTTGCTGTCACATGCTGTCACATACTGTCAGAAAGCCCTGCGTTATGGCTACAATCAAGTTGAATCCGATTAAAAGATCAGCAAACAAGGCAGGTTTAGGGGTATTTGACCTCATCAGTGCTGTGCCTGGAAGTACCTGTCAGTGTCTCGGTCATCCTATGCTGTGACACTATTGCTTATGCAGCCTGCCAGTGGACACGCCTGATGACATCCTGCAATGGAAACAACAGATTGATGTGTTCGGTGTTCTATTTTCAAATACAATTCAGAGCTGCTAACATGGAGCTTAAATTTAATTCCAATTACCAGTTCCACCAACAATGAATTATTCAAGATAAACTGCCCAGTTTTACTGAAGTATGGGTGTAATATGCATATGCTTGCTTCTATCTACACATGGGAACTGAGATTGAAAAATTGCATTAGCTCATCCTCAGTTTGTTAGAAACTCATCATGCTGTGTTATTTCAGGGGCTGATAGATTTTTGCTGAGTTGGCATTGAGTAACTCATGAAAGTGTCACAGCCCCAAATATAAGTGTGTCCATTTAAAACTTGAAAATTTTAAGTAAATCAAAATTAGAAAACATTGATTTTTATTATATAAGCAAGGAAAAGAAGTTTCATGTAAGATATGTGTGTGCGCGTATCTTCAGAAAAGGGATGGAGTAAACAGAATAAAGATTACTTTTTAAATCTTTCTAATATGCATTGGAATTGATTATGATGTTATAGTGTTTTAGTGTCATACGGTGAGTAGATTTTAGCCAGTTTTAAGAAAAAATAAAGCCCCCCTTTTCATTGTGACTCAAGTAGAGAAAATAGACACTTCGCTTCCAGTAACTCTGTCCCAAGAATTTCCATATATTTGCCTCAGGCAAAACTGAATTTTTTTGTCCTTGTGTAAGATTTCCACATTTCTCAGGGAAAGAAAAAACTTGCATAGCTGGAGCAAGGCAGTTTCTCCATCTGTGAGAAACCGCTCTACGCTCTAAAAACACTGATGTAAGTTTAAACATTGTTACCATTTTTAAAGCCCTCAAAGTTTAAAGTAATGTTTTTCACTGAATTATAAAAATATGTATAGAGAAAAATGCACCGATAATTAGCATCAAGTTGGCCGATGCTCATAGCCGACACACCTGTGCAACCACCACACTGATGAAGCGCAAGAGCAGGGCAAGCCCCGGGAAGCTCCTCCTAACTTCTCTCCAACACCAGCCTCGCCTCTGTCACTCTCCTTGGTTAGTTTTGCCTGCTTCGAACTTTATATGTGCAATCCTGCTGCATCTATTCTCTTGTTTCTGATTTCTTTCACTCACCATTATGTTTGTAAAATGTATCCATGTATCCATGCTGCTGTGTGTAACAGTGGTTCATTCTCACTCCTGTAGAGTATGCCACGAAGTGATTACATACCACAGTTTATTTTTATGATCTGCAGTTGATGGACTTGTGGGTTGGTTGGGATGATTTGCTTTATGGAAAATAGGGCTGCTATAAATGTGCTGGTGCCTGTTTCTTACTATCCATTAGTATATATGTCTGCTATAAAGATATCTAGTGTGGAATCCCTGGGTCACTGGGTAGGAATATATTCAGCTTGAATAAACAGCATCAAACAGTTTTTTCTAATGGTCACAAAAATGTACCCTCTCTTGTATTAGAGTCCCAGTGGCTCTGAAACTTGGCTAGCATGTGGTATGGTTGAGCTTTATAGTTTAAACAATTTAATATACATGTGGTGGTATCTCAATGTGGTTTTAATATAATTTCCACATGACTAGTGAATTGTACTCCGTTTCCTGTTTACTGGCTCCTTTGGTGGAGTGTCTGCTCAAGACTTTTGTCCATTTTTCTATTCAGTTATTTGTTGCAGTCCATGTTTTCAATATTGTTCTATTTGTTCCGTGCTTTTTGTCTCCTGTTTGTTAAGTCTTTGCCTACCCCAAGGTTGTGAAAATACTCTACTGTATTATTATTTTGGAAGTTTTATTAATTTACCTTTCACCTTTAGATGTTTAGTTCATCTGGAATCCATGTAAGTTAGGGACTGCTTTCATTCTTTTTCCATAAGACTATTAAGCTAATCCCACACCATTTGTTGCAGCAGCCCTCTTTTCCCCCACTATATGGCAGTATCACCTGTGCCATGAATCAATTCACCGTATAAGAATTGGTTTGTTTCTGATCTCTTTACTTTGTTACATTGGTCTTTTTTATTCATTTTTGTGGAAATACAATATTTTCTTAATTACTGAAAATATTCAATATATTGATACATGGTAAGATTGCCTTTGCGTTTGTCACCTTTTTTTAAGGCATATGCTTTTTTTAAAAAAAAATTTTATTTATTTTATTTCCCCCCCTTTTCCTCCCTCTCCCCCTGTTTTTGTGGGTTGTATCCATTCACTGTGTGAGCTTCTCTATCTATTTCTCTTTTTGGTCTTCTCTTCTCCTTTTTTCTCCTATAAGATTCACCAAGATTTGACCCTGGCAACCTCTGATGTGGAGAGAGTTTCCCTGTCAATTGCACCACCCCACTTCCTGGTCTCTGCTGCACTTCACCTTGACTCTCCCTTTATCTTTCTTTTGTTGGGTCATCATCTTGCTACATGACTGACTTGCATGGGTACTGGCTCACCACACAGGCACTGGTTCGCCACACAGTCACACTTTTTCTTTGTCTTTTTCACCAGGAGGCCCCAGGGATCAAACCTGGGTACCCCCATATTGTAGGCGGAAGCCCTATCACTTGAGTCACATCTGCGTCCCTTGTCAACCTTTTGCATTACCATATATATTCTTTCAATCAACAGTTTCACAAAGAACCTTATATGAATTTAATTGGGATGGCACTGAATCTATAGTTCTTTTTGGAAATAATTAACACCTGTATAGTATGGAGTTTTCCAATTATTAACATTTTTATCTTACCTATATAAAGTTAGCACTTTTGCACACTGAGCCCGTCTCTAGTGACATTGCTAAATTGACTTAGCAGTTATAATTGTTTGTAGATACTGTGGTCTTTTTATGTACATAATCATATCTGTGCACAAGGACAGACTTATTTTTTCATTCTGCATCTTTATACCTTTTATCCTTACCCTCTATGAACCTCCAGAATAATCTTGAATAGAAATGTGTCAGTGGATCTCAGTGGAATAGCTTTCAATATTTTCTTCATTAAATATATTTCCTATAGAAGTTATAGATTTTCTTTTAAAGTTTTAGCAAATTTTTTATAATCTCATTTCATGAGTTATTAGAGTTTTAACCATGAATGGGTGTTGAATTTGATAAAATACTTTTGATCAGTCTTTTGAAACATTCATGTTTTCCCCTTTATTATGTTAATGTGGTAGATTACATTGATTGGTTCCTTAATTAAAAGAAATGTGCATTTTTGGAATGAACCAACATGATTATGATGTATCATCTTTTTAAAAAATTATGAAGGGTTTCGAGAATTACAGTTGAGTTGCCTATCACTTTCATGACATTTCATTTAGAATTTTGTATCTGTGTTTAGGTGGTCAATTTATTGGAATAAATTTTGATGTAGTGTCCTTTTGTTATCATTTTTAACATCTGTAGGATCTGTAGTGTTTTCCACTTTTTCTTTCCTAATATTGGTAATTTGTGCCTTTTCTCTTCTGGTCTTAGTCTTGCTAGAAGCTTATTAATTTAATCAATCTTTTCAAATAAACATTTGCCCTTGTGATATTGTTTTCTTTTCCAAATATATCCTCTCAACTTTCCTGATTTTTTTCTTTTTATTTCTTTTGGTATATTTTGCTGTTTTATTTCTAAATTTTTGAAATAAATGTAAGATCACTGATTTTTTTTTTTTTTAACATTAGTTCTTTCCTGGGGAAAAAAAAAAATCATCTGAGGCACCAGATGATTTCTCACTGGAGAGGGTTCACCCTTTTTTTCTTCCATTCAGATAGAGTGTGTTGATCTTCTTAACTGAATCAAACACTGAGCTAGGTTGAAACTGGGTTGGAATTTTGTTAAAACTTCATCCATCTCTAGTTTCATACATCTTCCTCAGGTATGACCCTCCAGTCCCTGGTAGGTCTCAGTACCTCTTATGTTTGTGGAGTGATGTCTTTCACCACTTTGGCAAAATTCTTGACAGTGATCTGTTTTGATGTTACTTCTGCCCAATTTTCTTTCTCTTCTCCTTCTGGAACTTCAATTACAAGTAGGTTGCACCTTTCCACTATTCTAACATGTCTCTTACATTTTTTCTCTCCCCTCTGCTTTTCCTCTGTATTTACTCTCCATTCTTCATTGTGGATCTCTCCTAAAAAAATATGATTAGTGACTACTTCTTTTTCTTTTCAGCTGTGTCCAAGCTATTATTAAACCCACATATTGACTTAAGTTCAGAAAAAATGCATTTTTCAGGCCCATAATTTTCATTAATTTTTATAGATTTTATTTATCTAGAAAATGCCTCCAACATCAATTTTATTGGACACTTTTTTTCTGGTTATTTTAAAGTTTATAGTTGATAACTCCAATATCTGTATCACCTGGGTCTCTTTCACTTGTGAGTTTTTAATCTTGATTTCTTGATATGCTTGGCAAATTTTATTAAAGCTCAGGCTTGTGCGGAAAGCTTGCTCCAGTAAGGACCTATTCTGTACTCTGGTAAGCAGCGGCTTGAGGCGCAGAACTTATTATTCCAATCCCAGACTGTGTTTTTTTGAGTCAGGGTTTGACTTTTTAAGACTGGGTCTTCATCTGTCCACCCCCGCTACTTGGGCATACTCTCCAGAGGTACTGGTTGAAGTTCTGAGGTGATTTTCAGGGCCTTTTCTCTCTGGTGGATCCTGGACTCCAAGTTTGTTCTGCTCAGCTTTTCAGTACTCTTGGCCTAGTTTTGTGGCCCTTTACCTTGTAAACTTAAGAATTGGCAAATACTTCATGGGAAAGCAGATGCAGAATATTAAACTCATTTCACTGTTTCTCCCTTTCCTCTAGTGTGATACCCCCTCAAGTCTTGGCTGCTTTGGCAAGCCCAAACTCAAATTTTTATCTCCAGCCCCAGAAAATGGTTACAAGCTCTGCTGGTGTCTTTTAGTAGTGTCCCTCTACCTGCCCTCTTAGATTCTTCTCCTGCAGAGTTTATAAGCCAACACATGGCCTGAGGGAAAAGTAGAATGCATGATATAGGGCCCATCATAGTACCCTTTCAAGTACTAGCTGCCTTGGAAGCTCTCTGATTCCTTTACACAGAATATTCTTGCTGTTTATGTAGATTTACTAGTTGTTTTTAGTAGGAGTGATGGACTATTTCATATTTATTTTCATTAACTTTCTCCCTACCAATAAAATCCATATACCATGCTTTTTGTTTCTTCAGTTACCCCAAGTGCAAACACCTGATAGGACATCTGGTAACATACCGTTGAGGATAAAAGAGGGCAATAATATGAAACCTTGCACCCTTGTAAAAATTAAAAAAAAAAAATCCTTAGGCAAACACATATCAGTTTTTAAAATTCTGAGTTAACCACTTTTACACAGATTTAATAGAACTGCACACATTTCACGCTAGTACCAAGATGATTAAAAACAACAACAAAAAGTAAAGTTACAAAAATGAAATTTTTCCCTTTGGATTTAGAAGACCTCTCATTACATATAATGTCATGACATACTGACAGGAAGAATTTATGATGGATTGTCATTTATGACAGAACAACTTCAATTAGGTTGATAAGAGGGTGACATGTTCATGTAGTTGGTATCGTACTGAGTCTTGCCATTTTTTTTCACAATAACACTGACTTTAAAGAGACATTTTCTTGATTCTTTGGTGAAAACTTATTTCCTTCTATTTATTTCCAAAGTCGGATCAAATGCTTATTAGAACTATTTCCAAATACAAGCTTGGAGGATGTTTTTTTTTTTTTTTGAAGAGGATTTTCCTGCAACCTAGACGCCCTAAGTGTATTTTTTGCTAAACAACTTCCATCCTCCAAACACACACTCATGCACACACACATCTCTCTCTCTCTTTCTCCTTCCCTACTCCCTCTCTTTCTCTTTTTCTCTCTTCCTCTCTCCCACTTTCTTTCTCTCTCCCATATGGAGAGTTTAGACAAAAGAAAGACCAAATTACTAAAAGACCATTCTAGTTGAATAGTGCATGTTGGCAGTCAAAATTCGCCCTGTTTTATATCTAGCCATAAACCTCATCTCTGATGACCCTTTCCTTTGCTGACTTTTCTCTTGAAATCCTTCAGCACCTTGTTGAATACTTGCTCTGTCTGTCGCCCATCTGAATTGATGGAGTCTTTGTCACCATTCTTCCTCTTATGATTTGTTTCCCCCACATGAATTCAGGCCATGTTCTCTAACTGCAGAGCATGAGATAGGGATAGAGATGCATGGGTTCATAGGGGAACATTCTTTAGACAAAAGAAAGAACTGCAAGATAGGGAGTGCAGCAGGACAGAGAAAGGTAAAGAGCCAGGCAAGCATGTGATGGCAGGGAATGCCTTGCTTTGGTCTATGTCTCTGGGTTCTCTGGAACACAAATCACTCTGCAGAGCTGTCCCCCTTGAGGCAAGGAAGCTGAGCTTTGGCACTCTTTATCATTAATTCCTTGGCTTCAGGGCACTCCTGGGAGGGTACAAAATTTCCCTGGGGAAGCAGATCCAGTCAGCTGAGAGAAACTCCCTGGAAAGGGAAACTGCCAATCTTCACAACCCCTGGCAGTGTGCTGGCAGGGATCTGCAGAGGGCACCAGAACAGTGCCTAGAGGCAGGGTGCCTCTTAAAATAGAAGTTAAACTATATCATTCCTCTGCTGAAAGTTCTTCCTATGTCCTTAGAATAAAACATCTTACAACTCTTCCTAACCACAATGCCCTGTGTGAACCGGCTTCCATTTACCTCTCAAACTCCATCTTGTACCACTCTTGGCCTCATTTATTCTATTGTTTAATACTTCTTCATCGAGGACCTACTATGTGCCATGTACTTTTCTAGGTGTCAATAATGCAGCTGTGAACAAAGCAAAGTCCCAATAGTCATAAAGCTTCTTCTCTAGTCCTTTCAATTGCTTTGCTTGAGCCACACTGACTCCCTTTTTTTTTCTCCCCAGAAAGCAAGGAATTAAGAATTAATTCTTGCTGATGCATCATGATGGGCCCATTTTCATCTCTTCTCAGCCAGATGTTGGCCCTTCAGAGGAGACTTCCCTTGTAGCCCTAACTAGCCAGTAACCTTACCATTCTCCAGATAACTTTTATTAGTTCATCAACTTGATAGCACTTACCACAACACAAAATTTTGATTTAGTCATTAGTTTTGCTTTGTGATGGGTGGTCTCTGGGCTGTGATGTCTGCCCTGTGAGAGTGTGCTCCTTACCTCTTGTTCATCACTAGGATATCTCCAGTTCCTGGGGAAATACCAAGTCCTTAGAAAGTCCCTGGTAAATGTTTGCTAAGTGAGTGAACGAATGTGGTCTCCTGTGTATTTTGGAGATTGTTTGTTCTAGATTGGCTTAATTCTTGGTGGAAATGTGAACTTAAAAGTATAACCTACATCGGCACTCTATCTCCCACAAAGTGTTGCACGTGAAAGGTAACCTTGGTAAATATCAATTTTGAGGAACTTGAGCTGTGTTATCTGTGTCTCAGTCACCAAATAGCCCAGTAACAAAAGTTCACAACTACTTTTTGAGGTGTTGTGTTTCACATGCTGAGTGGGAGTGGGGGGAGCCATATAAATCCTTAGTCACTGCCATTGCTCTTTGTCCAAAGTAAACATGAGAGGTCACCTAACCTGGGGTGCAAGGTGTTACAGAAAGAGAGAAGACTGGAATGAGTTCTACTCCTACCCCGAGGAATGAATTTATGACTAGGGGTCAAGGACCTTTTATCCCCTTTTGTGAAGTAGCAAGCAGCCATTTTATAGAGCAAGTGATTGGATTAGCAGCTGACACGTCAGAAGCTCGTGAGTCAGTGACTAGGATTTGGATTTATAGATTCCTTGATCTGCACAGGCTGAGTGGGAGGGAAGTTCACAGGGAAGGTTGAAATTGGCTAGCAATTCAACCTGGAACTCAATGACCACCCTGACACCCTGAGCAGCTTCTGTTGGAAGTGAGCATTTCCTCAATGCATTGTGAGCATCCCTTTGAGGATGAAATGCTGCTGAAGATACGATGTCTCTAGGCCTTCCAGGGGAAGAAAGTATGGGTGGGGGAATAGAATCAAGGCTAGAGGGGAGAAAACCCTGCTGAGTTGAATCTGAACAGTGTATCCATCACCCAAAATGATACAAATCAGCCATTACTGGATCATGCAAAAGCAACTCTCCTACCTGCGATCCCTTCTTTGCTTTCTAAACCTCTTTTCAGCCCAGCCTAATGAATTGTCAGAGCTGTCAGACAGCTCTAAGGAATGACAAATGTCTATGATTTGCTGCCGCTGCTGCTATTTTGCTAGAAACACCTGATGTATGTAGTCTTGCATTCTTCAGTTTCGAATTAGAGACTTGGAAAACAAAATCAACCTTGATAAATATAGCAATTTTTCCCGTTCTGTTAGCTGAACGGAATGGATATTTTTAAAGATAAAGAACTCTCTTCTGTTCTTATAATATGTACATGGTAAGGGTAAATATCAAACAAAGAGCTAATATCCCAATTGGGGGAGGAGGTGTAATCAGCAATCCATGAATTAGAGCTCTGTTTACATTACTATTGTCAAGATTAATCATCTGTTCCTTTTAAGTAAGTTGCGCTGCCTTGATTAATTTCATTAGGGATGATAAGGAATTGAAAACTTTTGTATTTCCATAGTAGACATTCAGGATCAGCTACCAATCCATAGGACCATTGATGATATTGATTTATACCTAAAGCAATAGGATTATTTTCAAAGATTATTTGATATGTTAAGATATGAAATAAGCATCTTTACTAATAAAAGTTCCTCTAGTGCCATGAAAATAACTCTAAGTACTGAATATTAGATTTCCTTAACCAGATGATAAAAACTGAGACTTTAATTGGGTAACATGCTTTGTTTGCCTTTTAAAATCTACTTCAAATAACTGGAAACTTAGTGAAACTTTGAAAAGGTTGGAATAAGTAAAATATCTTAATTGTGCAGATTATTCTCTAGATTCTCCATTACCTTTAATGCAAATTAAAATTTTTAAATAAGGAATTTGATGTGACTCAAATGATAAGGCCTCCATCTACCATATGGGACACCCCAGTTCGATCCCTGGGGCTTCCTACTAAAAAAGAAGAAGAGAAGTGTGCTTGCATGTTGAGCCAGTGCCTGCGTAGTGAGCTGAGTGCCTGCATGGTGAGCCAAGTGCCCCGCGGTGAGCCGAGTACCTGTACGGCAAGCTGAGTGCCCATGTGGGTGCTCGCGTGGTGAGCCAAGTGCCCATGTGGCAAGCCAAGTGCCTGCATGGTGAACTGAGTGCCCACATGAGTATTGTGTGGCAAGCCAAGTGCCCACGTGAGTGCCCACATGGTGAGCCGAGTGCCGTGTGAGTGCCCGCATGGCAAGCCAGTGCCCACACAGTGAGCCAAGGACCCGTGCAGCAAGCAGAGTGGCCGCGCGGTGAGCCAGTGCCCGAACAAGTGAGTCACATAGCAGGATGATGATGCAACAAGAGAGACAAAGGGGAGAGTCAAGGTGAAGCGGAGCAGAGACCAGGAACTGAGGTGGCACAATTGACAGGGAACCCCTCTCCACATCAGAGGTCCCCAGGATTCAATCCTGGGAAATCCTAGAGGAGAAAGACAAGAACAGAAGGCAAAAAGAGAAAAAGATGCAGAATATCACACAGCAAATGGACACAGACAGCAAAAACAGCAGGGAGGGAGGAGAGGGAAAGAATAAAAAAATAAAATAAATAACAAAAAATAAAATAAAATAAAAATTTTAAATAGCTTTCTCCATCCTAATGGCTCAACATTGATTTTTTTCTCTCATGAAATGTTTCACATTAGCTGAAACTAGTAGAAATATTTACAATCCTTTTAGAGATTACAATATCCCCAAATAAATATCTCTTTTAGCTTATCAATTATACTAGGGCCTTCAGCCAACGTTTTCCCATTTAGAAAGTATTGAGAGTTTATAGTAAAACCATTTCTGGTACTCTCCTATAATTATCACAATAAGAAGAACTATGTCAATTTCTCAATTACATGCCTCCATTCAGAGCCCATTTAGATGACCTTTTGGTCATCCTCAAAAAGACATTTCACAAAGCCAGCACTAATGATGAGGAAGCCTAGAAGTCATGCTTTGAAAATATATAAATAAGAATATCTCCCTTCAAATCTATTTGTTCTTAAGCAATGGCAGGCTAAATGAGGCAAGACTTAACAAGTCAGTAAGAGCGGCATGTCACGAGACACACTGGAAACCTGGCCATTATGTAGATAGCTTGGGTCATGTTCATTTGTCTCTATTAGTAGTCAGTGGAAAATGGGAAAGTGGTATACCCTAGAGAACGGAGGAGAACTTTTGGATTCAGACAGGTTGGGATGATTTTTCTCATCACTGTGTAACTTTGGATGAATTAAATTATTGAAATGAAGACACAGAGTCTGTGATGCTGTTGCCAAGAGTAAAATATGCATATTGCACCTAGTATTCTAATAAGGCCTCAACAACTGCTAGGTGTATAAGAGCAGATATGCATATCTTGGCCACTGTCTTAGTCAACCAGGGCTGCCAAAACAAAGAACCACCAACTCGGAGGCTTAAAACAATGGAAATGTATTGTCTCACAGTTCTGGAGGCTGGGAGCCTGAAGTCAGTGTTTCTGTAGGGTCACACTCCCTCAGAAACCAATAGGGGAACATCCTGCTTTGCCTCTTCTAGTTTCCAATGCTTGCCTTCAAGCTTTGGTGCTCTTTGGCTTATAGCTGCAGCACTTCAATCTCTGTCTCCATCTCCACAAGACCTTCTTCCGTCTTTTGTGTGTCTTTTGTCTAAATTTGTGTGTCTTTTGTCTAAATTTCCTCTTCTTTTAAGGACACGAGTCATCTTGTATTAGGCTCCACCCTAATTCAGGTTGTCCTCATCCTAACTGCTCACATCTTCAAAGCCCCTATTTTTAAGTAAGGTTGCAGGACCAGGACTTAGGACTTGAACTTATCCATTCATTTTGGGCTCACAATTCAACTCATAAAGCCATATAAGCTAAAAACAACAGACTCCCCTTGTCAGATGTGTTTATTTTCTAAGAAATATAATTTTGGATCTCTTTAAGATCTAACTTCTCCTTTCAATAAGAGGCTTCTTGGGAAGCCATTTGCCATTTGCATTCACAGGTTGGTACCAATTCTCTCAGTTGCAAACTTTTGCACTTGAATTGACAAGTGATCTTTCTAAGAGCTTTCGTCTCCTGCCATAAAGCCTCTCTCAAATCCTTAGTCATGAAGAAAGAAGAGGGACTGCATTTCTCTACATAGTAATGTGAAAAGAAGAGGGAGAAAAAGAGAAAAGATAAATGCCCAGAGAACTAGGAGGGCCATAATGATAATACTTGATAACTGTATAAAATTTTATACTTCCAAGAATTATTTAGACTGTATAAAGCACTTCATATTTGCTTTATAATAGCTAACCAGATAGTTTTTCCCAATAACCCTTTGAAATATGCTAGTATTATGACCTCCATCTCACAAGAGGGGATGCTGTGGTACAAAAAGATTTAAATGATCTATTCAGGGAAAAATGCTTTTGAGCTTCCATGGAGGGCATCTAAGAAATAGGGAGCTTTATTCTTTCCCCAGGGGCCCTGTTCATTTCCTGATAGCAAGTTAAGTGCGAGACTGGGGAGGAGGAGTAGGAGGTGGTGGTAGTGGTGGTGGTGAATTAAACTCTGAGTCAACAGCAGGACTTTTTAAAGCTGAATGGCTACAATGAACACATGATTCTTCACCTCTTTTTCCCAAAGGCGTTTTGGACTGGGCCTGTCAGTTGATGGAAGGTCAATAAGGTGAAGGTTACAGAAATTCTGCAAAGGGTTACAGGTGCATTCTTATCTCAGATACACACCAGCATGTGATGGTGTTTACAAAGGCTACCAGGGTGCAAGTTCACATACACACTTTTATCACCATGACTGGGAAAGCATGCCAAACAAATTTCTTTCTCTGTATTATCTTCTTAGATAAAGGAAAGCCTGATTCTTGAATTTGAGGTATCTTTTTGTCTCATTTTTCAACTAATAGCAGTGTTCTTTTTTATTCCTATAAAATTTTCAACTATTCATTCAAAATATGCAAAGCCACCTGGAAATTAACCTTTTATTTCATATCCATTTTTCCTCTAAACTCTCCCTAACCTCACTAGTGAGTCCCTTCAAATCTCCTTAGGTTGATGATTAAAATAATGGGTAACTGAGAGGAAAAGGGGAGAAAAGTGTCCCTGGGATTAAAGAAATGCAGTTTTAGAAAATCACCCTTGGTCTCTGCTGCAGCAAGAATAAAATAGAAAAGGTCAAAATTTGGGCAATGGATTTTGGAAGTATTTATTAAGGGAGAAAGAATCAAATGAATTTGTTCTTCCAGGGTGCAGGATATGAGACAGGCCACGTTTTAAACGCAGGGCCAGGGCTAGGCCACTTCATAATATGGCTGCATCATATAGGAATGAGGAAGACAGAACCAAACACAAACAGAATGACAGGATTTAGGGAACTGAGCATCTCAGGAGGAATGGGTAAAATGGAGTGGATAAAAAAAGAATCAAACTGAACTTTCACCCAAGACAAGGGGAAATCAAACCCTTTTAAGAAAAAAAAATCTGAGCATTGTATCATTTCTTTTCTCATCACATTATGTTTCATTTTTGCCCCCTCTGACATCTAGAAAATCCTAGCAATATGAGAAGAGAAAGAAATGGCAAGACCTCCTCTAGCATTACTTCCAGAGACTAGGAAAAAAAATTAAAACATAGTACTGCTAGAAAAATCATTGAAACCCAAATATGTATGTATGTATATATATATATATATATATATATATATATATATATATATATACACATATATATACACATAAATATTTTAAATAGGTAGAGTTATATTAGCGCAAATTCCAGACATCAAGAGGTTAAATGTGTTGAACTACTGCCTATGCACAAGCATCCCATTCAAAATCCATCATCAGATTTTCTGGGCTTTAATCATCTCTACACACAAACTTTGGCAGATAAAGCATGCAGTGCTCTCCTCTCCTGTCTATGGTGCCAGAGCCCTTGGTTTATGTGACCATCCTAAAGCAATCCCTGTCAGATGGCTGGAGAATTGGTGCAGCTCCTGATATGCCACTAATTGGAGAGTCCAGGCATCACACCTTGGCTGACAACTGACTGAGTCACATCACAAGTTGGCCTCCTCCGTCATGGCAGGGCCTTGTGGTGCCCAGGTGGAGAGGCTCATTGTGTCCTGACACTTCAGAAGTGACGGTCCTTGCCTGAGTTGTTCCCCCATTACCTCCATTCCCAGGTCCTACACCACATGAAACCTCCGAGGACCCCATTTCTTCTCTGGGACCAGTACCTGCTGCTCAAAAACTATAGGTGTGGGGTTATGCAGAGCTGAAGGAAGGCATGTTTGCCTCACTGACTCTACTCCCCTCCTTCCATCCCCAAAAAACGGCTACCACAGGTACTTTCTTAGGCACAGTTCCACCACACCCAGCAATCACTTTCTTTTATAGCCTCTGCACAGTTGCTACCACTCAGCAAGCCTCAACCCAGGAGTTCAGATGAAATACAAAACTTCAAGGGGCATCGGCAACTTTGGACCCCCTTCTCCTTGACCCTAATATGAAAATAATACTAACACAATAACCATAGCAAGTATTATTGTGTATTGGGGACTTAACTTCTTGTGTCTTTATAACAACCATTTGGAGATGAGGAGACGGATGCTGGAAAACAAGTAGGCAAGTCCCTGCATTGGCCAGCTGGGAAGGGTCAGCTGTAGAGTGCAGACTGAGAGGATACTTCAGTGCCACTCAGGCCTTAACCTGACAACTTTTCCAAAATGATGGGAAAGGAAGACTGTTACAGAGCCTTTTAACATGACTGTTAAAAGTGGTTAAAGAGTAGCATGTTGATGAAGGGCGGATGCTCTGGAATTTAAATTCAAACAACCCTACATTAGAGAATGTTCAAGTTTATGAAAAGTTGCATTTGAATACTCTAATCTATTTTAAAATGAGCCCAATGAGATTTTGATATTCTATCTGCTTTATAATTTGGTTATCATCATCACCATTCAAGGAATGGTTGTTTTCACTGGGGACTCCCACAGATGAACTAGAAACAAACACTGGTGGAGGCTCTGGGCTGCTCACAACCTGAGGGCATTAGCCTATAGTCACATAGTACACCTGGATTTGGCTTATGTCAATTTGAAATAAGAAAAAAAAATCATAATATTCTTGTCACATTGCCAGAGGAAGTGGGTAACCATAAGCAATATGGAAAGTTTGAGCATCTTATCCTATGTTTAAATGAGGCTCAAGACAAGGGGTCTGATGATTTGAGGATAAACTGTAAGAAAGCCCATTTTCTAATTATTGTAAACTCTTTGGTTATATTATTATTTTTAAAGATTTATTTATTTATTCCTCCCTCCCTCTCCCATTGTATGCTCTCTGTGTCCATTTGCTGTGTGTTCTTCTGTGTCTGTTTGTATTCTCATTAGGCAGCTCCAGGAACCGATCCTGGGACCTGCCGAGAGGGAGAGAGGTGATCATTCTCTGCGCCACCTCGGCTCCCTGTTCTTTTACATCTCGTTTTTTTTTTTTTTAAGATTTATTTATTTATTTAATCCCCCTCCCTCCCCCCCCCCCCCCCCCCCGCCCAGTTGTCTGTTGTCTGTTCTCTGTGTCTATTTGCTGCGTCTTGTTTCTTTGTCCGCTTCTGTTGTCGTCAGCGGCACGGGAAGTGTGGGCGGGGCCATTCCTGAGCAGGCTGCACTTTCTTTCGCGCTGGGTGGCTCTCATTACGGGTGCACTCCTTGCGCGTGGGGCTCCCCTACATGGGGGACACCCCTGCGTGGCAGGGCACTCCTTGTGTGCTTCAACA